>NC_085926.1:115415000-116665000 GCF_029289425.2 Pan paniscus
TTTCCTGTGAGCAGCAAGTAAGCTCTGGAGAGTTTTGGAGGGATCTAAGGCTCATGCAAAGTTAAGTCCCCGTCAACCAATTCAAATCTTATTCTTCTAGACTGTCCAACTAATGAACTACTTTCAACAAAGTATCATAAACTTAAGAACAGAAAATAAAGTCATGTCTAACTTGGAGAGTTCAATTTATACGTTTGAAGGAATCCTCTGAAATCAAGAAATGGGATAGCAGAACACTTAAGTTAGACAAAAACAATGCAGAAGCAGTAGTGCTCACACATTACTATGCAGTAATAAAAACATTGAGGAACTCAGTTAATGGCTTGTTGGTTACTTTGCAGCAAGATGCTTCTTTTCTTCATTGTCACTTCCCCATTTTTTTTTTTTCTTTGAGACAGAATCTCACTCTGTTGCTAGGCTGGAGTGCAGTGGTGCAATCTCGGCTCACTGCAACCTCTGCCTTCTGAGTGCAAGTGATTCTCCTGCCTCAGCCTCCTGAGTAGCTGGCACTACAGGCCACACCACCATGCCCAGCTAATTTTCTCATTTTTAGTAAAGACAAGGTTTCACCATGTTGGCCAGGATGGTCTTGATCTCTTGACCTCGTGATCCATTAGGCTCAGCCTCCCAAAGTGCTGGGATGACAGGCCTGAGCCACCACGCCCAGCCTACTTCCCCATTTTTAAGGAGGCTGACGGAGGAAGTGGGGGCACTCGTACGCTCCTAAATAAAACTGAAACTTGATCTAACAGCTGAAGAGAATGTTTTGACTGGAGCAATGGCAGCCTAAAGTCTTTTATGAGTTAAATGCTAAAGTACTTCATGTGACTGTTTAAAAGAATAGCTAATAAAAACGATTGTACGCTATTTTTTTATAAAGATCCATATCAATGCTCAACAATCATCATAGAAGGCAACAGGCTCCTTTCAAAGTAACATTATGTCAAAAAAGCACCTATGATTTCTTGGATGTAGTCACAGTTTTGTTGTTCAAATTTAATGAAAATAGAACAAATGTGGCAGTTGTTAAAAATAAATGGAAAAACTTTGGCTGGATTGCAAACTAGTTAAGTATGATCTTAATAGAATAACCATCTAAGCATGTAAACACGTGGATTTATATCACTCTGAAGGAAAAACTAATAGCCTAGCAAAGCCTCCATTCAATGCTTTATCTCATTCAACATATTTATTGATGACTGACATGGGTAAAATATACTTAAATAGAGAGATTATCAACTTACTTCCCCAAATTTAAGGAGAAAAGCTAAGGCGTAATAAAAGCAGGGTACAAAATGAACTAGATCTGTTCTATTCCACAGTTGTCATTGTAAAGATCAAATACAGATCAATGCCACAACATTAAAGATATAACAAATTTTAGGTCAAGTGAAGAGGACGTGTGATGGTGAAGAAGACTTGGGCACTGTCAGCCAAAAAAAAAATGGAAGGAAATGGATCAAGAGAGAGCATGTTTGAGGGAAACAACGGCAAAATAATCAGTCTATTTTAAAGGCTTTTTAATGGGGAAAAGATTTAGATTTATTCTGAGTGGACCCACAAGCAAAATACTTTAGAGAGATAGATTTTGACACAAATGAAGAGATTTTTTTAAATAAGTAAAATGACTTTCCTAATAAATAGTGAGTTCTCTGATGGGAGATGGGGCTCAAAAGAAACCAGGGAAAGACTCTCCCGGTAAAAGGGATTCACATGTCAAGTAAGCATCTAGACTGCATGACTTCGGAGATACTTGTAGTTCTAAAACTCCTTGATTCTATTACCATAGAAGAATTCTACAGCTATTTATTTTACATATAGAAAAAGCATATTAAGTCTTGAGAAAATATGTATTTCTTAGTTAACTGTCATGATGGGAAAATAGAACATTAATAGACTTAAATATCTGAATATACGTGTCCCTCCAAAATTCCTATGTTGGAACTTGGTGAAGTGATGGTATTGAGAGGTGGGACCTTTGGGAGGTGATTAGGCCTCAGGGTGGAACTAGTGCCCTTAGAAAGAGCTCTAGAGAGCAAATATGTTCCTTGTTGACCCCTGCTACCTGTGAGGACTCACAGAAGGTGCTGTCCATGAGAAACACGCCCTTACCACACACACATCTGCCAGAACCTTGACCTTGGCCTTCCTAGCCTCCACAACTATGATAAAATAAAATTCTTTTTTTAAAAATCAATCTAAGGTATTTTGTTATAGCACCCCAAACGGACTAAGACAAATGTAAATTCTGTAAATTCTTAAGCATACAGTAGAAGGAATAAAATCTAACACTAACAAATGGTAGAGTTTTTAGAGAATGAATAATCTATGAAAGAAGGCATACATATTGACTACTATGAAAAGACTGCACGTGACAGAATTGTAGGGAGTGATGTTTAAGAGCACAAGCTCTAGGTTAGCTGTTTTCATTCAAATCCTGGCTCTGCCACTTGCTAGATGTATAACCTTGGACATGCCACAGTTTCTGCATCTGAGACATGAACATAACAATATATCTATCATATAAAGTCTTTACAATTTAAATGAGTTTAATATATATAAAGATTTTGTAATAGTTCTTAAAACACAGTAAACACTATATGAGTACTCATTATTTTACCAGCTGTTTAAAAATTTTCAGAAAAACAGGACTAGAGATAGTCAAGTGAAGGTGGATGTGCTTTTAACATCCCTCTTAATAAAAATAGGTAAATTGGTTAATAGACAATAGAGGTCAGCTTTTTAAATTTCATTATTTTATTTATTTACTTGGTATTAGCCTTCTGGAATAGCTATATATGAAAAATTGATTTTCATCCTGTTGTCTTGCCATTACTGATGACGGAATATATAGCACAGAAAATTTAAAACCACTGATTTTTATCTATTACATAACTTTTGCAAAAGCTGAAATATAACAACCTGGGGTAAGAATCTCCCATGCCTTTTTCCTTTCTTGTACCCTAAGGAAGTGGTATCAATGAATGGCCAAAAGATGAAAAGTAATAAGGCAGCCCATCTAATTATTGAATTGTGTAAATAGCTCCTGAATAAATGAAAGTTGATTGTATGTATAAATTACAGGTTATCTAAAAATGGATAAGTGTATTTTAAAAATAACAACATTCAACCTAGGTGATCTGATGAGATGAAAATAAACTATGAAAGTCAAAATATTTAAACAAACAATGTCAATAACAACAAATATTTTGAACATTTAGCATCAATTTATTAACTTCCTAGTTAATGTGGCAAAAATGGCAGAGTATTTTACACATCGTTCATAACGTGGGAATTCTAACAGAAATGTTTTCTTGATTCAGAACCAAGATGTCTACCCTTTTTTGTCTCCTTGGTCTGTCCAGACTGAAGCACAATCAACGGCAAATGGGAGATATGAGGAAAGATGACATATTTGAATAAATTCCATGGGAAAAAATTCTCACATCTTTAGATAATACATCTAAACTCTTTTTTTTTTCTTTGACCTTCAGAAAAATCCTAAATGTCAGCAGCCTGATTTAGAAAAAAAAAATGTCTTTGGCAGATTTCTCTTCCTTTTGTTTTCTTTACTGCTTTTAATGAAATGCTAATGATACCATTTTACTCAGCAATTCTACTTCTAGGAATTTGGAAGTAGAAGTGCCTATAGCTGAGAATGTGGCCTTAGATTCAAGTTCTAGTTCCAATGTTGTCTAGCTGCATGACCTTGAGAAAATGGATTAACCTCTCTAAACCTCACTATTGTTATCTGTAAAACAAGGACATAAAGTCTTTAGCATACAGACAGGTATTCTAAGTTCCTTCTTTATATCAAAATAAGTCAGTCATTGGAACATTATTAGTTTTAGACAAACATAACTTAATCCTTCTCAAATCTACCAGTCTATATTTTAATGATCTTCTCTGAGAGTTTACTGAGGGTAAATATAAGAAGCTCTTAAATAAAGCATTTTTTTATTTGCTATAACGCAGTTAAAGGCATCATCTTTAAAAGTACCCTCTCTTTAAAATTCCATAAAGTAAATTCATTTCAGCATGTACTATCACGAACACTATCTTTCTTAAATAATTAGTATGTGTTCTTCTACTCATTAATGAAAATATAAATAAACTTCTATTTTAGATGCCAGGAAACTCAGAGTAAATTTCTCACTCATATTTATTTCATCCTTTTTTGTAAAATCATTTTTTCCATTATAAATATTATATTGTATAAACATGTTAATAAGCAGACTCAAATATTTCATAATGGAACCCAGAGAACTGATTACTTTTATAAAGTATAATGTGACTACAATTTAGCCTGCATCAAAAAATAATTAAAACATGTTTTATATTTTTATATTAAATATGCATTAAAATTACATTAGATAATACATTCAAAAACCATAAGCAAAGGATATTTCTCACTGCTGATGCAGGTGTGGAGAGAAAGCATCTTGGAATAGTTCCTAATGATAGTGAAAATGTCCATGAAAGGCTTGGTAGATCTTTACAAATAGCCATAAAAATGTCAACATAATTCAAAAAAATTTGCTTCTAGAAATCTATTATTTCTAAGAAAATAATCATAAATAAGGATAAAAATGTATGTATGAATGTATTCATTACAGTACTACACTTGTAAAAATATTTTATGAAAAAATCCCAAGCTAAGGAAATCATGAACTAATGAAATACATGTAATTTCAACTTGTTGTATATTTAAGTGAATTATTTTACTCAAAAGAATGATATTAGGTAGGAAAAAAGGCCAACAAAGAGTAGATTCTTCTCAAAATTATGTTGAAAATTATTACTATTCAGATATTATTTCCAAGACTAGAAGAAAATACAACAAAGTGTTAATATTGCTTAAATATTGGTAATAGGATCACCAATGGTCTTTGTATTTTCTTTTGATTTTCATGTGTTTTCTTGTTTTCTACAATGAATATCACATTAATCAGAAAAAGTAAAAACAAAAATAATTTGTGAAAGAATCTAATATGAAAAGGGAAAATATAAGACTTTTCATATTATTCTAATAAGGTAGTTTTATTAGAAAACATGTCTATTCTAAAGGAATGTACTATTTCACTTTATTATACCATGAAGTATGATTCTGAGCTCTGATATAATGTATATTGTCCAAAATGTTCTCAATTCCACAAAGCACTAAAAATTATGGAAGTAATAATTGGGAGCAAACTTGACAATCATGGTTAACCATATTAATTATAAAACTTTCAAAGTGTTGGCACACTGTGTCTTCTGTTGAATTGATTATTGCAGCACTCTGCAAAGTAAGCAGATCATATATTAATGCTTTCCTTATTCAAAGGGGTTGAATGACTCACTCAAGGTCACTCAGAGCTTCCATATACACAATCTGGACTCTAATTCAAGTCTTTAGATCTAAATTCCTTGGAATATTATAGGTCTAGAGACTGGTTTTTTGTTTGTTTGTTTGTTTTAATACTCTCTTTCTCTGTCTCTCTCTCCCCTACTATTACTTACTTCTATGCAAAGCAGTTAGACTAGTGCTTGGGACACATTGCACAGGCATATAAGTATTCACTGAATAAATAAAAGTGGGACTTTTCATACTGGCTTGAAGGAAATATGCCTTTGGATCTTCTTTTGGAAGAAGCTGTGTTCATTTTCCTTGATGAAAAAAAAATGTAATCTAATAATTAGTCTCACTTACAGGTGAAAAATAGGATTATTCTACTCATAATAGTAGAGGCTCACATGCCCCTCACTTCATTGCTGTTAGTCATGCTGCTGAAAGCCAAACAGAAGCCAGGTACTGACTGGCTGTGTACAGGGCACATTCTGCAATCCCATGTACTTTGTGCTAGCACCACCGCAGCAGGCCTTCAAAAATTGGCCCTGTCACTTTAAATATAATAGACAATAAATCATCCCTCTGAGACAGGCCCTAAGGAAAACAGGGGAAAAAAATAGAAATAGCATTTAAAAGCCCTTTTCTATTACAGTGCCTCTAGGGAGCTTTTAAAATTGGAACTCTTTTGAAGTGAATTTTATGCTTTTTGGGGCTTTTAAAAATGCTTCTAGAATTAATCTTGCAATTCTAGGACCAAATCCTCCATGAGATCCTTTAATTTGGGGGTCTTTATTATGCTAGTATTATCATATTTGCTCATCTTCTCTGTGCTGCTTTCCCTGGTATTCCATAACCAATCAACCCCTTTTCTCATGCTCTTTGTAATTTCTTTATTCCTCGTTCCTCCCTATCCATGTTTCTGCCAGTATATTTCTTGCTTGGTCTTTCTTTTCTTTTTTTTCTTTTTTTCCTTCATCAGATCTAGTTTTAGTTACTTCTCCTCTAAGATACCCTTTGTTCTTTTGCACCTTGGATGCAGATAATCCTAATTAGGCGACCATGCAGATAATCCAGAATTTTCTACTTTCCTCCTCCTATAGCAGAATTTTCTTAGACACAGTTGAACCACAACTGCCTCTGTTTCATAAGCCTCCCCTTCTCTTGTTCTTGTGACTGTTCCTAGTTGATAAGAGAAAAACATCAAAATAGCAAAGAAAGTTAATTTAGTTTAGTCTGAAAAAAATCTTAGTCAAATCCTGAAAAAAATAAATGGTAAGGTGTGAACATATAAAGCACAGATTATACAAAGGGTTAGGGTTTACATTAAGAAAGAGAGATTCAATATCAGCCTGACTCTCATGTAACCAGTACTCAGCTATGATCATTTAAGTCATATAGCATTATGTGGCCCAATAAAACAGTTATGGCTTAATGGCCTTTATTATTCTTACAAATTAAAAATCTATACTGAACAAAACACAGTTCATCTTAATATTGAAAAACATACACACTCAGTGTAAATAACAGGACAACAGCAACCGTTTCTTGACACTACATTACATGTCTTCTTAGACCCCCTGATCTGTGAAGGAAGGCAGGAGAAATTCAACTTGATATTGAGCTGGTGTCTTTTGATAAATTGGGAGGCCAAAGTATGAAGCAAAAAGCAGTGAGAAAAGATTATTCTGACACCTTTTAGATTTATAGACTTCCCAGTCTACTTAATGGCCATTCATCTCATCTGGCCTGCCATAGTCACTCCAGCCACCCTCTGGGTGAGTGCTTATTACCAACAAGGCAGCAATCAAATTATTGCAGGGAATTTACTGAGTGAGATAAATAAAAGCTGCCTAAGTCAGTGATTCTCAGTGCTTTCTCTGGAACATAAGTCTCATAAGAAGCTCTAAAAATGTCCCATAGACACATAAGTGTTGTCAACACTACATACCCTAACCCCTCTGCAGAGTAATGGGAAGTATATTAGCATAGTAAAAGCACTGACAAAAGAAAGCTGTCTGGCTTTGTTTAACCCAGCATGTACCCAAAGCACGGGACATGCTGTTTTACTTTTTTTTTTTTTTAAGAAATGGGGATCTGGCTATGTTGCCCAGGCTGCAATGCAGTGGCTATTCACAAATGCAATCATAGTGTGTGCACTACAGCCTTGCATTCTTACTTAAGTAAAACTCACGAAAATTCTTTGGAAACTTTGGAAAAGCCTAGATTAAGTACTTGCCTAAAAGAAGATCTGGGACAACTATCTTGAAGGTAATGATGACTGTTAAATGAAATGATTAGATGAAGAAAAATAGGAAGAAATACTGAAGGTTTGTATTAATGATTACTATCACCAAAGGAGACAAATGTACCAGCAGATCACAGTCATTAAAAATGACCCATCAGTGGACAGCAAATTACATACTTGGGAACCAATGCTGGAGAAAAATCAAAGAGGGAGAGGTCATGTTTTATTTCACTTGTAGAGCTTTTCAAATTCAGTCCTAACCAAACCTGATTAAAGTAAATCCCTTTTTTACAGGCTGTGGAGTCTATAAGATTATGGTGTTAATGGAAGTGCTATTCGATCCGTCAGTAATGGTGCATGTCGGGACCCTGGCGCCTCTGACAAGTCCATTTTTTAAGACGTATTTATTGTTTTGTTTTTTTTTTTTTTCTCCCTTCTGTTCTCTGCATTGCGGGGTTTAATTGAACAGTTTAAAGTGATTCTTCTTCAAGGCCCATTAATTGATTTTATTTGTGTATTCTCCAGGGTCAAGGAAAAGGGGGAAAAAAAACCAATAAAATTGCAGCTCTGGTTTTCACTGTCATATTCTCCCTGGAAATTCATAGCTCTGAATTTTGTTTCTTTTCTCTGCCTCAAGAGGCCTTTTTATGATTTTTGCAAGGTGCATTTTTTTTTTGTTTTATATTACTGATTTATTCAATTCTGATAGGGATTCGCCATTAAGAAAATAGTAAAATGTGCCCAATCTGACCAACCATGTAGTATCTAGGGGTTCCTCATGATAAACCCAATTAAAGAGGAAATACTTCGGTGAAACAGTCATGAAACTGTACATTCTCATGACAAAGCATCCATAGCGGTTTCTTTCTATCATAATGGGACAAAGTCTCTTGAGGTTTGATGTTGTGACATGCCTACACATATATAATCACAGCGTGTTCATATTTATTCATTTAACCCAGCACTGCCCCTGAATGGTCTTATGTCTGTGAAGTAAGAATGAAGATGCTACCAGGATTGCAAAACAGTATATTCAGGAGGAGGAAACCGTAGATTGAAACTGAGATTCTGCCAAGGGCAGAAGCTATACATATGTGTGTACATACATCTTGGCATCACACCACAAGAGGCTCTGTCCTGTCATGTCATAGTGTCCTATGATGTCACATTATTATGTCACATAATATAATTTGTACCATTTCTTAATGCTTGTTTCTATCAGGAAGTAGCTAATCCTCACACTGAACTTATGAAGCAGGTATTACTATCACCATTGAATTGTCAAAGTCTGAAACTCAGATGTGAAGTAATCTTCCAAAGATATAAATAAGGTTTAAATATGCATCTGATTTACTCCAATGCCTCTACTTTTCTGTTCCTTGGATATACTGTTGCCTTGGAGACTTAGTTTGCAATGGCTTTTATTTCACTAAAGATGAAAATATAATAAAGTCATTTAAAGGTGGATAACTTTTTTTCTACCTCTGCTTCCCCAGAGTAGGCCCCAAACAAATACTAGTTGAATAATGGAATAAGATTCCTGCCCCTTTGCTATCACATCATTCCTGCTTTGAGCTTCACTCTAAGACCAGTCCTTTATGGGCATTGTAATAACAAGGCCAGGGTAAAAGATAAGAAAGGGACAGGGCCATAAACACCAATCTGGATTCTATCATGTGGACAAGCTAATTCTAGCCTCTTGGTTTTTTTGACATATCCATCTCTTCATTCATTTCTTTGTCCCTTCCTTATTCAAATTCCCTTGATGAAGTCCCCAATAACACATAAAGCTTAGGTCTTTCATTGAAATGCAGGTCAAATTTGTCTTTTGCATACACTAGTAAAACTATGCCACTGGCTTCTGGTTCCTGATTATCTTCCCCTGAATGTTTTAAGAGAGATTGAGAGTTTAAAGCTAATACTAAGATTGAAAGAAAAAGCAGCAGGGGAAGGGGAGGGGTCATATAGAAGGAAGTATTTTTTGCTTGCTTGATTTACTGTAATCAATAGCTGAGAGGAGAAAGCGACAAGTTCGAAATTTACTTCCAGCAGATGAACAGATCATCGTCAAGTACAAGACACATATATTTAAGAATGTGTCAGTAAACTGAAAATCTCACAAAGGCAACCTTCTCGTGGAAGGGGTGCACTCTCTGCACGTTACGGTCACACAGTTACGGTCTATGCTATCTTGCATCTGCACCTCTATGTCCATCTTCTCTTTCTCGACTTTAGACAATCAGCTTCCTGGACCCCCTTTACCTCCATTCACCTTTCACAACTTTCACTCGTTTTGTGAGACAGTTCAATTATCACTTTCAGGATTGTGTCTGTTTCCTGATAGATTTAATAGTAAAATCCTTCCAAGGGCCAGAAAGAATGAATGGCGAGGAGAGGTGTCCCAGTCTGAAGCCAGGTGTAGTGAATAGGAATAGTTAGTAGGAGTGAGTACAAAATCCTCAACTAGTAGTCGCAGGTGGTGACCACTACAAAGGAAATGAAAACACGTTAACTTTTTGGATATTACTCCAAGAAAAGAGAACATGCTTGCAGACCTTTCTCTAAGCAATAGACACGCTGGTGTACAAAAAGACCCACACTCCTCCCCATGCTGAGATACATGTCCTCCTGTGGATTCCCAGAACATGAAAATCACTATATCAAAATATGTGTCACACACTACCCTAAGCTTTGGTTTGCATGGATCTCCCCTCAAAACTGAATCAAGTCACGTTCATCTCCATCTCTAGTTTCTCCTTCAGTACCTGGCATATAAGAGATGCTCAATACATATTTCCTAGCATAAATGAAAGAGTGAATAGAAGGAATTTTCTTGTAAGTACTAATATAAAATTGTGATGCAATTACAAATTTTGGAGATAGTGGGGCCAAAACAAAGTGGGGCTAAATAACTGGTCCAGAAAAAAAAGACAGGGATAAACTTTGAATTTTGCATTATTAAGGTTAAAAACAGCTCTTATCTGGCCAGAAAGAGAACAGTTTTTGTGTAAAATAATTATTTCAAATTTCAGAAAAAAATATGCTTATGAAAGAAGCTTTAGAATGCAACCTGCACTGTTCATGACCAAACATGTATCAGTACAGAGGGCATGAGAGCAGAAATAAACAGAAATAAATATTCACCTCCACGGGGTAGCCCTAAGGATCCTATGCCCAGATAACTAGCTTGTGAGTTATTCACTCCTGGAATTGCCTGTTACAATTGTTCCCTGCTTAAGACAACCATGTTGTGAGTATATGTGTGTATAGTGAGGTACAGGGAAAGATAAAACAGTGTCCTCAAAAGCCCATGGACAAGATGGTCATATTTTACTTGGGAGGATGTGAATATTGAACTAATACCCTCCTCTTGTTAAGATATTAGTACAGGGTAGCATGTTAATGTTCATCAGAATGCTTGTCAGGTGGTTGCAGTGTCAAGGATTCTTTCCAATATGAGGGTATGTAGAAAATGCAGCCCTCCACTTTTGACACTGCTTACAAACTTTGAATCAGAGAAGACAGTTGTAAAGGGAGGTGGTGTTCTTCTTTTCACAAACCGTCTGTCTTTATTTTTATTCTTCTAATTTTCTCCTGAGATGTCAACATCAAAGTAGCATATAACCTTCCTGGAAGCAATCTAACTCCAGAAAAAGCACATACAGGCACAGAAAAAAAATAACCAAATTCATTTTTACATAAGAATAGCAGTTGCAGGTGGCATTACTTTGGTCTGATTTTATGATTAGTGGAAACTGATGCCTTCTCTATTGCTACCAGAGTACATAACCTCTTAGGCCTAAGTCTCCATTGACAAATAATTGGGATAACAAGCACTTTTCACTGCATTTATGAGTAATCTCAGTGATCAGTCTTCTTTCTGTCTTGTACTTAATATCCTTCAATGATCAAATTTGTAAGCAGGTTGAGCATCTACACTTATTCCTCCAAATTAAGGACTTCCCATCAGCTGCTCATTAACATCTGTATGGATATTGCCTAAATTTGTTTTAAAACTCTGTGTGAGGGTACACTTTGATCTGCTCAACTGACTTCATTCTAGCTATTAAATAATTTCAACACAACCTTGATCTGTCTAATCCAACAAAACCAAAGGCAACTTCTTAGTACTTTCTGCCATGTAAAAATACATCATAGTCTTTCAAGCCAATATATTGTTATGAATCATACATGCACAAACTCAGCAAAGTTAAACCTCCTTAATAATAGAGTGGGTGCTATAGTACCTGTACACCACCTTCAATCCACTGCTGTAAGCGAAAATCAGGCAGCAGCACTAGTAGTTAACTCAATATCAGCTGCATTAATAAGGGTAAAATGAATAAGTGTGCCTGGATTTTTCTCCCTTGATGACTTTAGGTCCAGATTTATCTTATTTTAGATTTAGTCTTGAATGATTGTCAAAGATGTGCACCGGCCTCTGAGATAGCCACTGTCAAGCTAACATGTATGGAACCAGATCGGAAGAAATTGCCCAACAGATTTGCAGGGCTTGTCAAGGCCTGGAAATGGTGGAAGTCAGATGATTATATTTGCATTGCATAATTGGCGGAGCTTGTCACAACACTGCTGGAGCCAGCAGCTGCTCTCTGCTGAGAGCTAATTCCACCTGAACTATTTAATATTATAATGAATTTAATCCTCTCCACATTCATTCAGGAGCCAAAGAGCACAGTTTATGGCTAAACCTGCATTTGCAGACAGATGACAAGGGACCCCTCTGGTGGTAGGAATTAATTTGGGGAAGTATGCTGACAGAATTGCCCAATCATTTGTTTCGGTTGAGATTTTTTTCCTCTTCCAGAGAGCAGTCTTCAGTATGGTCTGAATTTTCCCTTCTCTCCTTAAGAAGAACTCTTGGAAGTCAGAAATGAACTTAGATATTGTTTAGCGCTGAAATGTGCTCCCCCTCACTCACCCACTCAAATTCATATGTTGAAGCCTAAACCCCTAGTTCCTCAGAATGTGACTGTCTTTAGATATAGGGCTGTCAAAGAGGTGATTAAATTAAAATGAGGCTGTTAGGGTGGGTCCTAATTCAATCTGACTGGTGTCCTTATAATAAGAGAATACGGAGAGAGATATGAGGATATGAGTAATGCATGCACAGTGGGAGAACCATGTGAGGAACCAATGGCCATCTGCAAGCTGGAGAGGCTTCAGAGGAAACCAAACCTGCCAACACCTTTATTTTGGACTTTCAGTATCCAGAACTGTGAGAAAAAAAAAATTCAATGGCTTAAGCCACGTAGTCTGAGTGGTATTTTGTTATGGCAGTCCTACCAAATTAATACAGCTATTATCTAGTGTAACTCAATGTAAGTTTCTTCTCTACAGAATATCATAATTTTTTTTTTTTTTCCAGAGGAACGGGAAGAGGAACACCTCTCTTATACAACGCAACTGTTAGCATTAAAAGAAGATCATTTTATCAGAAACTTCTGTGTACTGAGGCGGGATGTTCCTCCTTACGACTGCCACCTTACTGTCCCACTTCTGTACTCTGGTTCAGAACCAAATAAGATGTCTTACAGGGCAGCCCTTTAATTAGATGCAGGCAGCCGTTGTATGTCCATGCTCCTTTTTTAAACCTTCTCTTTTTAGTTAAACCTTTCTTGATGCCTTCAGATACTCCCTATATGCCACTGTTCTGAGTGCATTCTCTCATGTTTGTTCTGCTTTGAACCCTTTCTACTGGGCAATTGTTTCTATTAAAATGAGATATAGCTAAAGTCACTAACTCAGATGTTATCCAGCACTGCAGTGTGCTTTAGGACTCTTAGCCCTCTTGCTTTCACTACCATATTTTAGGGTCCTCCCCATTAAGAAAGAATAAAACAAAATGATCTTTAAGCCCTGGTATGGAATGAGTATGTGGTAAGCTCTTGAGGGTACCATGATACCTTTCATATGTGACACAGGGGAACTGAGACTTACTGATGGATTTTCTATCAGCTGAGTATTTTGGAAAACATTATTTTTAAAAGTTGTTAAGAAATGTTCTTAGTATTACATTTGATTTTACTGATATATATATATATATAAATATATATGTATATATGTATAATACACATCCAGATTCAAGCAGCTTTACTTGTATCTATTCACATAATTATAAAAATATAAATATATTAGGCATTTTTTCCCTCAAATACTTAGAAATCCTAAAATGCAAAAACCAAAAACCTGGGTATAATAATTGTATCTCCAGGAGGGAACAAGTTTCCATAGCACACTAAGGATAGAGATTACTGTAAATATCCATTAAACTTAAATATGCCACTCAATTGAGTCTGCAATTTGCAACTTAGGAGAAAACGGCCAGAAATGATGAAGCCCCTGGGCATTAGTACATGAACAGTTATAAAAATAGAAGAAAATAGTGTATATTTTTGGCTTGTATTTGCTGATGTATGTATTGTAAGGCAATAGCTAACTTCAAAGGTTTTCATGCTTGCCCAATAGCTATTGAAAACAGGACATAATTAAAAGCCTTTTCCCCTAAACACCATGACTCCTTAAAATGTAGAATGCAAGACCTAGCCGACATGGAAACAGGATACAGGTATACTGCAGTCTGTCATATTGACTCTCTACAGTTTTCCTATTATATGAACATATCAAAAATACCTGGAGGCTGAGGCAGGACTACAAAAATGTTTTGCACATGCAAGGGAATTTGAGAGCTAGCCTAGGGGCAGAGTAAATAGCAGAAACATTAGTTATGTCCGTTACCGGAAAAGGAGTGACCAATGCCTTATCACTCCATAGCACTTATTTTTTCCCTCTCTACTTTAAGAATAATCTCTCTAGAGAATTAGCTCTGGTATAGCTGAACACTTTCTTAGAAATTAAGTAACAATATGATAATATCTTTCAAATTCCATCCTAAAGAGAGAGATCTATTTTTTTAATGACTACAGAATGTCCTCCCCTTAACCCTAAATTACTTTGCATTTAGCATTTTAGCTGCCAGAAGGTACTGTCAAAACAGACAGACCGCTTAATGGAAAAGAAAAGTTAATGAACTAACAAGGGAACAATAAATATTCCACACATCAAGGAAAAGATGGAACGATTTCCAAGGGGGAAGTGGATGTATCGAAATATTTTTGCTAGAAACTCAAAGCAATGTGTTTTAAAGATTGAAATTTGGGGTGAGGGAATGATGTAATGGTTGATTAGTGCATTACTACCAATAATCTCGAAACAATTATATAACATTGTTTATCCGAGTAGAGGAGAAGCAACAGGAAAAGAAAGACAAGAAGGACCAGTTCCTTTTATTAGGTGAATGGCATTTCTGCCATATGGTATTAGATAATGCAAAGATAATGCCAGTGACTGGGAGACCATCATGTGGGCTTTTTGGAAGGAAGCATGTATGCCTGACACCTGTCACATAGCTCAAATGTGATGCTGGCATATTTAAAACTAAATTAGAATAATTTAACCTTCATTAACCCCTTCCTGTGTTTATGAAAGTAGAGCGTAATTGACAAAATTCTGGGGGAAGGGTGGCTCCTTGACTTAGATTCGGTGGAATTGTTGTGAGTAGACGCAAATACTGTTGTGTCATACTTCTATGCTATCAGGCTTTCTGCCCAGGATTCCATTTATTTGGAGACTGTGAACCTGAAGTCAAGGATATCTCATGTTTCAGTGTTTTCAGTAGAAAAATAAGGTGAACTGTCAATTGACAGATTTTTCATATATATAAAAAGGAAAAGTCTAGGATTTATGGGGCAAATAAATATTGTGCCAGAACAGCTGGCAAGCGTGAGTAAGAGCACAAACCGCTGGTATGTTATCTGCAACCTCCCACACACATACTGTGAGCTGCAACTCAATAAGTGGATGATTACAGAGGTTATGAGAAAAGTAGAAATAAACACAGTGAAGTTTAAAGAACACCTGGTATGAAAGATAACTTGGTTTCCAACAGATACCTCAGTTTCATGGAAGCATTTTAGAGTGATGGTTAAGAGGGCAGGCTCTAAATTGGTGTAATTTCATATATACCAATTATGAGCTGTGGGATTGTACCAAGTCGCTACATTTCTTTAAGCCTCAGTTTATTTATATAAAAGGTTTATAATGTTGCCTGCCTCATAGGGTTACAGAGAGAGATAAATAAATCACTCCACCTAAATCACTTATCACAGTTCTTAACACATGATATGTGTTTAATAAATGCTAGCTATTACCATTAACAATGCCCATGATCTAGCACATTCTAATTTATGATGCCACTATTTCCACATCCAAAATATCACCTATTTCAACTGAAGGAAGAATAGCATCAGGTACTTACGTTGGTGCCCATGAGGAACCATTATAGAATATAGTACGGTTCGAGATGTTTTAACACTCTAAATGAAAATATTTATTTGCAAAAAGATAATCATGTTCATGAAATGGTTTAAATATTGCCTTATTTCCAGGAAAAAACAAATAAGTAGAAATTATATATAAAACATATACATGATATGACTATTATGCATACAAAACGCAACACGAGCTAATGTGTTTTTAGTTTCACTAGGCTTTCTTTATATGTGGTTTCACTAGACTCATGCTTTGTCCCTGGTCTGTGTGAAAATTGCATTTCTGACAAACTTTTGGAAAAGGAGAAAAGGTTATGTTAGGAAATTGCAAATTAAATCATTAACTTAACAAGTGCCCTAAAAAACAATTACATAGATTCATATACACATTGATCAACTTAATAAAGCATATTAAGAAAACCACATCTAGTGATCTAGTTGCATCAGCAGTTGGAAGTCCCATGAGTTCAGTGTCCATGCCTGTATTGCTTACCACTAATGCCTAGCAAACAGCCTGGCACATAGTGAGATGGAAGAGTTCCCTTGACCCCCTCCCAGGACTTGTGACAGGGATGGCTTGTTTACATGGCAGCTGTGCTCAAAGCCCATGTGGGAGGGGGAGCACGCAGGTGAGCAGGTGCAGCAGGTGGGGCAAGTGCCTTTGGGCACCAACAGGAAGAAACTGGCCCGAGGCAGCAACTAGCAGTTGCATGTGACCACTGGAGCCCCAGAGGGCATATGTTACAATAAATGCTCTTTCAGCATTTGCCATCCTTGGAAGGCTAAGTGTTAAACAGCTCAGTGGACAGTCAGTGTGACAGCCTCTTGCACCTACACCCAGATCCTTGTCTGGTGCTCAAGAGGAATGAGGCTATACAGACTGGAAGGATGGTGAATGCAAAGGTTGCACTGAGTGGTGGAAGTAGCTCTCAGTGGGATGGGAAGCTGGAAAGGGAATAGAGTGGAAACATAGTCTTCTGCGTGAGTTTGTCTGTCCCTGGCTGAACACCTCTCTGACCATAATCTCCTAGGTCCAGCTGCCTCGTCTCTTGAGGTTCAGATGCTTCTTCTCCTCCTCTCTCCTCTGCTGCATCGCTCTGCTCCTTTGCCAGTGAAGCCTGGGGTTTTTATGGGCACAGGATAGGGGGCATGGCAGACCAAAAGGTGACATTCAGTTGTGAAAACAGGGATGTGAAGTTCTCATTTAGGGCTTCAGGTCCAGGCTTGAGGGTGGAACCCTTGTCAGGGACCCTGCCCATTTCTACCTAGTATTTCCCTGCCTCCTGTCCATATCAATAGTAAATGATAAATAATTACTGATAAATCACTTATCTCTTTATTTCCTCTCTGTATGTAGGAAAAATTTAGTTCTCATTTCATCATACTTAGGATATGTTCTACACATTTTAGCTCTACTTTAATGAAACACCTTATGCTAGAAACTTTAAAAGAACCATCCTTAATCTATTTTTACAGATGAAGAAATTAAAGCTCAAACATGTAAGAGTTAGTTGAATACAAGGCTGCATAGCTAGGAAGAGCTAGAACCAGGTGTGAATCTTCATATGACAATCTCTATTCACTACCCCATGACACTTTTCATTCATACTTTAGCTCCTTTGTGCCTAGATGTGTGATATGAGGTAATGTGAGCATCATGATCTCTTCTACATTTTCTTTATCTCTATGAGAATTAGTTATGCATCAAGGAGCACTATTTCCTTTATCCTCCCTATCAAATAAAGATTCATGCAAGATGTAGCAAGGATAATTCTTAACCAAATAAGTTTATTATATTCAACAAGTTGTAATGAATAAGTGTATAATTTCATACACATTTGGCTTTAACACTCTTCACTCAGCTGTGTTAGCTTCACTAAAAGAGTTAAACATTACTATTCACTAACTCTGTTCCAACATCTGCCCTGAAAACCAAGGGTTTTCAGCTATAAAGTCTTTGTTTTCATAATCTTTTATCACACTAAGGAATAATATTAATAAATCACTATTTCTCTCTGTTGGAAAAAGGCCAGCATTTTTTGGATGTACATAGGTAAACATCCTTGGGTTTAAGATGTAAGTGAGGAGGGCTTTTCCCACCCTTTTAATTATGAGGAAATGTGGAATTCAGTGGTGCAGAAAGCCCATCTGCAGTATTGCCCAAAGGGGATTCTTTTAAGTGACTTTTTTAGACCTGGATCAGACAGTAGTATCTCCATTCATTTTTAGTCACAGAGAGGCTAAATTGAAGTCCATTTTTCTGAAACTAGTCACGTAGTCAAAATTCTCACATTAAGAGTAATAAAATCCTGTGAAGCCATAACTTTTCTGAAAGAGTTTTTCTCACCATAAATATTTAAAAAGTAGCAAGCAGTTTCAATATAAAAATTAGTGTATTAATGATTTCCCATAAGATAAACTAGATATCCGAATGATTGGCTTAGTTTAATTAATCAGCACATATATTTAAGAAAGGAACTTACCATTAGCGAAAAGTTGAAACAAAAAGCATAATATAAATTCAAAAATAGTAACTGTACTTATTATATCTTTCATTTATTGGTAGCTCACTGTATGCTAAATCCTATGCTGAGCTATTTATGTTTATTAAGTCATTTACCTATACTTTGAATCTCCAAGGCAAATGCTATTCATATATAGTATGAAATTATGCTGTTGCAGATTAAGACAGATTAGGGTTAGCAAAGTGAAGCAACTTCACTAAGGTTGCAGAGTTAGTTGGTGACACCCATAGTAGTCTGACTCCAGGGTTAAAATACTTAACCTTCATGTATATTAAACGGCATAGGCCAGTGGTTCAGTTTCCAAACTCCTGTCCTAGAACAAGTGCTAATTCCTAAACTTTTCAGCAGTCTTTTGATAAATATTCTAGTTGCATTTTGTTTTAAAATATGTTTATTTGGGAAAATTAAAATAGTGTCAAACAAATATAATTGTTCCATATTAAAAATAAACATTTTGGAAGTAAAAGAAGAAAAAGATTTTCAAGTTATTTCTGTGTACTAGATAAATCTGAGCTGCTATTTACATGAGGAATCCTTTTTTTGGGTGCTTAAGGGTGACAATGTTGAAGACCAGAAGAAGGTAACCATTTAAATAAATAACCAAGGATGTAGGAAATATTGAGGTGAAAAGAACAAGTAAAAGCTGTTATAATCCCAAATGGCTTGGACATTTTATAGACAAAGAAAACTCTGGGGGAGGTAATGCTATTTTATTTGGGAAGATGATGGGTTGCCTGTCAACTTACTTCTGAACATGTTGAGTTTGTGGTGAGGGATTTAAGTGGGAAAATATCTAGCAAGCAATATAAGGAAAACTGCAGGTTTCCTGATCAGACAAAAACTAAATTCTTCAAGGTAAGCAATGTGCCAGTGTGTCAGTGAGTCTGGTCAGTCTCCAAGGCATGTTGAAAGGAGGGGGAAGTGGTCAATCTCTCAGCCTTGACACGTGCCCCTGTTGGTCACCTTTTCCTTGAATATTTGTCATAAATGAATATTGTCACTATTGCACTGGCTTGAGGGTAGAACCCTTGCCAGGGGCATCCCCACTTTAACACTTTACCATGAACCTGAATGCACATGCCTTCCTTTAATTTTCCATTCGGAGTTGACGCCAGGCTGTTTCCGAAAGGCTAAAGACTCAGAGCAACAAAAGGGAAATTAGCACAAAGTATATAATGTGTAATTAGATCAATGACTTTAACCTCTTTTGGGTAGCACTGAGAATCTGATGAATCTCCCCATATACACATACAATTTTGCACAGCCTCTGAGAGCCTACTCAAATTCCAGACCCAGGGGGATAAAAAGAGAGACTTAAGCGATGCAGCAAGCAACTTCTCTGGCTTAAGGTTTGCTTTCATCTGCAGATGATTGACCTGGGAAATATACATTCCCTGCAGTGATATTTAACCTGCCTCTCTTCTCTGACTAAGGGGTCAAGTCTTAGTTTATGACTCCCAAGGGTCAACTACATAAAATAAACATGAGTTTAACCCGGGTACGAGAGATACACATGTGCAGCACAAGATATAATTTTATTACAGAAATAACCTTCACAAAATAGGGCTTAGTGAACCCCCCAGTCCCAAAAACCATATTACTTAGGACACATCCAATTTAAACACCAATCCACATATCTATTTCCAGACCCTTGACTAGTGCTGTAGTTCTCTACTGAAAATTTTATTGAGGGAGTATCAAAGAAGGGATTAAACTTCGAAATACATACAGCAGAGATTTCCTGAGATTATTCCATTCCCACATCTCTCTCCTCAAAGCTCCACACATCACAGCATTTGCTCAAATCTGTTCAAACTTTAGTCCCTGCCCATTTGTCTTTCTCATTCTTTAATGTCTTCTTTCTTTACTCACATTTCCTCTTCCAGTACCACTCTTTTTCTTCCCTTAGCAGGTCTCCCTAAGTTCTTTTCTGTGTAGAACTATTTTTTCCCTCAGAAAGACAACTAGCTAGCAGAGCTACACACAAAACTATTTGGAGGAGCAGACAGAGGGCTCTTTCTTTATTCCAGATGAATTATACAAAAACAGAAAGTGTACATGTTTAGTTTTCAGTCATATTCTAAATGCCTCCCACAGTGCCTGACAATACTTTCCAAGTAAATATTTGTTGAATAAATGAATAAAGAAATACTGATCGAACTTCAGTTAGAGTTTAGGATTAAAAACATTGACTTGGCTGGGCGCAGTGGCTTACACCTGTAATCCCAGCACTTTGGGGGCTGAGGTGGACAGATCACGAAGTCAGGAGATCGAGACCACCCTGGCCAACATGATGAAACCCCGTCTCTACTAAAAATACAAAAATTAGCTGGGCGTGGTGTTGCGTGCCTGTAATCCCAGCTACGTGGGAGGCTGAGGCAGGAGAATCACTTGAACCAGGGAGTCTGAGGTTGCAGTGAGCCAAGATCATGCCCTTGCACTCCAGCCTGTTGACAGAGCGAGACTCCGTCTCAAAACAAAACAAACAAAACAACAACAACAACAAAAAACCACAGTGACTTGAAGGGAGAAGACCACAGAATGTCAGAATTATAAGGACCACATGCAATGTAACAAGTGAAGCCTTCTCTGATATTGCTAAAAGTTATAACTAACAAAAGAGATCAGGTATCCCAGAAATAGATCTTGGAGACAGGAAGTTAAAAGGTACCGAAGAAGTAGCAATTAGAAAGATAATTTAAAAGAGAGAGAGAAAGAGAGACAGACTATAAGAAAAAAAAATAATGTAACATCATGAGTCTAGGAGAAAAGATAATTATCAAATAAATATTCAAAGTCGACAACATATCACTGAAGAGTTCCCATATACTATAATTCTTCAGCTCACCATTTAATGAAATCAAAAAGGAAGAATTTTTTATTGGCCTTCTTAAACAAACAGTTTCTTTATCCAGTATGCTTTGCAAAGAGGTAAATTAGTACCTGAAACTTCTAGTTGATCAAAGAAAAACAATGAAAAATAATCTGGCCTTGCTTATAGCCCTGAGGACAAAATAGAATACTCAATTTTTATTTCAGAGGCATGTATAATTCTAGGCTATTTTTGGAAGTAATTTATTTCTAGGCTAGTCTGGAAGAGTTAATTTTCAAGAAAGAAACAAACTAGAAATATTCTAATTTTGAATTAATTTTTAAATAGAGAGTATAGGAAATAAATCTTATAAAGATACAATATTCAGTTTGTTATGGGCAAATCTCATTACTACTAATAATTAACCTATATTATGAACTAATCATCTGTTAAATTTCAATTAAACTTCCAATTTAAAATGTATAAGGAAATTTCAACCAAACAATGAACTTTTTTTCATTATCCCATATCTTTAAATGATTATCTATTTACCATTTTATAAACCTCCCCTTATTTCTGAAGTACTGCTCAAGTGAAAAAATACATTAGCTATTTATTACACTTCACTTTACAAAATGACATGGCTGATCTTTCATCTAATGTTATGTGGAAAGACAAAGATACCTATGAGCATGGAAGGAGACGTGAAGAGATGAAGTGTGTGTTTGTGTGTGTGAAAGGAGTGGGGAAGTGGTTAGTGGGAAGCAGGAAAGAATTCAAGAAGCTCTTTTCTACCAGATGCCAATAGACTAAGAAGTAGAAATACATCCTTTTATTTCCCCTTTTCTTCTTTTATCTTGAACCACCTTCAGCCACACCTTTAAAATTAGTAGTCCCCTACGGTTATTATCAATCACATTAATTTCTTCAGTGGCATCTAACTAGGGTATTCTCAAACAAATGTTCACAATAGTGGTTCTCAGGTGACCAGATAGCTAAGAACCAAGATCTTTATCTCAGTTTTCTCTTAGTGATGAGAAAGGGTGAAATGGTTTGATTACTGGTTGAACAAACTCTAAAATGTAAACGTAGGGGTTCTTCATTTACTTCAGGGAAGATTTAGAAAAATTTTCCTAATCTTGATTATTACACAATTTTTAGACCGCTTGCAAAGCAGGACATGTTAGTTTCACTTCTACCTGAAGTGAATGAAATCTGGTTAGTATGTGATTGACCAATCCAAGGGGTTTCCTCATCAGGCTGCAGAGGGAGTCAGCTTTATTTTGTCTTATTGCCAAAAGGTGTATATATATATATATATATATATATATATATATATATATATATATATATATATATATACTCTTAGCTTGCATTCCTGTAACTTTTCAAGGAGACTGCATAAGAGTGTGTAGATAGAGCATTGCAATCTAGTATTACTTGATAGCAGAAAAACAACTCAAACAATATGTGGGTTATCAATAACGGGTCGCTGGAATCATTTTCTTGTAAAAATAATGTACTAAATAGCTATAGGCTTTATGAGGCCTAGAAGTCTTGGGCAAATGTCTTTAAAACTGCTGTGTTATTTTTTGGGAATATTTAAACTTTATATAGTTAGTAGAGAAATAAGATCATTTTTGTTTTCTTACAGAAGAAAAAATACCAGAATCATTAAAAATAAAAATAAGACAAGAGGCATCTTGTCTCGCTCTGTCATCTAGACTGGAGGGCAATGGCACAATCTCAGCTCACTGCAACCTCTGCCTCCTGGATACAAGCAGTTCTCCCGCCTCAGCCTCCCAAGTAGCTGGGATTACATGTGCTCACCACCACACCAGGCTAATTTTTGTATTTTTAGTAGAGACGGGGTTTTGCCACATTGGCCAGGCTGGTCTCGAACTCCTGACCTCAGGTGATATGCCCACCTCGGCCTTCCAAAGTGCTGGGATTACAAGTGTGAGCCATCACGCTTGGCTTAAAAGTATTTTAATATAAGTACTTTTACTAGGAAAACCAATTACCAGAGGAATTGGTTTACTCATAAAGTATTTGTCATCTGCCAAATGCCTGGTAAGGTTGAGATCTTGTTCCTTCTCTACAAGCATTTTTTGAGGCAATACTAATACCTTACATTTTAAAAGTCACTGTTTTCCAAAATTGCCTAATTGTGAGTACCTGATTCCTCAGGTCTTGACCAGAGATTGGGTTTAGATTAATCTCCAGTTGAACAAAAACATTTGTCTTTTACAAAACTGTCTAAAATTTTCTTACCATCCAGCAAGTTGGAAAGCATTTTAAGGGAGATAAGTGGATAAATCTTCCCAAAGTATTTTAGATTTTTGTTGTGGATAGCATGGATTGATATTCTACATTCATTCAATCTTCTTTCTAGCACACACCTTCATATAATGCCAAAGTTACAACACTAAAAACTATATTTGCAAGACCTCCTTGTTGCTAGATTTTCAGATGTAATTTAGAGTTTGCTAGTCAGAGCACTTTGGTTAGATTTGGAAAGTGGAGATGAGGAGAGATGTGGAGGCATTTGGTTGTTTGACAGCACTGTTAACAGAGGGTCCAGTGTCCAATCACTAGCTTCATGGGTATTGAGAAGCAGGGTGAGGAATCATTCCTCTGAAGCTTCTTCTATTTGGGACCATCTTGTTCAGATGTAACACGGTTTTGAACCAGTCAGCAGCAATGGTAATTTTCTGAATATTAGAGCTTCTAGAGCCGGTGGCCTACTCATCATAGAAGAGGGACTGCCTCCCTTGGTGTGATAGTTTAATGGTATGTCCAAAACACATACTATTAAACTGAAAATTCAGTCTAAAATCTATTTTTTCAACCTACCCATGTGATTCATAAGCCTGTATTTTTCTTTGATAGAGCCTTTCTCGCTTAAATGATCTAGAGTAGATTCCATTCTCTGCAACAAAAATTGGACAAATATAATAAAGGCTAATTAAAACTATTAATCTATTCTATTTAACCCTTCCTCTACTGTTTCCAGCATCTTGCCCTTTGGTGCAGTGGTGTCCCTTTTTATTCAAAAGTTAGTTGACCTAATTAGAGATTCAGTTTGGAATGGTCTTCTGGGACTGAGGGAAGAAATGTCCTGCCACTGGTAATCTGATTATTTAATCAATGTAGAAAGTTTTCAAGGTATGTAGACTTCAGTTTTGTCCCTCAATTTTAATTTTTATTTATTTGTTGAAGAGAGGTCAAAGCACAAGAAAGTTAAAAAGAGATGAAAGGTGTAGAAGAGTATTTGATGAGCTAAGAAATCGTTCTTGATATATTTTTTCCTTTCAACAGCAGGCAGCAAAAATATATGCAGAAAGGATTCAATTTTTCTAAGACAACATATATATGTGTGCGTGTGTGTCTATGTGTGTGTGTGTGTATATATATATATATATATATATATATACTTGTTTATTTAAAAAGACTGGAAGATGCAGCCAAATATTATTAACAGTAGTTATCATTAGGTGGTAGGATTGTAGGTGGTTTTAATTGGACCATTTTGCCCTAGTAATAATTCTTTTTTCTTCTTCTGGAGAATGCTACTAGTGAAAGGTGATCCAATGCTGTAGGTTGTCTTTAGTACAGTATAGATGTGTTTAATTTATTCTATATGCAATATAAAATGATTCAGTGGGAGCATCCTGAGCTACTGTCACCAGTACAATGTTTAATAGTGTTAACTAGGAAGAGACAAGGCACTGAAAAAAAAATGGGGGATTTGTTTTCAGTTCAGACCTAAGCAGGAAGAGTCTTTCCACCTAAAGGCTTGAAAAATTGTTTTTCCTAATATCAGAACCTGAATACAGAATGCTCTTATCACTGAAAACAAAAATAAAAGCCTCAGCCTCCACAGATTAGAGGACTGAGCTGAAGCTTTATATAGCTTTTCTAAATGAATGAGCGTATATAGTTCAGTACTAAAGAATACATTTTGAAAAAGTGAAAAATAAAAGGTTTAAACTTTGTTATGGAGCCTTGAGAGAAAACACAGCATCACAGTACAGAAATGGAAGGCCTGGAATCTTCACTTTGAATGCTAACACAAAGATGAGTCTCCAGATGAAGCATGAGAAAACTCTCATGTCTCAAAGAGTGGCCAATTATTAATTTGTTTTTGAGAGAGAGAAAATGAGACAGTGTCAGGCTTTTCTTTCTCTGATGTGGTATATACAATTCTGAGTAAAATCGGTTTCACATTCTTCTAACAGTCATTCTTCGCAAATTATTTAGACATTTCCAGGTAGTCCCAAGATGAGAATCTGTCTTAGCATTTTCCATATAAAAATAACTAGCATAACTTAATCCTTTTCTATTAGAGTCAAAATTCTGGTATTCAAACTAAGAAAAATCAGGCAAGGAACATCCTCACCAAATGCTGTTACAAGAAGGGTTATTTTCGTCTGGGTGTGCTATGTATTACAAACGCATTAATTCAAGAACATTATGTCTCTTGGTAATCTGTGATCAATTCAAGTGTATTTTGAGGCATTTGGCCAAGATAAAACGAAGGGGAAAACAACAATAGGAATTAATACACAATGGAATTAAAATATTGAGCCCAAAATTATAAGTTTCACACTCTGTTTAACTAAGCTAGTCAGATGTGATTTTCTCACATAAAGTGGAGGTTGCCATATATTTTTAAATTGAATAATATACACTGAAAAGGTCTGAGAAGTACAACAATATTTCATCTCACCTTTTTGGGGATCTAACTTTTTATAAGAAAAGTGATGAAGCTTGGTAAGGAATGCAGAAGCTTTCAAAACTTTTAGGGCCTACAGCTATATTGTATACGTGTTGCATGAGGAAGACCTTAAAACTTGGAAGTTTGGAATTTCCTGAGACTTTAGAGGTTTCTCTTCCTAGAATTGCTTTTGCTTAGAGATCCCTTTGGACCCCTTAGTATTGAAGAGCCCAGATAGATCCCAGAAAGAAAACTAGACGTTGGCTGTCCAGAAAGGAAATTCCTTCCTTTTCCATACAGGTATATATTAAAGTCTGTGAGAGTTAAAAACGAAGCAGGGATTCAAAGCAGTCTCTTGCTTAGAAATAAAGAGAGTGCATATAACTGAAGTTTTCTTCAAATGATATTTGACAAACAGGCATAGAAGGTTGAAAAGTGAAGCTGCCCAAATCCCAGTTACAGGCCTATGTGAAGTGTCACTATGCACCATTAAACACCAGGTGGCTTTCTCCTTCTGGTGCCTTATGGTGGTTTCAGGATGTGAGCAGTGCTTCCTGATGTGATCCTATGCACCTTCTCTGCTTTCTATGCTCTGGGTAACATCTATCTCTCACGCCCCAACTGGGGTTGGATCAAGCCACTGCCAAAAACACTGGGCATGGTGTCAATCTGTAAGTTTGGTTTTAAAATGTAAATGACTTAAATTTTCAGAGAAATATTTTATCACCTTACATTAACTGAAACTACTGAAATTACAAATAATGTAAAATATAACACTAGAAGATGGAGACATCTACATTCAGAATGCTTAAAACAATAACTACACAATGCTAGATAACTTCTAGAATAGAAATGACAATAATAGCAACAACATTGAAAATAGCAACAATAACTATATTAATCCCCTTTAGGGTCTATTCTGCTGCCTACTGTGGTAGTATACTGTTCTTTTTCTGAACTACCTCAGAACATTTAACCCATTTCACCCACTGTATAAAAGCATTTACTATTTTCAAATTATCCATTCACGTTGTTCCTTCAAAATTCAATATAATTTTCCTTGATTCCTTTGATATTTTCTTTGTATGCTAATTCAAAACACTCTAATTTTTTTATTACCAACAGAAATTCTGAGAAACAAAAAGTTCTTCCTCTAGCACTAGTGGCCTCATGGCCATGTCAACATTGTTTTGGTCCCCATAGGAATTTTCCAGATTACGCATCTCATAGAGCACTGATGGAGTGCAACATGTTAAGTTGTAAAATTTGGATATCTCATTACCTCCCCCCCATCTTATTTATTTTATGATTACGTCTAGCTTCCCATTATTTTTCCTCTATTGACTATGTTCTGTAGCTTTCATATTTGTCCATTAGTAACTTTCTAATATATTCCTCTCATAGTTAGCTTCTATATCCCTACCTTGCAGTAAAGCTTCTCCAGGTTTTTTCTTGACAATTCTTGCATCTTTCCTTGTATTGTCATATCTCTTCTTCTCCTTTGCTCTCACTCACTCCTTCCAGCATATTCATGCTTTGCTGCTTCAATGTCCCGCTTCTGTTCATCTCCATTTCCTGCCTGGACTCAGCTTCACTCACCCCCTGTGCCAGTGAGCTCTCTACGACCTTCCAAATAAAACTCTTCTGAAAATGACTTCTGTTTTAGTCTTGAGTTATCTGGGGACTGCAGAGCTAGGTGGGACCAGTTCCAGCCTTGGAGGTGGTAAGCCCATCAAGTATTCCAACAAGGAGCAATGACAACTGAGACTGGTTTTGGTAGGAACAGGTAATGCAAAGGCAGTAAGAATGCAATATGAACACTACTGCTCAGATCACAAGAAGAGAGGCATTAAAAGGGGATAAATAGACAAGACACGATGCAGGGTGAGCACGAGACAGGCTGTCATGCCTGTGTTACCTGGCGGTTCAGATCAGGAAGAAAGACAATGTGCATGCCACAAGTGTCTAGGAGCACTACCAAATATAGATTCAGGCTGTGAAAAATGAGTAGAGGGGAAGAACAACTGAGCTTAACTGGATTCTTTCTCGGGGAAGAACACGTGAGTAACTGCAGCTTACCTGAAGTAGTGATCACTTGCCAACCACTGTGGTTAGCACTTTATGTACATCATCTCATTTAATCCTCAAAGAATCCCCATGAGGCAGACACTATTTTGTAACTGCATTGTACAGCTAAAACCCAAAGGTCTAAAGAGGTTGAGTAACTACATTAACAACTTCTGAGTGGTAGAGATAAAACCTGAACGCAGGCTCTCTGACTCCAGAGGGCATACTGCTAGCCACTACTATACTATACCTGGTGGTAGTGAGCACGATAGGTCAGTTTGAGACAAAATAAAAGCAGATGAGGGAAGAGCAGTACAATCTGAGGACACTGTCGCAGGGGTGGTTGGTCCTGTTTTTCTCTGGCTTTCTGATAATTGTTGAGCATTTGCTTCAGAAAATGGCCAACCTTCAGTGACTAACAGAAAAGCACAGTGAGAAAAAGAATATTCTTCTAATAAGTTATAGAGGAGCCAGACTGATAACGTAATAAAATTTTTATTGTCCCTTTTCTCACATACCTCTGGGATCCAAAAAATTGATTGATTGTGATTTTATTACTTTCTTAAATGAGATATTGTATTTTTGTAGCCTTTAATTACTTCATTAAGATGACTTTAAAACCATGCTTGTATGATTTTCAATTACACTTTCTAATCACACACCAAAAAATAAAAGAACTGGAACTGGTTCAGATTTAAAAGAAAAGTCAGAACAGCCTACCCAGTGTGGCCTTTCAGCTGCCTATGTGCTTGGCATTATCTTCATGGACTATAACTGAATTTGTCACCGCGTTTCCAAAACTATCTTAAGTGTGAACTATCTCCTCGCCTTTCTTCTCCTTTCATTTGCAAAGAAGATAATGTGGTGCATTAGCATAGGATAAAAAAAAAACTTGTCCTTATACCAAAATGGCAAGTAGAACAAGTGTCCAGAGGAAGAATGATGTCAACATCTTTGGTTTTTTTCAAGTGCTGTAAGTCTGATTTTTTTTTTTTTTCTTAATCTCTTGAATTTGCTCTGTCGCTTCGTTGGCAAATTCTTGTTAACAAAACTGCCCAAGTGGGGAATAGAATTAACAAGAAGGGGAATTGACGGGTCTTCTTTAATTATCATCAGAAAAAGAAGTATACACATAAAGAGTGCAGAATCTGGAGTGATTCTTTTCTAAATCATTGTAACCATAATCAGATAATGTCTTAACTTTCTGACAGAATAACATGCATTTAGTCATTCAACATATATTAACTGTGCGACTCATAAGCACAAGGTACTACTATAATAATATGAAGATGAATATGTTCTAGTTTTCATGCTAAAGGAGACTGGAGCCTGGTAGGAGAGAGAAAGCCACTTATATTACTGGGAATATAAGTGAAATGTCAAGCAGGGTGAGTGGAGGAGGATTACAAGAAACTGCTAGGAGTTCATAAGATGGTATGATACAATGCAATAATACTTTGGCTGGAGTGGGATAGTGTAGTAATGCTTCATGGAAGAACTCATTTTTGAGCATGGCTTTGAAGAGTGGGTTGAATTTAGACATGTGATTATGTCTAGGTGTTGGGAATAGTGTAAAGGAAGACACTGAGGCAAGGCCTTTAACACTGTTGAGGAGCAACAGCCATTTAGTTTTGCCTGATATTCCAGTGTGTAAGGAGGAATGAAGGCAGATAAGACTGTTGAGGTCTGATGGGGTGAGTTCATAGCATTTCTTGGACCTAGAACTAAAGAAAGATGATCCATCCTCTAACTTAGGCAACCCCAGTGCTAAGACAGTTCACATTACAATGCAAGCGAAAACTTCCCAATGCTTGGATTCCTCTACTCTCTGGCTAGGAAGACTTCATTAATTTAAACACTTATTCCTAAAATTTTATTTTTCAAGAGCATTTTCTATTGATGAAATAATGGTTATAGAAATTATCTTTCAGGTTGGTTTGTACATACTTCCACCCAGGCCATTTGACTGTTTAATTTCACCATCAGCTTCAGTGTCTTTTACCCTATTAGTAGTGGGATGAATAAGTCCAAGATTCTAAGATACACAGGAAGAGTTGGCTACCAAATCGGAAGTCTGATAACTTTATGAAGCTTATTTCAGAACATCCAAATGGCAACCTCTGGTCACTTAGAAGGCAAGAAAAACCTAGCTTAAAATCAAAATATATGGTTGATGACTAAGGTTTAATACGCATAAGGAGTTTGAACTAGATGGGACCTTAAAGATAGTCAAGTCCTGTGGTTCCAGATCTTTATAGACTCCTATTTTTTCAAAAGACCTACTAAGGTAGTGAAGAGGATCATAATCTGTTTCTAATATTTCAAAGCCCTAGTAGAAATTAAGCCTCTCATGGATCATGAAAATAGCAACCATATTATCAAATAAATAATTTTTTTGTTATCTTTTCTGCTGTTTTTACTCTTTTAATATATATTCAACAAAAACATTCTTAATGAATAAAAATGAAAAAATAAATTATTGATTGATTTTCATAAGCCAAATATTTCTAAATAAAATATATGGGAATAAGTAATAAAAAGAACTCCTTGTGTTGAACATACCACAGCTACATTTAATTCAATTTTCAAATTATATAGATGGAGGAACTGAGATCTAAAGAAACAGAGACTATCCATGTAACCAAACGCCGCTTGTTCCTCAAAAACTATTGAAATAGAAATAAATTTATTGAAATTTGTTTTATGGACCAGAATATAATCAATCTTGATAAATGATCCACGTGCACTTGGAAATAATATGTGTTCTGTTGTTGGGTGGAGTGTTTTATAAATGTCAATTAAATCAAGTTGATGTTTCAAGTAAAAAATAAATAAATAAATAAATAAATAAATAATAAATAAATACAGACACTTGCCAAAGATCATATAATTAATTGGTGATTCGGGTAGGATGAGAACCTAGATCTTATAAATGCCAAATCAACATTCTTTCCACAATAGCATGCTACTAGGTGAACTGCCTCAGAAGATCCCAGAGTGGAAGGTAGGAGAGATTTGGTCCAGGGACCATAGATTGTAAAATATAAGATCATGTCAGCTATTTATTTTTGTGTTGTAGAGAATTTTACTCATCAAAAATGTAAAACAATAAAATAACATATTTGGTTTACTGTTTCTCTAAAACAGTCTCCAAAGTAGCTGACATGTCTGAAGAGTCTGGTTTATTGACTTGTAATAAATTAGCTAATATACTATTTACTGTTTCAACATACCCCTAAAACACACATGAGAAGGACTTTTACTCATTTTATAAATATTAGAGCCGAGGTCTGGAAAACAGTGTTTTTCCAAAAACTGTCAGCAGTGAGGCTGGGATTAGGCCATAGGGCTCTTGAACTTTATTCTCAATATATATTCCAGTTTCTTGGAAACCAATTTCATCAGTTTGACTGCAAGCTGTTCCTGGAAACGGCAACAAGCAGTTGAAGGAAGTCAGGAGATATGAGGGAAGTACAAAGCTATATAAGGATTTTTAACATTATACTTTTGTTTTGAGGTCTTCCCTCCATCAACTTGAATAATTGAGACCTGTCAGTGATATACTCTCTAATTCCCAGATGCATTGTGATCAATTTATTAGCAGTCAAATGTGTTGGAAACCATAAGGTGCCATATCAGTGCTGATAAATATTAAGAGAGAAGGATAATGCATATCCCAGACAGTATAGGCTCCACTGGAACTGACATCAGAGGCCTGTGCCCTTTACTCTGATTGTTATTCTGATCTGAATGTCATTAAGGAGAGTCTAGTTCAGGTCAATAGGTGGCCAAGAGTTCTAACTCCTGTCAATTCCAATGATGGTTTTAGATAGGAACAATACTACTTACCTCTACTGTAATAAAAATACAGATTTTCCCTTCATATTTTCTAGTCATGTCAATCAATGTCTTTCTTTGACCTTTCTGCATCATCTTATATACATCCATTTGTGCAACAGGAGGCATGCCTGTTACAGGAGACTCTAATATTGCGAGTTGGGGTGTTAAAGTCTCCCACTATTTTTGTGTGGGGGTTTATATCCCTTAGAAGGTCTCCAAGAACTTGCTTTATGCATCTGGGTGCTCCTGTGTTGGGTGCATATATATTTAGGATAATTAGCTTTACTCGTTGAATTGAACCCTTTTCCATTATGTAAAGTCTTTCTTTGTCTTTTTTGATCTTTATTGGTTTGGCGACCGTTTTGTTTGAAACTAGGATTGGAACACCTACTTTTTTCTGTTTTCCATTTGCTTGGTAGATTTTTCTCCATCCCTTTATTTTAAGCCTATATGTGGACTGACATTCTTTGCAGAACTAGAAAAATCTATTTAAAAATTCATATGGAACCAAAAAAGAGCCAGAATAACCAGGACATATACAAAAATTAACTCAAGATGGATTAAAGACTTAAATGTAAAACCCAAAACTATAAAAACCCTGGAAGACAACTTAGGCAATACCATTCAGGACATAGGCACAGGCAAAGATTTCATGACAAAGACACCAAAAATAATTGCAACAAAAGGAAAAATTGACAAATGGGATCTAATTAAACTAAAGAGCTTCTGCACAGAAAAAGAAACTATCAACAGAGTAAACAGACAACCTACAGAATGGGAGAAATTTTTTGCAAACTATGCATCTGACAAAGGTCTAACACCTAGCATCTATATGGAACTTAAACAAATTTACAAGAAAAAAACAAAAAAGCCTCAGTAAAAAGAGGGCAAAGGACATGAACAGACACTTTTCAAAAGAAGACATACCTGCAGCCAACAATCTTGTGAAAAAAAGCTTAACATCACTGATCATTAGAGAAATGCAAATCGAAACCTCAATGAGACACCGTCTCACACTAGTCAGAATACCTATTTTTAAAAAGTCAAAAAATAACAGATGCTGGCGAAGTTGTGGAGAAAAAGGAACACTTACACTGTTGGTAGGAGTGTAAATTAATTCAACCATTGTGGAAGACTGGCAATTGCTCAAAGACATAAAGACAAAACTACCATTTGACCCAGCAATCTCATTATTGGGTATACACCCAAGGGAATATAAACTGTTCTATTAGAAAGACACATACACACATACATTCATTGGAGCACAATTCACAATAGCAAAGACATGGAACCAACACAAATGCCCATCAATGATAGACTGGATAAAGAAAATGTGGTGCATATACACCATGGAATCTTTTAAATATTAATTAGCAAGTGACATGTATTTGGGTCAATCAATGCTTTTCCAAATGTGCATCAAATGCTATAAAGGTATATTTTTTGTCTTAATCACAGTATCAGAATAAATAGGTATTCATCAACGTGAGAATGTAGTATCTGTTACTATGGTGAACGTTCAGGAGTTAGGAATTTTTAAGTGTGGATAACTATGCAAATTGCCCATGCTGTACTGATAAGACATATTCATTAAAATAACATATGTTTAATAATAACACTTATCTATTAATAAGCAATAGCTATGTAAGTGAGAACAAGGTGTTATGCAACATGAACTTCCAGGCAAAAGCTGCCATCCTTGCTACTAAGTGTATCTCATAGACATATAGACTGAAGGACATACTGAATGTCATTTTTCATTTAAGAACTCACCAAACTGCTCCCAAACATTTTAGGGGGATAGCTATCAGAGTAAGGGTATTCTATACTGCAACTCTACTTTCATATCTACTCCCCTTTAACAACTGCTCTTTCCAAGGAAAGTTAAGCTTTATTAGTCTAATGTGATTTTTCTTTTTCTTTCCTTTTTTTTTTTTTTTTAGATGGAATCATGCTCTGTCACCAGGCTGGAGTGCAGTGGCATGATCTCGGCTCACTGCAACATCTGCCTCCCACGTACAAGTGATTCTCCTACCTCAGCCTCCTGAGTAGCTGGGACTACAGGTGTGCGCCACCATGCCCAGATAATTTTTTGCATTTTAGTAGAGACGGGGGTTTCACTATGTTGGCAAGGACGGTCTTGATCTCCTCACCTCGTGATCCCCCCACCTGGGCCTCCCAAAGTGCTGGGATTACAGGTGTGAGCCACCACGCCCGGCCATGATTTTTCTTTAACATGACTTTTCTTCTAAGCAAAAGCATCAATAGACCCAAAGTAGATCCATTAGTATACTTGCACTGGCAACAAAGTTCTAATTTTAATATTTAGTATTTATCTCTTAGATTGTAAAACCCAACTAAAACCAAGGATACAAAGTGGCTTCTTTACTGCTATCTGTACAAGTTTAAGTAAACTGAAAATAAATTTAAGTAAATTGGGTAGTGTTTCCATGAACAAAAGTCAAGAAAATGTATAAATGAGAATGGGCTTTCTTGAAACCAATAAAAATGTGTAGCATGATGAATAACATGAGGTGATATGTCTACTAATCCTTTATCAAAGTAGAGATAAAAGTTTGGGCCTTGGAGTCAGATAACCTGTGTTCAATCATATTTTCACTACTTCTAAGCTATGTGACCTTCAACAAATTATATCACTTCTGTAACCCTCAGTTTCCATACCTATGAAGTGGGAACAATGGTAAGATCTAGCTCATAGAATTGTTGAGAAAATTATATGTAGTGATAGTCATAATGTACTCAGCATAGTGCTTGACATTGAGTAAGCACTCCTTAAATATTACATTATAAGCAATGTTTATTAGTTTACATAGAGGTAATATATTCTAAAAAAATCAGTATATTCAATGTTTAATTCCCAACTGTAAGTGAGAACAGGCAGTACTTAGGTTTCTGTTCCTGTGTTAGTTTGTTTAGGATAATGGCCTCCAGCTGCATCCATATTGCGGCAAATGAAACCAATCTGTTCTTCTTTAATGGTTGCACAGTATTCCATGTTGTATAGGTACCACATAGACACTAGGGACTGATTGAAGGAGGAGGGTGGTGGGAGAGGACTGTGGGTTGGAAGGCTACCTATCAGGTACTACCTTCACTACCTAAGTGATGGGATCATTCATACACCAAGCCTCAGTGATGTACAATTTACTCATGTTACAAACCTGCACATGTATCTCCAGAACCTAAAATCAAAGTAGAAGAAGAAAAAAATAGGAAGTAAAAAATAGAAGAAATGTTTAAAATACTTTTTAAGTTTCTAGGAATGTTAAAATCATTTAGATAAGATTTTAATTACCAGCTCAGACTTAAACACACACACACACACACACACACACACACACACACACCCCACACACACACACACACAAAATTAACCATAACATCCATACATGAGAACATCAGATTATATAAACTGTGGTGCAGCTATTATTGCAACCTTTAGGTAATTTTCCTTGAAAACACATTGTTCTCTGTGTCCAGATAGTGAGGTAGCTTCTCTTGCATATATAAACAGTACGGCCAAAGTATCCAGGAGATTCTGGGCATGGTTCAGTATCCAAGAATTTTGCCTTCCAACAGATGATACTAATGTGGTTCCCAAACTGAAGAGTTGACACTAAATATCTGGAACACATCCCATAAAAACATAAGAACTCATGCCCAGAAAATCATTGCATGTACCCATAAATATGTTGCCTTTGGCTATAATATCTGCCACTTGGAAACATATTAAAACTTTTCATGGGTAGTTATCTAAAATGTCCAAATATCATTATGCTTTGGGGAGTTTAACTTGACCAAGGAAAAACAATACTACTAAAAGGAATGTTTTGTGATGCCTAAACAAATCCAAGTAACTGGGAGGTAGGGGCCAAAAAAAAAGTAGCCTTCTGGATTAGTTTCTGCATATATGGTGGTAGCTTAAATCAAAGAGTAGTAATTTGTTGTAGAGAGGCAATTGGCAGAAAGCACTGGCAGAATCATTCACAAAAAACAAGCCTTTCTTCCCTCTAAAATAGGAAAGCATGAGCTTCTCAACTTGATGTTTTTGTGACAGAACTCAGGGATTATGCTGTCTTATGTTTGTAGGGGTAGGAGGGGAGGTGGGTGGGAGGAATTTCTGAAAAGCATATCTGTGTTCCTTTGCAGTAATAGCTCATGCTCTTGAACAAAATCAAATATCTCCCATCCTGCTATAAAGTAAATACTGATGTAAGACAAAAAGGCAGTATCTGGAGACTCTAAATGCCTCATACTTTGATTAAAAATGCTTTTGTCAATTACAGATTGATTTTGTAGCTCATTACAATGATGGATGTCAGGGCTGGCGGAGGTGGTATTTTACCACTTGGCCTGAGGGCACACACAGTTAGAAGAAGATGGTAAAATTATAATTATTTTCCAGCACTCATCCATGTGCCTACATTGACCCAATGGGTACCTCTGGGATAATTTGAAAGAATAGCATCAGATGGAATGGCCAAAAAGAATAGTACCTCAGCCCCTCTAGAAGGAAAACATGTTAGACAAATATTTCTCAACAACCTGCTGAGATTCTTGTCACCTGATAAGTCACATTAAGCTACATCAGCCAGGTTTTAAAGTAAGCTAGAGTGCTTAGCAGAGGCTGCAGCAAAGAATATGCAAATGTCTCTGTGTGTACTACTATGAATATTAAAAGTCCCTATATTTATATATCATAATGTAGGCACATTCTTCCACAAACATAAATACAAATGTACTTTCTCCCCACTTTAACATTGGAGGTTGTTAGAAGCTGTGGGGAAATCAGAGGATATAGGTAAAAGAGCTGCAGGGGAAAGAAATTAATATTCCATAGCGGCTGAAAAAAAAAAAGAAGGAAATTCATGTCACTTTGCCATACATTCATATCATGCTCTGACGTGACCTGTATTTCTAGAGACACTGTGTGGTTTCTAAACTCTGATACCCATGGTTAGTTCACAAGACATTCTCTAATGGTATCCTATGAATGACTACATTCTCTGTGATAGCTGCACGGCCAAAGAAGTAATATCCTCCAGATACATAACATGCAAATCTTCTATGTGGTATACCTAGCACCTGCTGCAAAATGATGGTGGCTCAGCATTCAATTAAAAATGTAAGAAAATCGATGCCCAGTATTATGAAAAAAGATATTACATGAGACTGATATCAGCAGTCTTAGGATTAAGAAAAGAATAAAATCATTTCAAATTGAAGATTAGGAGGCCTGCCTACACTATGACTATAGCAATATTGGCCATATATCTACACAATTGCTTTTTATAATAGTCCACCATGAACACAAACCTATTTATGGCCTACTTTCATGGTGATATATCTTCGTTCTGCTAGTTGTTTAGAATCCCAATACTGTGAAATGGAACTGTGGTGACAAAAAAAGTAATACTTCATATAATGAAATGTCAAGAAATTTAAGTTAAAGTAAGGTAATGATACATAGGTTCAGGGCATAAAACCTGATCTATGCTTATAATCAAAGTGAAAATGGACAGTGGAACATCATTAGAACATCTGGATCATTTTGGAAACTTATTATGTTTGGCATCAAGGACCAGGATGAAATCTCATTTTTCTTACCTTTTGTATTACAGCAGTGGTAAAGAAAGAGAAGGAAAATGTGTTCATAAAGTCTGGAAAAATATAAGTGGGGTACATATGCTTTAAAAAAAACAGACAATAGACAATCAAAAACCAACTCTGGGATATCTAAAGCATTAAAAACTTTTAGATATTTAAAATTAGCTAGAATTCTAGTTGTTAAAATAATATGCTTGTAGATGGCTTATTTCTGTGCCAAAGTGTCAATACTGGAGTAGAAGTGTGCTATACAAATAGTCTTCACCATGAACAATCCCATGACAAGTTTTGCTGATAGGGTAAAATTTGAAAGGAGAAACAACAGGCATGGTGGCTCACACCTGTAATCCCAGCATTTTGGGAGGCCGAGGCGGGCAGATCACTTGAGGTCAGGAGTTTGAGACCAGCCTGGCCAACATGGTGAAACCCCATTTCTACTAAAAATACAAAAATTATCTGGGCATGGTGGCAGATGCCTGTAATCTCAGCTATTCCGGAGGCTGAGACAAGAGAATCGCTTGAACCTGGGAGGTGGAGGTTGCAGTGAGCTGGGATTGCACCATTGCACTCCAGCCTGGGTGACAGAGCAAGACTCTGTCAGAAAAAAAAAAGAAAAAGAAAAAGAAAAAATAAAGAAAGATAAAGAAAAAGTGCTTAGGGAAACAACAATGACTTCTATTTTAATGGTCCCAGGCCTTTGGCTCCAAGTGTTGCATAGTGTCTATTCCACAGGTAAAGATGACTTTAAGTACTATCTAAAGGCAAAAAGTAACTATCATTTTATCATTTGGGTAAAAAAATAATACTCATCCTAGTATTATAAATTTGGAAGGGAAAGACTCTCAGTTTCTCAAATCGTAAGTTGCTAAAGCCAATGATCTTATCTACTCTTCCTGCAGAGAGGGAAAGAAACATGTAGAAAGTAGTGATACTGTGCAATATTTGCTCTTCCATATACTCTGGAGTTGGCAGACCATTTGATGGTTTCATTGCCTTCTCTCTCCTCTGTTAATATTGCTGTTACAATTCCACTAAACTTTTATACTCTTCATTCCCAGTTTTCACTTTCTAGACAACTGAATGCAGATGCTATTAAGTGCATCAATAGGAGTTCTAAGAGGAATACAGGAGAAGTTTCACTGCTGATCTAGACCTCAGACTTGGTTACAGGTAAGGTTAAAGGACCCTATACTCTGCCTTTTGTAGCAAGAAAACTATCAGACCATACCAAATAGACAAATGGGAAATAATTTTTTTCTTCTGTCATGATTATAACATCAATAGATAATCCAAGACATTTTGAATTCATGGTCTTAGTATCCAACAACCTTTCTGCTGCTTGGTCCTGTAAGAGCACTTACCATGCCATATTTAATTTCTTTGTACTGGTCTCTCTCTACTTCACTACCTGTGAGCTCTGTTGCAAATATTCTATCTTTGTCTCTGTATGTAAGACCTAATATATTATTGGTTCACGGGAAGTGCTCAATAAATGTTAAATGCATAAACTTATACTCATTTGAATGGCAATTTCTAAGGTTTTTTAAACCACCTAAGTACCCACATAACCAATTAGACAAGGGACTTAAATCTCATATTTAGAGTATTTTTTTAAATTTTAGATTTTCAAGACATCTTAAAATATCTCCTGAAATACAAAATAGAAACAGAATTTAAAGTATATAGAAATGGTATTAATGTCATTGATGATGATGATGATGATATCATGAAAATAGCAGCTGAAATGATATAAACTGTTACATGGTAGCACAGATACAATTTGACAGAAACCAAGTTTATAATGAAAAATGACAATTCTTAAACTCCTGCATTTCCTTTACTATACATGAATTTGAGATAATTGTTCCAGTACCAGATTTATGCCCCACTAAACTGAGACTGTCACAAACCTCCTCAGCAATAGCCCCTCTAGGTGCAGTAAAGGTTGAATAAGTAATGAAAAGACTCAGACTATAGTTGAATACACCTGTGAAATTACTATATACCAGAAGCTCCAACAAACCATTTTCCTCCCTCTATGTGTACCCTAAAGCCTGATTCAGAAGACAAGTTGACAACTCTTACAAGTTAATGGCAAATATCTGCCCAATAAAATGACTGCTTGTTGGTATCACTGAAGTATTTGTTGGGATAGTTTCGAACTTTAAGACCATCTGACCTCATCTGACAGAAGAGCTTGATTATATGAGCCTGATGCAGTGTATACTGTACTCAATTTACTATACTAATGAGTTGGTGATACAAAATATAAGTCCATAAGGAATTTCATTAAATGATGTAAAAAAAAATAAGAAAATCAGTTAAATCAAATGTGTAAACCTATATTAATGTACTACAATTTGTAATTTAGCTTTGAAATATGCACATAACTTGAAAACTATCAATTCAGAAGGAAAATGGAAAATAAGGTTAACCTTAACTGAATATGTTACAACCCAGTGAGTACACTATATGTTTATGTAGACAGCAGAATGTGGCACTTCCAAGTGGGGTCTGAAATCAGATTGCTTCCTTTCACACCTTACAAGATACAAGATGTTGTGCCAATTAACATTTTCTACCTGTGTTACCATCTGTAAAATACAGAAAATATCCCCTTTCTCACAGAATTAGTTGGCACCTCAAGAAATGTCAGCCTTGCCCATGATGGGCCAAGGGCAACATAGTAGCAGGACTCTCCCCCAGGGGCTGAGAATAAGGGGGTTATTTGCAAAGAATTTGAAAACAATTGTAAAATCAACAAAAAGTTGGTCAACTTTTTATTATAAACATGTATTAGTTAATTCAAAACAGAGCCAGTGATAAATTACTCTTGTTCTCAGAGGCAGAAACTTCCAGCCCCCAACTCTTAGTATATACCACTGAAGTCTCATGGTAAAACTGTGCTAAGAATAATCATGCATTAAATAAGGGACATTTATATCCATTTTAATTTATCATATCAACGTAGTTTGAAATAAAAGCATAGACATTTGTAGAAGATGAAATAGTCTCTTTAGGTTCACTATTGATCTCATTTAGGAAAGCACCATCACTTCCATATTAATTATTTCTTGGCCATTATTAAACTGCTATGCACCCATCTTTGACTCTGTTTTCTGTCTGCCAACTCTCATTGCAAAAATTTTCTGTCTAGTTTATTGAGATGTAAAGAGGACAGATAATGTTACATTTATAAATTATTTTCAACTGCTAAGATAAAATGTACTGTATAGAGTACATTTCAAGCTACAAATAACAAATGCAAAATAGTGATTACATTTTCTCCATGACAATTTTGACAGAAATAAGGGCACTGTCATCTATTCTGTATAATTCTCTCCTCTCCCATCATTGCCCTGTTAATTAGTCTCAAGATCACTTACTTTTACTTGTTATTTTTTAAGTTGATGAGATCATTAAATTTATTAGCTACCCAAATACATTTGAAGTTTATTAAGATTCTGTGGTGCCTTTGAACAGGAAATAGAGAAGGAATAGAACTCACTTTTAAAGAAATTAAAGTAATAAAGCAAAATGGGTACCACTTCATTTTAAGTACCCATTAACCAGACCATGAGAGAGAAAGTCAAAATGGAAATCTCAGAGAAATAAACAGGTGAAGCATATGCCATTCTTCCCACGCAAGCATTAGTCCAGCAGTCAGCCCATCCAGAATACATGCCGAAAGCATTTCACAGGGGAATACTTAAAAAGTGTATTTTACATTTTTAGAGATAGAGTTTCATTGAAATCTCAATTTGTGTGCAGGACTCATTAAGAGATTGAGATAATGCTTTCATTTGTTGATGATAAACGTTAATTTATTTTCTCTATTAAGCCACTGCAAGTCTTTGGGTTCAGGATGACATAAAATACTTTATATGAGATGATCTGGTTCATGACATTTTTATTCCCTGTACATTTGGCAGACACAAATTTTCTTAAACTGCAAATACTATTCTTGGTGTCATGAAGAACTGTCGTTGCTTCTAAATCTTCAAAATTTGTTTCATTTAAATGTATTGGCCAATTGCTGCAGTTAATGATGATGAATAGGATTAAGATTAAATTTTTAATAAACTGGATTGACTGTAGCCATAGGCAGAAACCAGCTATCTACATGATGTCATCTCTGTTGCTAGAAGTTTCCTGCATTATAAATATTTTCCTATTAGGTTTTAAGGTACCTAAAACTTCGTTTAAAATTATTTGTTTAAACCATTGGTATCATAAAACCACATTAAGATACTCATCAGGGAGATGTTTTGAGATAGCACTTTAACAGGTATTATGTTTCTCAAAATTTTTACAGTTTTTAATTTTATTTTTTAAATTCACATATGTTTCTTATGAAATTCTCACACCACCCAGTGGTTTTGTATAAGCCAAGAGATGTTGGAAACATGGAGTACTACCTGAGCCTTAAGTGAGAGTCTCAGAGTTGCAACCTAGAACCAAGGATAAAGGTTGTGTAATTACAGAAAAATCAGACCTTGAGGAGGCTGGACCTACTTCTAATTCCCTTCTGAGGTTGGCCTAGATAATAAACTATCAAGGAAGAAATAAAATAATTTAATAAATAATTGCCTTTTCCTTTTTTGACTTTTTCATTTTTGCTTTATTTGAGATATTGATAGCATAGTTGACCTAAATGGGATGAAAATTCACTTGCATAAAATAAAAAATACTTAAATTCTGTCAGAAATTTGGATAGCACCTAAGGGACCTGACTGAGGTCACAAGATCAGAAGTCTTTATATTTCTGCTAAAATTACATTTTAAATGTTTAAATTATATAAATGCCAAATCATTTAATAACTGAAAGTTTAAGACAACAGATTGACCTAAACCTTTGCAATTTATGAAACTGTATTATTAGTTCATGTGTCTTACGGACATTTATTTGTTTCTACTAGGATAATAGCTAAATTTTAATAACAAACATAATAGCAAAAAAATCAGTATCAATATAATTGAAGGAAATGGAAACTTTCTTTTCAACAAGACATCTTCATGTATTTATAAGATTTCAGGTCTGGATCTGGAACTATGATTCTGATATAGGCCCCAGTGCTTCTAAATGACTGCCATTTAACTAAAACATCATAACTGTATAGTTATTCATAATTTTATTTGTTAGTAATATTAATTTTTGAGATTATTACTTCATGCAAAACCAGCCAGCCAATCAACACAATGGATACACTAGAGACACAAGTATTCTAATTCTTGAAGTGATCTTAAGTGTGGGTTTTTTCATATAGAGATTATAGATAGATTTAGGGATCATAGACTATTTGCAGGTTTCTTACTTAATCCTCCTTGAGCATTGGTGGAAACCTGTGGAGGCTTGAATGAAGGCCTTGTAGCGAGGGTATGCAGCAAATCTTGTTGGGAAGCAGCCTCTCTGAGCTAAATGACAAGTTAGCATCCCCTAAGTTAGCACATCTGAGTGAAGAAATCTGTGGAAAATTTGTTTTCCAAAGATATTTGATATTCTGCGACCTATTTAAAATTTAAAGTAACTTTGGGGGGCAGTCATTAGGAGAAAGTGTCAAATATTCTCTCTTTGAGTACACTTATTTAACAAATTTAGCTAGGCATTTCTTCAGTGGTACTCTCAGAGACAGGACACTGGTATGGAGATATGTATGAGAATTTGGTAGTGTAGCTGTTTTCTCCGTAGTCCTTGCTCTAGTTCTACATAAAGACTTTGGTCTTCAAACTGCCCAACCCAGCCTTATCCCCTAAGTAAAGAGAACTCAATAAATGTGGTCATGTAAAGGAATAATTTATGATGCTTGGGATTAAAAACAAATACCAAACCAAGGCTGGAATTAGGTCAAAACCAAGTTTAATATATAACAGGTTATAGGCATATGAAATATGATTGTAAATGATAAGCTTATGTATATATAACTATGTTAATTATATTTATGCAAGATATTTTTTCTTTTCAAACCAATGAACTGTCTCGATTCTTCAAAAGTAATGAGAAAATAGTAATTAAATCTGATAATTACATTTTTCTTACTGAATATATTTTAATAGAAAAGATGCACATTTGAGGGGATATGACCTTATTTTAGATGAGAGAGGTCAAAATAATCAAGGTTTGATGGCAAGAGACAATTGGAATATATTTCTATTTTTGCTTCACAACATCTATTAGATGTATAAACTATTTTATCTAACAAGTCTCCAGACACATGAAAAAGGCACATTTAAAAACTATATTTTATTTCTTATTTTTCTGATTCCCAGCAGCATCTGAAGAAATTTCTAGGGACCTGACTGAGGCTACAGGATCAGAAATCTTTATATTTCTACTAAAATTACATTTTAAATGTTTTTATTAAAGCATAATATACACAAAAGTGCAAAGATCATAATTGTAGCACCTGATGAATTCCCACAAATTTGACATAGCTATTTGAATTAGCACCAAATATGGAAACAGCACATTACCTCACTCAGAAGCTCCCTCATGTTTTTTTACAGTCACTATCCTTCTCTTCTGACTTCTAGCAGCATATATTAATTTTGTCTTTTATGTACTTAAAAGAAGTGGAAGCTGGCTTATTTTGCTCAACATTACGTTACACAATTAATTCATATTATTGCATGTAGTCACAGATTGTTCTCATTGTTGCATAGTACACCATTATGTAAATATAACCCAATTTTTAAAAAATTTTTTGTTAGAATTTCATATCTGGAAAAAACAGTCCTAAAATATATCTTTATCTATCTATCTATCTATCTATCTATCCATCTATCTATTTATCTAGGATGCTGTATAACTGAACAGAACACAGATACATAAATGTTTCAAAAGTTAATAATCTTATTTTTAAATGCCAGAGGGTTAGGGAGAAACCACAAAAGAAATATCTTCCAATTAATACCACGTTTTAAAAAACAGAAAAATTCAATATCAACATCAATTAAGAAGTCTTAATATCTGTACATACTCTGAAATCAGTTTTAAATGTGAATGAGCCATATCAAGTTCTCTTTGGTAAACAAATGAGCAATGACATGGATTAGTGACATTGATAAGTATTAATTGATAATTAAGTTGATGATAATGGGGAAAATGTTAAGAATCATGAATTTGACCTCAGGAGGGGAAGCTCATCAAAATCAGATCATATCTAAATGAGACATGTCCTTAAAATGAAAGGCAGCTCTGGTCTATAAGAACTCATAATAATTCAACTAGTGACTACTAAAGTATTTTCAAATTACAGATCTTACTTGAATTTGGTTTATTGTATAGGGAAGCCTCATTTATAAATAGGAGTTGAATTTCCATTTTATGAATATGTTAAAATCCTTATAAACCATTTTTTAAATAATTTACAGAAGCTTCCCTAATAATCTTGTTTAAAGCATTAATTTTCTAAACTAATTTTTTTTTAATGTTCTGGTCACAAACTTAACTAGAGTTCTGAATTAATGAAATGTGAGAAATACCTTTGCCAGACTTCATATATTTTCTCTAAGGTTTATATTTGGAAAATTTTATGAAAGAAAACATTTTTTGACCACGCAGAGCACCATATATGAAGCATTTTGGTTCAACTGAGAGTTCTGTGGCTATTTCTGCAGAATCTCTATCCATCTCCCACTCTTTATCTTGCCACATCTTGTACATATCCTGTTACCTTAATTGTCCTTGATATCTCCTGCATTTATTCTGTAGCATATCTCCATAAAATTGTCCTTCCTCTATTATATTTTCACAGAGAAAATGAAAAATGAGTCTCTGCCAGTAATCATCCACCTCACAACTATTAGAACAGAATCAAGAGTCTAAAGCATTTCCAAGAGCTGAGTGTCTTTATTATCACAAACACACAACTGGAACTATAAATTCAGCAAATGCAGAGTTTATATTGATTCGATATTGCACTGAGGTTTCATGGCAATAGCATTGTCTCTCAAAAGACAGCAACAAATGTCCAATTGCATGTAAGCTAATGAAGAACTCAGTCAAATGGGGCAACTTTGTCATGTTAGTAAGGCTTCTGTATCCAGGTAAGCATAACAGTGCCGGGAAAAGAAAAGTAGTTTCATGCCCAGGGTCACTAGACTTTATCAACTGGACAGCCAACGCTTGGAGGATTTTTCAGGAGAAGTAGATCTTTTCCATGAATGAAACAAACATTCAATCCAATTACTAGAAATGTACCATACATAAAATATTGTGGGCATTCCAAAAACAAAAAAAAAACAAAAAAAGTTAACCTCGTTAACTTATTGTAAGTTGCTTACAATATGGTAAGGCTTATATTTTGATGTAAACTATAAATCACAACAAAAATTTGATAGAGAAGTACATAACAGTAAGAAAAACAATTTATAATTCTCAAAGCATAGTGCCTTTGAACTTGAATCTTGAGATACGATCATGTCTGATGGGACTAATTTCTGCATTTTAATTATGGCATTTACTGGAAGTGCTCCTTGAGAAGAGAGGACAAGGAAGCTCAAGTGTCTTTTGTAGAAGTGTGTCCAGAACAAAAATTATATTGGCAGCAATAATCACTTAATGAAGGAAGAGAAAAATGAAAAAAAGATTTCAACTCGAAAGCTATTTTATAATCACAGGAGGCTTTAGATAATGGCCTGGCAATAAAATGGTCCGGGAGTAGCCGCCAAGGGGAGTTATTGTTGTTCTTTGTTTAGTTTTCTTCGTCTGAAGCTCAGTTTATGTAAAAAGAAGGCTTTGCTTTGTGGGTAGGGAAAAAAGATATCATAATCTCACCTCTGCCCGGGTTTAAAATATTTCTAGGAGAGGAACAATGACTCTAGAATGCCTTTGCCTCAGCTTGAAGCTGCTACTAATGGCATAGCAAACACAAACTACAAAAAACGTCTGTGTTGCTGGACCTGGGACTTTGGTAACCTCCTGCTTCCACTTAGAAGAACAAGCGGAGCCACAGTACAGCCAGGCAAGCTTAAGTCAGGTATTTGGAAGGAGGGAGAGTGACAGAGGAAAGTCAAAGCAGTAGCTGTATGGTCCTGAAGAAGTGGTCTGGTAGCTGGAGGAACCCTGGAGATTTAGCCAAGGGGTCATCATGAGCCGCCTTCCCTGCTGTAGTTCATGCTCAAATGCCAGAATGAACTAAATTTCTCACCTGGGAAAAGTGCATTTTCTACCTGAGTTCCTGATCCCATCCCCCACTTCCTCTGTCCTCGTCTACCAATAACTTGCTCTTTCCTGCATCTTCATTCTGTCCGGTTTCCCTAGCTACTTTCTTTTGCCTTCATTTTCTCAAAAGATAAAATATAAATAATTATTTTAACCCCCACCTGACTGAATGATCCCACTAGCAGGAGTCTAAGGCACTGGACAAGGGCTGAAGTCTTTGGTGCCTGGACTAGTTACAGGTACTGAGGTGTGGAATTAAGTGAAGCATGGTGGATGGACCTAATACAGGATGATTATCCCTAATTCGAAAATTCCAAATTTGAAATGCTCTAAAATCAGAAACTTTTTGAGAACTGACATGTTCAAAGGAAATGCTCACTGGAGTATTTTAGATTTTGGATTCCTTGATTAGGGAACGTTTATGTGTAGTGCAGATATTACACAATTTGAAAAAGTCTAAAATCTGAAATATTTCTGCTTCCAAGCATTTTGAATAAGGAATACTCAACTTGTAAACAGGTAGCACAAAATGGAAAAAGGTAATTTGAGGGATGAACTGAACCACATGCAGTCCCACCATGGCATAAAAACACAAAAAGAGAACAGGATAAAACAAAGATAAAATCCTCTGGAGCATGGGGTAGGAGGCAAAGCTTAGAGAGTTCTGGTCTCCTGGCATTTATTCATAGTCACAATTTTTATGAAGATTGGTGATCCAGCTCATTCAGGGAATGTCTGAACTGTCATCACATTTGTGCCATTGCCTTTCACCACCAAACTAGATAAATATTTTACCAATGGTTCTTTTTTCCATTTCTGGTCACATAGCCTGTAAACATTCAAAAATGGTGTCTTTTCACTTCTCCTTTGAGATCGCATTCTTCAATGTCATCCGTAACTCCATAGTAGCCAAATTCAGTGATCCTTTTTTAACGTTCATGCTCCTTAATTTTCTGCAACATTCGATTGTAATTATATTGCCTCTTTTCTCAAATCTCACCCATACCACTTTGGCTTCCATCTTTCTTTCTGTTCACTAATTGATAACCTTCACCAAATGACAAAAAGAAAGCAGAAAACAGAGCACACATTTATGAACTTGCATTATGACCTAAAATGATTAATTCATATTCTTATAAGTTTCATTGAATCACTCTGGCTGCTCTGTTGAGAATAACTATAGGAAGCCAAGAACCTCGTTAGGAAGACCTCGCAGTACTACAGACTAGTGTTCATAGTAGCTCTGATAAAGGTTATAGCAATAAAAGTAGAGAGAGGTGGTCAAATTCTGGACATATACTGAATGGAGAGCCACAAGATGTGGTGGGCTCCCTCACACGTAGGGTGTGAGGGGAAGAGAGGAGCCAGGCCATTCTGGGATATTAGGGCCAGACAACTGGAAGGAGAGACTGGCCACCAACTATGATGGGAACACATAAGGAACAAGAAAGTTTAGGGGGAAGATCGGGAGTTCAGGTTTTGATATTTTAAGTTTGAAGTATTTATGAAGATAATCCAACAGAGATATTAAGGAGGCAGTGAAATATATGAATCTGGATATCAGAGAGAAGTCTCGGCTGGAAATTGAAATTTGGGATTCATTGGCATTTTAGATGGACACATGAGCCAGACAGCAAATGTCAGCATAGCAAGATCTTGGAAGAATTATTTCAGATTCAGAGTCAATGAATATTTATTAAGCACCTACCATATGCCAAGCTCTGTGCTAGGCACCTTCAAATACATTTTTTTCACCCCTACACAAACCCATGATGAAGTTTTATATAAGAAAAGACATAATGAAGAAATTAAGCTTTGAAAAAGTCTATAAATTTTTCTAAAGTAGCAAAATTAGCATGTTATGAAGCAAAGATTCAAACTACTGCTTGCTTCATTACCTCATTTTTATCACTCTATGGGTATGTACATTTGCTAATCCTCATAGGGCTCATAAATCCTGGATATCTGACCCTCAGATACTTGTGTCATAAAATGGGAACTAAATTCATCCTTAGTGACCTCAGGACCTCATAGATGAGTTGAAACAGGAGGTATTCAAGGTGGCCTGCCTGGCATTTTGCTTTCAGTGGGCCTGAGCACCCAGTGGCATGGATGTGGGTCTGCATCCCATGTGATGTGAATGTCCTGCCTGTTCTCAAGTGCTGTGAAGTGCACTGTAAAACACTAATCTCTCTCAGCTGCACCCACTCAGGCTTATTCAGAACTGCACAAGGCTCATTGCCTTGGAATCTTTGTAGAGAGGAAAACTCAAGGCAGCTAGCTGGACCTTAATATCAGGGCAAATGGAGGTTCTGACAGGTAAACTGGAAACAGGGCCTTCCAAAGGGAAATCTGCCATTTTGCTTTCTTTTGGTGCCTTCATTTTCTGCTTCACTGGGAATTTGTGATTGTAGATACAGAATATGAATTTTAAAACTCTCCCATTTGGTCTTCCATTTTAATGTCTCTGAGTTGGCGATACACGGACCTTTTCTTCTGAACTTCTGGACATCTGCTTCTTCAAGTCTAAGGTAGCCTTCAGACTACCTCCTATTTCTCACTCTCCTACTCCACATTCCTAATTCCCTATAATATCTAACCGCTGGGCCTAGCATAATTTCCTAATTGTTTTCTGTATTCACATCTTTACTAGCTCCTAAATTCTTCAACGACAACACTATCTTAACTCCTTAACTTCACTGTGTCCCCAGTATCTAGCCCAATACGAAGCATTTAGTGTCTCAATCATATCTACTGACTTATTTCAACAACTTTTGCAGGTATTGACATAACCATGCACTCTGGCTCATAAGGTCAACAATGTCCCAGTTTCTGGGAACAGACTGACTAGAAGGCTCCCTCTGCAGCTATGAGCGAAAGCAGCAGCCTTTCTAGCTTACTGCCTAAATTTAAACCCCAAGAGCTTAGGTTTCCTACCAGGATTCTTGCTGCGGTGCTTCCCTGACCACGATGCTCAGACTCACCTGCTTCACACCATGACCTCTGTTGTTTGCCTGGTACTGGGAGTAGCTGCCTAGTCTGTGTGCCACCTTTTCCTGGTGCCGTATGTAGATTAAAAAAAAATGTGCATAACAAACTCTTCTTTACAGAAGAGGAAACCGAGGCTCAGAAAGGTTATGCCATTTTCTAAGATCCCACAGAGAACAAGTGGTACATTGAAAAATAGAAGCCAAGTTTGGATTCTCCTGAGCTATTCCTCTCCCCTGAATTTGCACTGCTTTGGTTACCTAATCTGACCCAGCAAAATACAAAACAAACTCCACTTCCCTTGCATTCTAGTTTTGTGATATGCTCTCCTTAACTGGCTTCAACGATCACACTTTTTCTGAGTGTTTATATTTTTGTTTACTGTTTTACATCATATTCCCTCCTCTTCCTCTACCTGCTCTTTAAAGGGTGGTGTATACACCAGAGTTCTGGAAGTCTTTATCTCTTTTTACCTTACGAGAAGATCATCTTTAGTAATGCCATTTGTTACCAGAGTTGCAACTCTCACCTACATACTGATGCTGATGATTTTAAAATTTGTCTCTTTAGTCCTGACTTCTCTCATGAATTCTCTACCTTCTTACTGGACCTCTTACTTGGGTGTTTCACAAACATCTCAAACTGCAAATATCCATAGCTAAAATAAGTGTCTTTTCTCTCTTACTATTCCATCCTCCAGGGTTTTAAATTTCTGTCAAAAAGTCGTCATCCTCCCAGTCATTCTAGCCAGGAAATCATGAGAAGTCACTCCTTGCCTGTCTCTCTTTTACTCACAAAGCCAGTCACCAGGTTCTCTCCAAACTGCTTCTAAAATGGCTCTTGACTTTCATTCTCCAGTCTTCATCCCCGCTGCCATTCCTGTCTTTAGCTTAGATCCACACCATCACTACAAATTAGTTTCTCTGGTTTCAATCTCTTCCCTCATCTGGTGCATTCTCCATATGCCATCAGAGTTATGTTTCTAAAAACAATCTAATATGACATCTCACGTCTTAAAAAATTCATTGGGTACCAGCTAACAGGACACAGCAAGGATGCTCAGAATATGGCCACTTAGTACTTTTCCACTATTCTATGAATCCTCTACCATACAGTGCAGACACAGCACTTTTTCTTTTTCTTTTCTTTTTTATAATTTTTCCATTCTATGAACGCTCTCTACAATTTTTCTTTGAGACTTTTGTGACTTCTGATCTGCAGTCTTTCTGCCTGGACCGCACTCCTCTAACTCTTCACTCTTGAAAAAATCTTACATCTTTCAAAGCCCAGATCCAGTTCATTTCTGTGAAGCTTTCGCTGACCCATCCAAGGAGAATTAATTACTCTATATTTTTTGCTTCTATATTTTTTTAATCCAACCATTATAGCATGCATCACATTCTTCCAGAGTTAATTTCTGAGAGGTCTGATTCACTAGCTAGATTGCTAGCTTCTTGAAGGCAACAGCTGCAGCTCATTCATCTCCAAAGCCTATACATTAAGCACAGTACTGGGCATATAATAGGCCCTCAGAAAATGTTTGCTGAATTAAACTTAATTTAAATGATACATAATGGGAAAAATAATATTTCATATATAGGATTGGCAAACTCACTTTAGAGACAACTGTTTAGAGACATATCTATTCCGAAAATGAGATGCTTCAACAATCACAGTGCAAAAGGAAATAATTAGGTCTGCCATACACACAAACTTAACTTCTGTACTTTCAAAATGACTTCAAAGGGAGAGATTTTGCACGGAACTATTGATATTGAGGAGGATGTTGCTTTCCTTTCAGTAAGCATGACAGAAAAAAAAATTAAGTCTCTAGAGTGTTTGTAATTTGTTCTTGTGGAGGGAGGTAGCTGGTAATTCCTGCAGCAACTGTTGGGTGGGCTACAGACATCTTGACATAATCTATAGCCTATAAGACATGTCTGTCGCCAGGGATGTCATTCTGATCCGAAGCTCTAGAGTGCTGCTTAGAAATGTGTAAGGGAGACTGACTTAGAGGTTTGCAGGGAATATCTCGCTAAGTGACTAATGATCTATAAAGCCCTGATACTTGCCATATCTGCCTTTTCCTGGGACCATGGATTATTGTATCTGCTAGTTTTCAGCCTCAATAAAAGAACTCTGGCCAAGCAGGTGAGAAGCTTTAAAGTATAACTTTATTTTAAACAATGCTTTTTAATAATAACTACCAAAGCATTAACAATAATATATGTATAAAATGTTATGTAAATGTTATACAAATTATATATATATCTAAATCTATCTACATATATATATTATTTATAATTCTGCCTTAAATTTAATGTCTATTATAGCTGCAAAGTTTATATATTCATTCTTATATTATCTCAATTGCTAGCATGTCCTTCATTTTTTGCTTCGTATCTGTATTTTGGTTTGAGGCTAGCAATAGTAACCAGATCCCCTAATCCCAAATGAGGGGGCTCTCTGCAAAGACTTAGTCCTGCCCAATTTCATTACCATCTCAGATATAATCACTTACATTGCACTAATCTTTCCTAAATCTTGAGCAGAGGGAGAAAGAAACAAAGCACTCTTTTTCAAGGTCATGGGTAGAGAAAGCAGAAAAGCAAGACACAGAACCCAGATCTGTTCTTGATTGGGTTCTCAATCTAGTGCTTTCAAATACACTGTGAACAACCAAACAGGAGTAAAAAGACATATATCAAAGCCAACAAAAGATGAAACCTCAAAGGGTATGTGAGTGAAGGGAATCAGATGAGAGTTGAAAATACAGAGTTGATGAGAAAAGCAATAAAAACAAGCCACTCAGGTGGCATTAGCTGCAAAGAACAATGTTGCTGGTCAATCCATCAGTGGTATTTGAATGCTGGTGAAAGGTGATTAAAGGAAGGGAGTTTCAGGTGTGCAGAGAACACAAATGGAAGATATACTAGATTTTAAATCTTAAAGTGATTTTGAAATCTGTTTTATTATTATGTTTCTGAAGCACAGAGGGAATCTGATTGAGCAAACATCTTAGCTTATAGCCTAGCCAGGGGTTCACAAGGCCCTGAGAAAACCTTCTGCCTGCCTCTCACCAGGCCTTTGAGGATCCCACACGCTCAGTGGCTGACAGGAGAGGCAGCTGAAATATGACGAGTGGTGCCAAGGCTGTCAGCACTGGCCCATTTAGGGAGACTTGTGTTCATTCACTGTCTCAGCTTAAGGGGCCTTTGTGGGAAATGGCAATTCACAGTGTGAATTTCAATAGAATCTTTAAGTCTCTCAGAGATTTTTCTCTTTGCCAAGAAAATTTCCCACTGCCAAACACTTGTAGATTGACAGCTTTGCAGGTATCTCTCTAATATAGCTGTTCCTTTCTTACTTTTTACTGTACCTAGGGCCTTGTTTCCTAAAGGTTTGTGTGTGTGTGTATATATATATTTAATATTATTTTGATGGATCTTTCTTTTTCTAACTGGCATGAGCCTTAAATTAAAATGAATTGGATGCTGGCATCATATAGAAATATTGTTTTTACAGGTTTCTCAAAGTAAGATGTATTAAAGAAGACATATCAAGTTTCCAGGGCTTGTGTTGCCATAGCAACCAGTATAGGCCTAGTTTGGAGAATGGGAACTGGGGGCTAACAAGAGACTACTAGACATGTTTTCCTCGACCATAAAAGCTCTGAATGAATTAGATTCCCACTGTCTTTGTGGTTTTAAGATGTAGAACAAGCAGAAAATAGGTAGGTGGGCAAATTTAGATATAGGTATAGGTACAGGCAGAGAGTAAGTTATAAATGAGCACAAAACTGCCCCGACGTGCTTCATGGAATCATCAAACATCAGAGTTTGGAACACATGAGGAAGTTGAGGCTCAGAGAGGTTAAGTGACCTAGCCAGCAAGCAAGGGCAGGTCTGATACAGGAAATAAGCTATCTTGCCTCTCCACTAAATAATGCAATTGTGTCCCAAATGCATAGAGAGGACTGTCTCCTTTCAGCAGCCAGAAGTTCTTTGAAGAGATATTGACCCAATGGAATGACAACCCCCATCTAGCATGAAAAAGACAACAATAACACACAAACATAATCTTATTTCGGCACAGTAAAAACCCTCTAACGTAGGAAGCAGAAACTGGAGGTGGAATTACTTGCTGGACTTTCCTTTCACCTTTGTGGAGATGCCCAGTGCAGTAGGAAAGGAACGAGGCTCACTTTCATCCTCTTCGATGTAGCTCACTATGGGCCTGGAGCTGGTGAAAGTGTGTTTTCACTAAATTAGGTCTGTATGATAACAGTGAGGAAATTTAGTTCCACACTACCACCAAGCTAGAAGCTTGCCCTAACCAAATCCACAACAGGAATGTTCTGATTCTCTTTAACTCCATCATTTGCTTATGACCTTTCATGGAGTTCTATGCTTAGAACTGTATGTCTAGCCCAATACTCTCCAATTGGAATATAATGCAAGCAATGAATGAGACGGACATATGTAATTTTTAAGACCCTGCTAGCCACATTTTTAAAAAGTAAAAATAAGAAGGTAAATTAATTTTCATAAGCCTATTTTACTTAGTATGTATAAAATATTATTTCAATATATAATTAATACAAAAACATTAATGAGATATTTTACATTTTCATACCAGTTGCAGAAATGGTATGCATTTTACAGTTACAGTACATCTCAGCTGGACTAATCACATTTCAAGAGCCCATTAGTCACATGTAGCAAGTGACTATCATATTGGGCAGTGGGCATCTAGAGTGTGGGGACATAATGTCTGTGGGACTTGAGAGGAAGAGGAAGAAAAGATGAAATGTTCTATTTTTTTTTTCTTTTGAAACAGGGTCTCACTCTGTCGCCCAGGCTGGAGTGCAGTGGTGCCATCTTGGCTCACTGCAACCTCCGCCTCCCAGGCTCAAGCGATTCTCCTGTCTCAGCCTCCCAAGTAGCTGGGATTACTGGCGCACACCACTACCACCCAGCTAATTTTTTTGTTATTTTTTTTTTTTAATAGAGACGGGGTTTCATCATGTTGGCCAAGCTGGTCTTGAACTCCTGACCTCAACTGATCCACCCGCCTTGGCCTCCCAAAGTGTTGGGACTACAGGCATGAGCCACCATGCCCAGCCAAGACGAACTGTTCTTACACCCTAAAATTTCCCCACCCTATTATAACATTATCTCTGCCAACTTTTTACATAAATAATCTACTTCAAATCACAGAGAATAATTTATCATCTCATTAGTAGTTCTTCCTTACCAAATTTTATTGCTTCTAAACTAAGTGTATGAAATACAAACCCAAAATTTTAAGTTTAAAATACAAATACGTATAGATATGTAGATTAATGTGTGTATGTACGCCTATATATATATATATAAAGCTTAGTTTCATAAAATTTTGATTATTTACTTTTTGCTTTTGCTTGCCTAATCAGATAATTACCTTGGTTTTTATTCTAAATCTTCTGTAGAACAAGGTGGACTGTAAATAAATAATAACTTTATTTATATATCTCATTTTCCCCCTGTAGTCATAGCATTCATGTAAAAACTCTTATCTACCCAATAAAATATTTCATCAGAATGTGAATGCCTTGTTTTATCAGAGGGAATTTCTTTTAGCCAAAACACCTTGTGACCTTCTGTTATTGAACCATATATTAATCATATGAAAAGTTATAAAGAGAAAATTTGAATCAGTGGATAATGAATGTCTAACACACTAGACTCAGGCTCGCAGTCTCTCTCACTACCCGAGGCATGAGTGTGAGGGAGGCTGTTTGTATTCTATGCTAATGCTTTTTTTTCAATGCTCAATTCCCCTCCTCCCCCCGCCTTTTTTTGTTTTAACTGTCTCACATTTCAACATTTCCATATAACCAGCTAATCTGATAAACCCATACTTGACATACGGAAAAAGTCAAGAAAAGCCTATTTGTGGGCTATCTTTGTCTTTCTAGGTTCTAAGTGTCAAAAGATATTTAAGAGTGTTTGTTTGTTGTGGAGCCATTTTCGTTGCTTTTGTGATATAATAGAAAAATGGGAAGTGGGCTAAGCACCGTGGCTCACGCCTGTAATCCCAGCACTTTGTGAGACCTGGGTGGATAGATCGTGTGAGCCCAGGAGTTCAATACCAGCCTGGGCAACATGGTGAGACCCTGTCTCTACAAAACATACAAAAATTAGCTGGGCATGGTGGTGCGCACGTGTAGTTCCAGCACCGTGGGAGGCTGAGGTGGGAGAATCACCTAAGCCTGGGAAGTCAGGGGAAGTCAGTGCAGTGAGCCTTGCGCCACTGCACTCCGGCCTGGGAAACAGAGCAAGAGGCTGTCTCAAGAAAAAGGAAAAGAAAAAGAAAAAAGGGAAGTGCCTCTTTCTGGCTTCTGGCCTAGAGGCTGTGCTTCCAAGACTGTGAGAATGGCCACCCTGCAGGCTGCAACCCTTTGTAAGAAATAAAGCTCTCCTTTCCAAATTTATAAACCTCATCACTCTTCAGTTGATGTGATTAAAAAAAAAGTTATGCTAAATGAAAACTTTACATCAAGAACAGAGAAAAGTTGCATTAAGATAGGCAATAAATGGAAGGATTTAGGACAGTCTTGTTTGAACACAGGGTGTGTGTATCTGTGTGTCTCTGCATGCATGTGTGTATGCGTGTTTGTGTATGTTTATGTCTAGTTTGTGTATGTGTGTTTGTGTATGTTTATGTCTTGTGTATGTTATGTCTGCATGCATGTGTGTAGGTGTGTTTGTATATGTTTGTGTATGATTATTTGGTTGTTTCACCAAATCTCTACCAGAATGTCAAATGTGACTTATTTTTACGTAGAATATATATAAACTCTGAATCATTATATTTAGCTTAGTTGCTAAGGCAAGTGTAATTTATTTCCTGCTTTTATCTTTTACTTATAAATATAAAATTAAATAAAGGAGAATGTTTTGTAATAATCCACAAATAACTCAATATTTTACAAAATAGTTACAAATACCATGGAAGTTGTTTATTGGAATGTGGCTCTACAGTCCCTCATAGAAGTAATTTTATAAGAGCATGATTGATAATAATGGTTACTATTCACTAAATTTCAACATATGTATGGCATATTATCTCTTTTTGTCATAACAGTACTGCAGGGAAATTATTATTATCTCCATTTTATGAATGAGAAAACTTAACATTACATGACTTTCTTTTTTTTTTTTTCCTTTGAGACAGAATCTCACTCTATTGCCCAGGCTGGAGTGCAATGGCGCAATCTCGGCTCACCGCAACCTCCGCCTCCCAGGCTCAAGCAATTCTCTTGCCTTTGCCTCCCAAGTAGCTGGGATTACAGGTACCTGCCCCCATGCCGGGTTAATTTTTGCTAAAAATACGTGACTTTCTTAATGTTGTATAACCCAACATTGACAGAGTCAGCATTTAAAAGGAAGTCTCTCAGGTTTAACAGGTGTTTATACACACATGCATGCAGACATAACATACACAAGACAAAACACAGGTGTGTGTTTTGTCCACCAAACCAGAGGCTTCCTTGGGGTTGCAGTTGTACCCATACAATCTGATTTATCTCCCTAATATCATATTACTAAGTTATAATATTTATAAAATCATAGGCCCTAAAGCCAAGTGTATCGTATTTATTCGATATCAAACTCATTCTCAGTTCTAGCTACAGTGACAGAAACACATCTACCCTTGATGCAATTCTGGCTACACTTAAGTAACAGAGAAGAAAGGGGAAAAAGGAAGGGAAGAAAGGGGATAGCTGTGGTAGGGAAGAAAGCAAATGTGAAATTCCAGTAGAATCAAAAATGGTAAGAGCATCTTCAGCTATAGTGAGGAGGAACCAGGCCACCAGGGCTGCAGCTTTATACACTAAGGGACCGTTCTTACTAAAGAGATCTTTGTAAGAAAATTGACAATTAATGAGTCAGAAACTGCTTATGATTTCCTACTGTAGAAATGCACCAAATGACTTGCCTCAAACTTGAACTCACAATACTTGTTCATTCAGATCACTTCTCTGATTCAATAAAAATTGTAATTCAACTTTACAAAGCATTAGCTATTCAGCCCATTTTGCTGCCAGCATAGAATCTTTTTCCTTAGGTCTCAGGAAGGCCAGGAACCATCTAGGTCAATAGTTATCAACCTGGTAAGCATTTCCAAGTTATACAGCCTTCCCTTCTTAGTGATACTTCACTTGGGGAAGAATACAAGAATGGATCACAGAGATTCCAGGTGGGAGAAACAGGCATTCTACCTAATGTTATAGGATCCTCAGATGACTAATATGCAAGATCTCTTATGCCATTCTCACCAATTTCCCTGCTTGTTGAAAACACTAAGCTAGTCATCCCCTGCTGTGGCCAAAGACCTAAACCTCGACTGTCTAACATCTAACCCAGTAAACCTCTCTGTGCTTTCATTTCCTGGTTTGTAAAATATGGGTAATAGAATATATTCATAACATTATAGAGAGGTAACTAATTAACATAAATAAAGTACAGATGGCCTGACTTATGATGGTTTGACTTAGGATTTTTCAACTTGGTTATAGTGCAAAAGTGATATGCATTCAGTAAAACTGTACTTTGAATTTTGATCTTTTCCTAAACTACCAGTATGCAGTACAATACTGTCTTGCCATGCTGTGCAGCAGCAGTGAGCCACAGCTCCCAGCCATGTGATCTGAGTATATTTAAGGTAGGTGAGGCTCAGATATGATGTTCAGTATGTTAGGTCTATTACATGCACTTGCAACTTACAACATGTTGAACTTACATCAGGATGTAACACCATTGTAAGTTGAGAAGCATCTGTACTTCGAGCGGCATCTGACACATAGAAAGTTTGTTGTTGTTGTTGTCATTATTATTTTATAGTGAGAAACTGAGGGCTGGATAGACCAAATGACTTATCTTACTTAACTAAGGGTTCAGAATAGAATGCAGATTACCTAAGTTGAAATCTAGTGCTTTTTCATGACACCAGTTGACTCTCAAACTGAAGTTAATACATGTGTTTCTCATTTTCTTAGCCTGTTTGTATCTACCCGAAGTTATGCATTTAACAGGATCTTTACCAACATTACTGGGAGGCAGTAATTATTTAACTAATTTAAGAAATTTAAACCATTTTAGTTTGTACCTCATAATATTTTAGGATTTTTTCCCTCAACAGAACAATCGAGAACATTAAAAGACAGCAAGCTCCACGTCACTCAACTGATGCTACCACCCAGGACAGAAATCAGCAGTTTCTGTTTTTCTACTGACCAGCTTTGCATTAAACACTGCAAATGGGAGAGCTAGTCCACTGAACTCATGCAAGCATTCATTTATTTATCCACAAAAAGCAAAATATGGCAAGGGGAATTTGGGAGGAGTGAAATAAGGGTTGTCAGACTAACAGTGACAAATGGGATGCAATTGTTCTCCAAAAGCTTGGAGCAGAGAAGTCTTCCCTTTTCCCCTCCCCTTAATCCCCACTGATTCCACCCTGCCTGCACACAGAGAAGGTGGTTAACAGGAAAGCCCCGTGAATAAGCTATGACAGCCCTACATTCAGAAACTGATGTCATTTCCCTAAATACTGTTTGTAAAATGGTAATTATCTGCCAAGCAATGACAGCTGGCACTTAGCATAGACACACAGAGAGACAGAAAAAGAGAGAATGAGAAAAAAGGGTCCCTGCGTAATTTACCAAAGGGCTGAAAGAGAGAGGGAAACATAATCAGAAAAATAAAATGATTACCAGTGTGTGATGGGGTGAAAATTGCTTTGGGCATTTTTTTTTTCCTTTACAGAGCACAGGATTGAATTGGAAGAATGAAGCTGGAGCTCCATGATGCACACTGGAAGAGAGGAGGTTGTGTTAAGGTGGCGGTAAAAGGAGAAATACACCAATGGTGCTGGGCTGTGGCAAAGCAGCAGGAAAACTGTGCACACCTAGCCCCTCAAACAGGAACCACTCAGCCCAGCGATACTTAATAATACACCCAAGATTGTTCCTTTAGTTCATTTGGGTTCAAGATATAATATAGTAAGTACCTCTTGCCCCCTTCCTTGTTATTTATGTGATGGTCGGTTTTATGTGTTAACTTGGCTAGGCTGTAGTGATCAATTATCCAATGACACATTACTCTAGGTGTTGCTGTAAAAGTATTTTGTAGGTGTGCTTGATGTCTACAATCAGTTGGCTTTATGTAAAGGAGATGATCCTGGATGATCTGGGTGAGCCTGTTCTAATCAGTTCAAAAGTCTTAAGAACAGAACTGATGTTTCCCTGAGGAAGAAAAAATCTCCCCTGTGGATTGTGGCATCAGCTCCTGCCCAAGTCTTTCCAAATTGTCCTTCTGATGGCCTACCCTGTGGATTTTGGACTTGCCTAGTTAGCCCTCACAATCACATTACGATCCCTTGCAACAAATCGAACTCTCCTCTCTGTCTCTCTTCACTCACACATGCGTGCATGCGTGTGCACACACACACACACACACACCCCAACTTGTTCAATTTCTCTGGTGGTACCCTGACAGTTAAACTTGTCAAGTACCTGTGCAGTGATTTGCTCAGCTAAGTGAATATGTTATGGGTTGATTTGTCATAATCCCCTCAAAATCCGTAAGTTGAATCCTTAACCTCCAGTACCTCAGAATATAACCTTATTTGAAAGTAGTATCATTATAAATATAATTAATTAAGATAAAGTCATTAGAATGGGCTAAAATCCTATATGATGGGTGTCCTTATAAAAAGGGAAGGTTTGGAGACACAAACACACAAAAGGAGAATGCCATGTGAAGATGAAGGCAGAGATCACAGCGATGTTCTACAAGCCAAGGCACACACCAGAGATCGTTAGCAAACCACAGGAAGAAAAAGAGAGGCATAGAACAGATCCTCCCTCCCAGCCCTCAGAAGGAACCAAGCGTGCTGCCACCTTGATCTTGGGCATTGAGCCTCTAAAACTGTGGGAGAGTAAGTTCCTGTTGTTTTAGCCACTCAGTCTGTGGTACTTTGTTACAGCAGCCCTAAAAAACGAATGCAGCACATTACCAGGAAAATCGAGACAATTGAATTGGGGAAAGTTAAGAAACATACAAAGTTACAAAATTTTCTGAGTATTATAGAAAGCTCCATTTCCTTACTGCTTTTGAAATACAAACTTATTCCCTTTTATGCATAACGGTTTTACTGCCAATAGCTACCCAAGAAAAGACCTGGATGATTAAACTGACAATTACAGAGATGTACAAATGTTCCAGAAATTTTTCAAAGTAGTTCTTTTAAATTCCTGGAATCTGGTCTCTTTTTGGATAACAGATGTTGTAGAACCTTCTATAACTATTCATCTCTCTATTTGTGCCCTCCTGGAGTGTAGCTCTTCAGTTCTGTCTTACAGGAAAAGCTAACAATCACCACCTGGTGTCCCTTCCCCTCTTCTAGCAAGTGAAGCTAATAGATATTCTGTAAAAGTAAAAAACAATGGCCGAGCATGGTGGCGCATTCCTGTAGTCCCAGCTACTCGGGAGGCTGAGTCATGAGAATTGCTTGCACCTGGGAGGTGGAGGTTGCACTGAGCCGAGATCGCGCCAGCCTGGGCAACAGAATGAGACTGTCTTCATAGATAGATAGATAGATAGATAGATAGATAGATAGATAGATAGATAGATAGATATAAATGGAAAAGCAACAGTTGTGCCCAATCTTCCACAAATAACTTGCAACCCGGCAGAACATAGAACCCAGGTCTTTTGATGCCAGGCACATCCAGCTGTCCTTCCAAGACATTGTTTCTATGCAGGTGTTGAGTCAGCAGGCCAGATAATTCCTCCCAATGTTTCTTATCTAAATACAGGTGTTTTTTTCTAAAATGCAGGAATGTGAATTTGGATATATCATTCGTCTTTTTGAGGTGTAAGTTTCTTCTTTTAAAAAAAATGCATCTTTATTTAGTCCTGACATTTCAAACCAACAGAATCAGCATCAGTATAGTGAAAAGGTTAAAGTCCAGCTATTGTCAGTTTCTACATATGTCATATTGGCCAATTTACTTAACTTTATTAGACTTCATTTCCTCATTTTTAAAATGAGAAATGGAGTGTTATCTCTTTCACTGGGTCATTACAGGGACGAAATGAAATAACATGTGGAAACATGTTATAAGCTCTGAAGTGGTGGAAAGAAGATAAAAATAAAGTAGTAATGTCACATCTGTGATCTTACGGTCTCCTTTCCTATCCCATATTGTAGAGGATAAACCACACTGAATGTCCATTCAGTTTACATCAGACTTGTTTGGGAAAGTTACAGTTTGCGTGGGTATATCCAGATCATTATGTTTTTACAAGCTTCACAGTCTGACCTAGCATGAAAATTAAGTACATGAAAAGTATTTCAGAGCCTTGTAGTTAATGGACAAACTTAGATATCCCTAATAGGTGCTTCTAAGCACTTAAACTTTTTCTTACCTCTTACTCATCTGGTTCCTTCACTACACTGTAAACACTTACGAAGGGAAGGTTATATTTTCATCATCCCTATATTCACAGCATCAGTCTTTAAAATGTTTTGAAATTTATTTGTTTAATTGACAAGCAAAAATGTATGTATTTATAATGCACATGATGTTTTGAAATATGTATACTAAAGAATATTTGAATAAATATAGTCTTATTCAATTTTACTTTGGCCATAATCATTTTCAATAAAAAGTTTAAAATTTTTTAAAAGTTGACAATGTATTACTTAATTGTAATACATAATGTATGTTTAAAACTAATCCATTACTAAAAATAATTGACTATTATAAGTAAAAATACCTTAAGCCTTTGAAAGTTTATTTACTATTGATCTATTAATTTACATAATTCTTCCATGTCTAGCAGAGCCCACTGATTATAAAGTAATTTACAGATATCAACTTTCTAGGCTGTGAAGGCTTCTGAAATTATAAGGAAGAGACAGTTGTGCCGAAATTGTGTGGTATAAAGCTGTCAAAATTTGAAATATAGTTATAGATTTCAGAATATAAATGGTTGTCATCAGAACAAGATTACAAGTTTCATGGGCTCTGAAAAACTTAGCTTATTTAACACTGAATCAATGACTTCACAACCAAACTGAGTTAAAACACTTCAGATTCTGAAAGAATGTGCTCATTCAACTTACAAAGCAGAATTTCAAAATATCCAGCGTGTTTGGCAGGAGGTGACACAACAGGCCATTTTGAGGAACATTTTGCTTAGCCCAGTTTTTCTCAGATTTAATATTTTTCATATTTTTGCCACTTTCACACACTGTCTCCACTAATATTTTCCTTTAAATACATTCTTTTTAACATATTTACCATAATTGTAAAATTATATTACTGTTATATATAAAAGATAAGCATCACTTGTTATAAATAAATAGGACAAAAACTGCAAAAACAAAATAATGGTATCATCGTCTGTTTGGATTCAGTTGAAAGCTCTGAGCCTTAGTCCTATACTGCAACTGTTTTTTTTTCTTTTTAAAGAGAAATTTACCAAGTGTTTATAAAGGTGTTAAAGCCTTATTAGCACCAAACTTAGACTCCTCTTGGCATAATCAGATGGTTGAAGAGATGTGAAACGAGAATAACTTTCTCACCACGTGATTCAGTGCTATGTGATACCATGCTGTGTCATGTCCTATCTCCAATTATTTCACGTAGCACTTGAAGCAAAACTGGAGTTGCATATTAAGTGTTTGGAATTTTATAAGTTCAAGTACATGTGTACTTACAATATTTACTTGTTATGTGGAATGTATAGGATTTAAACTGAAAAGACAAACATGCAGATTTTTTACACCTAAAGACAAAAGCAGGTTGATAACTAGTATGGATGACTTTAGAAGAAGAAAGTCATATCAGAGCAGAAGGAATCTTAGAGGCCATCTGTTCTAAAGGTGGGCAAACTGAGACACAAAAGTGTTTTTTCTTTTTTTTGAGATACAGTTTCGCTCTGTCGCCCAGGCTGGAGTGCAGTGGCACAATCTCGGCTCACTGCAACCTCCGCCTCCTGGATTCAAGTGATTCTCCTGCCTAGCCTCCCGAGTAGCTGGGACTATAGGCATGTGCCACCACGCCTTTTTTGTATTTTTAGTAGAGATGGGGTTTCACTGTGTTAGCCAGGATGGTCTTGATCTCCTGACCTCATGATCCACCTGCCTCAGCCTCCCAAAGTGCTGGGATTACAGGCATGAGCCAACGTACCCGGTCCCCAAAATGTTTTCTTATTGATGGTCATAGAACTAAGAAGTGCCCCAAGCAGAACTGGAACCCAATTGTTCTTGATGGTCCAGTTCACTTCACCAAGATGATCCTGTTCCATCTGTTCATGGTGGAAGCAGTTAATTTCATATGATTTTATACTCTTATTATTTATATGAGAGTAGGAGGTTTTTTAAAAGATAAGTCCTACTGAGGAAAGAAAATTTCAAATGAATCATTGATAATGGTTTGGCTGTGTGCCCACCCAGATCTCATCTTGAATTGTAGTTCCCATAATCCCTATGTTTCATAGGAGGGACCAAATGGGAGGTAATTGAATCATGGGGGTGGTTCCCCTCATGTGGTTCTCGTGATAGTGAGTGAGTTCTCACAAGATCTGATGGTTTTATGAGGGGCTTTTCCCCCTTTACTCAGCTCTTCTCCTTCCAGCCGCCCTGTGGAGAAGGTGCCTCTCTTCCCCTTTACCTTCCTCCATGATTTTAAGTTTCCTGAGGCCTTCCCAGCCATGAGGAACTGCAAGTCAATTAAACCTCTTTTCTTTGTAAATCACCCAGTCTTGGGTATTTTTTCAAAGCAGCATGAGAATGGAATAATACACCTGTGAACTTCAAACACATTTTATTGTAACTTATTGTAACAGATCTTAGTAATTGTTTAAGAAGACAATGCTAGTTGATTAACCTAGACAAGAGAAAGATATAGGTCCCTCATTATTGTTTTTAAAGATTCTCCTGTGCTTCCTGAAAACTTGGACACAAGTAAGTAATAACTTTTTGGCCATCTTTGGAAGGATTTCTTTTTGTTTTGTTTTGTTTTGTTTTGCTTTTTTAGAGATGGTGTCTCACTCTGTTGCCTAGCCTGGAGTACCGTGTTGCGATCGCAGCTCACTGCAGCCTTGACTTCCCAGGCTCAAGTGATCCACCCACCTCAGCCTCCTGGGTGGCTTGGGACTACAGGTGCACACCATCATGCCCACCTAATTTAAAAAAAAAAATTTTTGTAGAAACACGGTCTCCCTATGTTGCTCAGGCTGGTCTTGAACTCCTGACCTCAAGGGATCCTTTTGCCTCAGCCTCCCAAAGTGATAGGATTACAGGCATGAGCCACTGTGCCCAGCCAGAAGGATATCTTTTTAAAAGCATTATGTATCATCTGACTTATTGTACAAATATATTCTCCAGCCTTTTTTTGATGAGGGGGATGTTGCTACTTGATTCTATTTTTTCATTAGGTACATACCTTTGATGGGATATTTGTTCTCATTTGAATTGCTTTATTCTGTAACTGTTTGGCTTCCATGCTTTTATTTTTTAAAAAAGCAGTCTCACTTTTTGTTTTTCTTATTCCTCCTCCTCTTATTCTTCTTTGTCTTCTTCATCACCACCACCAGAGATCATTGCCTTCATGACGTTTACTAGGGCTTTTCATTTCCTTCCCAGTCTCTAAGGTATTTTTTTGGCAATGGGTGAAAAGTCCTGACATTCTGATTGCTATTCGTATTAGTCTGTTCTCACACTGCTATAAAGATATTACCCAAGCCTGGGTAATTTATAAAGGAAAGAGGTTTAATTAACTCACAGTTCCACATGGCTGAGGAGGCCTCAGTAAACTTACAATCATGGCAGAACGCAAAGGGGAAGCAAGCTTGGACCTTCTCACGTGGCTGCTGCAGGAGAGAGAAGAATGAGGAGCGAAGGGGTTCTTACCTTATAAAACAATCAGATCTCCTGAGAGCTCACTATCACAAGAACAGCATGGGGGAAACCACCCCCATGATCCAATCGCCTCCCACCAGGTCTCTCCCTAGACACTTGGGGATTATGGGGATTACAGTTCAAGATGAGATTTGGGTGGGGACACAGCCAAACCATTTCAGGACTTAACTGTTCTATGTTATTGACACCTCCCCAACACTGTGACCACTCATGCCTCATGCACTGAGGAGAGAACTGAGGACTTTCAAGGTCTCTTATAGACAAATAGAGTTGTAACTGCTTGTAAAGCACTTTGCTAATACAGAGTGCTGCAGAAATGATAAATGTGAATGATTATTATTGACAGTGGTGACTGGCCATCATTATCTCTTCATTTCTGGCTATTTCTCATGCAAATGCTATTTTAGCTTAAATTTTTCACCCTTGAATCCAATGAATCTAATCAGAATGAAGGAAACAGACCTATTTCTAGCAATGTTAAACAAATGATGACTTTTGTGTTCAATTAGTTGGTTTATAGAGACTCATCCATTTTTAATAAATTGATTTTGTTTATTTTTTCTATTTTATTTTACATTTGAATAAAGTGGGTTTACTACATGACTACAAATGCATTTGTGTTCTCTCCTACTCAAGTTAGCCTCAATCCTAGAAAGTATAGTCCTAGTTCTGCTGCAAACTATGATGTATAAAAAGAGTATAAAATATTAAATATTATACTTTTTAGCCAAGTTACCAATTCTATCATTCTTATAGCAGCATAGTTTATACACAATAATAAATTTTTTAAAAAAGGATATAAGGCATTGAACTGTCTTCATGCCAGATGAGAGATAATGGTTTAAGTATGAAAAAAACAGTTGAATCACTTTCACTATGTTGCTATGTGATTTGAGAGAATTTCTTAGCAACTCTTTTTCCTCTGTTTCTTCATTTCTAAAATGCAGAGAATACTTAAGCCAACTTTTTTGTATGTATGTGGAATATGTAAAAAAAAACTTGTACATGAAAATATAAGCTAATATTCCTATTACTGTTATTGTTGGGTGTGAAAATCACCACTATACAATGTCCTGAATTACATGTTGTATATTCCATCAAATGCTTACCGCAATCCAGGGCTAAGAAAATGCACAATTATCTATACAGAGTGACTAGAGTTTAAGACTCCAATAAGCCCTTATCATGTTCAAACAAAAGTACTGATTTAACATTCCAGGCTTTGATGTCAGAAGAAAATTACAGAGTAGAATCATGAGTTTTTGGTATAAGTAATGGTATATTTCAGTCACAAAAATAGTATTTACTCTTTCATATTGAATGAGGAATATGATATCACAGAGGATCAATAAAAATACTTTTTATACTTTATAAGAAGATAAAAATTCTAACATAAATGACCACCTCAAGGCTTAGAGGAATTTAGGCTGGATCTAAAACCAAACTAAACTCTTAGCATATAAAAATTCCAGTAAAATCCATGATTATGTTTTATAAGATTAATACCATATTTCACACTTTAAAAAGTCATAGTCAAAAGAAATATTATTCAATTATTTACTAAGTGCTAGTTAAATTTCTGCTACACACTTTTATTTGGAATTTACATAAGTCATATGTATGACATTTATTTAACAAATACTCATTATTTACCACATTTTAGTTCTCAGATGCTATAGATGAGTAAAACATGCTTATATTTACCGCTACCCATATCATACCACCTCTTATGCCAAGAATTATCTGAGCATCTTGCTGGTCTTGTTTTTTGCTTGTTTATACTGCAGATTTCTATTTCGACTGAATAATAAAAGAATAAGAAGTGTTTATGTATGAACTGGAAAATGATAAGAAAACAAACAGATAAAGTTATTTGCAAATATATTTTTTCCTTTTAAGTTTTATAAACCTTTCTAAGTAATAAGGACCAGAAGCTTCCACAGCATCAGTTCATTATTAGCACTGATATGAAATGGTTTTATAACCTTCAGCAGAATTTAAGGGTTTCTAGTGAGAATTTCTTCTTACTGCAGAACAAATTGCATCTCTTATGGTTACTGTACATTTGCAATTGATGAGCCATCAGAAAAAATCTTGGAAAAGTGATGCAACTGGTAACTTGTATAATTTTTTTTTAAATGGAGTGTTTGAATTATTTATTGAATCTAGGTCATGTGAGTCACTTCCACTTCACGAATAAGTTGAAAACCCTACAGTGAAGAAATAGGTACTTAATTAGTGGGTGAAGGATTTTTGAAATAAGATGAGACATCGAGTTTGTTTCTTACTCTTAATTTGAGCCAACTGTATTAGAGAAAGACTAATGAAATCAAAAATGACAAAGCCCAATGTCAAAAAAAAAGTAAAGAAAGCCTTAATAGCCAATTAATACTAGTTCAGGCATACCACACAGAATAGAGACCAAGGGCTTGGGTGTGAGGATAAGAATTTCAGAGATTCATTCCGTCCTCTAGACATATATTTTATGTTTCCATCAATAGCCAGGTACTATGCAAGACACTTAGAATGTAATGGTGCAACTGAAAGACATACACGCCTCGTTCTTACAGAGTTTACAAACTGGTTGAAGAGGCAGATGATAAAGAGATAAACAAACCAATAAATATTTAACTTAATTAAAAAGAGTACTATGAAGGGAGGCTTTTTTTTTTTTTTTTTTTTTTTTTTTTTTTTTGAGATGGAGTCTCACTCTGTCACCCAGGCTGGAGTGCAGTGGCGGGATCTCGGCTCACTGCAAGCTCCACCTCCCGGGTTCACGCCATTCTCCTGCCTCAGCCTCCCGAGTAGCTGGGACTACAGGCGCCCGCCACCACGCCCTGCTAATTTTTTGTATTTTTTGTAGAGACGGGGTTTCACCGTGTTAGCCAGGATGGTCTCGATTTCCTGACCTCGTGATCCGCCCGCCTCGGCCTCCCAGAGTGCTGGGATTACAGGCGTGAGCCACCGCGCCCAGCCGGGAGACATGTTTATGCTGTGTTAGAGATTAAGATAAAAAACATACTTGAAGAGAAAGGTTAAAAGAAAAAGAAGGATACCTTCAGAAAGTAATGTCTAATCTGAGTCTTAAATGATAAAAAGGAGATAGCATGCAAAGGCCAGCAGAAAGCATTCCAGATGAAAATTAAAAAGCACATGGTCTCTGGGAAGAGCTTGGTGTGTTTGAGGAATTGAAGTTTAGGCAACGTATGCTGACCTTTGGCAGCAACGAGGGGAGTGGTTTTCAATACATTTGAATGTATAGGATCCAAATGATAAAGGAATTTTAGGCTATAGTAAGGAATTTGGAATTGTTTATAAAGAAATGTGGAATTATTAGGGCTACAGAAGGATAGATTAATAACTCTGGATGTTTTGCTAAGGACTCAATACAGTTGGGTGAAGTGGAAGTAGAATGACCAGCAAATAGGCTATTGCCATTTGTCCAGGCAGAAAGGGATCTATTTTTCCCTCTGGTTTTAATTATTCCCCTTCCCTGTCTCCCCTCCTGCTTCTCCTATCTCCCCTAAAGATGCTTTTCCTGTTTTAAAGACATAACCCCAGCTCTCCAATAATTTAACTGACTTCTAGGTGTTTCAATCTACCCTTTGAGGTGAGTAGGACTGACCCCATACTATGTTATCAGACTGTTCAGGGTCAGGATACCTTTCTTAGCAGTCACAGTGAGTAGGAAATGCTCCTTGTAAACACAGGAAACAGAGCCACTGAGGCAGTCAGCTAACATCTGCTAGAAAATGAGATTTGAGTTACAAGATAAAGTTCAAACACCAATTTTACCTATCAGCGATGTTGGTACTAAAATCTTATAAAGCTTACAATCTGAAATGCACCTGTCCCACTGATACTGTTTGTGATGTTCATTAAAAAAGCTAGGTGGAATATTGAAGTTAATATATTTAAGTGAATGTGTACAAACATTATGATAGAAAAAAATAAAAATTTATAAATAACTTCTAAATTTTGTGTCTAAGCATCCCCTGTGCCACCTGTATACATAACTCCCTGTTTTCCTGTTGACCATTGTTTAATAACCTGCTCTCTGGATAGTTTTAGGTTTTTACAGTTTCACATATGGTCCCATCTGCTGGCAATTTGACGCCTATTCAACCAAGAAGCAATCGAACTAAGACCTGAAAGGAAGAATACAGCTGGAGGCCTTGAATGCAGCTCCACTGGCACTGAATTTATATAGGGTACAGAGGGCTACTACTGAGTTTGTGCAGAGAAGTGCCATTTAAGATACTGTTAAAGGAGGGCAAACAGAGGGAAGATTTGTTTATTAAATGCCTACTCTATACCAGGAACTCTACATAAATAGTCTCATTTATTCTTATTAGTTCTGGTATTATCCTCCTTTTATGAAAAAAGGTAACTGAATCTCAGCTTGCTTGTCTAAGTTGACATAATAAATGGCTGTGCTTATTTAGTTCTATGGCAGTCATAAATATAATCAAGACTAATACAAAAGGATTGATTGTCTTGCCTTTAAAAGTCCGTCGTCTGCCCCTAATGAATACTTTACCTACTTTAGTTTACTGAACCTGCCGAACCGGGAAGTTATAAAATACAAGCAAGCCTTGTCATACAGTTTTTGAGTCAGAAAATATATTCATGTCACATAGTATCATTATAGTTTTTTATCACTTATGATGGCAAAAATAAGTATATCTGATTCTAATAAGAATATGAAGAATCAAAAAAATGGAAAAATATTGAAGGGAAAAAAACGTAATTCTACCAGAAAAATCACGACAAAACATCTAACAAAATAACATATTTAAATAATAAAGAACCCCTTTTTTAAAAAGCAGATTGATGATGATTATATCTATAATTATGTCAGGGGAGGCATAAAATAGGCATATTTGTAGAGCTGTGATTAGTATAAACAGGGCTGGGTATGAGCTGAGTCATCTCCTTGCCACTGTATTAAAACTACAAAATAATAATTCCAAGTTTAATACTTCAAAATGATTTATTAACTAGGTTTCATAATCACCAAAGGTAACTTATTTCCATGTTAAACTACTCTTTATTCAGAACGTTGTCTTTAATATTTAAACTAAGTTGTAACTATTGTAGTTCAAGCCCAATCCACTCAGCTCCAAGTGTCTAGTGGGAATCACAGATCCCTTCTCTCATTTGTAGTATCTCTTTCCTAGGTGTAAATAGTTACTCTGCTTCTCTGTTATCTTTCCTTCTGTCTGAGCATGCCTGGTTCCCTTAATGTTTCCTTATAGATCTCATTTTCCAGGGCTTTTATCATTTTTGTTGCTCTCTTCTGAACTGATTTAAACTTATCTATGATTCTTTTTCAACTGAGGAACAAACACTAAACACAGTTATCCAATTGAGGCCTAAAGTGTGCTTGTAGAACAAAATAATTACCTCTCATTTTATCCATGTTCTCCCTATTAATATACCCCAAAGCAGTGTCTGGGATTTTATATGACACCATTGTATTGTTGACTTATTGTCAATTTATCTTTCATTATAGCTTATATCTCCATCCCCATGGAACAATTGTTTGTGCGGTTTATATTTGTTTTTATTGAATCCTACTTTATTGATTTCAGCCCCACATTCTATTTATCAAGATGGTTGTTTGTAATACTAACTTCTAATTTGCCTCCAATGGTACATGATCCCCAAGTTGTTAACTGTGTAAATTATTAGCATACTTTCTGTTTTATCTCACCAAATCTCTGAGTACACAGCTGAATGTGGGGTTTGTTTTTGTTTTGTTTTGTTTTTTTGACTAACAAAAAAAGTTGTGATAGAATTTAAAATATTTCCCCTTACTGCTTATACTGCTAACCTCAAAAGCTATGATTTTGGGTGCCCATGATATTCCTGAGACTGTTTGCCATTATATTAATCCTTTAACAATATTCCTGAGGTCTGATTAACCCAGTCTTACAGAGAAAAAGACTCTAAGGGCCATAGATGTCCAGTAACTTTCTCAGCACGTAACTAGGAAGGAGAGGAGCTGGAACTTGAACTTGGTCTGTTTGGTCTTACCACCAAGTACTTTCCAGTACACCTGTAAATAATTCAGTTCAATTCACAACTAACAGCTTGTTATATTAATAAGTTTCTCACCCATTCTGCTATTACTGGACAGGATTTTATGAAAACCATGACAGTGTTTTCACTCCAGGGAGTCTTCTTTTAGAAAGATGTTGTGGGTGCTATGAATGATGAGGCCATTGTTCCTGGGCACAGAGATGATTCCAGTGACAAAATTACTGTTTACTATGTGAAAGCCATGGTATCTGAAAGCCTAACAAATAGAGTTGATCATAGGTTGTTCCCACTCCTTTTGCTATATTAAAAAACCATTCCAACTAAGGCAATATGATAATTAACTTGACTTCTATTTGTTTCTTTATATCAAAGTGATTGAATCCAAACACTATCCATCCAAATCACTGGCCTAAGTCAATGGTTGCTAAATGAGGTGCTAAGACTCTGCTGAGTATTTTAAAAGTTCCTAAAGGATGCTGTAGATTTTAGTATACTAGAATGTAAAAAGTACAATGCATGTTTAATTAAGACTTTATGAGCTGACCGTGTGACTTTCCCACATCAGCAACTTAGCCCTGATCTCTTGAAATCCAAAGTGCATATATACTCACTTAGCTGGTGATTGCTGAATTCAGCTGCTTCACGGATTGCATACAGCAGGTCTGTTTTGCAAAATGGGCTTGTTCATAAGGTTAATATTTGTATTAGTCCATTTTCACGCTGCTGATAAAGACATACCTGAGACTGGGAAATTTATAAAGAAAAAGAGGTTTAATGGACTCACAGTTCCACTTGGCTGGGGAGGCCTCACAATCATGGCAGAAGGTGAAAGGCACATCTTACATAGTGGCAGGCAAAAGAGAATGACAGCCAAGCAAAACAGGAAATTCCTTTTCAAGCCATCAGATCTGGTGAGACTTATTGTCTACCAGGAGAACAGTATGGGGGAAACCACCCCCATGATTCAATTATCTCCCATGGGGTCCCTCCCACAACACGTGGGAATTATGGGAGCTACAATTCAAGATGAGATTTGGGTGGAGAAATAGCCAAACCATATCAATATTAATATGCCTATTTCTTAATGTAAAACAAATTGTAAGGGACAAGAACAAATAATGGATGATGCTAATAACATCTTATTAAAATTGGAGAGTTTAGGTAATTTAAAATAATTATCAAGAATACATGGGTTTGCTGTTCTAGGATAGTTGCCTAGTAATGAGTTTCCCTTAGTATCTGCAAGTATTTTATCCTTTCCTTAAATGCATTAAAATGTGTCAAACAGTTTGGTTTTCAATAGACAGAGGAGAAAATTATCTACTAAATTTAACTACTTTCTGGCAGATCAATTAAGAAGATATTAAGTTCTGAGTTCAGATTTTGTTAAAAGTGTGCATTAGTTGATGGTGAAATATAAAGACACTGAGTTCAAGATCACTAACAAGGAGCTTGAGAAGTAGAAGAAGGCTGAAGAGTATAATCATACATCATGCAGATGTTGGCTAGCTTAGGGGTACTGTCCAGGAAGAGGAATTCTCTGCTGGTACTGGAGCCTCATCCCTTGATTGCCTAGGTGCAGGGTTTGGGCATATACATCCTTTGTGTCTGAGATGATGTTACTCCTCAAAGACTTGGGAGTAGTTTACACATAAATGAGAGGATAAAAAAAGGCACAATAGAGGGGAAATAATTTTCCTCTTATTTATTTTCTGAATACCTCCCTACCTATTTCCTTCTTGTTATATGAGGTTTATTCTCTTTAGTAATAAACAATTTAAAAAAAACACTCAAAGCAGATATTGTAACTTTACAGTATTAATGCTTTTAATTTATATTAAAACATACAAAAATAGGTTTCTAATAGGTAGACTAATATTCTTTCTGGCTTAAAAATTGTTCCTCATTTAATAATGTTTGATCACACTGAGATTATACTTTATTTTTCTGTTTGCATCATCTCTTTCTTAGTTTTATCTTTCCTTCATACCTTTCTCTTACATCAGATTTTTCATCTTAGTCTTTCAGGAATTTGTTTGTTTATTTGCAGTTTGTACAACAGAACACATTAGAAAACTTAGGGCTCAGAACCTACTACCCCAAAGTATGATACTTTGGCATGCTGAGTATTTTAAACTGAAGGAGACTGGAAGACCTCAGAAGTGAGGTCTTTCTGATCTTCTCCAATCATGTCTCCTACCTCTCTCTCTCCCTGGAAGTGAAACATAGAAATCAGTATTTCTTTTCTCCAAGGCTGGTTACAGAAGCTAGAACTCGTCTTCCCCAAAGCATGGCATAAAACCTAGAAAGGTAACTCTCTCCCTTTTCCCTTGAAGACCCTCATTGCAGGTGGTTAGTGCCTCATACCCAGAAGGAAGAAGTGCTACAGAGAGGCCAGAAAGAATCTGATCAGATGGGCCTAGCTGGGTTCACCCTCTTAGTTTATTACCATTAGATATACCCTTTTATCTAATCACATTTCTACATAGCTGTCCATTCTTCATAGAATCTAAGCATAAATGTGGACAGTTTTCCCTGGAATTTGGGTCTTCATTTCTAAAGGCTCTAGTGAGACATAAAATTTTGATTAATAAATTTGTTGTGCTTTTCTGTTGTTAAACTGTGTTTGGTTTATGAGAGTGTTGGATGAGGAACATTCACCCACTTACGATGGGTGAGAAAAAGTATCACACGTTTCTGCCCCTGCAGGACCAAAGTTATTACAAATATATTTTTAAATCTTAAAAACGGAATAGATTAATCCAGGAAATATCTATTGCTAATGCCAAAAATGGTTCCTTTGGCACCATGCATGTAATTGTGTGCCAGAACCTGATGAAAGAGAAGTGATTGTTAAGAGAAGGAAGAAGGATTAATCAGAATTGAGTTAAATACTGGGAAAGACAGAAGTCAAGAGATGCTCGTCTAATAAAATGAGCAAAGCAGTTGCATCCAGGTAGCCCCAGTTAGAGTTATATTTTCATGAGAAGTTAGAAGAGTCAGACTAAGGATACAGTTAGACTTGCCCACATTTAAGGTCTGTTTGGTTAATGAGTTAGATTTGTTGACTCCTCCCTTTTCAATTGTTTTCAAAAAAAGTGGTTAAAAATATATAGTCTGCAAAAATGAAGTATTTGTTCCAACTGAAAAAAACTAAAGCAAATAATTCACCTTTTTGTTCTATGTATCCACATGCACACAAACACACACATATTAAACACACAAAAAGTGAGAAATTTAGTTTTCAGAATTGCAGAAATGCCTAATAGGAATAACATTCTAAGGACCAGGAAGGCGCAGGATCTATTAAGTTAAAAACACTAATAATAAAAAAATATATAAAAAGGAAACAAAAACTAAAACATCTCAGCTACTTCATTTTGAGTCTTATAGAGGAAAACAACAAACAAAATTAATATTTAAAGTTAAAATTAAAATTTCCAAAATACATTCTTTGGGATGTTTTCAGCCAACCATGTAAAAAAATAAGCTTATTTCCAAATACAAACTTATTTATCATCTAATTCTATTCAATGGCAAATTGGTGTTACTGTTTTATTAGGTTTCACTGAGATTTTCAAGCGTGCTTAGAATTGAAAAGTGTTTTCTGTCTCTTAAGTGTGATGACAAAACATTAACTGATCATTTTTATTCTGTTGACAAGACAATCTACTTCATGGATTTATAAATTGCTCCAAGGCAAAGATAATCATGTAATTTTCTTATCACAGCCAATGTTAATAATTTATTATTAACATTATTTTTAATTTGAATACAAGTGGAAGGCATCCCAAAGAAGGGAATATTGTATAATATTCAGAAAAAAATCTTAACTTCATAAAAAGTGAAAAGTCACTATTCCCTCTTTGGATTTTTTTTTTTTTTTTTTTGAGCTAAAGAAAGACAGATTCAACAGAGCATTTGCTAGCTCATATTCAGTTCCTTTGCTTTCCATTTCAATTAAAGATTTATTTTCTATTTGTCAAGTTTTAAGAAAAATTAACTGGCAGTATGTTGATGAAATGTGTTTCACTAATCATCTACTCTCAGAAACAGTGGAAAATTTTCTTTAATAGGTGATTTATTTTGGTGATACCAACTTTATTCTAATTTTGAAGCTAACTGGACACTCCACTTATGTATTGACATGTTTAACTAATTACATCAAATCACGCTATGCAAGAAAATTAATACACATTCCATTAGTAGGAATGAATACTTACTTAAAGATCAGGCCTGGCCACCTTACAACTCCAAAAGTTTGGGAAGTACACAAGATCAAATTGAAATCTTTTTTTTTAAAGAAAGGAATGTCAACAGATAAAAACAGATCAAGTAGGTACCAGAATATCATCAAAATGTCACTTAGCAAAAATCTAATTTCATTGGGAATATTCAATATTGTACAAATCTTCAAATAAAAGATAATTGCTAATCATACAGTGACTTATGAAAACATTTGTTACAGGATTCAATCTAAACAGATTTTATTATATCTATATCTGACAGATACAGTAATATTAATAAGAGCCAACTGCTGGAAATTGTACTGGATATTACAATATTGTTACACAGAAATGGTTATTGAACAATATTCGTTAAAATGGGAGTTTATACTAGTTGCAATTAACTCCCACCATTGGAAATGCATATTTATTTTAAAATATCCCAAAAATACACACACAAAAACCTTAATGCATACATAAATAAATCTTACTTCTTAGAAATTTGAATCATTTTAATCAGCCTTACTTTTGAGAATATTTCATTTTGAGGCCAGAGAATTGAAGTTTGTCCTTAACATTAATCTAACTGCTACTTAAGTGATTCTCATTGAGACTGTAGCTCTTTCAATACAAAGGCCTAACTCCTTTTAAAGTTCTTTCCTAGATATCCTTCCCTGAATAACATAAATAATGTTGAGTATTTGTTGAATTGAATCTAACAAATATCTGGAATCACACCATCTTCCATTTATAATGAGAAGTTAGGTCTGTCAGATAAAAAACATAATTTTATGCTAAAATAGCAACAAAATAATGTATTTTGACATTTATTTCAGCATATACCAGCTGTGTTTTTTTGAGACACATACAAATGTCCTCCAAAATCGCCATTTATAAATCCAGGTTTTTAAACAAAAAATATTTTTTCTTATGAAAGGCATTTGTAAATCTCAAGGAAAGATAAAATGTACTCTAGTCTTTGACAACTTGGTTTGTTGTTATTGGTAGCCTATGGTTAGTTTGTACTTATTAGAGTCCCTTAACGTTGGATATCAGGAACGGATACTCTTATTCAGGAGGAATTGTCTGGTACAAATGGCCAACTGTGTATCTTTAGTTGTCAACACAAATCACTGGCAAAGCATGTGATATAGCAAAGCATGAATATCCCAGTAAATACGGTTATTTATGTTTCTAGAAATAATCAAAACCAGACAATGAGCACCTGCATTTGTAGACCTAAATGGGAATTTGCTTCCTTATCAGGCGTAGTGATAAAAAAGTCCTGTTGTTTTGTGGGTGTCTTGAATACTGCCTGAGACTGGAATTTGATAGTGGGCACATTACACCTCTATAATCATTTCCTACATCCAGCTATGCCTCTCTGTGAAATAAACCACAAAAATTGGGTACTTTTCTGAAGACAATAATAGTAGCTGAGTTTTCTACAAAATCAGAACATATTTAGTTTTTTCAGTAAAAAGCATAACAGATATAAGGCTTGCTTTGAAAATAAAGCGTTCCACCAGTAGAAGAAATAGATAGCTATCTTGTGCACCCAAAATAGAATTCTGTACACCTTCCTTGGAACATAGATGAGACTACTTTAAAGATGATGGCCCAGTGGAACTTAGCAGTTGATAGGCTAGGACCAACTGCTGAGTTGGTTTAACTGGCACAAACATTGGCATAGAGAGAGCACACTACTATGTATTAAATCAATAAAGCAAGGTAGCAAAGAAATCAGGTCCATCCATAAATGTTCACTCTTTGTAGAATAGTGTCATATAAGTTCCTCGGTGGACTTGAGGTGTTTGAGGTCTGGGAAGCATCCCTAATCCTTCTCCTGCAATCTCCACCCTCCATGCAGCACCAAATCACAGGTGACCCTGGAGTCTGGCAACTTCTCTCCATATGACCTGCCAATATCTTAGTCGAAGATACTGTCATCTCTTGCCTACGATAGTCTTCTTTTTGGTCTCCTTTTGTCTACTGGGCTCAATCTAATTCATCTTGTCCACTAAATCAGAAGATATTTTAAATCACAAATGAAATGATTACTCCTTCATCCTACCACCACCACACCCTTAAACCATTCAATGGCTTTCCATTAGTCTTATGATAAAGACTAAAATCTTTGGAGGAGCCTTGGTGGTATTTTATAGTCTGACTCTGCCTCTCTCTTCATTCTTATCTTAACCCACATACCCTCTGGCTCTCAGGATGGCAGGAATGCCAGGCATCTTTCTGTGACAGAAATGTCCCACATTGTCCATGCTGTTTCCCCTGCTTAGAATGCTTCCTGCCCACCTCCTTTCCCTAGCGAAGTCCTGTTCATTAGCATTTGATCATTCATTTCCTTAGGGAAATCTTTCCCAACCTCCATATTATGTACTGTGCTATGAATTCTTACAGTACCACATTGCCCTCTTTTTGAAAGCATGTAACTCCATTTGAAATAATGAATTCATTAGTGTGATTATTTAATTAATGTCTGCTTTCCTCTTGGACTACACTTTTCATGATAGAAGGAATGTGGCTATTTTTGCCCAGTACTCTGTCCTTGGGACAAGGCAGAAAGTCTGTCACCTAGCACTAGCTCCAGAAATATAGTTGTTGGATGAATAGAAGAATTAACGAATGAGACTCTGGGTCTCTTTCACAGAAGTGAGGATAAACAGTGAGAAAACTATACACAGATTTTTGCCTATCTTTTTAGCCTGTATCAGTGTTTTAAGTAGTTTGCTGGGGTTACCTATTTAATTTGAATACATTAATATTTATGAGGTAAATATAATAAGTATCTCTATTAATCTAAACTGAGTATACCGAACTCTTGATTTTTTTTACTCTCACTATTACCTTTTAGAAGGTCAGCTGGTCTAACCAACTAAGCTCATTTACTATAGCCAATATCTACTATCTTGAGAAAGATGTGGATATTTCTAATGCACATCCAATCACTTGCTGGTGGTATAATGATTTTTGTGTTTATATATCTCTCCTAATTCCAAAATGCCTGTATATTTATTGTGTCATTATCTGAAAATATCCAGTGTGGTAGATGTGTATGGGTATTATCCCCATTTTACTGCTGGAGAAAAGGTAAAACATTTTGGAGGGCAGCTTGTCATATGATACACTGTTTGTTTTTGTGGGGTTTTTGTTTGTTTCTCCCTACCATGCAATCCAACAATGAACTCACAAAGGTTGCTGTACAACAGAACATTTGCCTAGGATATCATCACCTAGCTTTATAGGAATGTGAAGAAGTTGAAGAATTCAGGCTAGTAGGAAGCAGAGCTATCCGCCCTTTTTGGTAGCTTAGGAAAGTAACCAAGGAGCTGACTTGCTGTTAAATGAAAGAAAGCCAAGCTGTAGCAATGTGAGTCAAAGTTCTGAGCTAGGGGATCCCAGGAAATAGAGGCCAGTATTGGGAAAATATAGTAAGGGCACATCAATTGTTGATTCTAAGTGTTTAAAATTCATTCTGCCATATTACTAAGCTCTTTTTTCTTTCAAGGAAGAGTCTTATCAGTAGAAATATTAGCCATGCCTTCATAGTCCTTATATCTTACTAATGTGCATCTATTTGCTATCTACTGTTGACAAAAAATGCCAAACCTGGTAAAACATTTAAACAAGTTTATTCTGAGCCTCATATTTGAGTGACCATGGCTCATGACACAGCCTAGGGAGGTCCTGAGAACATGTGCCCAGGTGGTTGGGTTACAGCTTGGTTTTACACATTTTAGAGAGACACAAGTTACAGGCAAAGACATAAGTCAATATGTATATGTATATATTGGTTCAGCCCAGAATGGCAGAATACCTAGAAGCTGGGGGTGGTGGGAAGGAGCTTCCAGGTCATAGGTGGCTTCAAAGATTTCCTGATTGGCAATTGGTAGAAAGAGTTATGTTTTGCAGGAAGAGTTGAAGTCATCATAAAGAAATGCTTGAGTTAAAATACGGGTGATTGTGAAAGCCAAGGTTCTTGTTATATAGAAGAAGCCTCTAATTAACAGGCTTCACAGATAATAGATGGTAAATGTCTCTTACCTGACCTTAAAAGATGTCAGACTCTCTGGAAAAGACCTACCAAGGAAAGGAAAGTTTACTGTGTGTCAGGATGTCCTAGTTAGTTTATTTTATTGAATTCTTATTAACAACAACAAAATGAAGAAGAAAGCAGAAGTGAAGCTTTTGAAGCTTAAGCTGCCAGGTCCTTGCTTGTACTGCCTCCTTCACAACCCCAAACCCCCACATTTCCCTGAGAGATGGCTTTGCAGGGCCATTTCAAAATCTGTCAAAGAAAATATATTTTAAGGTAAAATACTTTGATTTCCTTCAGGGCCTGCTTTCCGTCATGTGATGCTATACCAGAGTCAGGTTGGAGCTGAGTATCTTATCACTACAAAGAATCTGTTTTGTCTCTTATGATCTCTATTTTAATGTTAAATCTGGTCAGTTGTGCCCAAACTCCAAAAGAAGGAGAATAGAGTGAGGCAGGTCCATTGCCCCCCTTCACATCATGGCCTGAACCAGTTTTTCATGTTTCTTTGGGATCCCCTTGGCCAAGATGGGTTCTTTCAGTTGATTGGGGGGTATTAGAATCTTATATTTGGTTCACACTGCCATGCAATGTAATGGTTAAAATCATAATTTCTAGGGTTACATGATCAGGGTCCAGAATATTTCTTCATCTGTTCCTAGTTCTTGTTAACTTGAATTCAATGTTTCAGTTTCTTCATCTGTAAAACAGGGATTCTAAGTATATTTTCAGGAATGAATTCATGTTTTATAGAGTCTGAAGATTAGATTATATAATAGGGAAAGGTGTCTCTTTATTAAAAAATAAAAATAAATAAAAAAATAAGCATATATACGGCCAGGCGTGGTGGCTCATGCCTGTAATCCCAGCACTTTGGGAGGCCGAGGCGGGTGGATCACGAGGTCAGGAGATCGAGGCCATCCTGGCTAACACAGTGAAACCCCGTCTCTACTAAAAATACAAAAAATTAGCCAGGCGTGGTGGTGGGTGCCTGTAGTCCCAGCTACTTGGGAGGCTGAGGCAGAAGAACGGCGTGAACCCGGGAGGCAGAGCTTGCAGTGAACTGAGGTCGCGCCACTGCACTCCAGCCTGGGCAACAGAGAGAGACTCCGTCTAAAAAAAAAAAAAAAAAAAAAAAGCATACATACAAAGTGCCCACAGGCGCACAGCTCAGAAACCTCTCTTTCTGGGGTTTGGAAGGAGGTTGTCCAAGCAAGGACCTGGCAGCTTAAGCTTCAAAAGCTTCACTTCTGCTTTCTTCTTCATTTTGTTGTTGTTAATGAGAATTCAATAAAATAAACTATGCAGCACATCCTGACACACAGTAAACACTTCTAAGTACGAGTCTTCATCCTCATTATTACTTTTACTATAACATACAAATGCTTAAAGAGTAAATAATTTCTATTTTTGATTCATAAAATTTTAATTTTATTCTTTTGAGGCTACCTGCTGGAGAGAACTAAAGTTATTAGTGAAAGAGTGGTGCATGTTAAGGAATGAGCTTCTTTGTTCTTTTGTTTACAGAACAAAGTATATCAAGCAGCTACTATGCTCCAGGCAAGGAGTAGGGAGGGGAGGCACATACAAATGAAAAATTCAAAACAAATTTAAAGATGCATAATAACAAATGTGTGTGAGTGCCATGGAGCTAATAAGAGGATGCTAGTATAGAGAATAATGGGGAGAGACACTAATTGGCCCAGATGCAGAGAGACACTAATTGGCTCAGATAGTAAAGGGAGACCTGGCTGGAGGAGATAATCATTAAGTGGGAATTTGAATATTATAAAAGATCCTGTAATCACCTGACCACTGCACAGACAAAATCAGTTCACTGAGACTGTGGTACTGCAGTAAAGAAAGAGTTTAATTAATGCGAGGCTTGCCATGTGAGAGAACTGGAGTTATCACTCAAATCAGTCTCCCCAAAGGCTGAGAGCTTAGGGTTTCTCAAGAGCAGTGGGCTAGAGAATGGGTGTTGCTGATTGGTTGGGGATGAAATCATAGGTGTGTGGAAAACATCCCTCATGCATTGAGTCTGCCTCTGGATGAGGGGGCACAGGACCAGTTGAGTCATGAGTCACAAGTCCTGTTGGCATCAGTTGGTTGCCAGAAAGCCTAAAAAAAAAAATCTCAGAAGGCTAATCTTAGGTTCCATAATAATGATATTATCTGTGGGAGCAGTTAGGGAAGTCACAAATCTTGTGATCTTTGGCCACATGACTCCAAAGCAGTAAGGTATTATGCCTACATCTTAGCAGAATTCAGGCCCCTCCAATTCTCCAATTATCTTAATCTCATGGCCTTTCATTCGTTTTCAGTCCCTGAGCAAGGAGGGTTTTAGTTTTAGGGAGAAACTATTATTATCCTTGCTTCCATGTTACACTATCAACTAAATTCCTCCCATAGTTAGCTTAGCTTATGCCTAGGAAGAAGCAAAGCCCAGCCAGCCTCTGAGGATGGAAGCCACATGGAGTCTGCTGTGTTCAATTCCTCTCACTGCTATTATCTTTGCAAAAGCAGTTTCAATGCCATGAAGAGACGCTGGGAATAGCATTCCAAACCAAAAAAAAGTCATGTGTGAAGGCTCTACTAGAAAGAACATGACACATTCTAGGAATCTAGGCACCATAAATAGGCCACATGTTACAAGAATGATATGAGAGCCAGTGACTAATTGATCATAAATGCTTTAGTGAGATAAATTCCTAAAGGAATAAATAACAGATTTTGATGGAGTCAAACACCTAAAGCTTGGATTTGCTGCTGGAAAAACATCTTCCTCTATATTACTATGAGCTCTTAGCATAGAATTGCCTTACTTTACCTCTTCTGCTGGCTTATGGAAGCAAGCTTGGAAAAGTCCAGGGCCTAGTGTGCTAATCTCTTTCTGTCTCAGACAGACATATTAAAATGAACTAGATTAAGTAATACCTAATGAGCACCCTTAAGTGTAAAATAATAGTTGCTTTAAAATAATTAAAAAAAAATAAACTATATTGTCAACATTAAATTAAGGGCAGAAAAATGTATTAAAGTTCTAAAACTACAGAATGAATAATTGAAATATTCTAACCTAGAAGAGTAAAAAATTGGTGAATGTCATTAAAGGTTTCTAACAGAAGATCCACTTAGGAAGAGAAGTGGGATACAAATTGCTAGTAAGAAAAGGGAGAGGGGGAATAGAATATACGTATGTTTAAAACTTCCAACATCTCTTTCCTAGCCCCTGGTCTATGCAAAAGGAAGTCTTACTAAGTCTCAAAACAGTATTCTTTACACTTCATTTTCTTTCTTTTTCAATCATTGTTTTTGAGAAAATCCTAAACCAAAGCAAAAAAGAGAGAATCTGCCAGTGAAGCAGCTGAAGTTTCAGGAAAGAACTAAACCATCCCATGCTCACCCCAAAAAGTATTCATTTGACTCTTTTTTTTCTTTTTTTTTAAGACAGGTCTTGCTCTGTCACCAAGTCTAGAGTTTGGTGGCAAGATCATACTTCACTGTAACCTGGAACTTCTAGGCCCAAGTGATACTCCTGCCTCAGCCTCCTGAGTAGCTAGGACTATAGGCTCATGCCACTGCACCAGGAATTTTATTTATTTATTTATTTACTTATTTATTTATTTTTATTTTTTTAGAGATGTGGTCTTCCTATCTTGCTCACGCTGGTCTCAAACTCCTAGCCTCAAGCAATCCTCCCACCTTGGCCTCAGCCTCCCAAGGTGTTGGGATTACAGGTGTGAGCTATACCACCACTCCTGGCCCCTAGGAGCTAATTTCATCTTGATGTGAGGAGTAAAGTTGCTATGTATTTTTGTGGAGGCAGCCAGTTAATGCTTGTTAAACAAACAAACAACAACAACAACGACAAACAATATATACAAAGGCACCTACAGAAAATCTCATTTCAGACATCCCTATCAATATAAATAGTATCACCATGGCAAGCAAGTGCATTGTTCATGTGTGTCCCAGTGTTACGTTGATGATCTATTAAATCATCAAGTATATTTTTGTGCCATATGAAAAATACACATCTTTCCTGTTAACTCTTGCATTCGATCAATTGTAAGATTTACCCAAAAGGGTCTAACTGTCCACAAAATTGTCCCTGCCTTTTATCATTTTTGCTTTCTTTCAGGGTTCATTCTTCCAAGTTGTTAAAGGGTCTCAGTTAGATTGCAACAGAGGTTGCAACTCTCATTAATCCAGGAATCACATAAAAGTGTTCTCAATTTCTACCACTGCCTCCAGTTAGAAGCCTTTCTGACTATTGATGCCTGTAACTATGTAAATGTGCGTGATTTAGGGGAATTGCTAACCTGGCCATATCTATCAGGCTGACTTGAGAAAGGGCACTGGAGCTATCTCAATAATGGCATGGTCTGGCTTTAAGGATTAAGGTTACTATTTTTCTGGGGAAGATTTCTCCCTAATGATATAATTCAAAGTGAAATTCTACTTGTTTCTTCATTTAAAATGAGACTAGAGTCTGTCTTTTCATCTCTCATATATATATATAAAACAGTTCTTCAATAGGTACTGAGTTAAACTACATACATTCCTATCTATCATCATTCCTAGGATGAGAACAACAGTGAAATGGATACTTATATCTCTGCATGATCTGTTTTGACCATGAAAACATGGCCACCTACACAAACCATTTGGTTCTTAATGAGCCATAATATCTGTACTGGGTAAATGAACACAAAAATAGTGGTTTAGAAACAAGCATTTCAAACAGTTGTGTTTGTATTGCCTAAGAGCCTCACAGGGCCTGTAGAGTTTATTATGAACATGTCATAGGTCTTACACTGGGATGAGGCTTTTGTGGTTTTTTTGGTTTTTTTTTTTTTTTTGGTGCATGTTTGAACAACAAATGGCATCTTCACAAGTCTCAAAAGCTTTTATGGGCATTTCAGGTCCTAACATTTTCACATACGTTGGTTTGACTGCTGGACAGTAATGTCTTATGCTAAATTAGTAAGGGACAAATTTCAATAGATATTTCATATTATTTTTCTGAAAATTGTAAATTCATAAACATTATTTTCTGGACTTTTCTTTTTCCTCCCTGTGGTCATCACCTACCATTTATCTGATTATGACTCAAAAGGAAACATGTGTGTTGATTTAGACTGCTTCAACATTCCAGTTCCAATCTGAAGCTATCTATCTTCCCAAATGGAATGTTATGCAGACCTCTTGTCCTCCCTCCTGCTTGTTGTGGCAGAGATTTATACTTGTAATCTCCCAGAACATTTGAATTAGAGATGTGAGTCCCGATGCCAACTGTCTACAGGTTGAAATTATAAAGGTAAAAACTTGGTCCAGCAAATCTTCCTCTCCTTTCACTCCAGGATTCACTTTTCTTAGTGCCCAAGTAATATTTATGAGGCTCTTGTTATTTAGCTGTTGTATTATATTTACGTTAAATACATTTCTAACAAATTCTACTGCATTTACATTTATTATTCAACAAGACATCACAATATGATAGCAGATAATGATGAATCTCCAGATAATTCTTACCGCTAAGTCTTCAGTTGTCTAAAGTCACACACACACACACACACATACACACACACAGAGTCAGAGTTTGGATTACCAAATGAGAAATAATTCCTTAGTGTGTGCAGTACTTTTTGCTCTCAAATGTTTCTTTTCTTCACACATACTTATTTGACCCATTCAGCTAAAAGCAACATGCATCTTACTAATTCTATAAATGTGTATACTAGAGTTCTTACCTTTTTGAAAGATTAATTAGTACAGTCATGGCTAATTATCTGTAACTGGTTATATGGGCAAGGCCATTATACACAGTGAACATTATAAAGATAATCATTTTTTTTAGCCTCTCAGCACAGGTCAGGATAAAACTGTAATATCCTTCATAAATAGGAACACTGGCCATCACTGGAGAGTAAAATGACCACTGGTCCAGTCTGGTAAATATTCATTCATGGTTATGGTCTTAAAAAGTGTTTAGGAAATAAGAGAGAAAAAAATAGGAAAAAAATTACAAAAAAAAAACCCCAAACACATATAGACTTGAAGAGTTGCTCTCAGATCAAAATATCCTGCAATAATCTGAAGTAGAAAAGTATCATAATGACCTAAGAAGGTTCATGAAAATGTTTCTCATCATAGTAGCTCAGAAGGACTGATTTAGAATGTTGCCCATGGATTTCTGTTTGCTTGCCTGTGTAAATAAATTCATGTATAGATGGGGGAGAAATTTGATTTTAACACATAGCCTTAGTGTTCAACTTTAAGTTACATAAGATGGGTCTGGGGACATTATCTTAAATTTGGATTTCTGAAAAATATGTAGGTCTGGCTCTGAAATCTGAGTTTTAATCCATATTCTAAAAATTTGCAAACTAAAGCTTCCTCTTTTTTCTTCACAGAGGCTTAGGCACATCATGTTGAAGGGAGCAATTTGGGAAGGTAGGCAAAGCTATAATCAATCAACCAAGGCTGCTGAAAGTCGGGGTGAATAAATACTCAACAATCAGTCTATCTAATGTACATCAACCCTAACTTATTATAAAAGATCGTTAAACCTTTGAAAGGTCAATGTATACACTGCTATCTATCACAGGCGGGCACCATTCATTATGTCCTGTCAGTGGCTCTCCACTGGCCAACCCTTCAAGGTGTCAAGCCGAGACGCTCAGAGGCCATGTGGTCATGAGGGCCCAAGCTTCCTCCCCAAATATAGTTTTTATTTTCCATCTCATTCTATTGCCTTGCTTTTTTTCTACTTTGGTTTCTCTTCCTGCTTCCCTCAATTTGGAAGTCTCTCATTTCCCCATGAACCACAGACATTCTTCATTAACCAAGTTAAGGGCCATGCCTTTTTGGGGGTTATTCTTTAGCTATTCATGCCTCTGCTTTGTGAATTCCATTTCAACCAATTTTTGTTTTCATTTTTATAAATGGTATTGTTGTTGTTGTTTTGTTTCTCTCTGCTATGTCCTTTCAGCCATGAAAGATGCATCTTCTACTTTTATATTCCCCTCAATATCATATATAGCAAATGCTTTATAAAAATTATAATAAAGCAGATTTTAGGTTTTTTTGTTTGTTTGTTTGAGGTTGCTTATTTATTTATTTATTTTTTTTGATGGAGTCTCACTGTGTTGCCCAGGCTGGAGTACAATGCTGCCATCTTGGTTCACTGCAACCTCCATCTCCCAGGTTCAAGCAATTCTCATGACCCAGCCTCTGGAGTAGATGGGATTACAGGCACACATCACCAAGTTCAGCTAATTTTTTTGTATTTTTAGTAGAGATAGGGTTTCACCATGTTGGGCAGGCTGGTCTCGAGCTCCTGACCTCAAATGCCTTGGCCTCCTAAAGTGCCAGGATTACAGGCCTGAGCCACCACACCTGACCATAAAGCAGGTTTCTTAAACAGCAATCTGTAGACCAGCCTTGTAGGAATTATCTGAAGTGTGTGTGCAGTATGCACATTTCTGGGCCACACCCTAGACTTGCTGAACAAGAAACTATATTTTTAAGCTAGAAGGGAGACACATATATGCCCTGAAGTTTGAAATCAATTGACCTAGAAACATAGTTTCCCTAAGCAGTCCAAGCATAAGAATCATTTGAGGTAGCTGTAAAAACTACACATTCCAGATCTCCGTCAGATCTTCAGAAGGAAAATCCCTAGAGCAGTAACATGGGAATGAGCCTTTTTCACCCCACCCTGGCTCACTAGATCATTCTAACCATGAGGCAAGGTGATGAAACTTTCTCTAAACTATTAGTAGTGCTTTTCCAAATGGATAAAAGCACATTTTGCAGAATAATGTAATATAATTTTCTCAACATTTTGCCTTAGTTATAATCAGTTTCATAATTTAAAGCTTTCATAGTTTGAGAAATGTAAGCCAAAGAATAATGCATTTGTTTTCTAAATTATTATGCCCTGATTGAGTTAATAGCCTTGTAGAAAAACTGCAATAGCATAAAAATAACAAAATTTGCAGCTGCCAAAATTTATCCTACCTTTGACATTTATGGACTAGTGGGTGTGAGAAAGTTATCAAATCCCTAGGAAATTCAGTTTCCTCTTTAAAAAAAAATGGGGACCATGATACCTAACTTGCAAGAAAATAGATGTAGCAGACTACAATGTGAGCCACAATGCTTTATTTATTCAAAACTCTAAAATTCCAGCAAACTGAGGGAAAGTGTGAAAGGTTCATGGGGCTGGCCGTAAGAGCCTTCGTGTAACTCTTGGTTCCTCTGTGCCAGCAAACAGAAGACTTCTCTTCACAAGACCACTTGGTAGCCTATGTGGATTGACTCTGCATTACAGATCTCTGACTTCCATACTGGTTTGTGGCTGCAATAGAGGACTCTTCACCTCTTTCTAACCCTCCTCAATTGTAGAAAAATGGAACAGCAACATTCTTAAATGCTCATGTACCTTTATTAAAGTATTATATTTGCAGTGATCATTTAATAAGTAGATAGGCTGAATATTTTATAATCTTTTCTGAGCCAATTGTTTGTGTGTGTTTTGCTGAAAATGACCTTTTTAAAAATAGCCATAATGTTTATAGAGCACAAAATAATAAAGGGGAAATTAAAACCACCCAATGAAAATCACTATTGCTGCTTTTAAATACATGTTTCATTTTTTTCCTAGAAATATGTATTTTTGTCTTTTTTTAAATGGAAAGATATTACATAGTGATCTTTCCCTAACGTTATATCATGTGCATTTCTACATTCATTCAAATAGTCTTTGAAAAATGATGGCTAATAAATACTTAACATTTCTTACTGTAACAGTTGCATGATTTGTTTAAGTGCTCTTCTATTATTGGACATTTTGTTTTCTTCTGTTTTACTATTATAAGGAGTTTTAAAATGCTCTCCCAACATAAAACCTTGATTGCATCTTTAATTACCTTCTTAGAAGTCATTTCTAGAAGTGATATCACTAGGTCAAAAGGAGGAATGTTTCTTAAAGCTCATGATATATATCTCGCAATTACTTCTCAGAAATGTTGCTAATTTAAACTCTATCATTTTCCCTCCTACCCAAGAAGGAATTTCATTATATCCAATATCAAAGCATTAATAAATTTTTAGGTTATTGTTTAATAACCCCTAAAGAAAATTTCATGCTTTAATTTGTATGTTTTTCATTAATATTACGTTTGCTCTTTTGTCATTTACTTTGTTTCTGTGTTTTCTCCTTGTCCCCTTTTTATAATAAAAAGCCAGTGTTTTCTCAGTGATTTGTAATCACACTGTTTATTTGGAGAATAAATCCCTAGCTATATTAGTTGAACATGTTTTTCTTAGGCTGAAATTTGCCTTTAAATTTATTTAGTTAAAATATTAATATTTATTTTGATAGACATATTTTTTCTTCTTTTGAACATCTTTGAAACATTTTATTATAAACATTTTTAAACATTCATAAAAGTTGCAAGAATTGTACAGTGAACACCTGATATTTAGGACTTCTATTCTTTAAAAAATATTTTATCATTTTCTTTATAATATAGCTAATCATCTACTGGAAATTGTTTTCATACTTGCTTATAGTCAATTATTTTTCCTTAATCCCACTTCTCTGAATTTAATCAAAAGAAATATTTGCTAAAGTATAAGTTTCATTCAAAGTAAGTTCTTCATCTGCCTTGCCTTCCGATGTACCCCACTATCTGGAACAGGACCTATCGCACTGTAACACTCACTAAATAATTGTTGATTGAATGACTTTTCTCAATGAGGGGAAATTTTTCCTGCTCTAGGAGAATAAAGATGACTCTTTAATATGTTGAGGCCTCAAGACTTTAAAATCTACTTGGTACAAAGAAGCATAGCATACTCTAGAACCAGTAAGAGATAACTGGCTTTTTTAATCAGTATGCTAAATTTTTCAAAATGTATGCCTTAAAATATGAGAGACATCAAGTATCTTTTATCTACAAATAAGCAAAGAACTTGTGGACAAACTGTCATAATTTCTGGGTAATGGTTTGCATCTTTTAATGGCAATATCCCATATCTGGGAGAGAATTAGAATTCAAAACATTTTCAATTCCTTCCCGAAAATGATGAGCTAATGTTGAAATGCCTATGAAGACAGAACAAAAGAAAATGTTGCAGGCTAAGGTATCTGACAAGAATGGAGAAAAGTGTGTCACGGATTGTAAAATTTATCTCATTGAGAAGGGAACAGAAAAATGATGCATGATACTTCAAAAGGGGGAAAAAAGTCTGTCATGAAGCTTCTGAGTCCAGATTGTCTGGATGAGCAGAAATATTAGAAACAAGCTAATTACTGTCTGTCTTTTACTCTCCCAGTTAAAAACAAAAGGGAAAAAGAAGCCACTCGGTATTTCCTACGTGTACTAATGAAAAAAACTTTCATTGTTCCTTCCTCAGGAGTTGTGGAGCAAAGGTAACTTTATCATGTGGTTGCAGTCATAATCACTTGTGAAACTTAAAATAATGATGCCTAGACACTATTGCAGACCAATAAAATCAAAATCTCTAAGGGCTGGGTACGGTGGGAGGGTTGGAGGCATTGATATAAAATTTCTGCAAGTCATCCTAATGTACAGTTATGAAAGCAAAACATTGGAAGAAATAGTGCAGCAAGGAAGGCATGGACTAGTCAACCTTGTAGAGTGTTAAGTTCTGTTCCAGAATTTTGTTCATATACAACCATCATTCAAATGGGAGCAAAGAGAAGAAAATGCTTTCCAAATATTTCTGATTTCTGCTAATTCTCACCCAAATGCCAGGTTCATGCATCATTTTTTGTGGAAAAGGGTAAGGGAGGTGTTCATCATGAGTCAGATTTTTCCTTTGTATGTTAAGTACTGCACAGGTTAAGCTGATACGAGTTTAAGGAATACTTTATTTACATGAAACAAAATAAAGCAAAAATAGGAATAAAGCACCTAGACCAGGCTCTAGAGTGTTTTGGTCCCTAACTTTTCTGCTGTTGATGTTCTGCAATATAAATGAAATCAAGTATTTGGAGCTGTCCTGAAAGAACAGATTCTAGTTAAGGGGGCAATGAGGGAGAGCATTCTTCTATAAATTGACTTTCTAAATATATCATGTTTTTCATAAGCACTTCATAAATCTTGACACATTTCTTTGAAAGTATATTATCACCACTTTATAGGCAAGGAAATTGTTTTGGAAAACAGAGCTGGGATTTGAACTAGCATTGCCTGATCCTAGTGCCTTATGCTCTTATAATTACTGTTTTCCACATTTACTTAATCTTTTATCAATTTTTGACATTTAGAGCATTTCTCATTTCCAACAATTATAAAATTGTTGGATGGTTTCATGTCTGTATTTTCTTCCCCATGTTTGGATTTACTTCTTTGGAACAGAATCTCAGAAGTTATTCGAGACTGTGACAATGTTTATGTTTTTTTTTTACATATTGCCAAATTGCTTGCAAAGGAGTTGTACAAAATTACAATGCATCCAGAAAGGTATGATAGCTAGGTCTCAAGAATATTTAATTATTTTCAATTTAATAGGCAAAAAAATATATATTTTATCTCATTTCTTAATTTTCATTTGGTTTATCGGTGAATCAGGGCATTTCCATGTGGTAAGTTGGTTTGCTTTGTCCATTTATCTGTTGGAATCTTCATTTATGATCTTTGATATGACTTGATTTGTAGAATTCTTGACAGCTGTAATGTATGTTTTTTGTGGCATTATGTTCAATGCCTGTCTCTCCAGATACACAGTAAGGCACCTGAGAACAGATCTTGTACCTGTTTGGTTTATTTTTGCTTTCTGGTACCTCATACTGTGCCTGGCACATAATATGTGCTAAAGCTATACATGATCAGAAAGACATATTTCTTTCCCCATATATGGGAGAACAATACACTGGATTTTTTTATAGTGTTGATTTTATGGTTGTTTTGAGTGGTTTAGGGCAGTACCAAGGCTAGTCAGTAACCTTCACAAAGCCATTCATTCGTAAATGAAATTGTCACTGAAGAGTCATAAAATTTAAAAGGCAATTTGAATGAAATGGGAATAATGTAGAAAATCTTCAGGGAAGAGGTGAGATCTCTTTACTGATAAGACCTTTTCAAATGAAGAAAATAGTTTTGTGGTATCTTCCCTGTTGGGGGTTCTGCTGATAACCTTTTATAGGACCCGAGTGGAAAAACCTATATTAAGTAGGCTGTAGTGGACTCCTAATTAGTCCAATTAACGTGATGGCTTTAATTTGTAAGAGAGCTAATGGTTTAGAATCTGATCTCTTTGAAATCACTCCTGTCTAGAATGTAAAACTACAATGAAAGGCAGCTAAAGCAGTCCTGGAGTGGCTAAGTACTGCATTTAGTTATTGTATTTCCCACCCCTTCCCTCCTTAAAGAGAAAATAAAAGGTATTTTTTCCTCCATATTATTCCCCCTGGCATGCTGCCTTTGTTAGGACAACAGCAGCCAAGAGCAGATTTGAAATGACTCCTCGGCATTTTCTTAAGATGAGTCCAGTGGAGGCTCTTCAATTAGTAGTGGTCATGTGTGCCGGGGTCAATATTCCAGAATATTTAAGTTTTTGCTCTTTTCTGCAGAAATAAACATTATTATTACTGTTGTTATTAAAATCCAAAAGGAAACTATAATGTCTGAGGCAAACTGTTCTTGTCACAGCCTGCTATTCCCATGAGCCGAGAAGCATCACAATACATTGCCTGCTGTCTCAACCCATGGAAAGTCTGATTAGCTCTCTAGCAATCTGATCTCCAGAAATCGCCCTTTCCTTACTATCTCAACACACTTTCATGGAAAACAGTATGCGTGCTGCTCTGTTCAGACTCCACTGTAAAATTTTTAAGCCAATTCCCATGGGATTCTGATGGTTTTTATGTAAGTAAAGGAACCAAAGATTTTCAATGAGAACTATTGAGCCCGACAAAGGCTTATTGATTTATGTAGTTACCACCTGAAGTAAGAAAGCCACTTTGATATTTAAAAACCATTCTAGGCTGGGTGCAGTGGTTCACGCCTGTAATCCCAGCATTTTGAGAGGCCGAGGTGGGCGGATCACGAGGTCAAGAGATTGAGACTACCCTGGTCAACATGGTGAAACCCCGTCTCTACTAAAAATACAAAAGTTAGCTGGTCATGGTGGCACGTGTCTGTAGTCCTAGCTACTTGGGAGGCTGAGGCAGGAGAATCGCTTGAACCTGGGTGGCAGAGGCTGCAGTGAGCCCAGATTGTGCCACTGCACTCCAGCCTGGCAACAAGAGCGAGTCTCCGTCTCAAAAAAATAAACAAATAAAAATAAAAATAAATAAAAACTATTCTAAATTAAGTGGCTGGCCTTCCTTCTTTCTTTTCTTCCTTCCATTGTCTTTAGCATATGTTTTGGACAACTTCATGTGAATAAAATGGAAGCACAATTGGGAGCCAGCATAATAACGTCAGTAATCTGGCAGGAAATTTTCTATATTAGTGATTAATAAGCAATGTATTTTTAATGCCCAAAGTTGCATTTGGCACCAGTGTTTGTTCAGTGTTTCTAAAACAATTATTAAAACTAATTTTAATCATTTAGAACTTTGCTGGTTAATATAGTAGCTACTAGTCACATGTGGCTATGTAGCATTTGTGACTAGCCCAAACTAAGTTGTGCTGTCAGTATAAAATACACACTGGCTCTTGATGACTTGTTATTAAAAACATGTAAAATATCTCATTAGTATTCATGTTTATTGCATGTTGAAAGGATAATAGTTTATATACATAATTAAAATATCTTATGAAATTCATTTCACCCATTTTGCTGCTTCTTTAAAAATGTGACTTCTAGAAAATTTAAAATTACATATGTGAAATTGTATTATGTTTATATTGGATAGCACAAGATAGATATATTTAGGCTCTAGCCCTGCTGGAGTTCCCCACTAACAGGATGATCACAATTCTCTATCCAGCAGCACAATGTGAGTGGAATTATGCAGGTAAACGTGTGCTAGTCAGTTACAGAGCTAGACCTCAAGGGGTGCAGATCATAGGCTAAGGAAGTAGACCTCTCAATTCCCATTGCCTGCATGTCCCAGTCTTAGAACGTTATCATCCCTACCATCGCAAACATTTAAGTCTCCAGAGGCAAGTTGATCTGGTCATAGTCTGAGCCTCAACCCTTCAATCTTTAATCTGCACTCTGTGACCAATAAAAATTTTAGAATTCTCAAGCAAGAACTTGAATACTATTTTTGGCATTTTTAAAAACAAAAATCTGTAATGGTTATTAATTGATGTAGGCATGGTTGAATAGACAGTTTTCTTTGAAAACCTTTGCCATTGAGCAAATAAATACTTAAACCAAATTTCATCAAAGTGCAGTCCTGCTGTAGCAGAATCAAATGCAATAGTTGTTTAAAATGCAGATTTCAGAGCCCCACGACCAATAATGATAATTTAGTAGGTCTAGACCAGGGAACAGAATCTGAGTTTAAACAGCATCATTCTAGTTATTCTCATGCTGTCTAAAATGTGGGAACCATCACTTGAAGCTATAGTTGTTTTCCTTTAATTGTTCTATTTTAAATAAGTACATTATATAGCAAATATACTGTCATATCATTATCCTATAAATTTAGAGGTTAGGGGTATCTACCCAGGAATATTTGGTTTCTCTATTACTTCATTGTGAGAACCTGAACACAATTTACTGTCACAGTTTCCCAACAAATCTAAAAATTTACTGGTGATATTATTTATACTTCTAAAGTTATTTAATAAAAAATATTTAATTAACATCTTATTCTATTATTTGATTATATTCCTAAAATGTAAACTTCTATGATAGTTCATACAGTTACAAATATCAAGCTTGTAAAGAACATATTAGAAAGACTCATTTTTGTTGATGGGGAGGGAATCCCAAGAATTTGCCATTCCCTGGAAATATATTCACCAGGAATTTCCTAGAATTTATGAAATTATATCACATAAATTTCCACCCATGTCTACCCACTGGTAAACTGAGGAGAGAGAAAAATCAGTGATTATTTGTGGATTAAAAATGAGATACATCAGACAGCAAAATGTCCTAGGTATCAAAACAAATCAGAGAGTATTAACCTGGAGTCGTGTCATGTAACACAGAGGAAAAAACAGTGCATCACGTTTTGAAGCCTGGATTCTTGTTTGGAGTCATCCACTAACAGTGATGTGGGCATCTGTTTCCTCATCTGAAATTTAAGACTGTGAGACAAGATGATACAGAGACATCCTCTCAGTTCTGACAGTCTGTGTTTTTCATCCACACTTGCAGTGATATAGACCTATCAGGATGGACGACTGGAATCCTGACTAGATTGAGTTAGATTTAGAGCATCTCAGAGATAAGCCTGCGTGTGGTCTCCTTACAGGATAGCAAAAAATATTGCAGGGCACGCACATAGGCAGGAGTGTGAGGTTTCTAGAATGTCATGGCTGCTGCAGGATAAGGTTGAATTGTGGGTCCTGGAAAGAGGTGACCAGGGAGCTCAGCTGTGACTGAGGATGAGGTGATTAGGGGACAGTTTCTGAGTCAGGCTGCCTGAGGTAGGGGAGAGGGCCTGAGGGCAGGGTCACTTCCTGGAGCATTACCAGTCCTGAGCATTACCACTTAAACATCAGAGAGAAAGCAAGAAAGGTGGTAGGTAAGTGACACTTCTCGATATCGCCTCGGGAGAATGGCTTTTGCTTTATTTTTCTTTTATTATTTTCAAAAGAAAACATCAGGAAAGCTAGTCAAGCCAGCTGCCTTTTGAGTAAACAAAGAACCAGAGTTCAGGGAGCAAGGGTGGCAGTAAAGATGGATAAGTCAGAGGGTAGATGTTTTTCTCTCAACATGAATTGTGAGAAGTTTCTCAAAACTTACATTATAAATAAATGATAGTACTAACATTTTTTCTTTTTTCTTTCTTTTCTATTGACTGACCATGAAACTTCTGTCTCACAATTCCTCACCATTTTGCCATGAGGTTTTCTCCTTCCCCTTGCCTAGGTTCAGAATAAAAGATGCCTATATATTAGGTCCCGCCAGAAAAAAAGGCAAGAACTCACGTGTTAGTAAAACATTTAATAAACCTCAGCACACACTTGGCCAAATTCCTGGAAGATCAGAGTTGCATCCCTGAAATTTCCTTTTATCTTGATCCAGTTAACTGCCTGTTTAGAGTAAATGATGTGCTCCCACGTTCTTCATACTGTCCTCCCCATATAAGCATATACACGAGAGGATTATACCTGCTCTCCGGAAGCTTATAATTCAGACGTTATTACCCCTTTTGGAAGTATTCTCTGGGAAGCTCTTTTCACTAATGTTCAATTTCAACAATAGTATTACTATAATAGCTAAGTTTCATTTAGTGCTTAGTGTGTTCTAAGCACTCTCAAAAGTGCTTCATATATATTTAATCATTAACTCTTACCATAACTCTATGCCCTAGGTAATATTATTGTCCCCATTTTACAAATAAGAAAACAAGCACCAAGAGATGTTAAGTGAACTTGCCTAGAGTTACACAAAGAATAAGTGACTGAGCCACTCATTGAAATGCTGCTCTTGCAAGAAAACATAAAATTGTATGATGGTGCCACATAACACATACTTGACATGGGCTTTGAAGGCAGAGAAGCCTGGGTTCAAATAAAATTCAGCCACATACTAGCTGCATGATTCTAGGACAAGTTACAGAACCTGAGGCCATCAGTTATCATCTGTCAAAATGGAGTGAATACTTATAAAGGTTACATGAGGGTCAAAAATAATGTATAAAAGGAGCCTGGTACATAGTTGTCATTCAAAGAGAGCTGTTGATGTTATTAACATTAGTTGACTATGTAATATTACTTAAAACTCTTACTTCCTATTTTTCTTCCTACTGCAATAGAGTTTCTGCCATTTCTTCTCTCTGTGTGAAGTTTTTCTTCTTCCTCGGTCTGTAGCTGGAATGTGCCTTTCTGTGCCAAGCCCACTGACTCATGGTGATATAGCCCACAGAGCAGGGTGCAAGCAATACAAGGGCCATACCAGGCCACAACATATGTCTGAGATTCCCAGGACAAGCTTTGTTCACGGCATGGAAGAATGGCTGGTTAACTTAATCCCAGGGTTGCATTCTCCGTAATGATACATCTCAGGCCATCGATCCATGGCTTTATTTTCAAGCTTATTTAAGCAGGAGCTATAAAAAACAGAGCATCATGCACGTGCAATATGGAATTAAGCCTCACACTCTTACCACTCTAATTCTCTTAGATACCTATTTGTTTGTCTTGACTTTAGAAAGCAGAATTCAGTAAAGAAACAAATTGGGGAATATTTTTTAGGGTTATAATCTTCCACGTAATGATATAAACGATTCTGTGTAGAATTGCTATATTGCTGGTGAGTTGTTTTCTGAAATAATGTGCCCAAAACAGAAATCAGCATTGTTTTTTTGAGGCAATTCACTGTGGCATTGTGGCTGCTGTGAATGTTCTAGAAATTGTAAAATACGCTTTTGCAAAAGTAGAGATGGTTTTAGTTTTCTTATATCAATAAGCAGTAGGATTAAATGTAACAGGCTTATGAGAAATGAGGGAAATATTCAATGCATTTTGTGATAAAGAGCAAAGGAAGCTCAAAGCTCCTTCAGCCATAACGACATCCTTGTTTCTTCTTCCTTTTCCTTTCCCAATGTGTGTATGAAAACCAGGAAACAAGGGAGAATCAAGTGCTGGGTTGGGTGAGGTTAAGAGAATCGGGTTCTCTTCACATTTACCTTGGACTTTTCAGGAACTTTCCTATAATTCATTTAAGCTCAATAAGTTCTATTATCTTCTTTGGTAGAGCTTGTTGGGGGGACTATAGTAATCCTGCCAAGAAAATGTTATCTTGTTCCTCAAATAACGAAAAAGTTATTTGTATAAAAGCAAGGTTCATAATGTAAAATCTAAGTATATTTGAAAGAAAAAATTTCTAAAATATTTGAGTCTCGAGTAAATTCCTTGAGCTTCACACCATACAACTTAGTTCTTGGTAAATTAAAAGTAGGGTTTCTAGTGATTTGCATAAAAACTCTCAAGAGGAGGACCTCAGATACATGGCTTATCAAACTGGCACTTCATAGAGTCTAGGCCATATCAGATCCTTGAATGCTTGCTTCTTAATAGTAACTCCTATATAGTTTCTAAGGGGTTTCGGCTGTCTATATTATGAGGAGTGCATGTTTTTAGGAGCTTTACAGGGGTCAGGAGAATTGGCTTCTCTCTCTTCATTTGCATTTAACGTTCTAAAAGTTCTTAAGCTGGAAATGATCTGAGAACGCTCTCTGGGACTCTATTTCTTAGTTTCGAAATAATCAAACCTATCATCAGTCAATGCACTGTTTTATCTTCCTTCAGGCAAGTTTAAAATATGTACATATATATGTTATAGAAGCTGTTTTCTTTTTCAAACCTCATTTTATGAGCCAATATGTTTGTTTCCCAAAGAAAAAAAAATGTTTGTTTTCATGATTTTGGCAGAAACAAATGTTTTCTTTGGGGCTGTTCAAATAGTCATTTTTTCAAGTTTTCTTGCTTCTTTCTATTGGGGGGAGCACCCCCTGGTGGAATACCATGAAAATGTTTGCCACGTGTTTTGACTGTAATATTCAATAGACAGATGTGTTTTGCAAATATTACTTTTACACTAAGCACACTCAGAACGATTTTGCCAATGTTAATGTCTTGGAAAATTCCATGCCTTCTTTCTAATTATCACCACAGTATTCAGAATGGGCTCCCTTGTTTTAGGTGTTACATAGTTGTGGTCAGAGATGCTGCAGCAGTCTCTCTGGGTCAGAAATGAGTGGAGAAGGGCACTCTGGCTTTATGTTCCTACTTGTGGGAAAAAAGGGACCCTTTTCTCCTTTCCCTCAGTTCTTCCTTCTTTCCTTCCATTTCTTCCTGCTACTACAAACAAAATGGCATTTGTTGGAGGGTCTGACTGGGTGAGAAAACAGTCGGCCATGACAGTGCCCAGTTACAGGTAAAGCCTAAGGTACATCTCTTTCCAGAGTAACGTCCCTGTCACTGCAAGCTGGGGGAGATTAACAGAAAGGGAATTTGCTGGGAGATATTCTTAATCCCCCATATCCCCCCAAATATAAATTTAAATTAGTACTAAAAACATATCAGATTAATCAATAAGCCTGTAATTTCTGTATCTTATAGAGAAAAAAGTATCATCCCCAAGGTAACTGGAAAGGATGGGGCACTATTGTTTATCATTGCTATTGTGTGCTGAATTGTGTCTCCCCTCCTCATAATTCATATGTTGCAGCTCTAACTTTCAGCAACTCAGAATGTGCCTTTATTTGGAAACAGGGTTTTGCAGACATAATTAGTTAAGATGAGGGTATGCTGGGGTAGGGTGACCAATGTGACTGGTGTCCTTATAAAAAAGGGAAATTTGGACACAGACAAACACACAGAGAACACTATGTGAACATGAAGGCAGAGATTGCAGTAATACATCTAAAAACCACGTTTCTAAGAAGAGACCAATCCTACCAACACCTTGATTTTGAACTTGTAGCCTCCAGAGTTTTCAGACGATACATTACTGTTATGTAAGCCACTCAGTTTGTGGTACTTGGTTACAACAATCCTAGCAAATGAACCTTCCTCTGAACTCAAGTGGTGGTCCCTTCCCCCACATAACCTTTCTGAGTAGAGACCAGTTTTTGTAGCTGCTGTTGTTTTAAAGTAAGGACTGAAACAGTTTACTGCCTCCATCAACAATTGTATCATGTTATGCAGCCTGTATTTTCTTAAGAATGAAAATAACGTTTTCTTTATCAAAGCAAGCCAAAATGGACTATAAATTATACAGATGTTTCTTGGTTCACAGAGAACTATAATTCATCTGGAACCAAGTAGGAATGGATCTCCATATTTTTAAATTTTTATATTTTTAATTTTTGTGGGTACATAGTAGGTGTATATATATATATGTGGGGTACATGAGATATGTTGATACAGGCATACAATGTATAATAATCACATCAGCATAAATGGGGTCTCTATCATGTTAAGCATTTATCCTCTCTTTGTGTTACAAACAATCCAATTATACATTTAGTTATTGTTCAATGTACAATAAATTATTATTGACTGCAGTTACCCCATTGTGCTATCAAATACTAGATCCTAGTCATCCTATTTAACTATATTCTTGTATACATTAACCATCTCTACTTCCCCATCACCTCACTACTCTTCCCAGCCTCTAGTAACCATCCTTCTACTCTCCATCTCCAGGAGTTTAATTGTTTTAACTTTTAGCTCCCACAGATAAATGAGAAAATACAAAGTTTGTCTTTCTGTGCCTTGCTCATTTCACTTAACATAATGACCTCCAGTTCCATCCATGTTGTTGCAAATGACAGTATCTCATTCTTTTTTATGGCTGAATAGTACTCCACTGTGTATATGTACCACATTTTTAAAAATCCATTCATCTGTTGATGGGCACTTAGATTGCTTCAAATTATTGGTTGTTCTGCATAGTGCTGTAATAAACATGAGATTACAGACAGCTCTTTGATTCACTGATTTTCTTTCTTTTGGATATATACCTAGCCATGGGATTGCTGGACCCTATGGTAGTTCTATTGTAAGTTTTCTGAGGAAACTCCAAACTGTTCTCCATAGTGGTTGTATTAATTTACATTCCCACCAACAGTGTACAAAGGTTCCCTTTTCTCCACATCATTGCCAGCATTTGTTATTGCTCATCTTTTGAATAAAACAAGTTTTAACTTGTTTTATTCAAAAGAGGTAAGATCATGTCTCATTGTGTTATTGATTTGCATTTCTCTGATGATGAATGATATCGAGCACCTTTTCATATACCTGTTTGGCATTTGTATGTCTTCTTTTGAGAAAGTCTATTCAGATCTTTTGTCTATTTTTTAACTGGATTTTTAGATTTTTTCCTAGAGAGTTGCTTGAGCCCCTTATTCTAGTTATTAATCCCTTGTCAGATGCATAGTTTGTAAATATTTTCTCCCATTCTGTGGATTGTCTCTTCACTCTGTTGATTGTTTCCTTTGCTATGCAGAAGCCTTTTAACTTCACGTGATCCCATTTGTCTATTTTTATTTTGGTTGCCTGTGCTTATGGAGTATTACTCGAGAAATTTTTGCCTGGCCCAATATCCTGGAGAGTTTTCCTAGTATTTTCTTTTTGTAGTTTCATACTCTGAGGTCTTAGATTTTAATTCCTTAATCTACATTGTCTTGGTTTTTGTATATGGTGAGAGATAGGGTTCTGGTTTTTACTTTTCTGCATAGGGATATCCAGTCTTCTCAGCACCATTTTATTGAAGAGAATGTCCTTTCCCCAATGTATGTTCTTGCCACACTTGTCAAAAATGAGTTCACTCTAGATGTATGAATTTGTTTTTGGGTTCTCTATTCTGTTCTGTTGGTCTGTGTGTCTGTTTTTACAACAGTATCATGCTGTTTTGGTTACTATAGCTGAGTAGAGACCAATTTGAATGATCTCTGTTACTACAGCTGAATAGAGGCAAATCTGAATTGTCTCTACTGAGCCACAGTAACTTCCCATGGTCCCCAGGCCATCCCATGGTCTCCTGGCCAACTACTTTCAAAAGCACTTAAGACAAAGATGGAAGGTAGATAGCAGGTTGGATGCTGGGCAATATGGCCAGTCTCCCAAGTCCCAAGTGCTTCTTCCCCAATACAAAGTCCTAACAATAACTTTCACTGCCACTGCACAGAACCTAAATGTAATGGCAAAACTGCTAAAGAGCTCAGAGTCTCTCTCCATGTTCTGTGTTCCCAATAACCTGAGTGTGGTTATTCTAGCAGGCAAACAAAATAGAAACAGAGATATGTGTCACCTGAAATACCTGTGTTGGTTGGAGTTTTCTTCAAAACTCTTCTACCTGTCTTTGATACAGCAGTTCATTACAGCGAGTCTCATCCTCTACTATACAAGGTCATGATTCTCTTGCCCAAGGGACTGTCCTCCATGCTGTTCCCCAAATAGAGCAAAACCTTTTCCCCATTTGATTTGCTCATTGTACAGTCTGCATCCCCCAAAGGCATTCTCTGTTGGACATTTATGGAAATCCACTTCATCTTTCAGATCCAGCTTGAGTCCAGCCTTTTACATGAAGCCTTTCCCAGTCATACAAAACCACATCTATGTCTGAATTCCTGTGAGACTTGTTGACTATGCTTTAGCCTCTGTGAAATTCTCTCCCACTTTAAATAGCAAAGTCCAATAAAAACAATGGTAACTCATTCTATTTCAAAGGTACAACTTACAGTATATTTCAGGCTGCTGTGGATACAGTGGGTAAGCAATACAGGCTTACTTGCTAAAATAAAATGAATAATACTAATTATTTTGATGGATATCTGTCTCCAAGTTATATACATATATGTGAATAATGATTTTTAATTTTTTATTAATGAGTTTTAATTTGCACTATGTCATATAATCCTTACAGCAACCCTGAGAGATAGATATTCTTACAATAGCATTGATGGTTTAGAATTAGCTAAAAGGTAGTCTAAAACAGCTTCAGAGTATTAGGATTTCAGGCATATGATCCTCACAAATTGGTATTTTGTAGAAAAACTACTCAAGAAAAGAAGGAAAACTCTACTCAGAGAGGAACTTTCAGCCTTCAGAGTTGTTTTTCCCCTCTTCATTTTTCTTCTCCTTTCATTTAAATTCCTGGTTAATGAAAACCCCACCTCACTATCATCCTTCAAACAACTATGCAGATTGCACTTGTATTTTTCATCACACGGTCTGTCTTAAACAGCTCTCCAAAAGAAATAAAAAGAATTCTGTGCTATTTACTTTTTTTTAAGCGATGAAACAAATAACAAGGAGAAAGAGCCATCTAACAAACCTTCACCCTAGCAAAATGCTGAGCTGCTTGCAGCTACCAGCCAGTTTGATTAAGGTGTCATCCCTCCTCTTCATTTATATTTATTATTTTTGGAAGACTTTTTTTCCCTTCAGTGTTTGTTTATCTTTTCCAATTTTTTAAAAGTCATGAATCATAGTTTGATTTACAACCTTGCTCAGGGGAGATCGGCAACTCTAATGAAGGAGCCGTCTGCAAGTGTAATTAATACCTGCCAGACATTTTACCACATTAGCGTGCCAGTATCCTGGGCTGGGGAAGAATGAAGCCGGGAGACACATGCACCGAGCTATGCAGCCACTCACACAGTGCATCAGCAGAGATTAGTGATATGAAGTGGGAGGGTGCAGAGGATCACCACCCCACTGGTCAAGCTCAGAAGACTGGAAGAACAGGCAGGTGAGAGGAGCAGAGAGTCTGAGAGCCTGGTGAGGAAGATGAGCAAGGTGCATGGAGGGGGGATGTGGAGACAGAGACACTGCGTGTGGCTGATGGATCACTCCCATTTAGAACACAAAAATAAGGCAGCTTGCCAGAGCAGTTTGGGCCAGTTTCATTAAAACTCTTCATTCATCATACTGAAATGGGGCAGTATTTGTTATTGCACGGGTGCCGTTCTAGCACGAAAGCTATTCCAATACTAAGCAGTAATTCAAGAAAGGCGGAGTAGCAGGTGGGAAAGGAGACTGAAGAAAGGAAGACCAGCATGCATTGGTGTTTGCCCCATTCTCTCCCTCAGCCCTGCACCCAGCAGTACATAGGCATGTGGAAAAGGCATAGAACCTCCATCATGGTGAAGAGCCAGGAACCCACATTCCACTCTAAAGCCACTCCCATGGGACAAAATAATCAGAATGATCATCATCTGGCTTCTCAGTAGGGATGTTATGGAGGAGCAGCTGCATTTTCATATGTGCCTTAATGTGCTCATGGAAGAATAAGTTTTCATAAATATACAAAAATAATTATAAGTGTGTGTGTGTGTGTGTTTGCGCAGAAAGGTGTTCCTGCCCATCCTTAAGGTGAAATACAACTATGAAAATGGTTAAGATGATAGCACCCTAAAATTTCCCCAGTTATTTTTGTCTTCTTCATCATAAAACTCTTTTGTTTGCTTTTAAATACCTTAATGGGGAAGAGAAAAGACAGAATTAGATTACAATGTAAAAGGCCTGCACTAATAATTGGGTCTAACACTGGTACCGATACTTCCTTATACCCGATTACACAGACGAAGAGAAAAGAAAAAAATAGCTACACAAGAAAGGCCTGACCATTGTTTCTCATGCATCAGTTGCTGCGTCCCTGGCCATGCTACGCCAGTCTTTTCTTGGTACAATACTCACCCTGAGATGTTTCTGACAGTCAGATTATGAAAGCTTATGTAGTAATGTTGTAGGTGTTATAAAATGAACAAACTCCCCCACAGCTGTAAAGACATGACTGGCAGTGATGTTCCAAGATGAGGAGTGAACTGCATATATCAAACTTGTCTCCAGCCTTTTGATGGATTCTTTGTTTGCTGCCTGATGATGCCAAGACTGCATCTGGAGCCAAAGCTTCGGTAGTAGCTAACGGATAGCATGCATTGTTAAATTATACAGAGAACTGCTGTGGAGGATTGCGACTATAGTAGTTCATTTTCCAGGATTGAGGTTGGCATCTGAATAACACAGAATCCATTTTTCAGCTTGGAATACTGACCAGAAATATGGCATCTCATATGTGATATGAAGAATTATTTAAATTGTGTTCTAATTTTGTTCCTTAACATTAATTCATCTCTCATTTATTTACTTATTCAGCAGCAAGAGTGTTTCTAATGACTGTAGGGCAAGTTGTAGGCAATGGAGATGCAGAGATGAATAAGATACAATTTCCCTGCCAAAGGTGTGCATTTGAGTTATGTTTACAAATAAGATATCCATAATAAGTGACATTAGAATGATAAAAGGATTCTATGAAGGAGACTAAGTGCTGACAAAATATATTCTCACAGACACACAAATATACACAGTCTGTCAGCTTATGGGTGTTGCAACTATGAATTTGGCTTTAAATACTAACATCAAGAATACAATAGTCTGACCTTATCCATGGGGGATACTTTGTAAGACCCCCCAGTGGATGCTTAAAACCACTGATAGCAGCAACCCTTACATCCACTACGTTTTCTCCTACGCATACCTATCTATGATAAAGTTTAATTTATAAATCAGGCACAGTAAGAAATTAACAACGATAACTAATAATAAAGTAGAACAATTATAACAACATGCTGCAATAAAAGTTATGTGAATGTAGCCTTTCTCTCCAAAATATCTTATTGTACTGTATTGCAGGTAACTGAAATCACAGAAAGCAAAACTGTGGAAAAGGGGACTCTACTGTACTGCATATTATTTTCAACATTAAATTAAAAAAAAACCTCCACTGAAAACACAATCTCACTTTAGCCCTGCATTTGACTTTTTTGCTGTTTGACCTTTTCAAACCCTGAAGTCCAACTATCTTACATGAGACTCACCTAAGCTTCCCACCTCCTTTCTGTTCTCTAGGATAAAGCTGTTGATGAATGGCCAAAAAAGGACAAGTTAAGGGGAAAAATTGGAACCAAAGAGCCCAGGTAATTATTAGACTGAATAATTGCCTTCTGCAAAAATGAGTGTTGATTGTACATATAAATTACTAGTTAACAAAAAATATTAATATGTAGGTCCAGAATGAAAATTATAACATTCAAAATAGGTAATTTGGTGAGATGGAAATATGCCCTATAAGTCAAATGTTAAAAAGCAAGGTTATCATTCATTTGATGTCAACTGATTAATTATAAACTCACTGTAGCCTAGAATAGCTCACTAACAGGAAAGCAGTGGCTCCATCAGTTTTCCTTATCACTGTCAAAAAATAACTAAATTACCATAAAAGAGTGGCGCCTCCATGTGAGGTCTTCCTGGCCCATTATCAAGCTGCCCAACAAAATATATCTACTTGTCCTGCTAGACATAACCTCAACCATTTTTTGTTTATTGTGGTTGGGGAGGGTAGAGATGGTATAAATAAATCTATAGAAAAAAACCCAAGCCTTACATTAGCTAATGGTTTAACCTTCTTAGAATTTCCACTTCTGTCTTTACAGATGTGGATTTTCTATATATCTGAAAAAGTAAACCAAAGAAAAATATATTAAGCTTCCTTTCTTGTCATGCATAAGTAGCTTCCAAGGAAATAGCTAATACTCAATGAAATGGACAAGAGACACAGTAAGCAAGGTAGGATAGGGCTTAGAGAAACATGCTGAGTTAGCATATTTCAAATTATTAAATTAGATTGCCTTTTGGAGGAATCTATCTGCTACCTTACATGAATTAAAGATTGACTAGTTATAGGACGTAGAAGATAAAAGAGAACTAACATAGTATGCTTTCAGCCTCTGTGATATGCCAGGAACTATGGACATGCTACCTCATTGATTCTTTTATGACATATTTTAAAAGGTAGGCATATTCCATTTAATAGGCAAGAAAATTGAGGCTTAGAAAGTTTTAGTAATTTAATCAAATTTTTACAGCTAATAAATGATGAAGTTAAAATGAAACCTCTGTCTTACCTACTCCACTCCACAGTTTTCCTCCCTAGAACACATTATTTTAACATTTTAACTGTTTGCCTATATTGGAAGCAGCAGGGAACACTGAAGACACCTGTACAGCCCTGAAGAACAACTCAGTTTATACACTGGGTGTACACACACACACACACACACACAAATTCACATAAACATGCTCCATCAAAATGCAAGCTGCATAGTCAAAAACACAATGGATTGATTTACTATCAATAGAGATGTGTCAGACTTGCTTTAGAAAATCCTTGTTAAGGGGGATTTTTCATCTCATTTTGGGCCACTTTTATTTTGATTGGCAATCTTATCTCAGCACTTTGGAGTTATTTCTCAATTCAGTATGCTTTACATCATTCTGCAGCCAACAATGAAGACCCATCTTTTAAATAAGATGAACAGCAGTATTTCATGTTACCATAGGTTCAAATCTCAGTGCTACTACCTTTTATCTCAGTGACCTTGAAAAAGTTACTGAAACTCTATGTCCCGATTTCCTCATTCATAAAATAAGAATAATATTAACATACTTACCATGAATGGTTAATACACGTAAAATACTTAAAAGGGTGCCTGGTGCCCATTTAGTGTGATATAATATTTTGCCTTTATTGTACTGATAACATAGATAAAGCATATAGCCCGGGGCCTAGAACTGAACAGGGGCTTAACAGTTCCTATTTTCCTTTCCTCATATGAAAACACATAGTCACTTTCCTTCAGAAAAAAACTGTAGCTGAATTAAGTTCATTCACTGTTCAATGTCCTTTTATTTCTTCCACTCCTCTAACTCTCCAATATCCCTACCTTAGATTTTTACTACTCTTGGGAAACACGTATAGTGTTATTTACATATGCCCTCACATATCCAGAGAGTCTAATTACTGCCATTCATGGGCTAACCCTGGAATTCTGATGGATTCATTTTATGATAAAAATAAGAAAATATATCAGTATAAACCCCTGCTTAAATTTCACTGAGTCTGAATTACAGTAAAAAAGAAAAAGAAGAAGAAAAAGGTAAAATGACAATCGCTGAGCTGGGAATTATCTTAAATCTTATCCTCTCCCTTTGGCATCTGATGCTTAATAATTATGTGATGGAACAGAACAGACTAGGCTCTGTTTAAATATTTACATTCTAAGAATTTTTTAAATGATGAACATCATTTAAATATATTTCTTTATTTTGAGCTGAAAATGTCCTCTCTTCCATTCATTGGCCCTGGATTTGCCTTCCATGGAAATAGCACCCATGGTTGTTTCTGGTATTTGTAGTAGATGCTGTGGTGATTCTCTAGACCCTCACCTGTAGGAGAAGAACATTCACTCCCCCACTACTGAGTCTCTCACTAAGATATCAATTGAGTCTTCCTTCAAAGTCACAACCTTTCTGGGACAGCCTTTGCCTAATGACTGGTCTGTACAGGGCCATAAAGTCCTGGCCCCTAGCCCCATGAGTCCTCTGTTATAAGTAAATTGTGGATCAGCAACTCTCTCTGCCCAATCATGCCGCCTTCACTCTCCCACAGGTGTTAAACTCAATATCACTTTGAATGAACTTTGGTCTTTGTCTCAGAGTACGCTTCCTATGGAACTTAATGAGTAATAGTGTATCTACCACTTTAAGTTTAAATTGCACTATTTCCAAGACCTAATACATTACTCATTTGGTTTTTCACTTATTTATCTGTTCATTCATTCATCCATTTAGTCATTCATTTCTTCATTCAACAAAAGGATTTTGAATAAGGTTAGCATATATGTATATGGTAACATGCTGAGTACCACAGCGACAGAGAATGTCCTTTCCCAACCCTTATCCTGATACAGCTTACTGTCTACCAGGTAGGATTGGGTAAGTATAACAGTACACCAACCATAATACTAGGGAGAAAATAGTGCCAAGACAGAGAGAGAGAGAGAGAGACAGAGAAAGAGAGAAAGAAAGAGAGAAGCAAGCAAATTAAATTCAATAAATAAATAAAACCAAAACAAATTACCATCGAACATCATCACAGGTGATATGGTTTAGCTGTGTCCCTACCCAAATCTCATCCTGAGTTGTAGCTCCCATAATCCCTACGTGTTGTGGGAGGGACGTGGCAGAAGATAACTGAATCATGGAGGCGGGTTTTTCCCATGCTGTTCTTGTGATAGTGAGTAAGTCTCATGAGATCTGATTATTTTATAAAGGGCAGATCCCCTGCACACACTTTCTTGCCTGCCACCATGTAAGATGTGCCTTTGCTCCTCTTTCGCCTTCTGCTATGACTGCGAGGCCTGCCCAGCCATGTGGAAGTGCGAGTCCATTAAACCTTTTTTTCTATATAAATGACCCAGTCTCAGGTATTTCTTTGTAGCAGTATGAAAATGGACCGATACAAGAAGGATGTATGTACTCACATGAGTGTGCTAACTTCTTAAAGATATAACTTTCTATTGAATCTTTTCTACTAAATCCTATTATTTAGAGTAGTGTTTTTTCCTGCACCCATGCCATTATTTTCCTCCCCACCTGCAGCTCTTTATGGATACCTTTTCTGTATACAACCTTAGACCCTTATCTACCTTCCTAGCCCCTTACGATTTTCAAGTGTTTCAAATTTGATTTTATATTGACACCTTTCTTTCCCTTAAGCTTCCTACTAATCCACTTTCTCCCTTTGGTACTTCTTTCTATATCATCTGAAGTTTGAAGAGAAATGATATCTCTAATGAAAATCCCATGAGGGAGAAGGTGATAACAAGTCAAGCCTTAAATCTCTGCTCACATCTGCCAGAAAGTTGTAGTAAAATATTGTAGCCTTTCATTGACAGAAGAGTTTAAGATTAAAATCCAATGCTCATAAAATATACCAATTTTAGTAAAACCAACTAACATGACACTAAGTTATATCTGTTGAAAAAAATTCATTAATGCAATGAGTTAGAAGTATAAATTTTAAAATGAATAAATGAATAAAACTAATTCAATAGTCCACTCTAAACAGATTTTAAAGTATGATTAGCAGCATTACAGTTAAAATATAATGCATTTATGTTTGGGCTATAAAGTATTACGTGTAAATCATAGATGTCGATCAGGCAAATGTCATCTATCTCCACTGAGCACAAGATCCCAGGTTTTTTCCTTGATAGCAAGAGAATCTAAAAAAGAAAAGTGTCTAGAAAATGTCCACTGGCAATAATTTCACAAATCCCCCCCCCAAAAATAAACTTGCAAATTCCACTGAACTGGTCACATAAGAAATATAAACATCTGCATAAACCTTTTAAAAGTATAGGTTATATGTTTTTCCTTTTGTTAGATTTTTCTTGGTAAATAAAAATAAAAAGTTTCTAACATTTGACTGAGATGCAGTCATCTTTGTTCTAGTCAATGATGAATCACAGGTATCTAGAACTGTGCCAGGTACCAAGTAGGCACTTGAATTTTGTGGAATGAATGAATAAATTCCATCTTGACATCTGTAGGCATATCCTCTGTCATTTTAAATATATTACTCAACAGAGTAGTATATTTGAAGTATATCCTTAGTCATTTATTCAATATTTAACAAATATCTACTGAGTCATGACTTAATGAAAGGTAGTATCTTGGATGTTAAATTCAGGTTTCACTCAAGGGGAGAAAGGTATTCCTAGTTAAGTATAATATCCATTAACACAATTTGAAACTGGAAGGTAGCACTTTAAATCTACTACTCAAAGTTCAAAATCATTAAACTTTTCTCCTGATTATTCCTACACAAGCCATTTTATTTTTTCCTCATATTCTCTGTGGCAATGCTGCTTCCCTGGGATTTTCCTTATGCTTTCTAATTAGGTGTCCAATTGGGTGTCTGAAAACAATCTGAAGTAGGTAACATGTATTTCAAATTACTTTTATCTCAAAGGAGACAATATTTTAACATTCCATTATTACATTATCATCTTGATTATTGAAGTGGCTGTTGTAATAGAGTTGTTTTATATTTGACCAAATCCAAATTAAAGAAACACAAAGACATAAAATGATGAGATATCCTTAAGGGATAGGGGAGAAAAGATGAAGTAGAGAATAAAATATAATAAAGTACATATTCTTAAATTAATTAAATAATTTGATACCTATTATTATTCTTGCCACATGAAATAATGGAATTAACTGGATAATAGTGAAGATTCCACTGCAAAAAAAAATTCTACTTAAAATTTTGGGTTCATAAGACTAGAGGTAGGTTTTCTTTCTAACAATAATTCTTATTCTGAAATATCAACAACATGTGCAATGTAAACCAGTATAAATTTTAATTTTTTTATGGAAAAAAAAATTTTATTTTTGAATGTGGCCTCTGATTTCATATCTGCACTGTTTTCTTCTTGCTACCTTCCAGTTTCAAATTGTGTTAATGGATATTACACTTAATTAGGAATACCTTTCTCCCCTTGAGTGAAATCTGAATTTAACATCCAAGATATCACCTTTCAATAAGTCATGACTCAGTAGATATTTGTTAAATATTGAATAAATGACTAAGGATCAAGTGCATTGAATTATAACATTAAATATGGGTGGGTTACTACAAAAGGAATAAAAGATATTTTGGCTGATGTAATCAAAATTATAGTACTAAAATAAAGACCATGCATTTGTAACAGTTTGTATGTCTCTCATATTTCATACCATAGTTTAATAGTTACACTCTAGTAGTAAATACTAAGCTATTTTTACTCCTACTTACATATAGCTGTGTCTTCTATGTGTTTGCACATGCAGTTTGCCTGGAATGTCCTTCCTATCTCACCCCCGGCATCTGACTGCAATTTCTGGTCCTCCTTCAGATCTCAAGTTAGAAGTCACACCTTGAAAAGACTTAGTAGACACACCCACCCTTTTAGGAGGTTTTCCAATAAGGCATCATACTACCCTACTCATATCCCTACAAAAAGACTTGAACGACATAAGGAAATAAACTTTAATTATATGTCTTTCTCTTTCCCTTAAGATTGTGAGTTCCTTGAAAGAAGAATCTGTGTCTTGTTCACCATTGTTTTTCCTTACCTGTAACAGAAACCCTGGCACCAGGTAGGCAAGTCTTTGATAAATATTTCTGGATTGATTAAGTTGTATTTATTCATTAAATGTATGCAAATTTCCTTTGTTTTTGCTACTATCCTAGCATTGCATGTTACTTCCATGAAGCTGATCTTTGAAAGCAAAATGTTAACATCTTATGGCAGGTAATTTTTGCCTTGATAGCCTGTGATGAGTTACTGACTGCTTGTTAGAAATGTCGCTGCCTTGTTCCTGTTAGGCTTACAGCTGACATGTTGAAAAATTTATTCAATGTATAAAAAAGCTCTACAAAGATATTCATTGTATCACTGTTTATAATTGGGAATTGTTTGGATAGTCGAATAAGCTGTGTTACATCCAAACTATGAAACACTATGCAACAATTATGAAGAAGAAGGTAGATCTATGTCTTATAAAATAAATTGATATTCTACTTAAAAAAAAAGCAAATGGCTAAAAGATACTTTCAGTACAATACCATATCAAAAAAACTGCAGTGTATTTTCTGTGGTTACCATAGAGGTATAATTATAACAGAGGCATATGGACATATGGAAAATAACCATAAAACTCATATTAAACTCACTTATGTGATCAGTGGCTACATCTAGAAAGGTAGAGAGGGGACCAAGAATAAGGCTTGGAGGTCAAAAGCGACTTCTTTGAAAAAAAATTTTTTTTTATGGATAATGTTTTAGTTTTTTAATAAAGAGTTCTTAGTTATAAAATTAATCTTAAACATGTTGATACTTGATACATTTGAAAGATAAAAATATATAACCTATGAACAATTATGTAAAAATATACTGTCCATGTATCAATTTATATAAAGGTAGAATGCTAAAAACAAAAATTTGGCCCATAGTAAACATCTCTAAATCAAAACATTTTCTTTCATAATAAATAAAAGAGAAGGAATTAGCTATATTCTATTAGCTCATAATTGTGTGGATAGTAGGATGAAATAAAAATGACTACATAAGTCAGAAACATGAAAACAGCCATTGATTTAGAATCTGTTGACATGAAGGCCACCCCGGCTCCACCACATCTTGAACTAGATGAGTCATAAACTCCAGAGTATCCATTAGGCTAACCTATAAAGTCAAGGTGGAAACTAGAGTAGTGATTCTCAAACCTACAAGTCATGATTCTCTTGGGAGAACACATACAAAAATATTATATTGAAGAATATGCTGTTATATGCTGCTTCATAATAAATTACTGTGCAGATAAATGGTAATATGCAGCACATTCGTTTGTTTCATTTTGTGTTTTAAAGCTTTCTCTTCCAGCAGACTGATGTGAATGGAGGCAGAGAACTTGTTTTAGTCAATGTTGTATCCCTTGCACTTTTCATACTATGTAGCACATTATAGATACTCAATAACTTGTTTTTAATGAATAAATGGCAAAATATCATAGGAGAAAATTTTTAAGATGATTCTGTTTATTAAACTATCTCCCAGTACATGTAGATAATCCCACCATTATTTTATTATAGAAAATCTACAGTTGTTCCAACTTCTAAAATGCAATTAAGAACTCCAGTTATGATAATCTTTAAGGCTCATTCTCCTCTAAGATAATATGTCTCTACAGCTTTTACTGTCTTTGAAAATCTTCTCTGTCACATCTCCTGAAGAAAACAGTTTCTTGTCCAGATGAATTACAGTGAAAAAGGAAAAGCATTTATCTGAACATTAAAATCCCTTTCCATTACAATCCTGAATTCTTTAGAATAATTCTTGTTCATTTGGGTAATTTCCTATTACCTTAAAGCAGTATACTTGTTATTCTCATAAAGCGGATGTACAATTCTACCTGGTGTAACATGAACTCTGGAACCAGGTTGCTTGGGTTTGAATCCTAAGTCTACCAGGTATAAGCTCTATAACCTTGAACAAGCCACTTAATATTTCCATGTCTCAGGTTCCTGATCTCCAAATAAGTACAATAAAAATAATTACATCAAGCCCTTGATTTAAAGTTTAAATCAGTTAGTACATGTGAAATGCTAAGAACATTGTTTGGCCAGTAGTAGCTGAGAAAATGGACCTGTAGTAACTGCTATGCAAATATTCTTTGAAATAAAAACAAAACAAAATAAATATGCCAATCTTTTTACCAGATTGCATGACTATTCAGTCTTAACAAAGTTGGCTAAGATTAGGCCAACGTCATCCAGAAAAATGTCCTCAGTTATAAACAGTAGGGAAATCTTAGAAAGAATGATTGAAGCACACAAAGTAAACAACACAGGAAAATTAGTGATATATGTGTCTGCAGAAAAACGAGAACCAAGGGTTCCTGAGGTAGATGGTTAGGCATTTCATGTGTGTAAAAGATTCCAATTATAAATCTGGAAGACAAGGCACTGGTAGAGTACCTGACCCTAATAAATAAATACTCATTAAAATTTTGCTTAATTTAGTATAAATAAATTTAATTAATTATTCAGTTAACTGGTAAATGAAATAGTTGTTTGACTATAAGCCAAGTCATTTGACATCTCTAGGTTCTGTTTCCTCAACTGTTAAATAAGGAAAATTATCTAGATCAGCATTTCCTTAATTGTGTTCAACTCAAGACTGGGTTCTTAGAGTTGTTAATCAGCTCTTGGAAACAAATCCATGACTGAATAATTTTAGGAAAACCCATATGCTATCTTTCTCCTGCGTTTACAAACAAACTGGTATGGTAGACATTTTAAGATCTTTTATTGTAAGGAAATTTTATTTATCTGACAATTTCCCAAACTTAATTGACCATTGACTCTTTTCCTCTGGTTTCTAGCCTATTGGTATTTCACAGAATTACTGCTATTCTGAACAAAAATTGGAAATACTACTACTCAATGTTTGGTGTGTGGCTCAGTGTCAGTCTGCAAATTATTTACCAGTCTATAACAGAATAAGTACAAAAACTAAGAGCAGGCATTTAAAAACTTTTATAGCAATTTGACATAGTAATTTTATGTTTATTGAATCTAATAATGAAAATCAGGGATTGTATTTTGTAGGTTTTCCCTTCATTGCTTTTTTCCTTATAAATTAATTTTTATTAGTTGTTTTTTTTTTTTTTTTTTGAGATGGAGTCTTGCTCTGTAGCCCAGGCTGGAGTGTGGTGGCATGATCTGGGCTCACTGCAAGCTCTGCCTCCCAGGTTCACGCCATTCTCCTGCCTCAGCCTCCAGAGTAGCTGGGACTACAGGTGCCCGCCACCGTGCCCAGCTGATTTTTTTGTATTTTTAGTAAAGACGGGGTTTTGCCATGTTAGCCAGGATGGTCTCGATCTCCTGACTTCGTGATCGGCCCACCTCGGCCTCCCAAAGTGCTGGGATTACAGGCGTGAGCCACGGCGCCTGGCCTTTTATTAGATTTCACTTAGTCTCTTGTACACTGAAAATTTTTTCTGAATGTTCACAGCAGCTTTATTCATAACAGCAAAAAACAACAAAAAAATTAAAATGGGTTCTTTACCACAGATAGTTTCAGAACACCAATGTCATCTCCAAAAAGATTCACATTATAAATCCTTCCACTAATTCCATGCAGAAGTCCATGAAGATGAAGCTTCCTGGGTTCTACTGCAAACTTTTATCAGAATTTTTAGAATCATAGGGAATCTACATTTTCACAGCACCCAAGTAATTCTGACTATATTTTGAGCATTACACTGTGAGCAACCTGATGGGAGAAGCTGTATTTTTATTTATCTTTGTTCCATCAGTAACGAACCCACAGTAAATAAATATGTTTGTAGCATATGTAAATGAGAAAAATCAAGTAACGATATGGAGTCTCTGAGGTCTATGTTCATGGATAGTTTAGAGTTAAACAAAACCGGAAACAAATTACTACCCCCAAAGAATCAAATCCTATACATCACTTGTCAGGAAAAAAAAAAATGCCATTCTCCAGACACTTCCACTTACAGCCTACTTCATGTTTTAATTATCTTGAAGTGGGTGGGATTTTTCAGAATGATCCTGCAAAACTGTCAATCATTTCTCTTATCCAAGCATAGCACCATAACAGAAGTTGATCTACTAAACAGCTTCTTAGTACTGCAATTTAATATAAAAATACACTCTCAGTCCATGTCATAGCCAACATTATATTCACTATGTGGACACAAATAATTTGAACACTTTGTTAAAATATACTTTTACTAGTCCTTGCCCGGTAAGGCATCAATCAGTTTAATTTTACTGTGGAATTTTTGTACATGTTTTCATGTTCATATCTATAGAAAGCTAAATGTTTAAAGTCCAGCTTGACATGTTTCTCATATTTTTACTCTGCTAATAAGTCAAAATATGTGTGTGAGACATGAATACCTTAGGATATTGTGTGTCTGTTTGTTGAGATGACCCTAAACTCTGACCCTAAACAGTGGTCCTCCACTTGGACCACACTTTGGAATTGTCTGAAGTACTGAGAAATACAGTGCTTACTTTGGCAGCACATGTACTAAAATTGGAACAATACAGAGAAGATTAGCGTGCCCCCTGAGCAAAGATGATATGCAGACTCATGAAGCATTCCATGTTTTTGAGAAAAAGAAATGCTTTTACATTGTTGGTGGGGATGAAAATTAGTTCAACGATTGTGGAAGACAGTGTGACAATTCCTCAAAGCTCTAGAAGCAAAAAATACCATTTGACCCAGCAATCCCATTACTAGGTATATACTCAAAGGAATATAAATCATTCTACTATAAAGATACATGCATGTGTATGCTCATTGCAGCACTATTCACAACAGCCAAGACATGGAATCAACCCACGTGCCCATCAATGATAGACTGGATTAAAAAAGTGGTATATATAAACCATGGAATACCATGCAGCCATTAAAAGTAACAAGATCATGTCCTTTGCAGGGACATGGATGGAGCTGGAAACTGTTATCCTCAGCAAACTAACACAGGAACAGAAAACCAAACACCGCATGTTCTCACTTACAAGTGGGAGGTGAATGATGAGAACACATGGAACAACACACACTGTGGCCTCTATGGGGGTTGGGGGAAGGGAGAGCATCAGGAAGAATAGCTAATGGATGCTGGGTTAGATACCTAAGTGATGGGTTAATCTGTGCAGCAAACCACCACAGCACACATCTAGAGTTTCTGATTGAATTCATTATTGGAGTGGTCTGAAAGTCAGAATTTTTAAGGCTTCTTAAATAATTCTAATATATATCCTGAGTTGAGAACCATAAATAAAATCAGGTGCAGTTCTTATCAAAAAAAAAACTGCAGTAATTATGAGAGATCCCATATCCAAGGTAAATGGGTGGATTTGTATTTGAATTGAATTAGAGAAAGGACAGCTGTGAATCCACCATGAAAGGGTTTCTTTTCACTTACTGAGAATTAAGAAGACTGATGATGTTCAGTCTTAGGAGAGAAACGTACATCCTTCTCTACACTCCTCACCCGTTTCCTCTGCACACCTTCAGCAATCATTATTTGCTCATCAGACTAAGGTTGTTTATGGGAAAAAAAATAAGTTAAGAGACAGATAAAAAGGGACCAAAAGAGATGAGAGGGACAGAGTAAGACAGAGTGAGAGAGAATGTCTTCATTAAATTACTAAAACAAAACAAAACATTTATCACCCTTTCAGCTTCAGGCCCTCATCTCTAATACACTCCTGAACTACTGGGGTCCTGAAGGCATAAAGTTCTTTTCTCAGGCTCAGATCCTTTCACCTCTAGATACAGCCAGAAGTCCTGGAGAGAGGAAGGGAAAGGAGTAAGGAAGAAAGAAAGGAAAAGCATTACTTTGGGGGCAAGAGAGATTTGTCTCTTCCCTTTCCTTCCTGCATGTATGGAGGGGCAAGGAAAGACTTACTTGACCTTCAGCCAGATAACGGCCTGTGGCTTTCTCTTACACACCCAGAGGCCACATTCCTTGATTCAATCTACTTTCAGCTGCACAAGCTCTGTGCCTTCATTTCATTAAAAGGGTAGTTTCTACCACAAACAAGTCTTTGTTCCTGGTACTAGGGTTAGGCCCGGTAATGCTTCAAAATCTTAAGAAAAAATTTAAAACCCCGATTTTATATGTAGAGAACCATCTCTTTTGATTAAGAATATTTTACATCATAATGAAATGCAGTCAAAGCTGAGGGGCAATTTGTCCTCTGGGGTATCACTTCTCTGAGTTCAAAAAAATATTCCTGTTTGTTCTAAATCACCTCTAAATTTACTTTGATTTGCAAATTCAATGTACTTTGTATAAACAAACACTGACAATGAATTAACAATACTATATGACCCCTTTCACTGAATGAATATAGATTTTCATGCTCAGATGATATTTGTTCCCTGTCACATATTTTACTTCAGATCTTAATGAGTAACCTTGAGTCTTAATAACTTTTCCTTTAAGCCAAGCTCTCTTATTTTTCTTTGATATTTTCATCAACTACACAACATCCCCTGTAATAAATGAGAAAAGGAGAGGGTGCCCAGTCACAGTGGTATTCTGTCCAGATAGGAGCACGTTTCTATCCTGTCTACTTCCTACTGGCAAAAGCAATGCGTGATAATTTGCTGCCAGTATTACTCAACCTTACCATACAGACAAATTATGTTATCTACGAAATCCGCTCTAAGGGAAATTATTGTTCTGTTTCAATCGATTTCTTCATTCCTCACTATCACCAAACCATATTCTCCTTCAATTGATTTGTATTTAGTACTCACTCAACAAACCTTAATTGAGAACTACCATGTGCCAGGCATCATTGTGTATTTAGGAAATAGTTTAGACTCTTGGTATCAACTCTCAAAGAACTGGACAGCTCACTTGGGTAGAAGAAATAAGAAAACCAAAGATTACAAAAAAGGAAATAGACAGGAAGACTTATTTGACAGACAGCCATAGTCTTTCCATAGGCCTGCAGAGAAAGGTTAGAGCAGCTAATGCATTTTGGCTTGGGAGAGAAGAGTAAGAAATAGTCTAGAAAGACTTTAGAAACCAGACAGAGAATAGAACAGGCGTAAAAACTGATCCCAGAGTAACTCCACATTTAAGGAGTACAACAGAATAACAGTATGAACTGTGATTGGTGTGGGGATATTTTTGAAACAATGTAAAGAGAATTTGAGTATAATTATAATCAGAAAGTAAGGGACCAATGTCTTTAAAAATGTATGTAAAAATAAGGCAAGAACTGATGAACCAAGGTCTCAGAAGAGGTAGAACATGGGACTGTCTCCTACTCTATGGGGTCACCACAAGGGCAGGTTCCAGGCATGGATTACATCATAACACTTATACCACTAATCTCTGTTTAGAAGTGAAATCCCATAGCTGATAGCAGCCATTAAAAGGCATGGGTGACATATGATGACAGTAGAGAATATAGAGACAGTGTGTGCAGGTGTGCAGGAAGACAAGATTTGGACATTGGCTGTAAATGACTTAATGGATTCAACCAAAATGTAATGAGCACTTGTATAGAGGCCACGGATGTGTGTCATTCAGATGCCGTTTCTGGAGAACCTGACCGTTTGGAGAGAAGAATTGACAGAGAGCCCTGGTTGCTGCCCCTTTGGGTCAACTGCACAGTCTTGTCAAGGCCACCCTCCTGCCAAGCTTTTCTCAGTCAATGCCTGGTCCCAGCAGTGCTACCGATTCTGACCCATTCCTATTGGATTTCTGTAACAGGTCACTTTTGCTTTTCCATCAGTCTAGCTGAGATCTTTCTAAGAACTGTGCCGCAGTCTATGACTCTTCCTACAAAATCCTTTCTCCCTTCTCTCCTTTCAGCATTGCAGTCTGAAGCCTTTCCCTGCCTATACCTCCTTTCCCCCCATTTATCCAACACTGGCAGTTCCTACCATAAATCTCTTGTACTTATAATTCTGTCTTGGCATCTGTTTCTGAGATAGCCCAAACTAACTCATGGGATTAGTTTAAGGGCTAAGGATTTTTAAAAACTGACAAAAAAGACAAAGTTTCTACCACCAAAGGTAGGAGAATTCATTGTTTTAAAATATAGAACATTAGTGGGTATATCTTGCTTCTATTTTCAGTTTCTGTAAAGAGAGTGATCCCTTTCTTTCTTTTTTTTCTTTTGTTTTGCTTTACTTCATTGCTTTAGTATTGGTATACCCTAGGATACCTAGGGCTGCTTTTCATATCTCTCAATTTGAGTTTATACTGTTTCCCTTACATCTCTGCCAGTATCAGAGTATCATTTTTCTTTACCTTTATGAGCAATCTCATCATTTATAATTTGTCTCTCAAAGCTGCCCCTTGGCACTGTGGCAGAAAGTGAGTCATCCTACATCTATGAAATCTAAGATGATTCTGAGATAATTTAGTAAAGATTAACTATCTCACATCTTTCCCCCTCACTCTGTTTTTCATTCTGGCTCCCTGCCCCTGGCTGACAACATGTGCACGTAACTTTACTCATTCTGAACTGCACAGGCTAGAATGTCTCTACACTCACATGCCTTTCATCAAAATCCTACATTGATTTAAAATGCATGAGTCACTTTATTCATATCTTGGGTTTTGTTTGGGAAAATGCTGATGCTAGAAAATAGGAGTCTCATTTCTTCCCCCTCCTTTATTTTTAATGTTCCTCCATAGCCTACGTAGCAATTCTGGTTCACACTTGGTATGGCCCATGGCTTGCAATGCTCCTTAGTCACAAAGGCCCAATGATTCACAGGTTTGGCAGGATTGCTACTTAATCTGGTATGCTGACCCTTTCCCTAAAGGTCTTAAGTCCCTCCTTCTTTGTGGAAGGAAAAATTGTTCTTCTGGTATATGTGTATGGAAAGGAGTGGAAAGGGAAGAGGATTTAGGGTGAGATTGAGAGGACAGAGGCATCTCACCATGGAAGTATGATAACTCACTGCCTCTCATGGATGATACGATCCATTTCATTTTCTGCTTTTCTGCTTTACCTGGTATAAAGCCTTATAAACCATTCAAAACAATCCATTTTGCAATAAAATGCTGTTGCATTCCAGTATGACTGTCTGTAGCTCAAGTTAAACTCGACCCCACATCAAAAGGGAGTGAAACGAGTCAGCTGCTAAGTCTCAGTGGACGCTCGTAGGTTGTCTTCAGGGCTTGAAAAATGTTGAAGGAAACCACATTTTAAAACAAAGTACATTGTATATCAGTGGACATGCTTCAATAGATCGGAGTGTTGCTGCAGGACTCCTTAGAATGCAAGCACTAAAGCTCTGTAGGTTGGTGCACAGGAGAGTCTAGTCTTCTGATATTAATAAATTTTTAAATTCAAGTAGATACAAAAATATGAAAAGATGTGAAGGAGTTAGGAACAAGCGTTAGGGATAATGAACCTCACTGGACTTAAGGGCATAATCTGAAATCAGGAGCACTCGGTAAGCTTCCTTACCTCCTTGGAGCCCTTATGGCAGTGATGGCAAAACAGTGAGATAAGATGCTATGGGGTAAAATGCCTGGCTGAACAATACTGCTCTCCTACTTTGGGAGGATGAATTGGCTCTGGTCTCACTGTGTCTCTCACTGTCTTCTAAAATTATATTCAAAGTTCATTTTTTGGGAAACATTCCAGACTAATCCTATTAGTCAGGTATGTTTGCATAGGTGTATTAAATTAATAAACATGCACAGAGATATAGATGTAAGGGTAGACATATAGCTTCTTCCATGTGTGCCAGTTAAGCTACTTTCTTCCTAGTGCATGGATAATAGAGGCTTTTTTGTATGTTTGTTCTGCCCTCTGCATTAAGTGGCTAACTCTTATAGGGCAAGGATCATAGCTACACAATCCACTGTCTCTAGACACCCATCTGAGAAAGGCAGATTATTCTTTTGTACGAATGGTGAACTTTACGGTCAGAAAATCATGGATCTACTTTTATACAAATTTAGTCAGATGATAATCTCTATGTACCTCAGACTCCCCTGCTGTAAATCAGGATCAGAAACAATTTCTTTATGGGGGTGGTCTGAGAATTCTGATAATGGAGGGCAAGGGAATGTATAAGGCAAAGGTGGTGTGGAATTTCACAGTGCTGTTTTTTCACTACTCTAGTCTTCCAGTTTGCGAAGAGATTCCATTTTAATCCATTGGCTGTTTATTGAGGACACTTTATTTCTCCATAAGAGCTAACTCTGCCCCCTTGTGCTGAGTAAAATAATTTTTCTATTTTATTCGGTTTAATTTTATTTGCATTTAAGTGTTTATACCTATTTGAAAAATCATATCCAGCTACTCTTTTCAATAAGTCAAGTTATGTAAGTGTATTTTCTTTAATAGGTTCCCTGGAGTAATTTTTCCTTTTTTTTTCATATTTTTTTCCTTTCTTCAATTCATCTGCAACCTTTTATGTTTAAAGTGCAATTCTTCACAAGGTCCCTCTGATGCTATTCATTACAGGCTTTTCTCTGTTGAGTACTGTCACAATTAGTTTTACTGTCCAATCTTTACCATGTCATAAGGAATAACTAAGACTTAAGGGTCAAAAGACCGAAATGAGATAGCAAAAGCTGAGGGCAGCGTTGAAACTTTTTGAAGAGTGTAACAAACGGATCCATCAATTCAAAAAGTGTACTTGGGAGTTTCACATGGATTGCCTCTTTTTCTGATTGAAAATGTGTTTTCATTGTTCTGATCAATAAGTGATATAGGTCCTTTTTTAAAGAGTTGAGGCATAAATGAATAAAAACATTCTACTAGATTCCATGGGAAACAACTCGTCCTGCAGAGCTAAAAGTCTAAACGCTTAGTTAAATAACAATACAAAAAAACAGGATACAATTAAGAATTATCAATCTAATTGACCAAAAAAATGAGTACTTTTGAACTTCTGAGGATATGTATATTCAAGTGGTCTGAAAAAAGTAGGTGATGAAACTTAAAGTAGGCCTTGAAGGATAAGATCTGGTGATGTATTAAAAATAAATTCAGTAGTTCACAGAATTAATGACAGAACTGGAGAACAAGGCTCAAGGTTACGGGAAAAGAAAATGCCCCAAACCACTTTAGAATTGGTTCTGAGCAGGAAAAAAAAAAAAAGTCTGCTTCCAGAGAGAGAACTTGTACCACTTGCTTCTCAAAGTGTCTTAAGCATAGCCAGTGGCCATGGGGTATTTTCTTCCCAAAATGTAGGTCTCAAAATGTAGCTTATGCCACAGCTGAAGGGGAAGCTGAGAAAGTCAGTTTCCTCTCCAGTAGTGGAAGTAATCTCTTCACTGAGACATCAAATGTGGTTAGAAGGGGAATGGAAATCTCCAAACATACACATGGATGGGCAGATATCAGGCGGCCACTGTGAATGACAAACACTTGCTATCAGCAGCCTCTTTTCAGTCAGCATCAGCTCATGAGACTTCAAAAGATTTCACAGGAAGAGTGTATCCATGTTCTCAAACTCTCAACATTTCAGAGCTAGCAGGGACATTAAAACTCCTTCAGCCCAATCTTTTTAATAAGTAAACCAAGTCTCAGAGACATGAGAAGCTATATCCAGGGTCACACAGCTGATTACTGGTGCAGCCATGATTAATGCTCTGGTCCTCTAATCCCTACCCAGTGTAGTGCTTGCGAATCTGTTCTATGGGCAATTATAAGAGAAATGCGCAATTATAAGAGAAATGCTTACTTCTTGGAAGAATGAAAGCAGCATCATATCTTCTCTACACTTGAGAAAGGCTTCCTTTTCTGCCTGTCAGATGCAAAGTTCTAGAAAAGTCAGGACTGCTCTGCAGGCCTTGAAACAAACCCCTATGGGATTATTCTCTTTCACCAGCCCCAGGTCATGCTCCTTGTGCCCCAAGGCTCCACCACTGGTTTACATTGTGTTTGACTACGACTGTCGCCCAGGCTGGAGTGCAGTGGTGCGATCTCGGCTCACTGCAAGCTCCGCCTCCCGGGTTCACGCCATTCTCCTGCCTCAGCCTCCAGAGTAGCTGGGACTACAGGCGCCCGCCACCGTGCCGCGCTAATTTTTTGTATTTTTAGTAGAAACAGGGTTTCACCGTGTTAGCCAGGATGGTCTCGATCTCCTGACCTTGTGATCGCCTGCCTCGGCCTCCCAAAGTGCTGGGATTACAGGCGTGAGCCACCGCGCCCAGCCATATTTTATTCTCTTTTATAAATCTGAGCACTTCCTTTGGGATAGACTCAGTGGCAATGAATTACTGTATTAAAGAAAAGCTCTGTCCTTCACTGACATGTGAATTTGTACATTTCACTTCTCCTTTCTGAGACTTACTTTCCTGATCTGTAATATCAAGGTATATATCTGTCAGTTTTTTAGTTTTGTTTTGTTTGTGTTTGTTTCTTTTAGGATCAAAAGAGACCACCAATGCACTAAATAGGTACATAATAAATGTTCACTGAATGAATGAACAGTGCATGTTTCAAAATATGTATTTATTTGTAGATATAAGAAAATCAAGCTTCTCTCTCACATCCTCATTCTCAGTTATAACGCTCTCTCTCTCTCTGTCTCTTTAGCTCGCATTCTCTTTTCTTTTCTCCTTTCCTTACTCTGTTTTTTTGGCCCGCTTTCTATTCTCTCTCTCTCTTTCTCCCCCAATGTCTGCATAGTGCATACATAAATAATATACAGACATCTACAATAGATATGTATGTTGATCAAAAAAGCAGGTACTACTTCTATCCCTTTATCCATAAACATGTTATTAAGGAACATAAACTTTGCAAGTCTCTACCAAGAAGCCACAGCTGTTTATCCTCTTTATCATCCAGTGTTTGGCCTCTGCTTCCAGTTTTCATGTCAGGATAATGTTACCATTCTCACTATTTCTTTGGTTTAGTAGTCTCCCACGCAACAAAGTCCTAACCATGTTTGTGAATTGGGTACCCACCTATGGCCTATTGAGCACTGGTCTTAGCACACTTACACAATATGCATTTTGCCTTTATTCTACAGGAGATATTAATCTTCCTTTGATTTCTTTTACCACATACCCTTTTAAAAAATTTATGTTTTCCACATACACTGGCTTGAATTTTAATTTTGTGTTTTTGGGTCTATGATCCTAAACACTTTATGTCTATGATCCTTTCTGCTTTTCTCAAGCTTTAATGTGCTTGAAACACCTTCTTTCTTAGTGTTCTCCAAATAAATATGCCATCGATGTTATTTATTTAGTTTCCAGATTTCTAATACAGACTTTAATCTCTGCCCACCACTTGTCACTGAAATAACTTCCTAAGTAAGTATGTAGATGGACCAGTTCTTAGTAGAGAAATTTCCATCTGTGTGTAAGTAGTCACATATTTTATCCTGATTGTTTTGCTATCAGATTGTAATTCCTAATATTCTAAAAGTGTTGACCTATAAAAGTTTCAATTGTACATAGTTAAATCCACTGTATCTACTGTGAAAAGAGTACAAGACTTGAAGTCAGGAGCCATGAGCTAATTTCTGCCACTGAGTGATTGTAGGCATTTACTTTTCTTTACCTCTCTAGGCTTCAGTTCCCACAACTTCAGGATGAAGCTTTAAATTAAATGATTTCTCACTTTCCCTCTAGCCTTTAAAAAATCCGTATACACCTGTCTTGAAGCTTGTTTAAACCTATCTTTAAAAAAACTTTTAAAACATTTTTTAAAATGTTCAGAGACAGAACATATAAAACACCTTGGAAAATAGTTCTGGAAGATTTTGCATCAGAGGCTATTTGTAGAAATTTGGAGATAAACTCTATCTGCCACAGAAGTTAAGAAAAAAAATTGTTTTCACCTCAAGTAACACCTACCTATCAGCTCATTGGGAATGCCTGCATGTTTATGATACCCAGTGTGTAGGATAGGCCAAAGTGAACCAATTGTCTCTTACAGCTTTGCTATGAGAACTTTACTACAACTAACAACTCATTACTCAGAGTCATAGGCTCTGAGTCATCCTTGACTTCTGCTCTTTGCTTTCTCCATTCAATCAGCTGCCACATTTCTACCCACTTTCAGTTCCTCACTAATTCTGTACTCCACACCTATGACCCAAATTCAGGCCCCATGAACCATTAACTAGATTATTTTAATCATCCAACAACTACCATTCCTGCTTCCAAGATCTACCCATTTTTTAGAATTCATTTTTTTAATTTTATTTTTCACTCAAAGCAAAAATGGTCAATATCCATTTTTAATTTAACCTACATAAGTCTATCAGTTAAAATTCCTTAACTATAACTCTGATCACATTAATCTCAAACACAGCCATTAGCTTACTAATGTCTAACAAAGTTTAAAATCCTTTGGTCTATTAAAAATTATTCTGAGATTTAATCTCAACCATCTCCCTTATCTTGTATTCTGCTGGGTCAAATTAATGTTATTCAAGCTCCAAAGTTAATCTTTTCTTAAAACACCCCTTAGCTGTTACAATAAATCTTCTGATCCCTCAAATTAACTCCCTCAAAGAACTCATGACTTTGTAGCAGAAATCATAATTTCTTGTGTACCCATTAGATCACTTTTTATTGAAGGAAAATAGGGAGTATATTTTCTTTCAATATTACAGCCTCCATTATCACTTGGAGAGAGATTATTATATGAGTATAGCATAAACAGATGATTTTCCTCTTTCCTATGGTAAAAAAGAAATTTACTTTCTTTTAGGTAAAAGTAGGGATGAAATTATTTTGATACCTTATATTTTAAATACAAAATTAAAATTAAAAGGTATATCACATTTATATATCTTCTTTTAAAACATCATACAAGTTTCATAAGCCATTTCTTTAGAGAGAAAGATATTATCTTTATTTATTTAATAAAGACATTTCAGTTTCAGAAAATGTGTTTTACTTATTTATTTAATACATGTGTTTCAGCACTTTGCTAAGTAGTGATATTCTCCAAGTTCAATTCCAATCATAACTCATTGGCTTAGCCATCAAAGTTTATCTTTCCTTTTGAACTATGCACAAGATAATGCCTATCCTATCCATCAGTAAAAGTCATGTGAGTTTCTCTACTTTTCAAGTAAGTATACTTTCCAATCCATCAGGTTGAAGAGCAGGATTAAATACATATCAGGAATAAATAACTCCATTAGTCAAAAAAATAGACTCATCAATCAGCTTCGGAGGTCAAACATTTGACAGGTGCCAATGAGCTTGTTTCAATATCACCTTTCAGAAATAAAGACATTAAAGAAGTTAATCAAGGTATAGTCAAGGAGACTACCAACCTAACTGGGACAAAAGACACTAGTTGGTTCCACTCAAGGTTCAGGACAAGCTCAGAACCAGAATGTACTTTAAGATATTGTTAGTTGACCCAAATAACTAAAATTGGTGAAATATTTAACATTTTCATAAAAAGTGGTATTAAAGGTTGTTCTAAGATATCAGAGCAGTATATATATTTACTATTATTATCAATCTAGTCAGGATATCCATTGCCTCTTTAAAAAGAACTACAACAGGCAACCCACAAAATGGGAGAAAATTTTCGCAACCTACTCATCTGACAAAGGGCTAATATCCAGAATCTACAATGAACTCAAACAAATTTATAAGAAAAAAAACAAACAACCCCATCAAAAAGTGGGCGAAGGACATGAACAGACACTTCTCAAAAGAAGACATTTATGCAGCCAAAAAACACATGAAAAAATGCTTACCATCACTGGCCATCAGAGAAATGCAAATCAAAACCACAATGAGATATCATCTCACACCAGTTAGAATGGCAATCATTAAAAAGTCAGGAAACAACAGGTGCCAGAGAGGATGTGGAGAAGTAGGAACACTTTTACACTGTTGGTGGGACTGTAAACTAGTTCAACCATTGTAGAAATCAGTGTGGTGATTCCTCGGGGATCTAGAACTAGAAATACCATTTGACCCAGCCATCCCATTACTGGGTATATACCCAAAGGACTATAAATCATGCTGCTATAAAGACACATGCACACGTATGTTCATTGCGGCACTATTCACAATAGCAAAGACTTGGGACCAAGCCAAATGTCCAACAATGATAGACTGGATTAAGAAAATGTGGCACATATACACCATGGAATACTATGCAGCCATAAAAAATGATGAGTTCATGTCCTTTGTAGGGACATGGATGAAACTGGAAATCATCATTCTCAGTAAACTATCACAAGAACAAAAAACCAAACACCGCATATTCTCACTCATAGGTGGGAACTGAACAATGAGAACACATGGACACAGGAAGGGGAACATCACACTCTGGGGACTGTTGTGGGGTGGGGGGAGAGGGGAGGGATAGCATTGGGAGATATACCTAATGCTAGATGACAAGTTAGTGGGTGCAGCGCACCTGCATGGCACATGTATACATATGTAACTAACCTGCACATTGTGCACATGTACCCTAAAACTTAAAGTATAATAATAAAAAAAAAAGAAAGTTGAAAAATCTTAGCACTCAAAAAAAAAAAAAAGAACTACAACATATAAGCAGAAAATTGGACTTTTTTGATATATTTGAGGAACACTTTGAGTCACATTTATTGAAAATGCTCATAGAAACAAATAGATTTTTAGCTGACTATCCTTGACAACACCTCTTTTCATATAACCCCTGGTATTATGAAAAAAGAAAAAATATTTTATTTGCTTTATTTGAAACACATGAAAATCACATAGTCAAAATGAGGTATTATGTATCTGAAAACCCAGATACCTCTCTCTCTGCTGTCTGCTTGAGACAGTCCTCACTACTCACTGCTCTTGCCAATAAACTGGAAGCCAAGGTCGGGAGTTTGACATTCTTATTATGTTCTGACTACAGGATAGACCCTTAATTCAGGCAACTGAATGGCAAATACCTACAAAAAGACTTGATATGGTTTGTATCTGTGTCCACATCCAAATCTCATGTTGAATTACAATCCCCAATGTTGGAGGTGGGGCCTAGTGGAAGGTGATTGGATCATGGGGGCAGTTTACAAAGGATTAGCACCAACCTACTAGTGCTGAACTTATGACAGAGTTCTCACAAGATCTGGCTGTTTAGAAATGTGTAGCTCCTCCCCCTTCTCTCTCTTCCTCCTGGTCTGGCCATGTAAATGTGCCTGCTTCCGCTTCACCTTGTGCTATGATTGAAAGTTTCCTGACACACCTCCAGAAGCCACCATGCTTCCTGTACAGCCTGTGGAAGAGTGAGCCAATTAAATTTGTTTTCTTTATAAATTGCCCAGTCTTCCTTATAGCAGAGAGAGAGTGGACTAATACAAGACACCAAAGAACCACAGGGTATCACTGAAACCTTTTCAAACAAGTGGAAAAAAAAAAACACTTAAAGTTTATGCCCAACACAAGTCTTTCACAAAACTTCCAGGTGATGAAAATTAATCTTGTTTGTTTCTTGTATTTATCATCTTCTTGAGGACCAGATTTAATTTCCACAGAATGAAATCTGGGGAAATTAATTCCCCAGATTTTTGCCCCCTCATTAGACATACTTAGCTGAGTCAGCACTCCACTCATATATAAACAGCAAAAACAACATATGACAGATAGCACATTTCTTTCTCTCAGGCTCTTCTTGCCTTCTACAGAAAATCTTTCACTGTCCACTACACTATCAGAAAATAATAAAGGAGGGACTATCTCCCCACTAGGATCCTCCTCCCAACCTCTACTTCATCAGATAAGGATCTTATTTTCCAACTCAAGGGAGCATATTCCACTGGCCACATTTCAAACCTGGGTGCTAATATTAGGAAACTGAACATTTAGAGCACTGCATGTGTTACTTTTATAGGGTCAACCTATATTCTTAATAAGCAATATATTTTTGTCTGTCTCAAAGGACAGAGCACTGGGAATAAAGAGCAAGCATCAGTGAATGAACTCAGCAGCCACAAACAAATTACCAGAGACGTGTACCTTCCTGAGAGGCAGAGAATTATAGAGGCAATGTTGCATGATGGGATATGTAAGTACAGCCTTTGAAGATCATGTGTGGATGGAAACCAATTAAGTAAAGCACTTAGGAAAATTGCTTTCTACTGTCTGAATAAGAATTTATCATGAGACATAGTTTTTTAAGTGAAAAACTTATATGTAAACCTGGACTAAGTGTTTTGTCCAAGGTGACACAATAAGGCAGGCAATAGAGGTAAAAATAGAATGCTTGAAACCAGCCTCCTCATCTAATCACCAAACACTTTGCAAGTTTATCTCTGAAGAGGACCTAATGCCAAGTAGAACCTTTAGAGTGAGAGGTCAGCATAAGGATTGCAGCAGCCAACTGGGCAGCAATAGAAATGGAATTGATTGCTTCCCTAAAAAATGATAAAATGTTATCAATAACTACACAGCAAAAGAAAAAAATGCAGCGATATGCATCATGAAGGAGAAAGCATTTTCTCCACTAAAATAGCTTTTGTTAATCATTACCAGTCATTAAAGAACACAAGATTTCAGATCTTCCTTAATCCAGGCATTCTGCCTGAAGTTATAAACAAATAATTTCATTAAGTCTTTGTCTATTTAAAAAAATGCATTTTGGTATGATTTCTCTCACTCATTCAAAGTTTTACAGAGCATCTGCTAAATATCAAGTCCTGTGAAGGGTATATAAAAATGGAGGGGGCATATTTCCACCTTTCAAGGAGCTCAGGTTCTGTTGTACATGGATGCTTAGATAATACTTGTGGACACAAAGTGGTAAGTGCTCTAAAAGAAATAAGGTTAAAGTCCTGTGGGAATACAACAGGGGCAGAAAGAAAGCGAGATTAAGAAAGAAAGATATACAAGTTCCGCTATGGTGGAGTTAAATCAAGCCACGGGAGTTGATGACTTTGCAGGTGGATACAGGGGAATACCATAGAAGAGAATAGAATTCTGGGCAAAAGAAGTAACTTGGGCAAAAGAAGTAACTTAAGCTAAAGCTCTTCTACTTTATTTAGCAGATTTCCCTTTCCAGACACTTATTTCTCACCTCAACCCAAGCTTTATTCCCCATTGGCTGTTTTAAGTTTCTTAATCTTGATGATTTTCAGTTTCCTGGCTTATAGGATGGTGATTTCTAATATTGCTGTCATGAGGATTAAATGAGATATTCCTTTCAAGGACTTCAATAGAAATAAAACAAACATTAGATGGATTAGGTAATGATTCCCTGAGAAGGATGCATTCAATTAGTTAGTCATTGCAAAACAAGAAATGAGTAAACCAGTTTTAACTAGCAAGAGCTGCAAAGTGGCAGACCCCAAGGAGATGGGAAGCAAGTAGATATATTTTGATATGAAGAAAAATCTGCAGTGTCACAGTGGAGAATACTTGAGGGGCAACAGAATATCAGATGAGCAAAATATTCAGAAAAAAATCACCTGCAACATAGTTCTGACTGGTGGAACACCCCAAGAGACTCTAATTAGGGTATCATCTACTGGCTTAGAAGGAATGCTTCAAAAGTCCATCACATAATCAATATGGACAGGATGGTTAGGGCTACAGGGATGATGATAAGACATGAACTATTTCTTCCTGGGAATATTCCCCCTCACCCCCACTACCTAAAGGTACCCAGAGAAACTTATAAACAATTTATGAATAAGATGGTGGAAGGGGGAATACAAATTAAAAATCACCCGCCAGGTGCGGTGGCCTGTAATCCCAGCACTTTGGGAGGCTGAGGCAGGTGGATCATGAGGTCAGGAGATAGAGACCATCCTGGCTAACACGGTGAAACAGCGTCTCTATTAAAAATACAAAAAATTAGCCGGGCTTGGTGGCAGCACCTGTAGTCCCAGCTACTCGGGAGGCTGAGGCAGGAGAATGGCGTGAACCTGGGAGGCGGAGCTTGCAGTGAGCCGAGATAGCGCCACTACACTCAGGCCTGGGCGAAAGAGCGAGACTCCATCTCAAAAAAAAAAAAAAAAAAAAAAAAAAAAATTCACCACACACTTAGGTGTTATTAAAAATTCATTTTACTGGAAAAGGCATTTTGTTGTTGTTGTTTTTAAGACAGAGTCTCACTCTGTCACCCACACTGGAGTGCAGTGGCATGATCTCGGCTCACTGCAACCTCTGCCTCATGGGTTCAAGCTACTCTCTTTCCTCAACCTCTCGAATGACTGGGATTACAGGTGCATGCCACAATGCCCAGCTAATTTTTTGTATTTTTTAGTAGAGATGGGTTTCACCATGTTGGCTAGGCTGGTCTTGAATTACTGACCTCAAATTATCCATCCACCTCAGCCTCCCAAAGTGCTGGGATTACAGGCGTGAACCATCGCACCTGGCCTGGAAAAGGCATTTTACGTTGTGAGCAGGTGCTCTTCCTAAGAATTACTGTGAGTGTAAGTGTGTTTGTGGTGAGGAGGGGTTTCACAGGATGCATATAAGAAGTATCTAAATGTAACCTGTATTTGTTACTTCAGACTCAATGATATAGTATGAAGAATAATTACAACGGAATCGCCCATTGAAAAGTGACACAGATGCCCATGCTGTCTTGGGAAGGAAGAGAAAGTGGGAAAAAAAATGATTTCTTACTACATGAATTGCTTTATAAAGAGGAGCCCAGAGAAAATGTGGGAAAAGGCTTTTTTCCAAACCCAATCTTCTCTCTGTATTTTAACATAGATTAATTTTACACATACAAAAAATGATTCTATTTCTGCATGGTCTTATTATATCTAAATTATTCTGGAAGGTTCAGTGCTCTGAGGTGGGGACAGATTTTGTATTTTTTTTTTTTCGGTTAGTAGCATGGAATAATATTAGTAGCATGGAATAATACTGTCACTTCCACAAAGTGACAGTCATAAAATACTTCCCATATATACACTGTACCTAATATTTAACAAAAACTACATCAACAAAAACCCTAAGACAAAAATACAAATCAACCTTAATACATTATTGATATGCTTTGGCTGTGTCGCCACCCAAATTTCATCTTGAATTGTAGTTCTCATAATCCTAATGTGTCGTGGGAGGGACCTGGTAGGAGGTAATTTAATCATGGGTTTAGTTACCCTCATGCTATTCTCATGATAGTGAGTTGGTTCTCATGAGGACTGATGGTTTTATAAGGGGCTTTTCCCCCTTTTGCTTGGCACTTCTCTTTGTTGCCGCCATGTGAAGAAGGATGCGTTTGCTTCCCCTTCCACCATGATTGTAAGTTTTCTGAGGCCTCCCCAGCCCTGCAGAACTGTGAGTCAATTAAACCCCTTTCCTTTATAAATGGCACATATACATCATGGAATACTATGCAGCCACAAAAAATGATGAGTTCATGTCCTTTGCAGGGACATGGATGAAGCTGGAAACCATCATTCTCAGCAAACTATCGCAAGAACAAAAAACCAAACACTGCATGTTCTCACTCATAGGTGGGAATTGAACAATGAGAACACATGGACACAGGAAGGGGAACATCACACACTGTGGCCTGTTGTGGGGTTGGGGGAGGAGGGAGGGATAGCATTAAGAGATATACCTAATGTTAAATGACGAGTTACTGGGTGCAGCACACCAACATGGCACATGTATACATATGTAACTAACCTGCACGTTGTGCACATGTACCCTAAAACTTAAAGTATAATAAAAAAAAACAATAAATAAAATAAAATAAAAATAAAAATAAAAAATAAATTACCCAGTCTCAGGTATGTCTTTATTAGCAGCATGAGAATGGACTAATACAATCATCTAAACCAAAACCTTAGCATAAGGAAAATTATTACTATCGAAATTTTAAAATTGAGTAAGATTAAATGGAGAGCTTAGCACATGTAGAAAAACAAACTCTTGGAGTGCTAATACAGGGGAGTAGTTAATAGTGAAGACTGTGACATCACATAGACTTGAGCTGTCCTTTACATTCTGACTCTTACTAGCTATGTGATCTTGTCAAGTCGCTTAATCTAAGACTGTTTCCTCATCCGTAAAATAAAGATAATATTACAGAGCTCAGAGAGTTGATGAAATAATTCATAAAAAAGTACTTGGCATATGATAAAGCCCTGATAAATGCTATTTATTATCATTGTCATTTATATTAAATAGCATTTTCAAGTCATAAAGCAAGCACGTGACAGAGCTGGAACTTAAACCAGGACCTTCTGCCTCCACATCCACGGCTCTTTACATTTTCTACGCTAGTACTGATAATTTTCCCAGAAAAAAAAACTTGTATCAGCGAAGAGAAACTTCCCTTTATTTATTAATTTATTAAAGTATCACATTAATAGTAAAGGGAGTCTTGAGCCCCATGAAACCTTAGAAAAGGTGAGAATGGAGCCTTCATAGACTTTGAGAATAGATCTATACGGTACAGGAAGGAATACTCCCTCTCTCCACATTCAATGACAAATAAGGTAAATTTGGTAGCATGTGGTGAAGCTTCATGGACCACATCAAGTTCATTTCATTTGTGAATCAACTAAAAGTAAGAGCTGTGTGTTTGCCAGTCCCTTTGCCGATGGCAGTGTGAGCACCTGTCACCACAAGGTCAACAGTGGTGCTCTGACAGTGTCAGCACCCTGTAATATGAGGCATAGGGACTGGCTGGCTCAGAGCACGTCTGCACTGACACTGCAACAGCTTTCTGTATATTTTGCAGGTGACATCAATGCAGTACATGTGATAATCAAACCAATGGATGCTTTCAGTTGAATAAATGAATATTGGGCAAGTACTATGTGAGTGGTCTAAGCCCTATAAATACAGAGGTTGCAAAATGTGAGACTCACTGTCTTCATCCCTTTTTCTCTCCCCGTGTTAGGCCTCTTAAGTCTGTTTTATCCACACTCCCCCAGCTCCCAAATTGTAGGACCAGTTGTCACCTTAGGCAGAAGATAGTAAGCACCGTTAGATCCATATTTTTAATAAAACAACTTTATTGAGAACCATATTCTTGAGTTCTGCAATAGGTCATGCTTACTAAAAGTCTATTCAACAACTATTTGAGTATTTATTCAATGTGTTTCAGATTCCGATGTAGGTAAACAAAACAGGAAAAGGGGTAAAAATGCAATTCCACTTTTAAGCGTATCATCTACTGGGTGGAAAGAGACAATAACATAAGTAAATGCAGAGTATCTTAGTAAAGGAATACCATTAATAAAAAGAAAGGATAATTGGCCGAGCGTGATTGCTCACGCCTGTAATCCCAGCACTTTGGGAGGCCGAGGCGGGCAGATCATGAGGTCAGAAGATCGAGACCATCCTGGATAACATGGTGAAACCCAGTCTCTACTGAAAATACAAAAAATTAGTCAGGCATGGTGGCGGGCACTTGTAGTCCCAGGCAGGAGAACAGCCTGAACCCAGGAGGCAGAGCTCGCAGAGAGCCGAGATCGCACCACTGCACTCCAGCTTGGGCGACAGAGCGAGACTCTGTCTCAACAAAAAAAGAAAAAAAAAAGACAGGGTAATCAAAAGTGGGTGTCTCCTCAAAGAGTGGGTTGGCAATTTTAAATAAGGGTGATTAGGAGAGGTTTTTCTGAGAAATGTTTTGAAGAATGGAATGAGTAAACCAAGCAGCTATCTAGAGAAGAATGTTCCAAGCAAAGCAAACAAAAAGTGCACAGGAATAAGTGGAAGTATGACTGATAAGTTTAAAAGAGCAGGGAGACAGTCTGGCTGGAGTGCAGTAGGGAAAGGAGAGCAGCAGGTAAGGTCAGAGAGCTAACAGAACGGATCACATACAACTTTGTCAGCCATCATCAATATTTTTGTCCTTATTTTTAAATGGAAGCATAATATGAACTTATTAACTGTTTAACAGGATCACTCTGGCCTGCTGCCTATTTTTGTACAATCTGTGAACCGATAATGTTTTCTGTATTTTTAGATGCTTGAAAAAAAATCAAAAGAAGAATATTTCATGACGTGGAAATCATATGAAATTCAAATTTCTGTATTTCTGTAAAGTTCGATTGGAACAAATCTACGCACATTCATTTACCTGTCTATTGCTGCTTTCATGATAAAATAGCAGAGTTGAGTAGTTGTGACAGAGACTGGACAGCTCCCGAAGCCTAAAATTTTTATACCCTAGCCCGCTACAGATAAGTTTGCTGACCCCTGGACTAGACTATCAAGGGCACATGTGGAAGCGGAGACCAGTTAAAAGGCATTGTAACCATCGAAGCAAGACAGCGATGGTAACTTGGGCCAGGTGGTCAGTGGTTGGGATGGTGAGAAACAGTCAGATGCTGGGTCTGTTTTTTTGAAGATGAAGCTAAGTCTATTTGCAAATACATTGCACCTAGGGTACAGGAAAAATAGAGGGGTTAGGAGGATTCCCAATTGCAACTCATCAGTCCTACTTCCAAGGCTCCAAACTCCAGGGCCACTCATTCCAGTGTATCATAGTTGTTTTATTTTATAAACTATGCTTTCAAATTTGTCATTGTTCAAGTTCTTATTCGTGCAAACTCTTTTCTATCTCATTCTTCTCTAGGAGAGGGCTCTTGCACTTCCTTGCCAACCTTCCCTCCTGATCAAGGTTATGTCTTTAGCTCTTCATTTTACTGTCTTTGTTTACATACCGGAAAGTGGAGAGAAGAGGAAATAGAGCTAAATAAAAGATATTAAAAGAGGGTCCTTGCCCTTTTTCCTACAGGCCAATACTTAGTAAGAAGCAGGGATTCTTTAGAAAATCTGGTGCTGAGCAACTTTTGTATTTTGTCTCTGTAAGAGAGAGATCTCCAGATTCAGAAACAGATCTCTAAAATGGCAAGCTGTTCTTGCAGAACAAATCATCTAAAATGGTGTTTCTATAAAGAAATTAATTAACTTACTTGTATTTTCATACAATATTGTCTTATAGAATACTAAATAAACATGGATTCCTCATACATTTTTGCCAAAGAGCAGAAACATGAGATTTCACAAAACTTGCTGTAAGAGTTTGCCAGAACTATTTTTTACTGTTAAAATTATATGACTTAATTTATAGTATTTCACTTGTGATCTACAAAGCAACTAAAATATATGTTTGTCATTAGGGCTCTGATTTTTTTTTCTTTTTGTCACAGATTTATTAGACATCATCTTCATCAAAAAATGGTATAAGTGCATCTCTTGCCAGTTAGAATGGAGACTATTAATAAGTCAAGAAACAACAGATGCTGGCGAGGCTGTGGAGATATAGGAACACTTTTACACTGTTGGTGGGAGTGTAAATTAGTTCAACCATTGTGGAAGACATTGTGGAATGTCTTCCTTGAGGAATCGCCAACTGTAATGGAGATTCCTCAAGGATCTAAAACCAGAAATACCATTTGACCCAGCAATCCCATTACTGGGTATATACCCAAAGGATTATAAATCATTCTACTATAAAGACACATGCACACATATGTTTATTGCAGCACTATTTACAATAGCAAAGACTTGGAACCAACCAAATGCCCATCAAGGATAGACCAGATAAAGAAAATGTGGCACATACACACCAGGGAATACTATGCAGCCATAAAAAAGAATGAGTTTATGTCCTTTGCAGGGACATGGATGAAGCTCGAAGCCATCAATCTCAGCAAACTAACACAGGAACAGAAAATCAAATGCTACATGTTCTCATTCATAAGTGGGAGTTGAACAATAAGAACTCATAGACACAGGGAAGGGGAACATCACAAATCAGGGCCTGTCAGGTGGTGGGGGTTAAGGGGAGGCAGAACATTAGGATACATATGCGGGCCTTAAGCTAGATGGAGGGTTGATAGGTGCAGCAAACCACCATGGCACATGTATACCTATGTAACAAACCTGCACGTTCTGTACATGTATCCCAAAACTTAAAGTACAATTTTTAAAAAATGGTATAATATAAGCGGGCTGGGCATGGTAGTTCACACCTATAGTCTCAGCATTGTGGGATGCCAAGGTAGGAGGGTGGCTTGAGGCCAGGAGTTGGAGGCTATGATTGTGTCACTGCACTCCATTCTGGGTGACAGAGCAAAACACAGTCTCCAAAAATAAAAAAAGAAAAAAGAAAATGCATAAGTGGATTAAGCTAGTTTTAAGGGTTTTTATTTATTTTTTCTTTCTAGCATTTTGTGTTTGTGAGTACCCTTGGGGTTTGCTAATATTCAAGACATTTAGGGAAGAAGACTCTACATAAAACATTAAGTCTTGGAGGCAAAATCCAATTCCTTGCATTTTAGGCTGCCTACTTCCTGCTATCCTTGTCTCCTATTTCTGTCCGTACAAGGTTAACTTTTTGCATAGAAACAGTCTCTTTGCCAGGTCTTTTGTTCTCTGGAATCAGAGGTCAAGCTCTCTGCTTATAATGTCACAACTACCCCAACTGGCTAAAGACTGTAGTGAATGCCAATTACTACACCTGCAGTTAGAAACCAATTATTTTCTCTTAAAATAATGTGTGTTCTGTAGTCAAAATGAAGAATGCAGCTTAGTAATGGAGGGCAGTCAGACTGAGCAGGAGGTGAAAGAAAAGGGCAGTAGGGTGAGAGAAAGGTTAGGATACAGTATTCATTGAGAGGAATTGTCATAGAACTACAGAATGTTAGAACTAAACAAGATCTTAGAGATCATGATATCAGAAATATAACCTTGGCCCTGACCCAGTCTTTGGAAATAGGATGTACCCCTAGCTGATGATTCAGTAATTCAGATGCCTCAAATAATATCATTTCAATTTTACATATATTCTGCAATGTAATGAAAAAATAATAAAGCTTCATTGAGAAAGTCGGACATATCTACACATGGACATGAGTCTACCATTTCTAAGCTCTGAATCCTTCAGCAATTTAACTACCTTTCTCAGCATCCCAAATCTCATATAGAAAAAATGAGGATGATCATAGCTACCTCGAAGAAATTGTGAATTTTATCCATGATGTAGGTACTAAATAATCACTTAACTAATAGTGCTTTTACCATTTTCTGTGTGTAGTTTTGTTTAAAGTGCCACTCCAACTCATTCCTACTTTTAAAGTTTTCTATTCTCCAACCACCTTGATCTTTCTTGAAATGCTTAATATACCTTCCTCAACCTGAGGATGACCCAAAGATTCTTGGATATTCTTTATCTTTCCTATGTCACTTGGGAATTTAAAAGTTCTCAAGTGCCCTTCTTCATCTGCCACTATTATTCCCTGCTGACATTTCTTAGAACTGATCTTATATGAGGTCAGCTCCATCCTGGCAGTTGTCTTTTGGTGCCTCAGTGTAGAATGAGGTACAAATGTGTGCATGTGTATGCATACACTCTTCAGATACACCACATGCTTACATAGCTGATGGGGAAGGGACCCTGGAAGTGGAGTCGAATCCTGGTAAGGATTCTCGGGAAGAGCTAAGTCTATATCCAGAAAGATATACAGTACCAAGAATCCATACTCCAAGCCTCAGTAAGAAGAGGCTGAAGCATTTTTCTCTTGGCTGGTAATGAGGAAATAACGATTCTTCTCTTTATTTCCTCTTTCCTCTCTGAGGCAAGTGAGGGTGTAGAAAGACAACCAAATAGAGAACACATAGGTTTGATTTAATTTTTCTGAGTATAGCACTCAAATTCCTAGGATACTGTTTCTGGGAGAACATCCAAGGTTAGGAATCCTATAGATACATTTATTATGTTCTAGAGTCAGCTTAGAAGGGTAGAAGAGAAGAAATTTTATAGCTGCTCCAACACCTCTAGAAAAATTTAAGATCTTTCCCAAATAAGGCAGAAGAAGTGGAGTTCACTGCCCTTAGATGCTACCTTATAAGTCAGTAATTAACCTAAGGGGAAAGGTGGTTTAAAACATTTTTTCTGCTTCTATGCAAATGCCATGAAAATCCACGTGTCACATTTGCATTTGTCATGGGCTCCAGCATTAATGGCATATTTAAAAGTCATGATGTCACTGCCATTAATCAGGCCCCGTGGTGCCAGGCTTCAGTGTCATCCATTAATCACCAGTGTCTGCAGACACGTGTATTTGGAAAGGCTAAATTAAGACCTATAAAGCATGATTTACTTTTTTAAGTAGCATGATTGAAGATGTATTGCCAACTTTCTTTGCTTTAGAATCTCTTACTATTGTGTCCTTAGGAAAGGTCTGGCATTTCTAAGCTGGTATTTAAACAGCTATTCTAAAAACAGAATGCAGTTTTGGAGGTCCTGAAAAAACCCGTGCTGAATATCTTGCTTCACCATCAAAAGAGTATGGCATTCTGTGCAGGAAGTTTGGTCTTGTTCTTTCTGAGCCACAGCTTCAGGAGTAGAGGGGACTTCACAGGAAGGTGAAGAAGACACACTTGCAAAGGATAGCAATCTTGAGATAGGACACTGGATCAAACTCCAGCAGATTTCTTTCTACTGGGTCCTGCTTCTTATCTGATTTCTGAAAAAAGAAGTTTCTGGGGATTTATTTGTTCATGGGTTGTTATGCAATCCTAAGGTTGAGTGCAATACAGAAGAGTGGCAAGGGTGAATCACTCCAGTGGTTGAGAAGAGGAAATAAAAGAATAAAATGGAGGGCAGGGAGATGACAGACAAATGTAACAAAACAGAAAACCAAAAAAGGAGGTGATAGATATAATGAGAAAAATAATTGAAAAGTTAATAAAATGAAATTGATTTTATAAAAGAAAAAAAATGAGTAGTAGAGGTGGCAATAGGGAAAGATCTGAAGGAAATCCAGGCAGAACCATGAGAATACTATGTAAAGACTAAGATATCAGTGTGGAGTACTTATTTTCCTCATGGCAACCTTTCCTTAGATTAGTGTGGCCTGTTTACACGTTGTTCTGGATTCAACATCAGACTGTATGCTTTATGCAGACTTATACATGTCTTAGCATAAATAAATAATATCACCAGGCTGGGCATGGAGGCTCATGCCTGTAATCCCAGCAATTTGGGGGAATGAGATGGGAGGATTGCTTGAGGCCAGAAATTTGAGACCAGCCTGGGCTACATAATGAGGTCCCGTTTCCAAAAAAAAAGTTTTTTTGTTTGTTTGTTTTTAATTAGCTGGACTTGGTAATGCATGCCTGTAGTCCTAGTAACTTGGGAGGCTGAGGCAGGAGGATCGGTTGAGCCCAGAAGTTTGAGGCTGCAGTGAGCCATGATGGTACCACTATTCTAGCCTGGGTGACAAAAAGAAACCCTATCTCAATAAATAATAAATAAATAAATAAAATAATATAATCTATTTAGTCAGTCTGACAAGACACTAGAAATGTTACATGTGAATTGCTATGTGATGCAATTCCCTTGTTATGTCAACATGATTAGAAAGGTTCAGCACTTTAATAACTTCTATTGTAAAGTCTTGTACAAAAATGAAAAAAATAATCCATACAACAATCCTTTAGCTTTCAAACTTGGAGTTACAGTCCCTAGAATAATCATGAAGATTCAGCAGGAATTTGAGCATTATGCTTTATTCAAAGAAATGAAATCAAGTTGTTGTCAATTACAGAAATCCACCAGTTTAAGATAATATCCTTTCTTTCTACTGTCTCTTTCCTGAAACTCTAACCATGTGGTCTTTCACATACACTCTATTCATACATCCCAGGAATGCCATGAACGACTTCTCAGTGGAGACTAGTTAGTTGGAAGTTATTATTACTAAAAGATCAAGGTGGTGTTTCTCGTGTGTTCATCCTTTCTCAGCCTTAGTTTTTATACATTGGCTTTTGGGACCTGGAGGAATTTTTTTGTTGTTGTTATTACCTTGCCTCCATTTACACGGTTCATTTTGCTTCAAATCTCTGCTTAAGAAAGATTTTGCATGAGGAGGAAGTAAAGGAAAAGTAGAGATGAATGAGTTCCAACCACATTTTTTACTGTATATCTCTGTGACTAATGCAACATAGTTCCTGCCTTCAAAGAATTCATACTTTTGGGAAAAGGTTGGAAACAGACTCCTAAACAAGAAAGGGCCATAAATTGTTAAGGTTCTTCAATAGAAGCCCATCAAATGAGAAAGCATTATCTCTACTACTGAAATAAAGTAGAATCAAAAGGGAGATTGGTAGGGGAGGGAGGGAAAATTTGGTACAGAGAACTTATATTTGAGATTAATGTTCTAGAGAAAAAAATTTTGGAGGTTTTTGTTTTGCATACCATAATAAAAATGCTATTATAAGAATCAATTTCTTTCAGAAATATTCTGTCTTAACAGAAATAATTATCAGATACTTTGTACTTGAAATTTCAGCCATTATTAGATAACCAGACATTATAAGACACATAGCAGAGTTCATGTTTCCCTCTGGAGTTTTAAAATATGGGAAAATTTCCATAGGCAAATATTAGGGTCCACCCCAAAATATGCTGAGATGAAGTAAATAGAAATTAAGCTTGTGACATTTTCCAACATCTTAGCAAAGGGGACACTAAAAGGACAGCACACCAGTAATCTAAATAAATGGGGAACATAAATTACACTAATGTTAAATATTCTTGATTCTAGATAGAAATTATCATTCTGCCTTCCTAGGAAGCAAAGTTTTGTGCATCTCTACAAATTTGAATAGCTGTAAGTATACGTATTTTTAAAAATTCTACAGTCCCAGCCTAGGCAACAGAGTGAGACCCCGTCTCTAACAAAATAAAAAAATTAGCCAGGCGTGGTGGTAGTGCATGCCTGTAGTTCTAGCTACTCCAGATCCTGAGGCAGGAGAATCATTTGAGCCCAGGAGTTTGAGGCTGTAGTAAGCCTACCATGCCACTGAACTACAGCCTGAGAAACAGAGTAAGACCTGGCCTCAAAATAAATAAATAAATAAATAAATAAATAAATAAATAATAAAAGCCAAGCACAGTGGCTCATGCCTGTAATCCCAGCACTTTGGGAGGCTGAGGCAGGAGAATCTCTTGAGGTCAGGAGTTTGAGACCAGCCTGGCCAACATGGAGAAACCCTGTCTCTACTAAAAATACAAAAATTAACCAGGCGTGGTGGTGCACACCTGTGATTTCAGCTTCTTGGCAGGCTGAGGCAAGAGAATCACTTGAACTGGGAGGCGGAGGTTGTGGTGAGCTGAGATTGCACCACTAGCCTGGGCAACAGAGCAAGACTGTCTGAAAAATAAAATAAATAATAAAATAAAATAATCTAGTCTTTCGCACATATGGAGACTTAGATTCCCTTTTAATTGTGATTAAAGTAGAAAAATGTATAAATAGGTGATATTCCTTTCATTTTTCCCTCTCAATGTTTTCATGTAAAAGACCGTTTTCCTATAATAAAATTAACTTTGGGGTTCAAACTCAACCTTTGTGTTTCAACATCCAAGGGAATGGTAGAAAGCAAGTGTTAATGAGAAGAGCTATAAAGTCTCTTTGGACAACAAAGAATTAGACCCAATTTTTATCAATATTTCCACTACACACACACATTCTTCTCAAAAATCCTTGTTGTTCAATTGTGACCTAGGGGAATGAATATTTCACAAGTGGTTTGATCCCATCCTGCAGGCTGGTTAGTTTTACTCTCAGATGTCTCCAAAGAATCATGTAACAACAGGCTCCTCAACCCATTATTATTTTTTTTGGTCTTTGATCTTTCTCTTTTTGTAAGGATAGCCTTTGTCCTTTGCTCATCATTTTCCCACAGGGACCCAAACTCCAAAAGGCAGAGCAGGCACAGGAAACAGAAGCAGAAGTGGTCCCATTTGGTCCAAAAACTAGAAAAACACTCAGTCTTTAAAATTAGATCCTTTCCTTGACCTCCTATCTTTCTCCTTAATCTGTTTCCCTTATAAGAGGACAATCCCATTAGAAACATGTCCTGCCTTCTTTTCGCAGCCTTATCCAGTTTCCCCAGGTAGTTAGGTCTTTGGTCTTCCTTACTCCAAGAGCGGTATCTTTGTTATTGCATTCATTCTGCTAGAATAGAAACTATTAAAAAAGAAGATAGCCTTTATTTTATTTTATTTTATTTTTGAGATGGAGTCTCTGTCACCCAGGCTGGAGTGCAGTGGTGTGATCTTGGCTAACTGCAAACTCTGCCTCCCGAGTTCAAGCAATTCTCCTGCCTCAGCCTCCCGAGTGGCTGGGATTACAGGCATGCACCACCATGCCTGGCTAATTTTTGTATTTTTAGTGGAAACAGAGTTTCACCATGTTGGCCAGGCTGGTCTCGAACTCCTGACCTTAAGTGATCCTCCTGCCTCGACCTCCCAAAGTGCTGGGGTTAGAGGCAGAACGGCTTACTTTATAATGTTGAATGGATGAATAAATAATAACAGTATTTAGTAAAGAATCTGGAGAGAAGTCTATCAACTCAATGGCTTTATTTAATAAAACTATTACAATATTCTAATTAAACATGCACATAGATAATAGCTACTGTAAAAGTACCAAAGTATTGACTAAAAATATAAGTTGGACTCTTGATTTATTTCATGGGACAGTTCAAATAAGAGAAATCCAAAGAGCTATTTTCAATGCTTTTCATAACAATACACAAGATCACATTTCATCTGTGGAATTAGGTGCTGCTATAATCAGGCTCAAAGAGAAGGCAAAAGCATTATACTTTTATGATTGACCAGGAAAACATTCTACCTCCTCCTTCCAAAGAACTGGTGAAAAACAGTATTAGGAAGTGAGGAGATGAAATAGTTTTATAGTAGCACCTGGGAGCGACTTGAGGAACAGTCCAATATTGTATTTTAGCCATGGATAAAGATGGGGCAAAAAAAATCCTAAAATGAACCTTATATTTATGACTGCTGACAAAGAATTAGACCAGAGGCATAAAAGAAAAGAAAAAAGGCAACTAATAGGTGGTCAAATTAGAAAAGTCTTAGTGTAGAAACCAATCCTAAATTATTAGAAAAAAGATGTCACATATAGACATACTGTCTCTTAATGTTCCACTTCAGGTAATTCAAGAAAACTTTAGCCTTCCAGGTTTGGTTATGAAAATAGAGCAATCAGTCTGCCCAGACACAGAATAGTAGTGCTTCAGATACACAATATGTTTTTAAAGGTGTGTATGAAGCAAACATTTTACATTAATTCCATTTTATCATTTATCTTCATTAGAATAAGGATGGCATGAAACATATTTGAGGCTTACTTAAAGAGAAAAAATAAACTTAAGAATTTTAATGGTCATCTCGACATTCACACTTTTTTCATACAACATCTGCCTAGAGCTCTTCTCAGTCTCCTCAGCCAGAAGCTAATCAAACTTCCAACTAATCCACATCATTGGATTGAGACTTCTGCTTCCAGCTATGACAAAATACCTTGTAACAGACCAACACTCCCACTGTGAACAAACATAAAAGCTCCATAAAATACAAAACACATATGAATGGATCAGAAAGCAACCACAGCAGCCAGAATATAATGATCCAAGATTCCAAGAAGGAAAACACATTGAAGTAAATCCTCCACTGCTTTTCCCCTCACAGCATTTGCCAGTTTATAAGCTGTGCAGGATTGAAAGCAGAAGCAGAAAGTAGGAGCTCAAAACTTTTGACAGACTTGTGAGACTGGGGAAATGAAAATTGAAGTTCAGGATTAGCAAGGTAGTCAGGATATGAGGGGGCTGAGATGGAAGAAAAAAGGGAACCTCAGACAAGTGAACCCATCTTTATATGCCACTTTTTGTATTTTAAGTTTTCTAAGCAGTAGTAGGCAAGAGACCTAGTGGCCAAAAGAAAGAAAGGAAAAAAAAGGGCAACTAAGAGAGAACAAAATTAAGCAGAGCCTTCAATAGTCTCCAAGGACTGAGAAGACAAAAATTGGAGTTCAGGGCCAGCTAAGGAAGGATACACAGTCCAAGCTTTTTGTTGAGAACTCTGAAAATCTACAGCCTAGGAATAAGAGCACTCACAAAGACTGAAAATTAGCCTCCGATCACCTCAGTGCCTTACTGGGTCAAGCTGATCAATTCCCAATTCGTGTATTCTCAATAGGAGTGATATTGCTTCCAAGGGAGTGAAGATTGGTCCTTGGATAGTAAGAAAAAAAAAAACCTGGATGTTTAGTTTGTAGCCCTCCAAAGCTCAACTCTACACAACAAGATCATATTCCTTAATACTTATTTTATTTCATTGGGTTTTCTTGGGTATCACATGAGCAACATTGACAATAAGCTTACAGGAGACAGACAACATATACGCAAGATAAGTCCTACAAATCTCAGCCAAATAGTTAGCTGTGATGGGGTGACCTTCTTTTGATTGATTTTTAAATCTCAAAGTCATATTACCAGAGGTGGCTTGCATGAACCTAAAACATGGCTACTTTATGGATGTTATTTATGTTTGATCTATGGTGTTTTCACATGTGACTTGGACTTTGAAAATGTAATAAAAATTGCTTATATTTTATAATTACATTCTGTGAAAATTATTCAACCCATCATTAATTATGTCATGTGCTTAAAAGAACAAGTGTTAATAATATCTGAAGGAGCATTTGGCACTACTTAAGTTAAAAATTATTTTTTCATATCACGTAAAAGTTAAGAAAAATTCACTAAAAATAATTTTAAGGAATTATTTTTTCAGCTGTTTTACCTTTGGCAGAAACATTATTTTTAAATGATTTTAATGTGTATTGCTATTATTATTATGTATTTATATAAGTTGCTAATTTTGCATACATAATGCATTGAAAGTTGCTCAGCAAACACAGTTGTAAAGTTAAATGTTAAGAGTTTTTTAGTTGTTAAATTAACATTTAAAAAAATTATTTTATTTTAGGTTCTGGGATACATGTGCAGAACATGCAGGTTTGTTACATACGTAAACATGTGCCACAATGGTTTGCTGCACCTATCAACCCATCACCTAGGCATTAGGCCCCACATGCATTAGCTATTTGTCCTGATTAACATTTGTCTTGTTTTGATTTATTTTGTTTTGTTTTGTTTTGTTTGAGATGGGGTCTTTTTCTCTTGCCTAGGCTGGAGTTCAGTGGTGCAAACACAGCTCACTGCTGCCTTGACCTCATGGGCTCAAGTGATCCTCCTACCTCAGCCTCCCGAATAGCTGGGACTACCGGTGCATACCAGCAGGCCCAGCTAATTTTAAAATATTTTTTGTAGAGATGAGGTTTCCCTTTGTTACCAAGGCTGGTCTTGAACTTTTGGCCTCAAGCAATCCTCCCACCTCAGCCTCCCAAAATGTTGAGATTACAGGCAAGAGCCACCATACCTGGCCTAAATTAACTTTTAACTTAATTTGTTTATTCAGTCATTCTTAATCATGTATTAAATAAAAAAAGAATAAGCTTTATGCTTACTCTTTTTATGTGTAAAGCACAAATATAGAGACATTCAAAAACAGATATGCAGTCTACCTGGGGCATGAAATTACAATTTCATGGCAAGAATGCTTAGAAACAAAATGTCTGAAAAGTCTGATTAGTAAGGTAATAATTTAAAATGCTTAAGAAACGTGTCCTAATCAGTCTTCCAGAGGAAAGCAAAATTTTCACTGGAGGAAGGTAAAATTTTATCCAGAGCCTCTAAAATTTACCATGGACAATGTCTGGCACCCAGTTAAAAGTTACCAGTTGTGAAAAGAATGCAATATTAAAACCACAAAGAAAAAATATATAAATACACTAGAAACAGGCCCATAGATAAAAATAAATATTGGCACTATTAGACATAGGTTTAAAATTACTATGCCAAATATATTCAGAAAATAGGTGACAAGATGGGAAATTTCACCTATGAACTGGAATCTATAGGAAACAATGAAATAGGAATTTTAGAACTCAAAATGTACTAACTGAAATCATTGACTCAATACATAGTTTAACAGCAGATACAGCAGAATAAGAGATAACAGAAACAGTAGTAATACTTGAAGAGATACTGACCCATTCTACTAGAATATAATCTTCTTTAGCTCAAGGGTACTAGAGCCAGTAGGTATCTCAGCAATCAGAAGACTGTAGATCCTCAATATGTGTTAAAATGAGAATAATGCAGCTCCCAAGAAAACATAAGATCTAAAATGTAGGCTCATTGGCCATATTAAATTTAGAATATTCGGTAGCACTTTGAAATTACCAAAATCTTCTCTGGACCTAGATATCAAATTATTTGTTACATGGGTTATATTCTTCTCTGGTTGAATTCCATGACTGAAAAGATTAGATGGCAAGTGCCAGCGTATAGCAAACATCATCTGTTGCCAAATCATACCTGATTCAGTTGTAACTATGGGCTTCAAAGAGGAAGGCAGGTGAAGGCTCTCATTCATTTGAAGGCAAGCTCTTTGTGCCTTTTTTTCTTTTAAAATCTGAATTGCTTACCTGTTCCTGTTCCTTACCTGTTCATCCTGTTCCCACATAGGCATTTGCACTGAATTCTGATTTTACTCTAATTATCTAGAGTGGAAGTCAGCCTTGTTTTAAGATTTGGATTGCCACATAACTCCCAATCCTGGCCATTCATTGTCCTGCCCTTATGCAGAACAGCTGTCTTGCTATGAAACAAAAGTTTTGATTCTTTCTTTAACACAGCAGTGTCTGATTTGATTTCCTAAGCATCAGTACTGGATCCTGATCTTGAAGTTCAACAAATAGTTCATGGAAGATAAAAAAGGGGTCTATTTCCTGAATAAGTGTATCTTTTCTTGATTAAAACCATTCTCTTGACAAATACTCACTAGACATTGAATAACATAATAAAAATAGTTTCCTATAACAAAATTGTTTAACTTCTTCAGACACAGTGAAGGAAGAAAGAAGACAGATAGAAAATAACTTCCTAGTAAAATTTGATATAACTATGAGGCTACTTTTAAACCTTCAAAAGACTTGGTTACTTTTCCAGATTTGACCTTTCTCAATTTTGGATACACACTGTACAACAATTCCCATGGTGCAATTTAACAACATTGAGTGCCCTCTGAATACCTAGTACTGAAATTGACCTAGGGTTCTGAAATATATTAACCCACTGAAGGTAAGAGAATATAGTTTGAAAGAACTTCATAGTCAGTGTCATGATGGAATTTTACAAATACTAATTTTCCAAATTCAAAAATATGATATTTATTAATTCAATAAACGTTTAGTAAGCATAATTTGATCTAGGCTTTGTGCAGGATACCAGGGATATAAAAATGAACAAGGTATGTACTTCTTCTCGTAGACCTACAGATATAGATAACTAAATAAATAACCAAAAATTATATAAGTGATAAGGAAAAAATACAGTGTTCCAACTACATATAGCAACAACACATAACCTGGCTTAGGGGTTATGTGGAAGGAAGTGTTTCCTAAGAAAGCATGAAGAATAAGAAGGATAATGTAAGTTCAATAGAAAGGACAAGGAGTAAACATCAAAATTATATCTGGCTAAACAGTGGGATCAATTAAGAACCATGATAAAAATTAGAGTTACTTATAGAAAACTTCTGAAAGAGAAACTTCTCTGACAGGTGTTGATTTAGAAAATCACTTTTTCTCATCTATGCTCAGAGATAGCTTGAATTTTTACCCCAAAAGGAAAGACCGAGCTTTCATAATATGAAAATTATGTTTCTCAGCATTGCTGAAGATAGATTATGTGAGGGGAAATTCCATTATCTCAGCCAACACAAATGTTCAAGAATTCTAGCTATAAAAAAATGCTAATCATTCTAATTACCCAGATGTTGTTCCTTTGGATAAAAAAAAAAAAAAAAGAAGGAGAAGAAGAAAGAGGTCGGGGGTGGCTGAGAGCCCTGATATCACTGCCATACAGTCTCTATGATGGAAAATAACTAGTCCAGGGAAGAATAAAACGGCCTGTCTTACTGCCTAAGCTTTGTCCACCGAATGAAATGTTAGCTAATAGAAGCGGCTGTCATCTGCTGTACAGAGTGGAGAAGGAGGTGAGAGGGACATATCACAACTTACATGTGAATCGACACCATTCAGACATGTCTGTCCTGGCTCTCAACCCTCTTTTCAGCCTGGAATGGAAGTTGATGTGTATAAATCTTCCCTAATGGATAGGGTTGTCCACAGTTTGCCATGCAATTCTCTGACAAGAGATTCAACATTCTGTCTGACAAGAAAAACAAAATCAGAACTTTCTGCTTATTCACCCTGACTCCCTGTCTCCTGATAATTTTTGCTTTCTCTGCTCCAGTTCCTACCCACAAACCCAATTATGATCAAATCTACCATTCAGTGAGAAAGAAAACATGGTAAAAAATAATCAAATTTTAAAACTTCATTTGTCCCTTTCTGGATTACCCAGGGATTTGTGTAAATTATGCTTGATGACCTGTAACAGTATTTTTAATTTTCTAAAGCCATGTGACACTTTCTTCAAACAAAACTTTTTGAGCAAGTCCATATATAAAACAGATGAAGTAATGCTGCATTGGTTCAGCTCTAGCTGAACCTTCTCTAGGGACTTCTCTAGTCCCTTCTCTAGGGATTCTAAAGTCTAGGCAGTTTCATCACCCTGAGCTAGGCGCCAGGGAGCCACAGTCCTATAAAGAACCCATCTCAGATCCATGAGGACTGTCCCACCTGTGTCTCTTATTCTTGCTTGCTTCAGTCACCACTGTTAGCAGTGGACCTTACTGGATATTTGTTTTCACCCAGACTCATCTCCAAATATTCCAGTTCATCTCCTATTCAGACCCAATCTTTATCCTCTCCTCACTTCCTCAAGCTGCTTTCTACTGTTCATTTCTCAGAACATTTCCTTTACTTCCTTATCTTAGCTGAAACCTACTTTTCCTCTGAGAACAAAATTTTTCTATAACCTCAAGCAGTGATTGTGTTTTCTCTTCTATACCTCATTACCTCAAGGCCAGAAAGTGAGGCTAGTGTCCTCCTTGCTTCCCCTTGTGGCTTCTAGACTATCGCCTCCTTGTCCCTCATAAAAACCACTACTCCTTTAAGATGTCCACCATCTTGATAAATCACGGTCTTACCTTACTGGCTACAGTTACCTCCCTATCTCCTTGCCACTTCCTTTATTTCATGAAAAACGTTACCACATAACTCCTCTCCACCACAACTGTTGCCATTATTCATAGTGAATTCAACATCCACATTAATGGATCATTCAACCTGCTTCTCCTTTCCTTCAAGGCTCCATTTTCTCCACATCCTCTCACCAATTCAAGTACATTGTCAAGGGCACACTCCAGACCTTGTATTTATGAGAAACTCAGTTTTAAACATTCTAATATTTAATTACTACTTCTAATCCCCCCTTCCCCCACCCCCATTTGCTCTGATACTCATATTGCCACAATTCTTTCATTTCCTACATATACCATTTATCCTCCTCTGTCTCCTTTTTTGCTTATCTGTCATTGTTTACATTCTCTTTGCAAATGCTCTCACCTCCCTCTATTAGAGTCACTTGGCAAAACTCCACCTCTGAGTGTATTATATATACCATTAACTTTTCCTGTACTTGTGCCTAAACAGCTAAACATCGCTGCTAAAAATTTCCGCAAAAATCACACCTTTAATCCTCTAACTCATTTTAATTGCATTATCATAAACCTTAAATAACTCAATAATGTCCAGCAATCCCACCCTAGTGTGCTAGAAAATTCAGTTTTATTCATCAAGAAAATTTTCATACTTTTCACTCTCTCCTCAAAGTCCCTACAATCCCCTTTTCATTTACAGTCAGCTGAAGACGTTACCTCAGATTTTGTTAGGAAAGACAAGGGCAAGTCACCAACATGGACTCTCTTCATTTTCTTATCACTGGATCTGTTTGTAAACCCGCCAGTGTCCACACCCCCCTTCCTCCTGCTACAACAAAAGTAGCCCTCATGCCATCAAAGCCCAGTTCCACATAGTTTCTGTAGGTTCTATTCATTCTCACCATCTCAAAGACACTAATTATTCAGTTGTTCTTCTTCCTCCAACCTGAATCCCAGCATTTCAGTCACAAACTCTGAAAAGATCTATATACATATGTTTCCTCCAGTTCCTTCCTGCACTTCTCAACCTATTATAGTAAAAATAGGTTATAAATCAAAGTACAGGGTATTATATCTTCTTTAAAAAGAATGTATCCATATGTATACATAAATTGAAAGGGTAGACATCAGAAAAGATCTAGTTCCTTCCAAGGGATGGGATTACACCTACTTATTTTCTTAATGCTTAAAGAAATCTTAGCGGGGTGCGGTGGCTCACGCCTGTAATCTCAACACTTTGGGAGGCCGAGGAGGGCAGATTGCCTGAGCTCAGGAGTTCTCAACCAGCCTGGGCAACACGGTGAAACCCTGTCTCTACTAAAATACAAAAAAAATTAGCCGGGGATAGCAGCGTGCATCTGTAGTCCCAGCTACTCAGGAGGCTGAGGCAGAAGAATCGCTTAAACCCTGGAGGCGGAGGTTGCAGTGAGCCGAGATCATGCCACTGAACTTCAGCCTGGGTGACAGAGTGAGACTCCATCTCAAAAAAAAAAAGGAAATCTCCTATGTTTGTGCACACAGTCTCCCATAACCACATATTTATAATAATAAAGATAGGGTATTAGCTAGAATTCTGATTTGCAAAGCAATTTCCTGCATATTTTGTGAATGCATGTCATGTCACTAATAACCAAGTGATCTTGGGACAGAGGCAACCGCAAAAAGATTCAGGACTACCCACCCTCACAATTCTAGCAAGACTTATTGCTAACACTTTATTTAGCTATTCCATATTCGATTTCAGTGATCTGCAATCCATATGCTTGCTGCCATGACTGCCATCCTTCTTTGGAAGTAATCTCTTAGAAAGCCTCAGCCCTCAGGCTAGATTTTTGATGCCCTGGTAGGCAGCTTTAAAGAGTGTGTAAATGAATAATACTCTTTGAGAATAGTGAATAGCACAAGAGAAACAAGCCAATTACATTATTGAAATATTAAAGAGAATAAAATTTTGTGATAATAGGAACAAAATACAGGTAAGAAAGAGTGTATTCTTTGGAGGAAGTAGGGAGATAGAGGCACAAAAGAAACATGAAGGTTTTCTTTTAATTTCTTGGGTCATTGGTGAAGAGAGGGTAGTGGGGACATTTTCTTGCACTAAATTTATGGCTGAAGCTGTTTGTAGCTCACAGATGATGACTCCTTCAAATGTTTCTTTCGCTATTTCTCATTCTTTAACACTTTTATTTCTCCACACAGGAATGGCAAGGTGCTATCATTCTATAATTTGGGTGCCTCTCTGGGATGCCTTCGCTTCCTTCCCCACTCTGATTTTAATGCTTCCGTGATTGGCCATTTCAGGCAGAAAACATGTTGTGAGATTTTTCACATCATAGCTCTATTAAATCAATCCTATTTGAACTCTTCCTTCTCATCACTTCACTGAAAATAACCTCCTGAGGATTGGAGGGTTTGAAAAGGGCAAGAAGCTTTAGCTATTGCTTGAAGAAAACTTTGTGTATAAAGGAAATATCAGACAGAACTACTTGTATTCACATATCATGTTTACATGTCCATTTAGGGCTGCTTTCAGAGGTCATCTGTCACAATGGCTGAACGGGGAACTGGCTGTAATGGAAAATAAGCTGAAATATACCTTATAGGACAAGGAGAAGAAGATGCTACCCATGGTTAATGATAACAGCAATACAAATACAAAACTACGTCTGAATGCCACTAAACTGTTTAGGATTCAAAGAAGCAGATATAAGTATTCCTACAAATATTTATCACAGGATATCTACTTTCCAACTAAAGGAATTAATTCTTCCTTTTTTCCCTACTCCTACCCTAACCTTACATATAAAAATTTAAAAAAATTAATGCCAACACATTTAAATGATTGGAATAGCAGCTTCCCAGAGTTACCTACTACAGACAGCCCTCCATTTTCATGGGCAAGATCCCCTTATCCAATGAATGCAAACTTTGCTCAACAATTGAGACTCCTACACACATCACCTGACAATAATATCAATAATACTATGCAATTGTAATGCATGTTTATGGCCTACTGTTTTCAATAATGACAAGAATAAAATTTTTGTCACTGTTCCAATCTCTCTATCAAAATCTACTACTGCAGTATGTGAAAAGTTTTGTAACATTTTTCTCAGCCATACAGGATGGTCTGAAACTCTTAAGTTTTTTGTTATTTATTTATTTTTTTCCTTTGAGACAGGGTCTCACTCTTCCACCCAGGCTGGAGTGCAGTGACATGATCAAATCATAGCTCCTTGCAACTATGAACTCCTGGGCTCAAGTGATCCTCCCACCTCAGCCTTCTGAGAAGCTGGAACTACAGGTGCACATCACCATGCCCAGCTAATTTTTTAATTTTTTGTAAAGGCAGAGTTTTGCTTTGTTGCAAAGGCTAGTCTCAAACTCCTGACCTCAAGTGATCCTCCCACCCTGACCTCCCAAAGCACTGGAATTACAGACATGAGCCAAAACACTAAGTTTTTAAGGAAAATTAATACTCCCAGGTCAATGCTACAGCTTTGAGCCTCATTCTGAGCCTAGGGTCTTCTCCGTCATTTATTTCTTTATTTCGTATCATTATATCCCCCCATTCTCTTTCCTTTTATGATTATTTTCAACACCCTATCAGACTAGAGTCCCTAAAGTAACCCAATGCAATTATTTGTGTTTCATAGTTAATATGTTCCATAATGTGCATGAATACACTATCCCATATCATCCCCATAATTATATGAGGCAGACAGTCCTTGAATGAACCTGGTTTTCCAGACTACAAAATCCAGAGAAGAAACGAGTCCAAGGATGTGGATGCAACATGTTGCATACCAGCATTATGACCCATTATGCCCATCTCTAACTGTGTGCGCTGTTCCTGACCAAGTCACCATGACTATGCACACACTACCCTATGTCAGTTACTAAAACCAGTGTGTTAAGACCTCCACATGTGAATCAACAATCTAGTCATTAGAAGAGGAAGACTTAAAGTGCAGAAAAAAGTGCATCTTGAGTTTAGTATATAAGTCTGAAATGTATGGGCATGAACATTGAAAAGCAAACTTAGATATTAAATAAATAGCACTTTAAAAGTGTTCTAAATGATGAGAACACATGGACACGAAGAAGGGAACAAAACGCACTAGGGCCTTTCAGAAGGTGGAGGGCGGGAGGAGGGAGAAGATCAGGAAAAATAACTAATGTGTATTAGGCTTAATACCTCAGTGATGAAATAATGTGTACAACAAACCCCCATGACACAAGCTTACCTATGTAACAAACCTGCACTTGTACTCCTGAACTTAAAATAAAAGTTAAAGAAAGTGTTTAAAGATGTCCCAATATAGACCATTGTATTAATTTTTCTTCAAATTGCACTTTACTCCTATCAGAATTCATAAAATGAAATAACTAGTATTTAGCTTTGAAAGTTGAATGCCATATTAAATAATACATTTAACTTAAAAAATGAAATATGCATATTAATCTCCAAGTCCAGAACACTTACGTATGTGACTAAGAATTTAATACTTCTCTTGGAAACTTTACATGGGACTTTATATATACCACTGGACACAGTTACAACAACTGTAGGAAAGACCTGTGTCTAGGGTCCCTACCTGACAAACGTAACACTATTTTATCAGCAGACATTCTGAGTAAAGTAGGAGGAGTGAGTGCTTGGAAGGCACCTCGTAAATTCAGGAGACATCCACAGGTGTAATGGTGTCGAACAACTACCATCATTTCCAATTTTTATAAGGACTGGCCTTTCATTTTTATTATATACTTGGGAGTTGGGAGCTCATACAGAAACATAATATTCAAGGTATTTTCAGGTCATTTTTAGTGGACACATATGACTTAGCAGAAAGAAAATTAGACTTGATGGCAGAAGACCCTTTGTTCTAGTTTTGGCTTTGACTCTAAACAATTTCTTGTCTGTGAAACTAGGGGACTATTCTTTCTAGCTCCTGTAGCTTTTGTGATTTAAGTGATATACTTGTTAGTTCTTTTTTTAAGACTCCTTTAAAGCCAACAGAATCTGGGGTAAGTGTGGCAGCAATGTGGGAGGGGCCCATGGGAGAGCATGTTTTAATTAAAGAATCAGGAGGAGAAAGAGACAAAACAAAACTGGACCACTTCCAAATACTAAATAAGAGAGGTTTGCCACACTCCAGTTCTGTTTATTGTTTATAGCTTTCAGATCCACAATCAGTCCAACATAGACTAGAAGATAAAAAATCTTTCTACTTATAATCCTTGGTTCTACTGAGTTATTTTTTACTATGGTAAGTGCCTAAAACCAGTAAACACAGACTATATTCAATGTAGTAACAGAGAAATTGAAATATTATTGTATTACTCAAATGAAATGACATGTTCAATTAATTTAATCAAAATAAAGTTGTTTATTTACACCACTATCTAGCATGTTATTTTAAAATTATTTATTCATGAGGCACATAAAACAAAGCAAGAATAAATATATTGCTGTTACACAAAGAACTCTCAAGAGATATGAGAAACTGGCCTGGAAAATATTTGCCAAAGCTCTTCAAACTTCAGGACAGGGTGTCTAATTTCCAAACACTGTAAACATCCTCAAATAACAATCATCTAGAATACTGTCTTTTTTAAGAAGACATGTAATGTTTATCTATATAACAAACCTGCACATCCTGCACATGTACCCAGAACTTAAAATAAAGTTGAAGAAAAATAAAAATATAAAAAAAGTAGATGTGTAATCTTGGATTATTTTTCTTTCACATGCTATAATGAATGAAGGCAATATTGTTTATTTTTAAATTCCAGTTCTAAAGCTGATCACTTCTATTCAAAAAGACAAATAAATTAACCATCGATAAGAATGGAGATATGGTCATAGTCCTCCAGACAATGGTAAGTTGGGTGAATGTTGTGGTCTATAAAGTACAAGAAATCAGACTTTTTGCTAAGACCAGTTTGCTGGATAACTCAGAAGGGAGACTGTAGGGCAGGCACTGTCCAAAATAAATACAATGTGAGATATACGTAATTTTAAACTTTCTAGCAGCCTCATTTAAAAAATTACAAAGAAATATGATTAACTTTAATAGTATATTTTCTTAGATAAAATACATAAAAAATATTACCACTTCAACATATAATCAATATAAAATTATTAATGCAATATTTTACATTATTTTTTCATAAGTCTTTGAAATCTAGTATATGGTTTACACATAGAGCACACCTCAGTTTGGTAATGCTAAATTTTAATTAGAAATATTTGATGTGTATTTATATTTCATAAAATTTAGAGCTGAGAACGTAAATTCACATACCTAAATTGTTTTGAACGTACTTTAAAAGTTTTCCAATAACTGAATCAAGTTTTAAAAATTTAAGTTAATTAAAATTGAATAAAATTAAAAATTCAATTCCTCAAGTCCCAGTAGCTACATTTTAATTATTCAATAGCCACATGTGGTGGGTGGCTACAGTATTAAACAGTGTAGCTGTAGGGGAAGGAAGGAGAGGGTGGTCATGCCCAGGAGTCGTGCTGATGAAGATCCTAAAGAATTTCGATAATTTAATAAGACTATGAGGATTATTAAATCCTCATAAATCCTTAATAAGACTATGAGGATTATTAAATCCTTCATAAATAAGACTTATTTATGAAATATATTTATGAAATATAACATTCTATATGAGTTTTCAGTTTTGCTTGTTTTAGTTTCCCGAGGCTGCTATAACAAATTACCACAAACCTGGTGGTTTAAAACAATAGAAATGTATCATCTTACAGTTCTGGAAGCTAGGAGTCCAGATCCAGCAAGGCCACCCTCCCTGGGGACTTACAGGAGAATGCTTCCCTTATCTTTTTCAGTTCCTGGTGGCTGCCCTAGTATTCCTAGGTTTGTGGCTGCACCACTCCAATCTCCGCCTCTGTCTTCACATTGTTTTCTCCTCCTGTGTCTATATTACCACCTGTTGCCTCTCTCTTATAAGGGCACTTATAAAATAGATACTGGCACTTGTGAAGGCATGCAGGATTTACTGGATTAATCCAAGGTAATCTCCTCATTTCAAGATCTGTAACTTAATTACATCCAAAAAGACTCCTTTTCTGTATAAGGTAACATGAACAAATTCCAGGGATTAGCACTTGATATCTTTGGGTATCTTTTGTTGCACATATTATTCATAAGGTCTGTGAAATCCTATTTTTTCTGTATCTGTATCATGAAAGCTCACGGTTTGGCAGAGGGGTCTCTTTCTACCTGAACAACAAATGCATTTGAATATAAACAAATCCAGGTTCACTAACATCTGCATTCCTACTCTGAAGGGCAGTGACAGAGCAGCCAGAGGGATCCCGAGCCAGCAGAGCACTGATAAGTTGCAAGAGGCCTAATGGGAACAATCAAAGAGACATGAGTTGATTAACACAATCTTGATTAGCACATAAACACTTCCATTAAAACACACACACACACACAATCTATGGCTTCCTTGCAAGTGACTTGTTGGCAGAACCCTCAATTTTAAATTATAATCCAATCTGAGGTGATACAGCTGCCACTGCCCAGTGTAGAATGGTCTAGAGCACAGAATTTTCCAAAATGAAAATTATAAACTATAGAAATGAGCAGTCATGGAGAAACATAGATGCTCTTAAAAAGAAGAGGTGAGCAAATGGTTTATGCACGCAATTGCACAATTTCCAGTACTCCAGAAATATAGCGATGATGGTCTGCATGTATGTTAATATTATAATTTAAAAGATACTGACTATAAGAAAAGAGAAATATTTTAAAAACTTTTAAGAGAGGTGAAATTTGAATGTAAACAAAGCTCTGGCGAAAATAATAAATAGAGAAGTCTCTTCACATGGTGCCTTTCTCACTGCCAAAGTTGATGGATAGGACTAGGGGTTCAGAAGAATTCTTAGTGAAGCTGAGAAGTCAGTCATCTCCTGTCTCTATGAATGATAGCTCTTGATTTATGAGCAGACATCTAAAGGTAAGTAAGAAGAGCACAGACTCCAAATAACAGCATATTAACAGCTCTATTTAAAAGAAAAAGGAAAAAAAAGAAAAGCAGCACTTACGACTTTATTATGGAAATTAAGCATTTAATAGATATCTATATAATCCTTTTTTGAATTGATAAGGAAAAACATCCTCAGAGGGAAAATAAATTTTGGTTTCTTTTTCTTTCCCTGAAGGATGGAACTTTTAACAATAGCCTGTAACAGTTTAACAAGTGCTTCCTCACTTTTCAGTTAAATCTGAATTGGGTCATTATTCCTTAATTGCAAAGCAAGAAAAACCTGTTCAAAGTGTTAAACTAGGTAACAGACAAACACATTAGTTTTCAGCTTTTTTTTTTAAACTTTCTAGAATGCTTTGGTATTATCTAACTCATGAAGAGAAAACACAGGGTCTACTTAAAAAAAAAAAAAAACACCACAAAACAAAAAACAACAGAAAGTTTTCCTCAAGTCAATATATAATAGGAAACATATAATGGACACAAGCTTGCTATGAGATTTCATAGTCTGTGGAAAAGCCATTTCCCCACAATGGTTAAGGTTATTAAAGCACACATCAGGGTTTCTGGTAGTCACCTAATCTTTTAGAGCCTTGAGTCACTGATGAAAACAATTTCATTCTCAGAACAGTTTTCTTTTTTCTTCCTCGTCTCACCCTCTACCTCTATGCCTGTTGCAGCATATCCTTTTCTGATTTCAGAGAAAGTTCACAATAAGATTGCAAACAAGTGTTGGTAATTGGACTATTACAGGCTTCCATGGATAATCTGGGTAATTCTCAGCATTGTCACCAAATGTCACTGCAGTCTGTAAGGAAGCTGAAACTAAGGCAAGCCCTTACATGGATTTTGAGATGGTTTCTATTTTGAAAGGCAGCCAACCAGCACCACAATTGGCCCTAATTGCTTCTCTTGTTGGCAGTCTCAGGAGAGAGGACAGGGATGAATGAGTGAGGGAGGCTTAAAGTGTTTCTCATTAGGAGCTCGTCCTGTGTGGGTCAAGGCTGAAGCACCCAGGAAAATGGTGCATACAGCAGGGATCCTTACGGCTCTACCTTACTTACGGGTAAACGAGATGCCAGTCTAGGACTTTCATTTAACATCCTCACTGCAATAATCTGAATTGATTAAATGAGAAGAATAACAAAGAGGACAGGATGAGTGGTATTGGAAATGAGGGGAAGCTATTTTGGGTTAGGAGAACTGGGAGAAATAACTGGCCACTAAAACTCAGGAATTCAGAGAGGTTTTTCCTCTAACTTGAAATGTGGGATCTAAGGTTTCATCACCTCTAAGCTCTTGTGAATTTGTGGGGATATTTTCTTCCTTTCCTTCTTTTTCCCCATTATGAAAATGATATTCACTAATGAGGAAGAGATGTTCAATTTCATTTCAAAATTATATTTGAAGAAAACTACATAAAACTAATATAAACCACTTAAACATAAAAATCACATATTTATTTTCTATTTTAGATTTTTAAAAAATGAACTTCTAATTTTTAAAGAGTTTAATATTTACCCAAACATTGCAAAGATAGTAGAGTTCACATGTGCCCAATTCCTCCCACTGTTAACATTTTGCATTAGTAAGGCACATTTTGTCACAATTAATCAATATTGGTCTAATCCATATTTTAATTAGATTTCCTAAGTTTTTCCCTCATGTCATTTTTCTGTTCCAGGATCTTACCTAGAATACCACATTACATTTATTTATGTCTCCTTAGGCTCTTTGTGCTGTAACAGTTTCTCGGACTTTGTTTCTGATGACCTTGACAATCTTAAGGAACACAGGTCAGGTATTTTATGGAATGCCCTTCAATGTGGGTTTCTTTGATGTATTTTCTTATGGTTAAACAGAGGTTATTTGGGAGAGTTTCTGAGTTTGGGGGTGGGGAAACCACAGAGGTAAGGTGCCATTGTCATCATATCAAGAGTACATATTATCAACATGACCCATGACTCGATGACCTTCATCACCTGGCTGACGTAGTGTTTGTCAGGTTTCTCCACTGTTAAGTAGCTGTTTTTCCCTCTTTCCATACTGCAATCTTTGAAAGAATGTCACAATATGTAGCCATATTTAAAAGGTAGGGAATTATGCTCTACCTTCTTGAGAGGGAAATATTCGTATAAATAATTTGTAATTCTTCTGCATGGGAGATTTGCGATCTGGTTCTTCTCTCCTATTTAATTATTTATTTATTTAATCATTTATTTATATCAGTATGAATTCACAGATACTTATTTTATTCTCTGGGTTGTAATCCAACACTACATTATTCATTTTGTTGCTCAAATCCTTCCAGCTTTGGGTATTGGGAACTCTCCCTGTTGGCTTCTGTATTTCTTTGACCTTTCTCCATCATTGTGGAGGGTTTTAATTTTTTTAATCATTTGTTTGTTTTGTTTTGTTTGTGTGCGTGTCTTTAGCTCTACGCTCATCGTATACATTCCCTGACCCAGCCCTAGAATCAGACATTTCTCCAAGGGACCCTAGCTTATTTTATTGGAGAATGGCATTAGAAACCAATATCTGAATTCTGGGTATTTTATTACTACTGGGTCGCCTTTCCTCAAGGCCCACTCAGCTGACAGAGCAACAACATATATGTATCTACGCTAACTGATGTGCACACAAGTGTCCATAAATACCTCTATGTATATCCATCTGTATTAAAGTAAATATGAGTTCATATTGATGTTTCCAACTGTCAACCTGTACTACATGGATCATTCTGGCCTCCCTTACACCTTGCACACCGGTACTCTCCAACTCCGACAGTGAAAAACCTAGCTGATGCCATAAGCTATCTAATTTATTTAACTGCACAATTCCAGTATATATGTAAAGTGGTTTCAGAATTGCTAGCCCGTACCACTACGGAATAAAACTTTGCCAATTGGGTTTAGTGCTTACAGTTCCTTTTGCCATTAATCTTATATTGTACACTAATTTCTAAAGGCACTTAGATCTGTCCCTTTTTCCCCATCCACTTCAGTTAGATTTTTCATACATTTTCAATATGGTAAACTCTTTGTCACAGTCTGTATTACAGCCTGGAATCACCTGACCTCCTAGATGATTTTTACTGTGTATAACTCTTCGGGTAGTAAAATTTTATGGGTTTGGATAAATGCATATTGTCATGTATCCAACAGTACACTATCATACAAAATAGTTTCACCACCTTACAAAATCCTGTTTTTCACCTTCACCTATTCTACTGTCCCCCTTCAATAAACCTCAGCTATCACCGATCTATTTATCATCTCTAAAGGTCATTTTTTTCTAGAATATTATATAAATGGAATAATCCAGTATATAGCCTTTTCAGATTGACTTCTTTCACCTACCAATATGCATTTAAGGCTTTGCTATGTCTTTTCATGGCTTGATCACTCATTTTTTTTAAAAAAATCATTGAATAACTGTATGGATCTAATTACAGTTTGTTTATTCATTCACTTATTGAAGGACATCTTGGTTGCTTCCAGTTCTTAGAGATTATAATAAAGCTGTTATAAACATTCACATGAAGGTTTTTGTGTGGACATAAGTTTTCAAATCAGTTAGATAAATACCTACAAGCACAAATGTTGAATTGTATGATGAGATTATGTTTAGCTTGCAGACTATTTGTACCAGGAACAAAATAAGAAACCAATAGTTGACTGCACTCTTGTCCTGCTGAAAACCACAGATACATGCCTATTATGCTCTCTTAAAAGGCCCTGAGAGTATTTACGTGAGAAAAAAATGGAAAAGGATCAGCTTCAAAGTGGTGGTGAAGAGAAATGTATTCTTGCCACCCTTATAGTATGAAGACAAAGGCTGACCTTAAAACACACTTCCTGCAGGGCTTCAGATCTATACAGGCCAGTCTCAAGATGCTTTTCAGTTTATAGTCATCTTTCTCACATGAATTCTGATGGTCCAAATTCTATGATTTTTAATCTGCTATTTAAATTGCATAAAATGAAACAAAGTGAAAGGAATCTGCATAAGTATATTTTGGGTCGTTTAGCAGACCACTTTACACCACCTCAACTTTGCTAACTCAACTCTATGCCCACGTTTTTATCTATTACCAGTCATAAAGGTCAAGTGACACTGTGGAACACTGATGCAGAGAGCTCCCAACAGTTTAGCAGTGTAGTAATATTCATTCTTGGATTGTCTCAAAGCCGTATTCTTAGGACTATATGAGAATAGTTTTGCTTTCTTTTTTTTTGTTTAGAAGTGCTCTGTATATTCATTCACGAGCAATTCTGTGGTGGAGCATAGGCAGTCACAGGACGCCTTTTGAAGAAATATCAATGAGAAGGAATCCCTTACTTGCTGAGAGGATGAATCAAAAGATAGAAGTACTCATTACAAAGATAGAATTCACACCTAGCCCTAGCTATTTTTCCCTCAGATTAGACTCATGCACATTTATGTTCTTTACGTACGTACCTAAAATAGTTACCTAGAATTTTTTTCTGGTAAGATTAGATATGCAACCTTTGAGGCTAGAGGTCTTCCAAAACCAAAAGTCCCTGTCAAGCTCTCTGTATCTGTCTCTGTCTCTGTCTCTGTCGCTGTCCCTCTGCCTCTTTCTCTCTCTGTCTCTCTGTGTATGGATATGTGTGTGTATGCACATACGAGTTCGCATACATGTACTCAAATTATGCCTGCAACTATAGAAATCAGAAAGCAAACAAGGGTTGGTGTAGATACTATTTGAGGAAATCCTGCTATTGCTAGAAATTATGCTATTTCCATAAATTAATGCATTTTATCTTCTCAGCAACACTGTATGGTAAATATTTTTATGATCACCATTTTACAGATGAAAAAGGACTCTAAAATGAGTTAAGGGGGCTGGGTGCAGTGGCTCATGCCTGTAATTCCAGCACTTTGGGAGGCCAAGGTGGGCAGATCACCTGAGGTTGGGAGTTTGAGACCAGCCTGGCCAATATGGCGAAAACTTGTCTCTACTAAAAATACAAAAATTAGCCGGGCATGGTGGCATGCGCCTGTAATCTCAGCTACTTGGGAGGCTGAGGCATGAGAATCATTTGAACCTGAGAGGCGGAGGTTACAGTGAGCTGAGATCGCGCCACTGCACTCCAGCCTGGGGGACAGAGTGAGATTCTGTCGCCAAAAATTAAAATAAAATAAAATAAATAAAATAAAATTAATTAAAGGACGTGCTGAATAACACATAAAACTACTAGTAGAGATGAAATTCAGGGCTCTGTGTTTTCAGACATCAGCGTCTGGTATCCTTCTACATCTGGTTAAACACAGTGTCAAGAATCTCCTGTTAAGTTTACCTTAAAGAACATTTCATAGCATTACGGCTCATCTTATGCTGCAACCCCTTTGGCACTGCCTTTTATAAAAGAGTAAATTAGCTTAAATACCTGCTGATCTAGACAACATCCATGTAATAGTAGAAAACGTTGTGATATTTCACAAAGCATAATCCAAGTATTATCTGCGTCATAATTACCTGGGGTGATGATTAAAATGTTGATTCTTGGGTCAAAACCTACTCTGCAGGTATTTTTATATACACCTAATCTTAAAATTTGTCTATGATGCCCTCAAAGCTTACTTTTCCAGTTTTCAAATAAACCAGCATGCTCTTCATTTTAATTGGGATAAAAGTTGGTTTAGATACCTTTATTAAGTGGAAACTGAATGGTAATCCTTCATTTTATCAGGAGCTTCATAAATAAAGGCAGAAATCATATAAAAGCCAAAAATATTCTGAGATGTCAAGAATGGAAGACAGTTGTTTTAAAAATAATTATTATTTAAAACAAAGTCAAATGTGCCAGAAAATGCAAAACAGGTACCTAATAGTGGTGGAAAAGAGTTAGAAGATCAAGGTTTGTCTTGAAGTTGAGGGAGTATGTGGGAAGTTAGGGGTGTGTTGAAATACAACTGACACAGAAAGAGGTTTAGGACAAAATCATGATAAGGCAGAAAAAGCTCCAAGTACTGGAAGAAGCTGGTGAAAAAAGTCCTTTTACCCTCAGGAAGTCATAAGACTAGACCTCTGGGGCTTCCATTAAGTCCAGTCTTTTAGAGTACTGTCATTTATGACTTTCTCCTTGGGAAAAGGATACATTTATGGCTTTTTCCTTGGGAAAACTATACCTGATGACTAAATCAGGTATAGTTCTTAAGGGAGGGTGGGGGTGGTGCCTATATGTTCAGTAGGACTAAATGACTTCTCTGAGGGGGCTTCCAGGCCTTTAGTATACAGCATACAGAAAAGGCCAGAGCTTGCCAAAAAACAGAGCACTGCAAAAAGAGTTGCATGAGGAATGCCTGTGAACAGGAGGGGCTAAAGATGAACGCTTTGCCTTTAATTTTCTAGGAAACCATAGACTCAAGAATTTGATAAAATTGAGTAAAAGAGAATTGCCTTCCTTGTTCAATTAAAAAAAAAAAAGAAATAAAAAGAAAAAAAAGGACAGGCACAGTGGCTCACACCTATAATCCCAGCACTTTGGAAGGCTGAGGCGGGCGGATCACGAGGTCAGGAGTTCGAGACCAGCCTGGCCAACATGGTGAAACCCTGTCTCTACTAAGAATACAAAAATTTGCCAGGCATGGTGGTGGGCACCTGTAATTCCAGCTACTTGGGAGGTTGAGGCAGGAGAATTGCTTGAACCTGGGAGGCGGAAGTTGCAGTGAGCTGAGATCACACTACTGTATTCCAGGCTGGGCAACAGAGCAAGACTCTGTCTTGGAGGGAAAAAAAGAAAACAAAACAAAAAAACCTTGTGATTGCAACTTTCCACATCACAACTAATCTTCCTGCTCTCCAGTCTGACCCTTTAATATTCCAGAGATTTACCCCTTACAGACTTGATATCTGCTTGATCCCAGTTCTGTGGACCTTGATTCAATTCTGACCCAAGCTTGGAAGCTTCTAATTTGCATTTTCCACAGTCCTATCTTGAAGGCTGTTACTCAGACTGCTTTGACCCTCAGCTTTGTGCAAATGCAGCCTCTGATGCTTTGGAAATAAAGCAAGACCTTGCATTTACTTTAATGTCTGTTGCTGACAATTGTTCCACTTTATCACTCCAAATGAATTCTTCCTCCCACACCAAGGTCATGCTCTGACTCCCGTGTCTCTGCCACTACCCTTCTTGCTAATTACTGCTTTTTTCTAAAAATTCTGCTGCTGTTTCATTATTCTAATATTTCCAGTAGTGTAGACAGCACAGGCATTTAACTGAAAATATTATAGAAAACAGAGGAACATCTATAACCTAAAGCAGCCAGGGATTTTTTTTTTTTAATATTTAAAAGAAAATTCAAGATGCTGAAGTCAAACTCCACAGCCTTCACCATTTTGCCGAAGGTCAGACCTATATGTGGACAACCGTGCTAAATCCAAGAAAAGCTGTGAATGTGATATATTTTCATTTATACCTGACAAAGACCCCTTTCCACTTTGTACAGTTTACAGAGATGGTAGAAATATTCTATAAAAATGTGTTTTACCATTGTTTATTAATCAAGACCACTATTGTGAAATTTAAGAGAAGGTTAAAGGAAGCAGATAGTTCATTTTCCAAAAAGCTCAGAGAAGACTAGCTTACACAGAAGAAAACAATTTCATGAATACTTTTAAAATTAAAATGATCAAATTGTCTAGGCAAACTGATGTGCTATAAGACCCACAGCAAAGTCTGGGAGGATTTGTCTGTGGTAGCTGGGGCAGGAAGTCCCATTGGGGGAAAAAAATTAAACTTGTGACCTGCCTTTGTGTGGGGGTGATATGGTCCTTTTAATTTATTTTTTTGGAGTGTGATAGCATCTCTTCAGATGGGAGATATGATGAAATCACAGGAGAGGCTGTTCCATGTGACTTCAAGGTTAATAAGAGGGAAACTTGGCAATGACAGGGCCAGCAGACAGGGAGAAAAATCTACCTTTAAAGCTACAGATCGAAGGGTTGGAGTGATATCTATGTGACATTTCACCACTGATGTTCCTGATTAATTATCAACAATTCAAAAGAATATCAGGGTAGAGAATGGGAAGCTCTTGACAGTTAAAAGGGACATAACCTCATTAAATCTTTGGGATACAGCTTCTCTCAAGTCATTTCAGAGATGGGAAAAATGATCTCAAGTGTGTAAATCAGAAAGAAATTACATTAAAATTCTTAGCATCAATGTGATTTTAAGAGCATTTATTACAATAATAGCATTTGCCATACCAATCCTAACACATGTTCTAAAAACATGTGTTATAAATTGATTAAATATTTATAGCAGGATTATTTGCAATAACACAAAATTAAGAGTCTAGATGTCAATCAATAAGGATATTGCTAAATAAAATATGGTATATTCATGTTACAATTTACTGTGGCAGTTAAAGAATGAACTTGATCTATTTATAACACATATAGCTTTTGCAAGATGTCAGGCACTATTTCAAATGGTTTATGCATCTTAAATAATTATCACAACAAAGCTGGGAGTATACAAAAAGTAGAATACAAACCTATTGTATCCCAGTTGTACAGATGAAGAACCGGGAAACAGAAAGATTAATAATTTCTTTAAGGTCTCACAGACGATAAATAGACCCAGCTAGTCTGGCTTCACAATCCAGACTCTTAACAATATGCTTTATTTTCTTTGGTCTACTTTAAACGGTGTATGTTAAAAAAATAATTTGATATAAAAAAGACAAGTTTAATAATACTAAAAAGCTACGTCAGAGAAAAATAACAATATCTTACATATCGTACTCTACTTTGGATATATACTGGGCATATATGTATACACATACCTATAAGAATGTGTTTGTGTGTGTATTATATGTACACAGAGAGAGAGAGAGAGGAGAGACAGAGACAGAGAGAGGAAAAAGTCTACAATGCTGGTAAAGGGAGTTTGTCTTTCTTTTCAATATTGTAATTCCTATGTTAAGAATGTATCTATGTATCTCTCATAAAATTGTGAAGAATTAAAGTAAAATTAAATTAAAGTAAAACAGAGCTGGAGTCCTTTTCCCAAAATAGAGGACAGATGAGAAAACACCTTCTACATTTTTTCCAAACTAACTGTAAACTACTTAAGGGTCCTGCCTACCCACACCTTCCTTTTAGACCTTGTCTCTCACCACTGCCCCTGGCTAATCAAATCAGACACTGTTTTTCAAACGTGCTGCATCTCCCAAATCTAGACTTCCACGTAGGCAGGCTCTTCTGTTTATCAAAACTGCTTTCTCTTTCCAACACACTTAAGTCCATTTTGATGAAAGCCAGCCCTTGCTCCAAGGCCCATCTTGAATGCTAGCTCTTCAGAAAAGCCCCCAATGGGTAGTGCTAAGCATTCTTCTTTCAAGTCCTCAAGGCTTTCCAAAGCTTCCATGTGGAACCAAGTTCTGCCTTAGGTTTTTGCAATGTCTTATAACCCATGTTGAAATGTAGCATCCTGAGGATGAGCACTGGGTCTGGTTCCTTTATGTGTAAACTGTTTAGTTAAGGAATCTCAATGAGTTGAGAATATACATGGGAAATGGTTTCACTTTTTTTTTTTCCAATTTTGGTCCTCTAAATATGCTTTGTCTTCCTGAAATGAAACTTCGGCTTAATAACTAGTCCCAATTCTAACAGCTCACTCACTTGCATTTATTAAAACAATCTACTTCTGGCAGATAGGATGCTACCACTTTCCTTTCAAAATGTCAGCCTCAAACTCAGTTCAAAGTTGTCTTTCCCAGCCCCTAATACACGTTAGCCCCTGTGGCTCTGGTGGGCGTGTAAGTAGGGGAAAAGAGAGACCATACGCTTTTTTCACACCTGTTTTTCCCTTTATTTCTGACTCTTCTTCAGAGGTATATGGAAGGCTACGTGTCTCTTGGGGGTGAGGGTCCAATCCTGTTTCTGGTCATTATTTTACTTATTGATTGATTGGCTAGTGCCACTTCTCAAAACTCTACAGGGTAGCAAGTGATCAAAAAGCTGATATTCTCATGGAACATTTGTATGTGCACTTTGGACAATCCTGGGGTGTCTCCCTATTATCTGGTTCCCTGAGATGAGAAATAAAGCTGTGATTCAAATATGTCCTTTGTCTTTATTTCTCACCACCAGGAGTTTGGATACAGCTCCTTTATGTGGAGTCTTCTCACCAGGACTTTAGGTGGAATGCCAGTAATAAGCCTAACTTCTTCTCAGTGTCCTGGAGACATACGGGAAATTCATGTATGATTGCCACACTTAACTGCTTGTGCTGCTATAACAAAAATCCATCAGACTGGGTGGCTTAGATACCAAGTTTAAACAACAAATATTTCTTTCTCACAGCTCTGAAGGCTGGGAGTATAAGATCAAGATGTCGTTTGATTCAGTGTCTGATGAGGCCCCACTTCTTGGTTCATAGACTGTTGTCTTGTCACTGTGTCCTTACATGGCAGAAGGGAAGAAGAGATCTCTGGGGTCTCTTTTATAAGAACACTAATCCTATGAGGGCAGAGCCCTCATGACCTAGTCACCTACCAAAGGCCCCTCCTCCAAGTAGCCATCACCTTGGGAGTTAGGATTTCAACAGATGAATCTTGTAAGAGTGGGGGAGAAAACAAAGGTTCAATCTATAGCACATGCCAAATAGTAGGAGAGCAGGAGCCACTCTGAGGTGATCTCACAGTCTTGCCATCTCCCTCCAAATATCTCTATTTCAAGTTGTAAAGAGTCAGATCAGTAGAACAGGTGGCCAAATCCCAACCAACTGTAGAATAAAATAAATCTACACTTTCTAAACTTTGATTATTTCCCCTCACCTGAGAGTCTTAATCTTCTTCTTACAGTGATGTGTGTTTGCATGTGTCTGTGTGTGTACGGTGGAGGTGTCAGAAGCGAAGTGGGCAATGAATTGATTTTGCTTCACCTCAGAGAGCATCCTCTCAGTAAATTCCTTGGGGAAATGTCTGATCACCATTGATGGTGGCTCTTGGAATCTGGAATATGGATACTTAGCACTTTTTGACCTGAGCTTTGAGTGTTGAACACAATTGCAATGTAACAGGAAAATTCTTGCTCTGCTTCATGATGAGGTATGAACCTTCCTCAACGATCAGCTCTGGGTCTGGGACAGAAATGGGTACACAATAGAGATTGCTGAATAGAATCCCTGAGAGGCTCCAAATGAGATGATGTCTGGGAGAAGACAGGCTCAGGAAAATGGACACACTGTTCTCTGGAGTGGCACTGGGGAAGTTTCAGTAGCACAGATTCACTGCCTCCCCATTCCTTCCTGCTCACCACACAAAACAGATCTCTCTCCCTACAAGTCTGTGTTTCCATTCAAGGAAACAGAATTTGAAAACAGCTGTGTGTCCTAAGGCCCAGCAGCAGCCACGAAGCCTACTGGGCTCTGGAGCAGGATCCAGCCTGTCTCCTCCCCCTGTCTCACATTGCCTCACATTCCTCTCCAGCCAGCTCCACAGAAGCCTGGCACACCTGCGTTTGCCTTATTTGCACCTGCCTCTTGAAGGAAGCCCTTTTTTGCCTGTTCCCTCCCATACATTAGTTTTCTGTTCTCTGTTCATTTCTCTAGATTCGAACTGAAACTTGGTGGGGAATCTTCTGTTTCCTCAACAGCTACTTGAATGTACACCCCAGCCCAACAGGTGTTCACACACACGTTCAGATCCCCACTGATTTTTTTTTGCCTTTAGTTTAAATTTCACAGAAGTGTCAATAAACTAATCTTAAAAGGTACAGGCCTCAACAGGAGCCAAAAACCTAAAATATTGACAAATGAGCTCAAAACACCATGAATCCAGTAAGTTAAACCTGATAGTTCTGAAATATATATTTCTTCTTTCACTATTCTACCTGTAATGGGAAGCACGGAAGAGCTAGGGTCAAGAGAAAAAGACAACATGTCTACATTCACAGTTTTCTTTAAAACTGTCTTCTCTCCCTCTCAGAGACAAACACTTGGATATACTAAGAACTATCCATGTCCTTACATCCATAATCACACAAGCACAGGCTTCTGTGTTCAATGACTCACAAGACCTGGTTGGTGGTTGGAGTGGGAATGCATAGGTCAACATTTACTCAGCACGAATATGCCCCAGAAAGTCTATATACCACCCCGTAAGATGTATTCAGGCTCAGAGAGGGTAGGTAACTTGTCCAAGTCACACCCAGAGAAGCAACAGAGACATAATTTAAATTAGTTCTTCCCGATGCCATGATACTTTCCCATTACACAGTGCTGCCTTCTGGGGTAGCAGGGTTAGCCTCTGAACACTATTCCCAAATCCTACGCATATCGGAGTCAGTTGGAGAATCTCTTTTAAAATATATATTTTGAGGTCTCATGCCTAGATATTTTTATTTTTAAGTCTTAGTTGGAACTATGGGAATGTATGTATAGTTTTAAAGTGCCCCCAGATGAGTCTGATCTACTGATGGATTTGAAAAACACTATTTTACATTATCCACAGCAACAGTTAATAAGCACTGGTAAACATCATCTGGCTTATTTTTGATAATTCATTATGTGTTTTTCAGCTGTAACGTTATCAAAATCTGTTTAAATTCACTTAGTTTTTACTATTTAAGAGTAGAGAAATGCATAAATGTACTCTCTGCTATGTAGCATCTACCATCTACGCACCTCTCTACCTGCTAGCTTCTGTGGTTTTCCCATGGCCATGGCACTGTAGGCTCTACCCATCCAGTTTGTGTTTACCTTATCTATGCCCTTTATCTTTTTGTAGAGGTCAGCATGTAGAAAGGTAATCATTTTAATCTGCTCTCACATAGCACCCTTTTTAAAAATCCCTCTGATCATTTTATCTGCCCTTCTTCAGACCTTTTCTAGCTCCATTTCCTCTCTTTTAAGGTTCATCAACCAGAACCACATATAGTGCAGATGAACGAAGGTTTTGTACAAGGGCATTGGCCTTGGTGTTCCTGGGGGATGCAATGTAGTTATCCTAAAAAAGGCAAATCCTAGGGATTGAAACGTAAAATAGAACTGGAAATGGAAAGAGAGAGGAGATAGGCACATGAATAAAAATTCTTCCTTTTTTTCTGTCTCAGGCTATTTATTCCTTCATTTCTTTTTGCTTCTTAAGTGGAAAATGGGTGGGGATTGGATGACAGGACATTAGAGGAGCTGCAGTGACTTGGGGAAGCAGAGATGTTCATTAATTCCAGCTGGTCCGTAGAGCAGTTGACAGGATTCTAGGCAAAATTGTTTTTATTAGCATCTATCTCCCTTTTTAAATCCATGACTCCTGGGTTTCTGTTCTTCCCTTTGCCTTTCCCTACATTTCTTTAAGAGGTCTACTGGCTGTCCAAAATATACCCCAAATCACCATCTGCTCCCAAATCCTTGCCTTCCCTACCCCCTCCTACTCTCAAAACAAAAGTGCACGTTTGCAGAAGAAATTTTGCTGAGCTGGCAGCCCTCAGGAGCTGGTGATCTGATTATCTCATTAAAACAATTTACTCTGAGTGTGAATGAGCCTTAACCCTTCCAGGGATCACATGAATTTTGAAAAGCATTTGTCAAACCTAAATAATCTATGATTGATCACATTTTTGGGCGCATTGGAATATGCATAAGTGCGGGGGTGGGGAGGAGTCTGTTTTGGAGAGATGGCTGCTTCTTTCTCTTTTTTGCACACTTCCAGGCATGGGTGTTGTGTGTCGGGGAGTAGGAGGGGTGACATCAAGAGAGAAATGCACAGACACCGCATTACAGCTGCACAAAATGCATACTTGGTTAAGTAAAAACAGAGAGTCCTTTGGGGAAGAGAAACAGATTAGCTGATGAAATCCCAATTTTTTCAAAATTTAAAATCTCATAACTGTGGAGGGGTATTTATGCTTTAAATGGACTCCCCATCAATTCCTTTTCTTGCTCACAGCACTAATTTGCTATATTTTCTTGAGTACTGATCATACCTTCCTTGGAGTTCATCAACAATTCCTTCTGTGTTTCCTTTTGTATACCTCTCCCCACAAACCTCAGTGCCAACTGCAAAGTTGAATAGCAATCTCATAGGATCGCGGCATTGGAAAGAACCTAAGAAATCACCCAGTTACATTTTTCATCCTAGTTTTAATAGACGTCCGTCATTTTTGCAGCCCATTGTCTGGACGTCTTTTTTCCAGATAGAAGACTAGCCTGAATTATCTTTCAGAAACAACCTGTCCACACTGTCAGCCCAGGCAATTTGCCTGAGTTTGACCCTATTTTCAATTGGGGGAAGGGTAGGCCCTGACTGACTTTCGTAATGAAACAACTATCCCATACCCAGCTGACCACAGTAATTGCCTCAGGAGTGGGAAAGGAAGCCAATTATGGGTAAGGCAAATCAGGTTTGGAATTTTCATTCTACCATTTATAAGAGAGGTTTTTCCTTAGACGTGAGACACAGGGTGGGAAATCTAGAGGGCTGTAGCCATCTGGCTATCATGAAACCAAGCTGCTGTCAGAATGAAACCACAAGAAAGGAGGGGAAGTGAATTTTGTGGGCATCATCAGAGCCCTGCATGTAGCTTCTGCAAAACTAAAGCTTGATTAAGCCCACCACTTCTCAGCCACTACATCTCCTTTTAGATTTACATAGTTTTGAGCAGGATTTTCAATCACTTGCATCAGAGAGGAACCAAAACGACAGGCCTAAGATGGGGAATGAAATTATTTCTACTCTAGCCTGCCACACAGTTTTCCAAACATTAGGAAATCCTTCTGAATATTTTATTCTCTGAATCTTCTGCCCATTTACTCAAGTGTTTTATTTAAGGTTTTGTTTAGAGATAATCAGAATTTCTTTCATTCTGTTATCCCTCAGGTAATTGAACACAGTTAGCCTGGCTCATCGTACCTAGGTCCCTAATTTGTCAATTCTGTGGGAAAAACATCTTGAGTTACTACAACTTTTCTTTATATGACAAGTTGCCACCCCATGAATGATACATATTGTTGCAGTTGTTATTGAAACGTAGTTCCTGTAATGCAGGATCACAGGACCCTGTGGGTTTATAGCTCTGTGACATCCCTCCATCCCTCATAGCCCCCCCGCCACTGTTAAAACTCTATTGTTATTTATGCAACCTAAGTTACAGTCTTTTTTTTTAGCTACTATATCACACTGTGGAAATTTCTGTCCTCCAAATAACCAGAAAAATGTTTTCATTTTAAATGGCACGCCCCTTAATCTTATATTTTCAGGATAATATTTTTATCATAAAATTAATACATGTATGTTATGGAAAATTAGAAGATATAAATAAACATAAAGAAGAAAATTTTATTCCTAAAATTATTAACCAGAGAAACCACAGACATACTCCTGGATAGCCCTTCACACATTTCTTTTCATGTCTTTGCATATCTACATAAGCATAACATTTATTTTGTAAAAATAAAGTATATAATATTCTTCCACAGTCTTTTTAACTGCTTTATCATTGATATATTCTCATATGAATAGGTAAATACAACATATTTTTAATGGATGTATAGTATCGCCTTGTGGCAGGGGTACAATTTGACCAACTGACTATTCATGTTTTTGTTTTTTTTTTCTGTCAATAGAGATGTTCCTGATTATTTTCTTAGACTAATTCTCTCTGATAGCGTAGCAAGTTTAGAGGTTATGAATATTTTGGAGCTTCAGTTGTTTATTTCCTTATTTCCCTCCAGGAGGATTAAACTAATTTATCAGCTCATTATCAACATCCCCACCATCATGAGGTGTCATTTAAACAACAACGAAAACTATCATCAGGACTTGCAACTTAATCATCTTGATGTTGGCCCAAGAGTTTAGCCTGTCAGCATTGTTTTAAGTCTTCATTCTCATTAATGCATTATTGATATTCACCTCTTGTCATATTATTATTTATAATGGAAAAGTTACTTCTATGACACAGTTAATAACAGATAAAAATCTTGAGCAGGGTCATGCCTTGTTAAGGTTAAATACTTTGAGACCTCTTTCCAGGTTCAAGTGAATTTGTAAGTTAATATTATTTGGATTGTTATACCTCTTTTACTGTAACCCAACCCATGTTTTCATCTTCTCCACCAGATTTGGTGGCTTGGCAGAAACCTAAAATTAAGATATGTCTCTGTGGGTTTTCCTACCACATCTCCAGCTAGCTTTCCTTTGAGATTAGAATTAAGCCCAAAGTTACAATTCCCCCATAACATCTTCTACCTTAGGAAAGATGAAACTGTCAGCACAGTAAGTCAGGTCAATAATTTATCAGAGTCTGCTTTTAGTAGATATTTTAGTGTGAATTCCCTCATCTAGACCATTTATAAAAGTGTCAAAACTGGCCCTGGGAGTGATTCCTCTGAGTCTTAATTATTAGCCTTTCTCTACATATAAAAATGTATATGTATTCCTATATCTTTTCTTCTTCTGACTTCAAATCTAATCCCCTATTATAAATTATTTCCTCTACCTCCATAGTGATTCATTTTAATAGTGTATATTACAGGAAGATAGTAATAACTTCTGATGTTCTAAAAATTCTCTGAAACTCCTTAGGAATGTTAGTTTATGAGAGCATATGTTACTACATAATGGAGATTTTAAAAAATAAAAAGCATAAGTGCTAGAGATAAGGACTGTTTGGGTATATTCAAACTGGAATAGGAAAAAGATAGGTCTTAGACAAATAATTTAGTGCCATAGCCTTAGTTTGTTTTTTTATCTACCAAGTAATGAATACTTGCCATGTGTACCTCACAGAGGTCCCAAGAATATCAAATAAAAGCACACACACAGGGTGGGAATGTGCCATCGTGAGGCACCAAATAATGTATAAACATCAGCATATTTAATAAAAATAAATATGTATAAGAAATATCTCATTTAATCTTCAATGATGTCAAGGCCTTTAATCTCAGTTTTAGTAGATGCCAATACTGAGGCTCCAAGAGTTTGCTGTTAACACCCAGGATTATATGGCAGATTTGTATCCCCAGTCCCAGTTCATAAGGCTCCAAATCAATGGTCATTTGACTTAATGGGTTGTGAGGTATGTGGCTGAAAGTCATTCCCTACTTATCATCAAATATTAAAGTCTGGAAAATTAAAAAATAAATATAATTTAGAATTATATTCAATTTTGAATTATACAAAATTGTATCTTTAATTATGTCATTATCACTCATTGGAATTTCATGCTCTTTCCAGAGTGACAGAAAATAGGGGTGGAGGTACAGCTAGCATGAAATTAATTATTTATGCTTAACATCCAGCCTTTCTGAGGTGCCCACAGGGAGTAACAGATACTGATGCCACTTTAATAATTATGTTGACTATGAATTATTGCAGTGCTTGACTTTACTATAAATGTTGTGGTGTTTTTTCAAAATCTGGGTACGCCTATGGGAGTGTGTTGAGTATATGAATGTCATCTGTCATATGTGTCACAGCAGAAACAGTAGCTGGGGATGCTGGACAACATCAGTCTGCAACTCCAGAAGAGGTATAAAGGAATTTATATACTTCTTAAAAGATTTTCATCTCTTCATTGAGCTATCTGATGTGTGAGATTATCTAATCCTCCAAGGGCAGGAAATTTCATTATTTTAAGATTTGAACCCATATAACTTGACTTATTCTGTTTTCATAAGGGGGATCCTATAGTAATCCCTCAGCTACTTAGATCCCTCTTAATTAAGGTCCTTAAAACAGAGAAAATACTTTTTTATAAAGTGGAAGCTTGGTAGGTAGAAAAACAAGTTCAGATGCCTGCAATGTCTGAGACTTCATAGTTATTTTGAACAAGAGCAAACAGGCCAGTGAAAATAAGATGCACGGAGACCTATAGGTAGAGAAGCAGATGTCAGTCCCAGCTTTTGGTGACCTGCAGCACTGAAAATATTTAAATTGAAATGACACATCTAGTCTGGTGAGATCCCCCTTAAACAATGACTGTTTGTTGAAACAGGCCATGGAGGTCCTTAGGGGTATTTCTGGAAAGACAATTCTGGTTGATAATATAAATTTTCAACAATGGGTATAGCTTAATGAATCAACTAAAGGTTACTTTCGGTAAACTACACGTAATTTAAAAGTACTACAGATGGCAGGAAACTCACTTATTTATATTACCAGGGAAGGTGGTGTTACACATAGATGAAATTTTCTGTATAATTAAAGCCTAACCACTTTTTGTCAAGATCTGCAAAAGAATGTAAGAGTGGCTAACCCTACCTAAATTTGTTGCAACTGCAATAAACTTTAAGCTCTTGTTTCTGCTCTGACAGTAAGCAATCTGACAGCAAAGAATAATGGCATGGGCTGAAAAACCTGATAACCAAGTCTAAACAAATAATCTCATGTAAGAGTAATAGGTTCTCAAAGACAGTTTGAGGAAAAAAGTCCTGAAACATTGATACATGTATAGCATGCCAGACTGTGAGTGGGGAAAGAAAGATCCTAGTAGTCACAAATAAGAAGGCCACTCCATGTTATGTCTCAGATATTACACAGTCAATGTCTCTGCCTATGAAAAATCCTATTGATTCTGTCCCCAGTTGAGAGCTGACTCTTCCTGCTGTAGTCAAGGTGGAAAAATTTCACCCCATCTCTCTCTCACCCAAACATGGGGGAGAGTTTCCCAGGCAAATCTAACAAAGCAATGCTCAATAAAATACTCAGGGCAGCAGTCACATACATGTAACTTCAGAGTCTGTTGTCAAATAGTCAAAGAATATCTGCCCCACAAAAACAAAGAGAATTCATCTTTGATCTCTAATCAGTGGAAGGCATAATGCAACTCTTCTTCATCTACAGGTGAAGAATCTTTAAAAAAGACCTGAACTCTGAGTAACTACTGAAGGCAAGCTTAGGTTTCTCTGCAATTAAAAACAGGGACCCCGGCCGGGCACAGTGGCTCACGCCTGTAATCACCCAAAATTTGGGAGGCTGAGGCGGGTGGATCACCTGAGGTCAGGAGTTCAAGACCAGCCTGGACAACATGGTGAAACCCCATCTCTACAAAAAAAATACAACAATTAGCCGGGCATGATGGCGGGTGCCTGTAATCCTAGCTACTCGAGAGGCTGAGGCAGGAGAATCACTTGAACCTGGGAGGTGGAGGTTGCAATGAGCCGAGATCATGCCATTGCACTCCAGCCTGGGTGACAGACTCTGTCTCAAAACAAAAACGAAAACAAAAAACAGGGACCCTTACTCAAAGTAGTAATCAGCCTGGGAACATTCTGGAAGACAGGGAGGCGAATCAGCAGAACCAACACAATGAAAAGAAAATGGAAACCAGGAGCACAGCAGACACAGTGCACTATAGCCATTTCAGAGAGACGGAGAGGAAATTAGAATATCAGAAATGCATTGCATATTTTATATTGCTTATTGCATTTCATTATGCTTAAATTAATGGTATAATAAACTATATTAAAATGCCTTCAATAGTATGCATTTAGTCTTTGTAGGATCCTAAATTGAAATTTCGCAACAGGTATTATAATACTATTGTCAATGACTGAACCAAGGGGCACCCTAAATGACAATTGCAGTTAACATTCTGGCATGCAAAGAAGGTAGGTAGGAGTGCAATCATCTCTTACATATGCCACACACAAGCTAACACAGCTCATTCACGGCACTCCAATAGGTAAAACAATTCATCGTTTTCTTAGAGGAATTTTATTTTTGCTTCCTTTAGAAAGAAGTGATGCTGTAAAAGAGCAATTTTTACTCGACATTTAAAAAAATAAATATCTCTGCCGTAAGTATAAGCACTTGAGTTTTTGAAATTTAATTTGAAATCAGAGTGGACCAACTTGATATATAACAAACAATAAATAACGTTTAATAACAATAATGTTGCAAAGTATCAGGACCTTACTGCTTCCTCAATAACTTTATTTCATTTGTTTCTAGTTTCTTCCTTTATTTACATGCATCCATGGTTAAGCTGACTCTTGCCCTGTGTAGAATGCCAAGCAAATTTAAGAAAACATATGCTATTGGTTTATACCTACTTTAATGTTAAAGTTTAAATAATCACCTTTTCATTTAAATAATCATTTAATCAATCCTTGAATAAAGGTTCTAGCTTTTAACAGTACTATAAATTACTTAGAACTTCTTCGAAGCTCAGTCAATACTGAAATATTCAGAGTCACGAAGCCCAAATTGGTACCATCTTCCTTGTATTTCATTATACATTTATTACAGTTCATACCTCTCTTTCTCATAGCATACTGTGTCTGGAGTTATTCCTTCTGGTGGGTTCGTGGTCTCCCTGACTTCAAAAATGAAGCCACGGACTTTCGCAGTGAGTGTTACAGCTCTTAAAGGTGGCACAGACCCAAAGATTGAGCGGCAGCAAGATATATTGTGAAGACCAAAAGAACAAAGCTTCCACAGCTGGAAGCGGACCCGAGCAGGTTACTGTTGCTGGCTGGGGTGGCCAGCTTTTATTCCCTTATTTGTCTCTGCCCATGTCCTGCTGATTGGTCCATTTTACAGAGTGTTGGTTGGTCCATTTTACAGAGTGCTGATTGGTCCATTTTACAAACCTCTAGCTAGCCACAGAGCGCTGATGGGTGCGTTTTTACAAAGTGCTGATTGGTGCATTTTACAAACCTCTAGCTAGCCACAGAAAAGTTCTTCAAGTCCCTACCCAACCCAGAAGTCCAGCTGGCTTCACCTCTCAATACTACACTTATTCATCACGACTTTATCCACATAAGATAGCTCCCTCCTAATCTTTCCCACACCTCTGTACAGCCTCAGCTCCTCTGCCCCAGAAATCACTCAAAAAGTTAAGATACTCTATATCCAGTTAAACATTTTCATGGGCTGGGGGGTAGGAAGAGGAAGATTGATTATGACAAGCTACTGGTGAATAGTTTTATGATATCGAGAAATTGACAAAATAGTCATAAAATGTGATATATGTTAATGAAGTCAAAGTCACCACATGAAATTAACACCAGTATAATTATTTAACCATAAAATAATTTAGCGCATAGTGCATGCTTTCTGTTTCTCTGTCTCTCCTTGCTCTCCCTGTTAGCTGACAACAGGATTATGTATTATTCTTTTTTTCTTTTATACCCGTTTGATGGTGACAGAAATTGAAAACTTTACTACAGCCTAAGATTACTGAATACTGAACACAAACAAACATACATACGTATTCTCAAAACACAAAAGCTAACATTATTTTGCAGGAAGACAGGTCTCCAGATAGCATTGGCTAACCCAGCTCTCCCCACCCTGCCTATTGCAGCTCTCAGAATAATTGTAGAATAAGTCAATAATGAAATGTCCTGAGATAAAGAGGAAATGTCTGGAACATTCCAGGCTATGTCCTTTTTCTTTCTAGAACAGGATGTCCTACCATGCTTGTGCTCAGTGCAAGGTTGTGCCAAGGTTATAAAACCCAGGGCAGAGTGCCTCTAGTGTCCTCCAGCTACAATGTGAAGTGGGGCATTTGCAGACAAGACACTTCTCACCCCGGGCAGCCTTCCTGAGACTTGGGGGACAAGCTTGCCATGGACTTTAGGTTTCTATTTATTCTTGCTGTCTATCTGTGAGTAATGTGCTGTGCCTGCTGTGTTGTGCTAGTGTTTTGTCTCACCAGACTTGAGAACCTTTGCATATTTATACACAATTACTTAAATATTGTTGAAGCATTTTAGGAACATTTAGAATAAATCAAAATATCAATTAACACGCATATTAACATACGGCAAAAGGTGTTATTGGTCAATAGCAAGGCTAATTTGTTTATGAAAATCAAATCTTGTTGAATTAATTTAATTACTGTCTAGAAATGACAAATTAATGTCACAGATTACAGGGGAGTGACAGAGATGATCCTCTTTGACATCATCAAGACCTGAGCCTGCATGAAATTCCTACAAAAGGAGCTAAATTTTAAATTGCTTTGCTTTATTCTTTCAACAGTGTCCACAAGTTGTAAAATTTCATAACTAAAAGTCGAGCCTCTTTACAGGGAGGATCACAACAGGCTGCAAAATTGAAAACTGCAAGTTTCATCAGAAAGAATACGTATCAATGTTAATTAAGCATTCATTAGAAAGGCTAAGTGAGCCATGGGGGGAAAAAAAGAGTACCATGTAGCTGTTGATAATTTAGAAAGTCAAAATAACCTGCCTTCATTAGAAGTTAAGGGTCACAGTTTCAGGGGAGGAATACGGAAAAAACAGAGAGCAGAGGGTTTTATTTTTCCCTAGCTTTTTATGTTTTTCATTTTAGACTTCAAGAGCAGTTGTGCAAAAAGACTGAATGGGTATTTGTAAAAGGTCAGTGTGTAGTAAGAAAGGAATCATGATGCGAGTTTAAGATCACCTCACAAGAACTGATTAAGAAGGCTATTGTAAGAAAGCTAATTAAGGAAATTAACTCAGCATCAGGTGGAACAGCTGGTGGGGATTTTCCTAGCAAAGCCTGAACTAGCTTAGGTGTCCCACTGTCAATGGCATAGTCCAGGGGCTCCTAGCCTTCACAAAAAGATAAGAGGAAATTGTAATTCAGGTCTGGGAAGGAATCCAAGGGTTTGATTTAGTTAAGTGATAATTGATAATTGCTGAGGAGAAATCAAAATTGTCTAAGTGTACTTAAAAGTGACAATGTGTACAGACAGCGCCTTACAAACTGCAAGAGGCAGCCACATTTGGACTTGTTAATTCATATCATTTTAACATTGTCTAAGTTTTATTTAGAATAATCTAAAACTTTTCTTGCTTTTGCAAAATATCCTTTGTGATTGGAACCTGAGCATCACTTCTAGGAACCCTATTTTCTAACCAGAGGTCAGTGCCTACTGCCTCAAACCTGATGGAGGCAATTCTAGTGGCTCTTTTGGTCTGTGGCACTTACCTTTCAAATTTCAATTATTTGTTCACAAACACATAAGAAAACGGCACGTAAAAATGCTTGGCTGAACATGGAGGTAAGAAGAGAAGAAAACTGCCCAAGAAAAAGCAACAAACGAAGAGACCTAGAGTTCATTATCAAGAATTTCCCACTGATGGAAAAAACAGAGACCTGAACAAAGAAAAGATATGAAGCAGAGAAAATGGGGGAAAAAAGGTCTAGTGATAATGAGTAGAGCAAAAATAAGATGAAACTGTGAGTTGAAATGGTTTTGAAAGAGGAAATAGAAGTTTGTCAACTTAGCTATAATAAATGTGGTACATACACACCATGGAACTACACGGTCATAAAACATTTTTAAAAAATCATATCCTTTGCAGCAACATGGATGCAGCTGGAGACTCTTATCCTAAGCGAACTATCACAGAAAGAGAAAATCAAATATCATTTATAAGTGGGAGCTAAACACTGAGTACACATGGACATGAAGATGAAAACAATAGACACTGGAGAATTTAAGAGGGGGCAAAACTACCTACTGGGTACTATGCCTGCTACCTGGGCTACAGATTCATTCGTACTCCCAACCACAGCATCACGCAGTATACTTTTGTACCAAACCTGCACACATGTACCCCAATTCTAAAATAAAAGTTGAGGCTGGTTGTGGTGGCTCACGCCTGTAATCCCAGCACTTTGGGAGGCCAAGGTGGGTGGATCATGAGGTCAGGAGTTCAAGACCAGCCTGGCCAATATGGTGAAACTCCATCTCTACTAAAAAATACAAAAAAATTAGCTGGGCATGGTGGCGGGCACCTGTAATTGCAGGTACTCAAGAGCCTGAGGCAGGAGAATCGCTTTAACCCGAGGCGGAGGTTGCAGTGAGCTGAGATCGCGCCACTGCGCTCCAGCCTGGGCAACAGAGCAAGACTCCTTCTCAAAAATAAAAAATAAAATAAAATAATAAAATAAAAATAAAAGTTGAAAAAAAAGAAAATAATTATCTACACAGGGTCTGAGAGAAAGAGATCTTAAATGTGTGTTTAGTCTTATGAGTGAATTGGAAGTCTATGCTAATAATAATTTGAGTCCAATAAACATGTACTTGTTTGGTGTATTTTGTGCAACACTATTGATGAAATAGAAGAAATTTGCATTCTATCGAAAAGAGCAAAGGCTTAAGAGTCAATATACTTTTATTTATTCAATTATAATAGCTTATATTGAATAAGCACTTCCTAACAGCTTTATTTGATTAATACTTTAGAGGTGTTATCTTACATGAGTTTTTTGCCAAATTTTTGTGGTAGGTACCATTTCACCTTCATTTCACACCTTGAGGAAATATAGGCTTAAGAAGACAAGCTACTTCAGCATTATAGTTAGTAAACACTGCTGCTACAAGTTTACTTATATTTCAAAAAAGTAAAATTAGCAAAGAAACAATTAAAATTAAATTTTTGTATTGCTTTGTTTAAAAACAAGATCATTATACTTCATTTTAGAGTCAATTTGTCAGAGTTCAAAAAATACTCTGAATTTTTATTGAAATTACATTACATTTAAAATTTAATTCAGGAAGGTTTTTACAATTTAAGACATTGAGATTTCTCAACTATACGCATATTTTATTGTATAATTTTAATTGTCTATAGCATATCCTTATTCATATTTAAAGTTTTCTTCATAAAGTTTGTGCTTATTTTTAATATTTATTTCTAGTCATCTTACAGTTTGTTTTTATTATGAGTTGTGTAATTTTCACTGATTACATTTTGAATTAGTTTTTGTTGGCATAGTGGAACACATTTGATTTTTGCATGTTGATCCTCTAAGCTAACATCATCTGGCCACTGATGTTCACTCTTGCTTAGGCAAGTTCTAGAGTTATTCCTTCATTTATCAAATAATCTTTGAAGGAAGATAGGAAACCCGTGAAGTATAGCTATGCTATGCAGAGTAGTCAGTAAAAAATAGTGAAGGAAGGCCCAGGCTTCACCCATCCTCAGTAATTAATACCTGCATAGCAATTCAGGGGGAAAGTGGGCAAGGCATCCTAAGGCTCAGAAGGAGCAAAATGCTATACACGCACACACATACACACACACACACACACACATGCACACAAGCACACACCAATGCCTCTAACTTCATCGAAACTCTTCTTTCTGGAACTCCTCTTTACTCCTTTTTTAAATTTAAGTTTTTAACTTAAGTACATGTTAATAAACTGTATGAATCAGAAGAGCACAGCTTGAATCCTTAGAGGGTGAAAAGGTCCATTTAACCAATACTTAGGCTAATAAACAGAATGTTCAGAAGTCACCACATATTCTTAAATTCATGACAGTCTATCCATTCAATGAAGATATAAAACCTGGAATCTCTGCTGTACTCTGTCCTGTATATATCTACATACAACTAACACCAACTCATGTGGATGGTACCACATAACCTTCATATCCATCACCTTTTTCCTACTTCCAATCTCACATCTCTCCTTACTGGAGATACTGTAACAGGCTCTTGCCTGGCCTTCCCAGTCTCCATTGCTGTTCCAGTTGTTTTTCTCAAATCCATCATGTGCACTTACTGCTTATATGCCATCTCCGGCAAGAAGCCTTCCTTGAACCTTCCAACAGAACCCCACTGCCACTCTCCTGTCAGCCATATCCTTACTCTATCATTCAATTTGATCACTGTTTGAAAGTATTTTTGTTTATATGTCTGTTTCTTCAAGAAAATTTTATTCATAGTTATACCCACAATGATCAGTAGACTGACATCTAGTAGATGGTCATCAGGTGCTTATAGAACTAAAGGCAAAGGGTTACACCTGACTGTCCTTCATTTAACAGTCAGTATTAGCTGGTGCACACCTGTAATCCCAGCTATAATACTTGAGAGGCTGAAGTGGGAGGATCAGCTGAGCCCAGGAATTCAAGGCCAGCCTAGGCAAGATAGCCAGGCCCTGTCTCAAAAACAAAACACAAAAGTTACACAGGCAATCCTGCATTACTTTTTTCAGACTAATCAAATAAGCATTGTGTTTGTTTTTTTCCCCTTTCCAGGCCACCCTTTTATCTCTATTTCAATTTAATTTTACCTGGAAAATTCTACTGGGTGAAAGGGGTGCCATAAGGGTTGTATGCTTTGGTTTATAGCCTCAAATGATGGATGTAGATTGATCCTCAACTGGACGAAAGCAAATGCTCTAGCATGGGTACAGAAGAACAAGGGTGTTTGTCACTATGATGAGAGGGAGGCCCATGGGCATTCTCGTAATTACAATTTTAAGAATACATGCAAGAGAATTTAGGTTTGCAGTGACATTTTTAGTTCTGCTTTATATAGAGTCACTATAGGTCCTTATTAAATTAAGAACCAGAGAAGGGTCATGCCTGATACGGAAGTCTTTTCTGTAGTTCACAACGAGTCTAATACACAGGTTCAAGTACTTCTCCTTATTACTACTGCACAGTTACACATCATTCTGTGGGTTTTATTTCTTTTTCTCTTAATATCTGTGATCAGGAAAAGAAAGAAACACTTCAGAAATGAAAGATTAGTTTCCTAAATCATAAAGATGAGCTTTGTAATCATTTTCCTTTAAGCAAGGAATTAAGGGATAATAAAAGCCCTAATTAAGGACCTTGTTAGCTTAACTAGATTTTCATAGGCAAAACACAGTTATGAAGTGCTGCTATAGAATGAATGGAGATGCCTCCTGTCCACAGCAAACCCAAAGGGAAGCATTCTTGCCAGGGCTTTTCTTTTGCTTCTTCTGTCTTTCTGTCCATGAGGGGTCATTCTGTTTCTGCATGAGCACTAATTCTCTCACCCTGGCCATGATTCCTTCTTCTCATTTTGGCTGTCCAGCCTTTTCGCTTTCTTTCATCGTCTTTTAAAATTTGCCATCATTCACTCATCCATTTATTAATTCAACTAGCATGTATTGAGACTTCATTGTGAGCCAGGGATAAAGCCAGTAGATCGAAGGCACAGATTAACGTAGCATGTTCTTTTCTGTCTTCCTTATCCTCTGGCCCATTCATTCATCATTATCTTCCTATGTAATTACTTCTCTGAGTCCTTCTTTCTCTGAGAGCAAAATATCTTTTCCAGGGTGGGATTACAAGCTCCCACTTTCTTTCAGCTCTCTTCCTCTCATGCAATAACCTAATACTGTATTCGCCACATATGACTTACTCAAGTCCATATTTAATATTACCATATGATATTATTGGGTTATTCTATGCCATTTATAATCACTGTATATTAAAAGAAGTCTTTAATGGGAGCAACAGTTATACTGGCTAGGACTGAGACAGCTACAAGCAAAATTATTCTCTCTGTGAGTCTGGGAAAATGGCGACAACATATTCTTGTTCAATAAAATGAGTACTTCTAGAAACAATATTTAACCCAATGTTTAACGCAATGACTACAGAAATCATTGGGAGAGGGGCCAAATATTCTCAAATTATTTTACATAAAATTCTCTGGTTTTTAACATTGAACTTGAAGAGGAAGAGGTGGTTTCACAGAGTAAAGTCCTGGGATTTACTCTAGGCTTATTGAATAAGAATCTCCTGCAGATGGGGCTTGTGAGTTTGAATATTTTTAAAAAATACCTAGGGAAGCTCAAACACTAAACTTTCAGAAACTGTTGGAGTGAGTTTTGAAGCCAGAAAATTTTGATGAAAATCCTGGCTCTACATTGACTCCCTTCTTTGAGCTTTGGTGTCCTTATTTGAAAAGCGAGATGAATAATATCTACTTTATGAAGTTGTTGTTGGAATTAAATAAAATAATGTACTTTGTGTAAAGTGTCTAGTTTATAAAGAGCTAGATATGCAGCATTTGTAAACCCAGTATATGAAATATAAAACAAGTAATCAACTAAAAATATTTTCCATGCATATTAAGAATAAAGTTTCTTCTATTTTTATATTATTAAATTAAATCACAATTGGTTCTTATTGATACTTTCTTGTCAACTTTGTGAATCAAAACAATATCACACTGAACTAGAACCAGGAAAACCAAATAGAAAGTTTCTTTGAAAATAAAACTGACTAGTAAAATTATTTGACCAAATAAAGTAGAAAAGATGAGCCACACGAGGAGTGCAGAGATGCATTTTTGTTTTCCTTGGCAGTTTTATTCTCATTGCTGTTAATAACAGTTGGGTGCCTATAATGCATTCGGCCTTGAAAAAGAGCAGAAGTAGAAAGTGCCTTGGCCCACAGGAGGTACATTATTGATCCAGAAAAGGCCTATTGAAGATGTGAGCCTAACAGAAGAAGACAGATGGTCAGTGGGAGGTAGTTCTAGAATTCTTGGTTAGTAGAAATGGGACAGTGTTGGAAGTGAGAAAAGGGAGAATATGGAATCAGAAAGGATACAGATTCATTCTTTCCAGCACTATAGGCTGCAAAGCAAGACAGAGATGCTGAAGCCATGAGGTAGAAAGTGGCAAATTGAAAAAAGGGCAGAAACATGGACTATTCTAGAATATTTTATTTTAAAGAATGAGAAGGTGTTTACTGAATGAACAATAAGTAAGAGAGTGATTAAGTAAAAGTGAAAATGAATATATTCATAAGTGCAAAAGATTGTACTGATACCCAATTAGCACCTAAATGTATAATATTCTGTGCTCTGTGTGTGTGTGTGTGTGTGTGTGTGTGTGCGCGCATGTTCATGTGTGTTTGGTGAGGCCTGGATACAAGGATAAATAAGACTTTAGCTCTGACCTCAAGTGTTTGGAATATCAAGAATAATAATAATTCAGGCATGTAGCATTTGAAAACCCAGTATATTAAATATAAAACAAGTCATGGCAATTCAATATTTATCACATTATTAAGCCCAAGAACAACAGGACATATTGGCTTTCCAAAGCATCCATTTCATATTTTTATGTTATGAAATGATAACTCTAATCAATATTGGATTTTATTTCACTTTAATCTATTTGGATATTTAGTAACATAAGAAAGCTAGTATAAAATGATTGTCTAAGAAAAATGCCATGTGTTGGCTTGAAGGTCAAATGTATCTTCCTTGCATATCCTGTAACAGCAGCTTCTGCTTCTGCTCTTTAACCAGTCCTCTTGGTGAGAAATGGTTTTCCTAAGGTTTTCAAGGTCTCATTATATGCCAGCCAAATTTGCTGAGCTATAATTTTCTTTCTAGTCACTTAAGGATTTTAACAAAACTTGGCAGAAACAAGAGTTTCTTAAACTCTTGTTTGTTAAAGAGTTTTAACAAAACTCTTGCAGAAACAGAAAACCAAATACCACACACTCTCACTTATAAGTAGGAGCTAAACACTGAGTACATATGGACATAAAGATGAGAACAATAGATACTGGGGACTATTAGAGAGGGGAGGGTGGGAGGAGAATAAGGGCTGGACAAATTACTATCCTGTGCTGTGCTTACTACCTGGGCAATGGGATCATTCATACACCAAACCTCAGAGACACACAATTTACCCCGTAACAAACCTGCACATGAACTTCCTAAGCCTAAAAGTTGAAAAAAATTTAAAAAGCGAATTAATTTAAAAAATAATTAATATTGTCTAAAATTGAAGAGGTTGGGCATGATAGCTCACAACTCTAATCCCAGTGCTTTGGGAGGCTTAGGTGAGAGGATCACTGAGGCTAAGAGTTCCAGCCCAGCCTGGGCAACATAGCAAGGCCACTGTCTCTACAAAAATAAAAATAAAAAAAAAATTAGCCAAGCATGGTGGCCCGTGCCTGTAGTTCTAGCTTTTGGGAGGCTGAGGCAGAGAGTTGGCTTGAGCCCAGGAGTTTGAGGCTGCAGTGAGCCATGATTGCACCACTGCACTCCAGCCTGGCACAATAATAGTATAAACAGACACTCTATTATTAGAGAATAATATTTAATAATACTCTTTAAAATGATAAATAAAATTTATTGGCAACCTGCTATATGACAGAAACTGTGCTAAGCACTTTATTAATTTCATTTACATTTCCCAAGAATCCTATGAGATAGATAATGACATGGTTTGGATCTATGTCCCCACCCAAATCTCACCTTGACTTGTAATAATCCCCACATGTCAAGGGTAGTACCTGGTGGGAGGTAATTGAACCATGGGGGTGGTTTCACCCATGCTGTTCTTGTGATAGTGAGTGAGCTCTCACAAGATTTGACAGTTTTATAAGAATCTGGCATTTCCTCTGCTTGTGCTCATTCTCTCTCCTGCCACCCTGTGAAGATATGCCTTCCACCATGATTGTAAGTTTCCTGAAACCTCCCCAGCCATGCAGAACTGTGAGTCAATTAAACCTCTTTTCTTTATGAGTTACCCAGTCTCAGATATTTCTTCATAGCAGTGTGAAAATGGACTAATACCGATATTGCCTTGATTTTACAGATGAGGAAAACTGAGGCACAGAGCGGTTAAGTAAATGACCAGGTTGTAGAGACATATTGCTTCTTTTTATCAAATTTCAAACTTTAAAAATATAAATACTTGGTTGAAAATGTCATATTCTAGAGCAAAAAGGGCCACACTTATTTTTATCCTCTGGATAGTCTTTTCAAAATTTACCAGATAAAAGAGAGGGATATAATAAAAAGTGAAATATAATCCCCTTTGACACTCTAAGAGAAATGAGTAATATATATATTGTGTTTCTTCAGGAAATCAGAAATACATTTTATTTTTAACTGTAATTATTCAGCAAAGGTAGAGCCATACGTCTCTTAGGATACCTCTCTCTAACAAAAGCAGAGAGAATATCTGAGTTTCACATTTTCATTTTCTCGGAGCCAATATACCAAGGAAGAACAGGATGACCGGCAGAGAGCTGCCCAACGAAAGTGATGGTGGTGACAGCAGCAGATGGAAAGCAAACCATTGGCGTAATAGAAATAATCAGATATCATCCTGCAGCTGGGAAATCAGCAAGAAATGAAGATCAGGCTTTCTCCTCATTAAATCTGTAATTAAGGCTTCACTCTGCTTTTTTGAAATCCTGCTGTGTTGGTGGGTAATACCCTCTCTGTACTAGGGTGAGGGAACCCCTACAAATGTCAGAGTGATAAGTTAATCAAAGGGTTATGTTGAGCAAGTTTGGTAAGAGATTTGGATGGAATGACAAATACCAATGAAATAATTCAATTTCCACATGCCTATCCCAATCTGATGTGGAACTTGAAGGATATGGAAAAACATTCAGGAGTCTGTGTTTGCCAATCTGATATGGAACTTGAAGGATATGGAAAAACATTCAGGAGTCTGTGTTTGCCAATCTGAATTTTGATGGCAGGAATAAAAATCAGAATCTATGTTGCAGGCTGAATAGATACAATTCTCTGGAATATATGAAAATAATAAACTATTTAATTTGCATTAGATACTGGATTAAGACTGTAAGAAGTACCAAAAGTCAGATCTGTGGCATATTCTACAAAGAATTTAAATTTGACAGAGGCAATCCAAGATGATTTACAGAAAAGAATTCTTACTGTGTCACATCAGCATTTGAATGTGAGGCACATATCCAAATATTGCCAGACTTATTTAAAAGTCCAATCATGATCTGTCATTGATGAGTTTACATAAACACATTTAATTGTTATTATCATACCAGCTTATACAATCTCTTGAGGTTGAGGTAAGAGTATGATACCAAAAAGTTTAATTTTGGCATAGTTACCTTTTCTATTTATAGATCCATAAATTTCCTCTTTCAGACTTAAGAAACTTGCCTGGCTCTCTTTTACCTGAAATTTAATGTACCCACACTGACCTTTCGTAACTTGGTAAACTAGAATTATAGCCCGCTGAGTTTTTCTCAATTGGAAAATACCCGAAATAACCTGTTGAATAAAATCCAACTGGTTTCTTGAATAACTTTCGGTATTGTTTTCAAAATCACAATGTATTATTCTTGTCTTCATAAAAGGGAAAAAAGTGACACGTAATGGGTTACATGTAAATGAGATATGAAACTCAAATGTCTAAAGCAACTATAATACAGAAGACACTATCTTGAGAGAAGAAAGAAAATAGGGGGCCTATAGCCTTTTGTTTTGTTTTTATAGCTTAGACATAGACTTGAAATTCTCACATACAACTAGTTTCTAAATTCTGTCAATACAAGATTCTCAAAGAAATATGGGCTCGTCTCACTTTGCTATAGAGTAGAAAGACCCAAGAAACAGAAGGTCTGGACTTGGACCATGAACCTGGCACTCAACTATGCTCAGTGATAAATCCTCTGAAACCATTTCTTCACACAACAAATGGAGATAAAGATAATACCAAACATAACATTTATGAAAGTGTTTTGTAAATGGTTAGAGACTACACAAATATTAGCTAGCTGGTTCAGTTTTAGGGCCTAACACATTCCTAATCTTTACCCTTACAAATTTCCATTGCCAAATACCAGGCCCCCATGACCACTTAAGGTTTTCATGAGCCCAGAAACCAGGAATGACTCCATTGCATTTTAGAAAAAGTATTTTTTTAGGAGGCAGATAACCAAACAGTTCAGCATCATTATTGTGCCATTTCATGAAAACTTTCAGCTTTAGGATATCTAGCTTTTAACCCATGCTCCAGAGCAAGGTTCTCAAAATTTAGTGTGTATCCAAGTCACTAGAGGGGAATATCCTTAAATACAGAATCTACTACCAAAAGTTTGGAGTGGGGATTGAGATTGTGCATTGCTAAAAGGTGCCATGTGATGTCCATGCTGCTGGTCTTTTGGCCACACTTTGAGTGGCAAAGCTCTAGACCTTCTGGAGGTACATTCTCCAATGTGGTAGCCAATAGTCACATATAGCTATTTACATTTAAATATAATTAATAACATTAAAATTCATTTCTTTTGGTCAGGCATGGTGGCTTATGCCTGTAATCCCAGCACTTTGGGAGGACATGGTGGGAGGATTGCTTGAGACCAGAAGTTCAAGACCAGCCTGGGTAACACAGTGAGACCCCCATCTCTTAAAAAAAGTAATCATTTCTTTTGTTGCACTAGCCACACTTCGAGTGTTCACTAGGCCATGTGGCTCGTGGCTACCACACTGGACATCAGACATAGAACATTTTCTTCACTGCAGAAAGTTCTACTGGAGCACGGCAGCAATACTCAAAGTGGAAAAATTGCCTTGACCTAATTGGTTTCTTCTCATCTCTGTGGGTTCTAAAATCATATCTTCATGTGTCTTCTAGGCATTAATGGTTTAATCTACTGTAGCCTTTACATATAAGAGTGATATAAATGACCTCGCCATGACACACTGTTGGGGCTGGGAAGACAGGAGGAATATGAGTTTTCTGTGAGTCTGAGCTTTTAGACAAACAAGAGAAACTGAATGTCAATTCCCTATCAGCAGGAAGAAGAGGGTCCAATGATGCCCAATGAGAGAATGACTAAGAGCCAGCCTTGCTCCTCTCGAGGGAAGAGTGAAGTGATATTAATCAGCACACTATTGTGCACAAAGAGTGTTCTCTCAGGAGAAGAGCAGCACATCTGTCCCACTCACACATCAAAGAGGCCCAGCAGCTGAAAATGCTTGTGTCAAATCTCCACTCAGCCTCTTTTTCTCCTTGCTTTCCTTTCCTGGTTCATTTGCTATTCTGTGGGCTGTTTAGCAGTAAGCCCTTCATCTGATTAACATTTCAAACCCATTGTTGGTCTGTGCTGGCTTAAATGAACTAATCATCATTAGTACTTCAAAACCTGTCTGGCTATGCCTGCAAGGGGGAAAAAAAGGAGGAAGAGAAGAAAAGGAAAAGGAAACAAGCCTGACTCATTAAATAAGTCATCCATAAGTAGCTGGCCAAGATTGAAACAAAAGCAGAATCCTGAGTATTTTAGTCACTAAACAAGTCATGGACATGACTCAGAGCTAAAAGGCATAAGTGGGACCTTAGGCGATGACGGAACAGAGGCATCTTCCTCTGGAAGAGGAGGGAAGGAAGCCTGGGGCCCCATCCATTTCCTTTGCTCTGATTCCCTTTCCCCTGGAAAATACCAGTTTACGAAGCAAAACTTGTTGCAGAAGCCATTTATTTTCTATTCTTTCTGCTTTATCCATTCCGACAGAATTATATTCCCGAAAGTAGTTGAGGTCGGTCATCTTTCTGATTTTCAGTGATATCGCCATACTTTTAACCCATGATCTGCATCATATTATATATAATGTGTTTAAACCTATTACCTTATTGGACCAGGTAAACCATTAGCTTGGCTTAACCTAAAATTACAAGAGGAGCTTTTTTTCCCTAAATCAGACTCTCCTAGGAAGCCTATCCATTGTTTATTTTACTTCATACTAAAGTTTTCGTCATGATTCCTATAATTCTGATAACGAAAAAAGGAAAGAATACATCCAGACCATTTTTTGTGCTTGTCTGCAAGACACAGTGACATTTTTAAAGAACGTTCTAGATTTAAAAAGGTTAATTTCCAGCTTAAACAATAACTTTTTATGGCTTTTCTTGTGAAATCAACATTTCCCACAGATGACTGAGTCCCTGCAGTCTAGAAGTATAATTCCTAAACCGTAATATGTGTAAGAGAGATGACTGGTGCAATATCACAGACTTACATATTATTAAATTATATAGTGTGCACCATTTGTCTTTTCGATTCTCTTCCAATCCTATGATCAAGTCAAGAAAAAAGTCTCTCTTGGTACCTCTGCATTGAATACTACTTCTACCTGTCAATTCCCATTTTAACAAGCAAAGCAGCCCTTAAACTCAGAGTCTTCTGAGGGAAATTGTGTCTAGTTAAAAATAAGTAATATTTTGTTTCCATTGCATCAATTATTTTTAACATTTTTTCATTTATTTATGGCACCTTAGACTGGTTTTTCTATTCATGGTAGCAATAAAATGTTTCTTAGGAATACATTTAAGTAAAAAAGTAGTCTTTAAAGAAAAATATTAACATTATAATAAAGCATGTGGATATGGAACAAATCATGAGTAGCCCGGATTTGGAGCACTCTTTTTATTTGAGGGGTGAGAAAGAAAAAAGTGGTGTTGTTCCTTTGCTGTCAGCCACCTATATACATAGCAGGTTTGATTTCTCCATCAAAAACTGTATTCATGACAATTTCGGGACAATGTTTCATAGAAACTGCAAGTGGGAAGATGAGGGAGGAACTGTCTAACTTTTTTATAGAATGATTATTTGGGGCTGAAAAAAGTCCCAGGGAACACACAGGTGGCTGAGCGGCAGGAAACGATGAAGCGCAAATGCATCCACAGCAGAAGGGTGTGCTTAAGGATCAGCAGGGAAAATTTGAGAAAATAGTTCCCATCCATTCTAGCTTGCTTGGCTTCAGTATGGTAAGTTGCTTAGAGTTTGTTACAAGTTTTCCCAAAGGTGAATTTTTAAGTATCTTCTTGCAATCTTGAGGAAGGAAGTAGAAACACAAGATTTGCTCACTATGTTTCAAATCAGTGTCACTGTCATTTTTTGACAAATGGGACCAAATTTATTCTAAGCAGCAAATATTCTGGAGGTCTCTATCATTAATTACCCTGTTATGATCTCAAAATATTAGCTCTCACATGCTAATATGTTTTAGATAAAACCCTTTACCAGTGCTTAATGAATAAACATTTATCGCACCCTTATTATTCATGAGGCAGTTTATGTTTGTTGTGGCAAGGATGCGATGTGGTATCTCGACACTCAAAGTGTGATTTGTGGACAAGCAGCCCCAGTATCACCTGGAAACTTGTTAGAAGTGTAGTATCTCAGGCTCCACCCCAGACCTACTGAATGAGAATCTGAGATGATTCATATGTACATAAATGTTTGGTAAAACCTGTTATGAAATATAGACTCTCCTCAAATAACTACATAGTCCAGCTTTGAAATAATACTGATACTAATATAACGAAGCAACAAGTGATAGTAATTAGTATAAGTGGTATAATCCAAATTTAGACAAGATAATGATATTCAAAAATCGTTGAAGAAATAAGAAAGGAACCATGTCTAAAAATCTATCCAGAATTTGAGGATAGAAGCAAGCCCCCACCTTGGAATGTGGATGAATTTTAGAAAAAGGGAAGATAGAACTATACATACCTCTTAAATATGCACAGAGAAAACCTGCTTGATTACAGTGAGGAATACATGCTGGGGACTTGTGGTAAATCAAACTCAGTGAAAAGTGCAGGTCAGTTTTGGTAAACAGAGAAGTTCACTTTTTAATAGCACAGGAAATATATGCCATCTTTGAAGACATGCAGACAAGGGAGTCACAAAAGTAGAATAAATGTCAGTGTTTGCAAAATTGAGTTGGTTAAACTGTATGTGTGGAATGATTCCTCTAGCCCTGCAGTGGATAAGATGAATTACAGGGGGGAAAGCCAGGATTCTAGAGGCTATAAATACCCTTGGTGTGGGATCAGATGCCTTGAATAATGTCTATTTAGCAGAAGATAGTCAAAGGCCCTAAAAACAATAATTACATGTAAGAGACTAATATAGTCAAACTACTGTATCACAATGACTGTGCTGATTTGAATTTGCCTCAATTAGGGAGCTCTTTCATTGAAATAAAGTTTCTAAAAATGTTACTTAATGGCATTACTACACTTCTACTCAATTCATTCAGCTGAAACCCATGTGCTTGTTATGTATCCTTTTATTTCTATGTTCTGTTGTAGAATAATAACAACAAAAATGAGTATAAACCACTGCATTTTAAGTCAGGAAGTAACTTTTCTTCAAATGAGGCAGCAGGTTGTGTCTGCAAAACCTTTAGCTGTAGAGCTACGCTTGTAATTGAAACCTCGGCTATAGCACTTTCTGGTAGGGCACTGGTGCTACACAACACTGATCAGTGGCTTAACTTCCCTGATCCTCACTTTCTTTATCTGTAAATTAAAGTGAATATAACTCATTTCACAGGGCTGTTGGCGCAAGACCTGACACATAGTTGAATCTTTAATATCTGTGCTGTTATTAACATCTCGATCATCATCATACTTATAATCGTCATCACCATGATAACTGACTCGATTAGGGATTCAAACCTAAGACATACATGTTCTCAAGTTTGAAAGTATGGCTCTGATTTTACACCAGACCAAATTTTGATATAGTGGTCCCGTAGTTAAGCCAGAGGACTTTCCAACAAAGAAGAAAAACAAGCCAGTGTTTTGTTTGTTTTGTTTTGAGATGGAGTCTTGCTCTGTCGCCCAGGCTCGAGTGCAGTCGCGCTATCTTGACTCACCGCAACCTCCGACTCCGGGGATCAAGTGATTCTCCTGACTCAGCCTACCGGGTAGCTGGGACTACAGGCGCATGCCACCACGCCCGGCTAATTTTTTTTGTATTTTTAGTAGAGATGGAGTTTCACCGTGTTAGCCAGGATGGTCTAGGTCTCCTGAACTCGTGATCTGCCCGACTCGGCCTCCCAAACTGCTGGGATTACAGGCGTGAGCCACCACGCCCGGCCAAGCCCGTGTTTTATTGAAGCTGCACAGTGGTTCTCTATAAATATAAAACTGCACTTAGTGACCAGCAATGTGTTGATATGGGAATTCAACGTGAGAAAGGCTAGGGAACCTGAAATCCCCTTCCCTGACTTTTTATTCCTAAGTTAGGTCTGATTCTGTGAGTTCCAGTTCGCCTTTACCCAGCCAGTTTTCTGGCTGATCTCAGCCTTCCTCTTCTGCTACCTCCTCTCTAATCCTAAGTGTGGCTAAAGCTACAAGCAAAGCCCTCCACATCACTTCACTTTCCTCCCCTAATACTAGATCAAACTGCCCACCAAAATATTATTTCTTCTGAAGAAAGGAGAAATTCAAGAACGAAAGCACCTGAGTCACAACTGCATAACCTTTTCTTAAGCCCCAGGAAGTCTAGCACTTTCTAGTTGTTACCAACTCTCCAGGGGTTATTGATAGAGCTTCCCTGGAGGAACTAAAAGAGGCTTTGACTAACAGTGATGATTGCCTTGGATCAAGTTCGCGTCTAATCTTTTCCCAGCACTCCTGGTAGTTAAAAGCATACAGGTATGCCCTCATTTGAAAAATAAATAGTATGTTCCTAATTCATTTATAATTGAACTAGTTTTTATTTGAGAGTCATCAGGTGTGGTTCCTACAGTTAGTAGGAAAGACTTGAGTCTACTTTACCGACATATTCAGGATTTAATCCACAGCATAGATTCTTGTAGTGACAAGAACTGTTCCAGAGCCTAGAGGAATCTCTTCACTGCTCATGAGTTAACATTCACACACTATAGAGAAGCAAAGAGCCTAAGATAACTGCTTGAACATGTCCAAATTTCTCATTTTCCAGTGGGGAAAGAGACCCCTGAAACCATTTAACCAAATTAAGTCAGGGCCAAAACCATCTTTGTCTACATCAGTAATTCTCAAAGGTTGTATCAGAAACATGGGAAGAGCTTGTTAAAATAGATTGCTGTGCTCTACCCTAGAATTTCTGATTCAGTAGATAAGGGGTGTGGTCTGAGAATTTGCAAGTTCTCAGTTGATGCTGATGTTTTTGGCCTAGGAATCATACATTGAAAATCACTGCTGTATATTACATTGCCTCTCAACCATGCAGAAACAGAATGTTCACTAATTTTTAATATTCATATTAAGTATTGTACTTGCTATTTGTTAGGGGAAAAACAATTTTGAAAAACTGTCCAGTGTAGTGACTCTGATGAAATTTCAAAAAAAAAAAAACAAAGAAAACTGGATTATACATAAAGTTTTATTATCATCATCTCTCCTTTTCCCAGCCCACTCACTTGTCATTATTTTAAGAAAATTATTTCTTCTACGTACTTACTGGCATGTTTTTAGCTCCATTTTGGGTTGTAAGGAATATATTCAATGATAAATGAAACTAAACTAAAAGTCATTGTTGCTCTCTTTAAAAGAAGATGGTTTTTATTAAAAAGCAACAGTTTTATTGAAAATATTAGTGTGAACTTTTCTACAGTATTTTGCATGAAAAGGAAATGGTGTTTAAAACAAGTATTTTTTGGAAAATTAAAAGGCTTTGATGGGGGATGAGGAAAAAAGAAAAGGAAAGGAAGACAGCTTGCGTTTTGAGCACCTACTGTGTGTTTAGCACCAGAGAGGCGCCTCCATATAATTTCAAACGAATATTCAATCAATCTGCATGTTCCTGGTGCAGCTTCTTGCATTTTTCTTTTTGTGCTAAAGGACAGTTTATACCCTCTACCATGCCCCCTCCCCATATGCATTCGTAGTTACACCCTTATCAATGACACTGATACAATATGTATAATCTGTATACTATGTCAATTACTTTTTATAGTAAGCCTTTGTTCATGTGATAGATATAAGATTTTTTAGAAGCTGGAAGCCATCATTCTCAGCAAACTAACACAGGATCAGAAAACCAAACACCGCGTGTTCTCACTCATAAGTGGGAGTTGAACAATGAGAACACATGGACACGAGGAGGGGAACATCACATACCGGGGCCTGTCAGGGGGGTTGGGGGCAAAAGGAGGGAGAGCATTAGGACAAATACCTAATACATGTGGGGCTCAAAACCTAGCTGGCAGGTTGATAGGTGCAGCAAATGACCGTGGTACATGTATACCTATGTAACAAACTTGCGCGTTCTGCACATGTATCCCAGAACTTTAAAAAAAAAAGATTGACAATCCTAAAAAAAAAAAAAAGAAAAAGATGTTTACAGTTAAGTGTTCAAAAATAGGCAATTTACTCTAGGTCACATTGCTATTGAATGCTATTGAATGGTAAAGGTGGAACTGTAATTTGCTTGATTCTAAATTTACTAAGGGAACTAAAAAAGATTTTGTTTTTCCTTTTATGCTGGACACTACACATGAGACTTTACTTACAAAAAATTAATACATAAATACAGAACATAGATCAAAGAAAAGGTCTGGGACATGCAGCTCTGAAGTGTATTTCTTCCTTCTTCTCTCTCTCTCACCACAGTCCTTCACTCTTTCTGTATGGCCCTAAGATTTGACTTGCTAGGACAGAGGCAGGAGAGGGGCAAAATAAAAGTTCAGGAGGGGAGGGGTGTGTCCTTGCTTGCTGCCCTGCAAATCCCCCAAGAGTGGTTTCTGGGCACTGCCACAGCCTCTAGAGAGCTGGTTGTAGTCCCAGATGCATTTCTCTGAATATCATGAGTTTCCTTTTCATTCTTTGAGCGAGTCAGCACAAAGAAAAGCAAACAAACCTAAATTACTGTTATTAAATGGCAGGCTGCCAAAAATCTGAGAAAGCACACAGCAACACAATATCTGAAGTCTAAAGGGAGAATTCCAAGCCAAGATTAGCATCTCACCCGGCTATCCAGCCAATCAGCCTCAGGGTTTCCACTCTCAGACACGTGACCATTTTACTGGGACATTCAGAAGTCATCTTGCAGATGTTCCAGGTGCAGATTGAAAGCAGTTGCTTGTATTTCTATTTTGGTGCTTAAGGGCAGTTTATACAGTTTGTACTATTCCCTCTTCCCCACTGCCATCCCCATATGTAGACATAGAGACCTGAACCTGTATAACATGCAATATTAATAAAAGAGTATCCTTCCCTGAGGAACTCGGTGCATTTGTTTTCTCCTTGCTTTTGCAAGGAAAACTAATGCAGGGGAGAAAAAAATTCAATATCAGAAATAGCACGTAGGCACCCACGAGAAGAAACCTGCTCAGGTGTTTGACATAAGAGCTCTTTCGAGAAGCAGTGTCTGATCGTGGAGTGGCATTTCCTCTTGATTCTTATGGAGTCTGGTATAACTTTGCTGTTGGCTACTGAATTGAGTTCTAAATTGAATTAATTTACTTTTGACACTGCCAGCACGGCACAGCGTGAGATGAAGCAGATGCTGCGTTAAGTGTAACATTATGAGTTCCTGGGTCTAATATCTTCTAAATAAGGAATGTTGCTGTGGATATAAAGGAAATTTTATTTGCGTTTGCTCAGAACTTATGCAGGCCAAAACTAGGTTCAGAATTTATTAAGTTAAATGATGGACTGAAGAGAAACCTAGTTAGGGTTATGCGAATATTACCCAGAAATTTTACATCTGTAAGTTCAAAGTAGTATAGATCTGAAAAGATGTGGACTAGAGGAAGAAGGGCCCAGTGATTCCATCATGCTTATAACTGGCATAAGTGACCATAAACCACAAGGAGTAGGATAACAGCTGAGAGCCAATCAGCTTGGCACTGAAGACTGACAGATTGGCCAGATGGCAAACCTCATTCAAGTGGATGTCATATTTTGATTGGGATTATCTCTCAATACCCTCAATAACTGTTTAAATTCTATAACAGAGACAAATCATTGCAGTATACCTACATTTGCCTTTCCCCTTCCAGAAATTATATAATAAATCTCTCAGGCAGAAGCATTTTATTTATTGTCAGTAGAGAGTTTATAATCTATGGTCAAAGTAGCATGATAATGCTTAAAAACTATCTTCCAGATGAGAATTCTAGCACATTAGCTTATGAAATCTTACTATTTGTTATCTACAATTGTCATTCTATAAATTGTTATCACCTTTCTCCTTAGATTGCAATTATAGGTCATGGTTTTGTCTTTTATTTTTCTCATGGTCTTTTAGAAACTAAATTTTCACTACATTTTACTGTGTCAATTGAATTAAGTCTATAAATTCAGCAAACAAGATATGAGTGAATAGCTACCATATGCTAGGGGATGGGAATGTAAAGAAAAAGAAACACATTTATTGGTCATTATTCAACTTGAACTCTTAGTTTCAAGACCAAAATTAGTCATCCTATCCTTAGTCCAACTCTAACTATTATGTTTCATTTGCTGTTATTTTTGAAGCAATGCTGTCTCTAAAGTTAGACTAGTCTCCTCACTCCCCTCAAAGAATACTGTTAATTATTTAATTCTCCTCTCCTGCTCTGCCTTGAACACCTGCTCCTACCTATGTGTTTCAGTCAGGGTGGACTAGGTTATCTTATAGTAATGAATGACTCCCAAATATCAATGTCTTTACCACAACAAAGGTTTATTTCTTCTCTTGCTACAAGCCTACTATGGGTTGGCTCTGGTTCTGTTTCACAGTGAATCCTTTATCTGAACCATTGCCAGTTGTGTGGAAGAAGGAAAATAACCATAACTAAGCAAACACTGATCCTCTAGGTTCTTTCCTGGAAATGGCACACCTTCCATTGGCTCGGAGCCAAACACATGGCCAAGCCTCAAGCCAATAGGCTAGTGAAATATAATCTTCTCCAGGGAAGGGTAGTGAATATTTGATGTCCACAATACAGTCTATTCCTCTAAACCAGTCTTACTCATCTGGCAGCTCTCAGCCCAAGGTCCCCTATTACATTTTCTCATTGCAGTTCTTACTAACTTTTCTAATGTTCTTCATCAAGGTTTATCTATATTACACATACAAGCATTTATATGTAATATAGTATCTTGCAATATTTTAAAATACTTCATTTTTTCTGTTGCATTTGTCTTTTCTACTCAGTTGGAAGTTATTTGAAACCAGAAACCATGTTTGAAATTTTTTTCTTGCACATACACGGTTTACAGAACTCACAGACTGTTGTATATTTCAGGGACTTTAGTAGCCTTAAGTATTCTCTGTTGATTGGCCCCCAAAATAAATCATCCTATGCATGTGCTGGTTTTCAATCAAAGCAAGTAAAAACAAGGCCCTGCCCTCTGCAAGGACATTAAAACTGGGTACTTGTAATATAACTTCCTTTTAGAATACACATGAAAACCATGTTAGATATAGTATTACCACAAAACATACAAAAATGTATTTGATATTATATAGAAAAGTAAAGGTTGTCATCATTTTTAGAAACAGAATGTTTAGGTCACTTTTCGAGACTACATTAAGATAAGCTAGGAAAAATACAAAGTAATCCAAACAATGATCTAGCTAAAGATTAGGCTGAAGATACCTCATTAAAATGACTAAAGAACAGATTTAGCCTACATCTAATGTTAGAGAAAAATTCTCCATGCACATGTGTCTTACATTAGATCCAATGTTGTATTTGTCAAAATACTCTATTTTCTGCGATGTTCCTGCTTATAATTATAGAGGAACCAGATGCATGACCTTGTATAACATTTACTTTGTAACAAGTGCTTGGAGGATTAATAAAATAATTTGTTTGGCAGTTGTGGTATTGAAGGGGGAATATAGTAGAATCTAATATAGACATGTTAACCATGTATGATTCAGAGAGGATGTACAATTCGGAAATGCAAACATCAGCAGGCAGATATGTAACAACATCAGGATTATAAGAAGCCACTTAATAACAACTAACCAAGTACATCATATGTATTTAGCTCCTTGAAATCATTTCATTAGTCTGAAAATTAAGCATATGCTGCTTCTGAGGGGAGGAACAAGGAAGACTGGTTTGCTCAGGAGATTGGTAAATGCATGCAAAGCTATTTATCTTGAGATTATAGGTCTGGCTTCAACCAAGAAGCTAAAGACAGTTATTGCTACTTTATGGCCCATATGAAATGAACTGTCATTATCAGTTTAGATGCTCATTTCAGCAGGCTGTCACCACAGTATGGGTTTGGATAACCCTAATGGATATGTGGACAAACGTCTGTTTGGAGAGATAGCATATTGAAAAGAGCCCTTGGCTGAGAATCAGGGAGATTGGAGTCTAGTTCCAATTCTGCCTCTAATAATAAGTAACATGAGAATCTCCTTTCTGGGAAGGGAGCAGGGAGATAGAGAAGGGTCAGATGACCTCCAAAATCTCATCTGGACCTGAAGCTAGATAATATCCTGTGAAGGAAAGCTCCTTTCGGCTCTTCACAATAGAAACTTTCTCCTTATCTTCCCCAAAGTTACTACCCAAATAATGACTGGCCTTGATTTTGGATTTCAGTCTAGATCTATTTTCCCCTCTGATAAAGGGATAGGATGCCATCTTCCTCTCCCTTTCTTCTTCAGATGTGCAACATCTAAATTATCCCTCAATCTAGAACAGATTCTTAGCCCTAGTTATACGGCTTGTTTGCCTCTTTAAACTCTTTTGTCTTCATGATATGCCACCACCTATCACAGAGTGTCAGAAAATTGCCTAAAGAAAATTATGTTCAAATACATTTTTAAGCAAATATGCTATATATTTTAATGTGATACTTTTACTTTTTTAAGGCAAATAGGCTGAGATGAGTTCTGGGTCCCTGTAATGCTGAGATGTCCACAGATCTTTCAGACTCAAAACTATTGATAAAGAACAGCTGCCAGGCCAGAATTGTGCATCTGTAGCCTGATTACCTACAACCCACCTGTAGTGTTCCGGTTCCTTGGTTATTTCTTGCTGCTTTCAGTGAAAGCCTAAAGCTGCATGTTTCTTTGTGAGAAAGGACGACATGAATTGCAGATGATGGAAAAGAAGATGATGTTTACATTTGCCTGGTTATGTTTTTCTTTTATTTTCTAATTTGAAACTTGGAGTTTGGGGGCCTAAGAAAAGTGAAACTGACACTAAAGGCTTAGATCAAAACTGGCATCATGCCACCAAGTTAGAAGTGTTAAGGAAACAACATTCACAGGTGACAGATGGAGGGAATGAGAACTAACACTCAGAGGCAGCCATGGCGATGGTGCTGTGCTCTCTCCACCTACATTAGGTCTTTTAGTCTTCATGGCCTGGCAGATGAAGAAACTGAGGTCCACAAAGTTTAGGTCACTTGTTCAAGTTACACAGCAGGGATGGGGCCAGATTTGTCCTTCAGCATCCTACCTCTGGAGCTGATTCTATTAACCATTAAGCGCTACTGCCTTGTAAACCTGTGTGCAGGGGCTGGTGGGAGGATCAGGCTTCATTTCTATATCTATCTGGCTTCAAAACTCACTAGTTCAAGCTTCCTTCCAACAATGAAGAAATAACAGTGATTGGGTGTGGAATAACAATAAATGCCAGCCAAATTCCTCCTCCTGGCATGCTCTACCCTATACCCAGAACTGTTGAGCTGCCTCTGATGTTTCCTCATGTATTCTGAAGGGGAAAACAGTCCTGCTTGGGAAAACTCACTGAACAGGCAAAATCATTTTGTGGAGGTGGATGTTTGTTGGAGATTTAGTGGAGGTGGATGTTTGTTTGTTGGTTTATTTGTTTGTTGAGACAAGGTCTCTCTCTGTCATGCAGGCTGGAGTGCAGTGGTGCAAGTATAGCTCACTGCAGGCTCAATCTCCAGAGGTTAAGCGATCCTCCCACCTCAGCCACTGGAGTAGCTGGGACTAGAGGCACTTGCCACCATGCTTGGATTTCTTTTTTTTCTTTCTTTTTTTTTTTAAGTAGAGACAAAATCATTCTATGTTGCCCAGGCTGGTCTTAAAGTCCTGAGCTCAAGCAATCATTCTGCCTCAACCTCCCGAAGTGCTGGGATTAGAGGCATAAGTTGCCACACCTAGCGGGTAGATAGATGTTTGGAAGGTTGGGTCTCATCCTAGCTTTGCCAGTTACCAGGTGTTTGGCCTTGTCTATGCCACTCAGTGTAGATGAGTTTGATTCCACAGTTGTAAAATGAAAACACCAAGCATAATTTATTGTTTTTCAAATTTTTCTCCAAAGCAATAGAATCCATTGTTTCAATGATATTTTAAGCCCAACCTCAACATATGAAACAAATGCAGTGATTTTGTCTGGGTGACACAGGATTCACTCCCACCCCTCATTCCACCCCAGGTCAAAAAAAGAAGCTGGAGACTTCTTACTGCACAGGAACAAACACCTAGTTTAGTTCCATTAGGTGGTCTCACAGCCCCTTCACAACCTTAATAGCCAATGACAGTTCTAAAATTGCAAATTGCTTTGAACAATATCAGGGAATCTCCTTTTTTTTTTTTTTTTTCAGACAGGATCTCACTCAGTCACCCATGCTGGAGTGCAGTGGTGGGATCTTGGCTCACTGCACCTCCACTTCCCTGGCTCAAGTGATCTTCCCACTTCAGCCTCCCAAGTAGCTGGGACCACAGGTATATGCCACCATGCCCAGCTAATTTTTGCATTTTTTGTAGAGATGGGGTCTTGCTGTGTTGCCCAGGCTAGTCTCCAAATCTGGATCTTAAGTGATCCACCGTCTTGGCCTCCCAAAGTGCTGGGATTATAGGCACGAGCCATCCCACCTGGCCTCATCTACGATTTTTAATACAACATTTACTGTCTTCTTCAAGCAGTTCTAGTCATAAACCTTACAATTAGTCTCCTTCAAATTACAGATGTGACTTATTTAGTTTTAAACACACCAAGACATGCAGCACTTTAGATAGATTTACTCTTCGGTTCAGAGGAAAGAAGAACTGGACTTTGATCCATTACCACTGTGCCAGGAATTGATTTTAGGGAAGGATATGTGATTATGGGATAGAATGTGAATGGGGGCCGTTTGGGCCGACCTAGACTCTGATTCTCCATTTGTGTGTGGTGCAGCATGAGTGACGCGGGGCGTGAGGAGTGCTTCATAAGATGTAAAAAGAACTGATTGATTTATCGATCTAAGGAAGACAGTCTCCTTGACGGAGGCATGCTGTCAAACAGTGGCAGGATGCGCTGCTAAAAGCCCTCCAGATTGATTACCCTACCTGGCACCTGATCCCTCATCACTGTGGCAGGTGAAGAGTTCTGGAAATGTACTCACAGCTGCATTAATAAGATAGGAGGCGAACAAACAAGGAAACGTGGGTCAGGCAAGGTTCTGACAGAGGAAAGGGTTTTCCACTGCTCTGAATTCCCTCAAAATGGAAAGTCTCTCAAACCGTGTGAAACACACAGGCTGAAAATGAGACAAAATAGCTAATCGAGCTGAAAATGCGTGTGGCAGCAATGACACCTCTGGGTTCTGAAGTTCTGTGATTTGGTTTTCCCATCTGTTACTGCTTCTAAAATTTGACAATTCCTGTTTGAATACTTATGTAATTAGAAAATGCTTTGGAAATAGTGTACTAAATGACACACCTGGTATAATTTGCAAAACACTTCTTTTAACCATGCTAGAGAATCTCCACACGCAAATATCGTGCATCCTACCATGTGGATCAATAAGAAAACTTAAAAGCCACACATATATGCATCACAGAAGTGATCTTTATACACACACTCTTAGCAAGTCATTGCCAAAGATCAAACGCCAGGTGATAATCAGGGAAGGCATCTAGCTAAGACTGGACAAAAATAGTAGGGGTAAATAAGTCCATTATAATGGTGTTGAAAGAAGGTATTGATGTTATCACTTTTTCAGATGACTGGTGTTGTCTGTGACAGGTAGAGTCACACCCTTTTAAAAGGAGACTGTTCAAAGCCTTGACGTGTTAAAAGAGAAATTAGTCTGCTCCAAATCCTGAAAGAAAATGAGAGTTTTGGCATAATGTGTATTTGTTTAAAAGGATGAAAGTTGTAGCTACAGATGTGAAGCATTAAAAATGTTATTTCAGAATTTCTAGCACCAAAATTTAAACTGTAGAATTGTAGGAAATCAGAGCTAGAGAGACTAGAGAATTCTCTATCCCCTTATTTTACCTATGAAAGTTTTCTGATAGGTGAGTAAGCCCCAGATATGTTAAAGAATTTGCACAAGTCCCACCATATGTCGGTGAAGAAGGAGACGGGATTTGAACCCAGTCTCCTGATTTCTCCACTATATTATGAATGTATATTCAACCTCTTCCCTTTTCTTAGATATTTCTATCACTTTTTAAATATGCTTGTCTTCCTCATTAATTATTATAACAATAACAACAGCAGCAGTAATAACAATACTAATAGACAAAAATCCACTCCGTGGCCACAATATCACTTTCTTCTTTTGCGTTTTTTTTTTTTTTTTTTTTTTTTTTTGAGAAGGGGTCTCGCTCTGTCGCCCAGGCTGGAGTCCAGTGGCGCGATCTCTGCTTACTGCAATCTCCGCCTCCCAGATTCACGCCATTCTCCTGCCTCAGCCTCCCGAGTAGCTGGGACTACAGGCGCCCGCCATCACGCCCGGCTAATTTTTTTTGTATTTTTAGTAGAGACGGGGTTTCACCGTCTTAGCCAGGATGGTCTCGATCTTCTGACCTCGTGATCTGCCCGCCTCAGCCTCCCAAAGTGCTGGGATTACAGGCGTGAGCCACTACGCCCGGCCTCTTTTGCTTTTAAAGTCTATTTACATAATTAACTAGCTAGTCAGAACCCAATTGAAATAGGCCTCTGTTCTCACCTGGGAGATGATAACATCACAGATGGACACCCACCATCACCCTAGAAAATGTACCCTAACTTTCAGTGTGGTACCACAGACTGAAGGGATGACCTTGGGAAGAGAAAGGACCATTAAAGCAAAACTAATTTCCTAGCTTCACGGAAATAAAATCTGGCAAAAAGAAGCAAACAGTTTATCAACCACAATTTTAGAGAGGGATAGGGACACCGAGTTAGATCTTTGAAGATAGGGCTTCATCGTTTCTCAGCCTTTTGGCTAAGATCAAGTGAAGATAATGCTTCAGATGGAGCAACGGTTCCATCAGGCAGTTACATAACCTACTGAATACTCCTTCTGCACAAGGGGTTTTTAACATGGGATCTGTGGACTGGATAGGAAAAAAATTACATCAGTGTTCTCATTAAGCACTAAATAAATTCATTCTTTCTCTCAATTATGAATGTATTCAACAAACTGTGATATAGTGTTAAAATTAACCATGATCTTATCCTTAGTAGAATCACAGATATTTTTGTATTGCACTAATTTGGATGTTGCAGATTTTCAAAATGTAATTTACACTCTTCTCTATTTTGAAGTTATAGCATAATCGAACCTACTTCTACATCTTGTTATTTAGTATACCTTCCCTATCCATGGTACGTGTTCCCTAGTTGCAGTTACCCGTGGTTAACTGCAGTCCAAAAATAGGTGAGTACAGTACAATAATATATTTGAGAGAGGGAGAGAGAGAGAGAGAGAGAGAAAGAGAGAGAGAGAGAGAGAGACAGAGAGCGAGCACACACAACTGCGTTCACACAACTTTTATTTCAGTATGTTGCTATAATTCTTCTACCTTGTTATTAGTTGTTAATCTCTTACTGTGCTTAAGTTATAAATTAAGCTTCATCATGGGTTTTATGTATAGGAAAAACAGTATACATAGAGTTCAGTACTATCCATGGTTTCAGGCATCCACTGGGGTTCTTGGAATGTACGGCCTGTAGATAAGGGGGTTATATAATATTAGTATACTTTCCTAATACTAAGTATAATTATATACTTTCTAAATATAGTATGCCCCATGGATACCTGGTTTGCTTCCAGTTTTTGACTATTATGAATAAAGCTGCTATGAACATTTTTTACAGGTTTTTGTGTGAACTTTTCATTTCTGTGGGAAAAAAACGTCTTGGAGTGCAATCAGTCGGTCATATGGTGGTTTCATGTTTTGTTTTGTTTTTGTTGTAAACTACCAAATTGTTCTCCAAACTTTAGGACGTTTTTTATTCCCTCCATCATTGTGTGAGCAACCAGTTCCTCTGCATCCTCATCACCAATTTGGTGTTCTCATATTTTAAAAAGTAGTAATTCTCATGGCTATAAACTGATATTTCATTGTGATTTTAACCTGTATTTCCCTAAATATATTAAACATCTTTTCATGTGATTATTTTCCACCTGTATTGTATATCTTCTTCAGTGAAATGTTTGTTCCTGCCTTTTGACCATTCTCTAATAGGATTTTTTTTTCTTTTACTTTTGAAATTTGGGAATTCTTTATGTGTTCTAGATAGTAGTCGTTTGTAGAATATGGGGATTAATTTTTTTTTCTCCAAGTCTATAGCTTGTCCTTTCATCCTCTTGCTAGGGCCATTTGCAAAGATAACAAAATTAATTTCACTGAGGCGAAATTTGTCACTTTTTCCTCTTATGGATTGCGCTTTTGGTGTCAACTATAAAAATTATTTGCCTAGCCCTAGATTCCGAAGATTTTATATGTTTTGTTTCTTAAAAGGTTTATAGCTTTATATTTTATAATTAAGTTTGTGATTTTGAATTAATTTTCGCATAAGGTACAAGGTTTAGTTTGAGGTTTGTTTCATTTTGTTTTAATTTTTTGGACTATGAATGTCCAATTGCTCCATGATCCATTTATTGAAAAGTGTATTCTTCCTCAATTTGTAAAATTTTGTTAAATTCAGTTGAGCATATCTATGTGCATATCTCTGGGCTATTTTTTTCTGTCTTATTGACCTATGTGTCTGTCCTTCTGCCAATACCATACAGCTTTGATTACTATAGCTATCTAATGAGCCTAAAAACAGGTAGACTGATTCCTTCTATTTGTTTTTATTTTTCAAAATCGTTTTGGCTACTCTGTTTTTTTTTTTTTTTTTTTTTTGTCTTCCTATGTAATGTTTAGAATAATATTGTCTATATCCACAGAAAAATCTTTCTGGGATTTCGATAGGAATTGCATTAAACCTGTCTACCAATTTGGGGAAAATCGACATATTCACTACGTGAAGTCTTCATATTCATTAACATTGTCTGTCTTTTTATTCAGATATTCTTAAGTTTCTTTCTTCAGAGTTTTGTGGTTTTGAGCATACAAATTCTGAACATGTTTGGTTTGATTTACAACTACATATTTAATTGTTTAGCAATTGTAAATGGTATTTTATTTTTGATTTTGGGGTTCAAGTACACATTACTAATACATAAAAATTTGATTTTTAAAATGCTGCATTGGAATGTATATTTTTTATAGACTTGAATATGTATTACATATTTTACAATTACAAAGTAGGATTTTTCTGGAGACAAAAAACTGTAGTCAAGAAAAAAGAAAATTAAGCTTTGCTTGCATGCAACAATGTACGATAGGGGTGAGCTATGTTAAAAATGATCTCTGATGGATGCTATAATGGAATAACTTAAGGACTCAAAGCTGCTTTGCTTTCAAATCTAATTATCTGTTGCAAAGTGAACATGGCCTTTAAAACAGCTAGTTATTTTCTATGCTTTTTTTGTTTTGTTTTAAAGAAATAGCTTTCTTATTTTAAAAACAATGTCAAAATTTGGGGAAGCCAAAAGCACAAAGTAGAAAATTTATATCACCCATAATCCTACTGCTTAAAAGTAACCACTATTAATTAACATGTAGATATTTAACCTCCTAGTCTTCGTTCTGTATTAACATAATGTTATTATAAAAATGAGATCATCCTGTGTTTATTGTTTGGTAACAACTTTACCAATAAAAAATAAAGGCAAGATTTTTACATCATTAAGTATTCTTCTATAACACGCAGACTATAAGCACTACAAAATATTTCATTTTGACCTTAAGAAAAAATGCACTAAATTTGAAGACAGATGAAAACAATAAATTGGTTGTGTTTATTAATGTGCCTTATTTATCATGTAACTTCTGACTTTTTCTTTCACTTATTAGTTTTAGAAGTTTTCTTACAGATTCCTTGCAATTTTCTACATACATAATCGTACCATCTGCCAGTAGGGACAGTTTTATGTATTTTTTTATTAATATGCCATTTATTTCCCTTTCTTGCTCTCGTGCTGGCTAGAATTTCTAGTACTATATTGAGTAAGATTGGTAAGAGCAGACATCCTTGTCTTGCTCCCAACATTAGGGGAAAATCATTCAGTCTTTCACCAGTAAGTGCAGTGTTAACTGTAGAGTTTTGCAGATGCTCTTTATCAAATTGAGGAAATTCACCCCTATTCCTCATTATCTAAGAATTGTTATGATGAATAAGTTTTGAATCTTGTCAAATGCTTTTTGTTACATCAATTAATATGATTATATGATTTTTTCTTGTTTAGCTTGTTATTACGGCAGATTACATTGACTGATTTTCAAATATGAAATCAGCCTTGTATTCCTAAACACTTAATCATGTTGTTTAAATCTTTTCATATATTGCAAAATTCTATTCCTAATATTTTTAAAGGCATTTTGCGTCTATATTTATAAGAGACATTTTCCTGTATTTTTCACTTTTGCACTGCTTTTGTTTGGCTTTGGTATATGGAAACCACTAACATAAAATAAATTGATATAACCTCCGTTCTCTGTTTTCTGGAAGAGATTTTGTAGAATTGATGTTTATTATCTATAAATATTTAGAAGTATTCTCTCATGAAATCATCTTGTCTTCAAGATTTATTTTGGGGAGTTTGATAATTGCAAATTCAAATTTAATAATTATAGTAGTATCACAATTTCTAATTCACATTGGGTGAGTTGTGGTAGTTTGTACTGTTTGAGGAATTGGTTCATTTCATCCAAGCTGACAAATTTGTTAGTATACCCTTATCTTTTTGACTTCTGCAGCATCTGAAGTGATATCTTCTGTTTCATTTCCAACACTGTTAGTCTGTTCCTTCTGTTTTGGAGGGGCATGCGGTCATCAGTTTTGCTTGATGTTGGTCAAAGGACCAGTTTTTTGTTTTATGTTTCTCCTCATATTTATTTTTTCAGTATCATTGATTTCTGCTCTGATTTGTATTATTCCTTCTTCCTGCTGGCTTTAGTTTTATAATTTTTCTGGGTTTGTCAGGGAGGAGCTTAGATTATTGATTTAAAATTTTTCCCCTTTTCTAATGTAACCATTTAGGGTAATACATTTCCATCTCAGCCCTACTGTAGATATGTCCCACAAATTTTGGTATATTGGATTTTCATTTTAGTTCAGTTCAATGTACTTTTTCTAATTCCTCTTGAGACTTCCTCTTTGACCCATGGGTTATTAAGAGTGTGTTGTTTAGTTTCTAAATGTTGGGATTTTTTAATATTATCTTTCCATTATTGATCTCCAGTTTGATTCCACACTAGTCAGAGAAGACACTTTGTATAATTTTATTTTATTTTAATTTATAAGGTTTGTTTTGTGGCCTAGGATATGGTCTATCTTGGTATGTATTTTATGGACACTTGAAAAGAATGTGTATTTTGATGTTATTAAGAGAAATGTTCTATAAATGTTGTTTAGATCCTGTCGGTTGATAATGTTTTAAGTTCTTCAATATTATTTGTGGTTTCCCACTACTTATATGGAATGTTGAAAGGGATATTTCAGTCTCCAACTCTAATTGTGGGTTTGTCTATTTCTCCTTTCACATCCATCAAGTTGACTTCATCTATTTTGCAGTTCTTTTGTTAGGTGCATACACACACATTTAGACTTGCTATATCTTCTTGGTGAATTCACCTTTTTATCTTTATATAATGTTCCTCTCTATCTCTGTTAATTTTCTTTACTCTGAAGTCTACTTTATTTAATTCTAATACAGACATTTCTGCTTTCTTTTGATTAAAGTTTTTATATTTTATCTTTTTCCATCCTTTTACTTTTAGTTTGCTTATACCATTATAACTGAAGGGTATTTCTTTTAGACGACATACAGATAGTTCATGTTTTTAAATCCATTCTGCCAATTTTTGTCTTTTAATTGATGTATTAAGCCATTTAATTTAATGTATTATTGAAATGTTGGGGATTAGGTATAGCGTTTATTTTTTGTTTTCTGTTTGCTCTGTTCTTTCTTTCTTTTTTTCTTTCTTTCTTGTTTGTTTGAGATGAAGTCCCATTCTGTTGCCCAGGCTTGAGGGCAGTGGCAGGATGATCTCGGCTCACTGCAACCTCCACCTCGTGGGTTCAAGTGATCCTCCCACCTCAGCCTCCCGAGTAGCTGGAATTACAGGCACACACTACCACACCTGGCTAATTTTTGTATTTTTAGAAGAGACGGGGTTTCACCATGTTGGCCAGGCTGGTCTCAAACTCCTGACCTCAAGTGATCTGCCTGCCTTGGCCTCCCAAAGTGCTGGGATTAAAGGCGTAAGCCACTGCGCCCAGTCTGCTCTGTTTTTTATTTCTATCTCTCTCTATCTCTTTACTTTCCTATGGGTTACTTGGATATTATTTACTTGGATATCATTTTTGTCTATAGTATTTTCAATTGCATGTCTTCATATATAATTTTTATTGGTAGTTCAAGGTATTTACAATATAAACATAATTTGTCACAGTCTATCATTATCAACATTTTATTGTGAGTGAAGGGTAGCAACTTTACCTTCCTATATGTCCCTTTACCATTTATAATCCAGCTGCCTTAAATATTTCTCCTATTCATATTGAGAATCACATCAGCAAGTGTTAAAATATTGCATCAACCATCAAATATAATTCTGAAAACTCAAGAAATGAAGGACAATGTATTACTTTCACACATATTTTTATGCTTTATTCCCTTTTCCCTCCTAATGTTCAAAAAGTCCTTCTTTTATAATTTCCTTTCTGTTTAGTGAGATTTCTTCAGCCATTATTTTAGGGTAGATCTACAGGTCACAAATTCACTTAGCTTTCCCTCCTCTGAGAATGGCATGATTTTCCCTTCATTCCTAAAGGATAGTTTTGCTGTATATTGAATTCTGGTTTGGGAGTTCTTTTAGCATTTGAAAAATGCATCACTTTCTTCTGGTGAGAAATCTACTATCATTCAATTTTCTTTTTCTTTATAGCTGAGGCACCATTTCTCTCTCACTGCTTTCAAGATAATTTTTTTCCTTTAGTTTTCTGGAGTTTTACTGTGAAGTGCCTAGATATAAATTTCTCTGGGTATATCTCTTAGGGGTTTACATTAGCTTCTTTAATTTTTAGGTTTATTTCTTTTGCCAAATTTGGGAAATTATAGTCACTATTTCTTTGAAGACTTTTTCAGTCTTGCCCTTTATATCCTATTGTTTGCAAACCCCAATGTCATTAATATTAGATCTAGCCCCATAGGTTTCTCAGGCTCTGTGTTTTTTTTGTTTTTTTGTTTTGTTTTGTTTTTATAAGTCATTTTCTCTCTTACTCAGATTGGGTAATTTTTATTGTTATATCATTGAGATCATTCACTATATTGTCCATTCCTTTCCATTCTGATGTTGAGCTTATTTGCTGAGTTGTATTTATTTTTGTTATTGTATCTTTCAGTTCTAAAATTTCTATTTTTTTTTTACTTTGATTTTAAGATCAAGGGTACAGGTGCAGGTTTGTTACATAGGTAGACTTGTGTCATGGGGTTTGTCGTACAAATTATTTCATCACCCAGGTATTAAGCCTAGTACTTATTAGTAATTTTTTCCTGATCCTCTCCCTCCTCCCACCCTTCACCCTCTGAAAGGCCCCAGTGTGTGTTCTTTCCCTCTATGTCCATGTGTTCTCATCATTCAGCTCCCACTTATAGGTAAAAACATGTAATATTTGGTTTTCTGTTCCTATGGCAGTTTGCTAAGGATAATGGCCTCCAGCTCCATTCATGTCCATGCAAAGGACATGATCTCATTCTTTTTTATGGCTGTGTAGTATTCCATGGCGCATATGTACCACATTTTCTTTATCCAGTCTATCATTGATGGGCATTTAGGTTGATTCCATGTCTTTGATATTGTGTTTTTTTATCATCTTTTTTTTTTTTTTTTTTTTGCTAAATGTTTGTAGCTCTTTGCTGAGTTTGCATTTTTTCATTTGTTTCAAATGTGTTAGTAATTGCTTACTGAAGCATTTTTATAATGGTTTTTTTAAAATTATGTCAAATAATTTAACATCTCTGTCATCTCACTATTGATGATTACTGATTTTTTAAAAATTCCAGTTGAGATTTTTCTGGTTCTCTGTATAAAGATTGACTGGAACATATACATTTTGGGGTTTATGTTTGGAGACTTTGGCTCTTATTCAAACCTTCCATTTTAGTTGGCTTCTTCTGACAGTGCTTCAGCATGGAAGCAAGGAGGGGGCCTCATTACTGCCAGGTAAGGGTAAAAATCTAGTTTCTCTGCTGGGTCTCCATTGTCACTAAGAAAGGAATGGCTCTGTTATTGCTGGGCAGGATTGGCTGTTCCAACTGATAATCCTATGTCTGGGAGGGCTAGGAGTGCCTCCTTGCTGTTCCTCTTGTTGTTTCCACTGACAGTGGAGTGGCCTTGTTACTGCTGGGTGGTGGTTGAGAGTTCTGGCTCTCTACTAGGGAGGACACAACCTCAGTGTAGAGAGGCGGGGATACCTTGTTACTGTCAGGCACAGGCGGAGGTCCAGTCTCCTTACTCCACCTACCCAACAGGGTAGCTTGAGGCACTTCATTATTGCCTAGTGAGAGTGGAGGTTTAGGCCTTCCACTCCCTTCAGTCTTTTCTGGCCAGGGTGAAGATTGGGCCACAGTATTTTCTGTGGTGTTTGGCTGAACTAGAATAGTTATTGGCTAAAAGTTTCCTGTTTTATGGTCTGCTCCTTTCCTGGTATTTTGGCTAGAGAGAGTCAACTTTTGCAGACACTTGTATATTTGTTGTTGTTGGTGGTGCTGCTGTTTGTTTCGTTTTTCTCTGTACCTGTTGGTGTTTTTTGTTTCGTTTTGTTTTGTTTGTTTGTTTTGAGGGTGGAGTCTTGCTCTGTCAGGAGACGGAGGTGGATACAGACTCCACCCTGTACAGGGTGAGTACAGGGTGGAGTCTTGCACCGTAGCCCAGGCTGGAGTGTGGGTGGCGTGATCTTGGCTCACTGCAACCTCTGCCTCCTGGGTTCAAGCAATTCTCCTGCCTCAACCTCCTGAGTAGCTGGAATTACAGGCGTCCACCACCATGCCCACCTAATTTTTGTATTATTAGTAGAAGTGGGGTTTCACCATGTTGGCCAGGCTGGTCTTGAACTCCTGACCTCAGGTGATCCGCCCACCTCAGCCTCCCAAAATGCTGGGATTACAGGCATGAGCCACCGTGCCCGGCCACCCGTTGGTATTTTTAAGTTGCTTTTAAGTTGCTGGCTTCTTCACCTACAAGTATGAGATGAATGATACAACAAACTAACAAACCCTGGGAACTCACCACTGTATCAGTCTTAAGGTTACTAACCTATCTGCCCTCCTCTCTACAACTTTCAGAGTCTTCTGTTTGTTGTACATGTAATGTCTAAGGTTTTTAGTTAAACTTAGTGGGAAAAAGAGGAAAAAGCACTCTACTTCATCTTCCCAGACATGGAAGTCTAAATTCTGGATTTTTAATTTATGCATTAACTAATTAATCTTGGAATAGGTCCAATGTCTTCATCAAACTGACAAAGAAGTCTGTGGCACACAATAGGTGAAAGAGCCCTTCACTAGGCATCCTCTCAGAATGAGTCATCCAAGCCACTCTGCCTTTCATTCTGTCCTTAGAGCTGACGAAGCTGACCAGTTGTTTTCATGGTATTAAACCCATCCATTGTACTCTACCTGTGAGTTGAACACCAAATGCCCATCACAATTTCTCATCCAATTCTTCTACCTGTAAGCCAGGCTCTGTCTAAATCTATATTTTGTCTGACTATGGGTAATACTGTATATTTAGTTCCCACCTACATGAATATGGGCACCAATTATGACATAAATCATAAGTTGGACTCAAAGTCAGTGTCCCAATCCTAGATCTTACTGAGATCACTATAACATGTTGGAAAATAAAATGTAAGTAAAAAAACTTTAGTTAGTCAAATGTATTTTTTTAATCATTTTTAAGATACTAGGGTAAAAACATTCATTCCTTCATTTTGAAATAGTCACTTGCAATGAAAATAAACATCGACATGATTCAAGCTTCAAAATCAACAACTGAATCAGTAAGTTACTCTCAACCTAAGAACATGAATTTCAGTTTGGGGAAAGAAGGGTAAGCCAGATGTTGCCTATCCAGGTAATTCCTTGCATCTTTCTGCAGGAATAGAAGTTCATCAAAGCCTCACAAAAGCCTCTTTCATGCATAAGTTCTCTTAGTGCTAGTTGCACTAGCAGTGCTAAGAAGGAGAAAGAAAAAAAAGAGAAATAATAAAAAGTAGGTGGATTAAAGTAGAGGTGAAACCTTTCTTGACCAGGATGAAGCCTGTCATGCTGACTAATATTCTTTAGCCCCTAAGTGGTCTTTGCTGTCAGCTGTGGCATTCTAAAGTATTGAAAACGAGGGTATTATTCACGGAATATATTTATTGATCTTCTCAAAATGTGGTGGGTATGAGATTTATGATTGAGAAATAGTATTAAGTAATTAATTTATTTACTTATACAAGTGCTGATCTTGGATTCCTTGTAAATTAAATTACCTACAAGGACAGAGTCATGAAAAGGACAACCATGCATCTCTGTGTAGTTAGTAAGAGTAACTGAGTCAGGAAATATTTTGGGCCTAACAACTGGCTCACCTGACTTGGCTGGATGGCCACTCCTTAGCCATGTATAATTTTTAATAATTTGTTAATCTATGGTTCAGATGAAGGTTTGTCCAAGTAAAAAAAAAAAAGAATGTTGAAAATGGAAAAATACTAGGCAGATGTATAATTTTCCTCTATCCCACTCTTTCCCTGGGCATTGGAATTGTTTACATTGAGCAATTTGAGATACACTTAAGATTCAAGCAGTAACTTTCCCTGAACACAGGAAAAATATGGCTCCAATGTTTGACTACAGCTGCAATCTATGGATTTAAATAACAAAGAAACTTAAAATTTAAGGGTAGGATTAACCAAAGGAAAACATGACAAATTTCCAGTTACTTATTTTCCAGAGGGGAGATTTTACTTATTCTTACAGTGCTTCTGGATACCAGCTGACTACAGGGGTACCTGCCCCGCTAAATCATGCAGTCATCATTACAGTAATTCCCACAACATCCTCAGGTTCAAGTGGCTGCAGGGTGAACGTGACTGGGCACAGATGGTCAGGGAAAAATGGAGTTGCTATGCAGATTAGCATATGAAAAAATTAGTGACCCACCCTCCTGAAGCCTGTGCCCAGCACTGCTCCCTCAGGCCTCCAGACTGGAGGACTGCAGAGGAAAGTATGTTCTTTCATATCCCTTTCCCCTCTTGGTCAGTATTGCACCTCCAAACAGCTAGGGGATAATGAGGTGAAAGCCAGAAGGGCTGCTAAAAAGCATTACCAGAGAAAATGGTTTTGTGCAACAAATATGCACGAAATGGAATTACGGCCTTGTGTTCTCCAGTCACACAAAAAAGGGGACACTTGTGGAATCTTCCCTTCTTTCTCTGTGTTTGACTGACAGAAGATATTGAAGTGGCTTGATGATGAAAGGAGTGCTTAAGACTCAAAATCATAACTTTTAGTTCATTTTCAGTTATATTCAAAACTAGAGCGTTATGATAGGTAATCTCTACAACATACTCCTTCAGCAAAAGAGAATGGGGTGACAAAACACAGGGGTAGCACAGGGATTCCTTGCTCTATGCTTCGCAGGCAGAGCACCAGCCATCTCTTTGTTCTTTCTGCCCATTTTTCAGGTGATTGGGAGGAAGGCCTGAGAGGAACACAGGTCTTCTCTGTGAGTGACTCTTTCCCACAGCCCCTCCTTTTATTAAAAGCTCTGTGAATTTTCTGCAAAGCAACCATCCTTTCTTTTTACTGGCTTCTAGATCTCACTTCAACAAACAGTGAAGAAGGAGTGTGGTAGAGGGGAGAAGAAAACAAAAGGATGACAGAGCTAAGAAGGACAGAAATGAAAAGAGCATTCGTTCAGTCTGTTCTCTCATTTTTGTACCTCGGAACCTTGGAAGATTCTTTTTTGAGCATTCTTTTCATTATGATGCTAGGAAAATGATAGACTGGAAAAGCCAGAAATTCTGAAATTCTATAAAACATGATCTCATCAATAATGTATACCTTCCCTACAACTTGCAGAAAATAAAATATTAAAATGTCCAATTTTAAAGAGGAAACAAGGCTGTGTGCTGTAATATTTTTCATCCAATATCAATGCTCTTGCGCATACATAATGTGTTCCAGTGATTTCTACAGTTTCTCCCCTGACTGGCTCCCTGACTTGGATACCTATTCCTCTGTTAGAAGAGAGGAGCCCTGGGCTCTCAGTCTAACACAAAACATGCTGGGGGTTCGGGGTGGGGTTCACAGGATATCATTATTTGTAGTTTGGTTATCCTCCAAGTACTTTCTTTAAGCTACCTTGGGGCTGCTCCTCCCCATCATTTTTTCATGCTCCATTGTATAGTCAAGGTGTTGGCTTCACATTGCTCATCTGCAGTACTAAAACAGGCTCTCCACTTGCTCTGAAATATAAGACTGGTTATGGAAAAGAGATTATAAAAAGCTAAAGGATTCAGGTAGGTTTCATACTATTCCAGCTCAAGGGAAATGTTAATGTGTCTTGATGGGACATCATTAAGTCTTTATGATAGCATAAAAGCAAAGTAGGACTGGTAAGTGAGACATAATATCCTTCGGATCAGATTTGGAAAGCTGGTCTTCAGGAACTCTAGTATTTCAGCTGGAAAATGTGCACATACAGGATCATTGATCATTCTTGTGTGTTTCACTATTCCTCCAAAATATTAAGAAAAAAACCCTATTATGAAGAATAATTTAGTAATACGCTTCTTCTTTAGCTGTCTGAAAAAATACAATTAATACAGTCTTAAACATACTTATTGACATCAAATTACATTATATAAGAAATCTAAGATAGGTACAAATGACTTTCAGACTTAAGGAATATTGGCGCAAAAGAACACCAGATACTATCTAATCCAGTGGTTTCAAACAGATTTTTGAAGAACCTTGGAACTATATTGAAGTGCCTCAGAGGCTCTGGGATAAGGGCAGGAAAGAGGTAGGTAGATACCAAATAAACAGAGTCTGAATGCTTTAGTTTGCTTCAACTGGAGGTTTCATTTGTATCTGTTTTATACTGTCTCATAGTATGACATTAAAAAAATTATATACATACTGATTGAAACTATCTCCTCTTTACTTTAAAAAATATCATCTTTTTGCCTTTTGAAAAAGATTAAGTAAAATATAATAATATTGTAAAAAATCATATATAAAGTGTGTATTTTAAAATAATAAAAGTAACATAAATCATATATCTTTTGTAATTGAGGGGTTATTTTTTGGTAACAGTTATATTACTTGTATGTATCACTAAATACTACAGACTCCCCACGCTGCCAGACTTTTATGTCACAATTTTTCTCAACTTAAGATTGCATTATCATATCTACTAAATTAACATCCTAAATTACTTAAAATAAATATGCATGGATGTGCACCTGTGTATTGGCCATGCAAATTAGCCCATGCAAATATGCTTATAGATTAAAACGAATCAGGGTATAGAACTAAATCAAATCGGTTGGTCAATTTAAATTTTAATAAATCCTACTACTCATGTACATTTAGGTTAAATGTTCATTGTGATTTGTGAGAACTTTGCACCTCATAAGGCTTCAGATACCCTGAGCTGTGGGAGCAGCCTGTGAGGGGCAATATTAAACGCATTGCTGACGGAGTCACTAAAAAAGCTAATATGAAGATGATGTTGTAAAAAGGAAACAAGAAGGAAATAAACATGTTCATGGAAAAGCAAGTTAAAAATTGTGCTATGATGCAAGCTGTTGAAAACAAATTAGATGTACACTGTACTTGCAACCCAGCAGTTGATCAACTGACCAGTTCAGGCTTCAGAGAACAATTATGAATGAAATTATAAGTAATTACATAGGTGGAAGGATATTTCAGAATCAAAGGATAACAGATGCAAGAGCTGAAAGTGATACAGGTAATTATAAGTAGTATTTAAAACCCAAATGCCTACAAAGGCATTTATAACCTGATTCCATGAAATGGCTTGGGTGGAAAGACCACTGAGCAGGATGATTACGATAAAGTGTAAACAGTCTAGACAGGCTAAAAGGGACAACTTTCATCAGGTTGAGCCCACTGCAATCATTCAGAAACTATGTTACTAGTGATTGAATTTATCAAGAAAATTTAAATACAAATCCCCTCATATTTTTAGCTGGGTACTTAATGAACAAAATAGAACAAAACTCTAAGGACTAAATAAAACATGTATATGACTTGCAATCATTGACACATATGCTCTCAGAGTTTATTGTTGAGAGAACTGAGTTCCAGAGAGGTCAGCAGTACCCAGAGGCTGCTGAGTGGTCATTCACAGCTTCGTTTTCAGATCTTCTCATCTCTAAACAACTTGGAAACAATGAAGGGGAAAAAACCTTCCCTCCGTCCCACTTCTCATATTATCTCTTTATTGCTGGAGGCTGAAGTGATTGTCAATTGTGAAGGCTGGCTCCTCGGTTTCAGCCTAATGACATTCTGGGCAGCTCAGTGGTGGCCCTGCCACAAATGAGCCACTGCCTTTGCCCTTTTCAACTTTTGCTTATTCCCCTTCTTTTGATGGCTGTAACATCAGCACTCTTCTTGGGCCAGGACTAATCCATCAAGACCTTGAGGGGCAAGAGGTTACTTCTCCCTGCCAACTCCTTCTCCTACACAAAATTCCAGAAAAATCATGCCCTCCCACCTACTAAAAAAGCTACAAGTTATTTTAAAGGTTTAGGTCAGAACATATTCCAATGGCATTCATTTTTCATTTCTCCTTCATGTGCCCAGTTTTGAAATTGTTCCACTTTAAAAATATTTTTATTTTGCTATTTTGGTTTCTACTTTTTGGCCGACATTCATTTCTGTCAAGAGGAAAGAAGCAGAGAAGCGGTATTGTACGTGTCAGATGGAAGGAATCTGCTAAGTGTCATTGAAATAAAAGACAACGACCTATATTCTGCAGCTGTTATGCATGAGCACGCTATCCTCAAGAATAGGGTTAGGGTTAGAGTAAATTATTCCTGAGAAATAGCTTATGCAAACATTGCAATCTCTAAATATTGTCTAATAAAATGAAACAAGCTTCTTTTTAAAAATCTAATTTCTAAGTAAATGGGTGTCTTGCCACTGAGCATAACCTCAAGAGAAGTAACCTTGCCATGTCTTGCCAACTGAATAGCATTATAGCTTATCAATATGGACAGCAAAGTTCTGCAGCAAGTTCCTCTTGCCAAAGGAAAACACTCTGGTTGACGAGGAGAATGAAGCATTGTGTGTATTCTTATTAGGATAATGTCAATTGGGAACTTACACCTAACCTTAGGAGGTGAATGAGGACAATCAAGTATTCTAAAGATATCTATAAAGTTATCCCTCTAACTCTTCATGTGATGTGAAGAGAATGGATTCAATTGGACTTTAACCCATCCAAAAAAGCTACGCTTTTTACTCGTTGGGAGTTCTCCAAGAAGACATTAAGAACTAACATATCTGGGGTCATGCTAGGTACCAAGAACCAAAAGCAATGTAATATTATCTCCCACTTCCAGGTGTAAAAGTAAACCACAATCAATCAAATGAGAAGACAAGCCACAGACTGGGAGAAAATATTTGCAAAAGACACATTTGATAAAGGACTGTGTTACAAAATACACAAAGAGCACTTAAAACTCAACAATAAGAATACAAACAAGCAAATTAAAGATGGACCAAAGACCTTAACAGACACCTCACCAAAGAAAATATACAGATGGCAAATAAGCACATGAAAAGATGCTCCACATCACATGTCATCAGGGAAATGTGAATTAAAATAAAAATAAGATACTACTATATACATATTAAAATAGCCAAAGTCCTGAACACTGACAACATCGAATACAGGAAACTCATTCATTGCTGGTGGAAATGCAGAATGGTGCAGCCATATCAGAGGACAGTGTAGCAGCTTCTTAGAAAACAACATGTTTTAAAACACATGATCCAGGAAATGTGCTGCTTGGTATTTACACAAAGGAATTAAAAACTAATTAGGACACTAAAACCTGTCAGTGGATATTTATAGCCGCTTTATTCATAATTATCAAAACTAGGAAGAAATCAAGATGTCCTTCAGTAGGTGAATGGATAAATAAACTGTGGTACATCCAGACAATGGAATATTATTCAACACAAAAAGGAAGCTATCAATCCATGAAAAGGCAAGAAGGAAGTTTAAATGCATACTACTAAGTGAAAGAAGCCACACAACTTATGATTCCAACCTTGACATTCTGGAAAAGGCAAAACTGTGGAGATAATAAAAAGATCAGTGGTTGCCAGAAGTTGGGTAATAAATACATGAAACATGGAGGATATTTTAGGCAGTGGAAATACTCTGTATCGTACCACAATGGTGGAGACATGTCATTACACATTTGTCCAACCCTGTAGAAAGTACAACACCGAGAGTGAACTCCAATGTAAACTATGAGCATTGGGTGATTATGAGTTGTCAATGTAGGTTCATCAGTGGTAACAAATGTACCACTTTGATGGTGGATGCTGACACGGGAGAAGGCCATGCAGGTGTGTGGGCACGGGGTGTATGGAGAATCTTTCTACCTTCCTCTCAATTTTGCTGTGAGCCTAAATCTTCTCTTAAAAAAATCTTTAAAAAATTCAAGTACAACATATAAAGGAAGTATTTTGACAAGATGGAAAATATTATCAAGTATTGGTATGCTTGATATTGCAAATACGATTTCCTTTGATTGGCTCTGCCTGGGGAGATGCCCTTTACTAGGATGATGACATAAGGGCAGAGGGTGGAATTTGGTGCAGAGGAAAGTCAGGATAGGGCAGGGAAGAGGAGACCATAGGAACTGACAGCTTTGAGCCCTGAAACCGCAGGGTTACATCACCTGTGGTCATATGCATTCACATGAGGCTGAGTGGGGGAGTGAAATAAACCTTCCCCAAAGAGGAGTGGTGGAGATTCTACAGTCTAGTCCTATTTTTGCTACAAAGTGATTATTCTTTGTTCAAGAATATTTCATATTGGAAGATTGAATTATACAGAAAAGTAAAATGGGATATTATATAGAAAGTACTCGTTTAGGAGACAGATAAGAGGGCTAAAATATAGATCTTCCCACACAAACACACACTACCCCACGGTCTAGAGGGTGACCCTTGGAGATGCTTTAATTTGCCTCTCTTTTCCATTTGACTTATCCATAGGTGGGCAATGCAAGCATTAGGAATAATTCTCATTGAGGCCTCAGTAAGGGAGCAGCTCCATAAGTCCATGCCATACCAAGAGAGGACATGCACACATATATGCATCCTCTCAAAGTGAAAGCAGTTCTGTTCAAATATTGCAAGAGCAACTGAAGGACAATCAAACACAACTGTGAGGGTTCTGCTCTTGCACAGGATCCCAAAGATAATTCACTCTGGCTGAACTGGGCTTGGTTTTCTTGGCTTAAATCTGCAAGGCTGTCTGCTGTTGGACAAGCAGGTTTCTGACAAGAGGCGATTGTTTTCAGCCACACTCTTAAAGACTTAGAGCTTCAAGCAAGAGAACATAACTGAATCAATATCTCTGAAATTGCTCTTGGACCAAAAATGGTCCCTCATAAGCTTGACTGACATATATTGAGTTGCCACATTAGAATATAAGCCCCCTGAGAACAGGAGATGTGTTCACTTGAGCCATTGCTGTGAATTACAGATTGAACATAGAGTCAGCATATGGTAAGTATTCATTTCATACTTCTTAAATTAATGTCTTAAATATTTAGGGTATTTATTTAAAATAAATTAATGCATTAAATGTTCAGGATATTTATTTAAAATTCTCATCTTGGGGCATTGAATTTTAACTTAAATATAGATTTTTTCATAAGTAGCCAGGCTTCTCTCTCCCTCCACCTTCTGCACACACAAAAGAACACTATTGTAGATAAACACTTGCTGTAATCAAACCCTAGTGTCCTATAGAAATTAAAATGTCCTGAATATTTTTGCCTTCTGAGCTGTCTGTGAAAGTGGGTGTTGGTATTTTCAGAGGGACATAATTGTTAAACCACCGAATGGAACATCCCATGTTATTGTTATAGCAAACAGTAACATCCCATAGTTATTGTTTACTCAGAGTGGAAAAACTTCTCTAGGATACATTTGCTATAAGAGATTTGTTAGTATTACAAACACTAATGAGTATTACAAAAATGTCTGGATCTCTCTGCATAATGTGATGGAAAGGATCAAAGAACATTTTTAATAAACATACTCACTTCAAAGCCTGTAATCAATAGAGAGTCTATACTCAGTCACATATAACTTAAAACATTTTCAATATACTTAGATATATAGCTTTAGGTCTGCCTCTCTAACATTTAGAAATTATAATAAAATAAATTTTATAGATATTGATCAATTTAAAATATGGAAATTATCAAAGTTGAAGCTTCTATTTAGCCTAGCAAATAAAATTTGGCCTTCTGTTGTCACTAGGTTGGGAAATCACAAAAATGATTATTTCTCTTTTTTTACCTGAAGTATGTGTGATTGATTTGATATAAGTGCATTAACTATAAAGTGAATTAAATATTATCAGCAAATTTATCAAGTAACTATAAGAGACCAGGAGAAGAAATACAGTGTCAAATTAAACAATATAAATTGAAAATAAATCTATGGATATATTAATTAATTTAAGAATTTGAGAACTAACTATAAGCTAAGCATTATAGGTACTAAATAGTTAGTTATTACACATGAGGCAGATAGTCAAAGATACGTGGTTCCTGCCTTACGCATCTTAGAATCCAGTGGTGGAGATAAAAGTCAATAAAATCATGACGTAAATGTAAAATTTCAAAATGTGATAAGTACTCTGAAGGAAAAGTGTATGATGTACAGATGACATGTAACAGGTGTCCTGATCTGGGCTGGAGGGATGCAAGAGAGATGTTCCTGATACAATAATGCTGGAACTGAGATCTGATGGATGAGCAGGAAGGAAGTGGAGGTAATCATGTGGGTAAGCTGGATAGAAGGGAGAACACAGCACAAGTAAATCCCCATGGCAGGAGAAAGCTTCTGCTTTCTGCAAAGATGTAAAATTGGCTAGTGCTGCAAGAGCAGAGAGGATGAGGCAGATGAGGTTTTTGGTGTGGCTAATAGACTTGGAGGTCACAGAGGGCCCTGAGGTCGTGGTAGAGATTTTGATCTTTTATTCTCAGAACAATGGGAAGACTTGGAATGTTTTTAAGCATAGGTGATTTGCATTGTGAGAAGAGGACACTGCTGCTTACAATCTAGAGAGTAGACTGGAGCAGAGCAAAAAAAAATAATTTGAAAAATAATTGAAGAGGGTTTTTCTTTTTTTTTCTGAAGTCGAGATAAATTGTTGCAAGAGTTTGGACTGGAGTGGTGGCGGTGATTGCACAGAGAAAGAGAAGTACATGGATTGAGCAGCATTTAGTAAGTAAAAGATGTAGGGTTTAGTCATACACTGGATATGGGGAATAAAAGAAGGAGCCAAAATATCTTCAGAATGAAAAAGGCTAAAGAACTCTGAGATGCTGACATGGGTTGAATTGTGTCCTTCCAAAAAAGATATATTGGAGTTCTAATGCCCAGTCCCTCAGAATATGACTTTATTTGAAGATAGAGTCTTTACAGAGGTGCTTATGTTAAAATAAGGCCATTATGGTGGGCCCGAATCCCTGATACCTGATTGGATTCAGTGGCAGGCAGGCATAGAGGCCAGACTATGGGAAGAGACACAGAAGCCAAGGAGAAGCCAAGGAGAGAAGACTAGAACAGTTTATTCCCTCACAGCTTTTAGAAGGAACCAAACGTACTGACACCTTGATGTCAGACTTCAAGCTTCCAAAACAGTCAGATAGATTTCTGCTGTTTAAGCCTCTCCATCTGTGCTATGTGATTATGGTAGGCCTAGCAAACAAATACAGGCACATGTAGCTAAGTTAGTTATTCTTTTCACAATAGACGCATGCTTAAGAGGTCATAGAGAGTTGCTGCATACCCTTCATCCAGTTTCTCTTAATGTCATCATCTTACAAAACCAAGGAAAATCAGTCAAAACCTAAGAAATGAACATTGGTAAGTTACTATTGACTAAAACGCTGCCTCTATTTCACTTTCACCAGTTTTTCTGCTAATGTCTTTTTCCTGTGCCACGATCTAATTCAGGATCCCACATTACATTTAGTTCTCATGTTACCTTAGTCTCTTCCTATTTGTGATAGTTTCTCAGTCTTTCCTTGTTTTTCATGATCTTGACAATTTTGAAGTGTGCTAGACAGGAATTTTCATGAATATCCTCAAATTGGTTTGCCTGACATTTTTGTTTTCTTTGATTATACTAGCGTTATAGGTGTAGAGGAAGAATACTAGACAGGCAGCATGCCCTTCTCATCCCATCCCATTAGAGTTATATGATACCAACATGCCTGTTACTGGTGACATTAACCTTGATAACCTGGTCAACATAGTGTTTGCTAGATTTCTCCATTGTAAAGTTGCTAATAGTTTTTCCTCACCGTACAGTAATTCTTTGGAAGCAAGCTTCTATGTTCTGCACACATTCAATACAAGAGGAAATTTAGATTATATTTTACAAGATGAAAAGAAAATAGACTTTGGTGCACCTCTAGTTTTTGAAATTGTATTTATTTATTTTTACTACTGGCTTGACCCATCCATCAACAGTGCACTAAAATAGGAAACATTATAATCCAACTGGCCATCAGAGCAGAGCTTCTGAGTCCTAAGTATTGCTTTTAGATTGCAAGAAAATTACTAATGGCCGAAAGGCAATGTCGAAATTGCAAGGCAGAGAGGATCAACTGGGGGCTCTGGAAAATTAACTGCACTGAAAATATTTACAAATATTGCCTATGACTCAGCAGATTAAGGTCAGCGTATGTTCTTAGATGACAGCGCCTTCAAAACCAGTCCAAATTATTTGCTAATTCCTGACAGACTTGGCTAGGCACAGCATAATTATTAAGGGAATTCATGAAGTGGTGGTGAAAATAGGCATGAAATCCATGGATTTCGCTGGGTAAGGAGGTGTGCCTCATTGTTCACCTCTCACAAAGGTTGGAAAGCAGTTTGTATTCTGTCAAGAGTGATTTGCAACAGTCACCTTAACTGTTGAAACCACCTAGCAGTCCAGGACTGGATGGTGGAGCCTTAGACATCATCATTACAAGCATCTCCTGCTGTTTACAGGGAACCAAGGCCCAGAAAACTTCAGGGGCACTCTCAAGTTTACAGAAAAACGTATTGGTCCAGGAGGGACTAGTGTGAAGATTCCTAACTTTACTCAAATGTTTTTCCAGCTGTCTCCTGTTCTCTCTTATTTTAGGCTTCATCCTGAACTCAGCAACAAGATTCAGAGGGTTGTATAGCACCTGGTCCAGAAGAGCTATGCAAGCCAGGTGAATAGAGTCTTAAATGATGACTATAATATGCATATAAACTCCACTCTGCTTTCAGTTTTAATTAAATTCTTTGTATTCATACAGATTGCAGAAATCTGTTACAAGATGGCTCAAATTTACAGAATTTAGCTTTGTCTTAGGTCAAAAAGTGTTCCCAAAAACTTAACTCAAAAAATAAGAAGCACTAGAAGCTGGACAACATACAATCTATCCAGCATCCAGCAGATATTTTATTCTTATTTTTCAGTAACACAAGATAAATAAAAACTGTCCATATAAACACTTACATGTGATATCAATTATTCTTCCCTTTTATATTTTTACATTATTTTTCAACAGGGAATCACCAGTGAAAGTCCTTTTCATATGAGAACTCTTGAAATATCTACTTGAGCTTAGATAGTCATATTTACCTTTTAAAAATGAGAATAGGAGCAAACAGAATAACTAGTTCATTTCAGATATCAAAAAATGTTTGGATTATGTGTTAAATTATCAAACATGATGACACGAAGAAATCCTAGATAGTTCAGAGATTTGAGTGCATATTTTTAAAACCAAATCAACTCATATTGCATATCTTTTACCCTGGTAAGTAAGGCCATATTCTAAGCTCAAGACAATTCCTGAATGTCAGACATTTGCATGTGCTTGGGCATCTAAGAGTTCACTGAATGAATTAGAGTTCTATAATTCTAAGTTTGCATCTACCCATGTCCTTGAAGAAGGGAATTTAGACAAGTATGATGGTAAATAATTATCTTCTTTTTGCTGGTTAAATTAGCTGGGTGTGGAACTTACTTTCCTTCTTCCTACTCTCCTTCTCCGTCTCCTTCCCTCATCTCCTTCTCTGGCATCTTCCCCATCACCACCACCTGCACCATCACTTTCTTCAGCATCTTCCTCTATTTTCATGCCCTGCTATTATTCCTCCTCCTTCTCTTTCTTCTGATCCACCTACTGATTTAAAACCAATTCCAAGTAATCCAGTATTGGAGTGGGAGGAGAAATGGCATAATTCTTCTGTACCTGAATGACCTAAGAAGACTCTGACATCTGGAGGACTCCACCAAAAGCTCGGAAGTTGTTTTTACAGTACGCTGTAAACAGAAAATGCCAATCCTTCAGGTTCTCATTCAGTGTGCTTTGAGGTTACCTTTAGGTCTCATTTCTCTTTTTTTCTTAAAGTTTATTTACCTAGAAGCACACTTTTGAAGTAGAGTGTGATTATAATTCTGAAAATTCTTAAAATCATTTAATGTCTGTTGCCAAGGTAACAAGATATGGGGCAGATGAAAAGAACAGGGACCATTGATTATTTTGAAATTCTCAAGTCGTATGAATGGTGTGCAATAATACAGCACTAATTAAAGTATGTAAAGGCCTTGGCCCACATTTTAGGCTACTCAAATGTTTCCTCAGACGTGGTAATATTTAACAATCACTATACATCAGTTTTCAGTACCCTGGCTTAAATCAATTTTGCTTCTTCCATTTACCCATCTAAAACTTGTTATATGATCTCTACAAGCTTTACCTAAGACCTTGCCCACTTTTACTGTTTTTCTCTTTTAGCTACATTGTAATTGAGCCACTCAATCCTAAGTATATTAATCATAGACAATAACATAATACTCATATACATTGCAGAGCATACCAAAGGCTGGCATATGTATCCAGAAATCACAGGTTATAAAAACAAAGCAAGTAAACATAGATCTAACATTCATTTATCTCAGTATGAAGAACATATGTGAGAGTGTCAAAGTTGCAGCTTTTCTTCCACCACAAAGTGTACACTATCACTGAAAACATTAAATGATATTATTATATTTTATTATATTCCAATAATTATACTATACAATGAATATGAACATATATACCTTAGATCCCAGCATACTCCAGAAATAAGAATCAATGACATTTCCTAACACCATGAAATGTGATAGTTAGGGACATTTTGATTTTAATGGTAAATTGTACACTTGATCAACCAGGTTCCACCTGTTCTAATGAATGTATAGCAGATAAATAGGATTATAAAAGTATTATTATCATGATTCTCATCACTTTACTGAATACATCATTATGAAATAACTTCATGGTACACTCATGAATAATAAAAACTCATGCTTCTTCAATTTCAAAGCATACAAAATTATAGATTTGGAAATTTAAGACATTAATTAAATTTAAGAGAGTCATATTCAAACTAGTGTATAATGTTTGTGTATATTTGCCGCACATTTGTCCCAGATAACCAACAAAAGAAAATATATATGTCCATTTAAAAATATGATTCAAATTCAAATAAGTGACTAAAATACTGGAAAGCCATAAAGGAAGAATGGCAGTCAATTTATCTGATATAAAAACTATGACTTATAAATCTGTTTCCATGTTTATTAATTAAGATCAAGGGCTCAAGCATCTGTAAGTGGCATTGAAGGAGTGTTCAACAAGTGCATACTGACTCTCATGGGGTTCATTGGGTCAAGGATCCCTCTGACACAAGCAAGAAAGTGTTCCTTAAAACTCCCCTCAAGGAGAGAGCAGCCAGGGTTTCTTAGAGCAGACTCTATAACTTCAAGATTTGTTTCAAGGGGACATTATAGTGTGAGCATGGTGAAAATTTGTGTGGAGGACAGAGGTGGTGAAAGAATTGAATGAATAGTAGTAAAATCTGGATAGAAAGAAGTTTTCTCATCTTTGCTAGGTTCTCTACCTCAAGGGAAGAGACAAAATATTTCTGTTAAGAATTTAGCAAAAAAGCCTACAAAGAGCTCAGACTTCTAAAGGGAGTGGTAGAGTGAAAAAGAGCAATGTACTAGGAGTTATGAAGACTGTCGGGTTTTAGCCTTGATTTGGCAACTAACAAGTTTGCTAAAAAAAAAAAAAAAAAAAAAAAAAGAAATGTGCAAGTCACATCACCTTCTTATGCCTCAGTTGTCTCATCTGAAAAATGAAGAGGCTTGAGCTTTCTGCTATTGAATGTTGCCTTTGGTTCTACCATACTTTGATTCTAAAACAAAAGTACCAGGAAGTCTTTGAGGGCTGCTATTATCTTTGTTCCTTTCATTTCCTTGCAGGGCCCACAGTTCCCTGCTCATTGAGAGCTGGCAAATGAATGAGCAAGACTCAAACCTCCTACAAAGCCACATCCCATGACATTTCTAAGTGTGGGGCTCCATCTTCTTCTTTTTTTTTTTTTCTCTACCTAACTTTGAAGGCCATTTACCTCATTCTCTCATCTCCGTTTGTTCCATATCCCTCATCTTCTCCTGTATAGAAACCTGAGTTTCTTAAATAGATTCCCTTTCCCATTATTAAAATAATGGGAATATTGCCTAAGTGCAATAGGATATGTTTCTTAGTTCTCTGTTTTTGTTTCAGATACCGTCAAGGCTCCCCAGGTGGTCCTGAGACAACTTAACTCTATAAGCCAGAAGCTTGTGGCTTAGAAGGGCAGATTCCCAACACTTGACATAGCATCGGTATAGAAGAACAAAAATAACATGTCAGAGTTAATTGATTTCAGTAGTCTCTAGGAGCTTCTATCTATCCAGTTGTGCTAACAAAATTTTTCATCAGACAGATATGAGGCCTTTAAAAATATTTCATAATTTGGCTTTGATCAGGGAAGGCAAAAAACAAAAAGTTAAAATTGCTAATATGTATGCATCTATGAATTAATCCTTAAAATATTCAGTGACTCATATAGGTTAGAGGTTTTCCCCTCTGAATGTGCCTCATTGGCTGGACTCAGAAGACACAGTTTACTGCAAAAAGGGCCCATTATAGTGTTTTCCTGAGTAGATCTCAGAGCTGATTCTCAGTGGTGTCTGACTCTGCCAATTATCCTCCTACTACCTTCTATCTAGGTAGCAGAGGAAAGAGCACAGGTGAGGAGTGGGTGTACATTCCGGTTATATCCTAGAACCAGTGGGACGTCATGAATTTGACATTTATTGAAGGCACAAAATCTCACTGAGTCTCCTATCCAAGCTACCCTGCCTCTGGAAGAAAAGGCACTTCAAGCTGTAATCATGGAGAAATAAGAAGAACATTCAGAACCAGAAGTTGCTTTCCTTGTCTGTAATTTTCTACTTTTCTTTTTACTGCTAATGCTGGTAATTAATACAAGTATTTGTATTTGAGTGAGATTTCTGTTTCTCCTTCTACATTGTTAACATTGGCTTTAAGATCTGACAGTCTGTCCTACTTGTGAGGGCAAGAATAACACTACAAGGTGCCATGGCTTAAAAGGAAAGGGGAAGAAAAATAAGGACGAGGAAAAAGGCAAAGCAAGAATAAAAATTCAAGCCTGAAGACTAAAAGAAGCCTGTTATAACTAAGGATTATTTAATCAATAATACTACTTTTCTTGACTTATCAGAATTTTTTATTTCACCTCCAATAGATGTGTATAAATTACTTATCTCTGAAAACATATTTTATTTCCCCTAATTGCAGATTTCCCTCACTATATAAAAGGACATTCAAGGGCATGCCATGTGAGTTTTAAGAGAACACTTGTGACAAAAAGCTTATGATCAAATATGATTATTTATCCTAAATAAATTATTTTATTGCTGTTAACCTTTGTTGGGTGATCCTTATGCATTCTCTATAATGTAGTTTTATTTGATTTTTACAGCAACCCTATGATGGCATATTATTATTATTCCCACCATTTTCCAGGTGATGCCACTGAGATTCAAGGAGTTTACTGAGTCTTTGCAAAGCCACACAATGACTTGGAACTAACTATTCAGTCTGTATGATGCAGAAGCCAGTGGTCCCAATGACCACCTCACATTGTGAAAGACAGACCTGTGGGTTTTCTATGAAAGATAATTTGGGCAATATAAGGTCATGAGATGAAAACTGGTAAGAAGTCAGGAAATATTAATGTAAGACTAGGTTCCAGTGTGTGTTCATTATACACTGTTCACTGTATCTTCAGTTTCCCTCTCTGAAATGGGTATAATTATTTGGCCTACCCAACTCCTGAATTGTTGTGAAGGCCGAATAAGATACAGACATATTATCACTTAGGAAACTAAAAAGCTATATGAATATAAATATCATTGTTTCAATGTTATAAGGAGTTGTGTTAATATCCTAGTTTCTTAAATGATGGACACAGATGCAAGTATGAGCAGAATTGTTTCACAGATTCAAAGAGAAGTAAAGGAGATAATGCAATGAGATAAACAAGAACCATTGGAAGGAAAAAAATAAGAGACAGTTTTGTGGGCTTCCCACAACAGATGGAGCTCAGGGAGACCAAACATAGACCAGAAGTGGAGTCTATCTCATAAATCTATGGGAGTCAGGCTTCCTTGGACAAGACAGAGAAGCAAGTTGATGGGGGCAGAAAATAATTTGAGACTCTCTGGACTCAGTCTATGTTTCCTAGGATACAGAAAAATATAAATCTGTCTGTCAAATCTCACATAATAATAAGCACAGTTTTATCTCAGTATCTGCAGGAGATTGGATCTGGGATGAATACCAACATCTGTGGATGCTCAAGTCCTTTATATAAAATGGCATAGTATTTGCATATAATCTATGCACATCCTCCAGTATACTTCTAAATCATCTCTAGATTACTTATAATACTTAATGCAATGTAAATACTATGTAAATAGTTGTTTTACTATATGTTGTAATTTGTGTTGTATAATTATTTTTATTGTTTTTATTTTTCCAAATACTTTCCAGCCATGGTTGGCTGAATCCATGAATACAGCACCCACGAAATCAGACGCCTAACAGTATTGTATGCAAATGAAAAAGTGAAATAAACATGGGATGGGGTTGGAAATAAGAGGCAGTCCAAGTCTCCTTCCTGAATAAGGTTTTATGTGCATCACTGTGAATGTAATTAATTTTCTGCTGTAGAACATTAGTTCATAATTATCACTTTCATGTTTCCACTTACTTTCTCCTTAATCCTTTGAGATTCAGATTCTGTCCCCAGCAGAATGAAATCTTGCTTTTTCCCATTTCTTCAACTGTGACATCTCTGAAAACTACTTTCTTTCCCTCCCAACCTTTGAAGGAAGGTGTCACAAAGGCTTAATTGTGGTCCCCATGCTCTTTGTCCTGGACACACTTGACTTTCAACATGTGGTCTCCACTTCAACCTTGTTACCTTTTCTGAGCACCAGTTCTGCCTTTCCCAGAGCCTGGTATCAGTGTTCTGCTATTACCTAAAGCTTGTCTTACAAAATTTTCTCCCTTGTCCCATAAGATATCTCTGCTTTTTGGCTTTTCTTCATATTTTCAGTTATGCCACCATTTTCCCAATCAGCTAAGGTCAAACAATATGAGTTGATCATATCAAAAAAATTAGCCCCCATGACACAACTGAGAGAATTACATTGCAGTCGAATCAATCCCATACCTAACCTGTGCGTCATAATTAACCCCTTATCCTTGGCCCCACAAAGTGAATTTATTGCCATAGCTGCTCCATTATTTCTGTGTGGAATTTCTTCCATCCACCTGTCTATTCATCCTTACATTCTTTTCTCATTGCCACCACTCTAATTTAGGTCCTATAACTTCTTATTTTTGAATAACTGACAAACTTTTCTAATTAAACTTGATGTCTCTGACCTCTATATTTCCAATGTATCATTTGCATGCTGCCACATTAATATTTTTAAATGTTTTTCAAATCAAGTCACTCCTCTAACAAATAATACATTCATTGGCTTTTCAATCAAAGAAGACAGACCTCACCCAGATATTTTAATTCTGCATGTCATTTTTTACAACATTTTCTTTTATTATACCCCTACTCAAACCCTTAGGATCTCTCAAAAATTGTTTTTCACTGCCTTTCTACATGACTTGTGCTTTCCTGCTTTTGTGCCATCCATTTCATGGAGGGTCCCACCATTCATTTTCTGTGCCTATAACCTTTTATTAACTTTAAGGCAATATGCCTCTTATAAACTGTAAGCCCTGTGTTCATTACCTTCTATTTGCTCATCTATAGCATCTATAGCTATAACCATTACGTATATACTATATGTGTCTAAATTAGTGTGTAATGTACAAAAATAAATGCATATTGTTAAACAAGAATAATTTGCCTCAATGAGTCCTATAATGATACAAATTTAGGTCCTTGAAGCCTCATCTTGTAGCTCACTCTCACCTTGAGAAAACACGTAGACATTTCATCATGACCTGAAGGTCAACTACTCAGTTTCATGGACAATAGTCCTATGTAAACAATTTCAAATGTCTCATCTTATCTTCTTGCCCATCCATCCAGCTAAGAATCCCTAAGCTGCCACAGATGCTCCCTATAGCCACCTCCCATGTTTAGTGTTGGTAACCTTGTCAGCATTAGTCTCACTTCCTTTCACCTGGTGAGAGAAATGCTGGTGCTAGATCATAACCTCGAGGCAGCAGGAAGACCATGCTGGACCTCAACCTGCCTCCTTTGAGAAGCAACTACAGAGCCGTTTGCCGAGCAAGGCACCTGCTGTTGGACAGGTGCCCAGTGCCAGGGAGTGTTTGTCAGCACATGAGACAGATCTCTGCCAGAAATCAGTGAGGCTCCATGTTTCCATCCATAAGTTAAGTTGCAAATATAGCAGAAACAGGAACAAATATAGGACTAACCCTGCATGTGGCTGGGGGTGGTTGTAGGATGAGAAGGAGAAAGACAAAAAAGGACATAGCAGACTATGAGGAGGATAGCCCTCCACATGACAGTGGGAATCAGAAAACATGGGTTTAAATGTGGGTTTTGCAATCATTTCACAATAAGTTCCATTTCTCAGGAATAAAGTTTTAATCTGTTAAAAAAAAAACAGGATTGCTTTAGATGATCTTCTGGGTTATTTTCAGTTCTTATATTTATATGGTTCTAGGAAGAAAAGTTTCAGAGAAAAGAGAGAAGGAGAGAGAGTGAGCTTTTGACTGGTACTGGATAGATTTACCCATCTATTCATTCTTGTATCTTCCTTTCAGTATATTAAGAAATTAGTCAAGAACAGTTGCACACTGGCTAACATGGTGGAACCCTGTCTCTACTAAAATGCAAAAATTAGCTGGGTGTGGTGGTGAGCACCTGTAATCCCAGCTACTCGGGAGGTTGAGGCAGGAGAATCGCTTTAACCCAGGAGGCAGAGGTTGCAGTGAGCCAGGATTGCACCACTGCACTCCATCCTGGGCGAGAGTGAGATTCCAAAAAAAAAGAAACAGCTGCATAAATTCCCACTCTTTTTCTTCTTTTTTTATCTTTGCCCTTTCCTTCCTTTTTTTTTTCTTTATTTCCTGTTACTTTGCAATACTAGCCTCAGCCACCATCAGAAGCTCACCAGGAGCTCAGCACAGCTCCTTTTCAAAGCAGAACAGATACAATATTTATGGGGTAGCCAGGAACGTGACACTGGCTAGAGTGAGGAGTAACAAGAAATGAAAACATTGAATCAGATCTCACTCCTTAACCTGAGCCCAGTTCTCCTCAGAATCCTCACTGTCCCATGTTATTATTCTGTCACCAAATGACCCTGAGTTCTGCCAGTGCAAAAGTGGCCATGATTCCTTCAGTTTATCAAGAAAACAAGATAGCAGTCAGCCAAGCTGCACCACCTGTGTAGTGTCTCCTGATCTTCTCTCCTGCATTAGAAGTATTCAAGCTGAGATGGGTGACCTCACATAACCCCTGCATCTCAAAGATCCTCTGATCTCTTTTTCTAGATCAGAGGTGCTTAAGCCCTAAACATGACACTTGAAAGAAAAGGAAACCCTAATCTTAGCTCATTAGCAGAGCATTTACTTCTCTCCCCTTTTCTGTTTATGTTTTATCTGGGGTCTCTATCTACTTGTTTAAAGTATGTGCTCTGTGTACAGGACTTTCAGGATGCTACTAAGCTAAAGTAAAATTGATAGATTTATATTTTAAGTGGGTTTGTGAATGATGGTTGTGCATAACTGAGGGTTAGTGTTTAGGAAATGAGCATGATATCATCAGAGTTAACGATGGTTGCTAATCCTCATGACCTAGTGACTGCCCATGAATCCTCCCAACCCCTCCCTCCCTCAGCATGCAGTTTTTCTGCATTTCCAGAGGAGAGAAAGAGGAATACATATATATATATCCACATATATATATATCTCCATATATATATATATACACACACACACACATATATATACTTCCACACACTCACCTTCAGTTAGAGACAGAAGACTGTGATCAATAGACTATAGAGGAGTTTGAATAGACTCTAAGAAAAGGCATTATGGGCAAACTTGCAAACAATTCAAGACATCTGGCCACTTTAGTCGAGGGGAGCCTAGCTCTTTTCCTACAGTATTCCTTCCTTCCGAATTTCCTTCCTTTACTTCAAACAAGGAGAAATATCGTATAGATTAAAAGAAGTTCACTCATACATTAAATATTTGGTTTGGTGGCATTAGGCACCCGTGAATGAATTATTTGGGTTGTTCATTTACCCTTTCTATAAGACCAAGATAAGGACACTTCAGGATGCCTGTAATCAGTAGCTGAAGAATGAGAAATGGAACCGTAAGCTTACAGTAGGAGATAATGAAGATAATAAAGATGATGATGATATAACCGATAATAAAATTTATCAAATACCATCTGTCAGGCATTGTTCTAAAAGCTTTGCACGTACAGATCTAAACAACCTTTTAACACAAGCATACACACAGAAAGAGGTGATATTCAAAACTATGCTTACTTGAATCCAGGGAACCCATTCTTTACATTTCATCTTGTTTCTGACATCAACAGTTTTCAATACAGAATAAGTGGCTGAGGTACAGTTCTAGACTTAGACAACCAAAGTTCACACTGTAGCTCTGGGGTTCACTGTTTAAACTTGGACAATTCTCCAACCTCTCTAGTACTCTATTTTCATCTTACAAAAGAAAACATTAATATTTATTTTGCAGGGTTTGTGAAATTTATATTTATCACCTAATAGATCTTGACACAAAATGTCAGGGTTGGGTGCTCAAATTTTTAATTTTCACCTAGTACCTACATCTTGATTTCTAACACTATTCTCCAATAACAGGAACTAGTGTTCCTTGAAGAAATGGTTCATTCTAGGACTGGGGCAGGAAATATTCCAGGTCAGCTTGGAACAACTTATAGTGTCGGAAAGAAAGAAACAACCAAACAAATCAAAATCCTACAATGATGGGGAAGAGAAACGGGATATAATTAAAGAGAAACAGGATACAATTAAAAGAGCTTCCAATAGCCAAAGCTGTACAATTTAAGCAGCAAAATAAAGTAGTATTGGATTATAACCCAAAACATAAAATAAGAATCTATGAGTCTATATTGCTATGAATAAATTTTAAATAAATAAATAAAGAGAACAGACACATTTCTTGCTTAGAAAAAATACAGAAAATTTATGTATATACCCCACTTTCAAGGAGGTAGAGCATAACTTTCCATTCCTTAAGTGCAGGTTGCATATTGTGACTTCTTTTGAGTAAAGTATTGAAAGGGGGAAAAACAGTAACTTTACAGTGGAGAAAACAGATAAACACTTTCCCAGCCAAGGGACCTGCTCAACATCAACAATGATAAGTTATATTGATAATAGGTACCCTTGACATAATGTGATAAAATGGCACCTCACCTCTTTGGTTTTCTTCCCTCAAATCCATAATGCCAATCTATGAGAAAAATAACACGCACATTCCAATAGAGAAACGTTCAACAAAATACCTGAGCATTATTCCTCAAAACTGTCAAGGTCATCAGAAACAAGGAAAGTCTGGGAAATTGTGACAGTCTAGAGGAACCTAAGGAGACATGATTATGTAATTTGGTATCCAGATGAGATCCCAGAACAGAAAAGTTATATTTGGTAAAAAGTAAGGAAACATGAATAAACTATGGACTTTAGTTAATAATAATGTGTCAAAATTGGTTTATTAATTGTAACAAATATACCATACTAATGTAAGATGGTAATAGAGGAAAATGGGTAAGACATGAGGAATTATCTGCACTAATTTTTGGCATTTATATAGATCTAAAATGATTCCAAAATAATCATAAAGTTAATTTTTAAAAATGTTGAATGCCTTTCATTCTTTTATAACCATTGATGGATAGTTCTGAATGCAAGGGAAGTGCAGCAGAGATTCTGAATTTAGGCAGCAATGGTTATTGAGTATTGAAAGTAGCCTTCACTATTGACTTACATTTCCTCTTCACTTCCTAGGATCTATAACAGGATTGTGTAAAGGAACCTCAGCCAAAACAATGATCTCTCTTTGACACTGAGCTGGGGAGTCCCATGGTGACGGGCTGGGGTTAAGAAAGGTTTCCAAGGAGCTGAAACTGAGGAAATGCGTTTTGCTAAGTACGCTGTGCTCTGGACACAGGTTGCTTAGTTGACTGCAGAGATGTTATTTTAATTTTCTCAAACAGGAATGATGGAGCCTCACCTCATACTCATTAAGGTTCTGGGCTACCCGTGGACAGCTTCTGTACAGAGGGATTGCCTGATAGAGTGGGCAAGGTTAAAAGAGAGACTGCAGGAGAGCTGGAGGGGGAACAAGGGAAATGTGACAGCTGAGGAAGAGAAGGAGACTGATTCTCTATGTAAGCAACAACAACAAAAATCTCACTTCAGGGACAGCTCTGAGCTGGGGTCCTGGTAACAGCCTTGTGCATTTTCAATTCCCTCATTTCTAGGTCCCTGTATCAGCAAAAGATAGAATATGGTCTGTGACCGCCAGGCAATCAGAAAACTGCCAAGTCAAGAAAACCCGGTGGAGTGAGATGATGTGGTAATTCCAGTTAGCTAAAGGAAGAGACTTGCTCACAGAGTGGGGGAGGAGTGAGCTAGACACATGATAGCTCTTTTCAACTGAAAGGTGTATTTACAAGCCTGAAATGAGCACCTTTCAACCCTGGGCCTCCTCCCACTCCCAGTTTTGGAGCTATGAGTAGGGGAAACCCATATATTATATCTCAGTCATGTGAGCTGACTGTGAAAAGGGCAGGGCTGATTTATTTCCATTGTGTGGAACACAAGCTCTGCTGGCATCTGTCGTTCATTGCAAAAGCTGAGCTTTCAGATGTTAAGGCTGCACCTCACAGAAGTTATGCTAACTGCTTAGAGATGATCGTTTCCTTCAAAGATAGACTAGGTTGTATGCTCTATCTCTCATACCCACTCCATCAGCTCAGCTATGAGAACAGTCTCCTATGACTCTGCTTGTACCCAGTACGGCCCATTTGCTCAGAAAGCTACAGCTTTCCTCTGACGTTAAATTTCTTCCACTTCCTCAACTGACTCTGTAGCTCCTTGATCCGCCATCAGGCCCTCCATTGTCATCTCTCCAATCAATTCACTGTTTCTAAAACATACCGAACTCATTCTCACCTCAGTGTTCTGGTATTCCTGCAGCTTGGAACATAATTCACTTCTCCCTCCCTGCACACTTCTTCAGGCTCAGCTCAATTTCAGCCTTCATGGATTCTTAGCCTGATTCTCATTTTGATTTCTATCAAGCATCATTTGGTCACAATCTTATTATTTTTAATTATTTTGCAAGGGATTTTAATTATTTATATCTCATCTCATTCTAAAAAATTGTGGTAGTTTCATGTTTTCATTTTCTTTCTCAGTTAAATGTTAAGTTTCTTGAAGGACACAAACTATGTCTGTGTTTCATTACTACCTTCAAAAACTGACTAGTCGACAGCACAAGGTATGATACCACTTGTGGAAATGTGAGAAGGTTCTGGAGTCAACCTACATAGGTTCTAAAACTGATTTAGACCTTTCTAAGGACCTACCTCATCATGTTGCTGGGAGGAATACATGAAATGTCACATCAGGCACTTACAACAGTGCCAGGCACAAAACAAGAATTCATTAAGTGGCAGCTGTTGTGGTTTGCGTTGTGTTGTTATTGTTATTGCCTTATCATTCTCATGTCCAATAACAGATCTGGTCAAGAATGCATTCCAGATCTTTCTTCTCTCGTAGGTCCTTTCTAATCCTTTCATGGATTATGGCTTCCCATGGCTATTTTGTCCGAGAAACATTTCATCATAGTCATCAGACCATTCTACCTTTTCTCACTCTCCTGTTTTGGAAAATAATTTCTTCTAGCAACTTTGTTGGGTTTTTCCATCATTTTCCAAGGCAAAGAAATATTGGCACCAAAAAGGTGCTCTCTGCAATGGGGTGGAGCAATTCATCCAGGCTTTCCCAGGGCCTGGCTAGGTGAAGATTCTTCAACCCATCCAGCTGCTGACTGGGCTTTACAAGCCACCTGATGTTTGGAAAGAGGTAGACTCATGCAACTGGATGGTGGAAAAGACTGTTGACACTGCCAAAGAACACCCTGGCATTCTGAGTTGCAAAAAAATGCCAGAAGCAATCTCATACTGCCTGTAGTTATCTCAAACACACCTATTAGGCCACCCAGCCCTCCTCTGGATATACAAATTGCAGTTATTGCTCAGAAACCTTTGGAGCGTCCATTGCAAACCGAAGTCTTAGGTGCCTTCCTGCCAGCTATCCTTTTAGTATCTGTCATCTGGCAAGGTAGTGTTTATCTGGTTACTGTGTTACTAAAGTGGACACTAGCTATTTCTCCCTAGCTGAGCAAGACTAAGCTCTAAAATGTTAAATACCAGTCATTCAGTGTCTGACACAGTCAAGTATGGGGCCTTATATTATCATCAACACTCTATTGCTCAAATCTTTGGTCATTCCCCAGTTTTTCTTCTTTTCCTTTTCATTCCAGCTTTCATTCCCCTGTCAGACAGGTCTGAAAACATCCAGACCCAAGACTAGCCCTCCAGGAGTACATGAGCAGCAAGGCCATCTGGAAAGGCTAGCTCACTCCTTTCTCATTCGCTCTCACTCACCCCTCCCTCGGCCCATGCTTTACCCCCAGTGGATTGTGTGGGAATCCTGGCAAGGTCACACTGCTTGGTTCTGCTGTCAGTTTAAATTATGTCTCAGCTTTTATATCTAAATCAAAATACAAGAGAATAAGAAATGAGAGAGAGAGAGAGGAAGAGGCAGCAAAAAGACATGGCAACAACCTACAGCGAGTGGAGAAATGACATTTCAATTGGCTAATTGATCTGTTCCCTTGACAGCTGCCCCTCCTCACTCACCCCAAGTCATTATTTAACAAACTTTGAGCCCACTCCAAGTCATATGTGGACGGAATGTACACCGCCTTCCGGAAGGTAGGGGAATAAAATATTTTCTGCAATGACAAAAAAAGAACACTAATTTAAGATGATCTATTTTATTTGCTTGATTATTTATGTTAAAATTAAGCCCCTTATTCTCAGAACTTATGAATGTAGTGAATATCATTTTCCTATGTTCTCATAGAATATAGTGTACACTATAGTGTGCCTATATTTGTTTTCAGTTTAGCAATTACCAAGACAAGATTTAAAACTATATTTCACTACTGACTGTGTCTAAATAACATTTTCACGAAGCCAAGGATAAAAAATGCCGATGTAGTGCCTATGATATTTCTCATTTGGTGCTAACATTTTATATACACCTATCCAACAAAAGAATGATTATTTTTGTATTACAGCGAGTTGATTTGGAGCCTTTAACTGAAAATCAACTATCAAGGGTTCTCCAAGACATCTGTCTTTTAAACTTTTATAACTTCAAAATATGATTATGAGAAGAGTGGACAAAATTGGGGGTAAAAACTGTAAAGTACTATGCAATGATGAGATAGCACTGCATTTAAACATGGCCTGAACCTGTATTTCATTGATGATATCACCATGTTATTTAAAGTGTTATAGCTTTTCTTATTAATTCTGACATTGCCCTCCACCAATAGAATAGTCTACTAGGTTTGTATACTTTCTTCAGTTTATTTTAGATTGAAAACATTTTTTAGTCTTTATTAGTGGGCTACATTTTTTATTGTTTATCCTGGATTTGTGTTTGGTTTATTCTGATCCAGTCATGACACATACCAGCATTTTTAAAAAAGAATTTACTTTGAGATCAGTAAACAAACATTAAATGACACTGACTGGCTTAAAATAGTTTATCATTAAAATTTTTTTAGTCAGAAGTACCAATTCCATTACCATTCCACTACTATGTGATCATTAATTGACCAGTTTGTAAATTTCTCTCAGCCTGTTGTTGTAGACTTTTTTATTCATATGCAAAATGAAGTTAATACTTGACTCAGATATTTCTCAAAGTTTTAATGAAGGCCCAAAGTGCACTAATGTGGCATTTCTTTTTAATTGTAAAGCATTATATGATTGTAACGTAAGACTCTAATGATGAATTTGATTTTATTAGCACCATGCACTGACCATCTACACTAATAGGCACCTTATTTGTGTTTGGTTTATTCTGATCCAGTCATGACACATACCAGCGTTTTTAAAAAAGAATTTACTTTGAGATCAGTAAACAAACAGTAAATGACACTGACTGGCTTAAAATAGTTTATCATTAAAAATTTTTAGTCAGAAGTACCAATTCCATTACCATTCCACTACTATGTGATCATTAATTGACCACTTTGTAAATTTCTCTCAGCCTGTTGTTGTAGACTTTTTTATTCATATGCAAAATGAAGTTAATACTTGACTCAGATACTTCTCAAAGTTTTAATGAAGGCCCAAAGTGCACTAATGTGGCATTTCTTTTTAATTGTAAAGCATTATATGATTGTAACGTAAGACTCTAATGATGAATTTGATTTTATTAGCACCATGCACTGACCATCTATACTAATAGGCACCTTTGGTCTCAAATTCCACAAAGACAACTCCCTTCATTAAGTAGAGAGAGAAAAATAACTGAATACTTCAACTGATTCAATAAATTCTTGAATTATGTTCAACCAAACGGTCAGTGATTAGAAACAGCCTTGTGGTACTGTAGAAACGGAACAGTTTGGTTTTACATTGAAAATCCTCTTTGGGGTAATAAGGTTACAAGTGGTTGGTTATGACAATTCCCCACTAGAGCAGTAACAATAGAAGAATGCTATTAATCTTGCTTCCCCATGTGCCAACAGCAGGAGAAATGCTGACTTCACATCCACACATCTACTACCCCCATTATGGGCTGTAACAATGAAATAGTCACTTGCCAGATTGTGTACCACAAACTCTCAGGAGCACTATAGTTTAGCCCTCTTTGTCTCACTGAGACTGAACTATATTTACTATTTATAATGATTAGGTGGCAAAATACAGGTCTCTTTGTCTATATTGAGTACCAGAATACTACTATTTATTCATTCAAATGTAATGTTACATTTTTCTTTGGTTTATTGCAATCAGTCATTATATTTTGCTGATTTCAAATGGTTTAGAGTAAAAGGCTGTATCATAAGTTGCTTATGTTGTCTAACTCATTGCCGAGTTAGGAGAAAAGAGGAAAGACACTCCAAGAATTGAATATATTTTACGTAGAAACTTAGTTGGTGATGTACTTACTTATGTAATACAACTACTTTTTGGCCACATAAAAAAGCAGGTCTTTTATGCAATTCAGCATTCAAGGGTTGGTTAAAGTGGAGAAAAATAAAGTTACGAGCCTTGATTTCTTCCTCTATGTCCTGGGCCAGCAGCTGTCAAAGCCAAGACAGGGCTTGGGGCAGGGGACATGGTCACTGCATAGAGGCCACTGGTTTTTTGGTTTTGTTTCTGTTTTTGTTTTGTTTCGTTTGTGAACCTTCATTAATATTTTTATCCACTGTGACCTTCAATCAGAGAGCACTACTAGAGAGGTACAGTTTTGTGGTTGGCCTTTGGGATTGGTGTAAACCTTTACTAGTGACAGATCCTCTCCAATGCATTGCTTGGGAGTAGAGATAAGTCTCTGATAAGTCACTGTATGGACGATGTCCGGCTTATTTGTGGATATATGCTCAATCTGATTTCACCCAGACACAGAGAAAACTACCGCATTTTCTTTGACCACGCCAATGAGGCCATTAGCTGTGGTAACACTCTGCAAAGCCACTTGAGCACTGTGGCTCTTGTCTCTGACCAGGAGGTTCCTTTGCAGTCTCAGCATCCAGCCTCTTCTAAAGGTCAGCAGCTGTGAGACCAATGGTTTTCTCAAGGCTTTTTAAAGCCTGTGTTGGTGGTTCTGCTATTCAAACAGATGCCAGCAACTCCCAGCTCATTTTCAGCAATACTTTGTGGTTCTAAGAGTTTTCGTTCATTCAGAATAATGAGGATGAAGTTTCAGATTAGGGGTCCGATTTTCCCATTGTTGGTATCCTCCATAATACTTAGGAGAACCAGATGCTGGAATTAGTGCCTTTGTTTCTGCTGATGCTGACATGGTAGTCATATTGGTGAACTCATAAGGTGTCTCCTCCAGGTATAACCCAGCCAAGTTTCTGAGATCCACTGACTTACCCACAGATGGAAAAGCCACTGACCCAATATAAGCATCACCAGTCCTGTCAAATGAAAGCCTCTTGGCCTACCAACAGCACTGCATATTGAGGTGATAAGACTCATGGAGGGTTAAGAAGATGAGTGTAAGCTCTAAAGAACTGTGGCCTCTTTCTATTGTGGTGAAGTCATCTTAACTCAGATCTAGGCAATCCCAGCTAAGTAGCTGCCCATTGTGATGAGCTCCCAGTTGCCTCCATGGGGGAGGTCTTCCCACACACACATGCACGAGACAGATCCTGCTCTGGTGGGGCCTAGAGCTTGTACGGTTTCTTGTACAATTTTAGGAGCCCTATTTAAGAAATGAATACAAATAGATATAAGAAAACACAGAAGTCTTAACCAACTATAGCTTAATTATTATGCTTTTGTAAATTTTGCAAAATTATGTAATGATGAAAACCTATGCTAGGCCCTTCTCAGGGCATTGGCATGGGCACCATGCAGAAGAGGGTATGTGAAGCCTAAGCTTCATTAGCCTTAACGCAAACTAGCTTCTAAGTGCAGTTTTTGAACTTAAATGCTTTTGAAAAAAAAAGACTTATCCAAACATGAAAATATATCAGATAAAGAACCAAGTGACTATATAAATCATGTATTGAACTACGACTTTCAGTATTTGATTAAACAGTTCAATTTTTATTGTATACCTGTAATATATGCTGGCTGGGCTCTGCTTTGAGGAAAGTTCATAGATGTATAAGGATTACCCTTTGCCCATGAAGAGTTCAAAGTCTCAGGGTGGATTCAAGCATAATTCTAAATCACAGGATGATCAAGTATAAAGTTCTGTTAAATCTATTCCTTTGACATAGGTTATCTATGAAGATTTCTCTTAAGGGGTAGACTCTGAAGTGGACTTTCAATGGCAAACAGTTCTTGCAAGCACATGTGGGAAGAACAGCTTTTAGGCAAGGTCCTGAAAATCCAAAGCTTTGAAGCCAGAGATGTGGGGCATGTTTGGGAAATTAGCTGGTATGGGCATAGCTTAAGATCCAAGGATGCAAAGCAAAGAGAGACGAAGAGAAATGTTTGCAATGGAAAATAAGAAAGGAAAGATTAATTAGCTCTGAACTTTGGAGAACTTGGATATGCAAACATAGGAATGTATTATCGTTCTTCTTTATTTCCTGTGTGCCATAGGAAATCTGCAGAGTTTGCTTGAACAAGGAGTAGGCATGAACGCATGTACAAATTGGGCAGCATTTCTGCATGAGGGTAGTAGTGATAAGGAAGTTGAAGTTGTTGCGGTGGTTCTGGTGATAGGTGTGAGGGCGTCTCCAAGGATATGACTGTGGGAATGGAAAGAAAAGGACATATGTGGGTTGCAAAGAACGGAGCTAAAGGTAGAGGCTTAGCTAGATGAGGGGATATAGGCAGAGAAGAGAGGAAAATGTAAAATAAAACTAAAGTTTAAAACTGAAGAATATAGTCATGTTCTTAACTGAGATGAAGATTACTAAGGAAGGAACACAGTTGGGAAGTGAAGGAGAAGGAAAGTAGGTGGGACTTATATTAGGCACGCATAAGACATCCATGTGTGACATCCATCCCAGCAGACATTTGAAGAAACCATTAACTCCACACTCAGTTGCAAAAAACACAGCCATTCTCTTCAAACTGAACTAGTTTGGTTCCTCTCTTGGACTCTTAGGTCCTTCTCCTACCATGGTTTCTAACATTCTCCAACTAATGAGATGGCTTCCTCACCCCTTGGAATAATCCTGCTCAGTCAACATCTTCCTCGTGGATTATCCCCGAAGTATTCCAATCACAAATTTGCATTATATTACAATGCTTTGATGTTCATGTCCACTTGTTACTGCTCTCACGTCTTTGCAGATTACTCTAAAACTCTTATTAGAATAAGATATAAGCTTTTTTTTCAGAGCAGGGAGCCAGATTCAATTTTATAGTATCCCTCTACAGTAATCAATTTAGAGTTCTTGGCAAAGAGTAGATGCTTAATCACAATAATCATTAGCATAAAAGGTAATCTTTATTGGGCACCTAGTTTCTGCCAAGTACTGTAACATATACTATATCTTATCCAACGAAAAACCTACAAAAGAAGTAGGCTTTTATTCTTATTTGGATGAGACAAGTAAAGATAAAAGAGATTAGAAACTTCCCCAAACCACTCTAGTAGTGTTAGGTTCCAACCCAAATTCATTCTGCTCCAAAGCTCACCAATCTTTTCACAAAGACAAGAATATTATACATGTAATGTTTTCCACTTAATCCTATACTGAACACAATTTAATTTTTCCTAATAGGAGGATAAAGATCTTATATATACAATCATTATTTTGTTCCTTGGCTGTACTGAAATATTTATTTTTGACATTGATTTAGGCATTAAACTCTGTTTAACAATATATTTTCATATATATATATATATATATATATTTTTTTTTTTTTTTTTCTGAGATGGAGTCTCACTCTTTCACCTAGGCTGGAGTGCAGTGGCATGAGCTCAGCTCACTGCAGCCTCCACCTCCCTGGTTCAAGCTATTCTCCTCCTGAACTCGGACTACCAGCCTGTGCTACCATACCCAGCTAATATATATATATATTTTTTTGAGATGGAGTCTCTTTCTGTCACCAGGCTAGAGTACAGTGACACGATCTCTGCTCACTGCAAGTTCTGCCTCCTGGGTTCAAGCGACCCTCCTGCCTCAGCCTCCCAGGTAGCTGGGACTATAGGCGCGTGCTCCCACACAATTTTTGTATTTTTAATAGAAATAGGGTTTCACCATGTTTGCCAGGCTGGTCTAGAACTTCTGACCACAGATGACCCACCTGTCTTGGCCTCCCAAAGTGTTGGGATTATAGGCACGAGCCAACACACCCAGCCAACAATATATTTCTATACCAGTTTTGAAATGAATGAACATTATAGAAGGGTTATACCTAAATCATAAGTGAGCATTTTTCCACTTACATTATGTTGCAAAATTCAGTTTGTAAATCAGGTTTCCAAAACTTGTATATTTTCCCATTAAAATTATGCTATAAATAACTAATGTCTTCTCTTGCTATATTGCTTTACTTTCACCTATAATTTATCACATAACATTTATGCCCTATATTCTAGTTATAATATATGTTCTTCTTTCACTCCTGGCTCAAGGTAGACTGTATGCTTCTTGAAAGCAGATGATGTGTCTTACATTTATCATTTTAATATACAACTAGTCCAGTCCCTTAATCATAGTAAACACTCACTCCTTTATTCATCCTTTCATTCATTCTGGAATTTGTAGCATGGGCACTATGTGCTAGGGACTGGGACAGAGGTTGAGGGTACAAGGCAAGTAAACGAGACATGGACTATGCCTTGAGGAGCTTACGATCCAATGAAGAAGACAACAAATATTTACGAAACCATGTAATATAAAACTGCTGTATGTGCTCTAAAAAATTATGAGGAATATTAAAAGCATAAATAAAGGAGACTTACCCAAGTCTGAAGAGTTAGGGTATAGTTAAAATAACAATACTTCAATATACGAGAGAAGATAAATTTCATCCATAGACGTGCCTATTACAAATGACTTTTAAAACTACAATTGGCTGAAATGAGATTTTAAACAACCTATAAATCTAATTGTTTATAACAGTATTTTAATGGGAAAACATATCCTGAGACTTTTCTTCAAAGCCTCAAAATATATAATGGGCCCATTCCAATCCTCCATCCTTGGCAGCAAAAACAGGCATCTGCCTATTCCTGCTGAGACTTCTGTACAAACAAGGTCGGTTTTCTCCTGTCACTGAAGATTATACTGAAGTTGTGGGGCCAATGGAGGGGAATGACAGCTTCCAAGGCAAAGTGTGAGATCTGATAGTACTCTAGAACTTTTCTGGGACATCTTTAAGATCTTTGGAACCTGGCAAGAGAAAGGGTTCCAAACCCATATCACCATAACATTGTGAAAATGGGTGATTGCTTTCTTAGTCACTTTCCATCCATCTCAGTGTTATGATAACTACTTCCATGGTTTTCACACAGGACTGCCCAAAGGAAATTGCTAAGTCTCTCTATTGTGACTATTGTCGCTTTATGAGTCTGCGTGAGATGGATCTAAGGCCCCATGTTAGTGCCTTTGCCCATACACAACCATGTGATTAGATGATTCTTGTACACTCAGGCATATTAAATGTTTGATAGTCACTGATTTAGACATACTCTAAATAGCACAGTAGACATGCCCAGTGGAATAATTAGCTTTGATCTCTGACTTTTGTGTCAAGTGAACAAGACTATACTTAATTAGTAAATAAAAATCAAAATTGATAAAAACTGAATAAACCCTAGATGTTTCTAATTTGAATAAGTCAAAATTAAAACTATTATTCATCTGTAATCTTCATCCAGTGTTGCTGATTTTATTCAAAATGCATTTTTTCTCGTATAAAATAGCTGATTACATGTTTTCTTCTGCTGCTTGCATGTTCCTTTATCTCCTCTTTCCATTCTATTTTTCGGTCTTTTGAGAAATGACTGCAATTTTGATATTGATTTTGAAATCAGGCATGCCAAAACTTTTCTTATTCAAGCAGCCCTGTATCTAAAATCTTTGTTCTTCTTAATAGAGCATGTCCACCTAACACACACACACACACATAGACTTCCAACATGAGTGCCAATAAATGGCAATGTCTAGCATAATTCTCTATTCAATGGATCCTTGAATAAATGAAATCATAGAGGTGAACTAAACTGTAAATACGGTACAGTCTATATCTGAAAGAAGTTGGAAACAAGTGAAGATGGATCATGCCTAGTGGCCCCTCAGTGCTTTGCACATATTTTTGTACTCGCTTTAAGGTGACGTTATTTTTGGTTTACTTGTCTGCTTTTCTCTTCACCGACCTATGAGCTCTCTGAGGACAATAAAGGTTTCCAGTCTTTTTCTATCTTCTGAGGTGGATTCATAATAGGTGCTTAATACATATTTGTGAAGAAAAGAAGAAAAAGATAGGAAAGGAAAAGAGGGGAGAAGACAGAAGAGGAAAGGGAGGGAATAAAGGAAGAGAAAGAGAAGGAAGCAACCTGAATAGTAAGCAAGGGTTATGGGACCTGAGTTAATAATTAGGCAACTTGGGCAATATTAGGGTATCATAGATGTCTGGATTTATCTTGAAATTCCTTCTAGCACTGTATTCTATGTCTGTGAGTGACAGAATATGTATATGTATTTTGCATGGTATGTATGAATATTGTTATATAAGTAAAAAGCAATAAATCCACAAAAATAGTTGGCTACTTTAACAAAAAGTTTCTGATATCATCTTTGCAATTAATCAACATTTCAGATTTTTCCTTTGAAAACTTGTAAGTATATAAATCCTAAAGACATTTACTTGTCAGAATTCAGATAATTTAAAATGGAACCGTTACAGTTCCAAGCAAAAGGACGAAAAGGGAAAGAAACAGATGTGTATTGTAGATTTTTACTATAAAAGGCACTGAGCAAAGTACCTTACCTAAGTTATCTAATTTAATACTCCTGACAACCTTTTTAAGTTATTATCACTTTTTTTCTAAATGAAGAAACTGAGGCTCTGCAAAATGAAGCAAATTGCCCAGTCTATAAATCTAGTAGGTGACAGACCCATTAGTCTGATCTCCTTCTGTCTGACACTAAAGAAAATGCTTTTTTACGATGCCAAACTACATCTGATAATAAGAGAGAAGCTTCAAATTTTATTTATATTGCAAACTATGTCAATACATCTTTTATATACTGACATCCACTGCCACTCAGAGTTTTCCTTCTAAGTATCCCAGAGGCAAAAGAGAGAAAACTCATCTCTGGAGCTGGCTGTAGTCACCTGAAGCATCTGCTGTAGGGATAGTAATCTATTAATATTCATGTGTTTCTTCACCATTAATAGGTGATTCTTCTTTTCTTACCTAAGATATTTACGTTTATGTATTTGTTTTAATATAGAAATAGCAATTCCTCTCCTTAAAATCAGTAAGTAAAATTGACACCTCAGGAACATGAAGTGTGTTTTTCAATGGCTCGGAGGAGGCCCTTCACACCCTTGCACATCATTGCAAATATTCATGCCCCTAGTGAACAGCAACAACCCAGATCTTTCTTGAGACATAGGGAATTACTGTATTTTCTCACAGTCATGCTAAGGAATGCTGCAGGTAGGGTTCTACTTTGTTACCAGAAATTGTTTTATTCAAGTGCACAAAAGCAGTGTCAACTGGTTTCTTGAGCCTTAATATATAAGGACACTTAAACTTTTCCTTCCTTTTCCTGTCTTTACCTTTCTCTCTAGGGAGATTTTTTTTTTTTTTTTAAAGAAAAAGCTAAAACATATAATGAAAGATGGAACTTAACATTGTGGAAGTCCTAATAATTTTTTTGAAATATTAGAAATTAGGTTATCCCTCTTGTTCCTAGTCATCTAAAAATAAGTCTTAGAAAATGATACCATTGTCTTTTCACCATGTACATAATAGGTTCTTTCTTTCTTTTATTAAGAACTCTATGAGGATCATAGAGTCTTGGAGCTCAAAGAAATCTTATAGATCATTTACTTCAAACTGTCTTTCCACATATGTGGGAGTTGAGACTCAGTAAATGAAAAGTGTTAACCCAGTACCACAGAACGAATTGGGAGTGGATCCAGCCTTAGAATTCAAACCTCAGGCTTCCCAGCCCAGTCATGTTTCCATAGAAGATACTTCCAACATTAATCATAACTTGGCTTTGAAGAGAATATCTGGCCCTGCATTTGAATTACACTCAGGCAGACAAAAATTCTGAATTATAACCAAGACTTTAGATTGCCAGCTGGGTAAGATTCAGCAAGACACCCAATTGCCATTTAGATGATAAGAGATGTAAAAGAGGCCAAGAAGGCTCAAAAATGCTTACTTTCGTCATTATCAACGGGTTGGCATAGCTCACAAGTGGCCAATTCTATTCTCCAGCAGAATTAAACTTCGCAGGTTCACTGGGTAATACAATTGTTTTCTAATTTGGTTTGATAAACAAAATACAAAGTAAATGATACAACACCTATTTTAAAAGAGTATCCCATGAAATTCAATGTAGCTAATCTAATCCAAGCTGCTGTCTGCCCTCAGTGAGCAGTTTGTAGTTTTCATGATTGGATGAAAACACACTAGGAGTAGAGGAGAGTGGGCTCTGCAGTCCTAGTCTTCATTCTGCCTATTACTCGCTATTTAACCTTGGTCAGGCTACTTAATATGTTTTTGTCTCATCATTGTAAAGACGAAAGGAGTTAGTACATGGAAGCTTTGAAGCAATTCCTGGCACATATTAAGATCCCAATAACTGTAAAGGACACATTTTAGAGTGAAGTGTTAGAGTGAGGGAAGGAAAGAATGGTAGCGCTTATAACTAGGCTGCAGACAAGGCAGAACTGTTTGAAGGGGCCTGGGGATTTCCCGCTCTTTGTCTATGATTCCTCCTAAGCTTAGCTCAGTTCCTCAAGCTCCAGAAAGAACTACATTTACATAAAACACCCAAATGGCCAAAAGGCTTCTTCCAAGACGCCAGGAATTCATAGACCTTTCCTACCTGAACTGCAGTTCTGCTCATTTAGCAAAGTATAATTGCAGAAGATTATCAGAGACTTCTCGACCTACAATACCCACTTCAGCAAAACCCTGAGGTTATACAGTAGTTTTTAAGTAAAGAGTTCAGAATCTCTCCTAAGATGATTTTTGCTAGTCTCCTTTTAATTGAATTAGTGAGTTAATAGAACCAAATCAGCATTTTCCACAATGATTGCAATGCCAGGAATTTATAATGATTTGTTCTTTATTCTGGACCTTTTGGGTTAGCAAATCAAAACTGATAACATCAAACCAAATTTCCTTTCTTCTCTTCTGCAAATGAAAGGAGAAGGAAAACACATAACCATTGAAGTTTCACACCAACATTTAGATATATATTCACATACATTAATGGAAAATTTTGAGGGTATTAATTTATCATCATCATCTTTCTCGGTTTCCCACGGCCTTCATGAGATTATCTGAGAAGTACATCCTTGCTAAGTTAGGGCAGTTATTAGGCAGATATATATAAGTTAGGGCTAGTTATTAGGCAGATATATTAAGAATGGTTTCATAGTTTCACTTATTTAAGTAAGGAGCTCTAATGAAGAATAAATTTCTCTAATAATTACTTAATTTTTGTTTCTATTTTCACTGCATATTTTAAAAATTAAGTTTAATGTTATAAAGGTAATACATACACATTGTTGAAAATCAAAGAGCACAGAAAAGTGGATGTTACATTCAATGAATTTTAAAAAATTAAACTGGTTTCTAATTATGCTTATATTGCCCACAGTATACAATATACCGTTTTCAGCTGAAGCCAAGGTCAGGTTCAAAAATAATATTGCATATAGCATTGCTTCCCCTTTACCTGAGATCTATAAATTTTTATTCTATCTATCTATCTATCTATCTATCTATCTATCTATCTATCTATCTATCTATCATCTATCTTGGAATTCTTGAACATAAGTATTTCTGTACTCACTACATTCCACTAACTTATAACATTCTGTCTCCTGTCTCTTTATAGCAAAAGCTTATTAGCTATTGTGAGCAGCTACAGGGGTAAATGATGTTCCTACATTTTAGCAAAAGCTTATTAGCTATTGTGAGCAGCTACAGGGGTAAATGATGTTCCTACATTTTTGAGGGGCCATGTTAGTGTTTAGATAACGATTTAACTGAATCCCAAGATGAGTCAGGGCAAGAGTCTAGTTAAGGATGGGGGTTCTTGATGGATACTAAAGGAGCAGGCTGAAAATGTAGCAAGGTCACCTGCAAGCAGAGAGAATGACCAGGGCAGCCTATGCTAAGGATGCAAAACTCTCAAGGAGCTCTCTCTCTCTGTCTCTCTAGCAGGTCTTGGCACGGGATGGGGGGTGGTGGGAGTGGACTATATAGTTTATTTATTGAGTTATCTTAGTGGTGGATAGGCAGATTTTGAAAACTACAATTTTCGAATGTAAGGAGAAGTAAGTGCATATTATGAATCCAAGTAGTCAAGTAGATTGCATGTTGAAGAAAGTCAACAGAAGTCCAAACAGGTAACAAGTAGTTTAATATGAAAGGAAGAGAACATGACTGTAACCTCAGACCTAGGGAAGGACCCACATTGTATGAATGTTAGGCTTCCTGCTGTGTATGAGTGTGTATTGGCAGAGGTAATAAAGCTGAAGGAGAACAGTGTAGTGAAGAGGAAGGGAGGTAAATTTGCACTATGTGTTTTCAGATTAGAAGCAATGGAGCCTTGGGTTGGCTAGAAGACATTGTGGTCATACCTCAGGCAGAGGCTAAGCCTTTTAGAATAGGCATATTACAGAAAGTGCTAGAAAGGAAATTGGTATCATCTGTTTGCAAGAAGCCACTTGCTTTTTAAGAAGAAAGTTAAAATCACAGTCCTACTGATGATGAGGTACTGGGTGATATGTTCAACTGGGGACAATATTGAACCATAAATCAAAAGAGAATGAATATCTCTTGATCTGCCAATGACTTTTCACAAAGTACTATTTTTGGGAAAATAATTATATAGAAAACATGCACCTCCTTTCTAGTTTACAAGAATATTATGAATATCTGCTTGTTAAAACAGTGCTTTGAACTCCTGGTAAATAGATACTCTATTAATACAATATGTAATTATTTATTTCCATGGGCCAGTACATCAGCCAATGACTTTTAGATGCATTTCAAGCTGAATTTAATTATATTTTCTGAAACTTGGAAATAGTCTGTTTCTATTTGGCTAGATGCCAGGGCAGCATATCTAGCTGATACACACTGATTTATTCCAACCGGTTCTCCCAGGTTAGTATCAGTTGGTTTATAAATACCAGCTAATAGGCTTTTGCAGGTTTCTCAGAAATTAATTACAGTAGATTTAAATTAATTGCTAAGTCGATAAAAGAATTCCCAAGGAACCCTCAAGTTTTGAAATTTACAGTGTTGCTGCTGGTAGACATCAGATAGCTCTGGTTCTAGAATGGTCCTCTGTTGTGGCTGTTATCCTGACTACTTAAACTATAACTGAGAAGAACATTCCTACACTTTCAGGCTATCTTTATCAAATTTCATAAGTAAAACACATCTATTTGATCAACACCTATTTAGAGAGTATCTATAATGTTAGAGGCACTGTGCTAAATACTGTAGATAGAAACACAATAGAAATGTCTTCTGTGTAACTTAGTTTATTCAAGTATCGTACAATCACATCCACTTAGCTTATCTTCTAACAAAATCATAGCTCTTGAAAATTTATAAAAAGGGGCAGGTGGTGGAAAGTTTAGGCTATTGTCTAAGATGGCAGACATATAGCCCTCTGATTGATAATTCCTCAGCACGTTTCTTATGTGGGTGGGCTTGTTATAGCAAGCAGTGTATATAAAGAATATAATATCAGCCAAGTCACATAGTCAATCAAAAGCACTGAAAGAATAAACAGACCATTTGCTCTGCTTACAACAGCTTATGCAAGTTTCTAGAAAAATGACAATTACGACAACAATAAATATTTTTAAAAAAGAACCAGTATAGGGTTTTCTATTATCAATTTAGGAAAGTAGGACAGGTGGATTATATAGATGATAAAACCTATAGATTGTATAAGTGTTAGTCCAATTTGGTTTGGTTCTTCCATCACAAGCCAAGTAAGTAATGGGATGGAGATGATACTTTAGATGACACCACCTTCAGATAGTCAAATAAGATACAAATTACAGTAAATTAAACAATGCAAGAAGGATGGGATGATTTTCCTAGTACACATAGCTGAGGGTAGACTACTATTTAATAACTTGAAACAACTGAGGACTTAAAGGTCGAATATATAGAGAGGTTAGTGTATGTAGACCGGAAAACACTGAAAATGCTTAAAGACTAAACATATCAAATAAGAAGAAGCATGTAAAAATCAGAATTTTTGTAAAACCCCGCTATTCGGGGATGCCTCCAAAATAATCTAAATTAGTAAAAGTTCTAAAATATATAATATCTTTAAAGACATGTTGTTTCAAGGTTTTCAAATAAATGAAGTGACTAACTGCTGACGAAGTTTATCCATGCTTGTTGGACTAGTTTTAAGGAATAGATGAGACTGATTGTAATTAGCAGCACTCATCTGTATAAAATGAGTATCTGATAATTTATTTAAATTGGCTACCCTCCTCTTTAAAACGGTCTGTAGAAGTGCTTTCCTTTAGAGTGAATTAAACTTAATTTTGTTTAGAGCCTTTATGTGGATATTGAGATGTGTTCAAAATGAAATGGAGGCATTTTGAGCTGTTGTAAAGAAGAGGTTGCAAATCATTTATTTTTAACCCTATTTATTGACCTACAAAAATCAAGATTTTACAATAATGAAAGTAATTATAAACTAGACCATCAAATCTTATGAGATATGCTGAGTATATTTGAATTATAGATTAAATAAAATGCCAAATATACCAAGAACGAACAATCAGTAAATACAGAAAGATAAGGGTATGGAGCTTTCCCTTCAGGCTACATAATTCTAGATAAAATGTTGCTAGAATAAAAATGCATAGACATTCATCTCATTTTACTCAAGGTAAAAAGTACAATGATTAAAAATATTTAAAAGAAGCAAATAAAAATTAAAATTAGCAAAATGCTTTTTATCTTTTGAAAATAACTTTTAATCATTTTGTAACAATGGTATACTCTAATAGAAAAAGTCACATAATACCAAAAATGTACCAATGTAAAACGATGTATTACCTCAAATGCTACCACCTAGAAATAATCACTATTGATGTTGTTTGGTAACAATCCTTTTAGGTGTTTTATTAATATAAATACATAAGGATATATAACTAGAAAAATACCTTATATTCTGTTCTGCAACTTCATTTTTTTCCACTCAACAATATGTTCTGGGCATGTTTTCAAATAAATTAATTCTACATCATTATTTGAGTGGAACTATAAAATCCAATTATAATAAGAACCATTATTCAATTAAATAATATCTTGATGAATATTTAAGTTGTTTATTATAATTTCTACTATAAAGCATTCTGCTGTGAATATTTTTGTAGCTATAATATTAGCTAGAGTAACTTTCCAGAACTGAGACTGCTGGGTCAAATCTATGCACAATTAACATTAAAATATATTGTATATTAGTTCACAAGAGTGGTCCATTCTCCAAATCTTTTTCCAATTTGTTAAGTGAATAATGGTATAATTTTTTTTTCTTTTCTTGTCCCCTTCCCTTTTGATTTTCCTCCCTTCTTCCCTTGTCTTCCCTCTTTTTCCCTTTCATTCCCTCCCCTACCCCACGCATCCACATGCTACCTAATTATTTATTCATCCATTTATCTATCATCTATGTTTACCAGCCACTTACGTTTCCTCTTTTGTCTATTGCCTATTTCAAATCCCTTGCCATTTTTTTATTATGATTACCAATTTTTTAATCCTTACTGATTTTGAAGAGCTTTTATATATTAAAATATGAATGCTTTAACAATGACACTATTAAATGTAATTCTATTAATTTTCATTTTCTTTCAAATTTACCATAGGCTTTTTGTCTTTAAAAAGTTCTATGAGTTTATGTAATTATATTGATAAATCTTTTCCTGAGCTGTTTCCAATTTTATGGCGTTATTGAAATGAGCTTTGTTACTCAAGTTTTTTAAATATTTACTTATGCTTTCTTCTCAATTTTATTGTGATTCTATTTAATTTGTATATTTTAGTCTTTCACCTATCTTTAGCCTAATATAATACTTAGTTTAATAAAAATGAGGTAGGGATCTAGGTTTTCTCTTTTCCTAACAGTTATCCAACTGACTCACAGAATTTATAGAATAATTCACTTTTTCCACTAATTTGAAATGTCCTTTTTATCTACATGACATTCTCATACTCTTGAGTCTTAGGTTTGATATCTCTTCTACTGATTCATTATATCAATTAAACCATATTATTTTAACTATTGAAGTTTTATAATAAGTTTAATAATTGATAGGAAGCATGTTTCAAAACTTTCACTTTTGAAATCTTCCTTAGGGTATATACGTATTTAATGTAAGCATAAGATAAATAATACATGCAACATTGTTAGATTATCTGTGAAGCATATATATTTCAGTTAAAAACTTTCAGTTATGAAGTTGACTCAATGATTTAATATTCTATTTTTTCTCATCTGTGATGTCTTGACATAAACAGGTTATCTTACTTACTTTTCTTCTTGACCAGAACAGAATATTGGCTGTATAAACAAACGGGCAGTCAAAATTTGGTATATGTGCATTTTCTTGCTATTCTTTTCTTTAATCCATCCATTAGAGGACTCATATCTTTTTAAAATCACTACAATTAAGTCATTCTAATTTACTGTACCATTCTCAAGTTTGAAAACACTCTGACACGAGTTGTCTCACTTCAGACCCTGGCCCTTTCAATGATCTGTGCTTTGCATTTGATTCTTTTTGTCTTCCTCTCCCGAGCTCCCTGAATGAAATAGCAAGAGGGATCTTCTGTAGAAGCATCATTCTCTGAAGTGACAAGGAAGTGGCATCTTTCACAGCTGGCAGTGCATGCCTGCATAATACCTGGATGCCAGAAGTGCTCTTGAAGAACAAACAGGCAACCTGTTTCCTCCTCAAGCAGCAGCAAAAGCTGTCAAAACCACAGGTGCACCTGGATCCTCCCCTCCATCAAGCTGTTTACATTCTTTTTTCAGTCTAGCATTTGGCAGCTGAGGTTGATTCTGGCGTTGGCAGCTGAGGTTGATTCTGGCGTTGGCAGCAGAAACAATATATCTCTTAGGATTTAGGTCATACAGATGGTGTTAGAATTTAGCAGTTTAGTGCCTGCTTCCCACATGCTATGGAATCAAAGACCCTGGACTAGGTAGTACAGCATTTTTATTTAGAAAAGGGATGGATAAGGACATACAAGTGAATTATGCAATTTTCACTCCTGTTAGAGGTCTTTGAAATCTTGCTTTGAACTATATAGTCTTCCTATAACTAATGCTTAGTGGCTGTGGAGTTTAAAAACTAAAATGAGATGCACTTACTCTCTCAAATATTTAGAATTATCAAGCTTACATATTATCTTCACAGATGACTTGCAGAAACACTGTATAAAACTCAGCCTGGCCAGGCACGGTGGCTCACACCTGTAATCCCAGCACTTTGGGAGGCCGAGGTGGGCAGATCACGAGGTCAAGAGATGGAGACCAACCTGGCCAACATGGTGAAACCCCATTTCTACTAAAAATACAAAAAAGTAGCCAAGTGTGCTGGTGGGCGCCTGTAGTCCCAGCTACTCAGGAGGCTGAGGCAGAAGAATCACTTGAACCTAGGAGGTGAAAGTTGCAGTGAGCTGAGATTGTGCCAGTGCACTCCAGCCTGGCAACAGAGCAAGATTCCGTCTTCAAAACAAAAACAAAACAAAAAAAAAACCTCAGCCTTTTTTCATTTATACTTGCACAAAGTCCTAGCCTCAATTTTCCAGTGAATGGCAAATGGCCCCACAAAACCATTAAGTTATCTACTTGGAATAAAGAATGTATTTTTTCACAGATGTAATATTATCTATATATTCCAAATGTTGTGCCACAACTTACAATGTAAGAGATTATTTAATTTAAAAAATTGAACATGATTTTGATTCAAGGTGTCAGTATGAAACACAAATCTATAAAGTTAAAGCTCCATGTCTCAGGACTCTATCAAATTTTATTGAAATTAATCAACTTTTATAAAATTTGTCATGAGACAGAAGATAATGTATATGTGTAATATTAAAAAAACATTATGACATTAATAACTTATATGGGCCGGGTGTGGTGGCTCACGCCTGTAATCCCAGCACTTTGGGAGGCCAAGGCAGGTGGATCACGAGGTCAGGAGATCGAGACCATCCTGGCTAACACGGAGAAACCCCGTCTCTGCTAAAAATACAAAAAATTAGCCAGGCGTGGTGGCGGGTGCCTGTGGTCCCAGCTACTAGAGAGGCTGAGGCAAGAGAATGGTGTGAATCTGGGAGGCGGAGCTTGCAGTGAGCGGAGATCGCGCCACTGCACTCTAGCCTGGGCAATAGAGTGAGACTCCATCTCAAAAAAAAAAAAATTCATTAATAATAATAATAACTTAGATGGAAGCCAAGAAAATGAATAAATTGCTTTTTCAAGTAATTTCTCCTTTATGAAAATTAAGATAAAACTTAATAGAGTAAGAATGATAGATTCTAGTTATTTTGGTTAATCAAAATGTAAACTTAATTCTTTAAGTGATATCCCAACTTAAATTTGGCCTAGTTATTTTTCTAATTTTTTTTTTTCAAATGAGAGTTTCATTATAAAATACTCAAAAAGGAAATCTTATTTTCATTAACATTAATGAAAATTACTTTTGAAGGCCCTGTTAGGGTATTTGAGTATGTTTTCTATGCAAATCAATTTTAAAAATATAATACTTCCATTCCTATATCATTTGAACCAACATAAAATACTTCTTCATCATACTTTATCAATGTACAGTTTCTTAAACTACTTTTTGAAGCGTTGGAATTCCTTTATTATTTATCTCTATTCTGAGCCTGCTACGTTCAACTACAAGATACTGTGCCTACTGAAGGTTCAGGGCTTTATGCAATCCATAATCCAAATACAGCATTTGATATTGAACTCATAAAATACAATGTATGGCATTAGGGGTTTAGAAATCCACCAACAATCTTTCTGTCAAGCACATATCTTACGTTATAAGGTTTTCTGCCATCAGGAGACCTTGCATCTGTGTGCTGTGTTCTGCCTGTGAAGCTGTGTTCTCAATTTGAGTGCATTAGCCAAAACCCAATAGAAAGATGATGCCATAGTAAGAAGGCAAATATTGTAACTTTAGAGGCGGAGCCCCAGCCCAGCCTTCTATTGAATCACAATACATAGACAGCTGTCCATTGCCCGCTTGGCTCATAAATTTTCTCTACTTAGCCAAAATAAGGCAAAATTTTGTTGAAGATTCCAAGACACTAAAGAGAATAGAATGCTATACTTATTGCCTCTGGTTTGCTCTCTTCCCTTTTCCAGCAATGTATATTATCTTGGAACTAAAATATTTATTAAATGCTCCTTTGAGGCTGCTTGACCTTTCTGGGACTTGGCCACTCAGAGGGCTATGGGAAGGCTAATCATAGGGCAATTTTAATTGAGTTGATAAGTTCTCTTGGTCTCACATTAAAATTATAAATTTGTTTTGAGATTCCCAAGTCACCTCAGGGGACTCGTTTATTCCTATCTAGCAAATGGTTACTTGGGCCAATTCTTGGATTCCTAGGGCAGCTGCCAATAAAAGACCAACGTGACCTTAATCATAAAGATTTGAATCAATTTTAAAGCAAATTGTTTAAAAAACAGAAGTTATCAGAAAGGAAGTGGGAGGTTGTAATGCCAAGATGAGATTATTCGGTGAGCCCTCAACAGTGAGAACTATCAATAGATGTGCATAGAACAACTAACTAACGCACAAGTCCTCATTCCTGATAATTGGCTGGGATACAAGACAGAGGAAAAGGGATCCTACTCAAACATAGGCCTGCCTCAGTAGGTCTCCCCAGTCCACTTGAGTGCTAGCCAGAATGTGGAGGATTACTGAAGACATCAGCTATTTTACAGACTTTCACATTTCCTGCAGAGTTGAAGGGAACAACAAATTCAGCTGCTACATTACTAGTACATAGCAATTAGTGCTATGATAGGATCGTTAAGTAGGCCTGGAATGCAGTATCTTTAAAAAAAACTTCTCCTTGTTTTGAAGAAAGGATTGCTGAGGGGAAGAAATGTATATATACAATTTTTAAAGGTCTGAATCAAAGAGCAAGGACTTGTTTAGAACTCGGCTGATGATGATATCTTCATCCTCAAGTTAATTAGGCAAGTGAAATCTAATCCCCTCTGGAGTGGCAATGCCAAAACTTTCCCCAGGATTTCAGTGGAATTTACTGCTTAAGTGTTTTCTTGAATTGAATTCACTACTCTAATGTTAACTGAATTCTGTCTATTCAACCTAGAGATTAAATGGTATTCCTGCATCTTTGAGAATCCTGCCTTTGAAACAAGTATTCAGAGAAAGGCTGCTTGGACAGGTCTGGATGAGGGGCTGTTAAGGTAACTAACATGTATGAGGGGCAGTTCTTGCATTAACTGTAGGGTTAGTTAGTCACACACACTCAGGAAGTCCTGAGACCATTCTGGCTATAATAAGTCAATGTTGCTTTCTACAGCTGTGAAGGTTAATTTTGTGTCGACCTGACTGGGCAAAGAGATGCCCAGGTAGCTGGTAAAGGATTATTTCTGGGTATGTCTTTGAGGGTATTTCCAGAAGAGATTAGCATTTGAATCAGCAGGCTGAATAAGGAAGACCTGCCCTCAGATGGGTAAGCATCATTCAGATCCAGTCCCTTGAGGGGCCCAGACAGAACAAAAAGGCTGAGGAAGGGAAACTTTGCTCTCTCTGCTGGAGCTGGGACTACTTTCTCCTACCCTAAGACATCAGAATTCTGAGTTATTAGTCCTCTGAACTCTGAGACTTACACTAGCTGCCCTCCTGGTTCTCAGGCCTTCGGCCTCAGACTGAAAACTATACCACAGGCTCCTCTGGTTCTCAGGCCTTCCTACTCAGACTGAATCACATCCTGGCTTCCCTGGTTCTCCAACTTGCAGACGGCATATCGTGGGATTTCTCAGCCTCCAGAATTGTGTGAGCCAATCCCCATAACACATCCCTTCTTATAGACCTATATATTTCCTTTGGTTCTGTTCCTCCCGTGAATCCTGACTAATACATCAGCTTTCCTCAGGAATGTCAAAACTAGCTTTACTTTGATGGTGTACATTTGCAACTAAAATTTCTACATTAAGACATAGACATTCCTGCCATCAACAATTTTTATTTTTACTTAAGGCAGAAATAGAGAAAATTCCTATTCCAATTAGCTTAAAACTCAATAGCAATAAAACATTGGCCTCTCTGCCAAAAAAAAGATTATTTCCCTGAAGATTGAAGGAATGGTCTCCATTTTACCTCCCTTCTGCTTTAGATCCTCCCGCTAAGTCACTCTCATCTTTTTCTCTCGCTTTTCCCCTTCTAAACAAACATTTACGTATTTTTATTTGTATAGTGTATTCCATTTTAAAATAAAGCACTAAAGTTTGTTTAATTTTACTAGTAATGATATTTTTTAAGGTTGGAGTTAGGGGAAGGTGCCTCGTGTGTCTGAGGCTATGGCCGCTGAAGTGGGCAGGGACAAACCTGCTATGTTGATTGCTGGCAGTGATATAGCCCATTGATCTCCCTGGCTGAATTAAGAACACTAGGTCTGACAAAATGTTGAGCATTTAAGACTCTAGGCAAAATCAAAGAATAGGAAAGATATGCATGAGGTTCAAGTCTCCTCTTTTTCTATTTTTCTTCCCTGTTACCCCTTTCTCTGTAGGGACCTATGGTCTTCCTGGTCTTTTCCTAGATCAAAAGCTCTTTTGAAGAATAAAAACAGTACATTTCCTTTCCATCTCTACATTCCTCTTTAATCTACAATAATCTACCTCTCTTTACTGACAAATGAAAAATAAAAACCCATTTTCTTTTCAGATTTAATTAATATCCTCCCTGAGAATGTTAAATGTAACCCTTGGTTTCCTAAGGAATCCTTTTTTATTTATTTATTTATTTATTTATTTATTTTTATTTTATTTTTTTGAGATGGAGTCTCTCTCTGTCACCCAGGCTGGAGTGCAGTTCTGGAAGGCGGAATCTCCTCCTTCCGGGTTCAAGTGATTCTCTTGCCTCACTTGAGGCAAGAGTCACTGGGATTACAGGCACACGCCACCACACCCAGCTAATTTTTTTTTTTTTTTTGTATTTTTAGTAGAGACAGGGTTTCGCCATGTTAGCCAGGATGGTCTCGATCTCCTGACCTTGTGATCCACCCACCTTGGCCTCCCAAAGTGCTGGGATTACAGGCGTGAGCCACTGCGCCTGGCCTCCTAAGGAATCTTGATCCATCAAAGCTTCTCTCTCTCTCCATCTCTCCCCTGCCCCAATTTCAAAACAGATAAAACAAGCAACCAAACAATACACAGACACACACACACAGACACAGACACACACCCACACACACACAGAGCTCCCATTGGCTCAACCTCATAAAATTACTCCTTTCTCCATTCCCTTATCTAAGGGCTCTTAAATCCATATTCTACAAACACTTCCTCCACTTTCTTCCATTGTTCATTCCTCATCACTTACATGACTGAATTCTCTACTTGTTCTAAAGCTGCTGACTTGAAAGTCTCCAAAAAGCCCCTTAAAATCTAGTCCAGTTACTTGTCTGGGGAGGGTTCCCATTCTTTCTCTCTTTAGTATGTGTTACTTGCTTTACCTTTGAAGTGACTTTTTTCTCTTGATAATCTCCTTCCCTATGATTGTTTCACCAATGCCTTATGTTTCTTTACTTCCCAAATATATGTGCCCCTTAATGTATGTCATATACCCCTGGTTTTCACTGTATGCAGTCTTTTCCTCAGGGATTTCATCAATTCTCCTATTTGAATATTATATCTTTGAATATAGGCATGAAGTCTTTATCTCCATACCAACTCTAGACCACCTCCATCCATGATTCTGAATGCCTTTTGTAAAATTTATGTGGGTGCAACATTCATTCCTCAAATACCTCAAGCTATTTACTCCTTCCTCTCCACATGTTCTTCTCTGAATGTCTCTTGCTGTTCAAGGATTTGCCCTCGTTATTTCAGTCCTCAATTCTAAACTGTACAGCTCCTGTTCTTCTTGGATGCTTTCCTTTCCCTATATTGTCACATTCGGTGTGACAGGACAGCCTGTAGAACTGATTTGTAAAACAGAATTCTTTCCACACTAGTATCACTATAATTGAGACACATGTTGCCCGTACCTGAAATACATGGTCTTCTTACACACTGCTGACAGATTAATCTTTTTAGAATACAGCTATCATCTTATTATTCTATGCTTAAAAACCATCATTAGCCACTCACTACTTTCAATTACATCCTAATTACTTTACCTGACACTTAAGACCCTACATGACATAGCATTGAAAGCAGCATGATCAAAATTCCAGCTAAATAAAACTAGAGACTCCTTTCAGAAAATGACACAGAATTTTCTTAATCTAGATGGCTTTTCTAGACCTATAAAACACAGCTTCCAAGTCCACCAGAGGAACTGATTTTCATCATCTGTTTACTCTTTCTTAAAGGTGGGCCAAGCTTGACTGCCAACTTCTTCCTAACAGTCTCTATGCTTCCACACTGGATGGGATTGCTGCCTCTGAGTCACTGAAGTATTTGTGTGGCCCTTAGCACAGTTATCTTGAAACAATGCAACTGAAAGTGTTTCATAAACCATAATCATGCCAAACTAAGAAATTACCATAGTTTTGTTTTTGTAGAAAAAAGTCCTAGCTTACCTAAAATGTTACCCTACTATATTTGGTAGCATATCACACAGATCCAGGTACAAAATAAGTTCCTAATAAAACACAGTAGACACTCAATACAAACTTATTGAATATTATTTACTTACCCAGGAAACAAATTTGAATGATTGGATTGAATTAACGTATCTTTAAGTCATATTAATATTAAAATTTTTTTATTGTGTAAAGTACTAATAGTATATTTTTGATTAAATAAATGAGTTTTACTTGGTGGGTTGTGTGCTTATTCTTTGTTACTGCCTTGTTCTTCATGTCCAAAGGTGCTGTCAGTGCTGCTGACATCGCTCAAACTTTTTTGTTCTGGGCTTAAAGCAAGCCCTGTTTCATAAGTGTAAAGTTGTTTAACAGTCTTTGGTAAATGCCTTTCCAAAGATGCACATCTTGAACATGTCCAGCTTGCAGCAGCTATCACAAGTGTGTCACATGTGATACCAGCAGGATGCCAATAGGTAGATTGTAACCTGTCGGTTCTGAATGAAATATGTGACTGACTCAAGCTGAGCACAAATACGTTGTCAATAAGTCAGCAGTTAATGCTAGGAAAAATGAATAGAGATGAGGGGATCGGCTTCCTTCTATTTTATGTAATCCACTTCTAGTCCACTTTGTATAAAGTTGAGTGTGTGTGTGCCTGTGTGTGTGTGTGTGTGTGTGTGTACGCTGAAAACAGGTTGGCAGTTGATAGTTGAAATGGGATTAGAAAGTACTGCAATTATTTTGCTCATGTAGAAATATGCAAAGAACCTTTGACCCCTTGTAAACAATGCAGTATGAGGGACTAAACAGAGGGCTCAGTTCTTCCCTCATTAGCACCTCATTAAGCTACCCCAATACTAAAACTCTTGTTAATGCAGAGGCTGCTTAAGAAATCAACAAAGAAATGCCTCTATTAATAGTATTTTCAGAATACTTGCCTCTGAATATACTCTCCTTCCTTCAATCTTAGTTTCAAAACACAGCCAGAACCACGGGGCATACTTTTCTTTCCATCTTGCCCTGTGCAAACGTATTGCATATTTAAATCTGAAATGTACCCAAGTATATGTATCAGACACTGCATGCTGATTTAACGCAGAAAAAAAGAAGAGCCACAATTCCAAATCTAAGTTTCCGTCTATATGCTAAGAGCATGAGAAGTAGAGAATGAGAAATGGAAAATCCTCTATGGGAAGATAAGCTCCTGCACCTTTAGTTCAAGCAATGGGCAAAGCTGCTGTCTCAGGATTCGGTTCTGCATTCATGTGTGAGAAAAGCAGGGGGGGTTAGGCTAAGCCACACTTCATTGCAATAGATTAAAATCAGCAACTGCCATTGTCTGTGGAAAGCTAGAGATAAACAGAGCAGATGACTTTATTTTTATTTTTTTAAGCAAATGGGCTGTGACATTTTGTACCAACTCAGGACAGGTCTCTTGATTAAATGTTTTCCATTCATCCGACTAAAAGCTCCCTGACAGAGATGAAGTGACCGCACTTCAGGAAAAGAGAGTGCATGGGGGTTGGGGGTGGGAGCTAAACAGTGAAACAAAGGGTGAAGACAAGAAAAGGCAGGATGGCACAAAGCTCTTGAGTGGAGCTGGGTATTTAGGGTGATTGGTGAGGGACCTGATAAAAAGGCATCTAACGCCTCATTAGCATCTTCTGTTGATTACATGGTGGAGAGTGGTAACTGTGTGCGCTAAAGGAACTTGAAGAGAGATTGGGAGAAAAACATCAACTGATCCCAGTATGGAATACTCATGTTTCCTAGCTAATGTAAAGTGTTGGTTTGGCAGAAGGGAGGGGACGGGGGAAAGTTATCATTTATTGGGTATCTATTATACTTTGTGAGATAACGTGTTCTTGTGGCAAACATTGTATTTACCATTATGCATTCATTGTATTTAATTTTCACCATTTTAAAAGGTCATCAATAAAGGAAGAAGCTAAGATGCCCAATCCTAAGCAATCATGTGGTTATAGAATCCAGGAGGAGGAGCTGAGCTACCCGCTATGCCTGTCAATGGGGGGCATGTGTGTGGGCATGCCCGTGTTCAGGGGATCCTGCTTCCAGGAGGTCAGAACCAGAAAGCTACTTGTGCTTTCCTGTTCCCCAAGGTTGGAAGAGACAAGCATCATAATAAATAGTTTAAAATTATGATAAACAATTATAACAAACAAGAGCTGAAGAAACAAGCATCATAATACATTATTTAAAATTATAATAAAAGTTGAAAGTGCCAGGGTAAGATCTTTTCTCCTTTGTAGAATATAAATCAGAGTAGTATGCTATTCAGGCCTTTTTTATATATATGTGAGGCCCAGGGCAACATTACAAGGGGAACCTTACGTACCACTTAATATCATTCCATCCTCCTAGAAGACTGAGTATCAATTTAGAATCTTCAACTCCTTGAAATTCTGTGTGTGAGGAAGGTAGAAATGAAAGAGTTGCCTCTGACCGCTGGTCCATGCCCATAGATTTCTCTCCTCAATCTGTCCCAGCCTCAGTTCTATACTGCAAACATTTGTGAGGCCCCTTGCTCTCATGTGCGGAGTCTGGGACAGCCCATGCAAGCTTTCCTTGGTCAGTCTTTGTGCCAATGCAGACCTAGGAAAAATGGGTCTGGGACTTTCTAGGGCAGGGAATTCTGGGATGCACAGGTGATAGTCTAGAAGAAGGATGGTAGGTGCCAGGTGGGAGCCCCTTTAAGATGTTGGATTCATCTATGAGGAGTGATGAGTCTATGGAAGGATCAGACAGAGTAGTATTAATACGAGACCCAGCACAGGGCTCCTCTTCCCTGTGTCGAGGGCAGAATTCACAATATTGTTAATCAACCTCAGGTAATCAGGTAGGATCCACAATCAGAAAACTGCTCAGCTACGAAATCTCTGTACTTCTGTAAACAGTGTTTTGGACAAGCAGAATTTTACATTAATTTCCTCGGCTGAGAAAACAAAGGATCACACATCATATATTATATCATTCTTACCCACAGATAGTCTAAGATGATCAATAGAGAAAGCACTTATTCACAGATAGAAAAAGAAGTTTCTTCAAACAATTAGAAAGAAAAAAAGAGATATATTTTAAAAGTCAATTCATCTGAAATCAAATCTGCTCTTCTCATTTACTAGTGTGATGGACCTTTACAGCTTAAAGGACTTAATTTATATGAGTCCCAATTTCAGTAGCTATAAAAGCAGGGCTAGCAACACTTATTTTTAGAGCTATTGAGAGGATTAAATTAACTATTCTATATGAATGCAGCCAACTCTGTATTTGAATACATAGTAGATGCTTCAAAAATATTAGCTTCCCTTTCCCTCACTCTTATTTTCTTAGGTTCCATCTCCTAAAAAGTGGTAAAGAAGTGACAAAAGTATGTTTTTCTTCTCTATATTTTTGAGGGATATTTGATAGTACAGATTTTGTGTCCACGTAATTAATTTATCTCATTAAGAAGAAATGATTCATCTAGAGATATATTATACAGCATTGTGATATATTCTTGAAAAATACTAAAACAGAGGATATTAAGCAGAAGTCACAAAAATGATGACTATGTAAATTAACAACCATGTGAATTAGCTAAATTTAGCCATTTCGCAATGTACATAGATATTTCAAATACACATTTTAAAACATTATGTTGTACACGATAAAAACATAAATTATATCTGTCAATTTAAAATTAATGAATGAAGAAGTGATCTCTGTTTATTATATACTTATTCTTGTCTCTCCTATTACTTATCCCTCACTTACTAATATATATATAAGATATACATACATGATATGTAATACATATATATATAAATCAATGCAAGATAAAAGTATATGCCAAGCCAAATTTGTGAAAATAAGTGAAACTTACTAAAAGTATAGGTGCGACTAGGACATTCCAGAACATTGTGTTCTGTACATTTTCCCCTCTCCCATTTCTCTATCTTCTCTCTCACCATGTTTTGTTATCAGTTCTAACTACAGAAAGAGAACACATTAATTGAATAATGGAAAGGGAAAACAGGGAATGATATGACCAGAGCTGGAGGCTACACACAAGAGCCGGATCACGAAGTACAAAGCAAAAGGGTGTCAAGTGAGTGGCACTGCCCTTGCCACACATGACGGTGGCACAACATTTGAGATTTGTGGCTTGTTTTGCTCTTCCCTCACAACATAAATTTAGAATCTTTCGTCTCATTGTTCAATACGATGGCACAAAATGCTATGGCTTCTATTTGATCCTTTATAATGTAAATCAACAATTCTTTAAGCTCTTGCATAAAGGAAAATTATTAAAAATACAAAGTCTTAGCCCTTTAGACCCTTTAACTTCTCCACCATACAAATCAATTCTGCATATTCATTTGGGAACCCAAACCATTTCTTTTAACGAGATGTGCATTGTGCAGCTTTAGGGCTGGTAAGCTTTAGCTCGGTTTCAGTAATGCTGCTCATGCATAAAGATGTAAAACAAGGCAGTGAAGAGATACAGATACATCTTCTAAACTAAAATGCTCATACCATTTGGCAACTGCTACTCCTCATACCTCCCCCGGAGGAAATGGGAATTGATATATACATGCCACACATGAGGTAAGGGAAGCAAAAAGAAACCATGTTCACAAGTTCACTTGGGTAAAATCAAGCGATAATCACATACAGAAAACAAATTGAGGAATAAGTGAAAAATTCAAAAAGCAATGTGGACAAAAAGCAAGCATATACAGACATTAAAATGAAAGGGGAAAATGCTTAGGGTAAAATCTCAGTTGAAAAGCAAAACGGGGTCACCAAAACATTCAAGGGAAGATGGTTTATGTTTTGTTCAGGGATAAGTAATTAAAACCACAGAAAAAAGTGAAAAGAGGAAACAAAATTTCATACTAAGTGATGACTAGTGAGGAAGGAGGATTCATCTACTGGTAGTGCCACTCTGGAGAAATAGAATTACATCTCCCATGTATACAAAACGGGAAAAGAGTAATAGGTAGAGAGAGCAAACTAAAGACACAGAGAGGAGGCCGCTGCTGATGAAGGCAATAGTTTCTCTTTCACTCGCAGGCAGACACACACATACACATAGATATACACACATTACAGCAATATTCATGGACTAGCTGGTGAAAGTTGCAATCAGCAAGGGTATTTCTGCTTGAATGGCTTGCAGGGTGTGATTACTGAATTAAATCTAATGAGAGAGAGAAAAGAGGCAGATCATAGGACAGAGAGTGAATTATAGTGTGGGTCTCTGAAAATTATAGGAGTTGTGCACCTTGGCAGTATTAGAAAATAGAAGTACGTGGTTGTTTCTTCTTCCATTTTTAGTGTTATATGGATATAGTTTGTGGACATTTCCTTCTGAATCACACAGAATTCCAGGAAGAATGTTTCTGAAGTGACTTCTCAGAATCCATATTTGGAATATGCTTATTGCTCTTCATATTAGCTGAACCACAGGGCTGGAAAGAATCTGGATTGGTTGAAAATAAATCAGATTGTGGCCAAAAAATATTTAAATACCTAGAAAATGCATTTCTCAGCACTGAGCTTGAATTTCTTCATGTCGTGAGCTCGACATTGACTTAGTGTAACATGTGATATGGGGCTGACAAGCTTTTGCAAGCTGGGGTATTTTCTCATCTAAAATAGATTAGGCATTTTCTGGGAATGGGAAGAAATGAGTAGATTAGGGATTGAATTCTGTTTTCTCTTTTCATCTCTTCTTTATTTTATCATCCAATGATTCTCACTGGCATTTAAAACACACTTAATTTAGTTCTATCCTTGTAGAGCAAGTTGATGTCATCTAGTTTGATTTAGCCTATTTAGTCCAATAAGTTAATTGGTTAATAGGCCATCTGTATGCATCAGGTGACAGGAATGCTAAGATGAATGCAATCACACACACACGTTAAATAAGACGATATGGGATTGTATAAAAACAGTTCAGTTTACTCCCTATGACTGCTAAAGTAAGGTTTTCTCATTTCTGATCTGCATTGCAGCACTGCCCTTGATATTCAAAGTTCTGCTTGGTAGAGTTCACAGGCCACAGCAGTTCAGGAATTAATTTCCATAATTATCTCTCTAACTTCCTCATTATAAAAGGCATCATTCCTGGATGGCAAGAAGCCAACCTGCTGACCCCAACAGGACAATGCCCCACGTGAGACACCCAGATTGGCATGTGATTCCTTTGTCTCCTTTCGGATCATATGAGCCACCTCCAGGGACGCTACATTTATTCTAAAATGGGATTATCAGCAAAAATGAGGAATAATCCTCTCTCAGTGATACAGTTTGGATGTCTGTCCCCTCCAAATCTCATGTTGAAATGTGATTCCCAATATTGGAGGTAGGGCCTGGTGGGAAGTGATTGGATTAGGGGAGCAGGTCCCTCATGAATGGTTTAGCACCATCCCTTGGAAATAAGTGAATTCTTGTTCAGTTATCACGTGAGATTTGGTTGTTTAAAACTTTGGGACCTCTCTCTTGCTCCTGCTGCCACCATGTGACATGTGTTCTTCCACTTCATCTCTGCCATGATTGTACGCTTCTTGAAGTTCTCACCAGAAACTAAGCAGATGTTGGTGCCATGTTTGTACAGCTTGAAGAATTTTGAGCCAATTAAACCTCTTTATAAATTACCCATCCTCAGGTATTTCTTTATAGAAACACAAACAAATAACGTAATACAGTCACAGAAGCATCCTGGTACCGTGAACAGCATGTGGACTTCTGTAGGAGATAACCTTGAATTAATATCCCAACTCCAAATTTACTAGTCCTGTCACCATGTGAAAGTTGGTTGCCTTGTTGGAGCCTCAGTTTATTCCACTGTTAATGGGGGATGGTGGTTTTGACCATTCAGGATTGTTGTAAGGTTTAGAGATAATAAAGTGTCTCTATAGACAGTATTTTTGTTAATAAACTAAGGGCTATTTGTCAGGAAGGTTAATTTAGTTGAGATATGTAAAATAAAGTCTTCAGAGACATGAGAACTATAGAGTTAATTAATACAATGATGATGTAAGAAACATTTATTTCTTTGTTTGCCTTTTGCTCTTGGGTCTTAAAAAAGTAGTTACAATAATTCAAAGAAAATTTATGTAACACTTTATAGTGGACAAAATTATTTTCAAGATATTTGGCTAATGTATCTTTTACATAGAGAGGTTCCTTTAATTATTACAAAAATTGCATGAAGTAGCTAGTCATTTTAATTTTCACTTATCAAATGAGTATACTGAGACTCATAGACAGGTCACCTATTAGAGTTGAAACTGAAATCCTGATCATTGGACATCTGATGCCAAATATGCTAAATGACATCATACCAACACTTTGGTGGAAACCCTAGCTTCAAAAAACTCTCATGAAAACAATAGATCTTCATCAGTCTATTGGGATCATATGTGAATAACGGAATCGTAAGAGACAGAATTGGAGATAACTGGAGCAGACTTTGTACCGAAAGAAAATGATGAAGTATATGAAAGGATGTTCCAAGAAAAGAGAATGCCATGAACTGTTAATATAGAAAGGAAAAAAAATTCTATGTGAAGAGAACTGTATTCCATTAGGCAAACCAGGGCCAAGCCAACAGGTATTAGAGACAAACTCAATGGAAGGAAGTATAGATCAGTGGGCTTTTATGACCTTGCTGAGAAGTGTGAACTTGGTAAAGTAGGCAAGTGAAAGTCCCTGCCAAGTCAGTAATTTTTTTCTTTCATTTATTTATTCATCTATTCATTTGTTTCTGCATTCACTTGCATATCTAAGAATGAATAGAAATGGTTACTGTGTCCCAGACATACTGCTGAATGTTATGTATAAAAGAAGAATAACAGACAGGCCAGGCCACAAGAAATTTAAACTGCAGTGAGGTGACAAACATGTGAATACTATTTCACTGGTCCCAAAAGGGGCAGAATGAGGGGTTATAGTCTGTGAAGTGATTGGGAGGACTTCAGAGAGGAGTTTGTATCTGACCTGGATTACAGAAGATGATTCAAAGTGCTTTAGGGGCCAGAGCTTATGATCATGGATAACTGGTTTGGAATGGACAGAACATGTGCTAGATGCCAACACTACAATCCAGAAGTGAAGTGATTAGGACCTAGGGTAGAGTTATGGCTGGGGAGATGAATTTTAAAGGGGGAGATTAGTAACATTTAGTAACTGATTAGATTTGGAGGTCAAAGAAAAGGGAATAATTGAAAAATTGATGGTGATGAGACTGGTGCATTGAGAGGATCGTATGAAATTATTAATGATTAAGAGATAGGGCAGGACTGACAGTGCTGCTCCTCAGTGCTTCTATCACAGCTCTTCTCCCCATCCAGAAAAAAGCTCCTAGACCTTAAAAGCCACTGCATGATTTTTACTTTCATCTGTCTCTTCTGAATACAATTAATGAGCATGGGGACAAGAAGAGACTGAGAAGGAGACCGTGTCCTGGCCCCTATCAGGCACTCAATTGATGTTTGTTCAGTTGAATCTAGTCTGAGAGGTGGGAAGCAAGGACATCACTGATGACAACTCAGAGGGAATTCTGAGCAGCAGCACAGAGTTTCGCTGGAAGCGGAGACTCATGGACCTCTGAAACCCTCCAGAATGGAGCCTCAGCACCTCCAGTAAGTGGGAAGTTTAGGACAAGTGAGTTCATGTCTTTTTGTCTCAATGTCCTTATCTATACATTGGAGAGCATAGTACTCTTCACCTGATGGAATACTATGAAAAATCAGTAAGGTAGTTAAATACTTCAGTGACTTAACTATACATTTTAAATGTTAGAACAGCATCTGATGCATAGTAAGTGTTCAAAAAGTTTTGTTTTTATTAGTTACTAAAGAACATATTTTTAAAGGCAAAGTAAAGAGTTTTTTAAAAATGAGAGCTGAACGCAGGCACTGGATATGATTTCAGAGAAAGCCATTTTAGTTAGGAGGTAACCATGGAAGCCTGGTTTTGAAGTCAAGAAGGAAGAGATGGTGAACTAAATGAGACATCAAATGGAATATACATAAATCAAGCCTTGGAGTATGGGGCAAACTTCACAAAAACAAGGAAAATACATTCTGTACATGGCATGTATAAGAATAAGAGCTCATCATTAAGTTGCTCCATTTAAATAAAAGAAATAGTAATAGAGAACTCAGTTTATAGTTATCAAAATGCCAATAAGATCCAGACTATACAAAACGAACAATAGCATTCACATGAGAAATTGATAATGTCACAATTCTGGAAGCAAGCCTAAGTCCGTGCACTTCAGATAATAATGGGAAAAGCCACACATGTGATGTGCATTCATGCAGTTGAGTCCCAGAGGAGTCACAGCTAAACTAATCTTAAGGTCTGTAGTCCCTTTCCAGGTACTCTCCAAAATGATCTCAAATATTTTCCCTCTTTCCTGCTGACAAATCTAAACGATCTAAAAGCATCTCCAATGAGTACAAGAGGAAAGAACAGAACTGTTAGCAAATGTGCATTTGAGCTTCACACTCCCAGGGTTTTCGAAGTAATAAAAACCAATTAGATAACACTCAGCAGCTATAGCGAGAGAAAGCAGTGCAATCTTACCACTACTAATAGGGTTTTTAATAATAGATAGGTTTCTCTCAGCAGAGCTGGAGTTGGAAGTAGCAGAAGTATCAATTGCACAGCATTCTGCTGACCAATACTCAATGCAAAAATTAATGCAGTGGCTTTGTCAGTTTAAACTGGTCAGTTAGAGGCAGGGACCATTGGAACCCTGCAGAGGTAAGAAATGCAAGAAACAGGAAATCAAGTGTTCTGTTCAGATGTTATAGGTTAGGTTACAATCTACTTCAGGAGGAACTCAAGGAGGTCCGGATCTAAAGAATTTAAAGGTACAAGTTTAGGTTAAATTCTTCAAGTCAAGGAATGCTGGAAACTTTGATGCTATGAAGTTTTTGACTTTCTAAGCAGAGCAACTTCTATCTGCAGGTGGAGTGCTAATGTACACATCTCCTTTCATATTAGATGGTAACCAAATAACTATAAGCTGTCTTTGTTTTGTTTTTTTTTTTACCATATTCACTATTCAGAAAAATTATTTGCCTAATGCTTCTTTGCTTAAAACACAAAGTATGCACAAAGTATTTGTTCTGTTGTCATAGAAACCATCATTAAAATAATTCACCAATGCTACTTAATTCATCATTCCATCCTCCCTTCAAAACTGTCAAAAGAGGACTCTATAAAAAGAGGGAAATGGTATCTTAGAGGAGGTAAGGGATTAGGGAGGGGCTCAGAACAGGTTCTTTTGAGAGGTTCCTGCACACCAACGGGCAATAGCTCTATCGCTTCTAGCTCATATGCTTTTCTTTCTTTTCATCCACACCATTCTTTTAAGTATAATCATTTAGGTTTTTAGGCATTTCCTCAGGGTGTGTGGTTATAGTGCAAATTTTGTATGATCAGATCAGGCTTGTGAATAATACATTTGTCTGTGAATAAACTCCCCAGGGCATGTCCTCCTGGCTGAGTCTCTGTAATGAAGCATTTGACTGTAATTCACTTAAGAATGTGAGAGATGTAAATATATGTGGGTGGAGAGAGTGTAGAAAAGACTTGAAAGCACTGTGCAACTATTTTCTCCTCGGGATTCAGTGTTGCATTCAAATGCTGCTTAGAGAAAGCAGCTGTTGGTTGTTATGAGGTTACTCATAATAGCCTTTCAGAGCAAAGGGGAAAGTGAATTGACACTGACCAAAAATACTGGGTTGGGTAAAATAACCACATGGAAAAGTGATGGGTTGCAGTCCAGAGAGCTCACTTCTAGTTCTGCCCCTGCCAAATTCATGACCCAAGATAGCACATTTCACGCCTCTGAACAGTCCCATCTGCAACGTGAAGCATCAGAATTATTCTCAAAGGTCCTTCATAACTTTAACATTTTTTGACTACACATCTTTTATGCCATTTATACTAAAGGTTTCTGCAACTTCTTGAGATATGTTAGACTGCTCACAAGGTTTCAGGGTTTTTCCCAGTTGGGTCAAAAACATGGAGGAGTCTGAACATTTCTGACGTTGGTTTTGCATTAAAACTGGCAGAGGGTGGGGGAAGTTAAGGGGAGTTAAGAGTCTCACTAGCCTAGTGTTTCCTAAAGGTGCTAGATTATACACAGTAATAGAAGCATTTACTTAAAATATAAATCCTGAAGACTTTCCACTGGAAGCATATTACTCAGTAGGACCCTGGGGATTGGTATGTCAACAAGAACTCCACATGAATTTTGTGCTCATGTCAAAATTCTCATGTGGGATTCTGGCCTTGACTTGAATTCAGAGAAAGTGCTGATTATTTGATGTCTGTCACTTTCATTAAATAGAAATGAGGTGGTTCTTAAACGTGATGTAAGGTCAGATGTATGTGGTGGATATAGCTTTTTTGTTTTTTTTCCTTCTGGGTCCCCACCCTGACCCAAGCTATGAAACTTATGTTTTTCAAGTTCTTATGGGGAAGTCTGACCCCTGCAGACCTCATAGAGGGTAAAGCCAGATCCACTTGTGAAGCCAATAAACTTGCTTCTTAGGAAGCCCAAACAAAACGTGGAAATTCAAGACCAAAAGAGAAGCTGTAGCTCTGAAAGGAAGTTGAGTTCCAAGAAAACTTTAGGGAGCAGGATAACTGCCTTCGGAGGGATGTATTTAACATCCTTTCCTCACATCTGCTACTTTTTATGTTTGTCCCAGTGAGTACTCTCTTCTACTAGTCAAGATATTAATAATTTTTTGTCACTGAATTCATGCAGGTACCATTTTGTGCCCAACCACTATCATGATACAGTACCCCAAGATTCATGTGTAAGGATAATTTAAATATTTTATGCTTTATTACTTGTTGCTCCAAATTTTTTTTCAATCTAAAGGAGTAATTGATACAAATCCAATTAATTGGGTGGATGGTGAACTAGATGCATTGACAATACTCCAACCATTTTTATTTTAACTTGAAATCCTTTTAAGTGACTTTCTGATTTAAGTTAATTTCCTAATGGGAATTATTCACACAAACACTTCCCCAAATTACTGAGTTTACTGTCCCTTCTTGAGACAGTAAAAGAAATTCAGTAACCTAAATGTTCATGCCTTCTTACTAGAAAGACTTTGGGAAGAGCAGTTGCTGCTGTCACTCTCATTATCCTTTAAGAAATAAATATGGAAAGTGTGTTTACTCTGCTAGGTGTTCAGAACCCTCCCTCAAATGAATAGTTGCCACTTTTGTAATGTACAAGTACTTTTAAAGATGATCTAACAAGCCATGAATATAACTAGGCTTTTCGCCCATCCTTTTCTTTGAGAAATCCGCTGTGTGGGCCATTGCAACCCGAAAGGTTGTTTGTGATTGGTAGACTACAGATGAAAATATAAAGTTATAAAAAATCAACTTGAACTTAATTTTAATATAGTTACAGATGAGAATTTGGTATGAAAGCTTATATATATAAATTAATGAAAATTTTACAGAGCATGTTATTTTTTGTTGTGCTACCTGAATACTATTTGAAAAACTATTAAAATAAAACAATAATTTCCAAGTTTCATATTAAATTTAAAGTGTTAAAAATATCTAAGTTGAAATATCAGCTGTGAGGTATCACAGATTGGTGCATTGTTACAGTTTGGGAAAGACTAGTAAAGGACTAAGCTGTTATTGTTTGCAGGTGTTCCTCCTACCCTTATTCCCTACTTTATGATGATGAGAAATATAAACCAGTGGAAGGTTGAACATTTCCTTATTTTAATGGGAATTAAACTTTACTTCCCGCTGAGGACTACAAACAATGTTAAAAGAATTGAGGCAAAGTTTTGTTTGTTTTAAGTAGGAAATCATTGTGCCTGTTTTCACTGTGAACAAGTTTACCAGCCATGTTATTTTCAAGTTGTATCTATGCACCATTGCAGGATGTACCTCTTTCCAAACAACAGCAGCCTGAAATCGGGAGAGTTAGACAGACTCTCCCAAATTTGTAAAACTTGGGACAAGGAATGATTATGTTTCACCCAGCTAGTAGCTAAGACATTTGATGACACACATTCTCTAAATATCAGTTGAGTCACCCCTTTCCTGTTTGTGTGCTATTAAGACTTTGAGGTAAGCCCTGTAGAGTCTAGGGGTTGGGGAGGGAGGAGAGAGGAAATGGATTTTGGTATCAGACATATCTGATGTAAATCTTTGGCTTGCTAATTAAAAGACTGAATGAACTAAGGCAAGTTATTCGAATTTTTTGATTCTCAATTTCCTTGTTGTTATAATTTCAAAAAGTAATATTAGAATAATACCTACCCTGAGTCCTTGGATCCAGTAAACCCTCAAAAAAAATAGTAGTAGCTACTACCATGACAACTACTGTACTCCTACCACAATTTTATTTCAATATGAATTATTATTATCACTATATGCAACCTTACCTTTCTTCATAATATTTTTCCCATATGATTTATAACCCAGGCAGAAACTATCTTCCCACACATGCATAATCACATTGTCACTTGTCCCTGCACGTACCAGCAAATGCTTAGCAATTGTGAAAGGGCAATTTCTCTATCACTCAATAATTCTTTGCCTGTTAGAATGGACATAGTTGAAGAGCAATCTGTACTATGGTATTGTATACAGCAGCTGGTTTTTTTTCAGGCATTTACCGAAAAGCTTTAGAAGTAATTCCTTAACCTAACAAGATCCTGAACATGGAGCTGTTATGAAAAGCTCAGTGGCTCTCACCTCACCAAGGCTGGAGGAGAGAGGTGTGCATCAGGACTTGGAATGAGGCAAGACATAATGGAGGAAATGCTTTGGGATCAGTCACTTTTCCCCAACACCTCATTAAGTCTGTATCAGAGGAAAAAAAGGTTCAAAGACACTTTTAGAATACTAGCCTTTTTGTCTGAAAATAGGCCTCATGTAGGGAAGGAAAAAACAGCTTAAGCTAAGCAAGATAAGTAAGTCTTAGAGATCTATAGTGTCTATAGGTAACAATACTGCATTGTAAACTAAAAAAATTGCTGAAAGGGTGGGTCTTACGATAAGTGCTCTTATAATCTTATTGATTACATTAATAATCAATAAAGTGAGGTGGGAGAAAACTTTTGGAGAGAATGGATATATTTATAGCATGGATCGTGGTGATGGTTTCATAGTGTGTACCTATCACCACATTCATTAAGTTGTATACATAAAATATGTTCAGATTATCATATGTCAATCGTAACTCAATAAAGTAGTTTCAAAAGAGATGAGTTTAAACTTAAGTTCCTTGTGTGAAATCAGGTAAATTAAAACACAAATATAAAGAAAACATAAAAAAAGTATTAGTTCAACAAGCTTGATGCTTCTCACACTCCGCTTTTCCTGTCTACTTTCATTTCCTTAATCTTCTTCCTTTAAGAATTAACCAAACTGTATGTTCCAGTGTGAAAACTCTGGAACTTGTGTTTGGTAGGAACAGATTTGAAACACAGTCCCCGTCCACAAGCTCCCTCCTCCCTTTCTCCACTCCTAGACTGTTTTCTGGGTCCCTTTCCCTTTCCTACTCTTGGTTTGCTTCTCAGGCCTCTCTTTTCTCTTTCACAGCCTGGTTTACGACATTTTATGCTGCTATAACAGAATACCACAGACTGGGTAGTTTATAATGAATGACATCTATTTGGTTCACATTTCTAGAAGCTGAGAAGTCCAGGATCAAGGGGCCACTTCTAGATGGCCTTCTTGCTGCATCATCCCATAGTGGAAAAGCAAAAAGAGGGTGAGAAAGAGCAAGCAGTAGAACTCACAGCCTCAAGCCCTTTTATAATAGGCATTAATCCATTCATGGGGGTGGAGTACTCATAATCTAAAAACCTCTCATTAGGTCCCACCCCCAACACTGTTGCATTGGAGATTAAGTTACCAATAAACACTTTTGGGGAGACACATTCAAACCATAGCACAGCCCATGCTGACAGCCTCATAAAAATAAATTCAACAGCAGATGTGCCATATGCTCTTACAAAATGCTGGTCACAATAAACTGGCTGTGGCACAGTCACCACACCCGACTAATTTTTGTATTTTTAGTAGAGACAGGGTTTCACTATGTTGGCCAGGCTGGTCTTGAACTCCTGACCTTAAGTAATCCGCCCACCTCAGCCTCCCAAAGTGCTGGGATTACAGGCGTGACCCACAGCGCCTGGCTGGTATCTACTTTTTAACTATGGAAAAGGGCACATTTTTCCCCCCTTCAGAATTGACTGAGTCATTCCTGAGAAAGGTTGAGAGAAATCTGAGTAGGATGGCAGCCTAAATGTCACAAGCCTGGCCCTTTATACCCAAAGATCTTATTTAATTCCTCAAGAGCTGAGTCTACTTTAATGCAGAGAAACAGGAAGTGTATGGGTTAAGAACAGATACTGTGAGATCAGAATGCTGAGTCCAATTCAAGTTCCATCTTGGGCAAGTTATACTTAATCACTCTATGCCTCAGTATCTCATCAGTAAGAATAGTACCTACTTCATAAGTTTGTTCTAATACATAAGTCAGTTAATATACAGAATTCTCCCCTCAGCACCTGAGATATAGAAAATGCTTAAATACATATCTGTATTGTATAAGCTATTATTAGATGCACACAATTTATTTGCATTTTTATAAATGGAACAGATAATTTCTTTTACATTCTCTAACTGCTCATTTTCCCAAGGTAGGGGGTGGGATTCCTGTTTTCCTATCGCTAGAAGGTCCTTTTAAAGAAGTGTCTGCTTTTGGGCCCAAGCACCTACCTCTTTCTGACTTTTAAGTAATAAGCAAACTGTTGTGTACACTGAGGAATCTCTAGCAGCCCATAAGTACTTAGAATTTCATAGTTTAAGAAAAGTAGGAGGATGACATCTGTCAGTGATGGAGACATGGGCTAAGGCAGGTAATCATAGAATTTGGATGACTTCATTGTACCAGCAAACCTTAGGGTGGCATTTTTCTCTCAACCAGTAAACATACTACCTGATACATGACCATATGAAAAGATAAAAGTATGCTCATAAATACTGCATTAAATTTTAAAGCTTGATTTAAGAACTCTTTTCTTTTTAACTTTCTGCAATGCTAAATTAGTTCTTCCAATATAAGTAGAGACATTAGCCTGAGCCAAAGCTCAGAGATAGCAATGTCTCTACTTGAAACAGCCTCCTCTTTTTCTGCACCTAGACCTTTAAATGCATGTAGAACGTAACCAGTGATAATTATAGCCACGTGACAGCCAAAGCTCTCACACTGACATGACAGCGTTGTGTTTAATTCTTAGAACAATTTTATGAGGTAAGTACTGCTGTTATCACTGCCATACACATGAAAGAGGGGTGTTGTTATCACTTCTCTACTCATTTATTGTCTTTTTGTTTTTCTTGTGGACAACTTTATTAATAATTTCTTTCCACATGAAATAAATTAACGCATGTTTTATTATGTTCTGTGATTGATCTATCTTCCCATTTTACCTTCTGAGAAACAAAATTAAGTCCTTACCATTGCTAGGTAGATATTAAAGGCAGTATAATTTCTTTTTAAAGACTTAAAATTATCATTAATTCAGGATATAAAAACTAAACACTGTTCTCACTTCCAAAAGATGACGGATGTCCATTGGGGAATACAACAAATATTTTTCTATGTAGCATTTGAAAAGGGGTAAGAAAAAAATTTGGAAAGATAGGCCTCAGCCAAATGGAAGATAATTGACATTTTCTTTTAGGAGTTGTTAATTAAAACAACATTAAATATTCTCCTACAATCTTTTGTCAGTCAATAGGATAGGCCACTAGAACTGCCACTGAGGGGCCCATCAAAACCTATAACATTCTCCCAGAGTAGCTAATTACAGCCATTTTAAAAGGTTTCCAATGCACTCACCAACATCTTTTTTTTAAGAATTCACTACTATAAAACATTAAAATGTTAACAACCTGCCATAGAGAAGATGCTATGTAGAAGCATTCAATCAACATCCTGGAGCAATGTCCAGTCATCGTTATTTTATATAGGTCAAATCCTGTTTTTAAAAGGCATATAATGAGATCCAATTATAGGTAAGAATATAATATATGACAAAGAAAGCATCATAAAACAGTGAGTACAGAAAATGTAATTAGATAAATGATGCTGAGGAAATTGTTTAGTATTTTGCTTAAAAAAGAAGATACCTACTTCATACCATTTGTCCAAATAAATTCTTTTTTAGGTAAAGAGGGAGCAGAATATGCAATTTTTATCAGATCTTTGGAAGAACTTTAGAGTTGCTAAAATGTCCAAAGAAAGAAAGAAGTCAGGTTATTTTTATACATAAAATTAAACTCCTAAGAAAAATTAAAGTATAACATGGAAAAAATATAAGACACAATTAAATGATTAAGATCTATATTATATAAAGGTCTCACCAATTTAAATAAGAAAATAAAATCAAGATATCAATAGCTAAAGGAAAAAAGGTTAATAAGAAAGAATAAATTATATAAGAAGAATTACAATTAAGTTACTGAAAATGATAAACCAGATACCTCAAACAGAAGTCTATATTAAACTGACATATAAGCTTATACTAATGAAAGAATGAAGAAGAAATAATTCAATAATTGAAAGGCAATGTTAAATCTGGCATACTTGTGAACTGCTACTGACAATCTGGTGCAATCCCTTGGGAAAATATTTTTCTCTATAATTCAGGTAGCATAATAGTCTTCAAACCCTTTGGCCATACCCATAAATTCGTTCTACAGGAAGTATATTAAAATACATATATACATAAATAGAAGTACATTTACAAAAATTTATGTAGTGTTATTTATAAAATGAAGAACAGGAAGAAATGTACATATCTAACATGTACACTGTTAACATGGGGGATTGATTTAGCAAATTATAAGCACATACATAATTGAAAGAGTATTCAAGGAGAATAAGCCATTATATGAAGAAGTGCTTATGGTTTAATGTTAATAAGAAATATGGAGTGGAAAAATAACGATGATCAGTCCTGGAAAATATACAGAAAATGAGAACTCTATTTTTTTAGAAGATATAATTCTGGTTTTCTCCATTTTAAAGTCTACGTTGTTGCAACAATTTTATAGCAACCCCTGGGACACAGATCCAATACGGGACCATTGCCTGTTAGGAACCAAGATGCACAGCAGGAGGTGAGTGGAGCAGCAGGTGAGCAAGCATTACTGCCTGAACTCCACCTCCTGTAAGGTCAGCCATGGCATTAGATTCTCATAGGAGTGCGAACCCTACTGTGAACTGGATATGAGAGGGATCTAGGTTGCATGCTCCTTATGAAAATCTATGTAATGCTTAATAATGGTTTCATCCCGAAACCATTCCCCCTCCCATCCATGGAAAAATTGTCTTCTACAAAACTGGTCCCTGGTGCTAAAAAGGTTGGGGACTGTTGGTATAGATGGAGTTTTCCTTGGAGGAGATTTTACTATAAATAAAATCTTGCTAAATGCATTGTTCCCAGTGTGTTGGTATCCCTGATGACAAAAGAGGGTGGAATTCTAGGCTCTTTCCATCCAAAATTGGTAGTATGGTAGTTGAGATGTTTGATGCGGGATATTGTTTACGAAACAATACATTATTCTCTACTGGACCAATCATAGCTCCATATCTTCTGACTACATTTTACTTTGTAAGGAATGAAATACATAAAAAATTCTCTGCAAAAAGCACACAATCAAGTAATTTCATCAGTCAAAGAAAGGAAAGGCAATTGTATTGATCAAACCAAATTTATCATTGAAAGTTTGTTACAATGCTAAGCTATCCACACATAGTTATGAACAGGGACTGAGAGATGAACACAATACATAGTATCTTTTTTTTTTTTTTTTTTTTGAGACAGAGTCTCGCTCTGTCGCCAGGCTGGAGTGCAGTGGTGCCATCTCACTGCAACCTCCGCCTCCCAGGTTCAAGTGATTGTCCTGTCTCAGCCTCCCGAGTAGCTGGGGCTACATGTGCACGCCACCACACCCAGCTAATTTTTGTATTTTTAGTACAGACAAGGTTTCACCATGTTGGCCAGGATGGTCTCGATCTCTTGACCTTGTGATCTGCCCACCTCGGCCTCCCAAAGTGCTGGGATTACAGACGTGACCCACTGCGCCCAGCTCATGTTATCTTTAAATAGGAAACACAGCATTTATTGTTCGAGTTAGATTTTTATCCATAGAACTTGGAAGACATTTGTCATATCTTATTTCTGCAATAGAATCAATGAATTATTATAATAGTCAACATTTATTATTTAGTGTGTGCCAGTCACTGTAACACTTTATATTTACTTTGTTATTAGTGACAGCTATCTGATTATACAGATAAGTATACTGAGGCACACAGAAACTAAATACACCTTAGCTACACTGCTTATAAGAGGCAGAACTGAGAATCCATTTAGTCTTTTATCGAACAGCTAATACTCTATAAAGTACCATGCTCTTCTTCCTCTCCAAGAGTGTTTTATTTAAAATCATATAGTGCAGCTTATCTAGTATCCATAACATCTAGGATTTTATTATGCTGACTTTTAAAATAGTTCATTTCGCCTTTATGGACACTTCTGTGGTACTTTACTGAACAATATCTTACCTCGCCTACTTACTACACAATATTAACATAGTGAGACCATCCAACCCAAGCCTTCATTGTGCATGAATCCCAACCACATCAACTTTCAACTGCATCTTGACCCGATAGTGTAAATAGCATGGTGGAAGGTATATAACCTCTGGAGCCACAGAGCCTGAGGCTAAAAACTCTCTCCATTATTGACTGCATGTGTACTCTTGGCAAGAGGATCTAAAACTCAGTTTCCTTATTTGTAAGATGTGAATAATAACATCACAAAGTTGTAGATTTGTAGTGAAGATTAGATAAGATAATAAATATAAAGTATCTAGCCTACTGTCTGACATGCAATAGCACTCAATATTTGACTAAAATTTCTGAACTTAATCATTTGTTGAACACACATGTATTGCCCCTAACTTGCTATAAGCCACAGTTGTGGGAGGAGATGGAGATATAGCTGTGAAAATGATAAGTGAATCCTCTGCCCTGATGGAGCTTAGATTCTCTTTAGGATAACATGGTAGAAAATAGAAATTATTCTTGGGAATAAATCAGGAAGCACATATTCAATTCGCAAGTTTACTTGTTTCAGTAAACAACTGCTCTGATGTATGAGATAGCACTAATATTCAATAACAACCATTAGATAATGAGGTGAACCGTTTATTGAGACTGGAAGTGTGAACACAGGCATAATCTAATGATATGTTAATTGTTGTTGGACATTTGCTGGTTCATAGAAATTCACCTTGTCACCCATACAAATGTCATTTGTTATAGCTTGCAAATTTCCATTTAGGCAGGGATTACTTCTAAACCAGTGTACAACTCCTTGTAAGTAATTAATAAATATTCATGATGCTGATATTGCTGTTAATGATGAAAGATCTTGTAGACTAGAATGAGTATTTTAAAGATGAGTATGTTAATCTTATAAGACAGGGACATTCTAATATCTTCTAATATTGATTCCAATATCCCAGGAGGCTTATAATTCTTTAACATATACATATATATTTACTTGTACCTTTGAGAAATAGGGAGTGATGTCCCTGTAAGTATATGCATCAGTTTGTATTTTAAATATTTATCTACCGACCATATATAATTTTAATGCCTAACATAATTTATGTATAAGCACTTGGAATTACTGTTCTTCTGGACATGGGGAGATTCAATTTTTATTTTTGATTCTGCAAAAAGACTTTTTTTAGTTTGAATCTTCATACTTACTCACATGGTTTCACTCACACACACACTTAACACCAATATTTATCGAATGCCTACTATGTTCCAGGCACCATCCTGGGCCCTGGGCACACAGTAGCAAAGAAAACAAATATTCCTTCTTTCATACATTTTCATTCCCCTGGGGAAGACAGACAACAAATCTGTATAAAATGCATAAATAACTGAAAATTTTGAGATTCTGTGAAAAATGATCAAGATATTGTGATAAAGTTTGGTCAGGAAAAGCCATTTTGAGGATTTAAAACAATTACTAATAAGACCTGAGAAAGGAGAATAAGGCTCATGTGATAAAATATGGGAAAAGAAACATTTTAAACAGAAGGAAGAGCATTTGCAAACCCCAATAGAAAAAAAGAGGCTGATATGTGCTTGCAGTTTAATGAACAAGGGAGAAAGTGATTTAATGAAAGAATAAGTGAAAGAATGAATTTGACAATGCTTTTTCGATTAGCATTGCCTGAGTTATTAGCTCTTCACAAGTGTGGAATCCACTAGACAGAGCCCATATCCTCTCGAAGATGAAAAAGTCTAGGAGACTCAAGCCAGGCGATTTCTCACCTTCCTTAAGCTTTCTTTCACAACTTCTGCATCCCTGCTGCATCCTTTTTCTCTCTGTATATAGATGTTCTTCTTCTATGACAAACTGATTGACCCATTTGATATGGTTTTGCCATGTCCCCATCCAAATCTCACTTGAATTGTAGCTCCCAGAATTCCCATGTGTTGTGGGAGGAACCTGGTGGGAGACAGCTGAATCACGGAGGCAGTTCCCCATACTGTTCTCATGGTAATGAATAAGTTTCATAAGATCTGATGGTTTTATAAATGGGAATTCCCTTGCAAAAGCCCTCTTGCCTGCCACCATGTAAGACATGCCTTTGCTTCTCCTTTGTCTTCTGCCATGATTGTGAGGCCTCCTCAGCCATGGAACTGTAAGTCAATTAAACCTCTTTCTTTTATAAATTACCCAGTCTTGTGTATGTCTTAATTAGAAGCATGAGAACAGACTAATACACCATTCCTTTCCCATTGGACTCACAACACATTTTCATGGGGATATCTTCTATTATAAATCAAACATCACCTTAGCATTATGGTGTTATTATTTTATTCCTTTCAGCACATATGCACTTTACACAGTGTCTGAATTTAGCTACATATCATTTTGAAAGTGCTCATGAGATTTTTGTGTGCTGAACTTTGTAATGTTTGATAAATTATGAGGTTTTGGAGGCAGGATTTTGACCATCGTTACCCAGTTCAATGGTCAGCACAGAGGGAGAAATGCCAATTCTTGGCATTCCTAGGATTTACTACATAGATGGACAAATTGATAAAGAGATAAAACTAGATTTATTAAATATATATACATATATTCACCTTACATGTATAGTGTGTTCATATATAGTATATATTTACTAAATACATATATCTATATGTACAGGTAGTATGAGTATATTTACTCATATGTATATATTTTTAATCTATCCATCCATCCATTCATCTGTCCATCCTTTCATCCATTTTATAGATAGATATAGTAAAATGGTGGAGGGGATACCAACAACAATCAGCACTTAATTTGGGAGGATTCCTTATCAGAAATCTTATGAAAGTGAATGTAAAAATGGGCTTTGGAAATGCTAACTTTTCTGCTGATTATTTGCAAGCTTGAATTCCTATTGATAATGGGAGTGAAAACATAGGGCGACTTGAAGAAAGGGCTTGAGGGCAGTGTGAATAACAAGCAAACATCGGTGAGTGCATGGGAAGAAAACAACTCTGGAAGAGGTGGCCTGCTATGGAGACTTTTCTCACCTTTTGCTGGGGAATGGAGAGAAGAGCGGAAATGCCAACACTATTGAAATGTGAGAGAAGGCAGGTAAAAATGCTGCTGGGACCTCTGCTACCCTCCCTAAAATCAGGACTGCAATGCTTATGGGCATCCAGGAGGCAGTTTTTGTGCCTGGCAGGCCCTGTTGGGACTGAGCTAAAAGGAGAAGAAAACATTTTCTACAAGGCAAGTGCGATCGGCTTCTTCCCAAACAAGTCACTGAATAATTTAGAAAGAGTTAGACTGAAGAGTTGCAGGCTGTTGTTATACCAATTCTATTAGTTTCATGCAATTCCTTGGACTTGTTTAAACACAGGAAATATGTTAAGAACCTCAAGAAACACAAATCAGTCCTATTTTCACACTGTGTGTTCTGATACTTGTTAAGATATACTTATCAACTTAGTGCTAGGTAAATATTAAATAACAGTTATCAATACACATAAGCAAAACCAAACATGTGTCATTTAGAAACAAGATACAGAGATTTAACAAAATGCATTTAACAAATTTTAGAGTATGTGTGTTCCATTTTGTTAACAACAAAACAACTCACTAATTTTTAATAGACATTTTGATGGGTAAAAGGCTTTTTGAGACCCCTGCTGACAGCAGAGGAGAACTGCATCCAGATGTTCATTACTTACTAGAAACTGAATACATAATTCTCCTCATTAACTGAGACATCATAAATATGTGTCATTTTTGAGATGTGGAAGATACATTCTTATAAGATAAACATATAAATGTAAATTACTGAAAGAAGGCTATTTACATAGGGGTTTTTTTTGCTTAAGGTTTATAGGTCTCTTAAAATTGCTATATGTGTTACATAATTTCAAATTCATATTTTGGTTTATTTTTTAAAAGCATGAAAACTATAGAACTCTTCAGAAACGTATCTATTGTGAGAAAAAGAATACTTAGAATTTTCAAAGATGCGGTATTCTAATAAAAAATAACAATGCTAATTTTATCTGAAAAATACATGTACCTCAATAATTTTATCAAGGGCATGTTTTGTGCTAGATACTACTCTTTATGTTAGGAATATAAGCAATTGTATAAGATACTTACAGATTGCAGTAAGTGGTAAAAAATATAACATGAAGAGGGAATAGTGATGAGAAGGTAACTATATAGGGGAGTGGTCAGGGAGTGCTTCACTGAAGATGTAAAATGTGAACTGAAACCTATATCCTGATTTAAAATAGCTTTGCAGATGTTTTAGGTAAATAGCAGCAAGTGAACAATACCAAAGGTAAGAGCAGAAGGTAATCATGTAAACATAAAGGTTGGATATAATAGAAATCAAGCGTGGCTCAACTTCCACTAGGTATACAAATTGGGTCTTTGTGTTCTCCTCTCTTAAAGGCAGCTAGATGTGTAAAAAAAAATCAGGGTCTTTGAAATCAGACAAACAAAACTTGAGAACAGTCCTTAGGCTACCCTTAATAAACCTGTGACAAGTTTCTGAACCTCTCTTAGACAGCTGTCTCATCAGTAAATTATTGAAGACTGTACCTACTCAAAAGGTTTTTTTGATAATACAAAAAACATACACTGATATGCTATGTGAAATGCCTAAGTATAGTAGGTGCTCAGTAATTTTTCATTATTCTTTCCTTTGATTCAAGGGTTCCCTGGGACTCACCTCACTAGTAAGTCTCAGCTCGGCTGTGAGAGTCAATGAGATGTAGTGGAGTAATGATGTCCAGAGGGCAGGCAGGCAGTTAGGTGTGAAGTTGAGTTAGCGAATACCCAAGAACAAAGATGCCACTTTAGTCCTCTTTGTAAACCCCAGGTCTAACATAGGGCCTGACATAGAGTAAGGATAAATAAAAATGAGACTCAGAAATAACTAGCTCTGGTTAATCCACAAAAGATATTATATGGCCCTAAAGTCAAGTGAAAAAATGACCAAGACTTAATGATTTCAATGGTTCCCAAACACTAATGATCTGTGAGACTGACTTCTTTGCTTTGAGCTGTGGAAACAGTGATATGGGTAAGTCATGTACAAGCACAAATCTTTAAGAAATGACTTTTGCTAAGAGGTAGTTTATAATTGATCACAGAAAGCTATGCCTATTTGAGCATACCTACAGGTAATTAGCTAAACGTTTCCCAAATGCTGCCCTGTGATGATAAAGGAAAACAACCTTGAAATATTTTTGTGATGGCAATTGCTTTCTGATGTAAGGGACCTTCCTTTATGTTGAGATGGTGTTGTTCCTATATTTTGAAAATAAAACGGCCCTTTCATTCAAGAAATTTAGTGATAGTAAATGGGATATTTTATTAAATTTATTTGGAAAAATAAGAAACTGGCAACTCATGGGGAGAACATCAATTTTATTTAATGTGATATCCATCCCCAGAGAGGTGTGGAAAATTCTGGTATAGCTAATTAAAGCAAGAGTAGATTCAAAGAGGGAGAGGTTTGATGTGAGCTTCACAAGGGAAGGAGGAAGTAGAAATTACTTTTTGCACTCAAGCATACAGGGAAGGAGAGGCATAAAAGACAGCAGCGGGGGCACTGATGCAGAAGTTACATTATGGATTCAGGTCCAATGCAAAACTGACCAAGTAAAGACTTATATATAGTAAAGCCCCCTCTCTTGTGGGGGAGTTGGGAGACTGCAAGCTTTTTAGTAACCATGGATTAATGTCAGTCAGGAAAACTGAGACTGAGGATGAGGGAGATGGGTAGAAAGAAAGACCTGTTATTTAAAATGTCTGCATTATTGTTGATTCTCTGACTCAATTTCTCAAAATCTAACTGGGATAAGAATAAAGCCTAAACATAAAAGAGTAGAGAAAGGTGCAAGGAGAATCAGATGAGCACCCTAAAAATGTCTTAGTACAGGACTTATCAGGGTTCCTGGCTCTATAGAGATTCATGTTCAACCTCAATTAGCCATTCTGCTTTCCCCAAATTCCAGAACTATCTCCTTCTTAAGACAACTTGACTAGAAAATGAAAGCTCTTTAAACCTTTGCTTCCTTCCTTCACTTTTTCAATTGCCTGCTCTATATATCTTCAGTCTAGACTTTCTAAGACAAAACTTATTGTCCCTCATCAGATAAACTACTCAGTGTCCTGTCTGTGCTTCTGTAATCAGATTGCATTATGATAATTTTTACTCACTGATATATGGCTAAATATTCACACACCATTTTGGAGTGCAGTATATGCTGAGTGCTTAGGTGCTTACCCTTTTTATCCACAAGACCACCATTATCTTGAAGGTCCTGGTGACAATTTATCTCTCTAGCATAGTGGCAGGGCTGGATATGAATCCCAGTATCACCACTAACTAGATGTGTGAATGTGGGTAAGTGATTTAACATATTGATGCCTCTGTTTCTTTACGTATAGGGAATAATAATATTGACTTGCTCCAGAGTTTTTTGTGAGATTAAATATTTAGAAGAGCAGCTGATAGTAATGACCAGTAAGTGTTCGCTATTGTTGTTGGTGGAGGTGTTACTAAAAGTGTAAACTCTGAAAGAGTATTTCCTGGGCTCAATTCCCAGCCCCATCATTTCTTAGCTGAGTTATTTTAAGCAAATTACTTGACCTCTCTGCATCTCAGTTGCCTCAATTGCAGAGATGGGGATGATCAAACTTACTTCAATGGGTTTAGGAAAGACTAGGAAGATTAATATATTTAAAGCCCTTAGAACAACATTTGCCATGTATAAAGTGCTCAGCTTCCTATTATGAATCAAGACTATTTTTGCTTAAAACTTTTTACTCTCTGAGTTATGAATTTAGGTTAGTTCTACATCCAAGATAAATCTCAATTAATTCTTCTTTTTTCTTTTCCCATTTCCTCCTGTCTCCCTCTCTTCTTTCCTTCTACTCTTTTCTTCACTTTTCTCTCTCTCTTCTTCTCAGTTTTTATTTTTGTAATTTGAAATCAATGTGCAAGCCAGAGCTTCTTTAGGAAAGACCATTCCTGAGAGAACAACAGGTAATCACTTTAAGAAAAAAAAAAAAACTATTTTAAAAGAAGTACAGTCCTGGGATACTTTTCTGAAAAAAGGAACATCTGCAGCTATTTGTCCTGGCATAACTTTGCTCAATCAAAATTGAATCAGAACGTTGCTAGGGGAAGTGAAACAGCATGTCTGCCCTCTCCCCTCCATGAACTGCTAAGATTGTGTCTTTTTGCAGAAGTAGGTATGTTGGGTTATCTAGTCAAGTTCTCAAGTAAACTCCTAGTAGTTACGTAGGTGATATATTGAGAATTAATAACATTAGTTCAATCATTTGATGAATGTGAAAGGCAGAGAGAAATATATTTAGTGTTTAAGAATAGCATTCTATTTTATTTTATTTATTTATTTATTTTGTTTTTGAGACAAAGTCTTCCTCTTGTTGCCCAGGCTGGAGTGCAATTGCATGATCTCGGCTCACTGCAGTCTCCATCTCCCAACTTCAATTGATTCTCCTGCCTCAGCCTCCCAAGTAGCTGGGAATACAGGCATGCACCACCACGCCTGGCTAATTTTGTATTTTTAGTAGATATAGGGTTTTACCATGTTGGTCAGGCTGGTCTCGGATTCCTGACCTCATGTGATCCACCCACCTTAGTCTCCCAAAGTGCTGGGATTCCAGGCGTGAGCAATCATGCCCAGCCAAGAATAGAATTCCAAAGCTACAACTGAGAGTCTCACAGAGGAGAGAAAAGATCAAGGCTGGCAAATACGAGAAGCGAGAATAGAGGTCTAAAGAGGAAAGTGTTTTCTAATAAATTCATCCAAAGACAGAATGAAGACTATCTTGGATTTGAGGGAAGTGTTCAGACATAGGCTAGCTCATTACTAGAGAAGGATGACACATAAAACTGCATAGCACTGAAGTTTAGGTTCAGATGACCCGAGATCCTCACAAGTCTAAGACTCTTGGTGGTCTAATATGCATTTGAGAAAATAAATCATTCAGAATAAAACTTAAAACTCAAATAGCCACATAATTTGAAGCAATTCTGAATTGTGGATGCTTTATTTCCCTTCAGCAATCTAAGACATTTCTTTAATTTTTTTCTACTTTCCTTTACACATATGGCCCAGCCTGTATATGCAAAAGTAATTTACAATTCTAGCCTTCCTAATTTGAAATTCTACAAGTCCAAGAGAGTAACCAGATTATGAAAACACTTGATGAATCGCGCAAACCAGCAGTTAAATACTATAGTTTAAAAACTTTAGTCAAAAATATTTCTTTTCCTTCAGGAAGAAATATGAATGTTAAACATGTGGTGCCGTGTGGAAGCAAAGCTCCATAATTAATCTATAGAGTCATCGCCACTGTCAAAAGCAGAAAGGCCCCAGAGGAAATAATTTTCCTATAGAATGATGGCGGCATTGGTGACAGCAATAATGATAAGACACTGAAAAGTATGTGAAAATTTCCTTTACAAGCCTGTGTGGGGTTTAATTATAAAAACTAGTATCTTGGACACTTAACTATTTTTTTTCAGAGGGAATCAGAGCTATTTCCATGAATTAATGTCTTAATCCCCACAACAATGAGGTCGTGGTCATCTAGTTGGTAAGTTGGAGGAACAGGTTATGGATGGAGGCTCTCTAATTGCAGTACACGTGTGTATCAACCCAGACTACTACCTCCTAGAGCCTAACTTGAGGTATGATTGAAAGAACATCCTCTTCTGGGGAACAGCCACAATACCTACCATATGTTCCTGGAATAATTACTTTCTTTCTGCATAAATGTGAGTTGCCCTGGTAAGACAATGCTTGAAATGCTAAGTTCAATTCTAAGTCCCATCATGAAGGATATGGACCAACTGGAGTACATTCTATACATTTTATCAGTGAAGATTAAATAAAACATACAATTTCTCAAAAATGTCTTAGGTACTAACCACATAAATACTAGAGAAAAATGAATTTTGTGTATACGTGTTTGTGTGTAAAGAGTTCTGCAAAAATCAATTAAAATGTTTAGGTTAATGTATTATTTTTATGGAAGAAATTTCCACATATAATCACTTTATCATTATTCTGCTTCATAAGAACACAGAACCATTGGAGAATTTCCTTCTCTTCCTCTAATCCTTGACAGTATTACACATCAAACTTCTTCAGATTTGGTCAGTGTATTTCCTCCTGTGATTATACATGGTTTCTATGGACTTCCTTTCAGTCTCTAGTATGAGGGGAAATGATAAAACCCATAAAAATAACCACTATGCAGTTTTAAAAGCACTCTCACATTACATTATTGGTTGGAGGTTTTTGTTTTTTGGTCTTAAAGTTATGAAAACACATACACCCATCTACCTTACTATCTGTTTTATTCTACCCTTGCTCTCACCTTGACCTAAGCCAACAAACTTGAAACAAATAAATCTGGTTTGGAAAAGAGAATGTAATGGGTACCATATATGTTCCTAGCTTATCCTATATTTTCCCGAAAACAATCAACATAGATAGCCCAAAGCAGACCATTTCATCGTACATGCAACTTCTGAAAGTAGACAATTATTACCAGAGAACTTATGCCTTACTCATTAAGAGAGAAAGTGTGACAGAAATCACATTGGCACTAGGAGAAATTGACTACTCGGCAAAAATATCTCCTGCCTCATTATGGTCTTCTCTTCTTGTTCTTCCAGTAGAATGACTCCTGCCTGCTACATTTCCCCAGATACCCAGGACCTTCATGCTGTCACTCTCCGTGACCTGACCAACATCTATTTTGAGAAATTATTTTATATACTCATTCAAACAACTGTGTAAAGAATCAACACAGGTTTTAAGAAGTATCAAAGCTTTGTACTCAAATGATACAGTTCAGAGGAGCATAAACATTAACTTAATAATGCTACTTGTGGGAAGCATATCTTATAAATCCATAGCTAGTGTCTTTGAGAATATAAGCAAAATAAAGGAGATGGTGAGGATTTAGAAATTCTTTTGGGTGACGATGAAAATGGGAATATTTTTGAAGTAGTGTCTGCCACTCAGATGTTCTGAACTGCTATAGAGGATAGATTATGTGAAGTGAAAACAGGAGATGGACCCAAATTACAGACACGTTTTAGTATAGACCTGCATGACACTGATATGTAGGAAAAAAATAAACAGGGCTATAGAGCTGCCCAATGGAGGCTTGCTCAGCATCACTGAGTGGTCAGCAACCATAAGAAATTCAGTATCTTTTATCATCACTGCCCTAGGCACATGGACGTAGGCTCTGTCACAGAGCTATTCTGTAAAGGGACACCACACCGAGCTGGGACACCACATAGAGAACACATTCCTGAAATAGACAAGTCCCCACAACTCATATACCACTGAAATAGTCACACCATGCACTAAGGATATCCTATTTACTGTTGTTTAGTGGTTATCATGGGATGGTAGATAAGGGCATAGACTTGGAGTCACATACATCTGGCTTCAAATCAGACTCTGCCACTCTCTAGCTACATCACATAGTCTTGTAGAGTCACTTATCTGAGTGCTATTTCTTCAACTATAAAATAAAAAAGAAAAGATACAGTCCTTGAGGGGTTATTATGGGAGTACAATTAGATAATGTATGTACATCCCCTGGGATGTAATCCTTAGTAAGAGATTAAAAATTACAGTGATAATAATGATATTTATGATTTAAAAAGATACTACCAAAGTAGGTATGCTTAACTCAAAGGTAAAGAAATTTCAGATCTCTCAGTCTAAGGCCAATATTCATAGTGGTTTACAGCAACAAGCTTGAAGATCAAATATTTTGGAAAAATTACTCAAATATTTTACAACAAAGTTTCCTATCTAAAAAGCGATCAATAACCATGCCTGTCTCAAACTTTTATTGTGCAGTTTAAATAAAGACATGTAACCATGTAGAATGGTGCCTGGCACAGAGGAAGCAGTACATAAATGTTAGCTATTATTCTTACTGCTCTTCTTGCCCACAGTGGAGGTGAGAGCATGGCAGAAATATGAAGACTCATCCTGGTAAAAAAGTCACAGTTCTCTAAAAAAATGGTGAGAAGTGAGTGCTGGAAGGGAAGGCTTCATTACTTTCATGCTTGAAATACCCTTTCTTTGGTCACTCACTGGTTCACTTGCCCAGTTAGCAATACAGGAGCCCAGCTGAGATCCCAGCAGTCACACTCCAAAAGTTGCTTCATTAGGACCTAGCCAGTTTGGCAACACTTAATTACAACTGGATCTTTTCTACTGAGAATCTATAACTAATGTCTAATAATAAAACCATCTGTTATTTTTTATAATACGGTTGCAAATAACATCAAGAGTTTGACAATTAAAATTCTCTGTTAGGTAGTTCTTCACATTTACATGGAAATCATAAAGACACAACAAAATCAATGCCTAAAAGAAGCTATGACATTGATATTTCTAGGCTCAGAACATCATTACCATCACCATTATTACCACCACCACCACCACCACCACCTTAACTTCTTCCTCTTTTTTTCTTCTCCTCCTTCATCAGCTACCATTTATTGATAATCTATGATGTATCAGGAATTTTACAAATAATATTTCATGAAATTTTATTCTCAGCATATTCATTATAACTTCAGAAAATAATTACCTTTATATCCAGTTTACATATTAAAAAATAACTGAGACCCAGCAAGATTAAGTGCCTGACTCCATATCATAAGATGGTAAAAGGTAGAACTTAGGTTTAGGCTCTGACTTTATGACTCTACAGCTAGTGCTCGTTTTATATCGTGCTATACAAATATTATTATAAAATCCATGATGCTATAGTGGAGCTGACATGAATTCGAAATCTTATGGTTGCTTTCTTTACATCAGTACTGTCGTGTGTGTGTGTGTGTGTGTGTTTAAAAGCAGACATACTTGGGACATTTTCACTTCTGAATTTAGAAACTACATTATACACAGCAATACATTCATCCTACATTTACCATATAGAGCAAGACCCATTTTGACACACAATGGTAAATTATTGAGTGAGGCACTCAACAATTAAACACAATGAAATGTTTATAATAACGTGTCACAGAGGGCCAATTCCAACAGTGATCTTCAGGTAAAACTGTTCAACCTTTTGCTCTAAGACCATTCCACTGTGTGTCGTAATTAATAATTCCACACATGGATATTGACGACAGAATTCAAACAAGAAATCAGCAGCACCTCAGAAACTTCTGTCCCCATCAGGTGAGCAGAGGGGCTGGCTCGATGAGCTCCATCAGCTAGGATAATTATTATGAATAAGGACATGTGTCACCTATCTGTGAAGGACAGGGGTACCTGTACCAAATTACACACAAGCGGCACACAACTCAGTTCACTGGAACATCTGAAATGCCCAGAGTAAATGCAAATGGCAAAATAAAACATGGCTGATGCATACTCTGCAGAAAAAAAAAACTGATTTTGGAAAGCAGGATAAGGAATTGAAGAATTGCTAAATATGAAAAGTCAAAGAGTGGCCAAACTCAGCCAGAGGCCAAGAGGAGTCACTGCCAATTTTCTAGGAGAAGTCACTGTTCTAATACTTACTTGAGAGTTCTCAAGTATTCTTTTCCCTCTTTTCACTATTTTTTCTCCCATTTTGCCAACTAAATTCTACTAAACACTGCACTGCTAAGAACTCACTTTCTACAACTTTAAAATGCTGACATCAGAGTAGAATTGGATGACGCAACAGGAAAGAAGCCATGTATTTTAATATCCTACACTCTAGAGCACACCAAAAACCATGCCAATTCATACCTTTGAGTCGATCTTTTAAGGGGAAAAGGAACAAAAGAGAAGCGCTATGTGTGTACAGAGAGGTGTACTTCAAACAATCAGAGATGCGTATCTTAAGATTCCCCTCCAAATGTATTTAATGTAAATTAAATAAGGAAAAACACATTAAAGAAGATTGTTCTTTAATGGAAATTTATCACGGATTTTGCTGTAAAGAGAATAATATTCTTTTAGTTTTTTCTTATTAAAATCAAGACTTAAATAGGCCCACTTACCTTAAAGATATAACTGAACATCACATAGAGATACAAATGTAAACATTTAAATACTTCTTAATCCTAGGTTACTTATTGGTTATTTAGAAATTCTGGATAAAGACTCACAAGTCAAGCGGGGGTGATGGAAGATATTGAAATGTCTCCCCGTGGCATATTCAGTGAAGAAAGTCACTACATGTTGACAGATTCCAGTAACCATTGCTGTGCTGTAAAAATTGGTTTCACTTACCTAGGAAAGGAAAACAAGAATAGGAAAAATTAATAGAATTCTTTGAATTTCAAAAGTTGTGTTTGTTCCTTGCGTCCCTTTTCCTCCCTTTCACACTCTCTTCACTGTTCAGGAAATAGCCTGGTCAGTATCTCAGTATTGGGGACAAAGATCACACATATGTAATGGAAAAGACGAGTGCCCTATCCTTGGCAATGGAGAATAGCAAGGTCCACCCCTCCTCATACCTTGCTCTGCAGGTGTCTCAGGTGGGAGAAGCAAGACAAAGTCTTAACTTTTCTTCTGAATGTAAAGGTAGGGGTTAGAGCTGTTTGGGTCAGAGTCATGCCTACTCCTTGGGAAAGTCCTCCCAATCTTGCTTTTCCTACCTCAGCATCTTTGTACATGATCCCGTGATCCCTTTTCCCTCAACAACCCCCACCCTACCCACCCTGCCATTCAGTCCTATTGTTAGCATTCTGTTTGGAAGTAACCTTCTTAAAAAAGAGCTTACACACTTTTGAAGCCCATGTCAGGGGCTTCCTCTGTGTGCCTAGCTCTCTGTATTTATTGCTAAAGCAGTAGTTATGACACTGCCCTCTAGTTAAGTGCTCACTTGCCCTCCATCCCTGCTTAGAATATGAGCTCCCGGGGGGGCAGGCTGTATTTTACTTTATTTTCTTTCCACAGCTTCCAGAGTATAATATGGGACATAGCAAATTTCAACAAAGATTGTTTAATGAACAAATGAACTTATTAGTAAGTAAAGGGAGTCCAGGTCAGAGCAAAAGGAAAGATAGAGGAAGCTGACTGCATAGGATGAATCTAGGATCTAGGCTTTAAGAAAGAAACCTAAAGATGTTATCCTGTTTCCTACTTGTTCATCTTCTCAGTTTAGGAAAACAATTACAAATCAACATAGAGGATCTGGAGTACAACATTAAGTTTTTCAGGGACAAAACATGGTACTTGGTGCTAGGTCCACTTGAAGATCCAGGGGAAGGAAAAAACTTCTGCATGGCTTCACTCAAAAATGTCCAGGTCATGTGTCTGTCAATTACTAATTATGTGATTTGCATAAATTGCTCATTATCTAAGCCCTGTTTATTAGATGCAAATAGAAATTATCATCTTTGGCCTGTCTGCATCACTGTGCTTTAACTTTGTATTTAGAAATAACTATAGTCGCACAGGAAATTATAAAATTAGGACATAGAGACCCGTGAATCCTTTCCCCAACTTTCTCCAATGATAGTATATATAATGGTAGTACAGTGTCAAAACCAGAAAACATTAGAATTTGTTGAGAGAACCAAATGAGGTGATGGAAATAAATATCGAATTCATTGTATTTTTATTAGGTTAATTATTCTTTATTTGATAATTCATTATTAAAAGCTTACTATATGCTAGGTTTTGTGCTGGACACTTGGGTTATATTTGTGATCAAAATAAGCCTGTCCCTGGCCTTCATGAAGCTTATGCATAGTAGTAAAAAACAGAAAGATGAAACAATTACAATGTTGGTCAGTAAGTTCAATTCGTACATGGGTAAAAACAGAATACCTAATTGAATCTAGAAGGGAGGATGATCTAGTGAGATAGTGCTTCCAAAGATGAATTTTTAAGTCTAGACTCAAATCTGAATGATAAGTTGGAATTGTCCAGGTAGAGAACTAAGAAAATATATTCAGGTAGAAGGACGCAAACACTTGAAGTCAAAGAGAAGGAAAAAAATAATCCAGCCTATTTTAGTTTGAACAATAACAACGTATCATATTTGTTTTGCAAAAATGGTTGAGTAGTGGCAGTTTAATATGATTCAATCTAATAATTCTTCATGGCTATGTAAGGGTTGTCATGAAGAAGTAAGCTTAAAAAAAATGAGAAAGACTTGGATAAAATAGAGTCTAGTTGGCCAGGTTAAGGAGTTTATAATTTATTCTAAGGGCAAAGGGGGCCAGGGATGTGTTTTAAACAGGGGGGTATTATAATCAAATTGGCTTTTTGGAAGATTATTCTGGCTGCCTGTAGAGAAATGAATATGATGGGCAAATGTGGAGGTGGAGGAGGGGAGACCAACTGGAAATTGTAGCATTAAGCCAGAAAGATATTACAGCAAGTTAGCTGAGACTGTGGACTAGGGGATAGATGGAAGTAGGCAGATTACTTCAGGGATAAAACTAACTTAATTTGGAGACAGGCTGTATGTATATATAAAAAGAAACGCAATAATAAAGGAGATACCAAGGTTTCTAGCTTAAGCAATACACACATGTACACACATAAATGTACATAGTGGTATAAATCATGAAATGAAAATACAAGCAGAGGAAAAGCTATAGGTGAGTTATGATAGTTAAAACATTTTGTAAACTGTAAAGTGCTATGAAAATGTAAGTTAGAGGTATTTTCCTACATGTGGAGTATGTGTAATGCATGCATATAAAATTCTCAGAAGGATTAGAAAAATAAGTGGCCTGCTTTTTGAGAGCAATGTTAGTGCATGGCTTCTACACAGTGTATCATAATTGGTTTGTGGTGCCATTTAGTAATGCCAAGACAATTCATTAAGAGAATCAAGAACAAGCAGGTGTTTCCATTAGAGCTTGCTCTAATAAACACATGCACACACACGTTCACACATAATATCTGACAGAGGGCAGAGTTAAACTTCCTGAGGCACCCAAAGAACCCATTCCAGAAAACCATAATAGACACAGCACTTTTAACTCAAGAATGGAAACTAATCCTAAATGGAAAAGAAAACTCACTCGGGAGGTTGGTAATTAAATAGACCATGATGCTTATTATTTCTCACCACAGTCATTTAAATAAATATCAATCAACAGACCCTATACTCTGCTATTGTTTCATGACATAAATGAAATAACTTAAGTCATTAGTCTCAAGGTGCCAAAGATCAATTAGATTATTGCTTTTCATTAAGATGGTTCGTTATTGTATACTATTGAAGGGCACTCAGTTGATTACAAGTTACTTGAGACTTGGTGACACGTCTTGCTTATCTTTGAGTTCCCCAGAGAGTATAGCATGAGGCCTTGCACTTAACAGGCACTCAAGAATATTGTTGAAGTTTAGAAACTTTATTAAAAATGAAACACGCTGAGTTGTACTCAATGTGGTTTATTTTCACTCTAATAGTATTGGTGATGATTACTTTTAAAAGTGCTATTGTTGGTAAGGTACTTTGTCAACTTTTCAGGAAATGTCATTTACTTTAAGTTGGCAAAATGTAATTTATCAAAGGAAGTAAGGGGAGAAAGGAAAAGCTTTGAGTAAATTCCAAGAAATGCATTTCTTGGAAGTAAGAGGCTTATTAGTGTTACTAATTCATAAAACATGCCTAACACAAAATCTTGACAACATTCATACAATTGAGTTGTTTTTGGAAGTTTCTTTTAAGAATCTATTGCCAATTCCCTCTTTTAACTCATAGCAAACTGCTAATAAGACTTTTTTGGGGGGGGAATGTGTAGAGGAATCCATAGCCATCAATAACACATTATTATTATTATTATTATTATTAATTTTTTTGAGACACGATCTCAAAAAACTGATGCCTAGGCTGGAGTGCAGTGGTGCAATCACAGCTCACTGCAGTGTCAACTTCCTGGGCTCAGGTGATTTTCCCATCTCAGCCTCCTAAGTAGCAGGGACTACAGGCACTCGCCACCATACCAGGCTAATTTTTTGTACTTTTTGTAGAAATAGTGTTTTGCCATGTTACCTGAGCTGGTCTTGAACTCCTGGGCTCAAGCGATCCACCCACCTCAGCCTCCTAAAGTGTTGGTATTACAGGCATGAGCCACCGCACCTGGCCTATTATTATTAATTTTAATTAATTTTTATTTGTGGAGAACCACTTTAGTCCTCACTTGATGTGACAGGTGGTGCCCATGCTGCCTCCACCTTAGCCCAGGGTGATTTTAAAGAACCATGAGATGAAAGCCTTGCCCTCTCTCTGGCTTGTGGCATTTCAAATGATTTCATGTTAGTAGAGATTGAGAAGTTGACATGACCGTTAATCTTGTTCCAAGCTCCACCTCACAGCTCACTGGTTGGGTGGCATTACCAGCCTGAGGGCTGAAGAAGCAAGGCAGAGCAGCTTCTACATCATCTCTGCAGCTTATGAAGATGTTTTGTCAACACAGTGGTACTGAAAAGACAACAGCAGCAGACACACCCAGACAGTTGGTGCTTGGTCTGGATTTCATATTGCTTTGTAAAATGTGTTTTATATATTGGTGACATCCTACAATTCCCCTGATCTTTGAGAAAATTAGTCTGTTATCATGAATTGATGTAGTTAGAAATTCAGCACTAAAATTCCTTATGCTTTTTAGGGGAAAACACCTGTGGTGCTCACCAATATTTATCCCATCAGGAAGTTAGGAGGCCCTGACCCGGAAAAGATCTTTCGAATGTAGATTGGAGACTGCTTCTTAGCTAGGGTTATTAAAAGTCCACACACATATTTATTAAAATCCACATACTTATTAAAATAAATAAATAAAATTTAAAAGTCCACATACTGTCTGGATAAAGTCTTGGAAACACACAATTGGACTAGGGGAGATGGTCTCCGATAATGGTTAATCTCTCCTATATCTCCTGAGCATGGACCTGTTCCCACTACTTAACTTTGTATAAAGGTTGTTATGGTGATAGAAAGGGAAGAACTGTGAGAGACTGCCAGATGTTGCCATGTGAAAGAAGGCCAAACTTAGAGAAACTTTTGCAAAAATCGCTTGAAGCTGGGATTGATCATTACTGTGCTGCTTACTCCCAAGGTGTTGACAGGCATTAAAAGGACAGCACTCCTCCAATTTTATAAGCAAGTCTTGCAATTTTGTGAGACAGTTGTCTCATTTAATTAATCTGGTGGCTTGAGGGAGGCTACAGCTCTTAGGAATGGGGGAAGTGTCCAGTTCTAGGAACAACTGATGCCTACCTGCATTATTCAAAATGGCCCTATATAGGAGCTTCCATGATTCAGTAAACTAAAACGATACACTCTTGTCTTATGCATTTTATGGGGCACCTTTAATATTTTTCACTTGGAGTAACCAAATAAGAGAGTAAGATTTCAAGGTTGAAGGGTGAAGCTATGGGATGGTGGGAAGACATTCATAGTACAATATTCTACGTTATTTGACAAGGTTCTCCGGTATAAAGAAAAAAGAATCTTTTGCTTAAATTTAGTCTACTGCCTATACTACGTGGTCTCGTAACCTCAAGGGAGAAGCCAGTTTTACTAGGGAAGAGAAGGAAATGGGAAGTATCCTCACTCAGTTTTTAGTATTTTCAACTATGCAGCATCCCACCTGAAATCTCATTGAGTGTTAGCACTAATTGGTTGTAGCATCAGAAAAGTCGGCTGATTCAAGGAAGTGGCATTTGGAGGTCATGTGAATGATTATGTGCTGCTGATTAGTCATCTGAAGAGGTTAAGTGAGAAATATTACCCTTTCTCTTGTTTAGAATAGTACATTACAGATTCTGTCTGAGCAAAGAGGAGCAGCAAGCTGGTAAACCTGAAATACTCATCCAAAGAAACCAACGTCGTCAACAATTCTGTAAAAATGTGGCTATGGTAGGGCTTCCAACTTATTTCTGGAACTATTAATATATCTATTCATGATGAGAAATCATTTTTGTTAAAACTGAGTACAATCAAGCAACACCACATATATCTCTGGAATGAATGTATACAGCTCAGAAATATTCACTAGGATAATGTTTTACCTAAGTGAAATAAACTTGCCAGCACATACACACACACACACACACACACACACCCCTGGCCCTCACAGTGAGAAGAGGCTTTGGTTTCTTGCTCAAACTTTTGCGAAGAATGGAAGTTCTGTGGAGTAGTACAAACTCAAGCAAAAGAAGTCCTAAAGATGGCTCCCTTCCATCAACTTGCTCCAGCTTTAGGCTTCTAAAAGGGTCCAAAGAACAGCTCCAATAGGAACAATTCATTATTCTAAACTTGTTTCCTTTCAGTAAAAATGGGAATGGAGATTATGCAACATGCTTGATTATTGACATCTTCAGACCATATTGACATCTGCTTATACCATATTGAGTGCTATCCAGTAAAACTCCCCTATATTTCCTGTTCCACTTCCTAGGTTCATCCAATCTGCCTTCTGGAAATAGCGATCAGCAAAAGTTGTATTTCATAATTGTATTATTGGCTGAATTATTAATTGAAATGAAAACAACATTTTAATGGGATTAAAAGTCGTTTGGAAATGAGATAAAATGTTCTAAGCAGTGCCTGCCTAGACGCAGACCTAAAGGAAAGCACTCTGACAGTTTGATTATTATGCACATTAGCACAATCGAGTTGGCTCCCAGTTCCTAGAATAACATTCTCCTCTATGCATAAATGTCTCTCCTCGTTGTTTGCTTTTCATTGCATTTATGTGTGATGCCTCAAGGATAATTCTTTCCTTCTGAGTAATCTCACATATTATGTTACTGCAATACTATCTCTATTGTTGCTGTCATAAATGACTTGCTTCTTTTGCACCAGTTGAGGAGAGACACCCAAAATCACGACTCAACCCTCCAAACTGGATCTTTATAGAGACCAACCAGATCTATATGACCTAATGCCTGTTACCTCTCTGACCTCATTTCCTACTACCTCCTCCCCATTTTGCCCATTCTAGTCCAGTCACACTGGCATCCTTCCTCTATGCCAAACTCCTTGACCACACACCAATACAGGACTTTTGCATTAGCTATTACCTCTGATTAGACAAGTCTTCTCTACTCCCTTGCCTCTTTCAAGTCTCTGCTGAAATGTCAACTTCTCAAAGAGGCTTATCCTGACACTATTAAATACTGAAACATGACCCCTGTGACTCATTTGAACTCCTGTTCCCTTAAATGGCTCTACTTTTACTTTTATCCCTAGCACTTTTCAGTTACTAACCTAGCAGATAATTTACCTTTGTATTTTGTTATTTCTGCCTCCTGTCTAGAATTTACACACACACACACACACACACAGTATACATATATAAGTATATAAAGTACATGTATATATAAATGATATATAAAAGGTACATAATACATATGTATGGCATACATATATGGTATATATTTGTATACATATGTGTGTGTATGTACATGTGTGTCCATAAACATTTGCTAAAGGGTTAATGAAACAGTGGGCTCCTTGGTGCATCCGTTGATTCGCTTCTTTTCAAAACTTGTATCTCTTCCAAGGAATAGATCATTACTTGCCCTTTCCCTCTTTTAGAATTTGTTTATCACTGCTGGCACCAAACACTTGTCTTATTTTGCTGATCCTGATTTTTCTCCTTTCTTATGGTATGGTTAGCCCTGCTTTCTTTCTTTATTATTAATCAAGTCTTCAAATCTCACTGTCAGTAACTATAGCAAGAAGGATATATCACTGGCAGAAAACAAGATTAAGTCTTGAATGGGTAGAATTGAAGGAAATCCAGGTACTATCTTTTCTGATCTCATTACCCATCAACCAATCAATGGAAATCTCTTCGCACAGACCTAGAATTCTAACTCACAAGTCACCCAAGCTGGGAAAATCTTCAGATTTATTCTCTCTTTTGCATGCAGGCCATGTAATTTAGTAATAGCTACTCAACTACCATTGACCTGCTAATTAATCCATGGATTTTTGTTGTTGTTTTTGTGCCTTTAATCATTTCCCCTGATAACAGAGTCAGTTTCGAAATACTCATTTTCTGTTCAGACTCACCAACTAAATGCTACTAGAGTTCCGTAATAATAAAACAACGAAATATATTGACTCCCTGCCAACTTGTTCTCTTTCTCTTCCTTTCCTATGTGTCAGCTGGTGTTACTATGCAGATGGAATACTGAGAGGGGAAAGGAACCACTAGTAAATGAGTAGTTTGCATCACAGGTGAGGGTGAGAAATGATTCATTATTTGGGTCAAGAAACAAGTCAGTCCTGTTCTCTCAGAATTGAAGGTTTAACTGTCCTCCCAATTTTCCATCATTAATTTTGAATTAACCTGACAATAACTGGTTGAGACCTTATGCTCAGAGGCCCCTTTCCTGAGAACATGTGGTTGATTCTCCTTTTCCATTGCCAAGTAACAAGTGATACACATTTTATGATGGGGCCATATAGTACCTACTAAAAATGTTGGTAACATAGTTACCCTACATAGAGTCCATCCTTTGATTTAAAAGATGTCCAATTTCATATACTGCTGAATAGTAACTGAAGTGCTGGCTTCTGTTTCCTGCTGTAAACAGTGTATCTACAGTGTCCCTTTGAAAGTGTCAGTTCACCTTTCTGAACCTCAGTAGGCAGAATGGAAGGAACTGCCCATTTATCTGCCTTCCAGGATGTTGACGAGTTTATGTTTTGTCACGTGCAAGGGGAAATTCACACCAACTGTTATGATTTCCTCTGAAATCACATAGAACTTAATTTATTTCTTATTCAATGACCGAGAGAAAAGAAATTGGGAGGTTAAATGATATAGTTACTCGACCTCTAGTTACTGCAATCAAAATGAATAGCTCTAACTTTATCAAGCCAGGATTATACATCATTAGCAAATAGACTAGAGAAAATTGTGCTTACTGTGTAGTTTTCCTTCATATGGATTACTTTTGTACCAATTCAGGTTTCCCATCAACATAGTGAGGGCATCAGAAAGCGTAGCCAAGAGTTTGAATCTTGCTTGCATTGAAGCACTACAAGGAAGGAAAGGTCTACTATTTGGCTTTCACCACGAGAACAGAAGAGTCTTTATTAAGATAAAGTTGAGAGGGATTCAATACCTATGACCACAACCAGTGTGACTGATTTTCTTATGGGCAAAACATTCAATGAGTCCCTTCCTTTCCAAGTCAGTCACTTTATGACGTACATATATTTATTTCAAATAATACATTCCATGGTCAAATACATTTTTAGGACACCCTGCTAAGAATTGCCTTTTTGTCCATTTATAGTGTTTTTGACTTTGATACTGATCACTTCCAAATGTTTACTTTATTCTCTAAAACAAAGTTTTACCATCCCTGAACATATTTAAAATAAACATGGCTAGAGAAGATTCTGAAAAGAGAGTTCTAGAAATATTTTGAATATGATAGCACAGTTGGAATATGAGCATATCGTCTTAGGTAAGCTAATGTTTTTCATATACATTTTTTTTTCCACGAGGCAGTGAATTGTAAGGTTGAATAACAATGGATTTGGAGCCAGACTCTTGGTTTAAATCCTTGTGTAGGAATTTACTAGCCATGCTGAAAAGTTATTTAACCCCTCTGGGGTTCAAAATTCTTATGTTAAACTGTAATAAGTGTAAAATTCAACTTATAAGGTTATTGGAAAACAGAAAATAATTTTATCTATGTAAAATAATTGCATAGAGTATGGCATGAGGGTAAAACAAACCAACAAGAGTGTGATCTATTTTTGGTACTGTTATTACTAAAGTTATTATTTAAAAGACACAGAAAATGGCTTGCAAAGGGTCAATCCTCAAAAGAGGTGAAGGGATCTATAACAAGGAGCTATTTCTTAAGTCTCTAAAAAAATTTTTACTCTTCGCCACAGCCAATCTGCCTGTACTTAAACAGCCAAGAACCTCAAGAAAATCACCCGATGGAGACTCAGATGATAATACTGTGCAAGGGATTTAGTGGGGGAAAAAACCTGTCTCTTCAGAAATAGCTATGACACTAAACACTGCTTCAGAGATACTTGATCTTTATTCTCCCTAGAAGCTTAAGATAAGTGACAGACAGGGCTCTGTACCTGCAGCTGGGCTTTAACACTGTCAGGATATGGTGATTTTGTGTTAATATGAGTATCTTTCAACAACTCAAGTGGAATAAATTTTTATTTATCCCACCTTCTGACTGCCAGTAGTTGGTGAACACAGAAAGAAGACCCTATGCAAAAATACCCCACTTCATGTTCTAGAGAACAAGCCCAAGGAAAGCAAATATATTATCAGATCATTATTACCAGACCTCACGCTAATAAAACAGTGGCTATCATTTATTTTTTCAACTAAATATATGCCAGTCATCATCTATGATCTCCCTAATGTCATAATAATGGAAGGATTATAGTAATTTAGAAAGGTGTGCAGGACAGAGCATGTCTTACACTGCTTTATATAAATGCACTATCCTTATATTTCTCACTTTGACATTGACTTGTGAAAAAGATTATCACCATTGTATTTGGGAACAACTCACTTACATGCTTCTTGTATATAATCCTAGGAGTGAGGTTGGATTAGCTTTGCCTGGGTACGTCAGCTTCCTTACTTATAAAAAGGACATGATTAGCTTCTTATCACATCCAGCGGCTCCCTCATCCTCCTTAAATGTTCTGCCACATATTTTGACCATCTTCCTCCTTTGGTTTATGCATTACTGCATTAACTTTGTTCTCTCGGTTCATGAATTACTATTTCTATCTTAATCTCAGTAATTACAGTTTTTCTTGCTTCAACGTGACCTTCCTCTGGGGTAAAACCACTGACTGCTCTGCACCCATTTATTGTTCTCTATGACAGGGCTCATATTTTTTTTCTTTGATCATATTTTCTTCTTAAGCAAATTACCTCCAAATCTTTCTCTCCAGCACTGGCTTTCCACAAGTCCTCCAAAACCTACTGGATAGCTCTTCCTTGATATCTTCACCTCAATTGTATTTATATCCATAACCACTTCAACTTGTTTCCCAAGATCAGCCCATTCCAGCAAATGAAGAAGCTTTTCCAAGTCCACTGGACTTGAAATTTAAGAAAAAAAACCTGTGATGCTTTTATTCACCTCAACCCAATATTTAAGTTATCTATTTTTTATTGATATATAATAGTTGTATATATTTTGGGGGTACATATTTTATTTTGATACATGTATATGACATACAATGATCAAATTAGGGTAATTGGATATCATTTCTTTCTCTATATTTCTTTTTAATGTCCTATGCCTTTTGCCACTTTCTTTATTTAATTATCTTTACTTGCGTTAATTTTATAGCTGCCTCTTCTATGTATCACTTCCACATTACCTACCTTAAATGGCACTGACATACTTCAAACATTTTTATTTTATTAAGTCACTCTCCTGAACAAGCATTTATAGCATTTTATTCTCGTCTTTCAGACTCAAGTCCAAAACTCTCATTCTTGTACTTTAGGGCCTTATTGAAATCCTGCAGTCACATTTCCCAAGGGTCCCTGAGAAGACCAACTTATCTCTGGTTAGTCTGCTCATTTTCCAAGCGCATTCCTGCCCAGGCACCTTTACTCTGCCCTTTCTCCAACCTGGAATGCCTCATTCTTTTTCTATAGCAAACTAATATTCATCATGAATTTTCTATACCTCTATCAATTAAGGCTGCCTTCTCTTTTTCAAGAATTTCACAATTTTTTTACTAGTATTTAGGACCTAATAACTTTACATTAGCTATTAATTTTGTAGATGTTATTCCTATAGCAATTCTTCATTCAAGAATGGAGCTAAGCCTTCATCTTATTATCATCTAAAGTGTCTAACTTTGAGCTGGATTTCTAGATGACACATCCGCCAGTTTACTTACAGATTAACATGCACTAAAATATTTTTATTTAAATATTTTTATTTTTAGTGATCCTTTCCATTTAAATGCATCTCTTACAGAGGGATGAGAGATAGTAGAGCAGGCCAGATAGTCAGTGAAAACATGACTGATGTGTGTCTCTGCTCAGGTCTCAATTGTTAATGGGTTGTTCTTTATTAATATGGAAGGACATAAGGAAACTATTTCAAATCATTAGGTATCAACTTACATGCTATTAAGTTGTGAAGTAATTGTGTACAGAAACATTTTAGAACATGTATATTTAGTACCTAACATAGAGACTGTTCAGATTGGGTTCAATATATTCAAGTCTTCATTGTTAGACAAATTACATCCCAGGTTCTAAAGAGACTTGTTCACATAATCTAATATTTGTATCAGTATATTTGGAAAGGTAATGGAGAACAGAACAGTTGGTTAACAAAATATGAGAGCCAGGAAAACATCCCAGATGTCAAAAAGATAAAGTGGTAAATTTCCTAAATTTCAGGCCAAGAAGATAGGTAATTTATAGAAAAAATCTAGAAAAAATATTAAATAGAAGATTTTTAGACATTTGCTTATTAATCTAGTTGACAAATATTCATTAATGTGTCCCTATGTTGCTGGATATGTGGTGGTGACTATGATACAAGATGTCCACTCCAATGGACCTCACACTACAGTGGGGTAACAGACAATTTAGAGAGGAATAAACTCTATTCAGGAAAAAAGACAATAAACACCAGGTGTCAATAGGTAAGTCAATAAAAGAATATCAAACCTCAGAAATCAGGCTCTCACGTAGTAAAAGAGACCACTGCTACTACCAGTCCCCTGTGCCAGTGATTTTGCAGATAATTTAACTTTGCATCTTATGATGTCTTGAAAATTAAGATGGTAAAATGCAAACTTGGTTCTAATTACACTTGAAAAAAGGTTCTTCTCCATTCAACATTCAATGACTTGTAAATTTACAGGTGATACAAAGCTGAAAACAATATCTAATATAGCATAAGATAGGAATTTGACTCAAAATAATTTATACAGGTTGGAATACTGGGCTGAAACCAACAAGATGAAATGTAAAATGAGGCTAATATAAAATTGTATAATTGAAGGAAGACAAAGTTTTTAAAAAACTGGGTGGAGAAAGCAATAATTACAAAGAAAAATAACATGATACATTAGACTTCATCAAAATTAGAAAGTATATTTACCAAGACATCATTAAGAAAATGAATAAGCAAGCCATAGACTGGGAGAAAATACTTACATAGCATATAACTGACAAAGGACTGGTAACAAGGATACATAAAGCACATCTATTACTCAGTAAAAACATTGCAACTTATTTGAAAATATGTAGGAAAATGTATCAGAAATTGATGCGTGAATAAAAATATGGCTAGATAAAGAGACGATAAAGTAATTTAACATTTTGCAAAATGCTAATTATAGAATTAAGGTGATGAGCATATGGTGTTCACTGTACAGTTTTTTAAAGCTTTTTAGTATGTTGGAAATTTTTATAAAAATGTTGAGAAAAAGAATCATAACTATATGAGTTGTTCTAGAAATTCTACTTAGCTTATCTAATACAAATTTTAAGTGTAGAAAAAAGCAGTTTACAAAACTGTATAATTCTGTGCATGTGTGAGTGTGTCCTGCAGATATAATGGAATGATGTGCAAAAAACTTTTGGAGTGGGCAGAGAGAGAGGGAGAGAGGAAGTAATTTTTTTCATATTTGTACTTTCTGGTTGTGCTACAATGAACGTGCATTGTTTGTGTATTTTCAAAATAGTATTCATTTTTGTAATAAAAATGTCCTATATTTGATCTTTTTAAAAAGAGACTAAATATACAGAATCTATCTGTTTATTCATTAGAGTAATGCTAGGAACAATACACAAGTACAAAAAGAAGGAAGAATTGCTTGGCCTTGGTGACTGGCTATAGGAGACTAAATAGATGAACAAATCATAAATAAAAAAGAGAATTGCAATGTCAAGGTTGGGAAAGTAAAATATCTAGGGAACACTGCCTATGTTACCACTTACTCCTCTCTCATCACAATCCAGAATACTTTTTATTTTTTAAAATACGACAACCTCTTCCACGTTTTAAGTATTCACACATACTTTCCTCCTGCCTGATATATGTTTTCTCCTCTCTCTCACCAAATTTTACTCATCTTTTGTGTCCAGAGTTGGTTCCTTCTGGTGGGTTCGTAGTCTCGCTAACTTCAAGAATGGAGCCACGGACCCTCGCGGTGAGTGTTACAGTTAAAGATGGCACGGACCCAAAGAGTGAGCAGCAGCAAGATTTATTGTGAAGAGTGAAAGAACAAAGCTTCCATAGCGTGGAAGGGGACCCGAGTGGGTTGCCGCTGCTGGCTGGGGTGGCCAACTTTTATTCCCTTATTTGTCACCTCCCATGTTCCGTTTTTGTCCTATCAGAGTGTCCTTTTTTCAATCCTCCCTGCAACTGGCTACTTTTAGGATGCTGCTGATTGGTCCATTTTACAGAGTGCTGGGTGCATTTTACAATCCCCTTGCTAGCCACAGAGTGCTAATTGGTGCGTTTTACAATCCTACCTACAGAGTGCTACTTGGTGGATTTTACAATCCTCTTGTAAGACAGAAAAGTTCTCCAAGTCTCCACTCCACTCAGGAAGTCCAGCTGGCTTCACCTCTCACTTTCAGATCTCATTTCCCCACAGAAGAATTCCATAACTTCCCAAACTAAATTACAGATCCCTGTCACACCTTCTCATAGCACATTACGTTTTAGTAGCATTTATGGTAACTAGTAACTGCACATTTATTTTATGATAATTTGTTTATCATCAATACTCTCTGCTAGAATGGGTACTTGCTGGTCATTGTACCATGAGTGAACAGAATAGTGTCTGGCACATTACAGGGATTCAATAAATACTATTGAATAAGTAAAGTTACTGCACTAGTTTCAGATCTGTTACATTTACAGCAACAGAAGAATGCCAAGATGGTAATGTTTAGCAAGACTCTGCACACCTGTACCTGCAGACAGTAAGAACAAACGGAATTAGAAGTACAGTTTTGAAATGAAATAGTAAGAAGGTATTTGGTGACATAAGAATGAATGAGTCCTGCAAAGGAAGATACAAAGAAAGAAAAGGGCAGATAACTGAGTATCAAGCCTATCAAGTTAATTTTTAAATCATTTCCCTTTATCTTCTTTTATCTTATTTTGTTTGAGTCTTTCTATCCTGTTCTTGTACTGGAAACAAGATGTCAGCTTAACTAGCTCTAAATTAACTGCAGCCTTAAGCATGTGAAGTGATGATAGTCTCCAGGACAAGCTTGCTGTTTCAAATCTTGGCAGTCTGGACTTGGCTTCTAGCTTCTCTACTTTTCTGCATGGCTGGGAAAGATAGACTGCAAATTTAGGAGCAGATTCTTCGATAGCACTGTTCCAATATCAAAGAAATGCCAGGAACTCACAGGGTTTCCTTCTTTCACAGCCAATAGATTAATTATTCTGTTTACGATTTATTCAGTAAGTATTTATTAAATGCCTACTATGGACCTAATACTAGGCTATATAATAAATGTTTCTGCTCTCATGGAGCTCATGATCGAGTAAGGCAAGAGACAACAAATATATAACAAACAAATATTGAATGACCAATTTGAAGATTCCGTAAAGGGAAGCAGATGGGGATTGGACAGTGCAACAAAGAAAACAAGATATGGGGTAGTCATGTTGGCTCCTATGAGAAGATAACACTTAAGCCAAAACCTTAAAAGATAGCAGAGTCAGCCTGTGAAGAGAGATGAAAAGAATTTCAGGTAGAGGCAGCAGCAAAGATCTTTGAGGACCTATAGGCCTCCCAGTAAACCTGGAGCAGAGTGAATAAGAGGAAGAGCTAGATTTGCCAGGGAGGAAGGGTCCCATCATGCAGAGCTTCATGGCTATGGGGAGGACTTTGGATGTTAGAAGGTTTATTTAAAAAACACTGATATTTAAGCACAGGTGTAGCATGATTCCAGGGAGCAACCTCAAATAACGCTAATACTAGACTTCCAAATTGACGGTCCCTACATTTTTTTTGCTGGTTGGTTCATTTTAATTTTGTTTTGTTTTGTTTTTATTAATTAGGCACTCTGAGTCTGCTGCAGGCTTGTGCCTCACATGTACACAAAGCCACGGTCTTAATTACAAGTTAGATAACAAATCAAACAAATCTTTAAAGGGAAAAAAAGGTTAACAAAATTTGAACCATGTAGTCATGATAAAATAAAAAATAACATGTCAGCACTTAGCAGTTGTTTTGAAGAGACATTTTAAAGAAAAAATAAACTGTGACTTATGGCCACTGATGGCAGAAAGGCTACAGACTTTGTATGTGCAGGGTGGGAGAGGCATAAGATATTACCTTGGTTTTGACATATTACCAACAGAAAATGCTATTAAATACCAGAATGGGTTTCCTAGAGCTTCTTCCTGAGGGTCTTAGAAATTCAATACTCATTTGTCTGAAATAATTGTGGCGTTTCCATGTCTAAAGTAAAAGAGATGGACTGGATTTTTTTCAAGATTTTCCTGAGATGAAAAAGCCGTGAGTCCCCAAGAGTCTCTCATAAATAACAAACTGTACAGTAAAGAGAGATCAGAATTTGGCAATTAGTAGGTGTTCAATAGATGTTAACTGGTTTCTTAGTCATGAGTAAAATGATGAATATAGTATTTCTGGGGAGAGAAATATTGTCTGCTAATATCTGAATAATGGTGAGAATCAGATATTTAACAATTACCATCATACATAAGAAACATTCCAGGTAATACTGTGAAACATTCTCAGCAGCCGTGAGTCAGTCAAATGGAAGTTAATGTGTTTTGAAGAACACATCACAGGTGAGAGATGTGGGCATCAGAGTCAGACGAAGCAGCAGTTAGCAGGAGGCGGCCAGTATGAGAGAAGGCCAGCCACAATATGGAAGCAATTGATTGCTAAGGGTAAGCCCCGCCAAGTCAATGGTGAAAGCCATGAAAAAGCCAGTGGAAGTCGAAGATGGAGGCCATGGTGGCAGAAGCCCCCTTGGAAGTGTCTGTGCCACTAACACAGACAATAAATTGCCAGTCAAACGGGGGATGGCTCAATGGAAAACATCTAAATCAGGGCAGGCCAGCCCACTGGCAGCAAGGCAAGCCAGTCAATGGGGTAGTCACAGTGGATCCAAAGGCAGAATCAGTACATCCAGGGGAACATGAGATGGGCAATATCTGCGGCATGGGTTTAACTGAAGCTCACCAACTGGCAAGGGCAATGCATTTGAGTAGAACAGGAGAGCAGAGGACAGAAGCCAAGAGATGTGATTTGAGCTGTGCCAAGTGAGCAGAATGGTCTCTGAGGAAATATCAGCTTCCTACCAACTAGGAGGCTTCTGGCAGTGTGAGAGCTGCACGCAAACTGCCAAGTGTGGCAGGGCAAGGATCATGGCAGCAGGCATGTAGGATGCACAGAGGGAACAGCTAAGCTACTACATTGAGTGCCAACATACTCCACTGGCATCCTGCAACCCAATATCCAAGCACAGCCTGAAAAACTGGAAGAGCACTGAATGAGGAGGCAGAAGTTGAGGTTTAAACTCTAGTTCTGCACTAACTATACCACCTTATATTAAAACTCTGCCTTGCTGTTGATAGTTCGTTCTTTCTCATCACCCAGAAACTGCAAGTCTCCCTCTCCAAACCAAATTTCTGAGACTGGAGCCCTGACCTGAGACTGGAGGTGATCCAAATGCTGATAGTCATCCTTATTGCCACTATCCCACTCTGCATTTCCTGGTTGGATAAACATCTAAGAAAATGCTGGTTTTGTCTTCATCCATGCATACTTCTCCATCTGCTTTCCAGTCTATGCTCTCTCACATACTGTGTCTGAAAGCCTGAACTAGGCCAGGCGCATTGGCTCATGCCTGTAGTCCTAGCATTTTGGGAAGCTGAGGCAGGTGGATCACCTGAGGTCAGGAGTTCCAGATCAGCCTGGCCAACATGGTGAAACCCCATCTCTACTAAAAATACAAAAAAATTAGCCAGGTGTGGTGGTTCACACCAGTAATCCCAGCTACAAGGGAAGCTGAGGCAGGAGAATTACTTGAACCCAGGAGGTGGAGGTTGCAGTGAGCCAAGATCGCACCACTGTACTCCAGCCTGGGTGACAGAAGAGACTCCGCCTCAAAAAAGTAAAATAAAATGAAATGAAAGCCTGGACTACTCTCCATCACCTGCAGCCAGAATATCCTTTGCCAGAACTTGTATCACTTCCATGAGCACAAGCAGCTCTGGGTTGTGGTTATTCCAATTTGGTCCATTTATTGAATGAAAGCTATCTGCCATAGGCACAAGATACAGTTGCTTTCAAATTCTCCACTCAAACTTCTTTACCAGGAAACCTAAAACTAAAACTAAGCATAAGCAAAACAGCAGTTGCAAAAGTAAAATTGTTTCCCATTAGCTGGGCATATTATAGTTTCAAATGTCCATTTGCCCTTTTGAGGCCAAATGCTATCAGGACAGAGGTCACCTTTTCCTTTAAATTCGTGATAATGTAAGAAATACTCATGATAAGATGATTATCCTTAGAATACTCACAGCAAAGCTGAAACTACTCTTGATGAATACAGTTATACGTGATAACCTAAGGAAGAACTCTCTAGAGTAACAACAATCTCACTCCTACAGCCACTAGAGGAAGTATCTCCTGTAATTCTCCCAAGGCAACCTCTTCTCATCTCCCCTCTGCCTTTCTTTCCTCTTTTCCTCTTTTTTTCTCATCCTCTTTTTCTCTCTCTTTCCTGTACAAAATACTCTGTTCATATGATGCATAAATTGTGTTTCATTCAAGATTGTAGCTGGAGAAGAAATTATTTTTGTATTCAGTGCCTGTCTATGTCCCCTCTGCTTCATCTGTCAATATTGCCAGAACATTAGAGCTAGAGGCTGTATAGGTCTTTGGCAGAGCAATTCTCTGAGGAACCTAGGGAAACTCTAGAATAAAAATGCAATACAATGTGGCCAAATTTACAAATGGATACCCATGTGGGAACATTGTTTATGAAATCTTAACATTCAATTGATCCAAACCAGTGAAGGCTGTCCTAATGCCGTGCAAAATTAGTGGATCAATGTATTATAATCTCGTTTATGTCCCTTGATTAGATAGATAAGCTACCATGAATCAGACCAACCACAATTTAAACATTATCTGGTAGGGCAACAGTCATATGGACAAATTTCAGATATCAAGAACAGAAAGGGAAGTGCCACAGTGAAAACAGAAATGGACTGTGAGGAGTTGAGAAGCTTGCAATCTAGAACACCAAAGACATTTGATCACACTTTTCATCTTTTATCCTCCACACTACTTAGCTCTTATGAGCTATCAAAACCATTATTTAAGAGACAGAGCTTCAGGATAGCATTCTTAGCATTCTTAAGTTCTGTGCTGACATCTCTGAGAACTTAGGTAACACGAATTACTGTTGGGTTTGCTTCATGATGGTACTAACAACAAACTACAAACCATGAGGCAGGATACTGAGTTTCTAAAAGATTTATTTAAAGATTCATTTGAATACTTTCCATTACTAATATTATTGTATTAGTCTGTTCTCATGCTGCCAATAAAGACATACCTGAGACTGAGTAATTTATAAAGGAAAGATGTTTAATGGATTCACAGTTCCACATGGCTAGGGAAGCCTCACAATCATGGAAGAAAGCAAAGGAGAAACAAAGGCAAGTTTTACATGGCAGCAGGTAAGAGAGCTTGTGAAGGGGGAACTCCCATTTATAAAACCATCAGATCTCATGAGACTTATTCACTACCACGAGAACAGTATGGGGGAACTTCCCCCATGATTCAGTTATCTCCACCTGGCCCTGCCCTTGACATGTGGGGATTATTACAGTTCAAGGTGAGATTTGGGTGGGGACACAGCCAAATCATAGCAATCATGCATACTAAAATACTATTATTCTCTATCCCATCCTTGTGATTTCCCAAAACTGTGTCACAACTAATCTCTTATTCTAGGACCAGGCAGGGCCCTGCTTTTGTTCCGACTTTATTTCTAATACCAACTCATACCAGCTCTATCTTAGAAAGTGTCTGACTGTTTACCCAGCACCCGAGCAAATAATAATGACAATAATTGCTTGACTATTGGGCTGTCCAGCACAAAATTTGAGGTGACAGTATCAGGAAGCCCCAGGACTTGTCTTTTCTTTTGTACTGACTTGCAAGAGTCAAAATTGCACAGTGTAGCTTTGGCTACTGAGAATATTGGGGAGTGGACGGATGTTGATGTGGTTGAATGAACATGAGTGAAGAAGTAAAAGGACTCTGAAAGTAATTAATTGAAGGAAATAATATGGGCACCTGCTATGAAAAAGTGAAATATATATGATGTATTTACATACACGCATTTTATTTTAAGACAGTATCCTGCTTAAACTCTTTCATGACTTTCATCTCTAAAACATTAAGTCAATATTCTTTAAAAAAAAAAATTTCTGATTAGGCTTTCCATGATCTGGATCCAGCTATCTACCCAGAGTTAAGGGTGTTCTCATACCTCCCTCATGCTTGAGCCCTACACATGTCTGCTCTGGCCATATTCATCTTCATATTGTTCCTCAAATATGCCATGATTTCTTCTCTCTGGGCATTTCTCTCTGGAATATCTGCCCAAAGCTTCTCCTTCTATTGACTACCTCCTGCTCATACTTTTAAGTTCTACTTAAAGGCCATTTCCCTGATCTCCCTGTATACTGCAATATTTTCTATCTGCTCACTACCCCCTTAGTGCTTCTCCATCATAGCACTAATAGCAGTTGCCAGATCAATGCCTATCCCCTTCTGGGGAATAAAGGAAAGATGATGTCTGTTCTATCGACCTCTGTGCCAGCCTGCTATTTTGAAATATTCTTATTAGAGAATACAGGCAGTCCTCCCATCCATGCTTTGAATGACTCAAAGAAAATTCCCATTGTCTGTGGTCAGTAAAAACAATCTAGTTTAGAAAAGTAGGATTTGGGCCACCATGACTGTTGGAGCAGCCAGCAAGTTTGTGTCTATAGAGCTTGATATAGACAGACCTGTTTCTGTCCATTCCTCTTGGGATTTGAGTAAAGGTTCTGTATTGCTTGGACTTTTGAAACGAAAGAAACTCTATAGTCAGAAAGTTGAGAAACCAGTGCAGAAATAATCAGATTATTATTTAATCTTATCTTGAATAGAGAATAAAGGGCACTTTGTTAAAAATACCCTTGTGATTGAATTCTGCCTCTCATTTCTGAATGTTTGTTCACTGTGATTAAAAATAACTAATTAATGAATTAGAGTAAGGAAAGAGAAAAGGGTATTCCCCATTCTAACTAATTTCCTAAAACAGCCTAGTATCTAACATAGTGTTTGGCACATAACAGGCTCAGTAAATATTGATTGATTGAATGAATGTTGAAATGTCATTGGAGAGTATGTCATACAGAATCAAAATTATCAATAAAGTTAATATACATTTTTTTCTTATATTATTCTTTTTACCCAATTGGTACTGTCACATTATCAGAAAGGATAGAGATTATTCTGATAATGCTTTTCTTCTTTAAATTTTTTTTAAGGCTGTATTATTTTCCACCACAAAGTCAACTGTGGCCATTCATGGTATACAAAACATATGTCTTTTGATTCATTTTTACTGCAAAATTCCAAAGATAATTTGATATAATAGGAGCTGATATGTGAGACTGATATGATTCCAAATGCTCTTATTGGCTCTGGAAAGTAGAAAAGAGAAACTAAAACGGAAGTGGCAATCATAGAATAGGCCTTAGCCCTAAAATATCTGAAAGTCCCTGCAGCGAAGGACATCTAAACAATACAGCATAATATAATGGAACACACACACACAGGATTAGGAAGGATTAGGGGAGACTCTGACACTGATTCTCAGAGTGCTTCTTTGGCTTAACTTAATCACCTGCAGAATTAAATCTATACAAACGCAGGTTGGTCTATTTGCAGGGAATGTTTCTTGTCTGTGGAACCTACTGCTGTGGGGTCATAACCCTACTCAGAAACGCTTCTGAAACATTTCACCTCAGGACACACTAATCCCTGACATGTCCCATCCTCAGGGATATAGCAATCCTCATCCTGACACTATCCACAAAGAATCACTTTGCATTCTAATATCTATCTCATAACTCATTTGAAGACACCAAAGAGCTACAGGCCCTAAGTCTTCAGTTTGAGAGTGGAATACATTAGAGTGAAGTCTCTCTCCCACCGCCATAACCAGTCTCTTTGTTTTACATTCAGTCCATACAATGTTACCTTCAGTACAGCAGATTTACAGACATAGAAACCTAGGTTTAGCATATCACCATGCTTGGGATCCTTTCTTGTGAGTGTTGCTGCTCTGTGACATGGGATGTTCCACTCTTCAAGATCCTCTTCTTACCTGTGACAACTAGCATTATTTATAAAAGACCATTATGGTATGAAAGAATGAGCATATATTCAATAAGTTGATAGGCATTGCCACCTTCTGCTTCTAGGATCCAGAGAAGATTGCAAACAAATCAGTATCTTTGCCCCCACAACCCAAAACAGATTTCCTACAGCTTCTTCTTGAGGGAGTGAAAGCTGCTTAGAGCAGCGTGTAAATTCATGGCAAGAAGCAATAAAGGTGAGTTTTATACATTCCCATTATTGCTTCTGCGTCTTTGCAATAATGTTTATTGACATGTTTGAACGGAGCACAAGCTGCAGTTCGGTTCAACTGCCTGTGAAAATGGGACATTTGTCAAGAAACAAACCTCGCAGTTTTTAGTGGCTCTGACAGTGGGTATTAGAAAGGATATTGATGGGGAAAAAAGAGAGAATAGGCAGGCCTATGGGGAGAATGTTAAGGAATATACTCAGCACAGATGCCTGCAATGGAGGAAAAGGGGATAGCTGAGGATGTAAAATTGAACACTGACCACATTGAGTGACTGCCAGTTGCCTTGAAGCATGTGTGTTTCTGTGGGAAACATCAACAAAAGCTCCATTTGTCTCATGAGGAAGGCCTCTACAGTGATGCTTTCATGTGGGATTTGATTCCCACTTTGCTTCTTTCCCCCGCAACAGTCTATCTCCAATGATAACCCAGTTCTTAGAGTGTGTGTATCACTCTGTTCTTTAGGGTTCTCACAAACTAAAAACTGAGCACGACACCTACTTAGCATATAACCTGCTTTTAGTTATTAAATAAGTCACGCAGTCTTTCCTTGGGAACATACTTATTGGGAGTGTGAGGTATTGTGTTAGATGCTAGGGTTGTGCATAGACCTTTCCCATAAGGAATCTGCACTTTAGTACCAGCATATGCTGCATTCATTAATAAAACAGAGTAGCACACATGTACTGAGGAACAAGAATTTCTACAGTGCTGGAGTTATTTTTTTTCCCCTCACTGGTAACCTAAATGACCAGTAAAATGTTGGGGCCTAAATAGGCCTTTAATAGATACACACTGATAGCCCAAATGCAAATGTATTTCAAGTGCTCAAGGTGATAAAACGAAAGTTACTAACAGCCCTTTTCTTCTCCTTGTTCAGATCAGCACTTCCAAATCTCAGCCATTCGAGGAATTGCATCAGGGCCCTCTCTGCAGCCAAACTGCCAAAATTCTAAGACAGCTCTCTAAGCATATTGAGCCTGACCCTGGTGAATCAAATCAGCACCCTCTTTCTCCCAAAGCTCAGCAACACGTAAGACTGTTTTAACCAACAAGTTTAATTCAGGGGAGAGTTTTACTTTCTTAATATACAATATAAAAAAGAAAGGAGATAACAAGACGAATGGTAACTAGTTATTGACAATGGAAGACATTATGCCTATGATGGCATACTACAGGGACAAGATTGTTTTGTCCTAGAAATGTCATTCCTATCTATCAAAAAAGTCCAAGAGATGAGTTGTATCACAACAAATTGAAGCTGAGAGGAAACTCAACTCCAAGTTCGCATTAGTTTCTGCCATCCATGAGTTAACAAAATTCCAAAGTTATAATTTCACTTAAATTCTATAACATACTATTCCAGCTAAATTTTTATCTCTTCTCTTTCTCCAGTCTTTCTAAATGTGTAGCTTAGCATTTCATTTCAGACTTGCAAAAGCCCTGAGATTCTTTCCTATCTTTTCCTTCCCAGAGCTTTTTGTAAGTAAATCAAAACTGTCTTCGCTATACTGTACCCTGCATTTAGGAGACAAACTCTCAGTGTACAAGGGGGTGTAGGCTTAACAGAGTTGTTCATCATTATGTGGGCAGAAAGGCACTTATAAAGCATACTGTTTGATGATGACATCCAAGATCAAGTTTCATCAGTTTGTCATGGTCTGCAAAATGCTGCAGTGCTAATGAAATTCTAACCTGGTTTAGATTACTGCAACAGCACTACCTCTTGTTTCTCTTTACTTAGTACCCATTCCCTCCTTATAATGTACATTATAACTTCTATCTTGAGGCCATTTACATTTTGACTGTGGCTCAGAAAATAGAAATGAAATTTTTATTAATATATAGATGTCTCAACTAATGCTTACTTTGGAAGGCAGGTATATTGAGGTGTTGTGCATGTGTGTATGTATATGTGTGTCGGTGAGAATGAGAGACTGAGAGCAAAAGGCAGCAAGTGAGTATGCATGTGTGTGAGTCTGTGAGGAAGAGAAAGAGAAAAACGAAAGAAAAACAAAAAAGGAGTGGGTGGGGGAAAGAGGAATGGAGGGAATGGAGAGAGAGAAGGAGAATGAACATGTTGATCAGAAATTACCTGGCTCAGAAAAAGTAATTTACTGATAAATGATTATCCATTTAGAGGTAACCAGTGTCAGCAAAAGTGGCCTTAAATTAATCTATTCGCCAATCCTTTCAGATCTCTTCCACAGGATAGTAGAAGGCAAGTCGGCTCAGCCATGTCACAGAGTCTCTCATAAACGGTAATAAATTGCCACAGATTTCATTTCACATTTCAGCAATTCTGGCCCTAATGTGATGAGCAGAAAAGGGTGGGGGTTGAGTGCCAACGTTGAAAAGGAACATTGAGATAGAAAACTACCTGTCCTCACCCTGCAGGGATGCCTTTCAGTCAGAACTCAAAAATTCAGGCAGCAAAGATTCATACAGGCAAAATTCATCAGTGATGACTACACTAGACTAGGAATCAGAAGTTATGGTTTTACCAGTTACTGGAAGAGATCCCTTGGGCAAGTCACCTAACTGAGGAAATAGTTACCTAGAAAGTTGTTGAAAACAATGAAATGAGATTTTATGTATGAATGCACACTGCAAAAAGTAAAGAATGTTATATAAAATACAGATCTGTAAGTCAATAACTTGCCTATCATGTGCCAGTGGCTAAACAAATGCAACCGCTCTCAAAGTCCTTATGATGTAATGGGCATGTGAGAGAACTATAAACATTCTTTTAGGAAACATTTTGGTCACAGCTAGACTTGAAGCAAGTGTAAAGTGCTTTAGAAATGCAGAGAATATAGTTTTTGATACAAGGCAACATTATTATTGTGGCTCACTGACACATCATTAACATGTCAATCTCCTTCAGGAATTTGTTAAATCATTTGCACCTCAACATTGAAAACTTGTTTGCCTCTTGGCTTCCTTAATGAAAATAATGCAGTACCTGCAATTAATAATAAAAATAAATACTATAGTAAATTTAATGTCTGAGGCTATATATATTTCAAAATGTTATTACTCTAATAACTTGGTGTATGCATGTAATTATAATTATTATTTGGCACTTACATGAACTCTCCTTTAGGGAACTGCTTTTAAAATATAGACTAATATTGTTCATTGGTTAAGTAGATCAAAGAGAGATGAAAAAGCATTAACTAACTCCCTTGATTTATATATATATATATAAAAATACAATAAGTATCCATATTATAATATTGCATATATTAATATTACTATTCTTTATTAGTAAATTTGCTTAAGCTTGAAAATACCTTAATATTTTTCATTCTTCTTGTATTGCATGACCTTATTGATTTGATTCCTCAAGAAGTAACACATGTTATTATTTCCGTTTTATAAGATCAGGAAACCAAAGTTTGGGAGTACTCAACCTGGACACAGTTCCAAAATCCAAGCCCTAGGACTCATGTTGCCTAATTCATTGGTATCAATGTCTGTGGCTGGCATTTGCCCTTAGTATCATGGCTGAAGTAAAGCTATAATTTTAAAGCTCCTAGAACGGTATCTAAAAATGCCTTTGATAGTTACTATGAGTGACTGAAGTTAAAAGATTTGGGTCTTGCAATAACTTTATTTAATGAAGAAACTACTGCTTTATACAATTATTATCACTTGAAAAGTCTGAAAAATTTTCAATAGACTGGAAAAAATATCTAAAGAATACCAAATTAATATATAATTAAAATTTAATTGTATATAAATTAATAAAATTAATTATATCTAAAACATAATTAAACTTTAAACACAACTATAAAATAATCTGGATTTAGGATATATATGTATTATTTTGCTGAGGGTGGTACAAAATATAAAATAAAAATAAAATATTATAAAGAGGTTACTTATGAAGTGCCAAAATACAATGATATTTGCAATCATTCACCTGGTTTAAAATACATTTGAAATTTCATCTGGATATTTTGAATTTCATATACATAGATAGATAGATAGATAGATAGATAGACAGATAGATATCCAATGTCTAGCACATACAGCCTTTAGCACCTACATACACAGAAAACACAGGAAACAACTCTCATCCATATTCTTTACTATTTAACATATAATCAGATAAAAACTACACTTATATTGGGGCTAGCTGAGCAAAAAGACCACCTGGTGAAAAGTTAAGAGGGGGAATGTCCTCTGGGAGTCTAAAGAGCACAATACATGCTGCTCATCCACAGCCCTTTGTCATCTGCCTATTCTACATCTTAAGCAGTCTGGAGGCTTGACTGTAAGTATCTAATTTTGGTTATCATTTGCCACTTACATGGGATCTTCCATTACAGAACAACAAAGGACTTTTGACGTATTGACTGAAACTTAAACTTCTTATATGGTATATATCATACTAAGAACAAATGTGACTTTGCTATACCATGGTTGACTCTTGGTAGTCTTCAAAATACATTTTAAATATATAGCATTTACATCACTTAAGGTCTGGTCCCATCCTTCCTCTTCAGCTCAAATTCTGCCACTCACCAATAAACTTGATGATTCCTGGAGCATGTACTCATACCTGCAATGCCTGACCACTCACGGCACTAGATAAAGCCTTAAATTGTAGAAAAAGCCTAAACAGAAAAAGCTTGGTACATTTTCAGACTGTTCACTTTTATCTAGTTACTAAGTTGAACAAAAAAAAAGTGATCTAAAAGTAATTGTCTTTTTCTTCTGTCTTTGCATACATATAGTTGGGACTCAAAAAAATGGAATTGAATGTGTTGCTTAAAATGATTTTGGGGATGATCAATTATACGCCCCCCACAACACACACACACCAAAAGAACCCAGATATTTTTGCAAGGCTGTATAAATGTATCTTTAAGTTAAGCCTCAAGCTATCCTGGAGGAAGTATGAGAAATGCTGGAAAGGGCTGAAAGAAGTGAGATCTCCTACACTTACTTTTCTAAGATAACCACGACACATCAGTATCCAACAGTCACTGACAAAGATGCATTGCTGCTTCTGGAAATATCACCTGGCGGTTAAAGAAAAAGCCAGGCACTTCATTCTACTCCATCATTTGGTTTACAGTATTTGGATTTGTAGCCACAGCTTTATCCTTTGCCAAAGATTCCATACTGCATGCCGTCATTCACACTGCCAGACTGCAACGTCTGCCAGGATTTATGGCTACCACGCTGCTCCTCACTGCTAAGAGCAGATGGCTAGGCTGAGGGACAGCAGACTGCCTAAGGGCAGAGACAGGGTGTGGGGAAGAAAGAATGTGGTAGCCACAGGGACACTCTTCATTCTCTAATAAGCCTGGGAAAGTTGACTTCCATGAGTGTCTCTCCTTTCCTTAAAGGATTGTATCTGGTAAACTAAGATCAATAGTAAGCATCAGGAAGTTTGGGAAACTCTTAACATTGACTGCAAAATGTTTGGTAGTATTTATAGATTTGTCTTTTCTGAGGAGAGCCAGCTTCATAGATATTATAAGTTAGTCTTGACCTTCTTCCCCCTACCTTAAAGTATGGCATGCCTCCCTATATTGCTATACGATATGGACAAGTCTGTTGAAACACTCTCAATTGTTAGGATAGATTCTGCTTAGGATAGACTTAAAAAAAAAACAACGGTTTTTGATTCATGAACAAGTGACAGTAAAATATGAATCAAAGACCTCATAACAAGACATTCTAAAACAGATTTAATATAAATTGTATTAATAAAACTTATTGGCGATATCCGGAGACTGGATGCTTCAGGTGGTGTCATCTTTGTACAACAAAAGGTGGTGAGGGATCTTCATAGCAGTGGGGAAAAAAAAGAAGAAAAGCAACTAACATCTATTCCCACCACTTCATCATCCATCACTGAGTGGAAAGCATACTGAGGGAAGAGGGATGAAATAAATAGGAGATTTCAAAGAGAAGGTGTGAGTCAGGTTCAACCAAATTAAAGGCCTAGTGTATTCTTACTCACATGCTACTCTTCTGGCTAGCTTTTCCTGATGTCAACATCCATAGATAAGTGGCACATCTCACTTGCTACTGCCATGACACTCAAATCCCACTCTAGCACTGCACTTATCAGGCACTGTGTGTCTCTTTACATGCCTATCCCTCTCTCTAGATTGTGTGCTCCCCAAAGATATGTATTTTGTCTTAATCATTTTTTAGTCCATGGTGCTTAATGTATAATGGATTTAATATATGCCATTAAACAAATGTGCAAAATAGGACATTTCTGACAGTTTCACTGATATTTAATGATGGGGCAGAACTGGCAGTATGACCTTGAATGGTATACAATACACAACCACAATTGTATACACATCCACATCAAACTTACTTTTAGATTCAGTCCACACAGTCTATTATAACTATACTGCCATTTTGGTTAAGTAAGGAAAAAGTAAAAAGATGGTCAATTTATGTTAGTGGCTTAGAGTTCCCTCCCTCCCTCCCTCCCTCTCTTCCTTCCTTCCTTCCTTGCCTTCCTTCCTTCTTTCCTTCCTTCCTTCTTTCCTTCCTTCCTTCCTTCCTTTTCCTTCCTTCCTCTTTCTCTTTCTCTTTTATTTTCTCTAATCCATCAAAATTCTATATATTTTAAACTTCAAAATTCAAAGAATGACTTGAATTCCTAAAAGTCCAGCCCCATAGTTTTTTCATATGAGGAAATTAAAGTTCAGAGAAAGGAAGTGACTTGGCCAATGTCACCCAACCAATTTGTAGCAGGACCCGAAGGCAGAGACTCAGGTCTTCTGATCTTAATCTTTCCACAGTATTAAGCTGCTACAATGTTTAATATACATCCCAACATGTAATAAAATAAACATCAATGGCATGATGACACTAATATTGTCAAGCCTTTTAAAATATTCTAAACTGTGTCAGTTAATTGTACAAATCTCTCTGGTTCTGCATCTTCCCATAGGAGTTTAGAGGTTTTAACATTTCCAGGAATAGAATAAATCCAGGATAACAAAGACGTGGCAGAAAAACAAACTCTGCACATAGGAGGTTAGGAAATCAGATTGAACACAGTAAAGAGTAAGCTGAAGACAATGTATAATTGATAAATCAGTATGACAAGGCTGGCGTTCCTCCCCATCTGTGTCCGTTGGCGTGGCTCCCTACACTTGCCTCTCTGAATTGTCTGAGAAGGTTTACAGTGTGCTTGAAATGCCCCATTACTCTTTGTACCTGTAAATGCAAAGCTACTATATGGTGCATCCTATGGGTGGGAATTCTACCACCCATATTAGCAACTGGAAAGAATAGAGGCATTGTTCAGTCATTTCAGTCTCAGTCACTCCAGCAATTCTATACTAGTGTTTTAAACAAGGGGTGGTACCACTTGCTGGGAGTGTTTGGAAATGTGTGGGGACTTTTTAATTATCACAGTAACTGAGGGCTTCTACTGGCACTTAATGACTAGAAATGCCAGATGCCCTGCAATGCAGGGGGCTGTCCTGAAAAACAAAGAATTGGCCTACCATAAATGCCACAAGCAGCCCCCACCTTGAGAATCACTGAGAGTATTCTGGGCTTCTGTGCCCTCTAGTCGCTCAATCAAGGAAAATCAAGAAGCTGGTGTCAAGCTTCAAGTATGGGAAAGCTCCCGAGCTTGCCTTTTGCTTGAATGGAGATGAAAGGTCTCTTGAATGAGAGATTCAAAATAAAAAAAAAAAAATAGGTAAAGATTCCTTTCTGGTTTGCCTGAGGGTACTATGAGTGTTTGGGTAAAGATGGTCTTGACAACTTCACTCCCGAAGAGTCAAAAGACTATTTAAGCATAAAAGTTTTCCAATGATTAACCTGGAAATTCTAATGAGTCAATATCTTTGAAGGTAGGGAAATCAGGCTGCCATCTCTGAAGCACAGTGGGACGGTGTAAACCTGGACCTTCCTAGATATACAATGTAAGACAGCTCCCAGTTACCATGGACCAGCCATGTGAAAATGAAAACACCAGCATATCTGAACATAGAACACAGCCCCTCACCAACTTCACCCAGGATATACTCCTGAAACATAAGCCACCTTTGTGACCTTCACAGCTTTGCCAGGGAGGTGTGCAGGGCCACTCTAACCTCAACCTTTTGCTAGTTTCTCTTGAATTTGTGAGGATCATCTTCGGTTCTCAGACTCAGCCCACCAGACTCACTCTTTCAGTCACCAGATTCATGGTTCAAGGAAGAAATCATGATTTTTTTTTTCAATCCGACTTAGAAAACATGTATTAGACAATCACTCTTTCTTGGACTGCTTTGTGGGATATGCAATAACACATCATTCATTCATGAAGTATTTATTGAATGTCTGTCCCTTGATAGGTCCTTTGCAATAGTCAGTAGGCAATATAAAAAATGAGTAAAATTAGGAGATAACCAATCCTCAAAAAATTCACACTCTCATAGAGAAACAATGGGTGAGATTCTTAGAGAGGGCTTATAAAGTCTTGGGCCAAGTTTTAAAAATTCCAATAAAGTAGATTTAGAACGGTGGAGAAATGGAAGAAAATATTTCATGAAGAAACAGTGAGTTAAGTGCATACCTTGCATATGCTTTCTTCCTCATTACTCATCATCTACAGTTCCATTCATAATTCTCCTATGTCTGAAAACCTCTACATTTAAAGACCCTACTAGTCTTCTAAGCATCTACTTCATTCTAGACTGTACCATACATTTTGGAATTTAACTAAATGCTGTCTTGAACCACTCTGTAGTTTCGTTATGTAACTATCTCTGTCTCCTGAGACACATGATAGTCACTCTGAGTATAGAAGCCAGACTGTCTCTATTTTCTGTAGCTCACACAGGAACGTGCAGAGAACTGTGCATACAGCTGATCAGACACATACTGCCTGATGGCTTGTTGGCTTGAATAGAAAAAAGATGAGAAATTGGAGATGAAGAGGAGGATTTGGGAGTTGTCAACAAAGACTGAGAGTGCAGTTGTATTTGAAAGTCACTGCAGCCGCCATAATGTTTGAGCATCAAGCATAGGACCTTGTACAAAGTAGGCACTAAAGAAATAGTTTTTGAGTTTAATTGATAAGAGACTTAGTATTTCTATGGTGATTTCCGGGAAGCTAGACTGCTTCTGGGAAACGTGTCATTTGCAGGAGGAGAGATCTGTAATTTTCTGTTCAAAGTTTGGCTCCTAATAATGGAGGTCACAGAACCTCCATTATCTTGCCCTAAATTGACCCCTTTTAATGCCATGACAAAGGATTAATCAGGTTTGTCCTTCCTAGAACCACTGTGAATTGCTAAAAGAATGTGCATATTTGTTTCTTTTCTTAGAGTTTTAAAGTAGTCGACATTGTCTGCCTGGTTTGTCCACCCAGTTATCTCTGGTTTTATTTCCAGTTGAGGCCAGGATACGGCTCTCTTCATCTATGATTCACAATTTTTGGCTTCTGCTCCTTAAGATTGCTGCATCCTCATCTCATATCTCATTACCCCCTCTCCCATTAAAACTTGTTTAACCAGGTGTAGTATTTTTTATCTTTCCAATGTAACCACAGTGCCTAGCACAGTCATAGAAACATAGTAGGCACTCAAGAAACATTTAAGTAAATGACATGCTTTTTAATGAAACTGCCTTTTTAAGATTCTCCTGCTTATTCACTCCCAATTTGGCTTATGTGCTTTAGAAATGTGGATTCTTAATCTTCTCTTAGGCTCTTCTACACAGAAGCACCAACCTTAGAATAATTGGTCTTGGACATTTTAACATCCTGCATTTCAAATTCTGTTCACTGTCTGCATAGCTAAACCTACACATGCTCTCGTTGATCCACTATCAGTAAAGTGGGAGTCTCATTACAAATGAGGTTGACTGTTTTTTATATCTGTCATATCTTTAACCAGAATTTAGGAAAGTGGGGAGAGGACCGTATTTACTTGCTTCTATTTAGTGAAGTGCATGTGTGTGTGTGTGTGTGTGTGTGTGTGTGTGTGTGTGTGTCTTATGGGGGGAGAGGGACACAGAGGATATTTACATTCATGAAGCTCAAGTCTTGCTTCCTGTCTGTCATTTCCAGCCTGGTCAGGGCATCCCAGAGATGACAGGTAAAGAAGCCAGTACACTCAGGTTAGGATCTTTGAAGGAATGAGAGGAAAACTGCTATTCATGGAGATCAGAGTTCATACTCTTTCTAACCTACCCTTTCTTCTGACCAAGTTCCTGTTGGCAGCCAGTTTAGGAGCAAGGCCTAGAGCATAAGAGAGATAAAGCAGTGATTGTGCCATCTGCAATTCATCCTGAGGAACTGTTATGTGAGCACACATACATTTAAATATTTGAAAAGCATCTTTTAAAATGAGTATCAAAATGACAAATAATGTAAGTCAGAGAAAAATGCCCCAGCGTTTCCCTATCTCCCTTTCCTCATTATGGAGATAAATCCCAGATGAATTTTTAGACAGCAGAGGGAGTGGAAAAAAATACTAGTAATCACAACCACAATGGCAAGAGTAATGTCTGCAGAAACCTGCCGGCCTGGAAAAGCAAGATCTACAGTCTTGCTTGCCGTTTGCAAGTATAAAAGCAGAACCCAGGAGACTTTTCCAGCCCTGGGGAGGAGACTGGTGCTGAGTCAGGGGGTGGCAGGGGTGTGTAGGGGCAGTGAGAGGCTTGTTTATTTCAGGTCTTCTCTACTGATAGCTTGAACTTCAAGGGATTTGGAAGTTTGATTCAGATTAGTGTTCCAAAGCAAGGCTGTTTCTCACAACCTCATCCAGTCCACTTATGTATGTAAAACTACAAGGAGAATTTCAAGAAAATAGGCTCTCTAGGGAGACTCCCAGCCTCACTGCCAGAAAACGGTGCAGAAGCCGGCCAGCCAGCCAGAAAAAATGCCAGCCCTAATGAATCTTTCCCTGGTTATGACCAGAATCTCAAAGCATCGAGGGCTGTAAAAAAGAGGGGCAAGGGCCAATCAGACACTGGGGAGTTTCTAAGACCAGGCTTACAAGGAGGAAGAGTGGGTGGACTTGAGTTCACAGATAATTTGTAAACCTGCCTCTTCCTCAGACATCCAGGGTGCAGAAGTTGTGGATCTGGATATTCCAGAATCTGACTCAGCTGTGTGAGCTGCCTGTTTGCCCTTCTGCTGGGTTTTCTGGTGGCTAGTACCAGGGTAGCCCAGCTCCGGGCAGGGTCCAGACAGTCACCCAGCTGCAACGTTATTTTAAATGCAAGTTTGTGTGCTGCCTGTAAGAAGGGCTGTGAGAAGTGCAGATGAAATGAACACCATCACTTCGAGTACAGCGTCTGCATAAATCATCGTCCAGTGCATTCATTCCTAGTGACAGATTAATTCCTTTCTCAGGTTTTGCTTAAGAGTGTACTATGGAATACTAATACTGTTCCCCAGAGACGGGGAGAGAGAGAGACAGAAAGGGAGGGAGGGAGAAGGACTGAGGGAGAGGGAGGGGGAAAGATAGGTAAAGAGAGAGAAGGAGGAGAAAGAGGGGGAGAGAGAGAGAAGCAGAGAGGAGAAAGAGGGGGAGAGAGAGAGAAGCAGAGAGGAGAAAGAGGGGGAGAGAGAGAGAAGCAGAGAGGGGAAAGGGGGAGAGAGAGAGAAGAAGAGAGGAGAGAGGGACAGAGACAGAGAGAGAGACTCAGATGTCTCTCTTAGCACAGTGAACACTAGGATGACAGTGTGTTAAACGAGGAGGGGTTTCCAAGTTTCCCAGCAGAAGAAGTTCATTTGAAAATTGTGTTGTAGGGTGTAGATTGTGGGGAAAATCTGAGCCACTCAGGATGTGTTTCTGCACTCTGAAAAGCTATGGGATGTGGTCTGACACTGATAGCTATTCTGGGATCTCACCATTCGTCCATTCTCAGCCTCTCTCTTTAGGCAGGGGAGGACTATCATCCATGGAAAGAAAACAGAGCATATGATTTAATGTCACTCAATTTTAAAGATGTGAAAGAAAATATTCCCCAGAAGTACTCCATTGAAAACAGCTCTGAGAAACATGCCAAGTTCATAGAAATGTAAGACAGGAGAAGGGAGGCAGGAAGGGAGGGGAAGCATTTTACCTCCCAGGACTGGTTCCTCCCTGGGCATGTTTCTGAGCCGGCACCTGAAAAATGACTGTGATGGTATTTGCAGTTTATCAAGTCTTCTGGCAGAAGTGTCAGGCACAGAGAACTCACTTGTCACTCCAACATTTCCTGGCATTTGCTAACCACAACGAGGAACGGAGGGCAAAAGGATTACAGAATTAAGCGGCACTGGTACAGCAGCTGGTGAGGGGCTTAGATTTAGCTGTCACTTTGAAGAAAACTCCATTTCATTTTGTGATTTGGAAGAAGTAAAAGTTAAAATAGAGGGGCTGGGCTGGACCAGTCTTTCTCAGGGTCTACAGGGAAACATCAGAGGTACTCTCAGCGCTTCAAGGGGTTTCGGCTGCCAGTTTGCTATATCAGCTCATTTTTCCTCTGGATACCAAGAGAAACCCACCACATTCCAGTGAGGTCCCATTTCCCAGCTGCCATGAAATTGTGAAATGAGGCATTTGACTCATTCAGAAAGGTTCTCCAGGCCCTTTGCCAAGCCCATGCCTGTGCCTGTGTCTTTCTTTACCTGGAGCGCCGCTCCTTGCTCGGTGTGCCTGACCCATGTGTTTCTGCATCTCTATTAAAATCCAGCTTAAGCATCCCCTTATAACACCCACCTGCTGCCCCGAAGTAGTCTTGAACTCTCCATCAGCTGCGTTCCCAAGGTAGCTACCCAATTGCCATTTTGTCTGAAGTTGCCAGCTGTTTGCTTTTCTGCAGGACTCCAGGTTCCTCAAGAATTGTGTTAAGCATTCAACAAACTTTTCTGAGAATCGCCTGTGTGCTCTGCACTGAGCATAGGTACAAGAACGGATAGACCATAGCCCCAGTGCACAGAAGGGAGCCTACACGTTGCAAATGCGGAATGCATATTTTTAACACAAAAATAAAAGTTTTTTAAGTGCTCTCTCCTCATAACTTGGTTGAAATATTTCCTAGGATGCGTGATTGTTGAAATCTATTTGAATATCAGTAGGGAAGAGAACTTTACCTCTGGGAGTATGTGTATATTAATCTGGCTCTTTGATTGTGGCAAAATAGGCTATGTACGACAAAACTAGATAAAATTTGGATTGTGCATTCTTCCATTCAATGAAGCTTTTAATGGGTGTTAAAAAAAAGACTGTGAGAGAAAAATGAGTAAATTTTTTTTAATTTTAATTTTTAAGTTCCAGAGTACACGTGCAGGATGTGCAGGTTTGTCACATAGGTAAACGTGTGCCATTGTGGTTTGCTGCACCTATCAACCCATCACCTAGGTATTAAGCCCAGAATGCATTAGCTATTTTTCCTAATGCTCTCCCTTCCCACAACCCGTACCCCGACAGGCCCCAGTGTGTGTTTTTCCCCTCCCTGTGTCCACGTGTTCAAAAATGAGTAAATTTTTAAGGAACACACACAGGGGTCTGAGGGAAGATTGGTGATGATAAATAGCAGACTCCTCCTTATTTTAAAAGGAGGAGTTTCTTTAGCTAATGATGAGTGCAAGATTAACCTTTCATTATCTTCTCTATAGAATTTCTGGAAAGAAAAGTGAATGACCTTATGCAACTGGTTGATAGTGCTTTCAACACAGGACTAATAAGCCTGGTATTAGAAAGTGACTGCATTCAGTGGATCCATTATCCTTCTCTTGCCTATGGACTTGTTATTCATTGTGCTGTCATTCCTGCAACAGCAACATTTTGATTTTGAATTTTTCATTAAAATTTTTTTTCTCATATTCAGCTTTTAGGAAAAAGCAGATAAATCATAATAAAAGAAGCTCATGTCAGGGATTTATTCAGAAGATTAACTTTTTAGTATGGGTTATATTGGTAAATATTCAACTCAATCCTTTGGAATTTTCTTCATGAAAACCCAGAGTAAGAGAATTGCTCAAAATAAAACAAATCAACATCTTCGAGGCTTAAAAAAAATGAATCATTGTACTGTGTACCATGTAGTTAGGCAGGAAAATCAGTAAATGCTTCATTGAAAACATTTTTATGCCAATGGTTAGAATTAAAACAAAACTTTATTTAGGCCGGGCATGGTGGCTCACGCCTGTAATCCCAGCACTTTGGGAGGCCGAGGCAGGCGGATCATGAGGTCAGGAGATCGAGACCATCCTGGCTAACATGGTGAAACCCCGTCTCTACTAAAAATACAAAAAATTAGCCAGTTTTTTGTCCTTGCGATAGTTACACCGCATGTTCTCACTCATAGGTGGGAATTGAACAATGAGAACACATGGACACAGGAAGGGGAACATCACACACCAGGGACTGTTGTGGGGTGGGGGGAGGGGGGAGGGATAGCATTAGGAGATATACCTAATGCTAAGTGATGAGTTAATGGGTGCAGCACACCAACATGGCACATGTATACATATGTAACAAACCTGCACGTTGTGCACATGTACCTTAAAACTTAAAGTATAATAATAATTTTTTAAAAAATTAGCCGGGTGAAGTGGCGGGCGCCTGTAGTCCCAGCTACTGGGGAGGCTGAGGCAGGAGAATGGCGTGAACCCCAGGGGGCGGAGCCTGCAGTGAGCCAAGATTGCACCTCTGCACTCCAGCCTGGGCGACAGCGAGACTCCATCTCAAAAAAAAAAAAAAAAAAACCTTTATTTAGTGTTCAGTTAATTAGCAATCCTGATTCACCATTCACCAGCCCATTTGAATTTCTTTTTTTTTTCTTTTTTTTACCATCCATACACTGATTCAGTCACTCTTTCAACCAACATTCTTTGGCATTCTATGCCAAGAACGGAAAGAACAACCAGTTAGGTCTTGTTACCAGGTCACTCATCAACTAATAAGAAGGCAATACAACAAATAATATTGACATGATCTGGTTCTATGTCCCACCCAAATCTCATCTAAAATTGTAATCCCCAAGCACTAAGGGAGGGACCTGGTGGGAGGTAATTAGATCATGGGGGTGGCTTCCCCCATGTTGTTCTTATGGTAGTGAATGAGTTCTCAGGGGATCCAATGGTTTATAAGTGTGGCACTTCCCCCACCACACCTCCTGCTTTGCCATGGTAAGATGTGCCTGCTTTCCCTTTGCCTTCCACCATGATTGTAAGTTTCCAGAGGCCTCCGCAGCCATGCAGAACTGTGAGTCAATTAAACCGTTTTTCTTCATAAATTATCCAGTCTCAGATAGTCCTTTATAGCAGTGTGAGAATGGACTAACACAAATATCAAGACACCATCTGTGAGACAAGACAATTTTGTGCAAAGTTGAGTCCTAAGAACTAAATGTTTCTGTCCCCTCCAAATTCATATGTTGAAGGCTAAATCCCCAATGTGATGATATTTGGAGATGGGACTTTGGGAGGTAATTAGGTCGTAAGGTCATGTAATCCCAGATGAATAGCATTAGTGCCCTTATAAGAAGAAGCATGAGAGAGATGCTCATTATTTACTCTCTGCCATGCAAGGATCCAAGGAGAAGATGGCCATCTACAAACCATGAAGCAGCCCCTTATCAGATACTGGATCTGCAAGTACCTTGATCTTGGACTTCCCATCCTCCAGAATTGTGATAAATAAATGATTCTTGTTAATGCTACTCAGCATATGAAACTCTGATATAGTAGCCCAAAATGACTAAGATGTTCACTGGTAACATAAGACACAGAAAATATGCAGGACAAGAAAACTTCAGAGAACTTGACCAAATAAGTAGTATTTCCACTTTAAGATGAGAAAGGACTTCTCAATTGAATTAGATAAACAAGGAGTAGGCTTTCTAGTTAAAGGAGTCAGAATATACCAAGGATAGAATCATGTAACTTCTGGGATTGAAAATCATTTTACATATGTGGAGTACAGGGGGCAAAGCAGGTGGAGGTGGGTGTTGAGGTTGCAAAGGTAGTAAAGAACAGATCGTAAAGAGCTTTGTAGATTATGAAAAGCTTTTATAATTGTTATTCTAGGTCCTAACAATGACATTAATCAAGGATTTAATCAGTAGGTAACATTTTCCTATTTCTACCATCAGCTCTTTCTTTTACCTTTTCTTGATTATTCCATTTTTTTAATCCTCCTTCACTGAGTGTCTGTAGAACTGAACTTATAATATACAATGTATCCTTTAATCATAGATTGTTTTTATTGCTTTCTAATTGAGTCAAGTATTCTGATCTTTTTCCTATAATGAGGATAAATACTGCCAGGACAGAAGCTAGGTCTTAAACTTTCTCTGTATCCTCATAGTATTTTACACAGAATAGCCACTTTGAAAATACTTACTGAATAATACTTTAATAATAATAATAATAATCCTTTTTTCTTTCAATATCCTCCGATTGCTGGGATAGATGTTCAGAAGAAAAATAGAACGCTTCATACTGCTTCAAGTTTTGAAGTATGTAATTAACTCAAAACATTCACACATTTTCCAAATTATTTATGGTGATACGTTAACCTTCTCTATCTGTCTTCCCAGAGTAAACACTCAAAGTCCTCATCTTTAAATTCTCTTTCTCCTACTGGCCACTTTAGAAGGCTATCTAAGTTGCCTTTTACAAAGAGTAATCTGGATGATGTATTGGCTAAACTGCATTTAAAATTGAAATATAAAAGTCAACAGTAGTTGGTATAATTTAAATATTGAAACATGCATTTTTATTAGCTATAAAAATGTGTCCTAAAATATCTGGGTTAGTTTCTCTGTGCTGCGCTGTGGCACTGAATGCCCCCTGTTCAGTCCACAAGAATACATGGTGGTCTTGAACAGAACAGGCTGAATGTCACCCTGAGCAGACTTGTAAGAAGGGGTTAGTTACAGATGTGTGTCTCTAAAGAAGATTGCCGCAAGTCGCTGCTTCAGATTATGTTGCAGTGACCCCATACCCTTCAAAGCCCATTAACTCCCCGGTCAAATGAAGAAACATAGAAAGTTGTATTCTCAGTTCCTTCCTTCAGATACAATTGGGCTTAAAGTGGGTGTTAGATAGATGTTGGAAATGGTGCTTTCATGAGATGAAAATGGGTAAGCTAATTATGCAGTCAGTAATGCTGGGCCAAGTCTCCCAAACGCAAACTTAGGAGCCAAAACATATCTCCATAAACACACGAATTTCAATTAGTGGTTAGAGCCTCCAGTACACCGTAATGCCAATGTTGATACACTCTGGAATACAATGAAGTACCAGGGTGGAAGCTTTTTTGCCTTACAGTCCTCCTTAAGACAGTTTATTTTTGTTTACTAGGCTTTATGCTAATTGGTCATTTTTGACAGATCTAAGTTCTGACCATGTGCTGTATCTGCTTCCTCTGCTAGTCCTTGTCAATGCCAAACCACATATCCTTTGTCTCCCTCGAATCTCTATTCTTTCCTTCTAACCATACTTCTCTTCTTCAAACACTCTTTGAAGCTTGCATTCCCTGTGCAAATGACCAACCTTACTTCAGTAGTTCCATAGCATGTGAGTACATGGATTTTTCCATTGAGATCCTAAGCTTTTGTGAAACCCTATTTAGCACAGAGCAATAAAGAGTGAAAACACTTTAAATCTGATAAAATTCATGATATGAAACAGAATGACTGAGAGATCTTTGCTTGTTCAGAATTAAATACTAAATCTCTGAAGGAAATCTGCTCCTTTAATATCTAAATCAAGAAGTAAAAAAGGTAGACATATTTTTTGACAGCCTCTGGGGTGGCAGAAATTGGCTACAGTTCTGTGACTAATGAAGACCCCAGGAGAGCAACATAAATTACACAAAATAAAATTACAAATGAAACTTTTCTCATAAAAGTATTGGTCATTTTTTGAGGTAGATGTATTTTGATTTATACCAATGACTTACTACTCTTGTGTATGTTAAAAGGGACTGGTTTCCTCAATAAGATGAAAAAAGAACTAGGTCCAGAGAGACAGAAATTTTAGCAAATATTTTTTATTCTCCCTCTGGGTCCCAGGCCCTCCCACCCACTCCAACCCACAGAGATGTCTTGTGTAGATACACCCATCATCCCTTAAAAGAGATACAGTAAAGTGGCATCATTAAATTGCCATCAATACCTCTGATATAAGCCTAAAAGCCCCAAGTATTTCCTTTTTATTCAGTTAACAAATATACATCAAGAATTTTCTATTTTCTAGGGAATGTAAATACAGAAATAAGAGAGACAGAATGGCTTTCACTTTAATGACACTTAAAATCTACTAATACTTTTCATTCCCCAACTTATATGAACAAGTCTTCTTACTCCTGACTTAATCTACAAGCAACTGAGAGGAAAAATATGCACTAACCTGGCAAAAGGCTAAAAGACTAAATGCATGGTTTTGAATGCCCATCTCAAGGAAAACACTGCTATCATGCCAACTGTAGCATTTCCCTAACATTTCAAAACATCTTCAAGCATGACTACTGTGGTTGGGATCATCAAAGTATCAAAACTGACAAATAGTCCATTAACAAGGCCTTGAGAAAATTTTTTTTTCCTTTTCTACACAAAGTCAATGCATATACTATTTTGGGGCTAAGTTAGTTCTCTGAAGTTATATTAACAGCTAGCTTCTGTGCAATCAATGGAAATACATTGGCAGGTATATATTAACTGAGTACAAACTGAATTGCAAAAACAAAGGTCAAGATGAAGACTGAGGGGAAGGCACTTGAGGAAAGATGGTGTAGCCATGTATTCCAGGAAGTAAAGGGAGGCCTAGTAGGTCCCAGGCACAGCCAAGCCATTTGTCCTTGGCTTGTCTGCATTCTGATGCAAACTGTTGGATGTTCTGTGTGCCAGCTCTTTGGTCATCACACAGCTTTAATTTACAGGATGTAAAACCACAATATTAATTCTCAAATTACAGAATTAACATTAAGAGTCTTCCTGTTTCATAAAATGGGTGATAATGCAATGTGGAAGCTGTTTAGTGGTTCCTACAGATCAGCTTCCCACAAATGCCAGAACTGGTTGCTTTTCGGTCAGAAACAAGTATGCCAAGTCATTTCTATTCAAGGTCATATTGCGGCTTCACTCAGAGGATTACTCTGAACCCAAAAGGTCACAATTTCCTCATTAAGGTGGCAAAAAGTAATTGGATCTACCCACTGCATAGTATTTATATTCTCCTTTCAACTTGCCTCTAAATCACACGAAGGAAGAGGATGTGCATTCCGTTATTCTGAAGTCTCCTTGGTGTCTAGAAAAACTATTGTCCCAACAGCATTTATTCATCTGTCTATTTATTCATGTCAAGTATTTATTGAGATCTTTAAAAATATATAGGGCTTAGTAGGTGATGGTATACGCTTTTTGAGAGGCGGGACAATATCTTGCCTAACTTTATATCCTAAGCAGCATCAAGTGCAGAGCTTTTCATGCAATAGGAACTCTTTAAGTATTTCTTAATTTGTATCTAAAATTATGTTCATATACCTACTGAATCCTCAGTGTGGTTCAGGAGCCTGGTTGTTAAGCAAAACAGCCAATATTCCAGTTTTGGGCAAGAAAAATCTATATTCAGAACAAACAGAGAGAGAGCATGTGGATTGAAGGCCCACAGAGAAGGTTGTACCTAAGATGGGTCTTGAGATTCAGAAAGGCAAAGAGAGGAGAAAGAACATTTTCCCTTCCCACACTGTTCCGGGGAAGGCTCGAAGGCTTTACATAATGCATGTTTGGTATCAACATTGAGCCAAAATATGAAGTCCTGAAGAAAATTTTCCTAAGCCTCCGTTTTCTCATTTGTAAAGTGGGAATACTAGTAACTGTTGTGACAGCTGACCATTGCCATGTAAGCAAAAGAAAGTTTTTGGAAATATTTGATCGGGTAATGGCACTGGTTTATATTTCAGTGCATTTATGGCCATTTCCTGGCTATGTATCCTAGGGAAGTTTTTTGTTTGTTTTTTTTTTAATGTCTCAGATCCTTAGTTTCCTTTTTGGTTTTTAAGATTAAACTAGGCAATATGCGTAAAGCATTTAGCATCAGAAATACTTATATATAAACACATAGAAAATGATGACGAGTAATTAATTTTATTAACATTATTATATATTTGGGTATTGTTTCCCAGGGAAACTGCAAGTAAAAATAGAACATAGATAAAACTAAAAGATGCAATAGGAACCTCCTAATCATTTTGATAGCTGTGGCATAGCCTGTTTTCTCCAAGACAGCATAAGCACTTGTTGAAAATCTACTTATTTTCTAAGGACTTGTCAGAGCTGATTGATTGAATCCTTATAACAAGCTTGCGTGCTGGATACTTATTTTTATTCCTATTTTTGGATGAGAAAACTGAGGCTTAAAAAAATTCAGTAACTTACATATCCACACACCAATTACAAGTGTGAGACAAGATTCAAGGCTGATGTGTTTAGCTGTAATATCTATGCTTTTCCTTAAGCAGCTCACAACCCTCCATGTGCTCAAGTTGGTAGAAATCAATCTGCAGTAGATGAGTTATGTTTCAACTAAATAGTCATGGACATTTAGTCTGTGAGAGACTTTGAGGATCCTTTGACTCAGGATTTGATTTTCTTTCTTTCCCTGTTATTATTATTCTTTCATTATTCTTTCTACATTTTTTCTCTTATTTTCCACTTCTATCCAATGTTTCTTTCCTCATGACTTTTAATAAATAAAAACGAAAATGTATAGGTAATGTGGCTTATGAATAAAAAGAAAGGCCCATATTGGAATATTTTTAACATCAAAGAAAGATATTATAAAACATCAATTTAGAATAACTAGCCTCAACATGATTATAAATGATCATCACTTTCTACTCTTCTATGAAATTAGACCATGACTGCCTCTGTAGGAAAATCATGGCCCAAATCAGTCCATCAACCAGCTATTTAATGCACATGACAACAAACAAATGCTTTGACTATTATAAATAAAATTACCTGAGCTCTCTTGATAATGTAACATTTTAGACAGACTCTCTAACTCTCAGAGATTCTAAAGCACCAAGGAAAGTATAAATCCTGGAATTGAACAATCCTAGGCTGAAGCCCTGGTTCTGTCACTTGCTGTGTGTGTGATTTCCAGCAAGTTATTGAACCTAAGCCTTTATGCCCTCATCCTCACCTGCAGGCTTGTGCCCATAACTGCCATTCATTGTTATATTCAGCAACCCAGTGACTACCTCAAGACACGTAAATATGGAGACAAAACAACTATACCTGTCCTCAGTGTGGGAAGAAGATAGTGAACAATTTCAAAAATACACATATGCATATAAACAATAAAAGGCAATAAATGACCTAAGTTTGGGGTGGCATAGAATTTGAGAACTTGAACCTCCCAGGTTTAGTATTCACCCAGTAAACTGAGGAACACAGAGATTATTTCACTTAAGATACAATTATATAACCTATGTATGTGTGTTCGTGTGTACATATATGTATGTACACATACAGGTGTATGTGTGTGTGTGTAAAATGAGGAAAGTAATTTGGATTTCAGTAACTCATTTGACATCCTTAAAACACGAATTTCCTTACCTATAAAATTATGAAATAAAAATATATATGGGTAGTACTTAATGCTGGGTCTGGCACAGTATGCAACCCAATAAATATCAGCTATTATGAATTAGGTGTGACAAAATTATAAATGTAATCTCCAAGATCACAGGAAGGAGCTCTTATACTCTGGCAGATGCTTAAAAAAATCCAGTGTGTCCTCACTTCCAAGCTGTGGAAAAAATGACAAGGTGTTAGCAAGGGTATCAAAATAAGTGTTTGTGAAATCAAGCTGCTCTATGTGATTTATTTGGCTAATACCATACTTCTTGTTTCATATTCTTTGGCTAACTTGAAGATCTTTAGGCAGAATATACAAACTCTAGTTAGACACTGTGTCCATTATCGCCTATAACCTTACACTCTTGTTGCTTAAAACAATTATATTTCCTTTCTTCCTCATGAAGGTTGCATGATTACACATATTATGCCCTCGATATAGGTTGCTAGGTTATCTCCACGGGTCTGAATATGCAGAATTCCTTTCTCAGACCAGAAACTTAGGGTTGTATGAACCCCATTTTATCATATCTGGAAAAGACTACTTCAAATTTGCTTTGATTATTCAGTAGGCTTGCAAACAAACCTGAATTGTTCAACTACGATCCCAGTTCAAAGTGAAATAAATCCTTTAGCATACCCTCCAAATATATCAGCTCTCTGAAACTATCTGGACAAAAACGCACCTGTTCCTCTTCAATAACACTCCCATATAAATTTCAAGAGGATCTTGATTTTGGAAATCAAGCCAGCCTATATGCACCAGGCCATTTTTCCCTCCCTTCTGTCCATTGCCATAAAACTAGGTAGAAGACCTATTCAATGGCATGTCCTCCATGATACTTTGCTTGGATCCATTTACATGGCTAGTTAAATTAAGCTCCCTACAGATAAGAAAGATATTCCCTTTTTATAAATTTGTCAAGAAAACACTGCCTTATGGGATTTTAATGGGAATGCTGGAAATAACTCTGAGTGAGAAAATGTCATATTAGGAATGATGATATGAGGATATTTTACAGTTTCCTTGGATGACACACTAAAGACAGATCTGCATATGGTTTCCCTGCTGTCAAGAGTGCATGGCTGGGAATGCCCAGGGAAGGAGTCATCGGGTGCCTGTTAGCAGGCTCTGTGCTCCCTCTGGGTTCTGGTCTCAGCCGATAGGAGTCCCTAAGGAACACCATGCTGCACATAGGTTGCAATTCAGCTTTGAAAATTCCTTGCTCCTGGAGTATATGAGATATGTGTGTTGATAAAGGCACCAGTAAGTACAGCTGCAAACATAAATAAATGGATTTGATGTTGAATTTCATGTTTGAATAATGTTTAAAATGCCCACAGTGTCGTTTTCTGATGTCTGGATTTCTGATGTCACCAAAACAGACATTAATCTAGGAATGAACATACAGGATCAAAAGATTATAGGTCTGATGACTGAACTAGCTAAAAAACAGAGTATCTTGAATGTACATTCCATTAGATCAGTGGTGAAGAAATGGATTGTTAAGAAAGCCAAAAAGATATAGGTTCAAAAACAAACAGTTCAGTGGTCACATGAAAACAAAACCCATAACATAAAAGTCAGAAAGGAACAAGATTAAATTTGAGTTTGAAATTAGGTGGAAATATGTAACCAGAAGAACAGCTCTGTGTTATGAAAAAAATGTCCTTGGCTATAATCTTATTTATTCTGAAGTTATAAATACATTATTTTCTCTACCTCAGTTTTATCATCTGTGAAATTGGAATAATGGCACCTGGGGGAAAATGCTGAGGATTAGCTACTTAAGTTTTACTGCATTGTTTATTATAATAAGTTCTTCAGAGACTGGAATAAGTGTGTGGTGAATACAGAATAAGGTGAATATATAAATATAAATAAAACTTTTGCATATATAGTATATGTATGCATAGAAAATAAATTACATGAAACAGAGCTATAAAAGATTTTTTTAAGTACAGGAAAAAAAGAACGCTGGGAAGTTTAAAATGGGTCATTCTTAATGGATAAAAATATTCCACATATCATATTGCCCATCACCAAACATCTGATTTATACCAGCCAGATGCATTTTGAGTAAGACTTTAATGTGTTTTTATATTTTTAAACATCAAGGAGATGATAGTCTGAAAAAGGAAGCATTTGCAGTTGTCTGAGCTTTAGAATTCTTTCCCAAAGAAGCATCTGGGTTTGCCTAGAGTTTGAAAAATATGTTGTCTTCCTTTCAATGGTTACTTTTCTAATATGTCTCATGACCGTGTAATGTTATGTTGCCTGGAGTAGATGTTCCTGAGAATCCAAAGAGTCAAACTGCCTATCTTAATTTCTTCCATGCCAATTCCCATGTATACTTAGTGATATTATACACTGTTAGCTGGGAAATTCAACCCTGTCTGGGAGGAAAATTTGGAGGAAAAGAAATATCAGCCATCTTATAAACCAGAGGGTATGCTCAAATTTTATTAGTGTCCATAAGGCTTATGTAGTGTACTAGTACCTGTCCTGAACACTTTATTTTACACCTGGTACAATACCTGATGGGTCATTAAGCAGTGGGCCAACTTGGTACTCTCAACCATTGGGTCCTTGGGTGTCTAAGATATTGGTTGAAAAGTTTTTATTCAAGGGCCACCAAGAGAATACAAGAATAATGTGTTCCAAATAGCTCCAATCAATTTTATTTTTGAAAGTTCATAGTTGCTTTCTGGATGTTGTAAGTCAAAATAAAAACTGTTGAAATGGGGTATTTTAGGCACATTTGTTTGGAATCATGCTCTGAAAATTTGCAGATGCATGCCTATGAGCAAAACTGTGGGAACCTATAAGGTTTACTGGGGTAGGAGGGGAAAAAAAACAAGTTCGTTCAACTGTGGCAACAGGTTTCTAGAATTATAGAGTTTTAGATCAATGCTTTATCAAATGAACATTTTTATAAATTGACTGGATTAATTTTGTGACTATTATAAAGCCATAGTAAGCCAAATTGCAGAATTAACAATTGATACACATGACTGAAAATATATTACAATAATTATTTGGTGAACTTCTATGCACAAGTTGTTACTGTTTTTTTTTTCTTCTAAAATTCCTGAATAGTTTTTTTCTTGTTTTGTCAGAACCAATTACTATCTATTGAGTCTTGACACCTCTTGAGTCTTTCATTTCAATTTGGACAGTTTAATCAATTCTTTGGAGCTTCTTTTTTCTTCTTTGGAGAAGACAAAATACTTCTGTTTTCTATTCTGGAGCCATTCCCTAAATGATCCAGGATTTTCACTTTGATGGACTTAAGTTAGCTTCTCAAAACATTGGATTATTGCTGTTAAGTGTGAAATTAACTAGTTAATAAAACTAAGTTCAGAAGTTTCAATGGACTGAATCAAGGTTATCCCTATAATGGTGCTACATTAACTCATTTGGTTCTAATACACTTTCTTTAGGGGGAAAGACAGAGAAAAAGCATATTTCATCTACTTATATTGAAGACCATCCATAAGCCTGGTTACTTTTACAGGAGGATGTTTTATAATAAGCCTGTGGGGTAACAAAGCAAAACAAAACAAAACAAAACATGGATTTCCAGCCCCTGTCAAATGTCAACTCTCATTCACAGAATACTGTGTTAGGTGTGGGCTTCGCTCTGCTGTTTACCTGAGCAGCAGGCATTAGTGTGAGTTGTCCCCAGAAGGTATGACACTAAATTGGTTCAGAGAGAGATTTGTAAGGGTTAGTTTAAAAAAAAAATGGGTTTATAATTATAAAGACAGGTGCTACTCTTGTTTTTTATTCTTCTTCAACTATTTCTGAAACAATTAATAAGGAAAAAGAGCAACACTGGAAAAACTCATCCAAAATTACCACTAAGGCATACAACCAATAGGTTAATAAATAAGTGTGCAGTAACTATAAATGGGGTGTCTGCTTATGACTCCATGATATAGAGAAGAAAAAATGACAATGCATACAAATACACTTTATAACATGCATCATGGTTGCAAACATTACAATAAGCATTGCCTCTAGTGCTATCATGGGCGAAGAAGAACTAATGACCTTGTCAGTAGAACCACTCAGGCTATAATATAAGACCCACCTTATGCCATCTTGAAAATCTTACAAGGTCCTCGAAAGTGAGGGCCCATGTTCTACCTTGATATTCCCCAAAGCACCCAGAAAAAAATATTTTGACTGGAACAAAATCCCCGATAAATATATTTTGGATTAACAACAAAATTATGTGTGGCAATGAATAGATACACTAGCCTACTGATTCAAACAAGGGCAAGGTAAGGAAGAAAGGCTAAGATAAAGCCCATACAATGACATTATAGCAAAAAATGTTAAGATCTCTGTTAGGAGAAATAGGACAAGGAAAAGAGATTTCTAATATGGAGCAGAGAGATTAAAATGCTGAAATTTGACAGAAAGAAAACAGAACAATTTAAATTTGATTTTTCATAGCTTCTCTGTTAAAGGGCATAAATGTTCTTGAGAATGAAAAGAGTAGAATAAACATCTGTCAGAAAGATATGCAGCTCAATATAGGTGAAAAAATTGGGGAAAAACTTGCTTTAAATGCTGTTCAGTCTTCCTGCTGAGACAAATTACAACTTTGGGGCACTGATAAAATTTACTATTAAAGAAAATTAATTACTGAGAAGGTTTTTAAAGAAATAATGGAGAAGTATAAGTGGGACGAAGATCAAAGATAAGCAAATACCTGATTTTCAGAAGAGAACATGTGAATTATATGCACTAAATAATTTTGAGGGGGGTGGAGCCAAAATGGCCGAATAGGAACAGCTCCAGTCTACAGCTCCCAGTGTGAGCAACACAGAAGACAGGTGATTTCTGCATTTCCAACTGAGGTACCAGGTGCATCTCACTGGGGAGTGTCAGAGAGTGGGTGCAGGACAGTGGGTGCAGTGCACCAAGCATGAGCCAAAACAGGGCAAGGCATCACCTCACCCGGGAAGCACAAGGGGTCAGGGAATTCCCTTTCCTAGTCAAAGAAAGGGGTGACACATGGCACCTGGAAAATCGGGTCACTCCCACCCTAATACTGTGCTTTTCCAACGGTCTTAGCAAACGGCACACCAGGAGATTATATCCTGTACCTGGCTTGGAGGGTCCTATGCCCACGGAGCCTCACTCATTGCTAGCACAGCAGTCTGAGATCAAACTGCAAGGTGGCAGCAAGGCTGGGGGAGGGTAGCCCACCATTGCCAAGGCTTGAGTAGGTAAACAAAGTGGCCTGGAAGCTCAAACTGGGTGGAGCCCACCACAGCTCAAGGAGGCCTGCCTGCCTCTGTAGACTCCACCTCTAGGGGGCAGGGCATAGCCAAACAAAAGGCAGCAGAAAACTCTGCAGACTTAAATGTCCCGGTCTGACAGCTTTGAAGAGAGTAGTGGTTCTCCCAGCATGCAGCTGGAGATCTGAGAATGGACAGACTGCCTCCTCAAGTGGGTCCCTGACCCCGAGTAGCCTAACTGGGAGGCACCCCCTAGTAGGGGCAGACTCACACCTCACACGGCCGGGTACTCCTCTGAGACAAAACTTCCAGAGGAACGATCAGACAGCAACATTTGCTGTTCACCAATATCTGCTATTCTGCAGCCTCCACTGTTGATACCCAGGTAAACAGGGTCTGGAGTGGACCTCCAGCAAACTCCAACAGACCTGCAGCCAAGGGTCCTGACTGTTAGAAGAAAAACTAACAAACAGAAAGGACATCCACACCAAAACCCCATCTGTATATCACCATCATCAAAGACCAAAGGTAGATAAAACCACAAAGATGGCGAAAAAACAGAGCAGAAAAACTGGAAATTCTAAAAATGAGAGTGCCTGTCCTCCTGCAAAGGAACAGAGCTCCTCAGCAGCAACAAAACAAAGCTGGACAGAGAATGACTTTGACGAGTTGAGAGAAGAAGGCTTCAGATGATCAAACTACTCTGAGCTAAAGGAGGAAGTTCGAACCCATGGCAAAGAAGTTAAAAACCTTGAAAAAAAATTAGACAAATGGCTAACTAGAATAACCAATGCAGAGAAGTCCTTAAAGGACCTGATGGAGCTGAAAACCATGGCAAGAGAACTACATGACAAATCCACAAGCCTCAGCAGCTGATTCGATCAACTGGAAGAAAGGGTATCAGTGATGGAAGATCAAATGGATGAAATGAAGTGAGAAGAGAAGTTTAGAGAAAAAAGAATAAAAAGAAATGAACAAAGCCTCCAAGAAATATGGTACTATGTGAAAAGACCAAATCTACGTCTGATTGGTGTACCTGAAAGTGACGGGGAAAATGGAACCAAGTTGGAAAACACACTGCTGGATATTATACAGGAGAACTTCCCCAATTCCCCAATCTAGCAAGGCAGGCCAACATTCACATTCAGGAAATACAGAGAATGCCACAAAGATACTCCTTGAGAAGAGCAACTCCAAGACACATAATTGTCAGATTCACCAAAGTTGAAATGAAGGAAAAAATGTTAAGGGCAGCCAGAGAGAAAGGTCGGGTTACCCTCAAAGGGAAGTCCATCAGATTAACAGCTGATCTCTCGGCAGAAACTCTACAAGCCAGAAGAGAGTGGGGGCCAATATTCAACATTCTTAAAGAAAAGAATTTTCAACCCAGAATTTCATATCCAGCCAAACTAAGCTTCATAAGTGAAGAAGAAATAAAATACTTTACAGACAAGCAAATGCTGAGAGATTTTGTCACCACCAGACCTGCCCTAAAAGAGCTCCTGAAGGAAGCACTAAACTTGGAAAGGAACAACCGGTACCAGCCACTGTAAAAACATGCCAAATTGTAAAGACCATCGAGGCTAGGAAGAAACTGCATCAACTAACGAGCAAAATAACCAGCTAACATCATAATGACAGGATCAAATTCACACATAACAATAGTAACCTTAAATGTAAATGGGCTAAATGCTCCAATTAAAAGACACAGACTGGCAAATTGGATAAAGAGTCAAGACCCATCAGTGTGCTGTATTCAGGAAACCCATCTCACGTGCAGAGACACACATAGGCTCAAAATAAAGGGATGGAGGAAGATCTACCAAGCAAATGGAAAACAAAAAAAGGCAGGGGTTGCAATCTTAGTCTCTGATAAAACAGACTTTAAACCAACAAAGATCAAAAGAGACAAAGAAGGCCATTACGTAATGGTAAAGGGATCAATTCAACAAGAAGAGCTAACGATCTTAAATATACATGCACCCAATACAGGAACACCCAGATTCATAGATTCATAAAGGAAGTCCTTAGTGACCTACAAAGAGACTTAGACTCCCACACAATGATAATGAGAGACTTTAACACCCCACTGTCAACATTAGACAGATCAATGAGACAGAAAGTTAACAAGGATATCCAGGAATTGAACTCAGCTCTGCACAAAGAAGACCTAATAGACATCTACAGAACTTTCCACCTCAAATCAACAGAATATACATTCTTTTCAGCACCACACCACAACTATTCCAAAATTGACCACATAGTTGGACGGACGTAAAGCACTCCTTAGCAAATGTAAAAGAACAGAAACTATAACAAACTGTCTCTCAGACCACAGTGCAATCAAACTAGAACTCGGGATTAAGAAACTCACTCAAAACCGCTCAACTACATGGAAAATGAACAACCTGCTCCTGAATGACTACTGGGTACATAAGGAAATGAAGGCAGAAATAAAGATGTTCTTTGAAACCAAAGAGAACAAAGACACAACATACCAGAATCTCTGGGACACATTCAAAGCAGTGTGTAGAGGGAAATTTATAGCACTAAATGTCCACAAGAGAAAGTAGGAAAGATCTAAAATTGACACCCTACCATCACAATTAAAAGAACTAGAGAAGCAAGAGCAAACACATTCAAAAGCTAGCAGAAGGCAAGAAATAACTAAGAGTGGAGCAGAACTGATGGAAATAGAGACACAAAAAACCCTTCAAAAAATCAATGAATCCAGGAGCTGGTTTTTTGAAAAGATCAACAAAATTGATAGACTGTTAGTGAGACTAATAAAGAAGAAAAGAGAGAAGAATCAAATAGACGCAATAAAAAATGATAAAGGGGATATCACCACTGATCCCACAGAAATACAAACTACCATCAGAGAATACTACAAACACCTCTATGCAAATAAAATACAAAATCTAGAAGAAATGGATAAATTCCTCAACTCATACACCCTCCCAAGACTAAACCATGAAGAAGTTGAATCTCTGACTAGACCAATAACAGGCTCTGACATTGAGGCAATAATCAATAGCTTATCAACCAAAAAGAATCCAGGACCGGATGTATTCACAGCCAAATTCTACCAGAGGTACAAGGAGGAACTGGTACCATTCCTTCTGAAGCTATTCCAATCAATAGAAAAAGAGGGAATCCTCCCTAACTCATATTGTGAGGCCAGCATCATCCTGATACCAAAACCTGGCAGAGACACAACAAAAAAAGAGAATTTTAGACCAATATCCCTGATGAACATCGATGCAAAAATCCTCAATAAAATACTGGCCAACTGAATCCAGCAGCACATCAAAAAGCTTATCCACCATGATCAAGTGGGCTTCATCCTTGGGATGCAAGGCTGGTTCAACATATGCAAATCAATAAACGTAATCCAGCATATAAAGAGAACCAACGACAAAAACCACATGATTATCTCAATAGATGCAGAAAAGGCCTGTGACAACATTCAACAACCCTTCATGCTAATAACTCTCAATAAATTAGGTATTAATGAGATGGATCTCAAAATAATAAGAGCTATCTATGACAAACCCACAGCCAATATCATACTGAATGGGCAAAAACTGGAAGCATTCCCTTTGAAAACTGGCACAAGACAGGGATGCCCTCTCTCACCACTCCTATTCAACATAGTGTTGGAAGTTCTGGCCGGGGCAAATAGGCAGGAGAAGGAAATAAAGGGCATTCAATTAGGAAAAGAGGAAGTCATATTGTCCCTCTTTGCAGATGACATGATTGTATATCTAGAAAACCCCATTGTCTCAGCCCAAAATCTCCTTAAGCTGATAGGCAACTTCAGCAAAGTCTCAGGATACAAAATCAATGTGCAAAAATCACAAGCATTCTTATACACCAATAACAGACAGAGAGCCAAATCATGAGTGAACTCCCATTCACAATTGCTTCAAAGAGAATAAAATACCTACGAATCCAACTTACAAGGGATGTGAAGGACCTCTTCAAGGAGAACTACAAACCACTGCTCAATGAAATAAAAGAGGATACAAACAAATGGAAGAACATTCCATGCTCATGGGTAGGAAGAATCAATATCGTGAAAATGGCCATACTGCCCAAGGTAATTTATAGATTCAATGCCATCCCCATCAAGCTACCAATGACTTTCTTCACAGAATTGGAGAAAACTACTTTAAAGTTCATATGGAACCAAAAAAGAGCCCGCATTGCCAAGTCAATCCTAAGCCAAAAGAACAAAGCTGGAGGCATCACGCTACCTGACTTCAAACTATACTACAAGGCTACAGTAACCAAAACAGCATGGTACTTGTACCAAAACAGAGACATAGACCAATGGAACAGAACAGAGCCCTCAGAAATAACGCCGCATATCTACAACTATCTGATCTTTGACAAACCTGGCAAAAACAAGAAATGGGGAAAGGATTCCCTATTTAATAAATGGTGCTGGGAAAACTGGCTAGCCATATGTAGAAAGCTAAAACTGGATCCCTTCCTTACACCTTATACAAAAATTAATTCAAGATGCATTAAAGACTTACATGTTAGACCTAAAATTATAAAAACCCTAGAAGAAAACCTAGGCAATAGCATTCAGGACATAGGCATGGGCAAGGACTTCATGTCTAAAACATCAAAAGCAATGGCAACAAAAACCAAAATTGACAAATGGGATCTAATTAAACTAAAGAGCTTCTGCACAGCAAAAGAAACTACCATCAGAGTGAACAGGAAACCTACAGAATGGGAGAAAATTTTTGCAATCTACTCATCTGACAAAGGGCTAATATCCAGAATCTACAATGAACTTAAACAAATTTACAAGAAAAAAACAAACAATCCCATCAAAAAGTGGGCAAAGGATATGAACAGACACTTCTCAAAAGAAGACATTTATGCAGCCAAAAGACACATGAAAAAATGCTCATCATCACTGGCCGTCAGAGAAATGCAAATCAACACCACAATGAGATACCATCTCACATCATTTAGAATGGCGATCATTAAAAAGTCAGGAAACAACAGGCGCTGGAGAGGATGTGGAGAAATAGGAACAACACTTTTACACTGTTGGTGGGACTGTAAACTAGTTCAACCATTGTGGAAGTCAGTGTGGCGATTCCTCAGGGATCTAGAACTAGAAATACCATTTGACCCAGCCATCTCATTACTGGGTATATACCCAAAGGATTATAAATCATGCTGCTATAAAGACACATGCACACATATGTTTATTGCGGCACTATTCACAATAGCAAAGACTTGGAACCAAGCCAAATGTCCAACAATGATAGACTGGATTAAGAAAATGTGGCACATAGATACCATGGAATACTATGCAGCCATAAAAAATGATGAGTTCATGTCCTTTGTAGGGACATGGATGAAGCTGGAAACCATCATTCTCAGCAAACTATCACAAGGACAAAAAACCAAACACCGCATGTTCTCACTCATAGGTGGGAATTGGACAATGAGAACACATGGACACAGGAAGGGGAACATCACACACCAGGGCCTGTTGTGGGGTGGGGGGAGCAGGGAGGGATAGCATTAGGAGATATACCTAATGTTAAATGACGAGTTAATGGGTGCAGCACACCAACATGGCACATGTATACATATGTAACAAACCTGCACATTGTGCACATGTACTCTAAAACTTAAAGTATAATAAAAAAATAAATAACATAAAAGAATAAAAAAATAATTTTGATATTGATTCTTAGAAAATAATGCAATGGCCATTAAGAGATACAACGAATCACTGCAAATAATTCAGAATTTTCACAGCTCCTTTTTCTCCATATAATTATTAATATTTTAAATTCATGAGAAATATAGCAGGTATTTATTTATCTAGATTTTAGCAAGATACTTCCTACCATCGTCATCACCACCTTCTTGTTAAAAATCAACATATATGGACTGGATTGTAATAGTAGCTAGATTTGTAACTGACTGATCAATGGCAACCACAGCATGCAAATGACGGGCAAATCAGTATTAACTAAGCATGATTTATAAGCTCTGAATTGAGTTCTGTTCTTCAACTTAACCTGTTCAACATTTTACAAAACAATTCAGGCCAGGTGCAGTGGCTCTTGCCTATAATCCAAGTGCTATGGGAGGCTGAGTTGGGAGGATTGCTTGAGCCCAGGAATTCAAGGCTGCAGTGAGCTATGATTGTGTCACTGCACTCTAGCCCAGGCAATGGTATAAGACCCTTTCTCTAAAAAAAAAAAAAAAAGTAAAATACAATTCTACTAAGTGAATGTCACATTTGTACATAACATGAATTTGGGGGCAGGAATAATGAATCGGCTGAGTAATAGAATAGGGGTTTAAAATAACCCAAAATGTTAGAAGAATGATACAAATCTAAACCAATGAAATATATTTAGATAGATGTTAGGATTTATTGGCAAATAAAAACAAAACTACACATACAACTATGAGGTGAGAGAGTATAGCAATACTAGCTCTGCCTATGGGGGAAACCTATGGAGTAGATTTCTAATTCGATGATGTGAGTTGCCAAAAAAATCTGATGCAAACTTAAGCAGCAATAAACATCTAGGAATTATCCAGAAAGTGGCAGAACATAATTCTACTTTATTCCACATCATTTACAGAATTTCTAGAGAATTATGCATAGTACTGAGTGTTGCAGAGATATAAATAAAGTGAATTACATTCTGAAGAGAAAACTTCAAACCCATCACTTGAGACACTGTGGAAGAATTGAGGCAATATGGCCTGTAGAGCAGGTGAATATTGGTATTAGCACACATTGCAAAGCAGAATAAATTTAGAAAACAATCCTTTTGGTACTGAGAAATAGTTTTCTCCTTTTAAGTTTTATTTTGTGCTTTAAAAGTAATTTTATTCCAATTATTTAAGTGAAATAGGTCCACTGTAGGCAACTGAGAAAATATGTCACAATATGCAAAAAAAATTTGTTATTATTGTTAGTATTTGGTCTATTTCATTGCAGTTTCTGCACATATATTTCTAATCATACTGTATATAATTTTGTACACTATCACTTAGCATTATATCATTAATGCTTCATTTTAAAAACCAATATTTACTTTCTCACTCAAGTCTGAAGATTTTGTGAACATGTGCAGAAAGACTTTGAGTTTTTAAGTTCACTTTCAATACTAAGTACAATGTAGAAGACTCTCAGGTACTGTCCTAGATGTTGGGACACAGCAAAGAACAAAAGACACAAAGAATTTTTGTTGGGTTTATTTTTGAGGGTATGATTGTTGAGAAGAGGTATAAAATGGACATGTAAGCAAATAAATGAAAACAATAATTTCTTATATGGTATACATAAGGAAATTTGATTTGACAAATGTACCCCTAAAAATGTATGACATTTGAACTGAGACTCGAATGACAAGGAGGAGCAAGCAATGTAAAAATCTCACAGTGGACAGTTTCAGGCAGAAGAAACAGCAAACATGAGAATCTATACAGGTGAGAATAAAAGGGTCACATGGCTTGAGTTTGTAAGATTGGAGGAGGGCGGTACAAGATGAGGTCACATGGATAGTCATGGTGAGGTCACGACAAGGATTTTTATTGTATTCTGCATGCAATGGGAATCTTTTAGATGATTTTTTAGCAGGGGAATGACTTTACCTGGTTTACTTTTTAAAAATATCATTCTGGCTACCACAGGTAGGATGAATTATGGTGGGAACAAAGATAGCATTATGAGAAAAAATACTTTGGTATTATAGTCAATAGAGACACCAGATAGATGTTATAGTTAAGATCTAGTTCCATTCGCTAAACGTGAAAGAGTGAGTTAACCTCTCTGAGCTTTGATTTCCTCCTGTGTGAAATACGAAGTATAATATCTACCTTTTGTAAAATCCACCTTTGCAGATGTCTTATTTGCTACTTTGTTATATGGGTTGAAAATCTCAAATGACTAAATAAACATATGTTATCTTTTTTGGCATATAAAATAAGAAGCTAAAAAAGAAGATTTAAATGTGACTCTAAAATCCTTCTGGGTAATCACGGGGTAATTTAAACTCAGTCACATGATCTGTGGTTGAGCTATTTTGCATTCCATTCTCATACCTTTTAAGATCCTCAGTGAAAATAAATAAAGTGATGGTAATTTTTAAGAATGATGACTAAATATGGAACATAGTTGGGGAGAAGAGGAGAAGTCTATTTTAGGGGATTAGACTTCCGAATAATTTAAAAAATTCCTTCAGTAAGCACAAATCACATAAATAAATTATATAGGTTAAATTCCTAAAAGTGAGCTCTAAGTAACTATCTGAACTATTTAATTAACACTAAATAGTGCTGTTTAAAGTTGGCCGCTTAACGTTTTGTTGTATTATGATTGGTAATTGTTGCCACTGGAATTCTATCCCAGTCTCAGTTCTAAAGCCTTTCTTGGGTAAGCCTGAGGAAAGACACCTGGAAATACATATTTGACCATTAGGTAGTGATCTAATTCCCAGGTGGCCTGGCTTGTTCTTTGGGACTTTTCTTTTAGGGTCCATGCAACATCACTTTACCCATACTTTAGTGATTTGTTGGTTGGGCACATCTTGCCAGGTGAACAGTGTGACTTCTTTCTCCTGACTACTTGAAATACTTTTTTGGACAAGCAGGGAACAAATAAACAAACAAATCAATTTTCTACTCTCAGAAAGCCTGTTCCAAGGGTAGATTTAAGAGGCTCAACTGAAAACACCTTGCCTATTAGCCAGCGATCTTAGAGATGACCAAAAGTTTCTAAATAGCTTTGGAGGTCATTAAGAACATTATAGTAATAGGATTGAAGCTTTTAGGTCAGACTATCTATAAAAATGAGGGAAGGATCATCTGTCTTTTAGTCTTTACTACTGTAATCCTGAGAAGTTTCATTCCAACACAAGGGTACTGCAATTTTCCACCAAAAGGCCTGATTATATGTGCTCTAGACGTCTTTCATATTTGTCTCCACATTCATATTGCAGAGTCAAAAATGCCAGTGTACCTGTGTATGTCTCTGTGTATAAACATGGGCATATTTAACTTATCATACCTCAATTTAGGGATACTTGACTCTATTTTTAAAAGTAGGAAATTGTAATTATTTAAACATGACAACACCCAGAAATTGTACTTCTTTTGTGCTCTTGGCTTAAGAACTAATAATGAAGCCAGAAATCTGTTAGGACAATTAGAAACTAGCCTGCTGTAATCTAAGCTGTAAACTGGCTAGAACGTGGCTGTGTTACATTCTCATCTCTGAAAAATGAAAAAAAGATGTGTACAATAAACCTGTTCTCAGACATTTAAAAGAACTTGCTAGCACACACATTTTAAAGGAGATATATATATGTGTGTGTGTGTGTATACGTATATATATATACACACATATATATATATACACACACACACACATATATATATATTCTTTAGGTAAAAAGGAAAAATTAAAATCTGTTCACTGAGAAACAGATTAGAGGCCATAAAAGAATTTGGCACACGATTATGAGATTTAAGTGAAAATGACATGCAGTGATATTCCAATGTATCATGGCACCAGAGAATACCCACAGCCTTCTCCACACAAAAAGAAGCTTTGCATGCTGTCTTCTAAATGCTGAAGCCAAGAGTGACATGCCCTTTCTGGGAGCTGAGGTTCAGCCTTGGAGTTTGCCTTGGCTCAGATCCCAGGAATTGGACTACTGAGAGCTAAGGGCAAGATTCTGGGCCTAAGAAGCCACAGGAATGGACCAAGCCTCTCTCAGAGGCAGCAAGGCTACACAACCTGAAGGACTTAGGGGGAGGTTTTATTGTCCCCAGTGGAATTAGCATCACAGAAGGAAATGCATTAAGTACATGCTGTTAAAGAGCAGCTGTGTGATGTGCTTGACAGAGCATAAGATCCAGAGGCAGAAATGTAGGTTTAAGCCTCGACTCTGTTACAAAGAATCCTAGCCAAATCACACATTGCCATTGGATATACAGCTTCCTTATCTGTGTAATGGGAATAATAATAGTTAACTCATTTCAAGTGCTTAATACATTCCAGGCACCTGTACTGTGAGGGTCATGGACATGCCCCACTCCACAATGGTCTCCCTTCAAGAGCATCTGCTGCCAGGAGGCCATGTGGGATGAGAGCCTCCAGCAGCTACCCTTTGGGATCCACGGGGAGCTTGCACTAGGGCCATGCTTCCTCCAGGCTGTTCTCAGACAATGACTCAGTAGGGTATTAGAACTGACCTGTTTCTTCCCATTGCAGACACCTAGCAGGCAACTTTTTATTTGGATTGAGTCGTTTTCAGAATCCCACTCTGAAGCTCTCCCAAACCAATCCTTTATCTGTGTGGTCCTTTGCTCACATATGTCAGAACTACATTGCAATCTGAAGTCTCCTTTCACCTTCTCTGCTGTCTTCTCCTCAATTCTTCACATGTATTTTTTTCCCAGTAAATCTCTACAATGATTTATTCCATCTAGGTCTCTGCTTCTTGAACAACCCAAACTGAAACACACAGTAAGGGACTGATATAATCTCATTTCCTTTTCAAAACAAGCCCCTGAAATTCATATTATGATCTCTACTTTACAAACATGGAAAGGAACAGAGAGAAATTAAAAAATAAAACAGTTCTTACTTCACAAAGTTGTTGCGAAAATCTAATGAGATAGTATATGCGGAAGGGCTTTACAACTATTTTTTTTTCAGGGGTAGGGAAAAACACAGAGTACCCGTAGCATAGTTTTTTTCCCTTAGTTTTCTATCAGTTTTAGGCATTTACGGTAGAAAATTTTGCTTAGCTTCCAAAGGTGCCATGAGAAAGCAATACTATACTATACTCCCACTCTTTGTCTCACATCTTTGTCTATCATTTGGGGACAAAGTAGAGTGACATTTGCACATGTAAGTCAGGGGAATATGACATGCTTGACACGACATTCTGATCTGCAAAACCAGAGTTCTATTCACCTAACCCCTCTAATCAATTTAATAATCAGCAATTTACTAGCCACTAAGGGAGACAAAGCTGCAGGAAATAAGAGATTTTTGCTTTTATTAATGTCCTTCCTAAGCATGCAAGCATATTAACAAAAGTCCTGGTATTCAAGTATGTAGTTTTCAGTGTGGAAGGTCAACATACTCCTTTATTTTCCCCCTGATAATTAAGCCTGACCCGAAACAAGGCTAATTTTCTGTTCTTTGGTGAAACAGAGGCTATCAGTTTTTTCATACACCAGTTTTCATACAGCAGAATAATTGCTTCCTTTTTGCAACTTTGGAACATCACTTTGATGCACCATTTTGCACTCTGGACACAACCTATGCTTCCTTGATCTCCATCTTGTTCTCGAGTACAGTTACAAATTTATTGAAACAAGAGTTTGGACAATAAAACTAACCCCACTTCTAGAGACCAGCAAGCAGTGTCCACAGAGTATACAGGAAGTTGTGAGCCAGGCATCATTCTCAACCCCCTAGATGTTAAGAAAAAAATCATTCAGACAGTCTCTAGTACTGCTTTTACTGAGAGGTTGGAAAGAAGGGCCAGAAAAAACTATGAGAAAAGAGGACAACCATGGTGGGCCTGAGCAGAGAGTAGCACTGAGAACTACAGGGTAGAAGAAAGTGCCAGTAAACAGTGCCTGAAGGGAACCAGCAGTTGAATGCATTGTCTGCAGATTCTTCTTGAATGTGAATAGTCAGAGAAAGCAACAAGGATGGAACTGTTGCATTTGTGGAGTTCCCAATGGTGTTTCCAAGGAGATACACTGATTAGACCAATTGATGAGTTTAGAATCTTGGGGGAGTCAAAAAGCCCATCTCCTTAAGCTGACTGAATATTGGCCTCTAACAGATTCAGCAATGTCAGAGAATTCCAGGGAGCTTAGCAAGCTATCAGGGGAAAGCACCTCCTCCTCCCTGCTAATTCTGACAGCTCCTGCCTCTGACTGAGATGCATTCTTCTGAATAAAAGTGCCAGCTTGCCTCTCCCACAGGGGCTGTAGGCAGCAGGAAACTGAGACCCCTGTGTGGGTCTCACTGGCTTCTCCATTTGTTTTCATTTTGCCAACAGACACTTCTATTTAAACTTCTTGGAAGGATATCTCAATAACATTCCTTTGCTGAGGACCATAAGATAGAAGATGAGAATCCATCTGCCCTCTTCTCTGCACCCAGGCTTCAATCCTGTTTGATCATGCAGCGGCTACAAGGCCTTCGACACAAAGAACTTGTCTTAGATTCTAATCAGTTTCACAAATAGGACAGACAGCTGCTGAGCACTGTCTGAGTGACACTGGTAAGTATGCATTTAGCGATTAGCTTACATCCATTTATCAAAGTAAGGCTTGATAACAGACCAAAAATTATATGCACACTCCAAAAACTAAATCTCTGGCCCATCTTCATTTTGACTCAAACCAGTCTTCTGCAAATCCAAATACGGCATACCCCCTGTGAAACAGATCTTGTTTAATATTTACCAAATTTGTTTTAAATGAGGCTTTGCCATATTTCCTTGGCCCAATTCTTACAAGTTATTTTGTGATTATATGATCAGTTAGGTAAATATATTATTAGAAAGGAATGCCTTTTCTCTGCTCCCCATTTCCATATGGGAATATTTTCCCTAAGCACGCTCCTGGTTTCTATCCATCCCTTTACATATTTCCTCTGGGGAGTTGGTATAGCACAGCTGATGGTTAAATTTGGGAAGAATAATGCTGTTGGCTCAGATTCACTCTTCCTTCTTATGGGAAGGGGCCTTCCCACTGAGACAACAGCCTCCTCAGCTTCTCCTTGCTACGAGTCCTGCAGGAACCTACCTTTGCAGGCTCTGGGGCAGCCTTCCCAGGGACAGAGCTGCCTTTCCCAGGAGTGGTAAGACTTCTAAGTCAAGGGTTCAGTATTAGCAAAGCCACATCCTAACAGACCTCAAAATGCAACAAATAAATTAGTCATTATCAGTACTAAGATGACATTTTGGCCTCCATTTTTCCTTCACTTTATTCTCAACTTGTTCAGAACCAGGCTCAGAAAAAGAGATCCTATTGACTGGGAGATTCTTGAAGACATAGATAATTATAGTATCAATAGTCTTACTATCATGTGACTAAAATGTCTTTTATATCCTTTAATAATAAATTCTCTTATGAGAAAAATTGTAACTCACAAACATGGAGACAGTGGGGTAGGTACAATAGGATAATGATCCCTGGGTCAATGTGTTTCAAAAACTGAAAATCAGGTGATACATAGGCATGTTTTTCAAAGAAGCAAATAGAAGAATAAGATACTTAAACCACACAACATTATTTTTTAGGAACTTTAGATGAATTTGTTGTTAGGCCCAGTAAATAAAGTCTCATCTTTCACATATAGTCATACACACATACACACACATACACACACACACACACACACACACTTACTCATTAGCCAGATAAGATTGCTGAAAAATAGATAATGTATGTGAAAAAAAACTCTTTGTAAATTAAGGTGCTATAGAATATCAATGTATAAAGTATTATTACTATTGCTTTTATGGATACTCATATTCAGGAGAAACCAAGAAAAATTGGTGGAAGAAAGCTAAGAGAACGTAGCAAAATGTTGAATCAAGATTGCAAAGGACGTTTTTAGTATGTCTAAGATATTTATTCTTCGGTGACTAAACGTTTCACTTAAGTTTTCTGATAATAAAGGTATATAATATTATAATTTGGTATTTTGTATTTATGGTAACTTGTAGGGTTTTTAAATCACACTGCCATACATATGTTTGTTGTGCTATGCATATTTTGTTATGAGGAAACATGTTGATTTTTGGCGCATTTCACCACAGATGTGCCTATTAGCAGTGTTCCGATCTGTCTGTCAGTTTGTGAGAGTGCCATATGCAGATAGTGCCAATGACCCTCCCACATATGATACTCCTATGTTTATGAGACATAGATAAAATGAGCCTGGACCTTAACTCTCTATGCGAAAAGAGCTGGACAGACACACAACACCCTGTTCAGAGGAGAGAACCCTGCCCCCGCATGTGACACCCATAACCCATGTGGGTACTCAGATGCCATGACACTCACAAAAAGGGCACTTCTTTGTGTCATCCAGTTACTTCAGATAGACAAGACACAAACTGCAGTTGAAAATTATCTCAACCAAAGAGTCCCATAGCCTACACAAGGCTGAGTTCTCAGCAAGTACCTGCAGAAAGTATATACACCCTTAAAGCCAATTCTTCCAAGCTCTGGAAGCAGTCAGACTCCTGAGTGCTTATGGAATGGAAGCCACCTAAGTCTCTAATCAATAAAAAGTAGTTCTAGGGGTTTATTACTCCCCATAGAATACTCACTTCTTTAAATATGTCTACATTTCTCTATAATTTATACTGCCCTACTTTCAAAAAGGATTCTAGAGACCAATATGTCTATAGAACTGACTTATGCCCAGTTCCTGGTTCATTTTGTCCCCTATAAAACTTTCTCTAATTAAAAGCTTTTACTGAAATTGATAATATTGATCATTTGCTTTTGCATAAACAGACATTTCATATAATACTAATTTTATGTATTTTTGTCAGACTCTTGACTGTAATTCCATAATTGTTTATCTGGTTACATTTCTTGATGCATATGAAGGAGAATGATAATCCATTAATTAAGCACTGTATATAAAATAATTGTGTCTGGTAACCTCTCTACTTTAGAAATATAAACACATGTGTATGCATTTGTATGTGTGTGTGTGTGTGTATACATATACAGTTTTGTATTCTGAAAAGCTTAAATGTTCTAAAAAATCAAGATTTATAGAAACAGAAAGTTCTGTCCCCCAAGTGAATTTAATGGCTGAATTTTTATTTATTTTTACTTTAGATTTACATACAAATGAACCACCAATGTCCCCTTCTATCAACTCAGAATAAAATCTGGTTTTAGCATATGCAGTCCTACGAGACATGGTTAAAGGATATGAATGATAGATAGAGATAAAAGAAATCAAGGACCATTCCTCCACAAGTCTCCAAAGAAGAAAACAACAATCGAAGAAAAAAGAGTGAGAGAACAGATGGGCTGGCAGAGTTTTGCTTTCTATGTGACATTGTGTACTTATTATTCGCATGAGGACTAATTTATAAACCCGGATAGTGTTTATAAACTATACCGTCCTAATGGAAATGAAAGCATTAATACAACTAGAAGATTCTTTACTTTCCAAGCTTTAATTAAAATCACAGGCGTTAAGAAGCAAAAGTGCCTTCATGGAATACAAGTCTAATGAAGGATTTCCTTGCCTAGCACAAGCTCTATGTGCAGTCCCAGCTTGCTGGCACCAGCCACTGGAAAAGCCGACCCCTGTGTAACCAAAAGAGCTCTCTCTGAAAATTAGAAAAGCAAATCATACCACACATTTTTTTTTCAAATAAATATAGTTGCCAAGTCAGATCCAGGAAAAACAATAGCAAGTCATAAGTAAAACACACACACACACACAGACACAGACACACACACACACACAGCCTTAGAACATGCTATGTTAATTAGCTACCTGGAAGACTAGAGGCAAATGTGTTTGTTCTATGCGCTGAACACTTAAAAGGGAGAGGGAAAGGTGTCAGCTTGGGAAAGAGGAATGTGGAAATATGGCAAAGACAATCTAAGAGGAGAGAGAGAAAGGAAACAAGAGGAAAGGATTCGACAGAGGAATTTCACAACAGCATAGAAGAATGGATCAGGAGTTTTGCTACCAAATAATGGAGAAAAAATACACAGAAGCCTAGGAAGCGACCTTGATTAAAACGCCCACCATGTGAATGCTACTCAGCCGACACACTCATTTTGCCTCTTAAAGGTATCACCTCATTTATGTGTAGGCAAATTAAGGTTGTAGTGGAATTAAACTGTCTTCCCTGTAAATCAGACAGCAAAAAGGAACAGGGAGCTACATATATATATTATATATATGTAGTTACCACCTGCTTTGTTTAGTGATGATGATAATGGTGATAATGATGATGCTTGTTAACGATAATGACATAAATGATGACAGTATATGCAATATATTAAGTACCAATGTTAGGTTAGGTAATATGCTAGGTGTTTTACAAGGATCATTTCTAATTCATAGAACAACTCTGGGAGATAGGTGTTATTTACCACTTAATAGTATATACATATACATTACCCCAAATTATACAACTATTGAGTGACAGCCTGTATTTGAAGGAGCGCTTTAAAAGAACAGGATTTTAATTTTATTATTTATTTATTTATTTATTTTGAGACAGGGTCTCACTCTGTTGCGCAGGCTGAAGTGCAGTGGCACGACCTCAACTCACTGCAACCTCTGCCTCCCGGGCTCAGCGATTCTCCCACCTCAGCCTCCAGAGTAGCTAGGACTACAAGTTTGCACCACAACGCCCAGCTAATTTTTGTATCATTTGATAGAGATGGGATTTTACCATGTTGGCCAGGCTGGTCTCGAACTCTGACCTCAAGTGATCCACCCACCTTTGCCTCCCAAAGTGCTGGGATCGCAGGCGTGAGCTACCACAACCCACCAAGAACAGGATTCTTAAAAACAGCATTCTGGTTGTCCCCAAAGACTAAGATACACACACGTATAATATATCTATTCTTATCCATATTCATAAAAGTATGTATGAAGGGAATGGATGTGAGAAGGAGCTAACATTCACTGAATGTTGTCTTTCTTTCCAGGCACCTGCTGGGTTCATATTTTATTTTATCTCAATTCTCAAAATGTCTTATATGAATTTATCCTTCTTTTTTGTCATATAGTGGAAACTGATGCCCTTATTTTTAAGTTTTGCCTAAATTCATTAGTAAATGGCAGAAGCTGTATTTGAATCTAAGTTGATCTGACTCTGAATAGTACTGACCAAAAATAAGTGTAATTCAGACCACACATGAGTCACATATATGATTTTAAAGTTTCCAGTGGTCCCGGTATACAGACATGCACAGCTTAACTGCAGTCAACTGTCACCTTCTCTTGGTTCCTGGGTTAATCCAGAATCAAGGATTTTATTTTCCTGTGCCTCTTGGTATGATACCTCTTGACAACCCCATGATGGCTCCAAGTAAGTAGGTAAAGTTGAGTAAGGAATGAGTTCTTGGCACCCATCAATACTGCACTTTCTAAAGATGCACACGACAGCTCCCAATTCTAGCAGAGTTTCAGGCAGGGTAACTAAACCCACAGGGACAGATGTCGTCTTTACTGGCCTCAATCTGTGAAAGGCATTTTTCTGCTAGCTTATTTTGCCCCTCCAATCGGAGAAATAAAATTCCTATGAGAAACCAAGTATACACCTATATATGCCAATTACACTGATTTTAAAATATATCATTTCAGAGTAGAAGGGTGAAAAAAATTATGGTGTGTAGATTAGGAGTTAGTGACACAGAGATGTGTAACAATGGCTGGTATGATGATGCAGCTTAAAAACACAAGCATTTCTCACTTCAACACTGTTAGTGTATTCCTAGAAGTATTCATTCTAAACACCATATGGACATCCTTTTAGAAAATAAACATTGGCCCTTGATTTGCTTGCAAATGTAAGGGGTTTTATATTGGGCTTCCTTAAAGCAGGTGCATTCTCTAAGAAATATGTGGGCAGAGGTTAGAATTACCCCCTATTAATGATGGTAGGCAAGAAGAGTGTACATTAATTTAATTACTTGTCCGTTAATCTAGCATGGTTGTTGAAAGGATTAACATAGCCAGACATCTTTAAAGATAACCACAGAAAGACATTGATTCAGATGAGTGGCCAGAACAGAAGTTTTACTCAAATACAGCCACAGTGTGTTCCATGCAAGCCACTATGCATACAAATAAATGTTACTTCCCTTCAAGGGTTTTCCATTTAAAAATGGTTACACTGATTACAAAACTGTGAAAATGCACAAAGCAATAGTAAATAATAATTATATACACTTTTCATTCTCATATTCTTTGCTTATATGTTCTCAAATTTTCTAGTCAATCTTACTCTAAATGTATTGACAGACCATAACTTTAGTGAACCATTCTTCTTTAATCCCCACCCAGCATATGCTTTGTGAGTCTAATTGGCTATAAATAACAGAACTGAATTTTTAACAAAGCACGTATCTGCCTAACCAAATCATACTCCTTTATAATATGCTCGTGTTATATCATTATAAAAGTAATCAGACAATTTTACATTTCTCTTTTGATATTGACTTAAATAATTTAGTAGACATTCTTTGGAAATTTTAGTGATTTTTAAAAATCATATTTTTAAAGTAAATAAAGTATCATGTCTTTATTTAACCCCTATGATATATTAGTTATTATGCTAAGTGCTAAATAGGTATTAAATCATAATTTAACATTTTAATATTTATAAAAACCTGGACATCACTATTCCCATTTTGCAGCTGAGAAAACTGGGAATCCGAGATATTAACCAATGGACACAAGAATAAACAACTGGTAAATGGTTGACCAGGCTATAAACCCCAGAACTCTCCAACTTTCATATCCAGAATGTTCTTACAATGAGAAAAATGTGATATTGAATCAAGTCTTGAATAAATTGAGAGTGATCAAGTTGGGTAACACTATTTGGATAGAAAAATAAAGGATGCTTTTAAAATAATAAGTTTTCTTTGTGATTCTTAAAATAATTCTATTCCCCCAAAAAAGAATTTTCATAATATGAGCAATAATATTATTAGAATAATAACATAAGAATCTATACTAATCAGTTCTATGTATATATTCTAGTTTACTCATTTAAGCTGTATTCTTACTATTTTATCGTCTTATCTTCTAATTACTTGAGCTGAGAGGAGGTTGAGGGTTAAATCTGAAGTTCCTGAAGAAGCACCCAAAAGACATGAGTTGTTGAATGTCTTCCAAAGGGATAGCTGAACATTACTATGGGCACATCATGCTTGAGGACCCCAAGGGAATAGTAGACAGTCAAGGCATCATTGTATAGCAGAAAAGTCAGTAGGTAAATCAGGAAAAGAAGAGACCATTTGCAGTCTCTTTAGTTCATGTCCAGGATTCACTTTCTATATGTACAAGATAGATTAGTGATGCCCAATTCACACCGATCCTGCAAGGATCAAAAGAAAATAAATGGAAATCCTATTAGTCATTGTCTGACTAATAGAAACACAGAGTGTTAGTACCTCTCCTTCCTCCTCACTGAAGCTCATCCATGTCTTGTTCAGTAGGAAAAATTCTCTGTGAGGACAAATGCAAAAGACACAAACAGCTAATCAACACTCAAGAGTCAGCCTGTCCAGATTGAGAATTCGTATCAGTCTGTGAGATTAAGGTGTCTGTTGTCTATAATTTAGAGAAAAATGGAAACTGAACCAAGGATCAGGGTGAAGAAAACTAATAGTGTCTTTACAGAGTGGTATGAAGTGCTGTGATTTTCCTTCATAGCAAACATAGCCAGGATAGAACAGAAGCATACATGTTCTCTCTCATATACATTTCAAAAGATAAACCATGCGATTTGGTAACCACTCACATGTTCATGCTCAAATGAATGACAAGCCAGTACATTCCTTGGAGAGTGTACAATGTCAACAGAACACTTTGCTACAAAAGTTTCTGTTATATACAAAGATGCCACTCTCTTTACAACTGTGTCTCTCCAGATATCGTTTTCCCAGAGGAAGATAAAGCCTAAGCAGCAAAGGTGGGAGGAAGGGACTGAACAGGAGACACATTAGAAGTGAGACCCAGAACAGATGACAGATACAAATGGCTTTGGGGAAAACACTTTCTTCATCTTTCCATTTCACACTTGGATGGCTTCAACAGCTTTATGGACCTTCCCAACCCCTACCCCACCTCCTGTAAATGTTTTATGTAATGTCGGCCTCTCATTGTGCTTGCACGATAAACATGACAAGCATGCTGCCAACATTCACCGCAAGGTGGGACTGGCAAGGCCACAGCCTGAGCAAATGGATGGGAATCATATTAACACACTCTCCTAAGGTAACTCAGAATAGAAACATCAGACAATAAGACACTGAATCTCAGACATTTTGTGCAGGGGCTGAATCTTCTATTGCTACTGAAAGGACTGTGGACAGAGGAATGCCTGTCACAGTTACAGATTTTCTGGTGGGTGGGATGGTGGTAGGAGTGACAGAGCCACCTATCAGCCACACCGGAGATGATTGATGAGCCACAAAAAACAGGCAGCGAAGCCCAGCCTCTCTCCAGAATCCATTTGTTTTTTCCAATCTCTCTCTGTCTCTGTCTCTGCCTCTCTCACACTGCAGCTAATCAGTGGTGATAGATGAGGGTAGATAGTCACTCCTTCCTTCAGGCACCCAATTGCATTTTCTCTTGCTTGTCACCAGGTCTATCATCCATTTCTCAATGAGTCCTTTATACAAATAAGAAAAGAGCCATTCTCTCCCTAGAACTGTTAATGCAAGAGTCCCGAAGTGTTGAGAAAAAGGCAGGAGAAAAAGAAAAGATCAAAGGATTTTATTGTTTTACTCATAAAGGGACAGAGAAAAAGCATTTCCAGGAGAAATGCACTGAGTAATCAGTGTTGAGTGTTGAAGAGGAAGTTCAAATAAAAATGCAACAAAATTGGAGAGCTGGGAGTAACATGATTTGGCAAGAGTCTAGCCCTCATCCCTGTGTCCCCATTTGAATTGGATGTAGTTTTTCCAATTGGCTCATTAAGGCAGCCCAGCCACCAGTGGGGCTGGTGTTTAAGGGACCTTGTCATTTGCACGGCTCTATCGATGACCCACTCAAATAAAAATGGACAAATTTTGGCCATATCTCACTTTTATATCTTCAAGAAGTATGAGCCAGTAAGTAAAGTTGTAAAATCAAGACTATAAGCTATGTGTGTGTTAATATGATGGAGCCAGAACATTCAGTACTTCACATTGGCTGGGATTCATCTTTAGAACCAAGCCACATGGTGGATGCTCAAAATATTGGAGCCAGCATCTGCATGTGAGGCCAAACAGCTTCACGAGGAACAGCCAAACTGAATATTTTGGTCCTAATAGATTTGGCTATGTACATGGGGAACATTTTTAATCAGGAGATCTAAGATCTGAAGATACTGATGTTGCCGAACATGATAATGGTGATGACAACAAAAATAACCAGGATGACAATGATAGCCACAATGAATATAGACTTGGGAAATGTGATCCATAAGGGTAATCTCTTCCTCAATGAACTCCTCTAAATTGATTTAAAAAATTTAGTGCCCACCTTTCTCAAAAAGAACTCTATTTTATACCTCAGAGCCTTAGGAAAGGGAACTCCTATTAACTAAATTAAAATCTGTGTCACCTTTGCAAAACTATCTTGTCAATAAACACATCAGGACCAGGCACTGCTCTTTGAAGAAAGCTGTTATACATTAAAAGAAGGTATTCTTACATTCACATGTAAGTTTCTTGGTCAGAAATGCATTGTTGAATTAAACAGGGAAAAAAGATTTGGCTATCCTAATTGGCACTACCTGATGAAGATAACCTCACAAAAGGAGGGGAATATATTGGCGTTACTTACACATATGGAGGAATTGATATTTTTATCAGATTATCAAAAACAAACTTCTAAATGTTTACATTTTAAAAATATGTAAATTTAAAAAGCTTCCTACATATGTTACTGCCTTAAACCAAAGCGTACATTTCCATTTTCTAGAATTTATATATATCGACATATATTTTATATTTCTGTAATCATAGTATATATCTATTATTATAAATACGAAACCTAAAGGGTAAATAGACAAGGATGCTAGGAATAGACGAGAAGTGTCTTCTCATGCCCAGCACTATTTTTAAACCATAGTTGTGTGACTATCTATCATGTATACAATGCTCAAACTATTTCAGCTGACAGCTATACATCTATCAATTGTTAGCATTAATATTGCATTAAAAACAACACTTTAAAAATACACTTATTTTATTAGCACAATAATAGTGAAAAAAATCAGTTCCACACCATAAATTAGAAAAATTAATAAAGCCCTTTGGGGATTAAAAACACCAGCACCTGACTTTTTTTTTGGCCTAAAGTCAACATCATCATTATCCAGTTACAAAATAGGTGCTTCAAATACTACCCCGACAATAGGTACCAACGTGCAGTTAAAGTAACTAGAAGATGTTCCCTTTGGTACAGTTATTTAAATTGCCTCAGCAGCCACGTTTTTAGCCTAAATTATTTTGTGGCAATCAATCTTTATAAAAGAAAAAAAATGAACCAACTAGGGAGAAAACAATTTGATTACCACCTTATATTCTAATCATGTTCATGAGTGACTTGGAACTCTCATATGAATTGACTCTCTAGATTAAGAAGCCTATTTGGTATTATTCAAACTGTAAATATATAAACAAATAATTTAACATTCAGACCCTTGATTATCAAATGATTTTCCAATCCCTAATTCAATGTATTATTATTCAACCCTAAACTTGCTTTAATTATATAAAATACATTCTGAGAATTATTTATGTGAATGAGGGGTTAAGGATTTGCTGCCACACAGTGATGTTCTTTCCTTGTTCTATCTGAGTGGCCCCCTTTTTTGAGAAGAGCATATAACCTACCCAAGAAGCATGAGTCTATGAAGGCATCATCCTTTAGTTGTTGCACCCTGAAGGCACAACTGTTTGGATAAGTATCGACATTTCACCCTTCATCAATGCTAAAATTTAGCACTGAGTTCCTACAATAAAGGCTTATGTCTTCGGCCTTTTTCTTATTAATCCTATTACGTTTGTCTTTATGAGCTCTCCTAGTTCCTTTCACTCCCTCCGGGGCTTAGCTGCAAATGAGATTTCACATCTCAGTGTAAAATAACCCGAACATTTTTCTATAAAATTAAATAAAAGTCTTCCATCCTGGCACTGCTTGCCTAGAATCCAATTTCGGGAACCAATGTCTTTCCCAACGCCTCATTGTCTTCTTGCCATCTCACTTTTCTTAGCACTGAGGAGCATTTTTTTTTTTTTTTGCTTTTGCATTCAAATGATTTATTGGTGTGGGAAGTAAGAGAGAACAGTATCTGTTGGTCAGAATGAATAGCGGACAGCATAATCCTACGCCCACTTTTCTGAAGACATTGTACGACTAGGATTGAAAACTCATCTCTCCTGTGGCTCAGGCTGTCTCTGTTTTTCTCTGCTAGTCTGTTCCCTGTGCTTCCAGTGTGAACTAGCCACAATCACACACACACACACACACACACACACACACACACACACACATTCCTTCAAAGCTTCCCCTTGAAAAGGAATTAGAATTTCTCAAAAATAAGGCAGCTCAGAGGAAAAACAACTCCTAGGCACACTCTAAAAGGCATAGTCCTTTTAAGGAGTTTCAGGTATCAGAAGTTTCCCATTCTAATGCTCCTAGGTCCAAACACACAAGCCAAACAAACGCCAGGGATCTCAGGAATCCCTCAGAGCATTCCATCCAGTACCTCCAGGTGTGATGACAGGTGAGTAGAATTTTTCACTTAAAGAAATTCCAGGTAGTACTGAGGTTTTATACATAGTAACATATTTTTTAAAATAACAAAAAGAAATGATTCATTCAAACATTTTGCATCCTCCTCAAGATCTTTTTAAAATTTAGATCACAGGTGCAATGTTAATAAAATGCAACTTTCTGAAGTTTTCTCTTTATATAAATTGGCAATGGATGGCAATGAATTATGCACATAGAAAATACCAAGTAAATTATAGTTTAGTGAAAAGTATGTTAAATTGTCATCCTAGATATTTTCTGAGCCAAGAAGAGACTCCATATTTTTAGACTTCAGAAATTACTTTGGAGATCTTTCACCCACTCTTAGCCCAATATTTTTTTAACCACTTAAACAAAGAGGAGAATCTATACAGAGATACAGAAACAAATGCCTTCAGAAGGTGACATCAAGGTGTGAAACAGCTAGGTAAATGTGGCAGGAAGTGTTCAGGACAGAGGTAAACTGGTCACATCATTATATCTATCCTAAAGACATTTGCATATGTCAACAGAATTAAATAAAATGCACATCAGACATTTTGTGGTGCTTCTCACCTGTCAGGGAACCCTGGAAAAAATGAAGCCTAATGCTGCTTCTAACTCTCTATGGTTCTACTATTAATTTAAGCAAATCTTTTAAAATTGAGCAATAACAGCAGAATAGCCACTAAATGATATAAATATTTTACATCACTAAAAAGTTTCCATGGTATTAAAATAACACTACTAACATTAGCTAGGCTTACTCAATTATTTTTCCTTGGGAATTTAATCCAAAATTATATAGGTTTCTGGCTGAATAAAAAATAATTCTTCCTGAAAGGAATTCTTCTATAGAAAACAAAATCTCATTGGGAAAGCTACTATCATATATGAGGGGGAGTATTCTAGCCATGAAAATATCACATGAAGAACACTGAGTGTGAATTTATACAAGTTATAAAGAAGGAATGACTGACTGCATATATCAAAGGCTTAGAAATACTACTTAAAAATGTGAATATATATGCTGCGGATATTATTTTCTGTATCATCATTACAAGCAAAGTGAAGTACATTGAGAATATATCATAAAGAAGATAATCCAGTTGCTTTCTGACATAAAATCTACCATATTAAATAGCAAATGTATTTTGTTGACATAACTTCCGGAGAGTCATTTCACTTTTGCTTATGGTAATTCATAAAGAATGTATCAGGTCTAAAACTGAGGCAAGCCCAATCAGTAGTGATTATGTACAAAACATTGTGGCCAAGGTATTTCTAGGCTTTATTGACAAGAGGGCATAACTATATGACCTTTTTGAGTTTTAGAGATAAATTTTGAAAAGATTCAGGTAAAAAAATATTGTTTTCCTATTTTTATATTTATCCTGAAATGAACAAGAAACCTCTAAGACTCCTGACAGATTTGCAAATACTCAGTAATTATTGCTTGTACTAACCTATCATGATTCAACATCTTTTTCACAGAATATAAGAAGTTCTTAACCATGTTAATGGCCCATATATATCAGAGAGGTACTTTAAAAAGGGACACTTCATGCTGCTAAGCCTAGAACCCATGTGTCAAGTGCGCACAAACATGAGTTTATGTCTCAAAATTGACTCCTTATATACCGCTGCTGGGTGAATACCTACTTGCAACATGCCAACTTTCTGGAGGCAAAGAGAATTTTCGGGAGTTCCTAATCAATTGGCACATAAAATCTAACTTTGTCTAAACTTTTCAAAAGTCTTCTGACATCTCACCTAATCCTATCCACCTGAGGCCACTTTCTTCTAAACAAATCAAGTTAATATTCTCATGTTCTGCAACACATACCATATTTATAGCCAAAAGCCTTTCATCATGTTCTTCTTACTTAGTATTCTCTTTCTTGACCCTTCATCCATCTAAATCCCAGTCATCTTCCTGTCCATGCTCAAATTCAAACTCTTTCATAAGGGCTTAGCTGACATTCTTAGCCCTTAGCCGACATTCCCAGCCTTCGCCCATCTCCTCCAAATTTCTAAAGAACATAGTATGAACATGTCCCAAACTATAAGTTTATACTATCTGGATATTTTAACCTTTTCAAGTATATTGTGATTTCTCTACAGACTTGGCTCACACTTGATAATTCTTAATATCTCACTGTACCTAGTAGGACTCTAATTGTATAATGAGTTTTCAACACGAATCGAAGGGAAAAAATGGTCAGCGAACATATACTGATGAATATCTTAGGAACTGATTTTGCAAGATAATTATATGGGAATACAACTGTTCATGATAATATATGTAATAATTCAGTTTTCAAGAGATATGAACAGTATAAAACTGGTCTGCTTAAAATGGGCTGGAGTTTGAAGTTAATATTCTAAGTGATTATTGGAACTACTGACCACTAGGACCCTTCCTAGCTAGAGATGGGCATCTCTTTAGAATGGACTGATGTAAGCAGTTGGAATAGGAAGTCATATTTGACTTACAAATATGAGGCAGCAACGACTGCCCTAAATTAAGTTTGTATTATCTTGAGATAAGCTCCTCTCTCTTTTGTTAGAATAAACACCTGAGAAATCAACCAAGTAGGTGTTAATGATAAACATACAAGACTGAAGCCCTTTCTTGACTGAGTAGAAACAGAAAAGATCTGATCTCCACATACTCCTCAAAGTAAACTGTTGCTCTTTGGTAGACACTAACATGCAGACAATAACATGTAGACATGAACATGACTCCTATTTGTTTTGTAATTATATCTAGTTCTGAAGCAGCTATCAAAGTTTGTTCTCTATGTTTAAAGATATAACTGTATGTTTACTGAATTTAGAAAAAGAGTGCAAGTGCCAAAATAAATATATTTTAGCATTTGCAAATAAAATACATAAAAAATAAATACATCTCAAACTTCCATCTTGCTTTAGGAAAAAAAGAACTGCACTTTTCTAGATTATATGATCTGTTAGGTCTCCATGTTAATGAAGTCTGAAACATTCGCCTCTCAATGGGATGGCTGTTTGCCCTCCTGCTGAATAAAGATTTCCTCAATTTAATTATCATATGAGGATATCCTGATACTGAAAAGGAAAGGATAAGGTAAGATTGGTTAAACCATCCCTTTGAGCGTTCTTTCAAACTTGCTACCGCTAACACACAACTATCTCAAACAGAAGCCAGACCCAGTTTAACTAATTTTATATGAAAGTATTAATAATGCATGATAAGCCATGTCTGATGTGACAAATTGCAATAACTATTAAACCATTTGCCCATTCAATATATCTGATTAATCATGACAGACATACCATGTGACAAAGATAAACCTTTTATTAAAAAAAAATAAAGCTAAGTGAATTGAAAAATAGACTAAACCCAATATTTCTCATTGGTATTGATGAATCTGATTCTAGCTGCATGTACTGCCTTGGTAGGGAGAGCTGAGGAAAGCTCATTACATCCTCCTTTTAACTTTCCCATGTGCCCAGCTAACTCCTGATTGAAAGGCAATGCTACTTACAATCAGATTTGTGTTGGAGACACATTCATCCACAAGTGCAGAGAGCCAGAAAGATTGAGCCTAAAAAATCCCAGAGGAAAGGCAAGTGTAGATTACCAATGGTTCCACACTTAATAACATCTCCTCTACCACAACACACAAGTAAAGTTCTGCAAGAGCAAATGGAGACCAAATCCTCAGGCATGCAAAAGAGTTGTCTAACATGGTGCCCAGAGCTGTTAAAAGCAAATTGTCCAAATGTTCATGGTGTACCAGATAAATAGCTCCAACAGACAATATCATGAGTTTTCACCTTCTCTCCCTACATTCTGTTGCAACTGTACTAAAATTTGTCATAGAAACACTTACACAGAGCAGCACATGAGCTCTCAAGCCCCCTCCCACCTTCCCAATGCGAGCATGCCCCTCATATCTATATGTATAAATGATACTTTGATGATTTAAAAAGATGTATGCTACTTTCTCATCTATCTAATGTTTCTAGTAGAGCTTAGCTATTAAGACAATGAAAGGAAAGTCAAACTTGACTGCGTAAGTGTTGGCTTCCTTAACCGTATATGAAATGGCTAGGAGAATATATGCAATTTCCACGAAAGTTTTGAAAACCCAAACAGAAATATAAAAAAGAATTCTTATTCTGGGTTACTTTGGGAGAGTTACTGATCCTCTTTGAGACTATTTTTGCATAGATACAATAAAGATATTAATAGTATCACATATATGTTTGTCAAGATTAAATTAGCAATGATTGTAAAGACTTAGAAATTGCTATAACAAAGTGAAGGTTCAGACATCGTACCTATTATTAATACTATTGTGGTGGATAGAAGCAAAGGTGACCCCAGTGATTTCTGCCTGTTGTTGTTCATACCTTTATGGAATTCTCTTCCCTTGAGTGTGGGCAGGAGTTTTGATTTGCTTCTACCCAATATCATATAGCAAATGTGATGGGATGTCCCTCCTCCAATTATGGTACATTACGTGGCAAAGGTCATGACAGATGTCACCGCCAATATTATTTTATGCTTTAGAAGATTTCCTTTTAGGAGACTGGCACTAGATACTCTCTTCGTGGGCTTGAAGTAAGTGGTTGTCTTGTTCCATTTTCTGTGCTTATAACAGAATACCTTAAACTGGGTAATTTATACAAAATAGGAATTTATTTTACAGCTATGAAGACTGAGAAAACCAAGATCAAGGGGATGCACCTGGCGAGAGCCTTCTTGCTGGGTTGGACTCTCTGTAGAGTCCTGAGGCAGCACAGGACATTTCATGGCAAGGGGGCTGAGCATGTTAGCTCAAGTCTCTATCTTATTCTTATAAAGCCACCAGTTCAATTCCCATAATAACCAATTAATCCATTAATCCATTCATGAGGGTAAAGTCCTCAAGTCACAATCATCTCTTTAAAGACTCCACCTCTCAATACTGCCATGTTGAAGATTATTTCAACATAAGTTTTAGAGGCGAAAAACATTCAAGCCATAGCAGTGGTCATGTTGGAAAAGCCTACATGACAGAAACTGCAGTTCCTCTAAGACCTGAGGGCAGCCTCTAGCCAAGAGTCAGAAAAAAGCTGAGACCTTCAGTCACACTCTGTAATAAAATAAATTTTGCCAAAAACCTGAATAAACTTCAGTGTGGATTCTTTCCCAGTTGACCCTCCAGAGGAAAGCACAGCCCATATGGTACCACAATTGCAACCCTGTGAAACCCAGAACAAGAACCCAGCTAAGACATGCCCAGGCTTCTGACCCATAGAAACTGTGAGATAATAAATATGTGTTGTTTGAAGCTGCTACATCTGTGATGATTTATTACACAAAAATAGACAACTATTACAATTATGTATAGTAATATGGTAGGCAACATGATGAACATGCTTCTTCTATGAAGGAAGTACTTTTGAATTTTGGACTTTGTGATTGATAAAGAGAGCTAAGAAATCTTGAATTCTCATGGAACTTCAAGGTAGGAGAGATGGTAGAAGCCGTCTGGTCCAACTCTTCCTGTCCATCGTTTTTCAGATGAAACAACCAAGTTTTCAAAAAAAAAAAAAATTACCTGGATAAAGGGCATGTGACCAGCTCATTGTAAAGCTACAACTTAAACCCATTTTGACTTCGGACCTAATGTTTCATATCACTACACTGAATGCAAAGCTGTTATTCTGAGTTAATAGCGTTTAAATCAAACATAAATACCAATGATGACTAGATCCTAAATGATCACCTAGCTTAATTATTATTAACCAAATTCACCAGAAAGCCACTTAGTGACATTCTGATATGATTTATTTTCAAGGTAACACTGAGTTGATGTGTTATTTGTCAACACCCAATTGTATAAGTACAAAATAAAAACCTAGTAAATACAGAGCAACCAAGGCTGTGTCTGAGAGTATAAAAGCATTGAGATAAAGGGTAAAAGGTTCAGTTAATCCATGAAAATGTCACCATCCACTAGGGATCTCTATCTGAAGGTTAAGTGTCACAGACTAAGTGTCAGATGGTGCAAGCAGCCAGAATGGCTAAATCAACTCGGGTGATGAATGTGGTAACAGATGCTACAATCACATTGCTTGCATATCCAAGACAGAAGATGGGACCACATTAAAATCAAAATGTACTTCCAAATCTATCTATCTGTCCATATCTATTAGTCGTCCCCACTTCTCTTAAAAACAACATATTTTCCTTCAGTTTGTACAGTGGTTGATTAACCAGCTTTTCCCTATTACAACTAAAAAGGATCAAGAGATGTGATTGCCAGGCTACAAATGCAATTTTCACATAGAAGATATTTTTAAAATGCTTGAATATATATTCTGACAATGGGACAGAATTTTTGAAACCAGAATTATACTGGCCAACAGTGCTATGTCTCTGCTTTTCATTTTCTCCTATCTATTCCTTCCACAATCTTGAATCCAGCTCTGATACTATGTGGGTAATTTTGAAGAGTTATTTAAACGCCACAACTTTGAGTCTCTTAGTGTATATCTTGCTTGATAGAAGATTGTCTTGAAATATAAATGGGATCGGCCGGGTGCGGTGGCTCACGCCTGTAATCACAGCACTTTGGGAGGCCGAGGCGGGCAGATTACGAGGTCAAGAAATTGAGATTGAGACCACCCTGGCTAACATGGTGAAACTCCATCTCTACTAAAAATACAAAAAATTAGCTGGGCGTGGTGGCGGGCGCCTGTAGTCCCAGCTACACGGGAGGCTGAGGCAGGAGAATGGTGTGAACCCGGGAGGCGGAGCTTGCAGTGAGCTGAGATGGCGCCACTGCACTCCAGCCTGGGCAACAGAGCAAGACTCCATCTCAAAAAAAAAAAAAAAAAAAAAGGAAATATAAATGGGATCATATGTAGATAAAATATTTAGCACAAATACTTACTGCATAAAATTGTTTCTTTTGCCTTTTCTTCTCATTTTCCTCATGGGAAGCAACTATTTCCCAAAGGTCTTTGAGACCTTTGATTGAGAAGAAGACAGTGATTCCAAACTTATCAGACATCTTCCCATCTTTTAGATTGCCAGAACATAGAGAAGAATTTGTTACTGGTGTGAAGCTTTAAGTGCAGTCCAGCCATGTCTTAAGGTTTACACAGTGTCTATATGGAGAGTCCTGAGTCAAGTCTGTTCTGTCCAAGCATGGCAAAGGGCAAAGATCCATTCCATGCTTTAAGACAGCAAACCTTTCAGCAAATGAAGGGGAAAATTGAACTTAAATCAGAAAGGGAAAACAAATCCTCTTGTCCAGTAAATTTCTTTAATCAACAGAGTAGTTTTCCAAGACTTTCATTCAATGTCAAAAAGCTTACTAGGATTTTTGCCCAAGTACACAAGGTCACAGCAAGTTGTTATTTCAGAAAAATCCAGAACAGAATCTCTTAGAAAAAACATAGAAAATTACACTGGCAAAAGAAATTGCTGAGCTGGCACAAAAGGTGTTTGGAAATACTTAATGTACTCTCATTTATCTTAAGATCAGGTGTAGAATAGAAACAGAACCAATAGGAAAAAATGTTGTTAGTAGACCTGTCAACTATTAAGAACTGCATATGCTGTAATTCTCTAGCTTTTTCCCATAGTCCAAATATATGAATGTATGAAAAAAAAATAGGGTAAAAGCACATGTAATTTTCCCAGTGATGTATCACAGCTTGCTCTGCCAGGAAAGGTAAGTAAATGAGCAATCTGTCAGTAAGCCCAGCATGAAATGAGGGTGGAGCTGGGATCACAAAGTAGATATGTCACATTTCAAATTCTTTAGGGAAAATGCTGGTGATATCCAAATTTAAATCTAAAAAATAAAAAGCTCCTATTCACACATATTTTTTCTTGTACTTTCCTTTATACTTAATATCTTTCCTAGTATTCTTCTTAGGTTTTCTACTGCACTTTGTGCAGAACCCAGATATTTAAATGAACATTAAACAAAATGTAAATATCTGAATATATTACCTATACATTCTAATTCTTAGAATTCTAAGCATGTAGGTGTTTTGAATTATTTTTTCAGTTTGAATTTCTGATTCACTTCTTTTTTTTAATGTTTATTTTAAGTTCAGGGGTATATGTGCAGGTTTGTTATATAGGTAAACTTGGGTCATGGGGGTTTGGTGTACAGACCATTCTGACATCCAGGTATTAAGTATTAAGCCTAGTACCCATTAGTTACATTACCTGATCCTCTCCCTCTTCCCACCCTCCACCCTCCAAAAAGCCCCAGTGTCTGTTGTTCCCTTCTATATGTCCATGTGTTCTCATCATTTATCTCCCACTTATAAGTGAGAATATATGGTATTTAGTTTCCTGTTTTTATGTTAGTTTGCTAAGGATAATGACCTTTGGATCCATCCATGTTACTGCAAAGTACATGACACACTCTTTTTAATGGCTGCATAGTATTCTGCGGTGTATATGCATGATATTTTCTTTATCCAGTCTACCATTGATGGGCATTGAGGTTGATTCCATGTCTTTGCTATTGTGAATAGTGCTGCAATGAACATACGGGTGCATGTGTCTTTATGATATAATGATTTGCATTCTTTTGGATACATACCCAGTAATGGGATTGCTGGGTTGAAGGGTAGTTCTGATTTTAGGTCTTTGAGGAATCACCACACTGTTTTCCACAATGGCTGAACTAATTTACACTCCCAGCAACAGTATACAAGCATTCCTTTTTTTAAACCTTGCCAGCACCTGTTATTTTTTGACTTTTTACTAACAACAATTCTGACTGATGTGAGATATTTCTTTGTGGTTTTGATTTGCATTTGAAATATTCTAATATCTGAAGAGCAGATATTTCATGTTATTTGGAAAGAATGGTCATATACTGAACTAAATTTTTACACATCAGTATCATAACCTTCAATAAATGTTTCTACTTATACATTTATTTTTGAGTTTTTCTTTTATCATTCAGCTACTGGTTGATTTCCTACTTAGAATTTAGTTTTTTTAACATAATTTTTCTGGATTAAAAACTGTCTTCTCTACCATTATATTTATCATCTTTATAACTACTTTGACACATTTTCTTTCTCTTCTTTCCCTATCTCCTTTTATATTCCATTTCTAGATCTTATTTTCTATGTTTGTCCACTGAATGTATTATTTAGTCTCTTTCTCTTCTGGAAAAATTCCCAGAAAGCATGTTTTTTCTTTCTATAACTGCTATTGTGAGACTGAGAAGAAGAAAGTGGCAAGAGGGCACACCTTGCTGCTCTCAGAATCGCTGAGATAGTTGCGGGACTTACTCCCATTTCTTTAGATGAAAGTGAGGGGGGGGTGAGTGTGGCCAGTGGAGCCAACGTTTTTGTTCATCCATAGAACTCTACATTTGGTGTTTTGTTTAAGCGTGGGTGTAAGGATTGCTATAGATGGCAGAGGAAATTACCTAGTCCATATAGGGGAGTAATGAGATTGCATAACCTATGTGGCATTTAAATAAATTGGAATTTGTTGATAGACTATATAAACAGACATAAGTCTATATTTTCTAATCTATTAAGTAATTAAACACAATCCATGTGTAAATGACTATTTCATATGCAGTGTGACTTCTGCAAACTTAATTTTTCAGAGTGTATGACTTTCTCACATTAAACTCTCTCAAATAGATTTTCACGATCTCCAGACTCTGAAGCATAAATCAGAAATCTGTTCTTCTAGCCCAGTGCTTCACGAACACTCTGTGACTGTCAGATTTCTCTGCTAGCAGCTTTAGTTACCATAGCTTCTCAAGCCATTCATTTTTTTCATGTTCTTCTGCAGAGCAATGCACAATAGGCCTTCTGTTCTCCTTTCTGTTCTATCACTTATTTAAGGTTGACCTACAAAATGTTAAAAGTTTAATTCTGAGTCAGGTGCTCAGTGAATGTCTAAGGAAGCGTTAGATACACCGTAAATACATGTTGGTTGAGTCTGCACATGTAAAATGAAATGGAAGAATAAGACTACATCTAGACATATTGAGGCAAAACATATGTCTGAAATATCTTGAGAAAAGAGGCCAGGCTTTTTGAAATGTTACTTTTTGGTAGTACTAAAATGCAACCATAGAAATTAAGCAGAGGAAACCTGTAATAATGATTTGGTGTTCATCTAGCACTTTCTTTATTCACAGATCCGAAAGGATTTAACATACTGTTTAATCTTCTCAGGTCTGCTCTTTTTCTTTTCAGTTTTACTTTTCTCTCTCCAGTCATGAAAACTTTAAAAAAATGAATTTTTCATTAAATTGATTGTGACACTAGAATTAAATAGTAAAATTCCATAATAGTAACAAAATAGAAGTCATTAGTAGAAGTTCTTTGCTATAATCAAGGCCAGTCCTATGGGTACACTGGTGACCTAAATGTAAGAAGGCCTATGTCTCCTTTTTGGCTTTTTACTTGATGACTTCTCTTAATCCCCAACTCCTAACACACACACTCACATACACCTCTTTCTGGTGCCTATGATTTAGGATCTCTGAATTTATGAATCTCAATCAAAATAAAGTTAAGAAAATGCTTAGATAAATCTAATTACATTAAAGCTGAATGGCTGATAAAGCTTAACTCGCTTTACTAGGGGAGACTCCCAGGCATAGCTACATTTTATTTTGAAGATGTTATTTTAGGGTGTGGAGTAGGTAAAGCATTTTCTCAGGTCCTTAAATAATACCATTTATCTTTTCCATCATAGATCCACCATAGTTGGTCAGGGTTTAATTTGTTTTAAACAAGGTAAATGTCCTTATGTGGTACCTATATAAAAGACATTAAGATGATATATGAGGCCCTTGCTCAAAAAAAAAAGACAGTAAGATGATATAATCTCTCAGTAAGTAATCACACATGCTGGTTTGAATCTGTCATTTTAAATTCTTAATTATTAATAACACCTTGTTTCACTCTAAAAAGTATCCTATATTGGACAATAAATTAAATGTCAACCTACGAACAAACTAAAAGTTTGATTGCTGTGCGCGTGGCCATCAGTTGCCTACCCTTTAACCCTCTTGCTCTCCCCTGCATAAAAATGGAAGTTTCTTAAAGGAAGTGTCTCACAGCTCTCATACCACTGCTTATAAGCATAGAATCCCCTTCCCATTTTTTTCCCTAGTTACTACATTTTCTCATCTCACCCTAGACATTCATACCTCTCAGTTCCTCTTCAATTCTCAAGAAACCAGGGGAAATAAAAGACAAAGAAAGAGGTTCACAGAGAAGACTTTGTATTAGATGAAATTAAAGTAACTGAAAATTTAACACCCATTTTATTCCTCTGTTACCCTGTTTGGTACCTAATTCTCTATCCCCCAACAAATCTGCTTTCAAAAACTATCCATAAGTTGATCAATATCTCAATTGCCCTGATTTGATTATATGAATGTATCAAATTATCATATGCACCCCAATCATGTACACATCTAATTAATATGTATCAATAAAAAGTTTAAAATATCTATTAAGAATAGTACCTAATACAATTTTTCATATTGCTATTCAGTTCTCTCTCTATATATGTATATATACATGTATATAAATATATAACACATATAAAATTTATATGTAAAATTTAAAAATGCTGGTTGGTGATAAGATAAAAAAAAAATGCCAGGTGGTGATAAGTTACCTGAAAATAACAAATCAGGATAGTAAGATAAAATATGCCAATATCCTTCTGATTTGTTGGTTAGAAATGGCCTCTGTGGAAAAGTGGTATTGAGTTGCACCCAAAGATGAGAAAGCATCCGTCATGAAAAGATCCAAGTAGAGATTTAGGGCAGAAAAAAATTACAGAAAAGAAAGAGAATACAGAGAACATAGAGAGCCAAGTACAGGACTCCTTTGTAGAATTGACCATCCTTGGCATCTAGATGCAACCAGCTAGGCCAAGGACCCTCCATAGGTTCTGTAGACTAAGATGGACAAAACTCAGTTCCATGAACTCTGCATTATCACAACTCTGTATCATCAATTTCAGGAGAATCAATACCAAAAACAAGCAAAAAGGTATTTTGGTGGGGAAGAGTTCTGATTTACCTTGAAAAGATTGATTTGAAGACAATTCATTCAAAGAGACCTGGACAAGAGAAGCACGTGGACCAGCTCTGACGTCACAGCTAACATGAACAAACATCAAATCCGGAGTACAGCAGGAGGCAGTCTTTAGAGTGTTTTGCAGAGAGGACTCATCCTCCGGATGACCCTTGGGGTTGCCACCTGTGTCCTAACTGAACACATCTCCTCTGGCACTTTTATGCTCCAGCGCTTCTCTTCTCTCCGGTAGTTCTCCTGCCCCTCCCAAACTTGTTTCTTATAAAGATTTGGTATTTCCATGTTGATGAACTTTTGAATACATTTGTTTTATAGTATTTTTTTCTTTTCAAAAGATTGTTTTTATCCATATCAGCAAACTAGAATATTTAAGAGTTGTCAGGAGGATTTGGAAAAAGTCTTGTCATACAGAACCAGATGTTAAAATGACATTTGTGAAAACTGAATTCTACCTGTGTAGAATTTATTATGCTTTTTCTATTCATGTAATATTATTTTATTTTCTCATTTTTTGTGTGTTCTCTTACTGTCTGGATACATTCAAATGCAGCTAAATCCAGGCTACCAAAATATTTGTTAAATCTATCTGTTCCTTTAAAGTTATATTGCTCCATAAGAAGCAATGCACTTCTAATTGTGTGACACTTATACACCGTCATTTACTAGCCAAAACAGATTTTTATAACCCACTTTTTGGTCTTGACCTATGTGACTACTTATATTTGGAGATAGCCTTCTTAACTCATTTGAAGAACCAGGGATGAAATAAATACTCTAGCTTTTCATGATTGCCCAAGATGTATTACTTCTAAATGACATAAATATCAATACTTCCTGTAAATGAAATAGCCAAGTAGAGAACGAAAGTGGTCTGACTCATTAAATGGAAAACAGACTCTCTTAAAGGCATATGGAAAGTAACAGGTCATTTGTACTCTAGGAGCTCCTCAACCTAGCATGTTCGTCAGAGATATAATCTTATGTCTGGTGGTTAATTAGAGTCAAAAAGTTGAAATAGGAAGATATTATTGTTGATACTATGCTGCAGATTCATATTTGTATAAGAATCATTTTGTGAACAGGCCTGGGAACTTAATGTGAAATATTATTCCTATGGGAAAATGTATTCCAAGTTCTAAACTGCCTTCCAAGTTAATTTGTGCTGTGAACGAGATTTTCAAATTAGAGGCTTATAAGGACAGAATGTGTCTTAGCTCTTCCTCCTCTCATTGCAAATGACTTGTTTTCTTATCCTCTGTTTGTGAAATAACCATTCACTTACTGCAATTAGTTCATAATTTCTTCTGTGTACATTTGGATGACTGCTTTTGTATAGTCTACTTTTTCTATATCTAGTCATTTTACTGTGATATGTTCCTCAATGTCTACGGTTTTGAAAGGTCTTCTGATGAATGACATATGCTCCAGTGTTTTATTTACACATTTTACATAATAGTGGAGCTACACGATTATATAATTGAACTTTACTTTGGCATTCTCTCTCATTCCCTCTCTTCCCACATCCCCTCTCATCTTGCTCTCTCTCCTATGTAGCACCACCTATGAATATGAAATAATAAGATCATGTTTTTGTGGGTGTACTTATCTTTCCTTAATGATCACATATGGACTTTTGGACTTATTTTGAGGACTTCTGCTTTTCATGCCCTAGAACAGTAGTGAGAAATTCAAGTGTTTTCCTCTGCCTTCTTCTTTTCTGCCTGGCATTCTTTTTTGGTTTATTTCCTTGTCCAATAAATACCCTCACTTTCCTAATATCCCATCATTTGTGTTCCTTCTCTCTTTACCATCATTAATGTTCAATAAACTATTCACTTATATGTGGAGGAAAATATGTCTACCTGGCTACAAACTTTCCTTTAGAAGACACAATTTATTTTACCGAATACAATACGAGGTGTGTGTGTGTGTGTATGTATATACATATAATACTAGGTGTATATATATATATAATACTAGGTGTATATATATATATATATATAATACTAGGTGTATATATATATAATACTAGGTGTATATATATATATAATACTAGGTGTGTATATATATATATAAAATACTAGGTATATATATATATATATATTTTGTAGGTGTACTTACCTTTCCTTAATGATCACATATGGACTTTTGGACTTACTTTGAGTACTTCTGCTCATATATATATGTGTGTGTGTGTGTGTGTGTGTATATATATATATATACACACACACACACATACCTAGTATTATATATATATATGTACATACCTAGTATTATATATATATATATCTCCAAAATACTAGGTAATATATCTTTCCACAATACTATATATATATATCCAAATATATATATATATCCAAAATATATTTTTTATATATATCAAAAAATACATTTTTCCCACAGTTTAGTCTATGAAAATGAACTTTGTTACTACTTTTCCCTAGATCACTTTGCTATAACCAGATATTCGATAGCCTAATGTTCTTGGATTTTTCTGTTTCTCTGGTTACCATACAGGGGCATGACTGATCCTTCACATCTCTGATACTGTTACACTCTCTCTATTAACTTCTCTAGCTGAAATTTTCTCTAGTTGAATCTCTCCTTCTCCCTAGAAACTTCAGTCTTTAAATGTCTTATCACTTTTCCCTCTACTCATTACATATCACAAACTCTTTTTCTATGTTTGAAATACCTACAAATATCATGTTCATACTTTGCTTTTCCAACATATTCAGTTAACCATTCTAACCTTTTTCTCTTCCTGCCATTCTGTCAAATTGAGAAACAGTAGAACCAAATTTTACTCACACCCACCTACACACACCCCTCAAGAGTTCTGTGTGTGCTTACTCTGTGCTCTGTTCTGAACAAGATTCTATGGGGGTAAATAACAAAAGCTACCATAGCCTCTGTCCTTAAAAAAATGCCAATTTGGGAAAACAGTGCATACAGATTTAAAACAATTGAAGGACAATGAAATGCTGTACGTAATTAAATGCTAAGAAAATTATTCTCCATTCTTAATAGAACTACTTTAAAATCTGCCTTTATCTGATGTTACCAAGTGGGTAAACATGCCAGTCTCAAACTATCATTCACAGTCAACTCATGTGATTACAAGTTTGGCCAATTTCAGTTTGTCTGATTCTCTATAGTTGCCCATATAGTTACACTGCAGAGATTTGAAAATGCCTCAAGTGGCTGAAGGTAACATTTTGTGCATTCTTGGGTATGATTCCTCCACATTGCTAGATAGATCCACCTAAATTTAACCAGTTAGGGTGGGATGCCTTGAGAATTATTTAAAGCAAAGCTGAGGAACCTCAAAAAAAGAAGCCTCAAGGCATCAAAGAGACAGAAAAGCAAAGTTGGTCACTAGCACTGCTTAGGGAGTAGGTGCAAACCTATTAGGTCCAATTGTCACATCTTCTCTTCTACCCTTCTTGGCAGAGCATGAAGAAAGTTCTATGCTGTCTTCCTTTCTATAGCCTGGGTGGTTCCTGCTGAATGGTGCTCCCCCTGGAGCCGTGCAATAGGGCAGCCTAGCTAGCAGATGCTCTTCACTCGAGAAGGAGAAGCAGATCAAGATCAGGCTCTGTATTAAATTCTGAGGATCGTTTTTCTCTTTGCACCAAACATTGACCTGCTTTCAGTGACATGTGCCCTGCGGATCATTTTGGCATCAGTGATAAGGTGTGATAGTGAGTCTATGGCACCACTGCAAGGACACCAGAACTTTGTTGTTATGCACATTAAGAAGCATTTGGTGGGAATTCAAGATGCAATCTGGACCTGTAGAAGAGAGTCTCTTTGTTAGATAACTAAATCTTATTTTCAAGAATAACCTCTGTCTTCTTGGACAATACTCGGAACAACTAAGACACTCAGAATAGTACCTAAGGAAAACAAATCAATGGCACAGAGAAAAGCAACCTCAGCTATTAATACTATCTTTACTCATAACTCAGTAATGGGTCAGTCTTTTCATATACATATTTAGGGGCATGGCTTTCTCTGTAAGTTTATCAAGTGCAACATTAACTCACCATACATTCTTTTCAAGTCTATCTTACTCTTTAAAATTTCTAAGTTTACTAAAGCAAAACAGATAAGTGAAACTTTGATAGGATCCATATCTCTTTCTCAGAGATCCGCTTCTACCTCTCAGACATCCATGTCTGTTTCTCTGGTATGTCAGGATTTCCAAACTGCATACAGGCTTTCTAATCTTCAGAGCAACTTAAATATTTAAAAACTACATCCAACTCCCTCTGCTACTCACCCCTCTCCAAGTTTGACCAACTTCCACAAAACTACAATTACAAACTACAGGCCTAATATGCTTCACTAGGAACCCAGAGTTGAAGTGCAACCAGTCATCTTAGCTGGAGTCCGTCAAACTAGGACTTGCCAACTAGGTTGGCAAACAGGTTTGATTTAGCATGCTGTTAGGTGATGACTGCCTAAACAGCTGAGTTGAGAAAAAGTCAGAGACCAAGTCCAAGTACAGAGGAAATAAGTGCCAGCGTTAGTTCCCAGGAATCAGTTTTAAGGTTTTTCTTTTTAGGAAGAACTGGAGTTCATACCCATATATTGAGGGAAAAACAATATTACAGATGAATGTGAAGGAAATGAAATTGTTAATGATTGTTATTAAAGACACTAAAAACTCAGGGAGACACATTGCCTCAGCCTCTATTTGCCTAATGGCAGGAATTAAATTCTTTCCTTTTGGTGACAGTACTTGCTTATCTGCTGAGAAAAGGCACCATCAGCAACCAGAGAAATCTGGGAAGAGATTTTATTAGCTTTCCACATATTCCCACCTTTTAAAAGACTGGAGCTTTTCTCTTCTTTATCTTGTAGTTACAGGATTTATTGCTTTTTGTTAAAATACTATTTAAGCAAGGACCCTCAACCCCTGCCTTGAGAAAGGGATAGTTTGGAGCTGAGTTTTTCCCTGCGTGATGGATACAATGCACCTCAGTAAACTGCTAGTTGTTCTTTTGTTAATCTAAATTTTATTTTCAGGAGAGCGTATCAACTAAGAATTTATGAGGGTTAAAAAATAATTTATAATTTTTTCCCTTCAAATGTGAAAAAAATAAATGTAGAAAGATTGAGAACAACCGGAAAATCTCCATTCAGTAACCATGAATAAACAAGTGATTCAGAAAGTCAGGATCATCAATGGGTATTTAAACCACTAGATCAAAGTTTGTTGGGGATCAGCACATGGAAACAGTGATAAAATATCACCCTAAAGTTTGCTTTACCAATATTGATGGTGGAAGATATTTGTATAATGAAGAGATCTAGAAGTCATGACTTTAACCAAATGAGCAAATTAAGCATCACAAAGAATGGGATAACCTGCAGTAATGTACCTCTTACTTGGATTTAATATAAAGGATTCAGCACCATCTTGGAAGTATTATAGCCAAAAAAAGTTTAACATGATTTAATTAAGCTTCGAGACAAGACATTCCATTTACAGGAAATACCAGAAGATAGAGGAACAAGGTAAAAGACACCACCAGAAAACAGATCAATGAAGAAAGTGATATGTCACAAGATAATTCATCTAGTCTCTTAAAATAAAAGCCAATAATTTTTTTTAAAAATAAGGATTGAGGACTTGCCTAGATTAAAAAAGAAAAAAACAAATAGAAAAGTTACCAGTTGGAGAAAAATAGTTATAAAGATATTAATAAGACAATTGCAGGAGTCGAATACACAGTATAGATGCTTTAAGGAATTATTATTTTTTTAGACTTGATAATAGTGAATTTGCGATTATTAAGAGATGCTTGGTAAGCATGTAGTGCTATCTATCAGAAAAGCAAAATTGGTGGTAATTATGTCAAAATATTAATTACTGAATTTTGGTGGTGAGTATAGAGGTGATCATGATTTGATTCTTTCAACTTTTTGTGTTTTTGAAAAAATTTAAAATAAAAAGTAAAAAATGAAACAAAGTAACGTAACATTAGTTTCTTAAGCTGAATACAAAAGCCTTGAGCAAAAAGAAAAATGTTTAGATTCATGGAGGCCTGTTATCTTCTCAGGAGAACACATTGCTCCATATATGGCGCTAGACTTCTTTGGCCATTCTCTGTCCCTGATGACTGCTTCCATCTTCCTGCCAGTGATAAAATACTACGGGCTTTGATCCTTGCCTCATTAAATAGACAATATTCTCACTCCACTCTGACCTGTGCTGGGGCCAGTTTAAGGAGTAATCTGTCATAAGATCATTAATACAGCAACTGGCTAAGAAGGTGAAGATACTCATCCAAAATTAATTTCTTGACCTTTTCCACAAGGACTTAGGAAGACATATTTTAGCGTTCATAACTGGGGAAACAGCTCCTCTTATACACTGTGTTTCCCAAATGTGGTAATTACAGAAACAGAGCCAAGAAGAAGGGATACAAGGGGCAATCAATGTTTCAGGACTCCTCTCACTAAGGGAATGCCTCAGGTTACATGTGAAGGATTGGTTTGGAGAGAAGCAAAGGAGTCTACTCCTCAGCAGCTCATGTATGGCCTCAGACAACTTAAAGCCTCAAAAATCTTGCAGAAACAGGTTCTGGCTGCAAAGCATTTCAGAAGAATTACTGGGTAATTCAAGCCACTGTGGGGGACAATGTCAAAAGATTCAACCTTAATTTAGCACAGCAAGTGCTATCTAATAAATGAGACAATGCGTTACTTTAATCATGGTCAAAGGCAAAGATGAATACAAAGCCAAACATTTAGCAAATGCCAGTAAATTCTGAGTCAGAAAGGCAAATCCTCAGATTCATGAGTAACCTTTACTGGGAACTCAGTGATGCCATTTTGAAGGTGAAATAGATATAATAAGAAATCCTCTGATCCTCAGAAAAATGCATTTAAAAAAGAAAACCAATACTTTCCTGCCCTCCCCTCTCATCTCTTTGCAATCTCCAAGGTGTAGAGAGCTCTGGGACCACATTTAGGGGCCAGTAAAGGGTCACATTAATTTCTTTTTTAATTTATCTCATTGTTTTTAAACCCTAACCTTTCCAATGATTGCTAATACGGAATGAAATTATGACTTCACAACATCTTTGCCACATAGCCAGTGCGGCACATTTTGAGAGGGGAAAAGAAGTCACAAAAATAATTGTTTGAATTATCTAAAATGTTTTTTGAATGATGCCATGGCCTCATCATCACTCTGTCCTTTTGTAGATCAAATTTAATACATTTATTTCCAGATACTGATTAATCACTAGGCAAAATATAATCTATAAAAAGTGAACATATGTGAATATAACCTAGTATATAAGAAATGTTCTGTAAATGTTAAAGTTCATTTAAATTAAACTTGGATTGGATAAGAGAGTGGGTAAATAGTTCTTTGCTAATTCATGTGCTAGGGCTGGGTTGCAATGATGCAATGTTCTCTACCTTATCAATTTGTTTTGAGGAATAAGAGATACTGTCCAAAGAGTTCATTTCGTTCATATGAACTGTACCTACTAAACCTTCACAGTAAACTGATGAAATATGTATTATATTTCCCGTTGCAATTATGAGAAAATTGAGGCTTAGAAAAAAAAAAAAGGTTAAGCAACTTCCCCAATGTTATACAGGTATGAATCGATAGAAGTAGAAATCAGATCCCAATCTTTGTGAATTCACATTAAGGTTAAAATTCTCCATTTATCAAAAAGTATTTCCCCAGAGATCTTTTATAGTGTCTTAATCTCACCTGATAAAAGGGCACTACAATATCATCCAATAATTTAGCTTATCACACAAGCTGCAAATGCCCTAGTGAAAGCAGCGGTGGGAAAGCTAAGTGTTGCTCCTGAGTAGAGATTTCAGAAGGATCTAGATATATAGGGTGGAAAGATTAGGAAGGTTTTTTTCAGAAGAAGGTCTTGGAGGTTTTCGAGTTGATGACTGGGGGAAAGGGAGGGAGGAAGGTGGTGGTAATGAGGATGAAAAGGCAGGAATTCATGGGAAGAATACAATGCATCCTAAAGACAGAGCTGAAATTTTTGTTCGTTTTCATATTTTTTAGCCTGAACTCTGATTAGACTCATGGATCACCAACCATATAATTGCTACTGTCACCAAATTGTGTCTTTTTATATTATAAAAGTTGGCCAAACTCATTTAAAATTTTAGAAAATGCAGCATTTAGAAAAATATGAAGAAAAAATATATATTCTCTGCCAAAATATGACAACTGTTAACATTTTGGTTTATTTCCTTCCAGCTTTCTTCCCCCATGCTTATAATTTGGAAATTTTGAAAAACAGTTGAAATGATAAAACATGCACACATTTGAATCTTGTTTTATGTTACATTATAAGCATTCCCCATGTTATTTCTCTATAGGATTTAACAGTGTAAGATCATTGCCAAGTTATATATATATACATATACATATAACTTGCTTCTTTCTTTTTCACTCATTCTCTGTTGGTTTTTGTTTTTGTTTTGTTTCCTCCAAAACCAGCAGTTGGGACATTATAAAGTACTGAGAAAACAGTCTATATCACAAGGGCCCTGGGAACAGGGTCACAATCTCACAACCCATGATTCTTTCGTGAAAGAGATCACTTTCATGACCACCCAGTTTTCTTTACCTTACTCTTTTAAAGGCTAACAAAAAAAAAAAAAAAGGAAAAATAACATAAAATTAAAATGTCTGAGACCATACCTCTGGCATATTGCATTTACCTTCCTCTAGGGGAAGAATACATTATCCATTCTACTAAAACCACCTGGGATGTCTGGGCCATAATCCTCTGGAATATGAACAGCAGGTCAAAATATTATAACTCAATCATTATTCAATCTTTGAAGTAAGAGAGGATTGTAAATCCATGCTGATATTAGTACTGTATTGCAAAAGTCACCTTCAATGATCTATTTACCAATTCAATTGTGTTTCTCATTATAGGTGAATACTGAATAAACAAATAGGCATAATACAACAGTAAGACTTGTGTTGCTTCAGACACAGTGGAAAAGGTGATTTCAATATTGAAAAAGAGCTAACATACATTGATTGAAATAAAACATTTATCTGAAATGTAGCCTAGGTCTTGCAACAGAAATCAACATTATTGACATGTTTTATTTCCATTATTGTTTACTTTTAGTTTATTTTTGTTTTTGCTTTTTGGTAATGACACAAAGTTAATACAAAATAATCAGGTTTTACTCTTGCCTCTTTAGAATATATGAGAGACATCTTTAAATCTTTGAATTACACAATAAAACTGACAGATGAAAAATTATTAGGGTTTTCTACAAATTAATATTGGAAGGTTCATCTCCATAAACATAAATGTGGAAAAACAGACTATCATTACATGTATCCAAATGCATTATATGAACATATAGATTTACAAAATAGATAGTTTAGAAATGCTCGCTTATTTTGTGAAGGTCTATATTTCTTAAAAAGAGAATATTTCTTTAGATATTCATTTCCATTATAAAATGTAAAATACAAAACAATACAAAAAACAGTTCAGTATGAATTTCAAAAATACGCCTATGAAAACAAGCAGGCTACATATGCAGTGTATGTAACATGTTGCAGGCTAAATAAACTTCTAGAACTCTGTTCATATAACCCCATGACTACACTAAAAATGCTAATTTTACATGTTAATTATGCCTATAAATTCCAATGTATGATATTAATGGCCAAAATATAGTCCATATAATGCAGCCCTATGCAAGAAATGCCAGGTGCCCACTCAGAATATACTAAGGGTATGCTCTAGTCCAGAAAGGTTTTTTGTTCACATCTACTTGTCGCATACTTCTATGATCCATTAATATCCACAATGAATTAGCAACCTCAGAACACTAACCATAAACCCAGTGGTTGTCAACATTCAAGTGTGTGTGAGTGGTAGTGTTTAATGATGAAAGAGGGAAGGAGGGATGTATCAAAATCAGGTATGGACATTAAAAAGAGTCTTGTAGCCCTTGTTCCCTTGCTTTCATATGTCTGGTAAGTTGGAAGGAGTCATGAATACCCATTGCATTTATATTGTTAAAAGCCTCATAGATAATTATGATTAATTTCCTTCAAAAAGTACGACTGCCTTAAACAACTAATAAAACGCATGTGAACAACTCTTTAGGACTTGAGTTAAAATAATGTGCTTGTATTACAAGCTCTAAGTCTTACTAGTTGTGAAACCTTGACCGTATTTCTTAGTATCTTTATGCCTTGGCTCCTTATCTGTAAAATAAAAGTGCTTTTTACTTTTGAGTTGTTTTCAGAATTAAATACATGTAAGTTTAGAAATATAGGACAATGATTAGCACACAGTATACCATTTATACTGTTATTACATTTAATTTTACAAAATGTTCATTAGGTAGTGAGGAGAGAAAAAGGCTCAGGTTCCTTTCAAAATTGGCCATCTATTAAATGTAAATCTTTAGTTGAAACCACTTTAATGGGTGTGAGATGCAAAATCCTCCCAAGCACCTGGTCCTAGATGTCACATTTGCACCGCAGGCTGAACTCTGCGTCCACCTAATGACAATCTTTACCTAGTTACCCAAGCCATTGACCTGTAAATCTCCTGCACTCTTCCTTCTCCTGCAATTACAATATTTAATGTTATCAGACTCTCTTGATTCTGGATTCTAAATATCTCCTGAATTTATACCCTTTTCACTTTTTCTGCTACCACGGTGTTAGGTCATCATTTTTCTCATTTGAATTCCAGTCTTATCTTTTCACCTAGTCTTTTTTCTATGACTGCAAGACCCCTTTGTTTAATCAGTGTTTGTCAGGAGCCACGGGAAGGGGGAAGAGTTGATCACAAAGGGGTAACAGGAGGAAATGCTAGGAAGGTGTAGGGACTGATCAATATCTTAATTGTGGGTTTAGTTACCATGACTACAGGCATTCATCAAACAGTATACCAAATACAGCAAATTTTACTGTAGGCAAAATTTAGAAAGCAGAAAAAAAAACCCCACAAAATTACCTTCCCTTAATTTCCAATGCTTATACAACAAAAAACATCTGAGTGTGGTCTAGTAGGCCTTTCATCATCTGGCTTCTGCTGGTACATCTTGTACCAGTCTCCCTCCCTCTCTCTGCACAGAACTTTCTCTGCACAGTACTTGCACTGGTCTTTGTTCTACACCTTCAGTGCAATTCTTTTCATCCCAGAGTATTCATGTCTGTCCAGAACGTTCTTCTCTGCTTCCCTCCACGTTTTACCTACTTAACTACAACACATCCATTAGACTACATTTCAAGTGTCACATCCTTGAAGACATCATGCAAATAAATCTCAAGCAATATCACATGAAGAATAATTTTGTGCCCAAATGAGGAAAAGCAATAAACAAAAGCAAACTGTGGCAGCTCAATAGGTGTTACAGAAAGAATGGACTATCTAAAATATTTCATATAAGATATATATCAACATGCAATGGGTTAGAATTTTTTATCCTAAAAAAATGTACTGGCTTTCTCTGGACTTTTATCAGTCCTAATGGCACCTTGTGTTACTCTTCATAGGATTTATCACAGTGCGTAATCATATACTTTGTGTGTGTGTGAGTGTGTGTGTGTGTCTTTAATGGCCCATTTCTACCATGATCTCACAAGCTCTATAAAAGCAGGGACAATAAATAGATATTGTCCCACCATTATGTTCTTCCAGTTTCTAGTACAGAGCTTAATCAAATACATAATAAATAATGGAATTAATGAATTGTGAGTGATGTTTCCAAAAAATTAGTACAAAACTGATATTACTCAATGACTTCCCTTGGCCTTCTTCAGCTTCTCAGTCGGAACCTACCCAATGCTTGGTACTGTAACAGCCTCCAAACATCTGTTTTGTTTTTCCCTCTGCATGATATTTTTCTTTAACCCTTAACGTAAGCTCAAAATGACCCTCCCCCAATGATAATCACACTCTAATCTCTAGTATCTGTAAATGTTACTTAATACAGGAAATAAAGAGAGAGAGAGATGAAAAAGGGAGCGAGAGAGGGGGTAGGAGAGAGGGAGGGAAGGAGGGAGGAAGGGAGAAAGGAAGGAAAGGAGAAAGGAAGGAAGAAAGGGAGGAAGGAACAAAGGGTGGAAGAAAGGAAGGGAGGAAGGGAGGGACATAGGGAGGAAGGGAGGAAGTTTTTGCAGCCTTGAGTAAGTTAAAGGTTTTGAGATGAGACTATTCTGGTTTATCCGGGTGGGCCCTAAGTTCAGCTGCATGCACCCTTACAAAAGGGAGGAAGAGGGAAATTTCACACCTACAGAGAAGGCCATGAAAAGAGAGAGGTTGGGATTGAAGCAATGCGGCTACAAGTCAGGGAACTCCTGCAGCCACATGAGGCCAGAAGAGGCAAGAAAACAGATTTTCCCAGAATGGCCCCAGAGGCTGTGCAGCCCTGCCAACACCTTGATTTTAGCACAGTCATACTGATTTTAAAATTCTAGTTTCCAGAACTGTGAGAGAATAAATTTCTGTTGTTTTAAGCTACCTAGCGGTTGTTATAGCAGCCATCAGAAACCAATACAACTCCCAGTCCCTTACTTCCCCGAACTTTGTATTTCTGGCTGTTTCAAGACCCAGATAATTGTTACGTCTATTAGTTATACACTCCCCTCCTTTCCTCTTTCCTACTTTTAAGACTGTAGTTCCCATCTCTCCTCACAGTATCCCATGTTAGCATCTATCATAGTACCTTGAAATTGTCCTTTTGTCTGTCTTTCCCCCTTCCCCAGTATGAAAGTGCCTTGAGTTTAGCAACTCCATGTTATCTCTGTCTCCAGTGTCCAGCAATTTCTAATGCACAGGAGGAAATTTCACTGGTGATGAGAGATAGAATTCTAATATAGCTTCTATAAAGAGACTAGGAACAATTGTCTAGAAAATTTCATTCTCTGCAAAACTACTTTTGAGAGAAAAAAAAACAGCAATAAAGAATGAATTTATTTGATCTATGAGACACCTCACTATAATGGAAAGAAGATGGTTTCTGAATTTAGGCAGATCTGAGTTCTGATCCTGACTCAATTAGAAATTGCCTGATCATGGAAAAAGTAGTCAGCCTTTCTATATATCGTATTCCCCAGCTTATATAAGTACACTAATTCTTATCTTGCTGTGTTATAGTAAATATTGCTTGAAATAGCTAATAAGAATAATTTTATGAAATGCTTGGTGTCTAATAAGTTGTTCTTAATAAGTCCAGAAACATATTTATGTTCTCTTATTTCCTGTTAGCTTTCTAAATGAATCTTGCTTAAAAGTGATTTATTCAGAGAGACAACTTTGACTAAACTATCTAAATTAGCATTCCTGTGGCTCCCTACTGTCCTGGTACTTTCTCATCATTCAGCCCATTTTGTAGCTCTTACCTAATTTGAATTGCAGTATGTGTGTGTGTTCATGTGCGTGCATATTGTCTGCCCTCCCCCCTCAAATATAAGTTCCCATGAGGACAGGACTTTTCTGCCTGTTTTCATTTGTGCATCATTAGATCCTAGGAGTACCAAATAAATGGGCTTGGATCAATACATCATTTGGAATGGGTAGATGAATTTTTCTTAGTTAGTTGTTCATAGCTCTACTTCATTTTACTGTGGAGAACCAACTTAATAATTTGAAATGTTCTAACTGAAGTCTATCATTGTGTTATTATAGAACTAAGCCCAGAAATGAACAAAGGAAACAAAAAGTTTATTTTATAAAATAAAAAAATGAAACCAATGGGTATTATAAAGGTAATTTAAAAGTTATGACTGTATCCCCATCATACACGATCTTAACTATGAACCTTACAAACAGGCATCTATGAGCATATCTATGCAAAAACCAGATTATAATAATCTTTGATAAATACCAGATGTCAGATGATACTTCAAACACATGATCATCAGTATAATAAGATATACTACTTCATTTTGCCCTTCTAACAAATGGGCTCCCTGTTTTATGAAATCTTCTCATTTTGTCCTCTAGCCAGCTCCACTCCTCCCTAAAATTAAAAATACATATAATACTGTTTCTAAAAACTCAGCTAAAATTCTGTTTTATTCCTAAATCATTTAAATTTTTTTAATCCTCCTAGAGATTTTTTTAAAAAACTATTATCCCCATAACCCCTAAATATGCATGGGACATTTTGTAGGCAGTAGCTGAATCTTTAGGAACCAGGGTATTCTAAGTTAATGGAAATGTAATTTTCCTTGGCTAAATTCTAGAAATTTAAGCTATAATGCATTTATGTTTCCAAACAAATGTTGATAACATTTTACCTTTATTATTGTGATTTGCTCTCAGATGGTTTCTTCTCCTTTATGCACAGAAAATACTAGCTAAATACCCTGCTGATTCTGAAAAGTAGTTTACCTATACTCATTTTAGCTTTCTTAACTATTCCCTTCAAACTAAGGAAAAGGAGAAAAAAAAATGGCTTCGAGTGGCTTTTTAAAAACTTTTAGACTATCTCATGTTTAGGACAATGAGAGTATGTTCAAAAGAGAAAGAAAGAAAATGAGGGAGAGTAGAAGATGTGGCACCCAGAGGGCAAAAGTGGGGAGAGGCACCATCTTGTAGAATAATTGTGTGACTTGAAGCCACACAGAACCATGTTTTAATCACGCCTATACTGATTATTCATTATGTAACTCTGGGCATTTGGCCCTCTGAGAATCAGACTTCTCCTCTGAAAAACTGAATAATAATCATAGAAAAGTTCTCATCAAATGTTGGATCCCCTCTTCCAGTCCTATATTTGGAGTAGCTTTGACTACTTCAACATCGGGAGCTCGGTTTTCTTCTCCATCAGCCCTCTGCAATAATTCTCAGTGACTTAAAATGTACATCTTAATTTCTTTTCTGGACTCTTTGTCTCACACCTCCTGGATTTCCTGAAATTCAATGACCTGCTACTTAAGGCAACCTGAGCTTAGCCCTCATGATCTTTCCTTTAGCTCTTGTCAAAGATCCAGATCTCTGATCCTCAACTCTTTAATTCTGAAGGTACATCTGCCTCTACCTACCTTATACCCTTCCTGTTAGTTCCTTTAAAACAAAAACAAAAACAAAAACTTGCCCGTAGTCAGAATTCAGCTCTTCCCAGTCTTACAGGAAGGTATACTAGGATTATTTACTTCTCGGCTTAGAATAAATACTTTCACTCACCAAATATTTAATGGGTCCTATTACCCACCAATCATTGATCCAAGCACAAGAAATACAGAGATGAATAAAATTAATCAAGGCCCTGCCCTCAGGAAGCCTTGCTTACATTTCATGGTGAAAGATAAAAATAGAACTATAAATATATTGTTGCATAGTGATTAAAAATGTAAGTTGCATAGGGGAATAGAGAATGTAAGGGTGGTGCTGTTTTAGACTGGGTTACCTGCAAAAGCCCCTCCAGGAGGAGACATGATGGGAGGAAACACCATGCAAATGTCTGGAGGAAGAGCATCCAGGACGAGGAAAGTCCACTTCCATCATTCACACTTACCATTGTGGAGTGCATTGTTTTCTCATTCTCCCCCACATCCTATCTTGTCAATCTTGGGTAATGCTGCAGTTGCCTTTTTCTATAAATGAGCTTCTGAGTTCTGCTTGAGAAAAATCACAAAGCTGGATTCACTGGCTCTACTTCAAATTATCACAGAGTATGTCTGGAAAGTCTGGCAAGCCTGGGAAAGAGTAGGTATGCAACACATTTTTGCTGAATGAATGAATTTTATGGAATCCTATGCCTGAACATACTTTTTCCAAAACAACTTTTATAATAAATCTTTTTGTAAACTCAAACTAAGAGCATTCACTGAGGATTTAGATCCACGAGTTTCCATTTTGCCTCTACATTTTTTTAATATTATAGAAGTATCTCTATACACAATAAAGAAGAAGAAGAAAGAGGAAACTTTGAGAAGCAGTTTTCCAAAACCAGAGACTATTATTGAAAAATTTTCAAGTTAAGTTTGAATAAAATCCCCCAAGGTTCTTGTAAAATCTCTGCTGAATAAGTTCACAATTCTGAGAGTCCCATTTTTAGTATAATCTTCTCTTGGCTTACTTGATAATTCAGCACTCTGAAATAGGAGGGTGTGAAGATTAAGCAAAAACGTCCTACTTGAGCAAAGTCCCTAACTGTGGATTTTAAGAATAAAAAGTCTGAAAAAAAAGTTACTCTTTGTTACAAGTGAAGTTTGGGAAAAAATACTTCCCTGTCCCTGTGTTTATGGCAGTGAAGTTTGGGACTGCCGAACAGTTCAGGATCGTCAACCACATGATTAAACCAAATTGCCTCCAAACTAACGCAGCCACTAACACTTCCCTCAGCAAAGTGCTTTCTAATTATTTAGAAAACTGATGCGATCACTGTAAACGAAAGTGATTCCAGAGCAAAAGAAATTCTTAAGAAGTAAGAGGCTTCAGTCTCTCTTCCTCCTTAAGGTCCTCAGTGGCAAAATCTGATGTTAGGAAAAATAATTTAAGAGCCCTTTGTTTTCTCCCTGGTCATTTTTACTGATACTTATCAATGGAATATTCACATTCATAGCACATCATGGGTCAACTTCATATGGAAAAACGAACCTTTCATGAATAGGACATATGCTCAAAACTATTTCCCTAGCCCTGTACTATAAGGAATCAGAGGCACTACAGTCTATGGCACTGTGACATCTGTTGGGATAAAAATTTTGGTCCAAATGTTTCAGAAAGAAGCTAAGGCAAATGGAGAAGGTATCCTTGATGTCTCCCTCCTCCTTACCCCAGCACCTATCACAGACTTCGAATCATCCCTACAGTGATCCATGGTTAATATTGTGACAAAGGCATGCATTTTCAGGATAAACAATATTCAGAGGTATATCTCTTAGCCCTGGAATGAAGCTCTATTAATTCATCCATTCATTCATTTACTCCATAAGCGTTTTTTTTGTACCTATGCTAGGCACCGTACTATGCACTGAAGAATTTGAACCGAAAGCAATTTTATGGATTCTTTTAAGAACCCATAATCTAAAGGGAAGACAGAATTATGAATAATGGAAATACTATGATATTAAATTCTATTTTAGAAATTGTAACATGGTGTTGAGTGAACATAGAGGAAAAACTAACTTCCTTAGAAGCCACTTAATAGTTTTGCTGGGAGCTAACATTTGATTCATACCCAGAAGTTCTGGCCTAGATATGCACATGAGGCAGTGCGCTTACTTGGTCAAAATGTTAGCCCATTCCCCTCATGTTGGCCTAATGCATACAGTGAGACTTCTGCTTTGGCTTTCTGGGGAACTGAAAATACAGCTGGAGCCCAGTTGAAATACACGGCTTCCCAATACTCTCTAACCTCCTTAGATTCACCCTACTCTCCTATCAGTTTATAGCTAGGTTCCTCCTTAGAAATCACAAACCTCTTAAAAGTCAACACATTGAGCTGGGCATGGTGGCTCACGCCTGTAATCCCAGCACTTTGGGAGGCTGAGGTGGGTGGATCGCGAGGTCAGGAGATTGAGACCATCCTGGCCAACATGGTGAAACCCCATCTCTACTAAAAATACAAAAATTAGCTGGGTGTGGCAGCACGTGCCTGTAATCCCAGCGAATCGGGAGGCTGAGGCAGCACAATTGCTTGAACCTGGGAGGCGGAGGTTGCAGTGAGCCGATATCACACCACTGCACTCCAGCCTGGCGACAGAGCGAGACTCTGTCTCAAACAAACAAAAAAAGAAAAAAAAAAATCAACATTGTAAAGCTGTTATCAACATGACCACAATGCATGTAGTGTTTCTCCCAAGCCTCACTAACCAGATTAGCCTTTCCTAGATATACATATAGGTGCTGGCTCAAAGGCACACCCACTAGCTGAAACCTGGCTTGAGTTCATTATTCCCTTTTGTATGCTCTATACATTGTATTGTCAAATAGTCAAATATTCACTCTTATCCTCTCTTTGGGAACCATCCTTATATTCCGTTTAGGTCCTTAATCTGCTCCCTATGCACTCAGCCCCATCCTTCCTCTCCGCCAGCTGCACTCGGAAATCCAACATCTCTGACAGTAGATTTCCACATGATGCAATATACATCTAGAATGTCATAAAAAGTCACCGTGTAATTTTCAATAAATGGTATTAATAAATGGACCCCACACATAATATATTGAGTGGGTCATAGGCTTAAAGTAAATAGAGGCTCAGAAATATTAAGCTTTGTCCAAGGATGCGCATGTATTAGGAATGAAAACTGACCCTCCAACTTATATCTTCTACTCAAAATTCAGTTGACTTTCACCCCAGCATTGTTGCCACGCAATGTGGGAGAGGAGAAGTCTGGACCATCTTTCCCAGGATGTGTAGCAGAGTTCAGCTTGTTCAGGTTATAGCCTTAGAGTTAAAAAATTAAAAATTGAACAATGAAAAGCTATTTATAATTAAGAGCTAAATTAAAAGCAAAGGTGAAAAGTAAAGATTGGGGCCAGATGATTAAGACAGATGGGGCTAAAACTTAGAAGTAAAGAACATAGAGTATGAAGAGGAACACAGTACCAAGGATTGAATGTTTGAGGCGGCACTGAAGGGTCACATAACAGTGCCACCTGAAGGTATGAAATACTAAGTCATGCTTAGTCATCCCTCCAAAAGCAACAGTTTTAAAATCAGATATAGCTGAAATGAAATAATATATTTCTACTTGCTATCCAGAATAAAGGTGGTCAAGAAAGCAAGGCAAGAAATACATACTTATTAGAACTTTCAGCCATAACATGAGATGATAGAACCTATGATTGCTATGAATTATTATTTTAATTTGAACAAGCAAGGAGAATAGCATTTCATGTGTAAAGAATCACAAGGCAAAGACTGTTTTAGAATAGTTAAATAAAACAGAATATAAATTTATATATAGATGCCTTTTTAAATTTGGGTTACTATCCGCTATCTTGGAAATAATTATCTTCAGCATACTTGATGAATTATGCCTCCATTGTCAATTTAAAACATCTGTTTATTTAAAATGAGGTCGTCTTTGTTTATTAGTCTTTACTGACTATCAAAAAAGAGTGCACTTGAATATTCTCAAGTATGTATAAATTGTACATGTATTACCTAGCAGGGGTCCATCCTCAATCAATATTTTCTCAGAATGATATTTCTCAGGAAGGAAGAAGATTTTAGTTAGGCTAACAAATTATTATCTTTCACAGGAGAACTTCAGGCAGGACTCTCATTAATGAATTGGCTGATAGCAGTTCCTTGTTTACAAGTCATAGCATATACTCACTTATAACAGTAGGAAGCAGGCATGCAAAGAGCAGCTTAAGAAAGGGGGTGTAAAGAGAAGAGAGTGCAGTGTAAAAGATGAAACCAGACAAAGGAGAATAGTTATGTCAAAGTTACAGCTAGAAACAACCTAAGAGGCTCTATGTCATACAGTAGGACTCTGCCTGCACCGCATAAAAAGAGAATAATTCAAAGAGAAGGAAATCTTTTTTCTTGTAATCATGAAAGCCATTTACAGCTACTTTGATTCATTTCATGGTCTTAGGGACAATTATTTGGCTTTCATTGCTAAAGGTTCTCTTTAAAACAAAACACTTAAGAGTAAAGAATTCATTTATTTCCTAGTAGCACTATACATTCATTTGGAGTGTGCTTTGTTCTAGTAGGTGTAATTTTAAATTACTTCCAATCCACTGTAATGCCACTTTTGCAATTGATAATGTAAGTTTCATTCATTTTTTGCTACTCTGTCAAATAAATACAGAAAAGTTATTTCTTGGTCATATATAATGATAGTGCTGTTTAGGAAAAATAATTAAATGATACCATAGCTGCTATTTAATTATACTGGCTCTGCTGGGCTTAATAAGATTAAGTTACTTTCCTGTTTCACAATTCATTTTGTATTTCTCTCATTAATTCTATCAATTCATTTCAGGTTCCTTCCTAGGTGTTTCTCAATATTTTGTCTTCTCTGTTCATATCCCATAAAGAAAGCATGTGACCACAGTTGAAATCCAGTTTTCAAGTGTTCTAGATTAGAAAAATAATGAGAAATATGTGCTGAGTTGGGTCATTTGCATTTAACATTGGATTCTAATATCAATATTGATAGATTCTGGAATGATAATACTTATTTACCAAATTAGGACAGAGAAAAAAATAGTCTCTGCATGGACTTGGCCAGTTCTCTCATACATAATCTTTCGCTTGCCAACATTTAAATCATTTTGAGGTACCCACTGAGTTTAATAGGAAGGTCCCCCACTCCAACCTCCAGGAAGGTCAGGTCACAGAACCACAATTTTAAATGTAAATGTCAAATTTCACTCTCCACCCAGCCCTATTCAATTATTTTCCTAAGAGGATTTAGAGTTTTTCTCTAAGATTTGAAGTTGAGAGAGGTCTACATATTACCCCAAATCTTCAAGAAATTGCATTATGCATTAGGCAATTGTATTATTCACCACACTGGGCTTGTAATCCAGATCATCCATAAGTATTTTGGAGAAGATACTTTTTCTCTGTATTGCTTTTTTTGTAATTTACTTTAATCAAAGAATGGTTCAACATTGTTAAGTTTAGGTTGGGTCACTTTAATTACCGATTTAAGTTTACATTAAAAAACAGACTTCAGTTGAATGTCTGGAATACACTTGGCACCAGCACTGTAGCAGCACAAACTGTAAAATATACATAATAAAATAACATCATGAAGTCATTAAATGTATATGTAAATATGACTTATTGGAAGGCTCTATAGATTCAACTTTTTGTTCCACTAGCCCCACAGAAAATATTCTTTTAGGATAACCTCGTACTAGATATAACTAAATTGCAGTCAAGAAATTCCTTATATTGAAAGAAATTCTGAAAAGTTAAGCTGTGTGTATGTATGCCCGTTGAGGAATGGGAAGGAAGTAGAAAGAAGTTACTTTGTTCTGCCTCATAATACTCATAAACAATTTGTGTTCCTTTCTGGTACCAACATCATTTTACAGCCCTATGATAAAAATATTGGTAATTGAGGATGCTGAATTTATAGCAATTGCTTAGTTGAAGTAGTTCTTTCGTGTTTTGTGGTGTTTCTCTGAGACCAGTCAAGAGAGTGTAGTACCCTCAGATACACAGAGGGTTGCCTGAAAATGATTCATCTCCCTAATATCTACTTAAATAAAATTCATTATCAAATTTTGAAAATGATTCTAATGCAAGAGTATTAGTTTCAGCAAGGCTGCTTCAACCCTATTTCAAGCTTCTGTGGACTTAAACTATAAGAGATTCCTTATCAGAGTTCTTTCTAATTCAGATGAGCTCTCTGGCAGGTTATTGCCAAATACTACTCCAGTTCATTCACTGTACCTCTTCTTTTATCTTCATATAACTTTTGAAGTTCCTTTTGGAAATAAAAGTTTATCTTCCCATGAAACTCAGAAAATTTTTTATAGATGTGAAACAAAGAGCTGGAGATTTTAGCCATTTATGTTAGAATCTCTAAACTTTCTATTCATAAAGCTACCCTTAAATTTTTAAAAGGAATAAGGATGTACCTTGAATACAATAAATGATAAATGGTTATTGAATAAATGAAGGAACAAATGATTCAATAAAAAATACAAAACTTAAACAGTAGATTGTCAGCATTTTTCTCTTTTGGTCTGCTAAGCTCCTTGTCTGAGGAGGCCATTCATACCATTTATTTCAAATGTACTGACGTTTGATATATGTTACAGAGCAGTGTTTCCCAAATAAGATTTTCCAAAGGTGGTAATAGGTATGTGAAACAGGTATGTAAGATAATAATAAGTATGTGAAAAAAGTTGTCTAGCTAAATAATATTTGGGAAATTGTGCAAAATATATTCCTCCACCCCTCTTTAACATCAAAGAGCATGATAATTTCTATGATAGAGAAGCCTGCTTAGTTTCCTTTAACACACCATTTCTCAAAAATATTTTACCATAGAACCCTGTGAATATCTCCTAGTATACAGTCATTCATGCAATATTGTTTTGAAAAGATTGCTACGTGGGATTTCTTCCAATTTTCACCACTGAGTTTCCTAAATACCATATGTTAAGCCAATTATTTGAAGAATGTTTTAAGAAAAGTCTTTTTAAAAATTTCTGACAGCATAAGCACCTTTTTGTATCTGGAACATCAATAGGAACTGTCAAATGATCTCATTAAAACAGCAAAAAATGACATGCATGAGAAGTAGTAAAATATTAAGTGATGAGGTTGGGGATAATAATTATACTCACTAGGCTATAGTCATTCCTTGATTTCTTGACTGATTGATTGACTGACTTAATGCATTTATCCACAATTACCTATGTGGCAGACACTGTGGTGGGTGACTTTTTATATTTAAATTATGAGCATCGCCAACACACCAGCCATTGCTTGAGATCATGGGATGGCTAACTATGGCCTACAGAGCAAATGTGGGCCATTATTTATTGTAAATAAAGTTTTATTGGAACACAGCCATAGTGGTTTATTTACATGTTGCTCATGATTGCTTTTGCACCAAAATGGCAGGTGTTGAGTAGTAACAACAGAAACCATCTGATCTGCAAAGCCCAAAATATTTACTATCCAGACTTTCAGAGAAAAAGTTCACCGACACTTGTCTTAGATAATCTGCATGTTAAGTCAAATGATCTTGCAATAAGACTTTAAAGAATGTACTGCTCTCCTTGTTTCAGACATTAAGAAGTTAAATTTCAGCATACGGTGAATGATTTGTCTTGTTTTACTTAGGCAGTAGATAATATATCTAGGATTTAAATCCACCTGATTGAGCCAGGCATGGTGGTGAACTCCTGTAGTCTTAGGTACTCAGCAGGAGAAGATTTCCAACCTGGGCAACATAGCAAAACTGGCTAAAAAAAAATAAAATAAAACAAAATCCACCTGGTCAACAATGAATTCCATTAGCTTTCTTCTATACTTTAGGTATCATAATGGTACTCAGCACATTAATTTTGGGGGAGGGGAGGAATTAAAATATTTCTGAAATATCTTTTATGTATCTGAGTAACCAAAGTAAATTCTATTTTATAAATTAGTGTTCTATTTGCATGGATCTCATTAGCATATTTCAAAACAGTGCACTTGTGTTCATTCACTTTTGAGTATCTGCCTCTCCATCACAGGCATTACTGTGGCTAAATAGCTCCTCTGTTTCAATGCCTAATAGTTCTCCCTCCCTGGACTATTCCTCATGCAGACCACATTTTGTGAAACGTTGCTCTGTTATACAAAGATAAAACATTCCTATTTTTGACATATGATTCAGTTTTTTTATTCTCATTAAAAATCTGAAAAACTACTTCTCTTTGATGGCCTTTAATTTAACTTAGCATTTGATTTATTTGTTTGATTAAATATCTTGATCTTTAGAGTATTGTTTTGGTTGATTAAACTAAAAAGGGGTATTTTACTATTTAATCTTTATAGACAAGGTTCATTTTCTTTTGATTTTGTTTTTATTTTTCATATTGAAGGTAGAAAAAGAAAAGCTTTTGTTTCGATCCACTGGGCGTATGTTTTGGTCTCTGGAGAACACAACAGATTTAGCCATTTCTAAAATGAAACAAAGAGGAAAGTCAATACCAAGAGGTTCAGAGAAACTTCTCAATTCTAATCAAGTCACTTTAACAAAATCTACGAAACATCTAAGAGCTGTGATGCTGTGTATGGAACACAAGACAGTGCCTGACTAAAGAAAGCAATACTTTCTCATGGGGCAGACCTGGTATACACACTGGAGAAGAAAATAGAGGTGGTAGAAGATGCTTCTTCATAAACGTTATGGGATATCACCTATTTATCCTTCAGTCTGAAGATTTCTGATTGTTTTTTATTTAAATGCAGTAGTAACAGCAAAGAGAAACTAACACAAAGATCAATCACCACATTGGTGCCAAACAGAAATGTCCCTGACTCTGACCTCAATACAATCTAATGGCCTGCCCACTTTGGTCAGTAGTTTCTGTTTATTCCTTTTAAGTCAATATTTATTTAACTAGCTATATTATGTCACAATTATTAATAATTAGTAGACCTTGATTAGTTTAGAACAAACTATTTGAAGAAATAGAAAAATATGAACTTACACCTTGAGGAAACGCTCAGTATCAATCATTCACTCACTCAACACATAATTATTCCATGCCTATTACGTGTCAGGCACTGTGCGTGACTCCGTGGAACACATCAATATGACCCTATCTCTACTTGCTGGAAAATGTGCCGCCTAGTGAGAGAGATAAAAGTATTACAAAGACGTAACAAGGTGAAAAATAAACTGTTAACGGCTGACATATAATAGCTCCTTTTGGGAAGAGAACTATTTTTAAAAACGTGCCTTGATAGGCCACTTTGTATAGAGCATGAGCCCTAAATCATAGGTGTTTTAGAGACCTAAGTAACTAAGCCTAAAGTTAAATTGCATTTAGAAGTGAAAGAACCAAAGAAGTGGCTCATTCAGAAGACAGTAGAAATGTGGTTGCTACATATAGAGAAATTCATCAGGAACTTTTAGCTGTGGGGCAGCCAAAACAATAAGCATAGGAATGCCTAATATAGAATCTTAAGTTGAGTCTGTGTCTTGGGGAAATTAGAACCCTCCTTATGACCTGCCACATCTTCAGTGGGTTCTTGTTGTTACTGTTCAGTTCATCTTTTGTTATTGTTTTGATTGATTGATCAATTGGTTGATTTCTGTGGAAAATGAGACAGGGCCAAGTTTCTCATTTATATTAAATGTTGTTTAGAAAAAAGACAGCTTTCATGACTCCAGAGGCAGAAATGACCAAAAAATGTAAGCTTCCTGGAAATACATAAAAATGTGGGGGAATTTGGGAAGGACTTTAGTTTTGTACAGGGCTATTGGACATGGAAAGTTCAAGTAAAAAGAGCTTATTTAGTTGTGTTCTGAGTAATGCAAAACCGAAAATGCAACTTGGAAAGTAGTGTCCCCCCATATATATACACACACACATACACACACATATACATGTCACATACAAACTTATAAATATTAACAATTTGCTAGATAACATTATGTACATTATGAAAAAATAATAGATTCTGTTCTCCTGGAGTAGAATTCTGGAAGGCTTACCAAAAGAGTAGACAGAGATATAAAGGTCATTTCATGAAGGACAATGAATACCATTATGGAAGTAAAGTATGCACATGAAAGAGTAACTCAGTCCTGTTGGACCAAGAGATGCTTAAATGTAAGTCAGAAAATAAGACTAGAAAGAAATGGTTGTGACTTAATAAAGAAGCAGCCTGGATTCTAGCCTATGGAGTTTGGACTTTAGACAGTGAGAAGAAAGTGCAGAGTTTCTAACAGGAAGTGATATGATTAAAAAAGTTGATAAAAACTATCTAATGGTAATAGTTTATGACAGTTAGAGGATGGAGGAGGAAAAAAACAGTAGACGGATGAGAAAGAATGGTGATCAATATGACAGCAGTTGTATTTGGAATGAAGATCATAATGGGTACAAGAGACACAATGGAGAAAACAGTGGACTCTGTTAATTTGGGCGGATATACATCTGAATACTCTGCTTTAATTTTGATAATACCTATTGTATGAATCTTGTTATGAACTAAGATTTCACCTCACACTATGGAATTTCATCCTTGTTTTTTGTCCCTGGTTCTGATAAAGACTTGTGACCTAGATTCAACTAATATAATATTTTATCTGAGGACTTCCAATAGTTGACCCTATAACCCAAAAACAGATAATGAGAAAATAACTGTAATAGCGACAACAGCATCTAGCACCAGTGTTTTAACAATATTTCCTGAAAGAATTGAATGCACTTAATGTTTTCACATTCTCATTGCTCATCTCCTCAATTCTCTTCAAATGCATTCTCATCATTAGCCCTTGACTGAAATAGTGCTTGCCAAAGACAACATCCATTTGATAAGTTTGAGTCACTTTCTTCCTAAGTTTCCACATTTCCTCCTATACCACGGGAGTCTCAATTATTTAACAAGTTTCCCTTATAACAAATCTCTAAATGTTAGAGTACTCCAAGATTAAGTCTTCAGCCCTCTTCTCTTCTAAATTTGGGCCCACATCTTGAATGAACTAATTCCATTTTATGGCTTTAAATACCACATAACATACTTAAAAACTCAAAATTATATTTTTAGTCCTTTCCTTTCCTCTGACATTCCTATGTTTCTGCTTAATAGTCATTTCAAATTTAGTATATCCAAAATAGAATTATTGATTCTCAGTCTCCCTGATTCTCCTTCAAGTTTAGTATCTATCTAGACCAACAGTAGACTAGATAGAGCTTGCTAGATAGACTAGATATATATTAGTCTATCTATAATACACATTATCCCATCTATGCATATTTAATCACCCTGTACTTGCTAGATAGGTACTAGTCTGTCTAGCAAGTTCTAAGAAGCAGGAACATGTTTTAGCTTCCCCTCCACTGTTACCTGCTGCCTAGAATGCTTACTAGCATGGAGAAGGTACAAAATACACATTTGATAGATACATGAATATTTACATGAGGATATCTAACAGGCAATAAGAAATACCCCCTACATTTCATTAGTGAAGATATTGAGGATGATCAAAATGAAGTGTATTTTGCTAGGTCACAGTTCCATCAGTGGCAGACTTGACTGACCTACTGATCAACCACATCAAGCAGTTTCATCGCCACTTGTCCCCATACTTCAAGTCTTCAAAAGTGCTTTGAGAGTTACTGGGTCTGTTACAAATTTCACCTGCTTCTGTACTGAATATCATATTCCTCACCTGCTTCTGAGTTTGTCCAACATTCAGGAGGGAAACACATTTGAGATTCAGGAAGAACAAAAGTCTTCCCAACAGTGGTGGATGTCTATGGTGGTGTTTCTGACTGACTAGTAGCCAAATTCTCATTCTTTTTCAGGTTATGCCTCGATGCACACATTTTGGTCAAGACAAGACCCTTTCTCTTACTACAAAAGCCAGTGTGTGCAAGCATTCCCTCCTCTTTCTTCCTGGTAGCCAGATTATTCCATCAACCAGAGACCCCTGATCAGGACCTTGAATCTGACAGTAGGAACACAGAGACATGGGGCTCTCAAAGAGTAAGAATTCATGGTGCTGGTGGTGAAGCTGATATAGTGAAGGAGCTGTTATACATACTGTCCTATGGTCAGTTATCAGTGGTAGCATTCTAAGATGACATCTCGTGGCAGGACCTTAGGTGTTAACACAGCTTCCATTCCTTATGAGCTGGGGCTACTTGTCTGCTGATTCTACTTAAATTAGCCAGAGTTGTTTTATTTTGTTTGCGACTTAAAACACTGACCGGTTCATCAATGGCTTTTACACCATTTTTTTAGTAACTGAATAGCACTAATGTCGGCCCACTTCCAACATTTAAAGCTATCTTGTTTATGTCATATTACCTCAGAAACAAGTCTGATGATTGGTTTCTTAATCCAATAACAAGGTTCAAATTGAAGGACTAACAGCTCAAAAATAAGTCATCTATGGATCTCATCTTGTTTTTGGATTAAAACTGCATTCTATGTACTAAGGCATATACGGGTAAAAATTTTAGACACCACTTGAAGAAGAGTTATTTTGTAACAGAAGAACTTGTGCCACCAGCCTTTCTTTAAAACACTGTATGCCACTATTTCTTTAGTAAAAACTTATTTAGTGGTTTAAGTTTCAGCTTGTTCAAATGCTTTCTGAGCACCACTCTCTTGCTTACACTCTATCACCAACAGTGTCTCTCACCATCTCCCACGTAAATCTTCTCTCTCACAGTAAGAGAGGAGGAGTGGGTAATATGATCTAACAGAATTTGGGACATTGGCCAACTTTATTCAAAGCGTGGCAGGTGGTATGATGGGGCCTTATGAGGGAGAAAGTCCTGGCTTAAATTTTGTCCTAAGTCAGGTATGCAGGCAGCTTTATCAGAAAGCTCTGCATTAGTTAGGTATTAGGATCCATAGGCAATTCTGTCTTGCCAACTTCATGAGAGAGAAACAATTGAGACAAGGCAGTACTTGTAAATTTCTCAGCCTATTCCCATAGGCTTCCTTAACAATTCATCCTGATTCCTATAATATCTTATACTAGTAATGCTTAGACTTTCTCTTAAGAAAAAAAAAGAGTATATAGACACAAAACGCATATTTGTGTTCATAAACACACATGGTTTTACAGAGAATGTTATGAAATTCACACATTAACCCCTAGGTACATCTATTACAAGGCACCATCATCCTGCTTATACAGTCATTTATTACAACACTTGGAGCACTGTGCTGTCCTTGGTAGCGTTCATGATTCCTACTATTAGTCTTTGAGCTCCATAAGGATAGGAGTCCCTTATTATCTTATTTATCTTTTTATTCATATCACCTTGAATAGTCTCTGGCATACATTGGACACAAGAAATGTATATTCAAGGAAAGAGTGATTCAATCTTTCAAATTGTTACCAACAGATGAGACTAGCCAGGTGCCTCATTATCCCACCTATGCATATTTAATCACCCTATACTTCAAGGATCTTACCTGTGAAGAGGATGTACAAACTCCTCTTATTTACTAGAGAATTATGAGCACTGACTCTAGTAACAACTACTAAAAGGCACTTTGCAAATGTCAAGAGGAACAACTGTGTTGATGAAATATAATGATTTATATAATTTGGGTAAATACTATTCATTTGTCTCCCTGGGCGTTTCAAGGAAGAGAAAATTAGGCATGGAGGCATTTCAGAATAATCCCATTCCTCCAACGAAGCAAGAAGAACATTGTCAGTGAGAATAAGCACCATAACCAATCCCTTTTTTATGAGCACTTCCTTCTGCTTGTTCTCCAGATATTGGGAAATCCACTTAATCTGCTATGTAAAGGCTGAGACAAATGAGGCAGACAGGAGTAATGCCCTCAGTTCACTGGGACATGAGAATAACTCTGATCAAAGAAAGTTACCCTCTGACTCCTATACTAAGCTTATGAAGATAATGTATTTAATAAAATCAGATCTCATATTTCACACCTGTTTGAGATACTTTCAAAGCCAGAGAGTGCTTCCTCATTGTACAAGATTTCACAGTTGGTCCAGTGCAGTACACCATGAAGAATGAGGCTAATGCCAGACCTCAAGGTGAGACAATGAATTCCCAGAGTGACTAGGCTGAAGAAACATGAGACTAGAATCTTTTGATCCAAGAACAAAACAAGTGAACAAGTGACTTCTTTGCCTCCCTTCTTTCTAGTCAAATGAGACTTTCCTGGCATTTCTGCAGCATCCATAGGTTGCCAATTTTCTAATCTCAGTAAGGTGCAACCAGGAATTGGGAAGGGCTCCCAGAATGCACCTGCCCTCTGTGCCTATACAACACACCTGGGAGCACTAATTTTAGGTTCTCATCGGCTGTGACAGCAAAGCTGTAGCATCAGTTAATTCATAATCAGCAAAGGGTAAGTGTGCTTATATATTGTATGTTAGGAAGTCAAGAGGATTCTTGTATAGCTTTTCACTTAACTGTCATCATCAGCCGGGGGATGCTTTCAGGGGGAAGTAGTGTTAGCTATACAATTGTTCCAGGAGGAGACTGAATAACTTCACAGGTCCCAGAAGAAATAAAGTACCATCCTGGTGTATATCTAGGGACTTCTGTTACAGACATGGAAAAGTTCCATGATATTTCCTTTTGTAAAATAATAAAATCCAGATATATCTGAAAGAATAAGTGTAAATATATTTAAATTATGTAACATAAAGAACAAAAGGAAATGTATTGGACACCTTCTTGTTCTCACCTTTATAAACTTAGGCAAATTAATTGGCCCCTCTAAGCTTTAATGTCTCATCTTTTAAAACAAAGATGGAAAATACTTTACAGGGTTATTTAGCCTAACACATAGCAGGCATACAAAAACATGTTCACTTCTCTACCAACAAGTCTAATAAGGTGTTCATTTAATCTAAAACCCACTGCCTTCAGTTCACAACTCATGACTTGAATTCAATAGTGTGTTTGACTTTTATAAATTCACACACAATCCACATAATTTACATTTCAACAACTGGATCTGAGATGCAGTGAAGGTATTCAATACTGAACACTGCAATCAAGGCATGGCACCTTACTTAAGCTAACGCATGATTACCCTTCACTGCAGACCTATAATTCATCAATTTGTTCCTTACAGAAGCAGAAAGGCTTAAACTAAAGAAATTGAGGGCATCAGGACTCAGAAAATGCTCCTTAGATTCTTCCCTAGATGCTCTCAGAAACACATTGCCTGACTATCTTTTCTAACTCAATAATAATAAACGGATTTGGGGATTCATGGAACCACTTCATGCCTACCCAGATTTGCTGTCTGTTTAAGGCACCACATGAGTGAGTTTTTCCTACCAGTCAGATGAGTCACTGCTCCATCAGAGTTTTTGAATATGTCAGAACTTATGCTCTAAAGTTGGGCAACGAGAAACATAACATGTGGGCACCAATACATTCTTCACTCTCTCTACTAAAATGGTAACCAAAAAAATGACCTTCAGTGGCATAAAGAGCGAGGCTAATAAGATAATTAGTTAAGAAACTCTTTAGATAGTCCAGGGAAATTAAAGAAGAGCCACATTTCTAGAGTAATTTATGGTAGTTCAGATGAGAAATCTTGTTGATCCTTTCCAAGTTACAATTATTGTGTCTTCATCTTTAAGCTTTTACTTAGAGCCAGACAGTCAGAAGCTGGGAAGTGATGAATTTTAATTCACACTTTAGACAAGGAGAAATGATACATGGAGAAAAATTTACCATGAAAGCAATATTGAGTAAGGTAACAGGCTACAGTTTCTTCCTTTGGGTTTTCAGTTTTTTTTGTTTGTTTGTTTTCTTGATATCTTGCCTATGTATGTATGTGTATGTGTGTGCTTAACTGTTTTGTACTTACTTCCCAGTAAAAAAAATGTAGTTGACCCTGTTCATCAGTGAACTCACTCATAATTCTCAAGTTCCTTCCATGCCACTTCCTCTACAAAGGCTGGGAAAGCTAAACAATTATTTTGTATCACCTACTGCAGGTAGCGGTGATCATGAGATACAGAATCCACCAACGATACGGTCAGTGAGATGCAAAGCAAAGTTTGCTGAGGGCTTCCGGGAAGGCTTTTAGGTTTTCCTAGATTAACGGGTAGCATAACCCCTTTTCCTTCTCCCTATGCCTTGCTGCCTTTAATATGAACATCATGCCTGAAGCTAAGGCAGCTATCTTGAAACTGTGCAGCAGCAATCACTAACAAAAAGAATTGTAGAAATACTTATTGACTTTGACATAATTAAGCAGCTGACCAATGACAAAAGATGTCAACCACTAATCTTATTAAGCAAGAAAAATATCTATTTAAGATTTTAAACATATTTTATATTAATTATTGCAAATACATTATTATTCATACATGGTAGTTTTGAGTGACTTTTCTATTATTTTCTGTGTATACTCTAATACATTTTAACTAAAATAGATAGCTCTTGTAACCTGGGCTAGTCAGAGCTACACAAGATTATTTACTATGTTTTGCTGGACCATATTATGAAAGCTATAATAATTTTTAATGAGGAAAGAGTTCCACAGATCATACCATTAGTAACTAGGGGTGATCTGTTAAATCTAGCTATCAGTTGACAGAATATGGGAGGAAATAAGAATGAAATTCCAAGACAATCAGAAAACAGCATAAGAAAAAGAGAGAGAGACCAACAGAAAAAAAAAAAAAAACCTAGGATTAAAAAGCCAAAATAAAAAGCTAATGAGAAACATGAATGGAAAGATGGATCCTGAAATTAAACTTCTAAACTGCAACCTGGACATATTATTAAAAAGGCTGGTTGAGGCAAATGCCATGGATTCCATTTCCATGCTACTTCTTTCCTTTCACTTTTGATTTCTGACAAGCAGCTTCAATCTTGTGTCCCCACTCTTTACTTCCCCTCAAGTTTCCTCTTTCTGCCTTGTCTTTCTCACAACTCCAGATTGCTTGGATTGACTGATAATTTCTCACCATGCCTACAGGAAGCAGAAATGGTATAGTAAAGATGACAAGAAAAATGTCAACTGCAACATTAAAATGAAGGCTATGTCTTCTCCACCGAGGGGATAAAATAAGGAGCATAGGATTGAGCACAGTTCAAATTCTGCTATTGAAGAGGGAACATGTAGAACTCGTCACTTGGCATAAGCTCACTTGGCATAAGCTGTGAGGAAACAGGGTCTTAATTATAGGTTGTGAGGAGTAGATAGCTATTACATTCTTAACCTTGAAAGAAAAGTAGAACAGAACAGAGGACTAATTACCCAAATAAAACAAACATATACTCAAATCTACGGCATTGTGCATCGCTCAACTAAAATTGCTAAAAGGAATGGTAGAATACTCAACCTCTGTATCAAAATTAATTATAATGATTGTGTTTAAGTACTCAATATAAAAATGTTTGCAGCTTGTCTAATTCACAGACTCTCCTTCATTTAAAATCTGGTGATAAAAATGATACAGAGTATATGATAAAAACTAAAAGCCCTGGATAATTTTTTAATAAAGTTTTATTTTAAGGGAAAAAGACATACAAAAAGATGTTATTATATGTTTGAGAGTATTATAGGCAAACAGAAAATAAAAAGTATACAGAAAAAAGAAAAAAAGCAATTAGATAACAAAAGACAGAGATTTTTTTGTGTATTTTAAGAGTGTTATGTATTATCTTTCTAGTCTCATCCCCCTCCGTTTTTATTTAAAGCTCAAAAACAATTGAGGGAAACATAAAGTGAATTCCTATAACTCATATGGACTTATTCCACAAGTTAACCTTGACATCATAAGAACAATATTTAGAAACCTAATATATCACTTTTTCAGTGGCAGAACAGGAAAACAAGGCACAGCTTACTAAGTCCCTGTTCTTTGATGTGTGAAGCACAAGTTGTACAGTCTGAAACTGTCAGATCATCATATGCTGTCTCCACATCCCATAGGGACTAGGAAAGTAGCATGAAAAAAAAAACCTTAGCAGAAATTGTGAAGAAGAGGAAACGAGAAGAATTAATTTACAGGAGTTTTATATCACATATTGTACAGAAAGGAGAAATATTCAGTAAGCTTTTAAAGAAAATATATTAATCTTAACACAAGATTAAGAGAGAGAGAACAATAAAAGTATGTCTCTGCTATAGTTAATAGGTAGGATGGAACACACAGTAGAGAAATGAACAAGGTTTAAAAGCCAGGTTAACAGGGCTATAGTTCTGGCTAGGCTAATACTTGTTACCTAGGCTAGAGATTATTAACATGAGTTTCTATACAAACAATGTTTATTTTTTTCTATATACATTTTCTAGGTGAGAGGGGCTATAGTTAGAATCAAATTCCTAAAAGAGTCTCTGATCCAGAAAACATTAATAACTATTCTCTAATGCAAATCCATTACTCCATCTGTGTCTTACTTTCCTCGTCTTTATAATGGGAACACCAACATCTATCCACTTTTAATTGTTCTGAGGATTTAGAAAGCATACTAAGGAGAAAAAACTTTGGAAAGTTGATATGTTATTTAAATATAAGTTAGTCTTATTCTTTTCATATGTTTTTTAGAAAATTACTTTTAATATGAACATGGAGTTTTATATGAATTCATCGAACAACAGTTCAAAATTTGGCTCCTTCTTCACCCTGTATGAGATAAACATAAGATTCTTTAGGTAATATATCAGTGAAGAAAGAAATATCTTCTTATGGTAATATATTTCAGTACTTTAAGTTGTCATTATTAAAGGTTAACAACATTATTGTCAACGCAATGGAAATAGAATGATAAAAACAAATCTCTTATTTGGGATAATATAGATCAGTATTCATTGTTTGCACAGAATGTGACAAATATAAGCCAAGAAATAAGATCTTTTTATGATGATATCATGCAAAACAATGCAGTTAATTAGTCTGAACAAAAGTTATGGTCAAAGGTGATTCTCACAGTCCTTCAGGCATCACTGTGCATATTGGCGCATTCAAAATCTGATGAGCAAGGCTGCGCTTTTAGCTGGTTTGATTTACTGACAACTGATACGGGAAACATTTAATAAAACCCTTCATTAATAGATTTTGTTTTCTTCTCTCTCTTAGACAAACTCCTAGAAATTTGCTGTAAATATCTCATTAATATAAATAGGGCAAAGAAGGATAATTAGTTTTTATCATCAATCAAGTTTTCAACTTCTATACCCCAGTCAATGTTTTCAACAGTCTCAGTATTTAAAGTAAAGTAAAAGGAACTCAGTATTGTGAAACCTCACAAGAATCAGTTGTAAATTAACTTTCTTGGAACCAACCAACTCTGAAAACATGCCTTGGGCATCAGTAAATTTTGTGCAAATCCTATGGTAATTGGGAAGATACTATTTCTTCAGAATTTCTAATTATGGTCATATGAAAATATAACCATAAAAAAGAAAGCATCTTGGAAGTAAGTAAGCTTTATATCTAATAGGAAAATGGTATATAGAGTGGCTGATTCATTGTCTTATCACAAATATGTTCTTTATAAATTTCATGCTTCCAGTTACTGGCCTATTAAAGTTATACATCTGTAGAGCGAGTTTGGACTCCAAAGGCAAGGCACAAGACAGATGTGGGTACAGGGAAAGAGTGTACAGCAAAAATCTCACAGAAGTATCATGCCTTAGCTGTATACAAGAAGTCTAGGTTAGCATAGAAGACTAAAATATGTGTTGCCAGGATCTATTTCACAGTATACTAAAGGCAAATGAGAGTTTTTAATTAAAGGGTAGGATATTGAAACTCAACACAGAGCACTAAGAAAGATAATAAGCCATTCTCACTGGATGCAGGAAAGGTTACCTAGTTACCAAATACATTTTGGGAGAAAGAAATTCTAAAATTAACTAGGGATGAAGTGGCTGCCCCTTTCCCCTTAGATTCATATATACTGTAATGTGGTTGGGAAATTTCCCTTAAAGAAAGTTGGAAAATTTGGAAATTATATCACCACTTGAAAATCAGAGGAAATTTTCCCAAGCAGCTGAGAAGCCTTCATTTCTAAGGATGTGTCTTGCAACATCACTCTTAACAGCTGCCCGAAGGAGATGGGCAATGGCTGGGTGCCTGGGCATTAGCTTTGCAAGTTGGCTCCACAGGTACAGAAAGCACTGAGCCAGATCTGTCAGAGGCTGATTCAAGACTCCTCTATCTAAGGTAAAATACACATGAGGTTGAAGCACATATAGACTGTTTGAAGGGAAATGGTGTGTGTAATTGGGTGTCCATCTATGTCACTGGCTTTGTTCAACAATTTTGCTGATTTTCTGTCGTTTTTACTTAACATAATTAAACTTAGATTCTACCATAGAGTTAAAGATGATAAATTCTTCATTGATAGTATAAGAAATTATCTAACATATGTTCTATCAAGTTCTGACGACAATCTAGCTCACAACATGGGTCTATGGCTCCAAAGAGACATGCGTTTAGGAAAGAAAGAACTCAGAACATTTCCCATTTACACATTGGAACAAGAATGTGAATCAGGATTTCAAGGATAAGGTTAAATAGTAAAAAGAGATATGAAGGAAATGGAAGTTCTAAGTTTAATATGCATGATTTCATCCTATCAAAACCCTAAGAAAATTTACAGTTGAGAAATATGAGACTCAAAAAAATTAAAACATAATTCTCTCACATTCCAAAAGTCATAGACTGGTTTAGCTGATATTTAGACTCCATGTTCTGAGCCACAAACATATCACCTACCAATATTCAATAATCTTTCAAGTTACATGCCCTCAGGGAAACTGTAATATTATTTCTTGCCCCCACAAAAAATCCATAGAAATAGCTACTGTTAAATTGAAGAACAAATGAGCCCTATTCTAGTTTTGTTAGGAATAAGTTCAATGGGGAACCAGCACTTGGTTGGGCTTCCAACAAAAATAACAACCTCACATTTTAGAGACAACTAAAATTGGAAGAAAACCTTTTTTGTTTGTTTGTTTGTTTTGTTTTTTAGTTTTTGCCAGGGCCTGGAACAAGATTAAGAAAAATAGATGGAAGCCTATCCCTGTTTTGCATTATCCTACCTAAAGGAAAAAAAAGAAAGAAAGGAAGAAAGAAAGAAAGAAAGAAAGAAAGAAAGAAAGAAAGAAAGAAAGAAAGAAAGAAAACTTAGTTCATTACTCCTTCACTTCCTAGTTGCTGGCTCAGAGATTTAAGCTCTTTCACAAATACAAAATTGGGCAACCATTCTTCCATGTATGGCACAGATTCTTTCCTTTTTTTTTAAAGCGGCCAGAGAGCATTGACTGATTAAAATGATGTTTTTAACTAGTTTTGCCAATTTTTTTCTAATTTCAAAAATAGAATATTTAAAAACTTAGAAAAGTAAAAATTTGGTAATTTTATTTTTTTACTTTGTTTAGTTTCTTTTTGAAAGCCAGAAAATAGGCATAAACAATAAAAATGAAATCACAGAAAAGAGTTAACTGATAAATATGTTTTTAAAAGTTTAACCCTATTAAGTATCAAATAAGTAAAAGTCATAATGAAATAAGATTTAAAAATTGACAGAGTAAAAAGCATTAGGGTGAGTTTAGATAAACTGTCATAATTTCTTCATGTGAATATAAATTAAAATAAATTTTTCTGGAAAGAAGTTTGTTTGTCAATAATATTTATATTAAGATCCATGAGAATGTTGTGTTAGAAACAGTATTTACACACTAAGAGTCTATGTTAAGGATAGAATCAAAGACACAAAAAAATGTATTATGAGTATATTTATTACAAGATGACTGATATAGGGAACATTAGGAGTAAAACTCTCAAAGGACAGAGTACCACTTTCATAAATTAAGTACAACAGAATATTATTAAATCACTAAATTTTTTTTTTTTTTTTGAGATGGAGTCTTGCTCTGTTGCCCAGGCTGGAGTGCAGTGGCACAATCTCGGCTCACTGCAAGCTCTGCCTCCTGGGTCCACTCCATTCTCCTGCCTCAGCCTCCTGAGTAGCTGGGACTACAGGCGCCCGCCACCACGCCCAGCTAATTTTTTCTATTTTTAGTAGAGACGGGGTTTCACCGTGTTAGCCAAGATGGTCTTGATCACCTCACCTGGTGATCCGACTGCCTCGACTCCCAGAGTGCTGCGATTACAGGCGTGAGCCACCGTGCCCAATCAAAATTTTAAAAAATAATTAGTGATGGGGGGAAACTGACTACCATATCAATAAAAAGGCACAAAAACTTATATAATATGACCCATATTTTCTAAGAACATGTGTGCATAATTGAAGAAAATATACAGAAAGGTTAAAAAGAGGTTTGCAGTGGTTATCTGGTTTTTGAGATTATAAAGATCATTTTTAGTAGTTCTTTATACTTTCCTATGTTTTCTAAGTATTAACATGTTTTTAAAAGACTTGATTCAGATATGCACATTAGAAATGAAAGGAAATTCCAGGACAACAGAAGCACTTAAGTGAACGTGAATACGTGGGGATGTGCCTGATATAACTGATGAGAATGCAGCCAGCATATGTGTTGGAGAAGGAGCCGGAAATGGGGTTGGAAAGCTAAAGTGTGAACATCTATCAGAAAACCTTGAAAATCAGGATGAGCCAATGATATTCTTAAATCAAGTAATGATTTGATAAATGTAAAGTTCTCTTTAGATTAATATAAGTCAGTGTAGCAGATGGCCTGGGTGGAGCAAAGGAATGGAAGTATATAAAAGAGTTATTAATTCAAATATACTAAATGCTTCTGGGAATTACATGACAATCAGAAATAATTCTGAGTTCTTCCTCTTGACAGAAGACATCATCAGAGTATCTGCACAAATTCCCAAAGTAGGGCTCTGGAGAGATTTAATCAAAAAACCAGTCAAGGCTGGGTGCAGTGGCTCACGCCTGTAAACCCAGCACTTTGGAAGGCCAAGGAAGGTGAATCACGAGGTCAGGAGATCAAGACCAGCCTGGCCAACACTGTGAAACCCCAGCTCTACTAAAAACACAAAAATTAGCTGGGTGTGGTGGCGTGTGCCTGTAATCCCAGCTACTCGGGAGGCTGAGGCACGAGAATTGCTTGAATCCAGGAGGCAGAAGTTGCAGTAAGCCATGATAGTGCCATTGCACTGCAGCCTGGCAACAGAGCGAGACTCCATCAAAACAAACAAAAACAACAGTCAAGATGGTAAAACCATGGAAAGGTGTCATCTGCAAGAGCAATTTAGAAGGCTCTTCCTCTAATTTACATTCTTTTGGTATAATATCAGAGGACTGGTGTTCTTCTCTGTTCTATAATGTTGCTCTGGTCATCTCTGATCTTTCCTGTTTGTCTCTGTAACAGTCCATTTTCAAACTGCTATGAAGAAATACTCAAGACTGGGTAATTTATAAAGAAAAAGAGGTTTAATGGACTCACAGTCTCACATGGCTGGGGAGGCCTCACAATCATGACAGAAGGCCAAGGAGGAGCAAAGGAACATCTTACAGGGCAGTAGGCAAGACAGTATGTGTAGGAGAACTGTCCTTTATAAAACCATCAGATCTCCTGAGATTTATTCACTATCACAAAAATAGCATGAGAAAGACTTGCCCCCATTATTCAATTACCTCCCACGGGGTCCTTCCCGTGACACATGGGGATTATGGGAGCTACAATTTAAGATGAGATTTGGGTGGGGATACAACCAAACCGTATCAGTCTCCCTGTGTTACTGACATCCTCTTTTCTCCTTTGGATGTGCTTCTAGCTTTCTTTTTTCTTCTTCTTCTTTTTTTTTAATCTCTGCCTAATTAGACTTAGAATGTCTACAAGACATCATCTAAATTTGAGACACACCTGATTGAAGTCTGGTTCACTCTCACTAATTATATGACTTTAAGCACATTGTGTAGCCTTAATTTCTTTATTGGTAAAATGGGAATAATTCTACCCATTTTGACAGGTGGCCATAAGGATTAAACTAAATCAGATTATAAGATGTGTCTAATACTATCAAAGGCACACAAATTTGTATCTTCGTTCCTCATATTATCTTCTGACATCAGAAGTATGAGAGTTTCTGACAAAGGCAAGAGGAAAAGTAGGCAGGGTTCATGCAGTTGGGGACCAAAGTTGTCACTGTGGTTATTAATGCTGGTTTTCTGTTTATCTTATTTTTAATAATTATTATGGCATCTTATAATCCAAGGGGATATAACTCAAATATTCAATGGTAAAAAATAGCTTTATTATTAGAAAACCAATTATTCAATTACCTCCCACTTAACTCCCAGAGTTAGAAGTGGGCTTCTAACTCTGCCCACTGGCTAAAGTAAGTTATTTTTAAAGAATAAGTTTGAATTTGTTAAATCTAAATGTGCATATTATTCCATCAGTTCCTAGAAATAAGGCTTAATGACCTACCCGGTGAGTCAGTGTCCTTGCTTGCATTTGTTTGCTTTATCTTCAGTAAGAATGAGTAAACATTAATCCATCCACCTCTGGCTTGCTCCCTATTGTGATGACTAACTGTCCCTGTTGCTTGCTATATCAGACTAAGAAATCTGTGGCCTCAGAACAGAGTGAATCAAATGATATGTAAATAAATAAAATGCAGCCTCTTGGCCTCAATGGCATCATGTGTTAATTGAGTTCAACTGGCCACAGCAAGACCAAATGAGGGGAAATGTTCTACCTGCTTCACTGCCATCGAGAGTTTAAACACGATGAAGCCTGGAAGACCACTGGAGGACAGCATAGTGTATTCTACCATATGCATTTTTCATGAGTTTTCTTCTTGCCTGGCTTTGTAAAACATTCATCCCAATAAATGATTTACCATGGCAGGAAAGATGCAGGAAATTGATGTGAGCTCACCTTCGAACATTATGAAGACCCTGAAGTCTAATCAGGTTCCAGGGAGGACTCCAAGGTGGCAGACATTTATGAACAGAAATGGGAAAAACACACTAGGAAAGCACTGCAAAGACTAATCTGTCTTTCATTTCATCTAACAATGTTCATTCTGAGTGTTCCTTCTTTGAAGGAAGGCCATCTGCTGTAAATTTATTTTTCATTAATGACAGTAACCTTTTAAACTCCATTAGCAGCTTCTTTCTCAGCCTAAATGTAGGGATGCCTGTGGGATATGAGAGATATACAACTTCTCTCCGGAGAGTGTGTTAAGAGTGACTCAGGGCTCTGTTTCCACAAAAGCAAGATGCAGAATACACCAGAAAGCCAGCACTGAACTCCCCAGAAGCAAAAGTCTTAAGTTTACAAAAGTGTCTAACCTTTGAAAAATAAAAGTAGAGCAGCACCGCGGAGTCCCTGGCTTTCTTATCTTTTACCAGGAAGTCCCATCCCAAGAGGTCACAGTGTTTTCAGAGAGAAAGAGGAGTAGATACTTGGAGTACCTAAATACTCTTTAAGGCACCTCTGGAGCTCACATACAGAGGGATAAGCAGGGTTTTAGGATCTGAGTTTGGGAGAGAACCAAACTCCTGAACATGATATGTATAACAAACAGTGTGGCAAAGTGTCATAAAAGGAATTATGGGTTTGAAAGTCAGATATAGATTTGAATCACAGTTTCTTTACTTACTAAAGAAATTAATATTTGATATTTACTTGTAACTCTGGCTTAAGTCCTATGCAGAAATTCCTGGGGTTTGGGGAAGAATGAGGGGTTGAGATAAGGATAGTGAAGTCATTGTAATTTTAAAAAAAAATCACCCTCAATATTCTTACTATTTACTTTTGAGAGCTTGTTTAATTCCCAAACTCTTTAATATTATATTATTTCCCCCATAAGATGTAAAGTGACCTTTTCAGATCCTCAGTGAGAGTTTAAGAATCCATGGAAATAAATGGGGAACTGAACTCATGTTGAACTGTGGTTGCTGGGTCGTGAGCCAGTGTTTGGCTTCTAAACACCAGGCTTCTACCATGTGTTCCAAATTCTAGACTTGGTAATATCATAAATTATCACTTGAAATATACCTTTGGGTTGTTCATAAATCTTTAAAACTTGGACTGTGAAATCCTAGAATTCTAAGAATTTTCTGTACTTTAGAAGACATATGCAGTGCTATAAATTATTTTTTTAATATTGCCTTATTTAGAATTTATTCCTGAATTGCATTCTGTTGGGATTTAGGCAATAAATATTTCATGCCCTTTGGGTAAAATAATTTTGGGGAAAGGATACATGAGTTCTTATGGAGGGGTAAACCACTTCGTTTTGCTTACACACATTTGGGATTTTTCATATGTGAATCTGAAGGGTTAATTTAGATTATACCAGCAAATGTGGTAATCCCAATAGTAGATGTGTTATACTTGTAAGTGAATCATAATGTCATCATTAACATATGCTTCCTCACTATCCACCAGGGTGTGAAATCATAGTGAAGAAATTAGAGTCTTCATAAAGTTACCTGATGTATTCATTTACTTAAAGGCTAAAGGCAAAAAAAGAAAAAAAAAACTTCTCAAATAAATATTCATTAAAAATAAAACCTGGCATCCATTCATTTTGTAATTTTAGGAAACTCTGGACAAATTTACCCAATAGTTACCTGAAACTAAAGTCCAGTTTCTTTCCAACTTTACTGTTAAGTGATTTAGCTTGGATAGATGGGACTAAAATACATTAGTCAAAAAACAGACAAAATTCATTCTCTTATACATCTGCGTCTCAGCTACACAGCTAGTTAGTTATATGTTAATTTCTCCTACCTCTCTGAAATAAATTCCCTCACATATGGGCAGTGAAATAAGTCAAACATTCTTTTCTTTTCTTTATACCTACGTATTGAAAATGAACACAGTACTTGTAATTCTTTGCATAGGCCAGCTCTTGAGTAGCCAAATATTTCCTTTAAAAATTATCCAAATTCCATTGCTCTTTTCCTTTAAAAGCAATAGTTCAGCTGCTGGTGACCATAGACATGTCTCTTTCCAGGGAGATATCAACATAGTAGTAGACCAATGTGGTAATGGCAAGTACCTTTTGCCAGATGCTTTGGAGGTTTATGGTGATAACACAATTGGCTAAGTGTGTGCTGCTGACAGAGTTATGGCCATGAGACATGTATGGCCCACTGAGATAACAGCCTTGAGTCTGTTGTATTTAGCCAGCAAGAGCTTTTGGAAAAGTAAGGGGTCATTCATTTTGCTATGGCATGAGTTTTGGGAACCTGCATTATCGAGGACAGACCTTAGTAGTTCCTTGGAACAGAAATAGCTAAAATGTCAGCAGCACAACAGTCCAAGTGGATTGGAGTTGCTAAAAGTAAACACTCCCCTTTGTTTTTCCGTAATGCTTTTCCTATCCCGCCTCTTTATTTATCTTCCCCTACATGCAACCATATTTGATTTTTCGGTAAAGCTATAGCTTTTTTCTCTCACTCTTCTGCATTGTTTTCCTCTCATGCCTGTGACTCCAGTTTTTTCACTGTTCACTTATTTTCACTTATCAATATATGTCTCATTTTCTTCCTATGTATATTTTAAAGTAATATTCTGAACTTTTCATTGATTCGTAACTATTCCAAATATCACACATAATGCTTCCTAAACTTCAAAGTGCTTTCTCTTACTCTCATGATTACTTTCCGTTGCTTACAACAATCCTATGATGTTGGTATCAAGAGATGTCTTCTTTTCATAGATGAGGACTCAGGTTCAGACAGATTAATTCTGCCCATGTTTTCTCAGTGTGTAATGCTCTGGTTAGAACCCCAGTCCATTTATGTTTCTACCTTATCACAGTTGCCTACTTCTCGCCATCTCCAACTGCTATGGCAGCACATCAAATTTCCTGAAATATAAGAAAATATGCACATTCTTAATGAAAACAAGCTATGTCTTTAATTTGCTCTGCTAATGGCAGAGCTGCAGAAAACTATCGACTAATCCTTTGAGCCTTGGAATCTGTGGTCTGTGCTGCAAAATATATCTTAATTAACCACAGAATCAAGAGATCAATGTGAGCCACTACAAGCACAGCACTGCACCAAGTGCAGCACGTGTAGGAAAGCAGGCAAATCCACAGGGCTTGCCCAAAAATGTGGAGTGTGCATCACTATGCTTATTCAGCCTGGGGATCACACCTGTGATAAGCTGAGGCAGTCACACTTCAACATCAAGAGGGTCATAGCACTAAGTTAAAAAAAAAAATCAAAAACATTTCACTATCTGCATTTATTTGACATAAATGTATATAGTATGACAATAACCTGTTTGATGTTTTCAAACTACTTTCCCATCCTAGAGTTTCCCCTTCATTTTTAAGGTTTAACTGATCTCTAAACTGCTCCACAATTACAACTAATATACATATAAAATGAACTACATAATGCATTTATTTCACATATAAAAATTGCATTCACACACTAGTGGTTCTTTTCAATATTTATAATTTATTTTGCAAATGTAGGTTTGATTAGTGATTCTTCAAAATAATTCTCTAAATGCTTTACATATATTAACTTATTTAATCTTCACAATGACTTGTAAAGTAGTTGCTAATTTCTTCATTTCATATGCTTGAGAAGTTAAGGAGAAAATTCATCATCAAAACAAAATCTAATGTCCAGATCAGTCCAGAATGAAGTACAATGCTGTAATCTATTTCATACAGAAGATATGATGATGCTCTTACAAAAATTGGGCTTATTATCTAGTCCTTTCTGAAAATGTACTTACCTTTCTCCAATGGTCTAACCTGCATCCGTGCCAACTGCTCCATTTTATGACTATAGTATCTCATTTCAGAAAACTCAGCTTTTCCATTAGAATAAAAAAAGTAAACAAATTTTCTCCCGGCCATAACCACATAGGAAAACATGGACATTAGATAATAAAGCCGAGCTTTAGTTCACACAATTCTTATACTTCATCAAGCTTTTCCAGATATTTCTGGTAGACTGAAGAACAATTTTAGAATGAAATTCTATTGAATATTGAATTGATGCTTAATTTCAGAATGCTCAACCTCCTGAAATTAACAAAAGGATCTCTATAAAAAAAAGTAATTTTTTAAAAAAATAGTAATTTTAACAGACTTCAAAAAAAATGAAGAGGTACAAGAATAGTAGTCATAATGATATGGGGTCTAGAATACCTACACAAAGCATTGCAAAAAGCAGGGGCAGGTAACAAGGCAGACAGGAGTGTTTGGTATACTGTCTGGTATAATGTGGTGGATTTAGTTGTTGACTTATTGATCAGTCTTTGTATTTTCTTTCAGCACTTAAATGAAACTCTTTAATCTACAAAGTCAGGTTACAAATCATCCAAGAAAATTTATTTTTTGTATTTAAAACTTGTTTCTGAAAATACTTAAAGCTAAACTATACTGTTTATTAAAAAAAAGAAAGATTTGAAAGTAAACCTTTCTAATACCAATAAAATACAACCCTTGTTATAACAACTACTTTTTATTGAATGTTCACCATATACCATATTTTTAAAACTGTTTTTTTATATATTAACTTATTTAATCCCCACAACAACTCTGTAAGGCAGATACTATTATTACCTCCACTTAGCAGATGAGGAAACAGCCCGACAGGTGAATTTGCCTTTGATTGAACAGCCTTATGGGCAGAAATGCACTTAAACTCAGGCAACCCAGTTCCAGAGTTGGTTTAAACCACCAAACAACATGACCTCTTTTTCCTAGTTTTCTGAACTCCATATTTTTAAGTTCAGAAGTACCCATCAGTGTCACCATAAATATATGATTTTCAATCTCAGTGGAGCCCCTGAGACACTTGGCCATCCTGGGGTGGTCACCCATTTCCACCCTTCACAGTTTCTTCTTAACTACCCATTTTCTTAGGTCCTCAACTCTACTGCTCTAAATCACATTGTCACAAGAACTCTTATACTTTTCAGAGAAAATTGATTCTCCCCAGCATGAACAATCTCAATTTCCCACTAATAATGCCCATAACCTATTTCATGCCTTTTCAGAAGCTCACCTCAAAGGAAGAGGAAACTTTTATCCAAATTTAGCAGACTCCTGCTATGAAAATCTCTGTCCCCTAGGGCCTTCCTCCTTCAGTCACCTCTCTGTTTCCTAAATGCTTTGTCTTCCTCTCCTTACACCCTCAGTTTCCTCTCATCACATCCATGATCCTCACTCCTGTTACTGCCATTACCTCCTTCTCCTTCTCTTTTAGCCAAGACCCTGAAAATATGATTACTACTTACTGCCTCCATTTCTTCAATTTCTTTTCATATTCTGCATCATTGGTTTTCTATTCTTCTCCTAGTTCACTGGTAGTAGTCATTAGTTATCTCACAATTACCAAATCCAATGTACTTTTTCTAATCTTTATTTGCACCATGTGAAACTCACCACTTTTGGTTTCAGGGCGACAATTTTTCTTGTGGCTACTGTCCTCATTCCCTGATCCCTTCCGTCTCAGATTTTCGAAGATAGTGTTTCCCTTTGACCAGCTTTTGAATGCAGACATTTTCAAATGTTTTTGACTTTAACATTGACTTTTAGACATTCTTTTCTCAAAACAGATCTCTCCCGCTGTGCTCCAGACCCATATATCCAACTGCTTACTACTTACCGAGCTTGGCACTTCCAGTCACTTAAACTCATACGCCTCCAAGATAGCCCTAATGATCCATGCCTCCTGGTACTCACATCCTTCTGACGTCCCCTCCCACATTAAATTGTGCTGAACTATATAACTACCGGTCAGCACGATTTCAGAACTGACAACTTGTGACTCAAGAGGCTGTGTCATGAAAGACATTGTGGCTTCCTAGATTCTCTTGGATCACTTGTTCTAGGAAAGGCCAAGCACCATGTCATGAGGACACACAACAGATCTATGGAGAAACACATGTGACAAAAAGTAGGCTCCTGCCAACAGCCATATGAGCAAACCATTTTGGAAATTGATCCTCAGTTAAGCCTTCAAATGCCCGCAACTCTGGCCAACATGTTAAATGTAACCCCATGAAAGACCCTGAGCCATAACCACTATTCTAAGCTACTCCCAATTTTCTGACCCAAAGAAAAAATGAGGTAATATATGCTTGTTACTTTAACTGGTAAATTTGAAGATGATTTGTTATTGCCACCAACTGAACTTTTCTCAAAACTCTGTTTTTTAAATCATTCCCTTCATCAATTATTGACAATATCATCCACTGAGTGACCCAAAACCACATTGCCTATGGCCATCACCAACTCATCCATTCTTTCCCTATCCTTCATCCCTTATCTCCAATCAAGGTCAAAGTTTTTGCTAATCTCTCTCCATTATAAAGCTCCTGAATAGATCCTCTATTATCAAGAACTCTTAGTTGCTGGCTTCTACATTTCTCTGCTGGATTACAACAGGAGACTAATTATTTTCATATTATCTTGAATTTATCCTTTACCCTCTTTAAGATCTTCAGATACAACTATCAGATCATATTCTTCAAAGTCAGATCCTATAAAGCTTATATTGCCTAAGGATGCTTGTTTCATAGCCTTATCTATACCACAGTCTACTAAACTTCATTTGCCAAGCCCCATACTGATTTATGCTTTTAAATTTTTTTTCTGCTAGAATGATTTTCTTTTTCTTTTCCTGCTTCTCCTCATTGGGTAATCTTGATTTTTGACAACTAAATTTAAGAATCATTCCTTTAAACAATACTTCCTTATATAACTGACAGCTCCTTCCTTAAAGCCACAACTGTACCCTCTATATAATTCCACCACGGCATTTAAAAATGTATTGACATTCACTTTAGTTTGTAGGTCTGCCTTCCTCTACACCAAAAGCTCATGAAAGATGTGGCTTATGTCTTCTTCATCTCTATCTCCATGGTTTGGGAGAGGGCTTGGCATATGTTGGATCCTCAAAAACTGCTTGAACAAATACCTAAATCTTGACCAGTTTATTTCATCTCAAATTAGACGACTAGAACAACGACAGATATAAAAATTAAATATAATAAATGTAAAAGAATATCTACTCGCAAAGTAGAGTCATTGTCTTACTACGAGGAAAAAAGTTTTCAGTTAACTGATATAAGTAGAATAAAAATGCATATTTTCATCTTATTTACTATAATTGTGCAAAAGATATCTATAAGTTCTAGTCTCTCTATGTTCATGCTATGAGATGCCCTGGTAAAAATAAAATATGGCTCACTGCAACCTCCGCCTCCCAGGTTCAAGCAATTCTCCGCCTCAGCCTCCCAAGTAGCTGGAATTACAGGCGCCCGCCACCATGCCCGACCACTGCACTCCAGCCTGGGCAACAGAGTGAGACACCTTCTTGAAAAAATAAATAAATAAAATATGCCAGATACATAGTTCAGTTGTGTAATGCTATGTGAATTGTGCAAAGTTGAGAGAAAATAGAGAATACGGAAAAAACAGAGTAGTCCTTAGCCTTTTTCAGACAATTATAACATGGCCCCACTTATTCATGCTCAATCATTCATGTTCTTTCAAAAAGCAGATTACTGCCAGCTAGAGCTATTCTAAATTCTTGACCCCTAAGAGTACAGTCATGTTTTAACAATATCTCTAGCAAAGCCTCTCTCTGGGGCTTCCTACAAACTTAATTAATGCGAAAATTGTCGCTTGTAAGATTGTAAGAATAATGTTAATCAAACCAACAATAGTGGAAATTCAGCTTCTACCACCATTTGTAAAAATGTGTTTTTAAGATAATACTTGTTATATTTATATATTGAAAGTAAAACCATTACAATCATGATTATTTGAAAATACATATTTTTCACAATGGAATTGGAGATAGCATGCTGAACATTGTTTTTTCTTTAAGAGAAAAAAAAGTATTTGCAATACTTTGTCAAATGCTATAGTTACCAAGGAAAACAGGAGATTTATGTAACTCTTAATTGAATTTTTTATTTAAATATGTCAATAAATAATGAATAATATGAAATTAATAAAAATGGCAAATGAACTTCTGAAGATCTGATGATGGTGTTAAAGTCACAAGGCTTTGTCAAAATTAAAAGCTGGAAAAATGGAATAAGCTCACGAGGTGGGAAAGGAAAGAGTGTTGAGGAGGAAAAAAACATCTAGATAGTAAAGGAAGGAAAATAGCAAAACTAGCTAACCGTGATTGAGGGCTTCCTCATTTAATCCTCAGTAAGAGGCAGGAAAAAGTGGTATCCCTAGTTTATAGATGAGGAAATTGAGGTATAGATCTCACAAGTAGCCCAGACAGGACCAAGTAGGCATCCATGGATTTCAACAATTTTCAAGGGCTACTGGCAGTCTCGGGTTATACATAAGGATCAATGCGACAAACAGACATGTGTTTATTACTGGGTCCTGATGTTTCATTGGTGATGTAAGGAAAGCCACAATAAAGTTCATATCTTCTGAGAACATCAGAATCAACAGAACAATCTAATACTTCCCAGAGTTAAAAAAAAAAGTCCTCTTTTCTTCTATTGAAAGAGCTTCTCAGAAGATTATAAATATATTGTAATAGCATCTTCCTCGTCTTTTGACACATTCTTCAACATTGCTATTTTTTAAATTACTGTCTCAGCAGAGCAACAGTGTCTTTCTACAGGGCAAGCCAAGAGGTCAACTGAAGGATGGAGCTTAGAGGTGCCCAAAGTCCAGGTAGATAAGAAGAGGGAAGAATCCTGGAAGTCACCTAAAGAAGGGAGGAACAGGAAGGCTATGAGTGTGTTCCTAGTGAACAGAGGAGTTGCCTGAGTTGAGGCTGTTTGCTGTTATTCTCTGGCCCTATGTGAGCAGCTTTGTAAGCTCATGTGCGAATGATTGCTCAAAGGGTAGGGCTTACTTCACAGTGACAGAGTGAACATAAGCTTGAAGGGGCAAAACCAAGTCCAATCTGCTTAACACCTGGCAGAAAGTAAGTGGTATATATCTAATCTTTTTCAATACATGTGTATTGTTTAGTCTTGCATATGGCTTCTAGTTCTTTGAGAGCTGTATGCTACATAATCACTAATTCAACTTTATTCTTTCCACAAATATTTTAGTGTTTCCCTTAAAAGTGCTTCCAGCATGCAGTACTACCCAAAGGTTAGGGACATTTCTAGCTAAAGGTTTACTCCTGGAAGACACTTAGGCATGGCTAGAGCTGCAAGTAATTGGAGTCTGGGTAAAGACTGGGGAGTTGTTAACAGACTATTAATACCAAATTAAGAACCCCAAGTCCTACAGGTAACCTGTAATATGCATTCTAAAGTATAGGTTTCTTTTCTTTTCTTCCCCACTCCCCAAGATCCCAAGTTGATTCTGAGAACTACTGAATTAAACATTTTTGTAGGGCAACTTGTGAGGGGTAGAGAGTAGAGAACCCTTGTAGATAGTCCCTCACGGACAATCCTTCATGTTATACTCCTGCTGCAATCTTCTTAATCCGCTTTTTAAGGACTCGGCTGCTGTTTGAGAGACAGATGTTAAGGCTAATGATGCCAAGAAAAGTTAAAATTTCATATAACCTCTTCTTGTGAAAAAGACCCAGGGGAGTGGCTAGGGATGGGTATTTTTTCCTTCAGTCCCTGGGAAGCCATTTTACTGGAATCCTCTCAGATGTGAAGGGAGAATGAGAACTGTATTAAAAACCAGAGTATATCCCATGGTAGGGCAGCTATATCTTGGGAGGGAATGACAGAAGGCTCTTGATTTCTCTAAGTATACCTCATTAAAGTACAATTTATGCAGTGATTACTCCATGGGGCATTCAAAAAAGACTGGATAGAATATAGAATCTGGATATAGCATATAGATATAGGATCTGTCCTTAGAAACCTTACAGTCTAGTTAAGAGGTAGCATGAGGAGCTTCTGCAGAGGTTGAATGTTAGTATCTTAGGAAAGTTACATTGGGGGTTCCTGTACTTGGAAAACGGGATAAATACCATCTAAATTTCCTTCTAACACAAAACATTATCTTCCTCAAATTTTCAAAAAATGCTTTACTGTTATCCAATTATAAAATTATGTTCTTAATTAAAGTAATAAAAGAGGAAAAAAGACAACATTTGGGTAAGTCTTATTCCACATTCCTTCCATAACAACAAGATATAATAATAAATTATTTGCATGTTTACTATAAACCAGATATTAGAGTAAATATTTTTATACATATGATCTCTTTCAATGTTTATTATAACTCTACGAGGTAAGTTTTATTGTTACCCCATTTTATAGTCACAAAATTGAGGCACAGAATAATTAAGTAATTTACTCAAAGTTACTCAACTGAAGGAAAGGGTATCATGATTTTAAATCCTGGTGGTCTGATTCCAAAGCCCACATACTGAACCACTATACTATATGGCCTAAAAATTGTTCAGTTATAGAGAACTATACATATACAGTATTCTAGCTAGGAAACATAAATTAATCTTAGTATATGTTATATTTTGGAATGTTCCCTTTTTTTTCATCCAACAGTATACTGTGAACATTACTCCAAGTCAATAAATATGGATCTAAATAAGCATTTTAAATTAATGCTAGTAACAGTCTATAATTTTACACATATCATATAAAATATTTTATTTCTTCTCTGTTACTTACATTTAATTAAATTCAATAAACACTAATAGAGAATCTGTTTGTTAGGCATGGCACTAGAAGAAATGATCTGATCATCGTTCTTAGTAGCTCTCAAGTAGCTTACAATCTAGGGATTTCAAATCTTCCAGTCTTATTGGATACATCTCTCATTTCCTGGGTCTTATAATTAATTAGGTTTTGTAGATATTGGGTCCACTTAGGATAGCATAGACAAACAAGATAATTTTAGGAAAAGTTTAGGGATTATCTACAACCTAGTTCATTTCACCTGAGTGATCGACGGTGTATCATAGTAGCTTCTAACACTAGGGCTATTCAACATCCTGCAGGCCACATAATCAAGCTACATCAGAAAGAAAGGGACTAGCCTGTCAGTGAAAGATTGGGTGGTTAGGAAATCCATCACATTTTATTGTCACATTGAATGATGATGTGTCATCTGTCATCTCTTTGTAATACTGGCACATTGGTTCACATTATTCTGTCAGTGTTTACTCACTCTATTGTTTAAACCATTCTACCCATTTTTGCTAAATGTAGAAAAATGAATACTCTCTGCCAAGAGGAGAGTACCGCAATCACAGGGAAAGGTTGATAGTTGTCGGAGAGGTTTAATATTAAAAACCACATTAATATAGTGAAGTGAAATAGCACAGTGGTTGGAAACTTTGGTTAGGTTCCTATCCTAGCTCCTTTACTACATTTCTGGGTAAATGTAGGCTGATTTATTTAACTTTATTGTGTCCCATGGATTAGAGACAATACTGGTACATACCTAATGACAATACCTTTTTGAGGATTACATGAATTGCCTTTAAAGCTCTTCAAACCCTGCCTAACACATAATAATTGCTCACAAAATTCTATCTTTAATATCTTAATCTTTAATTTGCCTCCAACATTGACTCATTGTTTGTTTTGTCATCATGCCCATTTCTTTTGCAAAGTATTTAAAATAGAAGAGAAAGTAATCAAAATGATAGATATTATAAAACATTTGAAATGATTGCATTCATTTGTGTTCATCTACTCACTGAATCTTTCCACTTGGATACTTAATAATTGTAGCAAAATACATATCTGTATATTTCCCATTTTCCCTTGCAGTATTTTCCCTAATTTCTATTATTACTTTCATGCTCTCTTTATAGTTCCTGGATTTTCAACTGATCTTATTCAGATCATTTTCATTCCTCCCAGGCTCTTTCTTCCAAGGGTGGCTCTATGTGTTCCTATTTTATGTGGAACATATACTTGGTTCTGAACAAATTCTCATTCTTTATTAGGACCATGTGTTTCTCTTGCTAAATATATTTTACCAAAATTACCATGCAACATCCAGTCTTTTCTAAGTTTGTTACATGTCCCTCCCGTACCCCACCACTCCACCTAGGGGTTAGGATGAGTGACCTTCTTATTCCTTCGTCTCTGGTGGGCTTTAAACCTACTCTCTGCATTATTATATTTGAGGTTTCCATTCTCCATTTTTGGTGATGAAATCACACCCTAAAGGCAATATTCTGACTTTGCAATTGTTCAATGTCCAGGACATGCTCTGGTGCCCCATCTCCTCAATAGTGGCATCCACTAGTGGCACCAGCTCTTTATTTTCATCATCATTTAAAATTACTCCACTTCCAGAATCCCAAATCTGATATTCTCTCTCACTCTGTCACTAAGCAGATTTTGTTATATATCTACTATATTCAAGTTACTGTGTCAGGCACTGAATACACAATGAAAAATACAGCATGGTGTCTGCCCTGTGGAGTACCAGTCCCATCCTTTGACCCATCTTGCTTTCCCCTCTTATAGAATGTTCTTTTCATCCTCTTGTCCTCTAGTGGCTTAACCCTCATTTTTTATTCAGTCCATTGGCACAATTCTACCTGAGTTGACATAATTGTAAACATGATTAAACATTTCAGAAATAAAAAATACCATAAATGGAGGCCCTGAGCCTTCCAACATATTTATCTTCTAATCCACCACCCTGGGTTATCCTCCTAATGGTGTTTAGGTTACAACCTCTAACCTACATGTTGTTCACAAATCTGCAAAAACATGGTTACCTAAAATATAATAATTCATTATTTGCTTTGGCAATTATATTATACATTACTTATTTGAAAGGCACAAAAGTACAGAATGAGATTAAATAATTGGCAGCATAGTATATGACTATGGCTTTATCCCAGATACAACTTGGGGACCCCAAGCCTTAGAACTTGGGCACAGGATACAGCAGGACCTGTAGTCAGACTGACATGATTCTGAGTCATCTGGATGAATGGACTGAAGCTTCACAAATTTTCGTTCCCTAAAAAGAAAACTGTCCTAGAATTTGGCCTAGGGGAAGCTCGCAGTTTTAGGTGGGTAATTCTGAAGCTTTATCTAATCCACACAGACCACAGAAGCTCATATCCATTTCTTTATTGCTAATTTTGGCCTAAATATATACCAGCTCTTGTTACTATGCACTGTTTCATAAAAATATGACTTGTATTCCTGTGTAATCAGTATGCTTCCGGGAGGCAGACTCTGTATTCAATGTTTCTTTTTATCCCCTCCATGTCCAGCTGTACAAAATATGAAATTAATAAATACCTAGTGAGTGATGGAATAAACTCGACTAACAGAATGAACACAACTCTAAATATGCTCCACTGGGTTTCATTTGTATAAATCCTTACATTATATCTCCCTTATCAGCAAGTGTATGCATTCCTGCTCATAATATATTTGAAAATATGTCACTCCTAGAGAAGAAAAAGAACTATGTACAAATTGTATGTTGAAGTGGATGTATAATATACATAAAACTATAAATAGCCAAGATTCACTTAGAGAAATTTGGAGAAATAATTGAGAGATAATTAATGAACTTCTCCATCATACATGTGGAGATTGTCTACATTGTGTCATTTCTGAGTTATTACTCCTTCAATATTTAGGACTCACAAAGCACTGCCTTCTCCTAATGTTTCTCTCCCCACTGTTCACCCCAGTCCAAGGTCCATTAACTATCTGTAATAGTATTATATAGCAAAAGACTATGTTTGATTTCCTTGTTATCTTTTCATTTTCATCTTGTACATTTTATCCTGAAAGCAGGTGAAAGACTAAAATAACATTTTCAAACTAGGAGAATATTTTATTCCCTGTATTTTTTCATTACCAGATGGCTCCATCACCTGGTCTCCAATGTAACTATGGAACACAACAAGTATTCCTTCTGACCAACACTTATATCCAAGAGTTCAGTTAGTATGTACAGCTAGTACCTGCGGTGTGTTAGATAACTTCACAATAACATTTAAATGAGCTAAATCTGACCAAATGTGATACTCTATAAAAGGAACAAGAAACAACTTAAATTCAATTTTGTCTTCAGTATACCATCTGAAAACCAAATGGCAGCCAATGCATTTTCCATATGGGCATAACGTTTTGTAATTCTTAACATATTTCAATGATTTTTGGTAAATGTGAAACTGCCATGGGAATTCCATATACTGAAGAGTATCAAGATCACGGAACTACTAGTTTCCTGCATGATATAGTCACAGCTGGCTGTAGACACGTGCCAAGAATCCATCCATTGAGATCATTGTCTAGAAAACACTTAACAATTGGCGTTTGGGATATTAGCCTTGAAAATAAGACTATTTCATTGGCTACCTGAATAATAGAATACAGATGATTTTTAACATTTCAGATTATACAAACTTTAGAATTAATAAAGAAATCAGATTAGGATTCAAAGTTATCCTGAGAAATTGGAGTAGTAGTTACACACAAATGAAAATTTCCAGGAATAAACATGAGTAATGCTGTGGTTACAAAGGAAAAATAAACTAAAGAAGAAAAACAAATAGACGAATCCAGAGTGAACATTTATTAGCCAAACAGCAATGCAGTAAAAAGTATCTATTGAAGAAATATGTACTTTGCAGCTACACAATTTAAATCAGTGTTTTTTGTTTTTTTTTTAAAGCTGGGATGTGTGACTGGAAGGTGAGGAACTTTGACGCTCACAGTCATGCCATACACTGACTACCATCCTGCCTAGATTTCTGGCCTCTACAATAAAAGTGAGGACATTAAAATAATTTTAAAGACATGCAACTATAAGGGTAATACTTATTGAAAATATTTGAGGAAGAACTTAAGAGGTTGCTATTATTCATCCTGCAATTAAATGCATAAATATGTAGGGTTTCAAGTTGTTTTTGTTTTAACAAATGCGGTGAGAAACTGTTGTTTTCCATTTCCATAAGAAGAGAAAATAAGAAAATATTTTTAAATTTAAGCAAGAATGATTTAAGAAAGAAGCAAATAAAATCTTTCAGAAAAAAATATTGCTGTATATTATGAAGGCCTGAGGTTTATTCTTCCATAGAAATTGTTAAAGGCAGGAGAGATTTTCTTTTTTCTCTAGGATTGGTAAGAGTAACTTTGTTTAAAGATCTCACTGTTTGTGACCTCCAAAGGTAATGAGGACCCTAGAGAGATTTGCTCTAGGTCTATAAAAGTAATGTGGTCAGATTAATGGTCAGAGCTGAATGAGAAGCCTAAACACTTTGGACAGGAGGCTGCCAGAGAAACAAGATGTCCTTTGACATTTTTACCTTTAGGTCACCAAGACACGAAGCAAGTGATATGCTTAGTGCTAGCAGATGATTTGAAGGTGCCAAGTGTTGATATAGACAAGATTAAAAAGGCATCAGACAATGGGACAGTCTTAGTCCATTCAGGCTGCTATAACAAAATACCACAGACTGGGTGGCTTAGAAACAACAGAAATTTATTTCTCACAGTTTTAGAGGTGGGGAAGTTCAACATCAAGGTGCCACACACTCAGTGTCTGTTAAGGGCCCACTCTCTCATTGAGAAAGGGTCATCACTGCCTGTTAACCTCTCATGGTGCAAGGAACAAGGGAGCTCCCTCATGCCTCTTTTATAAGAATATTAATTTCATTCATGAGGACTCTGTCTTCATGCCTAATCACATTCCAAGGCTCCACTTCCTAATACTATCATTTTTGGGGGTAGGATTTCTACATATTAATTTTTGGGAAACACAAACATTGAGTCCACAGCAGGGCAATAAATCATCCCGTACCTGCAGAGCCAAATGTGGTGTACTGAGTTTCCTCCATCCTGATAAAGTAAAGGATGACATAGGGAAATGATGGCTACCAGTAGTTGACAAATACTAAGCGATTGACATCTTGCCTGGTGCCATTGACAGCTGATTTTTTCTCTAGGGAACCCTAACTAAGGTTGGCAATTAAAACTGGTGAAAAGCAATGGAACTTGGGAGACCCTGTCCCCAAACTCCTCCTTCTTCTCTTTCCTTTGTGGGCACACTATAGAGGTTAAAAAGATCCTTACTTTATGTTAGGATGTACATTGTGAACAAACATAGTGTACTTGTCATGATCAATACTTGTAACACACAAGTTTTCTGAACTTCACTGGAAGGTTATACACTATTAAGTCATATCCATACTGGCTTGTAAGTGTGATAAATATGCATATTTTATCAGGTGCAAGCTAATAAAAAGTTTTCCAAATAGGAGTTGCAACCTGTGATGGAATTAATACAGAGAGTTATTCAGTTTTCAAATAATGGAATGGAATGAAGTAGAATACAATATAATGAAAAGAATACAATAGAATGGAGTATAATAGAAAACCCAAGTAGAAAGGCTATGTACTATTTTGTAAAACTGTTGTTTCAGTTATTTATTTGTATTGGGAGGGATGTGGATGTAGGTGTGAATATGCACAAATACAGTGGGTCACAATATAAAATACATTTCTTACTATGAACTCTGCTATGCAATTTGAAATCTACTGTTGTAAGATATTATCAGGGTCTCCAAATTAACAGGTTGTCTCTGAGCCTATGCAACACTAAACAGCTGTGGGAATAAAGAAATCATCAAACATCAGATGTTTCTAAGACATTTGGACACTTAACAGCATGTTGACAAAACATCTGAATGTCTAATTGTCTACTCCTCTTCTCTTCTAGATGTTTACTTTAATAAAACATAGCCATGAGTTGTGGCTCAGAGGTGTCAATCCTAACAACAATTTCATTTATATTCTTAAATTACAAAGTATGCTCATCAAATATCCTAAACTATTAAATGATTTTATTCCTGCAAGTAAAAGAGAATAAAACATGAATTAAAAGAAAAATTTTAGCAAATGAATTTGTTAAAGTCAAAGAGAAGTTCAATGCACATATAACCACAAGTTAAACTAATATGTGCAATGGAATATCATTTATAAATGAAGCTAATACTCTGATGTGCAAGATATAGAAACTGAGGAGAAATTACTTGATTCCTCTCAGTATCCGTTACATTTTATCATAGCAGTGTCTAGTTGTAGTCTTTCCCATATTAAGCTATATGAAACCATGTCAATGTACAACTTAAGATCACCCTGAGTTCTAGAGAAGGACATACTGAGAAGTGAGTTCATTGCTAATGATTTGACAAATCACTGGTGGAGAACTGTTTTTCTGCCTGAAAATTTCTTTTGGTATGTAATAATTTCAACAAAGAAGCAGGCTATTAATGGAAAAAATAAATATTCTCAAAAAGTCATTGTCTAAGTTTTAATGGTGCTTTCCTTCAAAATTCCTAATAAAATTTGGAAAGACAATAAAACTTCTTTTCCTTCTGATTCTCATGAATTCAGCCTGTAATCTAGTGAAATTGCAATTTATTAAATAAGGTGTCATAAATAATTTGTGAATATTGAATCAATAAGAGAATAACTTCTCTGCTCAGGCCCTGTGGTACAGATTGTATGCCTTTATTTTTCCTAGTGGTTCAAAGTGATTGTGAGAAGAGGTTGCACTGTCCTAGGAATTCCCACTGGCATTCTAGAACAAATCAGTGAAGCAAGCATGATGCTCAGCAAAGAACACATTTGACTAATTTAGAAGTTTCATCTTGGAGACTCTTGTTAAGCTACGTCTCTTGATAAGCTGTGAAATGCCAGAACTGAATAAATACAAAAACAAGAACAACAAGAAAAGTGAAGTAGTCACCACTGCTGTCTAAGCCTGATTTTTAGACCTAGATACAAAAACAAAACTGAAGAATGTAGGATGAATCATAAGATTTCTGCCTGAATTTTTTGCGTGTGTGATTAATAAGGCTAGCCTTAAATATTCTAGGTAATTGGGTATTTGTGAAATTTTGCACACTAATCTTGTCAAGATACAGCCCAGTAGTTCTTGGAACACAGTATGTTGCCCTGTTCAGAGTAGATGTTCGATATGAGTTGACCTACCAGTTTTCATATACAAACCATTCTAGATCTTCTGGTTGGTTGTACCAGTTACCACTATGAAAGAAATGTGTGATTCATGGGGGGAAAACTTCTTGAAACAATGCTATTCAACACCAAGAGAAATACTGGAGTGCTTTAAAAAAATAACCTGTGAGCTGGGCGCAGTGGCTCATGCCTGTAATCCCAGCACTTTGGGAGGCCGAGGTGGGCAGATCACGAGGTCAGGAGTTCGAGACCAGCCTGACCAATATGGAGAAACCCCGTCTCTACTAAAAATACACAAAAAATTAGCTGGGTGTGATGGTGCGTGCCTATAATCCCAGCTACTCAGGAGGCTGAGGCAGAAGAGTCACTTGAACCTGGGAGGCGGAGCTTGCAGTGAGCAGAGATCACGCCACTGCGCTCCAGCCTGAGAGACAGAGCAAGACTCTGTCTCAAAAAATAAATAAATAAATAAATAAATAAAATAATCTGTGAGTAGAATTTCTACGGAGATGGGAAAACAAATACAAACAAAATAAGAGTTTCTGGCTGAGGCAAAGCAGACATTGGGTAAACATTTTCAAGAAAAAAAAAATGCAGAGAAACTGCTACTAATGGCGCTCATGTGCTTCTTCATCCATTGCTTGGGAGTTCTCTCTAGAGTCCAGCCCCGTAGTTTATCCATGCCCCACGGCTATTGTATAAGGAGGGTTTTATTGCGATTTCTGTGTACATAAAATAAATCTTAAGAGGGATGAGTAAGCTTGTGTTCTAATGAACATTTAGGTCAATTTTTATTCAATCTGGACTGGTTCTTCTATTTCTTTAACAAAAATGAAAAAGAGAGAAGAGAAAAAAAATTTAACTGAGTAGAAAAACACGGGATAGATAAAGCTTGGCAGTATCCCAAGTGGCAGTATTTTCTATAGAACAATTCTATCTCATGTGATACTCTCCAAGCTATTTTATTATCTGTACTAAAAAGCCAGCAAAGGCAGCTGCTGCTCCTCAGACCTTGGCATTCTCTGTGCAGCCTCCCAGCTCCACACCACCCTGCTGCAGGCCACAGGCAGAACTGAGCATGTCCAGCAATTTTCCACTGACCTGGAACATATTCGGCATCTCAGAAGGCAGCTCAGTCTCTATGCACAACTGCACCATAGTCCCTGGGTATACACCACTTTCCTTATCCAGGAAGAGACAAGAAATGAGTACAAACTTCTCAATTTGTTTTGTCAAATTTGCTCCTAGACTAATCTGAAAATACTTACATTGTAAATTTTCTCTCTAAATTTTATCTCTGATATATTAATAAACAACCAACCTCAGATATCTACAGGGAGAATAAAAAGTTTGACAACTAAAAAACTCACACACACAGCGCCATGCAAAGGGATATGTACTCAGACCTTGCACATTGATAATGTTTTATTTCATTGTTGAAAATAGAACTTGACTTGTCTGATTCAACATGGCAGGCAAAGCTATCCCAGTAGGGATAGCTTCAGAGGAGATTTGTGATTTGTATTAGCTTTCTAAACACGATTCCAAATGACTTATCTTGTGAACCATTGTCACATACTTAGGCTGAATTCCATAGGAAACTGGCCCTGACATGCTTTAGGCGAAAGTTAATTCTTCATGATACAAAGAGTTAAAGGCAAGTCCTAGTCAATAGAATGGGACTGGTTGCAAACACCAGTAGACCTCTGGTTTCCTATAAAAGACAACAGCTTCCACTTGCCATTCTTCTTCTTATCTCTTCTTCCTCACTTCCACCAAAATTTGCAGCTGTTGAAGCCCAGAGTCAATTATGACAAGGGCAGATGCCAAGAACAACAACAGCAAAAATATGTTAACGACGCTCTCAACACTGCCAGTTCTTCAATTCCATTCAATTATCTGTACTTTTCCTCCTGATTTCCATGACTTCAGGACGTTATCAAGTGCTCCATAATTAATCAGGCACCAAGCTAGACTGTGCTAATGAGACTCTGTTTACAGCACCCCTCCCCCAAGCTGTTCTCCACCCCTAATCCTCATTCCTACTGTATAATGCCTCTTTCTCTTTTTCCTTCCTACAGAGGCCTTGGGGCTTTTGAAATGATTCCAACAGAAAGAAGAGCTTATCCTGATAGGTTTTAAGGAGAATTAACATATAAGCAATGCCAGTTTCCCACTAGTTATCCATCATTGCTCACTTAAAGATAGGAACTTGTTCTGTTCATAGTGAGTGACTCATAAATCCACTGCCTTTCACTCTTCTCCTTCCCATCTTCTCAATCCCACCAGCTTCACTTTAAGTTCTATCTGTAATTCACAGTCCCATAACTATTCCACTTATTTTTATTCAGCCCTGGGCTATTTTTCTTTTCTTTGCCGGTTCCTCATGCTCACACATTTGTAATTATTCATTCCACTTTCCCCTTCCTTTTAATCCAGCTATACAGTATTTTCTATTTTATCTAGATGAAAATTTTTGAGGATTTGTAGTTCCTCTTTCTTAGCTTTTTGTAGAAGTTTTCCTGTATTCAGTCTTCTGGTAATGTTCTCTCTTTCTTTACAATAACAATTCTTTTTATTTTTTAAAATTTTGTCTGTTAGGGTTCTTATCTCTAATTCCTTTTTCTGGCTAGAGTAGCCATGAATAGAGACTACTGTTTTGAAAAAAGCTATATTCTACATCATTCATGGACTCTGGTAGTTAGTCACTGCCTCTGCCTTCTGTTTCTGAAGATGGAATACCTTTACTAAACACATAACCCTCAATAAGTAGCCTGATCATAATTAAAGTAGGATCTTGCTTTCTCATTCTTTTTTCCAGATGCTCTCAGAACTGAAACAACAAACTCTTACAGATATAGAAAAGGCTATTCAAACACTACATTTTCACTATCTCTTTATTGTCAATTTTTTAAAAAGTCATTATCTCTCACTATATTGTAAAAATAAATAATTCAAAATAAAGCTGTTGGAACTTTAAATTATTTTGTGCCTTAAAATGTGATTGTGAGGGCTGAGTCACAAAGCAAGCAGCAGCCACTGTTGCTTCTTTGATTACAGATTAACCTTCTTTCTGATATTTCTTTCTTTGTAAAATGTGAAAGACTGAATGGCACCAGAGATCAGACCCCCTTCTTTTTAGTTACTGATCTTTTGTTATAGATAAACTTCCTTCATATCTTTTCTTGTACCTGACTCAGACCAGATGGCACAAAAGTTCCCATGACTATTAAATCATTTGGGATGCAATGTTAAATATACCTTTCCCCAAAAGGAACAGACTGTAACCAATCAAACTGCTGTAACTCATGAACCAGCCTTGTATATACAATGTTGTAATCCTGCTAAACTTCTTTGTTTCTGCCTATGTAAGTGAGACTTTTACTTTGCTTCAGAGCACTGATCTCATTTCTTTGGAACTGGTGTTTCCAGAGTGGCTAGTCTAAAACTTTTTGCTTGAATAAACTCTTTAAAATTGAATTCCGATAGCTTCAAGTATTTCAGTTAGACAATAATAAGGTATCTGAAAATAAGTTTACCCTTAGTACAATCTTCTCACTAGAAGAATAAGGAAACAGACCAAAAGAAAAGTGAAGAGCCCATTCTAAAGTCACCTGGTTTTGAATGATGTAGTTAAGATTTCAACCATATGTTCTTGAATCCAATTATAGGGCTTTTTAATTACATTCTGGGATTCCACTGTCTGCCCAGAATAAATTGACCCCAAAGCTTCATGTCAACTCTTAGCTGTCTCCCTTCCAAATAGGTTATCATATGGAGCCTCATTTAAGAGATTTAGAACAAAAAAGAAATTCAGTTCTCTCTACCAAAACACATATTTTTTTAAGTGGCCAAAAATATGGTCACTGGTCTGCTAATCAAAACAAGTCCCAACACAACCTAATATGAACAATCTAACATATTCCTGTCTTTCACAGTCTATGTAATTCTAATATGGAAACCATCTTTAAACTTATATGAAAAGAAAAAGCAGAGAAACCATTCCAAAATCATCAATTTTTATATTCCAATTGGAATATAGCTTAATTATAAGTTTAGGGAGTGTCTGAATATTGATTTTTTTCTTGAGCTCATTAACTAATTTTCTTAAGATTGGAACTTCTCAAACCCTAAAAAAAAAAAACTAAAACTATAATGTAAACCCTAATAATTATATGTGTTTCTTTATGGATACAGTAGGGCATCTTCATAGGCAGATAACTGAGGTGTCTTGGGAAGAGGAAAACACGAATCAAATATCCTAGACAGAAACAAATATTGATTGATGAATAGAAGTTCTCTATTTTAGTGTAGCAGTCCAATTTTTCAATTATTTCTTTATGATTAGCACTTTTTTGTTCTATTTAGGGAATCTTTGCCTTAAAGATGTCCTACTATTTTACAATACATACTTTGATATATAATCCATCTGAAATTGATGTTAGTGTATAATGTAAAGTATAATTACCAAAGAACTCATATCCAAAGCATGTAAAAGATTCCTAGAAATAAATAAGAAAATGCAGACAATATAAAAACAGACAGGAAACTTCAGCAGTTACTTTGTAAAAGGGGATATTCAAATAGTGATATCACATAAAGTACACAAATTCTCTAGTTATCAGAAAAATTCAAATTAAAAACACAAGGTGATACCACCAAACATCCACCAAAATGTCTAAAATAAAAGACAAATACTTCAAATGTTGGCAAGGACATAGAACACCTGATACGTCTTATACATGCTGGAGGGAGTATAAATTTGTATAATCTCACTAAAAAGCTGTCAATAACAACTCAATTTCAACATATCAGCCCTGCAGTTTTGCTCTTTTACCAATGGTCATACATACACAGATTAAACAAAATACATGTATAAGAATGTATGGAGAAAATATATTCATAACAATATTTAACTAGAAATAACCCAAAGGTACATCTACAGTAGAATAAACAAATATAGTATATTTCTACAATGAAATACTATTGAACAATGATATATACAACTGGATTAATTATTCCTACCAATGAAATATTTAGCAAAAGAATCCAGAAACAAAGAGTTTATATCATATAATCTCATGTATATAAATTTTTGAAGCAGACAAAACAAATCCATGCTGCTACAGAGTGCTTATTCTTGGTGTCTGTGGGGGTACAGTGGCATAGGGTAACTTCTGGGAAATGATATTGTCCCATTTGTTGATCTGGGTGATAGTTACTTATACACTTGTAATTTATGAACTATTCATACCCATTTTGTACTGAAACTAAAAATAATAATAAAATGCAGATTCTACTCTGGCCTTAGTGAAAATCATATATGAGAGAAAACATATTTCATCAGAAACTGGTTCTAATATTATTATTTGAAGCCTGAAGAATAAAAAGTGAAGATATAATATTGTGATTTATAATCAAATATACATAATTGGTCTTCATGTCTATTTTCTGGCACACAGCTCCTAAAACCTCTGGAATCTCCAAACTGAAAAGTGCCGTTTTGTGTGCCAATAAGAAGACTGATGGCTGGGGACTTCTGGACAGCCTCAGGATGGTAGCTGGTTGCCAGGAGAACCAATCCTGTAATTAGAGGGTTGGAACTTTCAGCCACACTCCCAAACAACTGGGAGGGAAAGAAAGGCTAAAGAATGAGTTAATCACCAATAGCCAATGATGTAATAAATCATGCCTACATAATGAAACCTACTTCAAAGTCCAAAACTGCATGATTTGGAGAGTTCTGGGATAGTTTAATGCGTACAGGTGCCTGAAGGGTAGTGTGCCTGGAGAGGGCATGGAAGCTTTGTGCCTCTTCCCACATTCTTTGCCCTATGCATCTCTCCATCTGGCTGGTCAGCTGTATCCTTTGTAAAATCCTTTATAATAAGTGGGTAAATGTAAGTAAAGTATTCCCCTGAGTACTGTGAACCACTCCAGCAAATTAAACAAACCCGAGGAGGAGGTCATGGGAACCCCAATTTACAGCAAGTCAGTCAGAAACACAGGTCACAACCTGGGACTTGCAATTGCCATCTGAAGTGGAGATGGTCCTGTGGGACTGAGGACTTAATCTGCCAGATCTGATGCTATCTCTAGGTAGATAGTGCCAGAAGTGGGTCAAATTGTAAAACGTCCATCAGGTATCTGCAACAGAATTGGTTGTTTGGTATGTTGGGGGTGAGGGGGAATACATTTTGGTGACTGGAGGTGGGTGCCTGAGTATGAGTAAAGGATTTCCTTTAGAGAAGAAAAAATTACAAAAATAAAATCACCAAATGGAATTTTTTGAACACCTACTATGTGTATATTCATAAATAATGAAGTAAAAACAGATGCTGACCTCAAGGGAAAGAGGATCTAGATAAGACTTCTGAGGCTCTGAGACAGGGTCTCCCAGAGAAAGAATTAACAAAAATAGGAAATATAAGTGAAAGTCAGTTTTTGAGTACTGTTTTGGATACCTTCCAACTGAGATGACAGGAAAACATGCAAGTGGAAATATTCAGGATACATTTAGTATTATGGGACAAGACAAAGACGTAAGTCAGGACAAGGATCATGAATCTGGAAATCACCTAAACGGAGGAGAGAATGCTTTGGGAAGAAATTGAAGAATACCAGGCTGAGAACCAAACTTGGCATATACAGACATTTAGTAGGTAAAAGAGGTTCCCAAATATCCTGTCTCTCTTTTGCGTATTAAACGGTACTGCATTTTGCTGCCATTTTCCAGTTAGAAGTGACCAAGCAATTTGATTTGGCCAGTGAAATGTGAACAGCATTCATGTGTGTCACATTTGGGTGGAAGCTCTAAGAAACAGTATAGGACTTGCCAAAATCCTTTCCTACTACCTTAGTGATTGTGGAGATAGTGGAAGTTTGTGGTGATTGCAAATAAGATGGATGCTCCAACAACCTGAGTTCTGGAGTGTTTGCTATGTGCACCGTGCCCCAATCCCTAACCTATACTAAACATGTAGCATGAATGCAAAATAACATTTTCATTGTGTTAAGCCTCAATGAACTTTCAGATTTGTTTGCTTCCACAATTTAACCTAGGCTAACTTGACTAATGTAGGGATTTTTTTTAGAAACAAGGGATAATCAATGCTGGCATATGTTGCAGAGAGATCTAAAAGGCTATGAGGATGGGGAAAATGTACATTGGCTTTGATGAGTAATATGTTAGTATCGATCTAAAAGGAAGAAGTTTTAGATGAGTATAAAAGACAAAATACAGATTTCAGGATCTAAGGAGAAGATGGGTATTAAGGAAGCAAAGGAAACAATGTAGACCACTCATATAATAAATGTGGTAATTACAAGAACACTAAGAGTTAGAGAAAAAGTAAGGGTCATTTGCCTCTCTTTCTTGTGGGTCTCTCCTGCTTTATAAAGCAGAGACCAGTATTATGATTCAGTCTTTTTTTTCCTACACTCAGGTGGCTGAGCACTGCTGAGAAAAATCAAGTAATCACATGGTCACTTTTTTTTTTTATTAATTTGAGACAGTCTCACTCTGTCTGTCACTCACTCAGGCTGGAGTGCAGTGGCGCGATCTCTGCTCACTGCAGCCTCTGTCTCCTGGGTTCAAGTAATTCTCCTGCCTCAGCCTCCTGAGTAGCTGGGATTACAGGCACATGCCACCATGCTAGGCTAATTTTTGGATTTTTAGTAGAGATGGGGTTTCGCCATGTTGGCCAGGCTGGTCTCGAATTCCTGAACTCAAGTGATCCACCTGCCTCAGCTTCCCAATGTGTTGGTATTACAGGGGTGAGCCACTGTGTCTGGCCACTACAAATTTTTAATCTGCAAAATCAGCAGGCCCTCTGCAATCATTTTATCAAACTCAGATAGTTTCCTCTCCCATTTCCACAACAACTCTTGCAAACCTTAGACATTCTTCCCTAGCCTAGCCTCATACTGAACTCTGCTCCATGAAGTCTCAGCAAAGCATCTGGCCTCTTAAATCTTCAAGAGCACTAAGGCTATAAGGTATACTCTTCTATATATTCCACTTGCCCCCTTCTACTAAGTTAAATTTACCCACACCCCTCCTTATTCCCTTTCTCCCTGTCTCAGATGTTGAGGCTTCCACACTTCTGGCCAGGCATTCCCTTCATCTAAACCATTTTGTACTGCCTCTTCTGGGACCTTGCTCTACTAAGCAGTCCTCTTCCCATTGCATTCAGTTGCTTACTCTCTACTGTTTCCTTCTTCCTGTAGTTTATAAATATGCCATAAAACCTACCTTGAAATTAAATCTCCCTATAGCAGCTACCACCTAATCTCTATCTCATCCACAGAAGAGAAGCAGGCTCACTACTAAACCCACTATAATCTCACATCTATCATTCTACTACAAACTGTTCTTACTAGGATCACTAAAGACCAAATAAATGTCTACTAGATGTATATTATTAAGCCTCTATATTATTCTTAACTGCAGTTGAAACTGCTGACTTCTTCCTTTGTGAAACTCTCCAGTCTCTTGGTGTCTGTGATTCTACGCTTTCCTCATCTTACCCTGTCTCCATTATAGTTCTCTCTTCTTCCCAACACCCTTGAAATGCTGATTATCTCTAGGGTTCTCTCCTTGGCCCACTCTTTTTCTCACTGAGCAATGTACCAGAGTTATCTCATTTGTCTGCATTATTTCAACGTTACCTATATGCTGATGACTTCCAAATTTAAATCTCCTGTCCAAACTTCCTTGAGCTTGAAATTGATAATCACCTGTAGAGAATATCCTATAGAGACTTTAGAGACAATATGTCCAGAATTAAGTCTTTTTTACATCCTAAACCCATGCATTTAACTATATTCTCTCAATTGATGGAATTACCACGTAGCCATTGACCCAAGACAAAAATGTGGGAGTGATCCCAGTTTCTTTCCAACTTTGGTAGAATATATTGTTGTCCTGCTTTTATTCCTGCTGCCTTACCATTTCAGTGCACGCTGGCTTGACTTGCTAATGCCATTATCTGCATCTCTCTACATAGCAGAGCAAGAAGTGCCAGGGAATTAACCTCCCTTTTCTTTGACCCATGACTGAGAGTAGGCTTATAAACATCCTGCCTCCATTCCCCTTAGGTGGGATGTGTTTACATATAAGACATGTTTTTAATAATTTCAACATTTATTTTAGATTCAGGAGGTAGACACGCAAGTTTGTTACATAAGCATATTGCGTGATGCTGAGGTTTGGGGTGTAACTGATCCCATCATCTAGATAGTGAGTACAGTGTTCTCTACTGCCTTAGCAAGTTCCTCAGCAGGATTAAGTGCCAGTTGCCCACACTGGTAATTTGCTTGAAAATATGCCGTTTATTTGCTGAATTTCCTCCTCTGTTTTACTTTCTTATTTTTTGTGCTTGCATTTTCTTCCTTTCCAAACCAAATTACTTAAATTCTGATCTCAGGTTCTGCTTCTAAAAAAAACCCAAGACACCAGCGTTTAAGTGAATATGTAATCAAACACTTGATTTGAGTTGGTAACTGTGTCCCAATTCCATTCACATCATTTCCGCCATTTTGTACTTTCCTCATTTATTGCCTGGGCTATTCTAAAGGCCTCCTATTCAGTCCTCTGTTTCTAAGCCTGTCTACCTCAAATCCATCCTCTACACTGCTGAAAGAGTGAGGTATTTATAAAGCAGTCCTCCTGTGTCTCTGTTGGCTGAAACCTTTCAATATCTCCCATCACCTACAAGATACAGCTCAAACACTGATGATGAAATTAATATTAATTAAGATCTAGTCCTACCTACATTTTTAGCCTTGTTTATCCTACTTCTCCATGTTTTATTCCAGCAACACCAATTGAATTGATATCTCACTCTCTCTCACCTCAGTGTTATCCCATCTCTCTAGATAACCAGATCTCACCTCTCTCCTATCCTATCCTATCTAGAAAGTTTCACCAGATCTCACCTCTCTCCTATCCTATCCTATCTAGAAAGTTTCAAACAAACAACCCCATCAACAAGTCGGCAAAGGATATGAACAGACATTTCTCAAAAGAAGACATTTATGCAGCCAACAGACACATGAAAAAATGCTCATCATCACTGGCCATCAGAGAAATGCAAATCAAAACCACAATGAGATACCATCTCACACCAGTCAGAATGGCGATCATTAAAAAGTCAGGAAAAAACAGGTGCTGGAGAGGATGTGGAGAAATAGGAACACTTTTACACTGTTGGTGGGACTGTAAACTAGTTCAACCATTGTGGAAGACAGTGTGGGGATTCCTCAGGGATCTAGAACTAGAAATACCATTTGACCCAGCCATCCCATTACTGGATATATACCCAAAGGATTATAAATTATGCTGCTATAAAGACACATGCACATGTATGTTTATTGTGGCACTATTCACAATAGCAAAGACTTGGAACCAACCCAAATGTCCATCAATGATAGACTGGATTAAGAAAATGTGCCACATTTTCTTAATGGAAAATGTGGCACATTTTCTTAATGGAAAATGTGGCACATTTTCTTAATGGAAAATGTGGCACATTTTCTTAATGGAAAATGTGGCACATTTTCTTAATGGAAAATGTGGCACATTTTCTTAATGGAAAATGTGAATTTTATGGAATTCACCATGGAATACTATGCAGCCATAAAAAGGATGAGTTCATGTCCTTTGTAGGGACATGGATGAAGCTGGAAACCATCATTCTCAGCAAACTATCACAAGGACAAAAAATCAAACACCGCATGTTCTCACTCATAGGTGGGAATTGAACAATGAGAACACTTGGACACAGGAAGGGGAACATCACACACCAGGGCCTGTTGTGGGGTTGGGGGCAGTGGGGAGGGATAGCATTAGGAGATATACCTAATGTAAATGATGAGTTAATGGGTGCAGCACACCAACATGGCACATGTATACATATGTAACAAACCTGCATGTTGTGGACATGTACCCTAGAACTTAAAGTATAATAAAATATATATATATATATATATATATATAAAAGAAAGTTTCCCTAACCTATACCTCATGCCACCATCCTTAAAATCTTAGCTCAATATATCCTTATGCAAAAATCATTTTCTAACTGTCCAACAAAAGGCTAAACACCACATCCTTTCACATTATTGTCCACATATATCTATTATTTGCACATCAGATAATAATTTTCTATTTACACCTGGATTATTACAATTGTCTCCATATAGATCTCCATGCCTTGAATGTCTTCCTCTTTTGAATCCACATGACACATTTCTACGATGACTAAATTTACAAAAAAAAAAACAAAAACAAATAGGAAGCCCCAGGCAAACTCACTATATAACTAACCCCTTCTCCAGTCACTCCATTCTGATCTTTGGTTCAGGACATAGCAAACTAAATTACTTTTCTCACTGCATGCCATGGTGCAAGGCTCTGTTATGCTTCTATGCACTTGTACATGCTTCCGACTGGAATGGATATACCCACCTACTAATCCATCAAGTTTATCTCAAACATTACTGCTCTATGGTACTTTCTCCCATCTTTCCCCATCCCTTCTTGTTAGCAATCTCTTCTAATGGCATCTCTTGGCACTTGGCAAATATTCCCCTTATAAAACTCACTATACTGCCTTGTAATGATTTGTAAGTGCCTTACAGGCTGTTCTTTCTCATCTCAGCTCTGTATCTCATACACAGTAAATGCCCAGTAAAGAACTGTTGAGAATGAATGAATGAATGAATGAACGAACAAATTAATTGGAAGAATAATTAGTTTTTAATCAAACTAAAGACAATCACAGAGAGGCAATTCTTTGCTTGCAATGTGGCTGAGCCTTAGAAGCATTTCTCATATTAAAAACTGGAGAGTAAATCTGAAAACAAAAGATAGAAAAGAAAAAAAAATAGAGGCTAGAAATGAAGAAACAGAAGGAAACAGAGTGGGGAAGGCAGGTGAAACAGGCAATGGGGAAGATTGATGGCATAATCTACTTCCACATAGGATCCTCATATGTGGCTTCAGCTCAGCATACACGTGATTATCATAACTCCAGCAATGGGAGATTAAGCCTCAATTCCCCTCAGCAGGACTTTCCCATCACACATGTCTTTCCTACTGCCACTAGGGATTTAAACTACCAGCCAAAAGAAGCTACACATTATATTAACTCACAGAAAGAGAAAGAAGCAAAGGCAATAACAGAATTACACCTTCAGGGTCCCAGGTGAAAGGGGTATTCTCCAAAATAAAGCTAATTATTTAAATGATGGCAGTCAGTCACTGGCTGGTCATTGCAGTGGCCATATGTATGGTAATGTATTGTAGCCCCTCTGTTGGATGAGTTTTCATGCTCTGAACATCTGCCTACTGCAAGCAAGAATATGTTCTATTTAGCCTGAGAAGAGTATCATATGCACAGAATTACCCAGAACTAGAAATTCAGTAATACAAGCCAATTATTTAGGCATTGCAACAAAGGGGTGTTGGGGTTTCGAAAGATCACTCAGTTGACAAAAATAAGATACAGATTTAACTCAAATACTGATGTGTGGGTCAAATCTGAAGCCCAGTGGTAGATAGCTGTGAAAATGTCTAGTATGCTAATAATCAGGCCACAGTGAAATGGTGTCATTACTCCTTCTCATTATCTTCCCCTGTCCCTTTACTTCATTCTCCTGTCTCTCAATGAGAATGTCAATAAACCTCACTGGAGTTAAACACTGGAAGTATCTAATTTCTCCCCGGCAAGTTCTCAGGTTCTCTTTTCTCACAGATTTTTCATTAAAAATAGGGTAATAAATGAGAGTCTTGGAAGACATAAGGAAATCTGTCTAGTAACTTTCATTAATCAAAAAGCAAGAACATAATTTACTCATTTCCCTGAGTGACATGTTTTTGCTCCATCGCATGGCTCACTTCCTCTTCTCCCTCCCCCTGCTGGTTTCCTGTCTCTCTCTATCCCCCTATTATAAGGACAACAATTTCCTCAGAGCCGTCAAACACATCAAACCTTGGTAACAGCCTGTACAAGGATGTTTCTTAAAAGGCAATGTCTGAATATGACAAATGACATTAGCCCCGTGTTTGGCAGGGTCACAGCCAAAGCCAAGACTGATATTTACAGTATACTTTATAAAACCACAAACATCTTCCTAAGTCCTATGGGATGTCATGTCACACGGAACATATATAATTAATCTTCTATTGTGACATTTACCACCTTTCTCCTCAGGCAGGCCTCTCCCAGAGATAGTTAAGTAGCCACTGCCAGAGCTGCCACCTACCAGCAATAGTCGTGTGGGTGTTTTAGGGTCTGGCACCAATACAGCATCATACCTATGCAGCAAGAGCATTTAGTACTCAGCCTTGAAAAAAGACTCAAACTTAACAGGTGATGCAGCAAAATATTTCCCTAGTGGAATAAAACTTTCAATGCTTGGAAGGGGTGCTGGCCTTGGAGAATTGGCTGCTATCAGTTTTGGGCATTATATAAATTTGCCTTAATTTAGCTCTAACATGACACTATATTTCAAGGCTTGAATACACTGATATTGCAGAAGTGGAAGTTTCAAAACTGGATACTATCAGTTTCAATCTTTACAATACCTGAATCAAGGCAGGGCCAGCAAAATGATTTGAATGGCTAAATAATAAAGTTTACTGAAAAATGTTAAAAGCTAGATTTCTATAGTAAGTATATACATACATACATGTATGTATGTATACACACACCCACACACACTTGTGTCACATATGTATGTGTGTGTATATATGTATATATAGATACATGTATATATATAAATATATGTATATATTTATATATGTGTATATATGTATATATATTAATATATATGTATATATGTATATATTTAATATATGTGTGTATATATATGTATATATATATTATATCCAAGATTCCAGTTCTAAGTACTATTCTTCCTCTATGGCTAGTGCCCAAGCAGAAGTCCAAGGCCAGACATCTACATGTCCCAAGATTCTCTGTCCAGCAGTGGGAAGACCACGTAACTGAGGGCAGATTTCCAAATTCCAACATTATCACAGCACTGAAAACTGTTACACTTGGTCAGCTAGGCAAGTGCAGTTGTTAATCCCAGACTGAGCAATTGCCTAAGCAGCAAGTCCGACACACATTAAGATTGGCATTTCCTTATGACACCCCTCCATGAATACACACAGAAATCTCAATTTTCATATGCTAGCTTTAACTCCATCGTTTTCTCTAATAGTCAAGAAATCAAATCAGTGAGCTGGAGTGTTTAGTGGAAATACGGTTGTTCCTTTCTACTGAATATAACATTAAATAATTCACATGTTAGTATTTCATTATGAATAACAAGATAATCACAACACAATTGACAACTCATGAACAGACTTTAGGATATCAAAACCCTATGGTTGAGCCATGCTTCACAAGATAATCATACCATATGCCTTCTATGCCAGACATAGTGCTAAGAACTTTACGTATTACATTTAATCATGATCACAGTCAGAAATATTAGATTATGTACCCAAGATCATACAACTGGCAAAGTTTTGGATCCAGGATTTTAAAGCAGATTCTTCCTACTGCAAAGACCATGATCAACCACTATCCTATTTATAATGACTGACTCTCCACCTCAATCTTCACCTCAAAATCTTGGGTGCTCCCCAGTGGCAAGATCAAGGTCCTGCTAACTATGACTACAACCTTATTTATAGTCTTACTTACTCCCCGTACTCTAAGACTCAGGTCAAATGAATCCTCTTGGCAACTTCTCTGAAAATTCGACACAAGTTATTGTTCTCCTCTAGTGCAGTGAGAGCTTCTACCCTCCTCTACTCTACTGCTCCTTCATCAGGGCAATTTTTCTCCCCAGGGAGTTATCTGGCAATGTCTGAAGATATCTTCAGTTGTCACAACTGTGGTAATCCTACTAGTATCTAGTGGGAAGAAGCTCCAGTTGCTTGCTAAACATACTCAATGCACAGGAAAGCCTCTTACAACAAATAATGACCCATCCTGTCTCAATAGTGTGAGGTCGAGAAACCCTGGTGTATATGATAATCATCTTTGTAACTTCCTTAAGGAATTTAACACTTTTCACCTTGCATTACATAATATACAGAATATTCTCAGAGGTAAGAGGCTATGTCTTACACAATTTTATATTACATATCCTTTTCCTTTTCAAGAGTGACTTACTGTTCTAAGTAACTAATAGGTGTTCAATAAGTGTTGGGGACCATATGATTGATGAACAGTCTACAGACAGTTGACTCTTTAGGGTAAATTCTGAAAGACACATTGGAAGAGTTGTGTGAAACAGTGACTGCATCATAGAATCCTGTAGATATGAGGTGGCCAACATATCAGATGAACAACAATCTCATTTTAAATGCATGGATGACGAAGACCAGAGAAGTAAAATGAATTGACTAAGGTCACAGGGCAAGGGCCGCTTTCTTAGTCCTTAGACTGGGCTATATATTAAACAAAGCCAACACTATATAAGAAAAGGATCAAAAGCAGAAAATATCTCTTAAATAAGTAAAATTTCTCTTTTCTCAGGAGAATGAAAATCTCCTCATGACATGTGTTAAGTACGTGAGTTGTTTTTTCTTTTTTTAATCATAAACATGCTATGCATCAGTGCTTCCTCTAATCATACTGTCAGTGGCGATCAATGCCTTTTACAGAGATTTGTGGAAACCACAAAGAGTCAAACGTTGCTAGTATGGAGATAAATGTCCTTGAAGGCTCTCAGCCTTAGCTCACCACTAAATGCCTCCTTGGAGGATGCTTTATTTTATCCCCACGTTATTACTGAAACAAGGCAGTGGTGCAGTTCTGACTCAGAAAAGTGTCCAAGGTACTATGTCAAGACCTTAGTTTATGACTTGTATGAAAGACAGCTCCATCCTGAATTTTCTTTCTTGTCATCTGTTGTCCCAGTCCTGGTGATTCCTCATCCAATTAGTTTATGAGTTCTCTGAGCTAACCCTGTGGACAATTCTTTCGTTATTTAAAAATAACAGCAACAAAACAACATAATTTAAAACTTGATACAGAGGTTGTGCTCTCTGTTAAAAATTATGTGCCTCATTCTTGGGGCTGACCCAGTTCACCCACTTCTGTTAATAACTAGCTCACAACTGCTCACAAAATCACTTCTTAGTAGTATGAAACTCTCACAGTGTGGCTGGGTATGTGCTCCAGCAAAAGAGACCCAAAGGCTTAACACGTCTGACTTCAAAAGGAATAGTCTGCTGCTGCATCCTCAATAGGTTGTGCTCAGCTGAGAGAACCCAAGCAGAAGATAATGCCACACTAGTCCAAGATTAAGGCAAAGTGCACTGTGTGCCAATAACTAAGCACAGTCACAATAATGGAGCAAGAATAAACCTGCCATTTGGACACAGTTATCCTGAGTCTCCAGATCTTTCTTCAGATAGTACGCCAGAGACCTCATGAGTTACATGAACAGAACTTTTACTAGTGGAATCCCCACTTCAGGGCACACATACAAAATGGAAATGTTATCTTTTCTTATTCAAGACAGAACTGTTTCCTCTTCTCAACCCAGCTACTAATCCACATGTCAGCATCTGTGCTGCATAACACATTTCCACATGTTGTACCCATCGCAGGGTCTTCTGTTTAACCCCATCCTTTCCTACATGAAAGAAAATCTTCACATAAATATTAATGAGTGTTAGACCCATGAGCAGAAAGGGATGACTCTCTCAGCATTTCATAATGATTGCACTTCTCTCCTTCTTCAAAAGCCACAATTAAATCCCAGAGGGAAAATTATCTTCTGTGGATAATGCAAACAGTGTTGTTTTAATATATGCACAGATTCATAATGATATTACTGTTATTAATAGTGACAATAATGAATAAATTTGCTACTAGAAAATAAGTAGGTAGCCCAGATTTTATAACCCTATTAAATATCTCTGTATTTTATATGTTGCATATTATTTTTTTATGAGATGACCTGAGTCACATATGCACTTTTATAGCTTCCTAGAGATACAAGAAAATGGAGCTATAACTTTTCATTTTCTCTCTATCATGTGTGATGTGTATAAGAAATATGCATGTGTATCAAAAAAAGAAAGCTGTATTTTACCTCAGCTCTTTGATCTGGGGGGTAGAGATTATTTTCCATATGATTATACTCAAAACAGTCATATTTTTCCCATACACATTTAAATAAGAAGGAAAGAAATTAGCCACCAAAATCACTCACAAAAAAAATAAGAAAGAAAAAAAAATCATCCACCCAAATAGAGCTCTCCACTTACAATGTATTGTTTCTCAAGTGACTTTTGTCATTGGATACTCCAAATAGGGGAGTCCAAAAATAACAGCACGTAATATTACAAGGCTTCAGAGTTCTGAAATCACAGTCTGAGTCAACTTTTTTAGGGTATTCAGAAATTTTGAGTGGCACTCACTTTGATATGATCCCCAAACATAGCCTTAATAATCTATTAAACTTCCTGGCTATATAAGAGATCATCAAAGAGATCAGGACAAGAAGAAACAGAATAACAAAACAGTATAAGGAAGAGAATAAAATGGAAAAAGAACATAGTTGTATAGATACTTGACATTTTTTAAAAGGCAGTTATTCATTGTCTCAAAGGCACTGAAGAATCAAAACCATTGTCTGATTGATATTATATCAAAACATAAATTTGCCAACAATCCAATTGTTTTATCATCTTCTGTGCAATAATACAGCATGAAAGAATGGAAAATGCATTTATGATATTCTCAACTTGATGAGCAACTTACTGTACAAGTTGTCTATCCTTAGTTATCATAACACTTGCTAAGTCAAAAAATCAGGTAGGATTTGGCCTTTTTCCTGTTCATTATAAGCAATTCTTGATGTTTTCTACTGGCCGGAGTGTATAGACTTTGCTTTCTGGCCATTGGATCAAGTCTGCGACCAGCATTTGAGGGGCGCACCAAAATGAGCTTCAGTGTTAGGAAGAGCCTGCACAGAATGTTAGTTGTGCAGGGAAAACACAAGGCTAGACAATCCTGAGGTCTTCAAGTGTTGTGTGGTCCCCTTTGACACTTCCCAGTGGTGCTCTGAAAGGCTTATCCCAATGGGCTTCAAAGTTTTTACTACATTAGAATCATCTGGAAGGTTTGTTAAAGCACAGATTGCTGGGCCTCACCCCCAGAGCTTCTGAGTTGGTAAGTCTGAGGTGGCCTAAGAATTTGCATTTCTGATGAGGTGTTAGAACGCCCATGCTTCTGGTCTGAGAAATATGTTTTGCAAATCATTATTCTATTCAATTACATACAGATTTCCAGGACAATCTTGTCCTGGGTTCCACAATAATCAATTTCCATCTTCATGTTTAAAATATAATGCCGCCACAATTTGGAATTAAAAAGTAAACATTTAAGGAGTTACGTATTCTCTGCTTGACATCATTCAAATTTTTAGAAGTATTTAAATTCATTGATATGGGTACACACAACTAGAGATGGCCTTTTGTTAAAGAACATTTAATTCCACTGACAGATAAAAGGAAATATGGGGGATAGCCTCATCCTTTATAATGTCAGTTTCTTTTTACGTTGAAGAAATATTATGACTGGTGTACAGAAAAAATAGATTATAGCTTTCACATAGTTTGGTTTTTAACAGTTTTGCAAAGCCTTTCTTCCAATGTTATTTTATCCAACAAATATTTTATTAAATATCAGCCTACAAAAGGCCTACTGTATGCATGGCACTCTGTCAGGCCCTTTGTAATATTTAAAAAATAAATAAATAGCAAGTTTCTGACTTAGAGAAAAGTTACACACACACACACAAACACAACATCACAGCATATAATAAGGTGAAAGATGAAACTTTATACAGGAAGACTGCCCTTTTTAGGAAAGCTCTGGCTTTTTTTATTTTATAGAATAGTGCTCTTCATCAATGGATCAGATGTTGAATTTGCAAATACTCTCAGCCTATGTCTTTCATTCTATTCAGTGCTGTTATGTATCTCTTTAGCTTTCCCTTCTGTCTTAGTCCATGTGGGTTGCCATAACAAAATACCATAAACTAGGTGGTTTATAAACAGCAAACATTTATTTTTCAGAGTTTTAGAAGCTGGGAAGTTCAAGATGAAGGCACTGGCAGATTCAGTGTCTGTTGAGGGCCTGTTCCTTATAGACAGTACCTTCCAGCTGTGTACTCAAATAATGGAAGGGTGCTAATACTATTCATAGGAGATCTGCCCTCATGATCTAATCACCTCCCAAAGGTCCTACTTCCTAATATCATTACATTGGGATTAGGTTTCAACATACAAATTTTAGGGGGACACAATCATGATAGCACTTTCTAACATAATTATCCTAATTATCCTATTCCTTTGACATTTAACTCAACTAACATTGAATACGCATACTTAGATGACAGCCATTTTGTCTGGCAATGGGGAGAAAAAGTGGATTGGTCTACATGGTATCTCCCTAAAGCTACTTATAGTCTAATGGGAGAGAGGAACAAATAAAAAGGCATTCATGCTAGGGGGAGTAAGCACTAAGACTAGAGAGAGGCAGCTGGACCAGAGATGGTAAGGTTTTCTGAGTTTCCTAATACTTGAGGTGAATCTTGAATTTAAAGTAGGAGGGGCCAGACAACAAGGTTGTAATGAAGTAGAGGGAACAGCATGCCAAATGGTCTCACATCATAGTGGAACATATTGTGTTTGTTAAGAAAATTTAAATTGTTCAGTATTGATTGAAAGAAAAAGGTGTGAAGAAACAATAAAAATAATCAGCCAAATGGGATATCAAGCCCCAAAAGAGGACTTTCCAAGTCATCTTAAGGAGCTTGGGTTTTACACTAAGGGTTGAAATCCATTAACTTAGTTTAAGAAGATAATGGCAGGATAAGTTTTGTTTCTGCAGAAACAATCTTGCATTTTCTAAATTGTAACCATCGTTTCAGTTTTCTGAATATTCTGTACCTTTTTGGATGCCTACCTGAAGCAAGCAAACTAAAAGTGATGAAAATAATTGATACCTTTAACTAGCCATTCACATGATATGATTTACAAAGTCAAATGTGTAGATGTTCAACGGCCACTGGGTGACTGATTCTGTTTCTCCATTTCTATTGGGGTGTTTGGTGAGGCACAGCCTCCAGTTGAGTCCCAGGACTGGACGTATCAGTCCAGCCAAGGCCTGAGTCATGTTGACTATTTCAAAAGGGCTGTTCTCATTCCTTTCTCACAATTACAGATTTGCTTTTTACCAGTCCTCCAGAAGGAAAAAAAAAATGCTGACTGGTGGCCTACTTGTTACCCACTGTGGCCTCTCTAAATTTTTCTACCCAAGCTGCACAAAGCTGTGATAGTGTTGCTCATTCTTATAGTCTTACACTCAGAATTCCCTCCACACGACTGTGCTCTTTGTTCTTTCTGCACATTATTCGGCTGATGTCTGATCGCTGTCCAAATCCTCAATCATCTGGAATTTTCACTCTTTGCTTTAGGATATAGCTCATCAATCCCTTACTGTGCTGGCTTCTCACATTATTTTCATTTGATGGTTGTTCTGCACTCTATTTCCTACCTCTAATTTTCACCAAATTAAATTCAATAAATATATTTTCTTAATGTTTGGAACTTTGTACTAAAAACGTGATAAAGGTGTTTTGAGTATAGACCTTAAAAGTAAAGCAAAAAAGGGAACTAAAATCATCTGAACTTTAATGCCTTTTTCCTTTTTTTAAAGAAAATTTAAAAATGAATACCTGGACTGTTCTATAATATCTTTGAAAGAAGCAACTTAATAAAAAATCAGAGTGCTTCTAGTTAATTTAACTCCCTCCAGACCCACATTCCTTCCAAATTGCACACTTCAAAACTACAGAGCCAAAGAACTTTAGATGCCCTCTGAGAATGCCTGAGGAGAAGGGGGAAAAAGATCCATGAAAGAAAATGAAAGTAAAAGCTAATTTATGGAGAGAAAAGGGAAAATGGTGAGGAAGTTTCAATTAATCTGTGACTGATTTAACACTTAAGAAAATTGTTAAGAAAAAAAGGAATATTAGCATTTAATTAATTATTTAGAAGCTATTTAAAGGAACATATTGTATAGTGTATTAAACCTATAGCCCATATGAAGAATGGATTGAAACTTGATAGGAGATTACTAGCTTGAAAAATGAAAGGTTGATGTACCATAGGGACAATCCCATTCTAAGCTTAAAAACATGGGAATACAAACACATGAAGGAGAAAGGGTTACAGACTGTTAAACTGACAAAATTTTAGATACCTGGACAGCCTGAAGTCATTGACACCTAGACTTTGTGATTATAAAGAGTCTAAAGTGCTCTACTGATTACCTCTGAAATAATAGACCTTCCAGATTTTTGTTCCTAGACAAAAGGGTGACTCTAATTTATATAGACATTGTAATATTTAAACAAATCTAACCCAGGATGTGGTTTCATAGGAACCAGAGTAATTACAGAAACTATTTGTCAAAGAGTAACTGACAGGCCAAGTGATGAATGGAATCTAAGGCAGGATGACAGTACTCTCCTGTAATTCCACAGAGCATGATTCCAACAGTTGCTGTTGTCACTTTTGCTTCTTATTGGGAAGCTTGTTCTGTATATGTGCATGTAAAGGTGTTAAAACCATCAAAGCCTCTCTCTGATATTTTGTTGTTGTTTTTACTTATATTCATGATGAGGGAAGGAGAGAAAACAAAAAAAAACCATATCTTTGCGAGTTAGTGTTAATGTTAGGTACAAGAAAGTGCATGAATGCCTGTTCCCCACACTCCGCACACCCAAAACTATACTCTCTGCCTGCTAGATTCTGTCACTCTCTATGGCTTCCAGGACATACTGCTTATGTGCACAGTACTATAAATTTGAGAAAGTCCATTCTGCAGCTTTGTTCTAATCCAATCTCATGTCTCTTCATGCGGAAGTCATCATTGTGACTCTGAAACAATATACTTTCTCTCTCCTGCTATGTTAAATTCACTACCCATCTAGCCATCTTTGCTCTTAATAGCATCAGTCTCCAACCACATAATGATACAGGCTCTGTTTTAAACATTTTACACACAATCTCATTGATTATAATTACCATATAAATTGAGGCTATTATTTTCATTTTTCAGATGAGGAAACAAAGGCTGAAGTATGTTAAGTAACTTGCCCAGGGTCTCAGAATTAAGAAGTTGTGAAGCCAGGACTGTAATGTAGGTCTCTGCTTCTAGAATCTGAATTCTAAACACTGCTAATCAACAACTGCTTTGCCTCAAGGAGTAGAGAAGCTGCTAATGTCAGCATTGTTGCATTTTAGTGTTAATCCACCTTATCACTGGTTCAGAATTAGACTAAATCCAAACGCATATTCCCCTGTTGATGACATGAAACGGTCACTATTTTTTTTTCTTTCTTACCCATCAATGGACATTTTGTACTATAAAGTATATGCCATGCAAATTAGATGGAGAAGCAGAAAGCAGGCTATTAGACCCTAGGGTTATCATTTTGGGAAAGAATTGAGGAAAATATGCAAAGGAACATGAAATGCTTTCTTCCTTCCCATGACTTTATATAGAGGCTTGGATGAATTTTAAACACATATATTAAGATTTAAGGATTAAACACTTAGTGATGGAAGTTCTTTTAAACTCTAAACCAAAAGCCTTCAACTTTGCAAGATAAGGGTTAAAGAAAATTAAAAGGACATTTTGCTGAAGGCTGGTGGAAAGGAGGATCTAACTACAGCTGCTGGTGGTTCTCTTTTTAGGCTGACCTTCTTCTGCCTCCTGGGGGGATATATTAGCATGTCCAGAAACTGCATGCCCATGAAATATTTGAAAATTTGCTAACTGTAGAAAGCTTACCAAAAGGTACACAGTGCTATCCCTGTTGCTATCAGTTAAAATGTAATCAATAAAAACCACAGGGCCAGCCTTTCCCCAAAGCAAAAATGTCCCGCTGAAGTACCGTCTTCTAAATATCTTTTTAATTTCTGATGGCACTACAGCTATCCTCATTCTTTGGGGTTTTATACTTTACCATATATGTCTATTTAAGGTCAAGCCATGGCATCTCTTTTAGGTTCATGTCTTACAACTTGTTGCATATATCCAAATCCAAGTCTCATGCTTATCAGTTATATATAATTAACCTCGCTGATGTTTTTAGTTTCTTAGCTATAAAATGGTCAATATAACAAAACCTCCTAGGTTTATCATGAAGATTATAAGTGAGATAATACTTAAAATATATTTAATACATTGCCTAGTACATTGTGAACTCTTAACAAATGGTAGTGGACATTATTATCATATGTGAAGACCATTTAGAGGAAGTATTCAATTAATTCCTATCTTGTCATTATTAGAATGGCTAGATTCACCTTACTCACAAATGGCACAAGCACATCTAATTTACTTCAGTTTCTTCTCTTTGTCTTTAGTATAATCTATTCCCTAGCCAAGAAAGTTATTCTATACACTGCTACATGAAATTTTTGTCAAGCATTTCCTACTTAAGACCCCCCAAGGGACTTAAGAACATCTTAGAACCCCTATGACATTCAAATTAAATATAAATTGATCTGCTCTTCACTAATTCACCTGTTCTACCTGTCCTACCAAACTCTTTTCTTAGCTTTCACAGACATTTGATAATAGGAGAGCCAGGTTATCCCACTATCTGAGGCATGATTTACCTATCACACCAGGAAGTTTATGAAGTTTTTATTCTATCTCACCCTAACCAGAAAACCACATTATGTTACTGTCAATTCATGTTTCTCTCCTTTTACAAAACCATTCATGCTTTCCTTGATGGCTTCGAATTAACACCACTCAGTGCTGATGAGATTTCTCAATCTACAGCCACTCAAAGTGTTTGCTTTCGGTTTGCTTTTTACTTGTGTGTTTATATTCCTTTCCTTAGAAAATTTATTCATTATTTATTTACCCTTGATGCTAATACATTCTATGAAGCAAGGTAACAAACATTTTATATGCTGTCTTTGCCAAAGCTGGTGAAGATATCAGGATACCAGAATAAACGTTCATAGATGACTACACCACAGGCATAACTCCTTTTATTGTGTTTTCTTTATTGCATGTCATAGATACTACTTTTTTTACAAATTGAAGGTCTGTGGCAATCTTGCATGCAGCAAGTCTATGGGTACTGTTTTTCCAATAGCATGTGCTCACTCTGTGTCTCTGCATCACATTTTTGTAATTCTCACGTTATTTCAAACTTTTAAAATATTATTATATCTATTATTGTGATCTGTGATCATTGATCTCTGATATTACTATTGTAATTGATTTGGGGTGCCATGAACTGCACCCATATAGAATAGGGAGCTTAATTAATAAATGTGTGTGTTCTCACTGCTCAATGGACGGGCCATTCTCTCATCTCTCTCCCTCTCCTCAGGTTTCCCTATTCCCTAAGACACAACAGTATTGAAACTAGGTGAATATTAACCCTACACTGGCCTCTAAGTGTTCAAGTGAAAGAAAGAGTAGCATGTCCCTCACTTTAAACCAAAAGCTATAAATGATTAAGCTTAGTGAGGAAGACATGTCAAAAGGAGAGATAGGATGAAAGCTAGGCCTCTGATGCCACACAGCCAAGTTATGAATGCAAAACAAAAGTTCTTGAAGGAAATTTAAAGTGCTACTCCAGTAAGCACACAGATGATAAGAAGGCAAAACAGCCTTATTGCTGATACAGGGGAAGTTTAGGTGGCCTGGGTAGAATCAAACCAGCCACAATATTCTCTTAAGGAACACCTAATTCAGAGCAAGGCCCTAACTCTATTCAATTATATGAGGGCTGGGAGAAGTGGGAAAACTTCAGAAGAAAAGTTTGCAGCTAGCAGAGATTGGTTCATGAGGTTTAAGGAATGAATCTGTCTCTATAACATGAAAGTACAAGGTAAAACAGCAAGTGCTGATGTAGAAGCTGCAACAAATTATCTACAAGATACAGCTAAGATCATTGATGAAGATGGCTACACTCAACAACAGATTTTGAGTGTAGACAAAACAGCCTTTTTCAGAAGAAAATGCCATCTAGAGCTTTCCCAGCCAGAGTCTGGCTTCAAAGGACAGACTGAATCTCTTGTTAGAGGCAAATGCAGCTGGCAAATTTTAGTTAAAGCCAATGCTAATTTACCATTGCAAAAATTCTAAGACCCTTAAGAATTTTGCTAAATTTATCTGCCTATGCTCTAGAAATGGAACAACAAAGCCTGGATGATAGCACATCTGTTTACAGCATGATTTGCTAAATATTTTATACCCATTGTTGAGACCTACTGCTCAGAAATGATTCCTTCCAAAAGATTACTGCTCATTAACATTACACCTGTTCATTTTAGAGCTCTGATAGAAGTGTACAAGGAGACTAATGTTGTTTTATTCCCTGCTAGCACAACAGCCCATGGACCAAGGAGCAATTTCAACTTTCAGGACTTATAATTTCAGAAATACATTTAGTAAAGCTATAGCTGCCATAGTTAGTGATTCCTCTAATAGAACTTGGCAAAGTAAATTTAAAACCTTCTGGAAAGGATTCACCATTCCAGATGCCATTAGGAACATTTGTGATTTGTGGTCAGATGTCAAAATATCAACATTAACAGGTGTTTGGAAGAAGTTGATTCCAACCCTTTTAGATAACTTTGAGTGGTCCAAGACTTCAGTGGAGGGAGTGTCTGCCTATGTGGTAGAAATTGCAAAATAACTGGAATTAGAAACGGTACCTGAAGTTGTGACTGAATGACTGCAATCTCATGATAAAACTTGAACAGAACAGATGAGAAGTTGCTTCTTATGAATGAGTAAAGAAAGTGGTTTCTTGAAATGGAATCTACTCTGGGTGAAGATGCTGTGAATATTTTTGAAATGACAACAAAGCATTTAAAACATTACACAAACTTAGTTGATAAAACAGAATCAGGGGTTGTGAGAACTGACTCTAATTTTGGAAAACGCTCTACTGTGGGTAAAAAATGCTATCAAATAGCATTGCAAGCTCTAGAGAAGCCTTTCATGAAAGGAAGGGTCAATCTACATAGCAAACTTCTTTGATGTCTTATTTTGAGAAATTGCCACAGCCACCCCAACCTTCAGCAACCACCACACTGATCAACCAGCAGCCATCAATATAGAGGCAACACCCTCCATAAGCAAAAAGATTACAATTTGCTGAAGGCTCATATAAATGTTAGCATTCTTTAGCAATTTTTTCAATAAAGTATTTTTAAATTAAGATATGTATACTGTTTTTTGGACATAATGCTATTGCACACTTAATACACTACAGTATAGTATAAATATAATTTTTATATGCACTGAGAAACTAAAAATTTCACGACTCAATTTATTGTGATATTTTCTTTAATGCAGTGGTCTGAAACCAAACCTACAATATCTCTAAGATATGCCTGTATTTAATAGTGTGGCCGATATCAGAGAGAATGTACCTGTATGACTGTTTTTCTTCATCTATGCCTCACGCTGTTAATGTTTTCACCCCCTACTGGAAAAAGCTGGAATTGAAGGGATTCTGATCCTATTTCTCAGGTTCTTAGGGAAATAAACCCTAGCACTGACTGCCTGAAAGGCAGCTCATTCACTGATGTTCAGGACTTAAATAATAGTAGTTCCTTTTTTCTCTCTCTCTTTCATTCCTTTCTTTCTGAAAATGTTGCTATGGTAACCTCACTGGGTTTTCATTCTCTGTCTTCATCATGCTTCTGCTTAGAAGCCCTGGAGAGAGAAACATTGATCAGTGATGCAATAAGACAGCCTCTGGGGAGAGAGGAAGGCCATCAAGGGGAGTATGTATTCTCAGGACACTGGATCACAACTACTCTTTCAGCAAAGACAGGTCAATTTGACCATCCTTTAGGGGGATTTAATTAAAAACCAGTCTATGCCAGCCTGTATGCGGCACAGTAGCAACATGGATCACCAGCATCTAATAGTGGCATGTCAAAGAAGGCAAGGGTTACTCAGAAATGGCCCACACATATTAAAGGTTTCTGCTGTGGGCCGCTGTCAAGCAAGAAATTCATTTAGTGCTCATCCTTTTAGCCAGGGAGATTTACTGCCCATGGGTTGAATTCACTTTTCATGTTATTAGATCACTAGGGACCAGGAAGGTTTCTCTCCCCTCCATCCTATGGCTTTCCCAGTGGAAGGGGCTTCTACATAGTTTCACCCACGTATTAAAGGAAGCACACAGGCTGAGGAAATTGTGAATTGTACTTTCAAGGTACTCTCGTTCCATTGCAGCAATGACTACTGATAGTATTTGCGGTGATGTCTTTTTACATGTGACTTTACAGATACCAGTTTATTTTTAATTTTTCCCCACATTTTCATTTTCTCATATATTAGGGGGAGGTAAAGAGATTTGGGAGCCTGAAGGTATTCTAAAAAGCCCCCTGTTAATACCTCATACATGTCAGTGGTGGGCTTCTGGTTTCCACTTGGAAAATATTCCTGCCCACTTACCAGGATTCTAATGTTTTTTGGGAGTGAACTGTGCCAGGTTTTAATATGTCTGGCAAGTGAGGAAGATACTCTGAGAATATAGGACTTGGTGGCCATATACAGTTCTCTCATTTACACTGTCAAAATTCTTCTAGCCCACTTTCTCCTGATTCTCTCAAATCTGCCAGTACACATTTTCCTTTACCTTCATCCTTGTCCCTCCCTTGCTTCCTTTACCTCCTATCTAATCCCTCCATTCAGTGAGGTTCTTTTCAGACTCTGCAATTACACAGGCTCCATTGCACCCCATCCTTGCCAGATTCTACATATGTTAACTTACATGAGTTATTCAACATCTATGGGCTTTGAGCTTTCTCATCATTACCACGTTATTGTAACGATTAGTATAATAATGTATATGAAAAAGTGTGTCAGGAAGTATTCACTATACATTAGCTTTTACCTCATTTAGATCCACATGTTTCCTGATTTTTTCCACCTCTTATTTTTCTTTACCTCTTTAGTCTCTGACCACATTGCTCAACATGATTTGTTAAAATTTTATTTAATATGTGAAAGTTAGTTAACAACATCTTCACACACCAGTGCAAATGCCATAGAAGCTGTAATCATTCAGAGTTACTCCAAGACTCCATCAACTGGTTGCCCAACTTTTTTATCCTACCCCTTCTCAGAGAGATAAAACATTCCACACTCTGAGTACTCCCATAAGGTATTGTATATCTCAAAACAACTACAAGATACGTATATTGTATATACCTACTGTATATATTGTATATCTCAAAACAACTACAAGATAGGTATATTGTATATTTCAAAACAACTACAAGATAGGATTTGGAATGGTCTCACCACAGAGAAACAATATGCTTTTGAGTTGATAGTTATACTGATTACCCTGATTTGATCATTATACAATGTATAAATATATGGAGACATCACATTGTACCCCATAAATATGTACAATTATTATGTATTAATTAAAAAGTAAATGAAAAATGTTAGATCCTCAGAACTTGAATTTCTACTCTTTTCTGTTCCTTGCCTCTTTTTCAAATAGCCTACCACCATGCCAATTTAAAATTATATACGTAACAAGCCACTGTAGATAAATTGGACAATATACAGTATTTTATTACACTCACTGTGAATAAAGTTAGCACTTAAAGATCTATGCCTTCTCCCTCAAGGAACATTCACTCAGGGATTTCACAACAAACCCTCAAATGATAATTTCCAAATGTGCAGCTCCACCCTGATTTCTGTCTCAGCATTCACTCTCTTAATTCTCAATACCTTCTGAAAGCTTCTATCAATATGTACAGAATCATCTCAAATTTATTACAAGTCCTTTGTAGCTCATCTGCAAAAAGTATTTTACTCTAAATAATTTCCAATGACCCTGCCAACCTGCCAATCTATGACTTTTTGTATTACTCTAAGACAATCTGTATCACTCCCGCAACTCCCTCTCTACTGTAATATCCCAATATTTGTCAACTGTTCATTCATTTCATATTTTTTGAGAAAATTATGCTTATAAAGTTATAATTGTTTTTGATTCACTATTACCTAATTAGGCACTGAACTCATCTTCCAAGTCAAGTTGAATATTGTGTCATATTTCTTTACAATCTTTTCCTCCCACCACTCTAATGAGAATCAGAACAATCATTATAATTAGTGTGTCCTTTCCTTCTCTCTGTAATCCAACAGACACACAACTACCAACTCAATATTCTGAAAACATTGTGTTCATGTTTCACTCTCCTGCTTAATAATCACTGGAGGTAAATGGAACTCCAATGTCCACAGAAGAACACTGAGGCTCTAGAGCCCAGCACTCACATTCTTTCATAATAACACTTTTCCTTTTCAATCTTCTTACCTGCTTCTTCTCAACATAATTTTTCCTACCCAATCAATACACAAAGTCAAAATTTTGATTGCATTTAATTACAATTTGTTCATCACATCACAAATGTACATGCCACTGTGTGGAATGCCCCACTATCTTCTTTTACCTATTTCTTTCTTCTTGTTCATGATACTATTCAACTTCCTCCTAATCCCAGCAAGTCTTCCATGACTCTCCCATTCACAGAGATTTATTTTGACCTGTAACACCTATAACACTTCCTATGAACCTACCACTTAATCATATATAATTTTACCCAGTATGTAACATATTAATGTGTATGGTATATGGAGCATTAATGGTGTATGTAAAGGATCCTGAATGGTACTACAGGTTTATTAATGCAACACTTTAATTAAAATGTTCCCAGTTATAAATACAGCATAGCAGGCACTCGATTACATAATAGGGACACAATGGAAAACAAGGTAGACGCTGTAGCTGCCTCATGAAAAGTGTAACCTAATAGAGGCTCATGCAGGGAAGCAATAAAGAAGTATGATGAATGGTATGAAGATGGTAGTACAAGGTGTCATAGAGCACAAAGAAGGGGCACCAAATATGGTCTGCAGGTGGGAGAGGCACATGAGCACATAGGAAAATATTCTTGGTTAAAGTTATATCTAGGCCAGGAGCGGTGGCTCACGCCTGTAATCCCAGCACTTTGGGAGGCCGAGGCAGGTGGATCATGAGGTCAGGAGTTGGAGACCAGCCTGGCCAACATAGTGAAACCCCATCTCTACTAAAAATACAAAAATTAGCCAGGCGTGGTGGCACGTGCCTGTAGTCCCAGCCACTTGGAAGGCTGAGGTGGAAGAATCCTTTGAACCCAGGAGGAGGAGGTTGCAGGTTGCAGTGAGTAGACCATGCCATTGCACTCCAGCATGGGTGACAGACTGAGACTCCATTTCAAAAAAAAAAATTATAATCTAATTTAAGACCTAAATAATAAATAGTATTTTGGTAGGTAAATAGGGGAGGAGACTATGAATATGAGGTGGTGAAAATCTTAGAAGAAGAAGAAACAGCATACACAAAATCCTAGTAATAAAAACATATCATTGCACATTCAAAGAACTAAAAGAAATTGAAGATGGCTAGAATTGGGGAAAGCAGGAGATTTTATCTCAGTTTTAACTGGGTCCAGAATCCTATAAGGCCTTATAGTTCATAGAAAGATTTAGAAAGTTGGCCTGACAATGAATGTTTTTAAGCATAACAATAATTTTATAAAATTCTTAACATGTAGTAATCCAGGAAGAACATAATGGTTGCTTGAATTAGGACTCTTGTAGTTAGGGTGGACAAAAGTAGATGGATAAAGAAAATACAGAAGAGGCAAAATTAACAGGCTTTCTTTGGTGGTAGACTAAACTCCTAAGGGTAGAAACTGTACTTGTGCATCTCTGTATCCCACACAGTGCCTGCATGGTATTTTAGTGCAGAAGGGACCCTATAAATATTTGTTGAATGAATAAATGAAGCCTCTAAAACTTCTCTCCCTAGAAGAAATATGAATTACATTCATGTTTCATTTATAAGGAATGTAATGAATGCTGAAAGCAGAGGCAAAACCCTTTCAGCATCCGTCCTGTTGAAGGAGCTAGTAAGTAGGAATTTCAGAGTACTGCTGTGTGCAGCCCCAGGGGAGCATGGCTGGTTTAAGGCCAAGGATTCAGGATTGCCATCACAAAGATGGCTGTGGTACACCAGGCAATTGAGAAGGTGAAAGGGCAGCAGGAAATCTAATTCCAGAGTTTTGCAACAGAACACAGATTTTTTATTTTATTTTATTTTATTTTATTTTTTTGCAATAAGGCCAGCTTCTTAAATGCTACAATTACCCATATCAGAAGAGGGAATATGTCACACATACTTTCACATGCTTCTGCAAAACAGTTGAGTTGAGTTTGGGATAAGGAAATGATATGGATAGCAAACTGAATGCCATATTCTGAAAGCATAATTCTATCCTGGCCACCTTGGCAAGTCATAGAGAAATAATTGGCTAAATATTTCTTTGTATTCTCTACCATCTTTCTTTCTTTCCCTCTATTCAACTTCATTCTTTCCCTGGTGCATCTCTCTCCTCTCTTATACTTTTCTTGTATCTCATTTTTCCTCAAGCTCTAGCTCTTCTTAGCTCCATCCCCTCCCTCCCTCTTAGCTTAGTATCAGGGTTCAGGTCACAGAATAAGCGAAGGATTAATTTAAAACCTATTTAAATTGAGATGGGGGGAGATATAGCATATTTTCCCTCAGCTCAAACCTTCTACCAACAACTGCCACAACACACACACACACACACACACACACACACACAGTGCCAACAGTAATTGTTAGCTGACCACAGAATATTTATATCTGATGTCTCACCATTAATGTTCAATAATAGAGAAAATATTAAGAAAACGATAGTTCTTCTAGACACACCACCATGCAGCCATCAAAATGCTATTTGTCGAGGAATTTAAAAAGATGGGAAATTCTTTTGTTGTCATGTTAACATGGAAGAAAGTCAGAAATTATATTTCAATATAATTTCAAATAGGTAAAATATGCATTTGAAAACTGGAAAGTCATACACAAATGTATTAGCAGTGATTAATTTTGTACAATGCTTTCATTTCCATTATTATACAGTTCTGTAGTTTAAATTTGCAATGAACATAGGTTCATTCCATTTGGGGGGAAATATCTCAAAAGAAAGGTGCAAACAAGACACCATGTGGTGTATATGTGTGGTAGGAGAAGTATTGTAACTGAATTCATTAAACTTTATAATAAGACGTAGCTCTGAGTATAAGATTTTTAGGTTCTGGGTGGAACATACAATAAGAGTTAAATGACCCTGGTGATGACTTAGGTCAAAATAAATGTTTTAAGCACAGAATATCTAAGTCTAAGAATCATAAATGAGGCCACATGCTCATGCTTAGAAGATTCTCCAACCATCTTGTGAATCTAGTCAATCCTATAATCCAAGTGTTAAGAGTGATGTTCTCTACTCAAATTTTTACTTCCTAATACTTTACTGGAAGCTATCCTACCTAATAAGGAAACTTGGTGTCAGCTTATTTATGTATTTGTTAATCTGTTTATCTATTTATTTGTTAAGCTATATCTTGGGGGTAGATATACCGGTATCTTTTGCACTGTCTCACATGAATTATTTTCAGTTTTCAAATGAAAAGTACTATATAAGCCCTTTTGCAATTCTCACTCTGGTCCTTTTGTGTGGAATATTGTATTTCACAGTTTGTCAACATGGTAACCTCCTGCACATCTTTTAAAATAGTTTGAGTATACTTCTCTAATAAAGCTTTCCATAATTCCTCTTACATCCTAATAGGTAGAAAGACTATCACAATCTTCTGTGATTCCATTATAGCCAACACATGTTCCCATCATAGCACCTATAATTTATTGGCTTTTTTCATTGTTAGAATACTTGTATGTATGCATTTATTTTTATTGTGGTTAAAAACCTCTCAAATGCAATCTACTCTCTTAACAAAATATTAAGGGTATAATACAGCATTATTAACTATAGACACAATATTTTAGAGAAGATATCTAGGACTTGGCCATCTGACATAAATGAAACTGTTTACCTAATGAACAGTGATTCTCCCATTTTCCCCTCCCCCATGGCCCATAGAAATCACAATTTTTAATGACCAATATGTCTTTAGGTCTCATTTCAAACTTGCTTAAGAAGGCAATGGAATGTGGTTTTTGACAATACGTGATTTGGAATTAGATATACTTGAATTCAAGTCTTGCTTTGCTAATTAGTAAGTATAAAATTTGTGGCAAATCAATATCAATAAACTAAATACAATTTGAATAATAATTTTATTGTTAGCATGATAAGCCACTGGGTCTGTCACAATTTGAACAATAATTTTATTATTAGCATTATAAGGCTGTTGGGAAGACCAGAAAACATTTATTCTGGTTTTGATTATCTGGGCACCTACAGTGGACTCTTGCTAAGATATTGTCAATGGTCAAGAACAGTGAATAGCTCATAATAAATGCTTTCATGTTAATTCTTATTGATGGTAGAGAATAAAGTTATTCTTTAACTGCTTTCAGTTCCTCAGGATGCCACATAGTGAAGAAATAGACAAAAACTAAAACTGTTCCATCCTTTCCCACTCTGTTTGAAAACACAAACAGGGCCATAACAGTAGTCATTACCTCTTCAGTATGTACAAAATTGATGTGTTATTGTCTCAGCATAGGTACTGTTCTACGCTTCATCAGAACTCATCTGCCTCAGTGGAAAAATACATATGGTAGATGTTGTGAAAGTATTGCTTCCATCTTCATGGGATTCTTACCTGACTTAATAATTGTAACATGAGGAAAATTTCTGCCTAAAATTTATAAGAGGTAAATGGTTCTCCACAATTGTGTCCTCTTCAGAACCCAGATTCTTCCAAATCATGCTAATAGTATCACTAACTCTAACACATCAGTGTTCAACCCTTTCCAAGAGGGTTAGACCCTTCCAGAGAGGAGAGGGGGCAACATTTTCATGAAAAGAAATGCTTCTGGAAATGAAATTTGAGGTACATTGATACTTACATAGTAATTAATTAGGAATAAAATAGCTTTCCTGTTATCTTTCAAATCATATCATATAGGTTATCACCTTTTTCCCTTATCTGAGAGGCTGACTTAGATCATCTCAGCTATCACATAGAAAGGAAACACAGGATCATCATCAATGAAGTCCTGGAAAATCTACCAGCACAGAAGCGATTCCTACCACAACACAGCTCCAACACAGCTATTCTTTGTGCCTGTCCAGATGAGCTGTCCAGATGAGCTGCACAAACACAGAGAATAGATGGCAGCCTTGGGACAGGCTGACTGTAGACTGGGTCAGAGAAAGAAAACAATGTGGCCCCATATTAAAACACAACTTCAATAGCATCCCCTCTACACAAAATGTTGGGAAGCTATAGCAGCAATGTACAGGATGTTGGTTTAAATCAACCTCAGAGAGAATGTTATATATTTCTTTAAATATAGCCTGTAATACAAGCAAAGAGGTCAAACAGTAACAAATGAAAAGTGTCCAGATAGGAGTTACCATCCTACAGCAAAGAGTAGTCTAGCAGCCTACCCATGTATCATATACAATCATGTGCCACACAACGACTTTTCCATCAACAATTAATCACATATACCATGATGGTGCCATAAAATTATAATGGAGCTGGAAAATTCCTATTGACTGCTGACATCATTGCCATCCTAACACTATACTGCAATGCATTATTCATGTGTTTGTGGTGATGCAGGTGTAAACAAACCCACTGTACTCCAGTCATACACAACTATAGCACACACAATTATGTACAATACATAATACTTGATAATGATAACAACTATGTTACTGGTTTATATATTTACCAGAACATATTTTTATCATTATTTTAGAGTGTTCTCCTTCTACCTATTTTTTTAGCTTAACTGCAAAACAGCCTCAGGCAGGTCCTTCAGGAGGTATTCCAGAAGAAGGCATTGTTATCATAGGAAATGACAGCTTCATGCATGTTATTGCCCCTGAAGACTTTCCAGTGGGACAAGATGTGGAGATGGAAGACAGTTATATGGATGATCCTGACCCTGTGTAGGTCTAGGCTAACGTGTATGTTTTTGTCTTGTTTACAAAAACATTTATAAAGTTAAATAAATTAAAAATAAAAAATGGAAAAATGCTTATAGAATGATATAAAGAAAGCAAATATATTTGCACCGCTGTATAATGTTTGTGTTTTAAGCCAAGTGTTATTACATAAGACAATTTTTTAAAAAATTTAAAAATTTATAAAGTAAAAAAGGTTATAGGAAGCTAAGGTTAATTTCTTATTGAAGAAAGAAAAAATTTTAAATAAATTTAGTGTAGTGTTTATAAAGTTTATGGTAGTATGCAGTAATGTCTTTAACATTCACACACCATTCACCCACTGACTCACCCAGAATAACTTCCAGTCCTGCAAGCTCCTTTCATGGTAAGTGCCCTATATAGGTGCTTCATTTTTTATCTTTTATAGTATGTTTTTACGGTGCCTTTTCTATATTTAGATATATTTAGGCACAGAAATTCTTGCCACATCATTGTGTTACAATTGCCTGGAGTACTCAGTACAATAACAGGTTTTCCAGGTTTTTAGCCTAGGAGCAATAAGCTATACCATATAGCCTAGGTGTGTAGGCTAGGCTGTATTGTATAGATTATTGCTACTAGGCTAAAATCTGGGCTATATCATCTAGGTTTGTGTATATATACTTTATGTATCATGTTGGCACAATGATGAAATCACCTAACAGTGCATTTCTCAGAATGTGTCTTCATTGTTAAGTGACATATGAATATAATAACAAAGTCACAAGTCCATATTCCTGGGTTCGTATGTTATACATACTAAGAAACACACATGCACACACACACACACACATGCACACAGTTAACAGGCACATTTTATATATATATAAAGGGTTGAAGAATAAACTTGATATTTCTTTTTCTCCCTCTTAGGTGCCAATGCATTTACAACCATGATTATTTAAAATAGAGTTCATATTTTTCTCGCAGTTCATGGTATTTTTAACGGTTTTAAACATCTCATTTTTGCATTTAATATTGTGTACTATCCCAAGCAGCATCAGCAAACCTGCTCAAAGACACCCCAATGGCATATCTTGAGTAGCCTGGGGATGAGCAAATCTGAAGGATGAGTAAGTATATATTTTAGTACCTGCTGTCTAGCAAAATGTCATGCCACTCAGTACAGACAGATCTGAAGAATAAAGTTGTCCTTAGTTAAGAATCTATAAACTGATCTGTGGAGTTTTAATAGGCCAACAAGTCCTGGCCTCACACACCTCCCCTCGAAAACCTTATGTTCAAATGTAGTTTTAAAATTAGTTTTCTCCTTAATGATGAAATTGAATTAGATTCACCAAGCACACCTATACATGGCATATGTCAACAGTTTTCAAAATCCCAAATTTTCCTTGGGAAGGATAGGAGAGTAAAAACTAAAAGTTTTAGGCTTTCTAGTTAATTATCTTCATGTTAATATCATTGGGAAATAAAGGTGGGAAAAGGTAGAAAATAGTACAAAAATGAGAATCAGTTTTAAAAAGACAGTACAATCTTATAGTTCTACTCATGCACACTGTGATACTTAATGGGACATTATAACAAGTTCTCCCAAAGTCAGATGAGAGCAAACACTACAGCTTCTCACTTACAGCATAAGGTGATGACATTAGTGGTAAGAGGGTGGTAGTAAGAAGGCCTGAAGGCAAGGGCAGATCAGCTGTTGGAGGATGAAGAGACATGAGTAGAGTAATTGCTTGTTGACTAATTGAAGTGCCTCTTCACCATTTTATCATTCATGAGAACAAATGTCAAAAACTATTGATGACTACTTGAAGGATGATACAAAAGAGACCACTTAATAGTGAGGAAATATAAAGATAAATAAGTTGCAAAAGAAACGGGATAGGTAGAATTAAGCAACAATTCATGGAAGCTGCTTGACAGTGTATACGATTTGGATACTCAGCCTTGAATGAGCTTCTGGGCAGGTCTGACCATTACCCTGGCTTCCTTTGATGTAGCCATGATAAAATATCATAGAAATGCAAAGTTAGCACCAATACAACATTCTAGGCAAGCTTGTATGGTTGGCACAACAAGAAAAATAAGAAAATCTGATTATCACCAAAATATTACCAAGTTCATTCTTTCATTCAAAAATATTATCCAAGTACCCACTAAGCACCAGTTAGTGAACAACACAAACAAGCCTCTGCCTCTTGAAATATATCCTGTTCAGAGAGACAAATAATGCACATAATATAACAGGAGGTGATTACTGCAAAGAAGAAAAACAAAGCAGGATAAAGAAATAAAGTGTGAGAGGATGCTATGCTAGATAGGATGGCCAGAAGATTTCTTTGAGAAGGTCACTTTTGAACAGAACTGAATAGGGAGAATAATGAACCAGATCCAGTTGCCTAGAGCGAGAGCCATCCAGGAAGAGGAAGAGCAAGGGCAAGCGATGTGATGCAGCTATACACTTGGCATATTCCAAAAACATCAAGGAGGCTGTGTGAGAGAAAGAGAAGTGGGAGGAAGTTAATTCACAGAGGCAGCCAGGGCAAGATTATGCAGGTTCTTCTTGACCATATCTAGGATATTTGATTTTATTCTAGATCTTATGGGAAGCAAGAATAGGGTCAAACATGGTGCTAGGATCTTACTAACATGGTGGTGATTAATGTGGTCTCATAATTAATTAGAATAATTCCATAAAGTTTTTATCAATAAAGTATCAAGTTTATATAATCCATATTAAGATCTACTAAATATATTAAATAATATATCAGATTATAATATATTATTTAATATAATATATATTATTATATATTATATATTATTTATATATTTATATATTATATATTTATATATTATATAATATATTATTTAATATATATTATATATTATATAATATAGATTATAATATATTATTTAATTATAATATATTAATTAATAAAATATATTAAAGATGGCTAGTAACAACCTATGGGGCATTGGTAACACTGCCATTTATGACGGCTGAAGTATAGATTCTTAGTGTATTTTATTAGAGAGAAGGAGATTCATTTAGTAGGAATTTATATGGATGGTGAGAAAACCATCAGAAAATGATGATGCTGTAGTGACATCAGGCAGAGTCTGCATTGTGTATGTAGTTTAAGAAGCATGCACAAGAATCTGAAAAGATTAACAATGAAGGTGCCCTCTAAACGTTAAACTATTAAGTAAGCAGAGATCAAGCCATATTGCCATTAAGAGGCAGCATGGCTCTGGACCATAACAAGCTTTCCTGTGATAACTAATATGATTAAAGAAAGAAAATAACAATCTGAAGCACAGATTGGTCAGCCATAGTACTATAGAAATAGGAAAGCACAGAGGTCTATTCTGCTCCTGTCCAAGGAAGGGACATCTCGGCATTGTTGGGCTGCTCAGAATGTCTGTTCTTTCTGGCAGGTAGATGGAGATGGATGCATGCTGCCATTAGCACCTGATGAGACTAAGCATTTGAAACAAGCATCCTGCTCACCAAGCAACCTTCTGTTAATGTGACTCCCTGCGTAGCTTTTGTGCAGGGCAGGAATTCACTGGCCAGACTGATGCAAATGTCTGGTCCAGTTAACAGTAATATTTTTCATTGTAAATTACTACAGTGGCTTTCTAATTTATATGCCTCAGTCTTTTGTGAGTTGCTACAAGTCATCCCCCCCTAAATAATCAGCTCTGTGCATTAACCAGACCAAGCACTGGGACCTGCAATGCTGAGGTCTGGACTCCAGCTGTGATGAATTCACCCTGGAAATGCTGCCCTGCAAGGTCTCTTGGCAGCTGGCCTTCTCCTGGGACACACTGACCTTGCAGTACCTTACATTTGAAATGTCGACATGTGCCTTCCAACACTGGGTCTCCTGGGAACAGTCACTGCCGGGGCATATGTGCAGGGAGTTATAAGATGTGATTAATTGAATATTGAAGAAATGTCTCCACTGGTAGGAAAATAATTTTAATTATGTATACTATGTATGTACTCTTTAAATATAACAATAGCCAATATTTGTAATTTATTGAGCGCTTTCTAAGCCCCATTCTAAAAGTTTTAAATATAACTTGATTTAAGTACTATTATTATTCCTATTCTCATTTTAGAGACTGGAAAAACAGAAGTTGAGAAAGGTTATGTCATTAACCAGGGTTTCATCATTACTATATGATGGAACTGTGATTTGAACTCAGACCTATTATCCCTAGGGTTAAGAGAATAGACTCTGGAGCAAGACTTGCTCTGGCTGGAAACCCACCTCCATCACTTATTAGATTATTGATCTTGGATAAAACATAGAACTCTTTTGAATCCGTTTTGTCACTAAGTGCATAACAACATAGAATTGCAATGAAGTGCAAACAAAACTACGAAAATAAAGTACTTAGTAATATAAAGTGCTTAATACTGCATATTATACATAGTAAGAGCCAAAGAAAGGTTATCTGTTAATGTAATAGTTAAAATATGTAATATATGAGAGTCTATATCACATAACCAGATCAATGCTCAGGTATACCTTCTCATGAGTATCCTCACTCCCTCCTTATACCTTTAATATTCAGTGATATCACTTGATTTACTTATATAAGCCTCATTCCAAAAATTTGTGTCAGGTTTCAAAAATATATACAAATATGTAAAAGAAGTAGATCAAATATGGCAAAAAAATAGTTGGAAAAGAAAACAAATGGCAGTATGCAATATATTTCTATACATTTGAATTGGGCAGCACATTTGACTTGGAATTCCCCAGAAGCCCAGGTAAATGGGACGATGCGGTTAATGTTAAGTTTCACACTGGCCATAGGACTAAAACAAACCTCTATTCCACAGTTCTGTAGACTGAGAACCTGACCCACATGGGTCCTCCTAAAGGCGTATTGTGTGATGCAGCAGCAGCATCAACAAGGCTGGCAATAATGAACCTCAATAGTTTGAAAATAGCAATACTGCATTTCAAGAATTTGAAATGTCAGCATATATGTGAGTGTTTCTGATTGGCTTGAAACTGGACTGCCTGACCATTTTATATCTTCACCCACAGACTGCTAGTGCTTTCCATTTACCCCAAGCTTATTGTATTGTCCTGTCTTTGTAGAGACCTTCTGCAAAATGCCAGGCTATAGTTTCCCTCTTATCTGCATTTATTCAAAATACTCTGTGTTTTTTTTCCATTTCATTTTGGGTTATATTTTCCAATTCTTTGGCCGTGTAGAGAAGAGGTCAAAGTCGTTCATCTGGAACTGGAAAAAAAAATTCACTGAACAGTGAGTTTACTATTCCAAATGGTTAATGGCTAGGAGAAAGTGAGTGCCTCTGGAACTTGAAAACCTGGCTTCAGACAATAAATCAAAAGCAACTTAAGTTAGTACCAAGGCACCTTGGGCTTTCATACCTGACCGGCAAAAAAAAGAAAAAAGAAAAGGAATAGCAAAGAAGAATAGAAAGTGGCATCCTCCCTAACGGAGCTATAAAAATGATGGGAGTACAATCTCAATTGTGCTTACAGTCTGCTTACATATGCTGTCCAAGCACACTCCCACATCAGCATCCAGGCTGCACCTTACTTGACTGTCGCTTCTCAAGTACTTGACTTTTTATTTCTTCTCCTTTATTTATCTCATCTCTTTTTCAGCTTGGTACCAGGTCCATCTTCAAAGTTTACATATAGACTCTCACATGCTTTTAAAAACACTCATCTTAATCTCCACCTTATTTTTTTTTTCTTTTCACACTGCAAAATTGTGTGCCTGTTCATAGCCCTGGAGGGACTGGAAGGCCAGGACCAGACTCTCATGGAAAGGTCATTTTCTGTTGTTTTTTGTTTTGTTGTTGTTGTTTTGCACAGTCTCAAGTGGAAAGTCCCATGGTTCTACTCATAGAGGGAGGCTGTCTTTTTCCATGACATTTCCAGATTTACCTTCAATAAAATAACTAAAACCCTGACTTGGGCATTTGAGAATAGCACATTGTCTGATTTTGATTGCAAATCATATATTCTGCTCAGCGCTCAGCACTCAGCACGTGGTTGATAATCCTTGAGTTGTGGTTTCTCTTTCTGTCACAGAATAGCTAACTGAACTATAGCTTGCTTTGCCTTCCTACTGCTCTCTCTCTCTGTCCTCTTCCCCTTCCTCATGGCACTAAATTCTTGTTTTTTTTCTTTTTTTTTTTTTGAGACGGAGTCTCGCTCTGTCGCCCAGGCTGGAGTGCAGTGTCGCGATCTCGGCTCACTGCAAGCTCTGCCTCCCGGGTACACGCCATTCTCCTGCCTCAGCCTCCAGATTAGCTGGGACTACAGGCGCCCACCACCACGCCCGGCTAAATTTTTTGTATTTTTTAGTAGAGACGGGGTTTCACCATGTTAGCCAGGTTGGTCTCAATCTCCTGACCTCGTGATCCGCCCGCCTCGGCCTTCCAAAGTGGTGGAATTACAGGCGTGAGCCACCGCGCCGGGCCTGGCACTCTATTCTTTGGGGAATTCTTACCAGCTGAGTTGTGGCATTCACTTTGCATGACATGTATAGGGATCGGAGAAAAAAAATTAACTGTCCACTAATTGAATGCACCACTCCTTGCTCCTGGAAGCAAGTAGGGGAGAGTCACCACCATTAATGATTACGGGTGATTATCTCATCTCCTTTAGAAGCTTATTAGCCCCTATAACGTTCTTTCTACTCCCAAGGTGTAACTTCACACCCAACGGGAAATAGGTACTGAAGTGTCTTGGCCAAAGTCTTCTCTCAAGATCTCAGTGATTCTATTTTTAGGCTGCCAGTGAGCCCGGTCCAAGAATAGCAATTTTTAAGGTGATATTTTTCCTTTGACAGATGAACTTATATTCTTTAGTGACTGGAGAAGAATGGGGTTGTATAATTTCCCTAGCGCTCCTGTAGAACAAAGTAAATATTCTATACCTTGTCTCCCTAATGGTAAAACTGCAGAGAATGAAGGTGAAATGGCTTGATCAGGGTCATAGAAGTGTGTCAAAAGTTTACATGAAGACCAACAAAACAAAACAAACAGCCAAAAACCAGTCAGAAGCCCAGTCAGGCATTGGATCCAATCACTGGCAACATTATCTCAGATGCAGTGTCCTCTATCAAAGCCATGGTGAGGAACGCGTGTCTGAGATAGAGTTGGAACCCTGGTAGACATGAAGTCCTGGCATTATGAACTCAGGCTCTCAGCGCCTCCATCTGCCTGTGATTTAATGTGGACGACAGTATCTCTCCACTGACAGGAACAGCATTTCTTGTCGTTTTGTGTACTGAGCTATTTCTGCCATGACATATATCAACAGAATCGGGATCTTGAGGATTTATTGGGAGTGTTAATAATTGCATGTGAGTAAGGTCTCAGCACTTCATCTGTAGCCGGGGATGGGGGTGGGGAGCTGCTAAGCAGAGCCAATGTATATTCTCTTTTGGACAGGGAGCTCATATTTAACACACAGCTTTGTCTTCCCTGACTGCCCTGTGAAAAAATATGTTTTTAGTAAATAAATATTTAACGGATTTCCTAGTGTCTCTTTTTTGTATTAGTTTGGTTGGATTTAAAACCCAGTATTGTGAAAGTAAAGTGTAAGACAGAATTCTTTTGTAAAAATAACAATGATCATTTTTAAGGGTTATTTTTTTGTCTGTTTATGTGAGTTTTGTCTTACATTCACGTCCCAGTTTTGTTTTTGATGTATAGATACCCATATTTTCTGGTTTTAAAACAAGTTTAAACGTGTATATTTGAAGAGAGAGAAAACATACTGATATTGTCTGCTGCTATTAGGAAACCTAATATCACCTGAATTCTATTTCCATTTAGTATTTTCATCTTTTGTTTCCCTGACTCCTTCCTCAAAGCTAGTTTTCCAAACTGTTAAGAAAACATAGCAAAATTGGATTTGCTCCATCTTATCCAAAGTAAAATTGACTACAACTAAATCTATTATATATCAATTAAATATAAGTTGAGAACATCTATCCACTTGGTCCTCAAACCATTGAATATATCAAATTTAAGTGCCTCTGGGTTTTGTTATAAGCATTTGCAGAAGCTAGAAGCCAGCTGTGGTTAAAATTCACAACCTGTAGATACTCTTTACATCAGATATTGCAATTGCCTGGAGATATTATTTTTATGGGCATTCATTTATTTCCAATCTCCATAACATTCTGAGAAACTTCTATAAGAAAGGCAAAATGCAAAAATGAAATACATAGTGCCAGGTTATAGTCTGATATGTATAAATAGATCTCCATCAGTGACATTTATTTTCTGCCCCTTAATGTTTATAAATGGTAATATGTTCTTTGTGCTCTGAATTTTTTGGTATGTATAATGACATTAGTCTTGCAACACAGGTATTTTTCTACTTCTCAGTATATTCTATTTGTTTATATGATCTCTTATTAATTAGGTACAGCTAAGAAAAGTGAGCCTATAACAAACATTACTAAGCTGTGTTTTGTTGTGGTTGAGAAAGAAATGAGATGAATAAAAGGGAGAATATGAATTGAAGATAAGAAAAATATGAATATGCCTGCATTTAAAAGCCAGGTGGCCTCATGTTAGTACAGGCCTGGAAGAAACAACTAGAATCTACACATTTCCTTTCACAGATGACGAGACTGAGGCTTGGAGGGGCTTGTCTATTTTCTCAGAGAGGGCATATCTGGACCCAGAACCAACAGACCAGTGTCATTTCATGTTTCTGACCCTCAGCTCCTGGACCAGAAGGCAGCTACTTCTTTAACAGAAGATTTTTTTAGTCCTGGCTTTGCCACTCTGTTTTGCATTTAAAATCTAAGTTCATCTCCTAATTTCTCCTCTTTTCACCCCTACAGGACACCTATAAGATCTCCAGGACTCGGTCAGCATTTTTCTTTTACATTTTCCCCCTTGTATTTTCCTGCTTAACCACCTGAGGACATACACATACAGCAACTAAGATGGACATTGGGTGTCCAGAGAACACAGATAACTTATGCCTAACACAGTATATGATCAAATAAGTCTTGAATTATGCATAAATGTACAAATTAATCAATTCAAGGTAACATGAGATCTAAAAATGTATTACAACAAGAGAAAAGGGATAACAAGCCGTTCTTTATATCTTCTCCAAACACAGTCATACTTAGATAAACCTAACAAATAATTCAGATGCTTTTGCTACACTAATTAGAAACACTATTAGAGACTCAAAAGATAAAATTCTGTCCATACCTGACCAACCTCCCCTTGTCCAACACATTTGCCTTGTATTCCAAGCACAACACATAAGTATAAAATGGAGTAAATGTATAGAGACCATTAGAAAGCAGTTTGAAACTGACCACATAGAGATCACAAAGCCATCATCTGGTAGTGTTGGAATTCCTGGGTGTCTATGATGAATGCATTTGCAAATGTTGCTGTGAAGTAATTTCCTTCCATTTCTAGAGTACCCCAGATAAATTAGATTTCCCTCTAATCACATCTGCTGCCTGTGTATAAGAAAAGATGGTTTTCTCATACACAAATGATATGTACTTAGAGGGTAGAGGACAAAGAAATTTAGTGGAAAGTTACCACATATAATTATAACGGAGCAGCATGGTACCAAAGAAAAAGTCACAGGATGCTTTTTAGGAAGAGACTATACAAAATGCCATATGAATACAGCTGTGAGGTACTGCATATTACAGGGTATGTGCAATTCACTGTGAGAGGTAAACAAGACCTTAACTGTGTCTTACACATACAGGGCACCCTGTTGAGGACTGGCTAACTGATGTCAAGTACTTTCAGTAAACAAATCAGATGTATGATGCTATTCATCTAATATATCCACATTAAAATCAGAAAGGAAATAAATTATTGTGATACTAGAAGAAAATTTAAGCTGAAATGTTATCAATAAAGTGGCCATATGTACCTCTAGCCTATGTCAGAATCATAGGTTATTCTGACAATTTTAAATAATATCTAGTTATAAAGAGGTTGGAATTCAAAAAAGAGATAGTAAATAAATACAGCGGGCTACCATGTAGTCAAAGTTTCCTTACTGGTGACCTGGTTGTTGCAGATGCTATTGATAAACTACTGACATTCATCTGGGACATGCCATTTCAGAAATTGCTGGCCATGCCCAACTGCAAGCTCCTGTGATTCTCCACCTGAGGGTTTTCTTTTCTTTTGGCCTTCATGTAGCATGTTAAAAGTACTGAGCAGTAAATGCCCTAGGGAATAGCTCCCATCCAATGACAGACAGAAGTTGGAGACAAAGGCCCTGCTCCCTCACTTCCTCACTTTTAGGTAGGAAGATTCTGACACTGGTTTTCTTACAGAGTTCCAGCGATTTCCATTGGGTCTAAGCATTAGAGGTACACAACACACCCTTTATAGGTTTCCCTGTATGCCTGCTCATACATCCTCACTCCATTGCTCATTTTTTTCTGAGATTATCTCCCAAATAAACTACCTGCAAATTGTTGTTCCAAGGGGGAGCCCAACTTAACTCATGACCAGTTCAAAACTGGCATGAACAGAAAATTAAGGCATCAAAAACTGGGGCAGGGCAAGGAACCATGTAGTAAAGCCCATGCATTTTACTTAAAATGAGAATCCTAAGAAGGGGTAGGAACATTGGGAAAAGAGGCAGAGAAATCACCAAAACAAATGGAATAACTTATGAAGCATTTAGAGTAGGAACAATCAGGTTTTAGTAACCTGTAAGATATTATACATAATATAAGGCTTCGGTAACCTACATTATATATCTACTCTTCTATAAATGTTCACAATACAAAATCTGAGTTAGTGTTGGTAGGTCCAAACATAATACTTACTACCTGTAACTATGCAAGAAACGCCACGTTACATAAGCTACCGTTAGTGAATATAAATCTTTGAATGGATCAGTGTGAACATCTTTAAATGGTCAGCATTATGTTAATCTACACAGGTAATTGCACAGTTACTAAATGGCCACCTGGAAACACATTCAAATAATGTAAGACCTGAAATTATTTGTACAGTATCTCAGAGTACAATTCTTACTTATACTGATGGTCTAGGTCATTGATCATTAAACACTGAATAGCAATTATTGTACTCTAAGAATGCAGGGGGTGCACTGTATAGTTCCTAAAATTGACATTAAAATTGTTATAATGAATAGTTCTCATTTACAAATTAAACTTCAATTTGCTGGAAAACATATTAATGTAGAATATACACCTTTCCCATAACTAGAGATAAAGTAGATGACACAGGGCAGGTCTGGTATTACTTAACTGAGTTAGCATGTTCTGTAAGTATAACTTGGGTCAACACTGTACCTACAGAGACATCACTGAAGTGGGAAAGTTGAAGCACAGAGGAAGTAACTGAGAGTTAAGCAAAATATTCAGCTAATATTTGAATCAAATATATATTGAGCTGATGTTTCATGGTTTTCTCAAAATTCATATCCCAGACATTTTAGCATAAATACATGCTTGTATCTTTTGCTTTATGTATGGGCTAAACTATTCTTACATGTTAGTAAGATAAACTTAAGTAGTGAGAATTGATGAGTATCATGAAAGGATCCGGGCTATAAAAATATCTCCCCATTGATCAATAGTTGACACTTTGAATTCTGCCACTAGCAGCCTATATCTTTGGTTAAATTATTGTTGTGTTTCCTCTTATGAGATGAAAATATACCTCAGGGAAGTATCACTTCGGGTCACTCACATCTTAATGTGCGTAAATAATACTGAAAGCTTTGTTAGAGAAATTAGGGTTACCACAAAGATAATATGGTGATGGAAATTTTTGTAAAATAACTTATGATGAGTTTCCTTTGGGAAAAAAAACAGTCTAAAATCATACTAGACTATATGATTCTGGCTAAAAATCAGAAGTATGGATGCAGGGGCATATTTTATTAAAAGAAAACACCAAAGATTCAATTAAGTATAGAGCCTGGAAAGAGTCTAACAAAGTGGTGTTTGCCCATTTATGTGAGCCAAAATACTATGAGCTCTTTCAGATATGTGTGTTTATCTTTATTTTGCCCAATTTCTGTGTCTTTGTCTAGCCTCCCATTCCCCAAACCTGTATTCTGCAAAGCATTCTACATAGATCTACTTCCAGCAGTTCCTCAGAGCATGTCCCACAATAGCTGACCTTATTCCTTTTGTGGCTATGACCTCTATGCACAGGAAAATCTCCAGTGCCGCTCTATATGACTGGCCTAGGCAGACAGATGGCCTGGCATACTACCAACAACCAGGCATAGGAAAAAACACCAAACAGGAAAACCAGCTTAGTAAGATAAAATCATTTTCTAGCAGTACTGAGATCAAGGTGAAAAGTAAATGTCAGGTATCCTTCCTTATCTTCATTTTTGCAATCTTAAGATACATGTCCTCATGCAATTTACATTTTCTGCAGATAGATTACTAAAATAAATCAACTCAATTCAAGTATTTTTGAAGCATCTTCTCTGTGCCAATCACTACATCAGGCAAAGAGAATAAAGCAATGAACAGGTTACAATCTCTGACTCTAAAATGTGGGGGATCCCTTCATGCAATATTGTAAAACCCAAGTGAGTGGCTGGTCCCCATGGCTGTAGGAGGTAGTGTTATCTGAGTAATGGCATTTCCTTTAGAGTTCCCACCATGGCTTTTTGATTACCATAGTAGTGATTGGACCTGCCAGTCAGTCAGAATGTTTTCTGACTTGTTTCTACAAACTCTGACCCGAAAGACTGGAACTCCTGCCAATAACTTACTAAGGAGGAAAAAATACAAGACCTGTCTGTGCTCCTTTTAATTAGCTCAGCAATCTGGCAACCAGAGACTCTGACGCAGAAAAGACAAAACAAAGTCTTATTTAAAATACTGTGGGAGGCTAATGCTGAAACACTGACCAGTCCCCTGTTGAGACAGGGGAGGGGCCTGGAGTAAACTATAGCAAGAAGCAGCTCAGTGTATGGGTCCTATTTAAATTCCTGTGTGCATTTCCCGTCAACATGCACTAATTTGCATTGAGGCCAAAGACCCAAGAATGGGCAATCTGACAGCAGTCTGACCACCGTTGCATCTTCTGGTTATCTTGGCAGTTCTTTCTTCTTCAGGTGTGACAAACGACACTCCTGAGAGGCTTTGGCAGGCTTCCAGGTTGTGTTCTGTGCATGTGTTGAAGGGAATGACAGAGATTCCAGTAACACACCATGAGAGCACACTTCTATAAAACTCTGATTTTTATCTGTAATTTTTATTAATCCCAAATTCTCTCATTTGTCAAAGAATGAATGAATTAGATATGGTAGACTGTTCCTCTATAGGTTCAAACTATTACTTCTTCTTTTGATCTACTTACCCATCACCAGCCTTAAGACTAAATAAAAGCCTTCTCTCAAGATTCAAACATAGAATGGGTGGGTGGCATCCACCTTTTTTTTGCCCTCACACCCATAATTGAAAGACTCAGGAGGAAAAGGTGTGTGATTGATATCTTGTGCCAGGTGCAGTTCAGACTATACATAAATATAGGACAGATTTTACATCAAATAAAATATTTTAAGACAAAATACAGGAAGACAAAATACAAATATTTACAAAATTAGTGATGCAAGATTTCAATACCAAGTTAAAGAAAGCACTACACACACACACACACACACACACACACTCACTCACACAAATGGTGGAAACAGTGTGGTAGCTATTCATGAGGACAGTGAAGTACCTTGAAGGGTTTATGGCACTGAGCTGGACTTACAGGAAGACAAAAGAATAGACTGAGCAATGAAGAGGGAAAGGGCATTTCAGGTGGTTTGAATATAGTGAATAAAATCCAGTCATTCACTGGAGGTCATTCACCAAATAAGCTGAGGACATTCACAAAATAAGCTGGGAATTTTAGATAGGTTTGTTTGCTGCTTTTAAAAATAATTCTTAGAATCTCCTCACTCTTCCGTAGAAATTACCGTCATTGCAGAGTCCTTTCCACCAGAGCTTTCAGGCAGAGCTGGCACCAACTCCTACCTCCCACACTGCCTCCTCCACATCAGACAGAATTACCTGCATGTTCCTGGGTGACACAAAGGATGGCTGAGATGTCACCCACGACAAGCTTAAGTGGACAGTTTTGGACATCAGTCGCTAATACTAATTTCAGTGCCCTATGATTTGATTGCTTGGATGATTAATGGGATTCTCATGACACTTTTGTAGCATGCTTCTTCGTTTTCTCTTTAACTTTAATAAAATGGGACTACCCATTCTTGTCATGCTGAGTCTGAAGAGGTAGTCAAGTAGACAAAAAGAAAAAAAAAACTGAGATGTATCTTGAGAAGGGGGAAAGCAGAATAGCCTAAATCAACTTTATATTTTTTTCAAGATATCAAAGTACAGGGGGCTCCTGTTGCTTTGTCTGATGAAGGCCCTTAATTTTCTGCCTGTATATAGTTACTGAATGCCACTGTGCATCAGCCTTCTTGTCTATGAAATGAAGCTAATAATACAGATGTAGTCCAGAGCAAAGCTGTAAGCATTAATTAATAAAACATGATTGTTAAGCCTACTGCAAACACGAAGCATAGCATGAAGCTACTTGGTTAGAAAGTAATAAAGTGGGGCCTCCGAAGCACTGGGCAGCTGTGCTGCGGGCTCAGAGTCCCACCCCTCCTCCCTTTGAGTATTCAGGTCAATGCAGCCTTCTTTGTGCCATCAGCACTGAAATCCTTCCCAAATACCAGACCCAGGAGTGCTTCCCCTCAGAGGCTCAACATGTCACATGCTTCTCTATGCTTCTACCTGCACCTACTCTATCTCTATATTTTGGCTCATCTCAGTTGCTAGCTTTTGATTTCATCTTCCTCACATTGATATTTCTTTTTCCAATTATCTCAGCAGAGAAAATGTTCTTCCTACAGTAGAAAGAATTCCCCAATCACACTCCTCACCCAGTGAGTGACAGGCCTTGCTGATGCTTCTTTACTCCTCTCTCTCCTCCTTCTCTCTCTCTCTCTCTCTCTCACACACACACACACATTTGCACATAGTGAGATTACAATAATTTACTTGGTACTGTGAGAGAGGAGAAAATACCATTCCTAGCAAGTGAATTTTACAACAAGTAACTATGAAATACTCACTAATTTGGCTCAATTCAAAAATTCAATTTAATGAAAACAAATATCTAGCATGTAAATTTTTTCCAAAAAGCACTGTGCTAGCCATTGTGCAGTGCAAGGCAACAAGCTTAGTCCCTTGCTCTCAAGGTTTAGAGAGATATGTACATGAAATACCACAACATAAGCAGAGTCATGTGCTTTAAAAGAGCTATAAGCAAAAAGAAGAGATAGATTTCTGTTGGAAGAAAGGAAGGAAAGATAGATGGAAAGAAAAGACAGAAGGAAAAAATCTTACATTTATAGCGGGACTGGTATATTCTTATTAGGATGTTAAATGCTTCCATATGAGTTATCTATTTTAATTTTACATTTTCTCTATAGTGTAGTATTATTTTTCCATTTATATAGATGTTAAAACTGAGACTCCAGAAAGTACATAACTTTCCCAAATTGTTGATGTCAATGGGACAGCATGAGTTCATGAAGCCTCCAGGATGAGACAATTAAATTGAACTTTGAAATAAATATTACATATCTACTCTTCTATAAATGTTCACAATATAAAATCTGAGTTAGTGTTGGTAGTTCCAAACTTAAGACTTACTACCCAAAACTATGCCAGAAATGCCACATTATACAAACTACTGTAGTGAGTATAAATCTTTAAGTGTATTGGTGTGAATACCTTTAAATGGCCAGTATTATGTTAATCCATGAAGGTAGTTGCACAGTCACTAAATGGCCACCTGGAAACACATTCAAATAATAGTGTGACATGAAGCAGGGTCACTACTTTTCTAAGACATATCAGAAAAAGAAGTGTAGTATAGCACATGGGCCAACAAGAAAAGCAAGCAGGAATGGCTCAATGAAAAACCTTGACCCATCACTGAAAACCATTGTTAACATCTAAGTGTCATAGAACACAATTTTTAAAAGGATATGAAACTAGAATATATTACAGAAATCAGTATAAAATTGACTACTTAGAAGGTAAGATTCAATGTTAAGGACAATCTGTCTTAGCTAAGGCTTAAAGACAAGGTGAGAAATGTCTGCTTTTAATGGCTTAATTTTCCATTAAATATCAAATAAGCAGCCTACTATCTATTTCTGAGCAGACAGGGTATCTGACATTCTTACCAGCTGTGATTTTCCCTATGGGTTTAATGGGTTTGTATAATATTTGTACAAAGTAATATTATCATTATCATAAATGTTTTCTAATTATTTCTTGGGATTAAAAAAAGCATGTTGTATTACTGATGGATTAAGTACAATATTTATGAAACAGTGATAGGATTAAAGAGAAATAAATATGTATATCTTTCTGCATGTGTAAATAATAAATATTAATTCCCATCATCAATTTTGGGCAAAGTGGTTTAGGTATATAATATTTTTGTACATACTTATAACTTACTAAATACTTCAGTTATCTGTTGTGGGTTTAGGGGTATGAAAATAGTGTTTGTTTATCTGTAAACTGAAGTACTTGGTAAAGTCTTCAGGGACTGCAGGAAGGACAAAGATCTGAAAAATAGACCAAAGAAATAATTTAAAATGTGTTGGATTTTTAGAAAATATGCAAAATGTACACAATAAACTTTCAAAGGGAAGAAACATAAACTTGCATCAAAGCCAGAAATAAATTAAGCCTCATAAGGTGTTGTAAATCCCCAGAGCACTCCCCTGCATATAGTTGTTGGTTCATATATGTGTACATTATAGCATTATTCTTTTCATTTTTGACTTGTGTGTATATAATTGTTTTCCCTCTGTCCTATTTGGTTGTGTAAGCCCTCTGCAGACAGGGATAAAGCATCTATATAACAGGCTGTAAAACACCTCAGTTTTGAAGACAGAAGATCTCGCTTGGAATTTGGACTCTACCACTGACTGGTTGAGATATGTGGGGGAATGGTAATGGCATGTATTGTCAGCTTGCTCTCTTGCCATTGTTTGCAATAATAAGGTCAATCCTTTACTTCAAGCAAGGAATTGATTTTGATATAAATGCAAAGCAATTTCTCCTCCAAAGCTACAAACTACAATTCATTTTAAGGCTGAGATATGAACCATTCAAGAAACATATGTTTGCTGATGAGGTTTTAAAGAAATTACATCAGTGAACTGATGGGAGTCACTTAAGCAAATAGATTCATAAGAGACTAGTGAAGTGATGATACAGTTTTATATGGCAATACTGTCTTCAATAGGCATGCAAAGTTGTTTTTCTTTTGGATTAATGTCTTCCAAGTTAAAGGATAATGGTTCAGGAATTGAAAAGACAAGAAAGCTCCTGTCTTTCTATTCTAGTCTATGAATAAATAGGAGTCTCAATAGCATAACCTTCTGAATTTCTCATTTGATTAACCTGATCAATTTATTTCTGTTTTTAAATAAGCCTGTTTCTAACATACTATCCGCTTTTCCTATGGGCAAAGTTATTGTCAATAACCCTCATGGTTCATTATCCTAGTCCTAATAGATTTGTTAAAAATGGAATAACAGAGTGTGATATTCCCCTTCCTGTGGGGACTGTTGTGGGGTGGGGGGAGGAGGGAGGGATAGCATTGGGAGATATACCTAATGCTAGATGACGAGTTAGTGGGTGCAGCGCACCAGCATGGCACATGTATACATATGTAACTAACCTGCACAATGTGCACATGTACCCTAAAACTTAAAGGTATAATAATAAAAAAATAAATAAATAAATAAATAAAAAATGGAATAACATCAAATAAAGAGAAATCATTTACAAATGAAAATGGGAAGTCTTAGCCTTAGTAGCCAGGCTATTTTTTTTCCACAAAGTAAGCCAGACAATGTGGACTTTTCAGAAGTTTTCCAGGGTGACAGGTGGCCATGTAATGACATGCACAGATGTTGTGAGTATACGTGGCACCTCTGGGTCACCCCAGAAGTCTGGGCCTTTACCCCAGGCTTCCCTAAGGTACAAGCAGCCTTTTCAAAACTTCACTTGTCTCAGAGGATCCTGAGTGCCCCAAGTTTGCCTAAGCATCTGCTCTTACTGTATTGCACCAGAGCTAACTTTATGAAAACTGATATGTTCCCAGAACAACATGACAATAAATACTGTCTGTTAATGTAAATGACTTGTAAAAGGTTGTCCAGGAAATAAATGACAGTGTAGTATATTTTTTTAAATCACTTATGCTTTCTGCTGTTTCTGGGAAATATGGTTCAGGTCAGCGCCATATTTCTCTAAGCAATTTTAGGTCCTGTATTTCTGATCTAACCCAATCTGCAAAAGTTATTTCTGTTCCATAGCCACTAAAATTGAGAATGAAGGCACTATCCAAACACATGAAATTCCTGGTTAACTGGTACCCAGGCAACAGGAGTGATGAAAATGGGCACAAATCAAGTTCAAGAGGCAGAAAATAGAGCAATCTGGGCTGCAGAAGACAGTCAAATGATATGTGTGTTGATCTGTGCATAACTTGCCTTTTGGAAACTTTGTCCATCACCAGAGTCAATCTGTAAACTTATTATTATTGGTGAAATGTAGGAAATAAGAGGCCTTTATTCACAATAGCTAAGACACAGAATCAACCTAAGTGTCTATGGACAGATGAATGGACAAAAACAAAAGTAACACACACACACACACACACACACACACACACACACACCATGGAATATTATTAATCCTTAAAAAGGACATCCTGTCATTCTTGACAATATGAATGAACCTGGAGGATATATTATGCTAAGTGAAATAAGCCAGGCACAGAGACACATATATGGTATTATCTCTCCTTTATGTGGAATCTAAAAAAGTAGAACTTATAAAAGCAGAGAGTAGAATGGTGGTTTCCAGGATTGTGACTGGGGGGAAGAAGGAATGGAAATGGGAGATGTTAGTCAAAGCATACAAACTTTCAGTTATAAGATGAATAAGTTCTGGAGATCCAATAAACAGCACAGTGGCTACAGTTGATAATACTGTCCTGCACACTTGCAATTTGCTAAGAGAATAAATCTTAAATGTTCTCACCATGAAAAAAAAGGAGCTACATGAAGTGATGGATAGGCTAGTGAGCTTTATTGTGGTAATAATTTCTCAATGTATATGTAGGTCAAACATTACATTGTACACTGTAAATATATATAATTTTTATTTGTTAATTATATCTCGATAAAACTGGAAAAAATTTGAAAGACACTTGGCTGAATATTAAGAAAAGGAGTTAAGCCTTCCCAATGACAAACCAGGCCATTTACTAGCTAAATTAAATGAAATATTATTTGTTTGAAAGTGTAAGTAGCTTAACTGAGAATATCATTAGGAAAAAACATAATCTTTTTAAAAATTACTTTTTTAAAGATTTGTGAATGACTTTATAAACATACTGTTATCATAAAATAACACCTACCAGAAAACATTACAGTATATATAGCTATAGAACAGTGATTCTCTCAGTGTGGTCTACACACCAGCAGCATCAGCAGCATCTGGAAATTGTCAGAAATGCTAATTTTTTAATCCTACTTCATAGTTAATCCAAAACACTAGGGATGGTGCCCAGCAACCTGCATTTTGAGAGGGAGTGTTGCAGAGGAACTTACGTCTCTAAATTCTATTCAGAGTCATATTTATTCCAGGCTATTTCCATATAGAAATTAATTTAACTTGTAGTTCACTGGAAAATTGAGGTAACATTATATTCCAGTCCTTGACCATACCTGTTGATTAAAATGTTGTAGTTATTTTCTCTACTAGAATATTTAGAAATTTTATTGATACTTAGGTTATTGTTGGAGTTAGTGTTTTAACTGTAATTGCAATGGTAACAAAATATTTTTAAAAATAAGGATATAGGGTAGATGCTTTAATGTTTCCATCTAGCTAAGAAACAGCCAGCGTATCTTAGTTTTTATATAACTATCAGGTTTTATATCAAAGAAAGAATAAAAGATAATGTCAAGATTTTGCAACATAAGATTAACTATCCAGAAATATGGAAGTTCTGGTGTGACCTGAGAATGAAATAGGAAGTCATTGTTTTTATAAGTCTCCAGTGAAGCTGAGGTGGAGAACTGTAAGGCAGAATAATATTCTCACTTCTCTTGGGGGTTTTAATTCTTCTGAGCAGCTGAAAACTAGTGTAGAGACCTCCTGACACTTTCACTTTCCCTCCCATCTTTCTCTTCTAATTGCCCTTAGCCAAATGAATGACCACTCTTGGAGAGGGCATAAAAAATACCATCCCCACCAAGAATGATTTTCAAGTCATAGATAACTGCATTCTGAATTTCACAGTGCTGGAGGAGAAAATGGCAGAAGGTGGAAAGTGCAAAATGAAACAGGCTCATTCAGAGTCTGACAGCCAGCAAAGAGCAGAGATGAGGTAATCAGGGATAAGCTAGTCAGATTTGGGAGGGAAGAAAGTAGAGAATGACAAGCAATAACAAGGTAGTCAGAACTGGTGAGGTAAGAAGCCAAGGGAAATAAAAAAATGGAAAGAACTAGGATTTATTAAGCAGGGAGAAAATCATGTCACTTCCTTTAAATCCCACCGCAAGCTCTGTTCTCAAGATTTTAAGTTGAGGTCATTTCCAAGACACTGGCAAGTTAATGAATATATACTTTTATTCATGCACTAAACTTTATGACTCACTATACTACTTTGTGTGAAATGCTTGGCAACTTTACACCCTTCACTTTTAGAATACTGGTGTTATCTTGAAGTAGCTTATTTTGCCCCAATTACCTCTTTCTCCTCCTACCAAGGCAGGACATATAAGATGTTAGCTTGCAACTTTTGGCCTGGAGAGAAAGCCTCATGGTTGGCTTTCTGTCAGGTTGTAAGTTGGAAACTGACAGATATCAAAGGAATCAGTCCCACCTTCCTCTGCCCATCTTGAACATCATGGCAAAGAACCACTAGGTCTGAGTCTGCTCAACCCTCAGTCAAAGCAGGCAAATCAAAAGCAACAGATTCAATATCCAATAGCCAACCTTATTCAGTTACCTTAATGACTAAAACAATGGCCATTTATTTATTTTAGTCATCGAGGCCACAAAATCAGATAATCTATTCTGGAATTGAAAGATGGGCTCTGTGATTCCCTACATCAATTTTAAAAAAGTAATAGTAAAAAAGCATATAACATAAAATTAACCACCTTATCCATTTTTAAGTATACAAAGTAATTAAAAATTATAAAAATATGTTTTTTAAAAGTTATAGCATGTAGAACTGATTCAGTTTTGTATCATGAAAGTTAAACACAATCTCAGACATGGCAAAGCCCTTACACGTCCAAATCCAGAAAGAGACAAAGATCCAGAGATGTTCAGCAATTTGTCCAAAGGTCACATGAAAACTTAGTGACTAAGTCAAAACTGAACCCAAGGCTCATTCTTGAGCCATCTTTTTTCCATTTTACCCAAGATGAGTCAGAAGAGCACAAAATGAAGCTATATGGCAATTATCTGATAAATGTGATGGATGTGTACAGACAAACAGGAATAATTATGACCAGATAATCCAATTTAGGTCCTCAATTACCTAGATTGACTGCATTGACCAAATAAACTGGACAATGACCAAAAATGCACTCTACATTGTGTGGTGCTCCCACAGCCTGAGAAACACTTAATTATGCTTTTGTGATTAATAGTAACATCCATACCACTAAGATGACTACAAACTACAAATTTAACATAGAAATGGATGCATCTTCCATCAATGAAATAGACTTGAAAGTTATCTCAAATCTCTCTTGTTCATTAGTAAGTCAAGTGAAAATGCTATATGAACGAAATGTGTACATGTTATAGAATTTCTCTGAAGATAGCAGTCACATTGCCTCTGTCTGGTCCTTTGTTTCTTCAAGGCTATTATTTGTCCAAATGAATCAACCATAATTAGGCCCATGTTGTAAGATGAAAAGGTTTTCAAGTCCTCACACCAAAACCCTTGGCAAATCTGGGTCATTCTTTATTTCATTCTAAAAATGATGTAGGTCTTAATTATAAACTTAAGATAACATCATACTTAGTCCCCTTCACTGACTGAAAATTAGATAAAATATTTAAATAAAACAAACCTAACATCATACTTAGGATGTTTGATGATGGATAGGAAACTTAGAGAGAAGGGGTTTTCAAGCAATACCTCCAAAAACTTTCCTGAAAGACTTCATATTTTATGTTTTAAAGTAAAAGTTCTGCCACTCTAATTGAGAGGTTTTTCTGCTCAAAGTTTCAACATGAAAAATATATCTCAAAAATAAATACATGCTTTAAAACTCTTTTTCTCGCTAACCTTAAAAATAATACAGGTTTAGAAATTTCTTTGCCAATATCAGCAATATAATTGACTGCACATTATGACTGGAAGCTGCAAAGACAGTCCTGGGGAAAGATGAATCAAAAAATACAATATGATTTGCTATGGTGGAGACCTTGTTGGTCTGTGAATTATAAAGCTGGGTTTTAATTCTCCATTTGGCATGAACAAGCTTGGTTACATTAGACAATTCATCTTTTCTCCAGACTTTGGTTCTCTTATCTCTTAAACGAGAAGGTTGAATTGGATGAGTTTTTGGTTTTACCTCTCTACGACGTTAAGCCAGGGATCAGCAAATTAAGGCTTGTGGGGCAAATATAGATCACCACCTGTTTTTGTAAATGAACTTTGATTGGAACACAGCCACACTCATTCATTTACATATTGTCTTTGGCTGCCTTCATGCTACAACAGCAGAATTGTTTAATTGTAACAGAGACTATATGTTCCACAAAGCCTAAAATATTTTCTATCTGGCCCTTTACAGAAAAGGTTTGCTGACCCCTGCTCTGAGCCACTGATAGTATTTCTAACAAAAGAGAGCACCATGGTAACACTGCTAACCCAAAGTCCATATTTAATGGATTATACCAATTCTGTAGGGCAAATTTTCATGTTTCTTATGCCCAAGGCCATGCTGAGTTATGTGTCTTGTCTGATTATATGTCATAGTCCTCTAACAGGCATGCTGGCAGTTATGGATATACTGGTCCTTCACTGTGACCTCAACACATAAGTGCTGGTAATTAATAAGAATGTTGACTGGATGTTTTGCTGGCTGTTGGTAGGATTGGTGAAGGTGACTAAAAACTGGTCAGTTCCCAAGTTTCAGAGTCATTGAGAAGCCTTCTTGCATCTCTGAAAGGAAAGTGAGTTAAGACACTGACAATAGGTAAGGAAGAGAAAAAGAAAAGTGGTTAAACCTCCACAAAAGTGTGAGAAAAAAAAGAAAGCCTGTCTAAGACTGGAGTAGTGTAACTCACATAACTTTAATCTTCTTGAGGAGCACAATTTATGTTGAAGCTGAAAATCTATATCCAAATTAGTAGTTATAGAATTGGCTCAGACTGAAATTGTGAATGTGCTTTAAAATTCAAGTGACACAAGGGAAGGAAACTCAAATATGCTCCTTATTACTCAATCTAATGTCTCACAGAATCTCACTATTAAGGGGAAGGCCTCTCATAGTCACAGAAAGAGAGGGCTTCAGTGCAGGCTTATCTGAAAACCACACTTTATTTGCATCCAAAGACTTACCAGGCTAATCATGCACAGAGCCATATCAGAACTCACCTTCTCAACAATCTTTCTGATCTGTACCCTGCCACCAAAGACCCTCAACCCTAGAAAACCTTTTACCTGGAAAACTCAAAAAGCTGACAAAGATATCCCAGAGCCAAATCTCTACTAAACATTGTTACTTATAGTTTTTTTAAGAAATTGTGTAAGAGCTGCATGCAACCTTAAAATATGTCTCATTTTTGATGCTTTCAGAAACTATATTTATTTTTAAATATAGTTTAATAAAATTGAGATGTGAGGTCAATCATTCTCGATTTAGAATTGCTGCTTTGCCACTTCCTTATTGTATGGCATTAGTAAGTTACACTGAAACCCCCTGGACCTCAGTTTGAATCAATTAAATAATGCCAAAATTGTCTCCCTTCAAAGACTATTTAAATCTCTTAGAAGCATATGCAGTTGAATGAAAAAAAATGTTATTCTCTTTTGAATCATCACTAGTCAGCAGATGCAAACATATTAGTTCATTTAATATTTTGAGGTAGAAATTATTAATTCCATATTATAGAAAAGCAAAGAAAAGCCTGGATGTTAAGAGATTCGACAATTGTCATACAGTTATCAAAGGCTGGAATAGGCATTTGAATCCAGGCCTTTCTGACCCCAAAGCCTATGCTCTTTCATCATATCCATATTGCCTCCCACTAATGGCTTCCTCTGTACACTAAGATATACTCTAGTTCCTAAGCTGTAATACTAGCTATGGCATAGAGGTATGGAACACCTCAGCCTCATGATTCAGAAATTATTTATCCTTATTAGATTAAAAATATGTTCCAGGGCTGGCCTTTAGTTACTGATCCAGTACTTCTTGTCTGCTACAAGTTTTGGCCAAGGGATGAGGACATTTGATTTAACTCATTACTTGCTTTGGAGACTTGTCCCTGCATCCTATTCCACTCATCTCAGGTGTATAAAATCTACTTCGTTCCTACTATTTGGAATTGCACCTCCTCATGCTCAAAACAAGTCATAGGGAATATGTTAACATCTCTCAGTGCATTGTCAGAGTCTGGCCATAACTAAGAGAATGCCCAAAAGCACAATGATGCCATTTCCATGAATAAGCTGGTTCTGGAGGCTCCTATGTTGGTCAAATTTAATGCTCAGATGGCAGTAGCTACAGAAACTATGTCTATTCTCTCTAAGATTTAAGTTTGGCACGCCATTGAACACCTTGGATGATGCCAGACTCAGCAAGCAATCATCTCACTGCCTTTACCCTCTCTTCCTGGCTATGCTGTTCATGTGCCCAGCATGCCTCTCTTCAGTGTCTGCTTGAGATCTGCCATGATCAGTCAGGAGCTAGGTGATCTGCAGAAGGTGAAGGCAAAGACAGCAAGAAATTAAATATGTGACTTTAGTGACCCAAGAAATATGAGTAACAATGCCATAGCCAAAAAGCTTCTCTGCATTTGGTCATGGCAATCACTTACTCCAAAACTGGACTCCTCTGGGACTGTAGGTCCAGGCTGCTGAATGCATCTGACTAAAGTAAGAATTGAGAAACAAAGAGAGAAAGAACTGCTGAGTTTGGACCTTTAGCAGAACTTGATTTTACATAAATGCTCTGTTATTTGTCAAAGGGTCTGTTTTCTCTGGTTAAACTGAAAAGGGATATGAAAAATTTTTGCTTAGAAAATGTGGATGTTTCCTCTAAAAAGCATATTTCAAAACTTCATTCCAGGAAGTTCCTTTATAACTTGGTGTAATTTGCTGCAGCTCAACATAAATGCTGCTAAACTCCCACAGGAAGCATGCAAAGAAGATGTTGGAAATCAGGGAAGAATTGTGAAGGAAGAGGATGAAGGGATTCTGTGTTTCAATGTAGTAATTCTCTTATGCTACTTATCAACTTCCACCCTGCCGTTAGAGCCATTTGTGTTCATCTCTCACTTATTGGACTGTTAGCTCTTTATGAGTACAGAGTCATTGTCAGATATATTCTTTTTTTCCCCAGCATCTAGTGCAATGTCTGATATATGGTAGGTTTGAAAGACAACAAACATTATGAATATGGCAGAGATTGTCAGTGCTCATTAGATTTCTGTTTACTCTTCGTGGTATGAAGACATGAATAAGGAGTAGCAGGGCCATCCAGGTACTACATTACAAAGTGTGTTCCCAGTGAATTTTTCCTGTGTTAAGACCCCGAAATGTGAGTGTCTATTTGCTACAGGAGATAAAGTAATTCTAATACAATGAGTACATAATTCAATTGATTAACTGATTAAGTGATGGCTGAATAATATTAATATGAGATATTAACGCTTGATTTCTAATTATTTAAGTAAGAGAATAAATACATAATCAGATTTATCATGAAGCTAATGAAGGTTATGTTTCAATGAAGGCACTGGCAGAACTCTCTCTTCTTGGGAAATGCCCTAGCAATATGTTCAGATTTGTAAATTTTTCAAAAGTAATTTTTTGTATTATTTTTCTTAGGATCAGGTCCTCAAATTACAGAAGCCACAGAAAACTGACTCTGTCCCTGGGTCAAGATAATAGAGCATGGTGGTATATAATGCATAAAATATGAAATTTTTATTAGCAATACACAGGAAGTCAATCTTTTCCACTGAAGTTGACTTTTTTATTAATAAAAATGTCATACAATCTAAAGTAGCTTGCTATTTATTGTCACATTTTCTCTCATTACTTTTTCTATGATGCCTTAGCAGAAAGAATTGCCTCATTAATAACTTTGACCAATTGCTTTTGCAAGATGTTGATTATCTCTCCCTTTTGCATTTGCCAAAGTTTACAAATAGATTTAAAAAACGCCTTTCTTGTAATAGTGTTAGGTTAGTTTTAATAATGAGTCAACTGTGGGTGTTTTAAACATTTCCAGTAAATTTATCTTTAGGCATAGATATATCTTGTATGATAACCAAATTAAATACACACACATATAACACACACACATACAAATGAGTTTATGGAATGCTCAGGAAAGTAAGATAAAAAATAATGTCTAACAACTTATTTGATTAAATTCAGCTCTCTCACTTTTAATATTTTGTTAAGTGATATTCTAACTAGAGGGGAGATACGAGAAAAGGAATATTTGATAGATATTATCTTTCTAGATATTAGTAAAGGAATAACTTATGACTTTGGAAATGAGTTTGAGTTTTAAAGGTAGGAATATATGATGGACAATTTTGCCTGTATCTTCAGTTGCAAACATTTGTGTCTGCTATATTGATAAACTTTCCTTACCAAAACTCTTGAATTTGCTATTATTCAATTGGATTTGTCTCTTCCTTTATCTTTACCTAGCTTCTTACAGACAATCTACAAAAGAAAAAAAAATTTTACCTTATTTAGACATAGGCTTCAGTTATTTGTTACCATTTCATTGTATACTACTTCATGATATGAGAATAGGAGAAAAACACTACATTTCTCTCTAGGAAGGAAATTATTATTAAAATTTTCAAAAGCAACATTCCCAATATAGTTAATAATTCATAAAAAAAGCAAATCAAGGAACTAAAGATAAGAACAATGCATGCTGTCTAGAAGACATCATTCATGCAACTAGTTAAATGCACATAATAAAAGTTGAAGATATCTCTACAGTTTCTGAGCTGAAAGGGTTCTCATAAAAACCCAAAAGTATTCATAGACACAGAGTTCCCATTTTAATGAAAGAGGTTTTTTTCAGGAATCATAGAATAGTGTTGTATCATCCATACATAAGCAACATGGCAGCAGCTGTAGCTTGTTTTTATCCCAAAGCACTCACTTTAACAGCTGAGCATTAAAACATTGATTTTGATATTGAGAAAACCACATTTACGAAGTTCCATGTCCAAAAAATTTCAAATAAGCTATTATAGAATAAATAATTTAAATCTCTCTCTATGCATTTCATAAGGGTAAAGGCTTTTATGCCCACAAAAAAATGCATGTTTAGTATAACAGCAGAACCATTATCCAAAAGAATAGAAAATATTTCCCCTACATCTAATTTAGACCCCGTTCCTTTAGCATAGGGCTTTGTAAGACTGTTTGATTATTCAATAATCAACTTTCAACCCAAAGTTATTACTTTTCTAACTCTTTGAAAGAAGCTTTGATATATTTTCTTCCTAATTTAATTGGCAGCTATCAGTTAAATAAACCATTTATTGAGACCTTAAATGTAAATTAATAATTTTCCCTAACCATCTGTTAACAGAAGTCAGTTGATGAATGTTAACTGTAACATCCATAAGTGTTGGTGGCCTTTCATTGCCCGTATCTTCCCCATATCCCTGTAGTCCAGAGATATGTCAATTGAAATAGCTGGATAGTGGTCAAGACTTCTTCATAAGCCCTCTTGTCTGTAGCAGGCATTTGTTCTGTGTTCTTGAGCTTGATATATGGTTGTAGAATCAAAAACACACATTCATCATAAAGGAAGCTAGTGTTTTATCTAGGAGCTATAAGTTTTCTGGTAAGTACAAAAGGAAAAGAACAGCACCCAAGAGAGAAAGTGAAGGAAGAAAGATGGGGAGCTAGCAGTGGGTGAACTAAATAAAGCATTATAAAGTACTACACAGGAGCAATTCATCCAGCATCGAGGCTACAACCATGTTATCTTTTCATTTTCAAATCCTTCTTATCCCTCCTTAAGGGCCTACTACATGACCTTACAGACAGTAGATATTCAGTCAACATTCTCCAACAATCGGCCATGCCAACCACCTGCACATTTCATGCTTGGGTCATGTGGTGAGAAAAAGGACAGTGGATGAGAGCTACACACAAAGAACACTCTTCCTCTCTTCACACTTCCGATTGTCTTTCTTGGAGCCTCCATTTTTCCTGTGTCCAGACTTTGGTATTCAGTGTGGGCCCATTAGAGTGTCTGGAAAAATTTATTTCTTTTACAGCTCCTGAACAGAACTAGCATTCATTTTCCAAGCTGGAATCACAACAGAAATATGAAAGCTAACTGCACATAGTATAAATAAACATGGTATGGGAACATGAGAGCAGAACACAGCGGCCTGACATAGACGAGAGAGACAATCCAGCATAACAAATAGTAAGTTGTGCTTTGCCCGTGGCATTTTCCGGCTCCTTCAATAATTATATAATACAACAGTCACTGATTTCTCAGCCCTGGATCAATAATGGGTTTCACATCCCCTCCAGAGCTGGTTGTTGACCAAGGTGCTTGCTCAGACCCCCACCTCATCTATGGCAAAAATCGATTCTTGCGTAACTGCTTGTGTGCTTGGAATGTCAGCATCAGAGCAATGGAGAAATGTGGAGTTTAATAGCACTGCAGAATTCATAAAGATTTCATATCTGCCCCACAAGCCCATAGAGCTCAACCAGTAGCTTCAAAGGAAAGTTCCCAACCCAAAAGATACAATACAGTGGGACTTTCCAAAGGAAAAACAACAGCAACAACAACAACAGCAACCACAGACATGCAGCACACTCACAGGCTAAGAGCAGACTATGGAAGGAAATCTGTGTTTCATCTGTCCTATGATTAACCTGTCCTATGATTAACATATCCCATATTCTAACAGGTGAGCTGACATTCTTAGTACAATGGTATGGTAATGTCACAATAATATTTGGGATGGACTTTCTGAGTTACAGCCCAAAAATATCCCATCACAACTAAGGCTACATCAAAGGACAGTCATATCACATCATAAAATATATTTTTAAAAATGTAAAGAGGCTCTATTTCTTTATACAAAGTAGCATATTTTCAAGTCAGATATTCTTTGATAAACAACCTATTTGTGTGTATTCAACACACACACACACAAAAAGGAGATCTAATAATCATTGTTTTAATCTGATCAAGGCAGATTACCAAACGGGATAATATAGATACCAAAGTAGGTTATAAAAATTGAAATATCCTGTTTGGTTGTCTGCCTTGATTTCATTAACCAGACAATGGTCCAAATTCTTCTTCACTAGTAAAGTTGTATACTAGTAGTACATAAATAAGGACAAAATTGTGAAATAGGCTTTTTTTAAGCTTCTATTGCCCTCTCTTTTACAGGGTCACTCTAACTGGTGGCCATAAAAACGTCAGAAGAATGTATCATAGACATTAAGAACCTTAATTGTGCAGTTAAAAAAAAAAAGCAGAACCCAGAGAGGCTGAGTGTGTTACCCAAGATTAGCAATAGCCCCAGCATCTCATGGATCCAGGAACCACGTGTTATCCACTGTGCCAGATCTTCTGCTAAGATGACAAGGACAAGTATGTTTTGGGGGTTCTAGAGGCTATGCCCCTAAATTATCCTCACTTAAATGGAGCAAATATCTGTGCCTCTCTGAAATTCCTATGTTAAAATCCTAACCCCCACAGTGATGGTATTAAGAGGTAGGGCCTTTGAGAAATAAGATCATGAGGATGGAGCCCTCATGAATGGGATTAGTGCCCTTATACAAAGGACCCCAGAACGCTCTTTGACCCTATTTTTGCTATATAAGGACACTGCAAAAAAGAGGCTGGTTATGAACTAGGAGACAGGCTCTCATAAGACATCAAATCATCTGGTACCTTGCTCTTGTACTCCCCAGCCTCCAGAACTGTGAAAACTATGTTTGTTGTTTAAACCATCAGTCTATGGTATTCTGTTACTACCTCTCCTCACATCTTTTTTTGAACATTTCCCTATTGTCGTTAGGAAATACAGCTAAGCAACACTGAGCCTAATTTCACAAAAAGGTGTTTATGGTGGTCAAAGCAGTATCTTCTGGTCCTTCCCTTCTCACTTTCCCACCCTCATACCACTTTTCTACCTACAGAATTAACCAAACTTAGCAATTCCATTCTTTGCGTTGCTTGGAACAAAATCTTTAGATTCATACTTAATGCTTCTCTTTCTTGTATTCCCCTCATCCCAGCCATCATTAGGTACTAACAGCTCTACTGTCAACCTCTGACCATTTCTCGTCACTTTCACTGTTATCACATTGGTTCAAGTTACCATCATATTCCCCTGAGTTAATTGCAATAGCTTTATAACTATACCTACTAGAAGATGTCGCTGCTTTGACTTTTGCCACACTCTTTCTTACACCCAAGTTATTCTCATCCAATAGCCAAAATTATCATTTTAAAGCCTACATCTGAATATGATACTTTTCTACTTAAAACCTTCCAATTGCTCTCCATCTCACTCAAAAAATTCATACTTGACAATTGTCTATAAGGCCCTATACAATCCTATTGCTCTAACTTCATCATCTATTCACCCACTAGTTCACTAGGAGCCAGCCATATAGTCTTCTTGCTGTTCTGCAAATACTCTAAACATGCTCTGGCCTCAATGTTTGTATAATCACTGTCCCTTCTTCCTGGATCACTTTTCCCTCAGATACAAACATAGCTGGTACCCATAGCTTCCTCAAGATGTTGCCCAAATGTCATCTTCCCTTGCTTTACCTTTAAAAAATAAAACTGGCCTTCTAACACCTACCTCAGCATTTCTTACTGATTTTTCTCCATTACAGTTAACTTCTAATATGCTATATAACTCGATTTTTCTTTTGTGTATTGTCTGTCCTCCCCATCCAGATGTGAGCTCTGAGTGGTGGGGAGAAAGGATCTGAGGCAGAGAAGTTTTCTTTGTTTACCACTACAACCCCAGTACCTAGTATGGCAGCATGTAGCAAACATTTAATTAAAGTTGATTGGATAAATTAACGAATAATAAGACAAAAGTCAGATTTCAGGTAGGGAGGTGCAGGGGACAACCTGGGGCAAAGGAAGCCTTCTTTGTATCTGTTCATCATCTCTAGATGAATATTCTTTCATGAACAAGGCAGGAGGTTGGTTCAAGCTATTCAAGTTGTGTCAATAAATCAGGTATCTGGTCTCAAATAAATGTTGGAGATAATCTGATGCTAAATAATGTTTTCAGACAGGATAAAATTTAGGGAGTAGGCATGGTGCTGTTTTTTCTGAAATAGCTGGAAAATGGTCCATCACTCTTTCCTGTGCTGCCACCACCCAGAAAGCTTGAATTATAAGCAAGTATTTCCTCTCTGTTAGCACTCCCTGCCCTTGAGACATGAGTTTGCAAAATCATGGAATGAAGGACTGAGGGAATGAGAAGAAAGTCAGAGAGCGGCATTGAGGGAGAAGATATGTGATACTCTGACTTCCTACCCTCTCCTTATGATTCCCTGGAGATCTGTTGATGCCTTTGCTCCCCTCACTTCTTTACTCTTTGCCATCTGCTGTCCCTATGTCTTAAGTAAGGTCAGGAGTGGCTGAACTGGATGAAAGGATACTTCACATTGAGAATCAGGATTAGATACAGCAATTCAATGCCTTACCAAAGTGCCCAGAGAACTCTAATGTTTGAAAATAATTCCCAACAGGTACTGAAAATTCAAAGAACTTATGATACAAATGCAGCATCTGAGCCACACTCTTATACAGCTGGGCTGATTATGTAGTCTAGAGAGCAGGAACTGATCACCATGGGCTGGCCAACTGGGCAAAGAACAAATGATGAATATGATCTTAACACTGTCCAACTGCCTGACCTCAAGGGCTCCCTTTCTGAATGTACCTTTAGTCTGTTTGCACAAAAGCAGACTGCAATAACAACTAAAGTTTTTCTTTTTAGTTTCTTCTTTAGGCATGCACTATGGAACAACATCAGCAAAAAGGCGCACCAGCAGGAAGAAACTAACTAATGTACAGTCAGCAAAAAAGTCCAGATTTTAGTGCACTTTTACTTACATCCTCACAGAAAGAGAATACAAGCTGTATTTGACCCAAGCAACTCCTTGCAAACTTTAATTACAGCACTTGGAAAACCTTACATGTAAAAGTAATTTAAAAGAAATTGTGCCCTGGGAAGAAATAGGCCAATTTGAACTGTGGAACTTTATTTTTTCCAAGAAATTTCACAAGTGAAGTTGGTGTCAGGTAACTTGCCAGGTAATAAATAGTAATAAGAATAAAATTTCAAACATCTTCAGAGTTGATAGGTGAAATTTAAAAATTGGTCATCAGGGAATCTATCTCATTGACAAGGTAAAGGAAAAGACATAGTTAGTTGAATTTTAAAAAGTCAAACAGCAACTGTTGACTCATTGGGAATTATCTAGAGAAAGTAAAGAAACAATCTTAAAGCTAAATAGAAGGGCCATTATTCTATTTTAACAGCCTCTCAGGCCACTGGGCATGACTTATATTCTCAGCCCTTCTGTTTTAAAGACCCACATGCTCAAACACAAAGAGATATATAAATCTACTCTTGAACATATTTAAGTACCAAGAATTTAGCCTCATTCCCATGTTTACCCTAACAGAGTCCATCAAAGATGGGGCAGACCAGCAAAAACAAAAGTAAAATTTTAGAGAATGTGGGAAGGTGTTGCTACTCTGGATGATTTGGGGTAAAAACATGGGTCTGGAGTAAAGTTTCAGACAGGCTCAGAATCCTCCCTCTGCTACTTGGCTTAAACGTGAATAGGTTTTTCATTCTGAATTTTATGGATCCTTGACTCTAGCTTAAGAAGGAAGGTGTACTGAAATAGATTTGTCTGCCTTTGAGATGCAAAGTTTGGCACTAGAATAGTCCAAAGAATTACATAGTTTTGTTCAAATTTTCCTATCTGGGTTCTAAGGAATGTTCTATTTTCAGGTAGAAATAGATTTGGCAAACAAGTAAAACTAGTCACTGGTCACTGGGTCCACGTTTGGCATCACTTTATATACTTTGATGTTTGAAAGGCTTTATCACAGCACATTGAGGTGTCCCATCCTCATATATCATAGCCTTCATTGCAGTTATAACCATAACTGAATAACTGTGTGACTAAAGCTCTGTTCACTACCTCTTCCAAGATGCTTAGAAAAATGCCTGGCAAATAATATTCATTATAAAAGTAATACCTGGATAGGTGGATACAAGAATGGAGGATGAAGACAGTTTCTCCTCATTTATGCAATTATTCCCAGTGACAACTGAGTTATCACTTTAGGGCTCTCTAATAAAATAAGAGCTCAGTTTTAAAGTAGGAACACTGTTACCTAAGTCTTTAAGTGTGGAGGTAAAAGTCCTTTCCTCTGTCTGTGCTACTCCCTCCATGGTTACCCAGGTCATACATAAACTTATGGCCATAGTTATAATGGTGCATATCTTTTTGTGCTGAGAAAGCTCACAAGAAGTCCCTGCTGTTCAGATGCAAGATACTCCATTATTTTCTACAAAAATCATCTGACTGGTATGGTGAAATGAAACAAATGTGTACTATGCTGCTCTTGAAACCAGAGATTTGATGCCAACTTGGTCTCCCACCCCTTGTAATAAGTGAGAAATATTATTTACTATATTCTTAGCTTTCATTGCTCCATGTACAAATATGGAGACCTCATTGCAGGGGGATTGGGAAGATCAACTGAGATTATTAAAGAAAGGCTTAGTATTACTGATGGTCAATAATTAAACAAGTATCATCATCAAGAATTAGTAGGTTCATGTACTTCTCCTGGACACAGGAGAGATGGCATAAGCTAGTATGTGGGTTTCACTTCCCACATTTGTAACTGTCTATGCTATGTCTTTTGGAAATCAGATTATTTCTGGAGCTCAAATGTCACTCAAATGTTCAAGGAAGTAAAAATCAAGTCTAGAGGATCATGATGTTGGAATCCAAGATCAGAGACTATGAAAGATGGACTCAGATTAAGGACTGATTGTACTGTACCTATACATGTGTCCAGACACTTTGCTAGCAAGCTCATCTGCCTTTATAATCCAAGATACCATGTCCCAAGACCAGGCCTCGTTATCAGGTAAACTATTACTTCACCATCAATAAGGAAAGGTGTGTCTTAGCAAAATAAAGTTCAGAGTCCCACAAACCACACATGCACAGCATTCAATCAAATGATGCAATGTTATTTACAATCCTTCAGAGAGGAGTCTTTCATGCAGGGACCATGGGCTCAAAACTGATGGTGCTGTACAACAAATATGGAGTAGCCAAATATTCCGTCCATCCAAAAAAGCACAGATTGTGAAGCTCTGTCATTTATTAGTGGAGTAATGTTAGGCAAGTCATATAATTAATCTGAGTATAGTGTCTTCATCTGAAAGGACACGGAGAAATCATGCCCATTTTGCAGTGTCTCATGAAGAATAAATAGTAGGCAAAATATCTACTCTATGGAAAACATTCAAAAAAATCTTCAGTTACATTTATTCTTATCCTATACTTGTTATGACATGAAAAAAAGTATTTGTCCCTACAAAATTCATATGTTGCAATCCTAACTCCCAAGGTGATGGTATTAGAAAGTAGACACTTTGGGAGGTGATTAAATGATGAAGGTAAAACCCTCACAAGTCAAATTAGGCCCCAGAGAACTGCCTTGCCCCATCCACCATGTGAGGATACAGTGAGAAGTAATCATCTATTAGAAAGAGGGCCCTCACCAGGCCCTGAATCTGCTTCCACCTTAGTCTTGGACTTCCCAGTCTCCAAGACTGTGAGAAATAAATTTCTGTTGTTTATAAGATACCCAGTCTAAGGTATTTTGTTAGAACAGCCCACACGTACCATGACAGAAATTGGTACTGAGAATTGGTCGAGCTGCTATAACAAATACCTAAAAGTGTGGAGATGACTTTGGAAGTGGGTAATGAGTAGAAGTGAAAGAGTTTTGAAGTGCATGCTAGAAAAACATATGTTACAGTGAAAGGCCTGAAAAGGGCAATTCTGATGCAGGCTTAGAAGAAGAAGAAGAGATCTAAGGAGAAAGCTTCAATCTTCTAAGGGATTACCTAAGTGGTCATGAACAGATTGGTAAAAGTATGGATAGTAAAGGTCATTGTGATGAGATCTCAGATGGAAGTGAAGAACATGTTATTGGAAAATAGAAGAAAAGTGATGTTTGTTACAAGTGGCAAAGAACTTCACTGAATTCTGTCTGTGTTTTTGTGTTTTGTGGATGGTAAAACTTGAGAGCAATGAAACAAAATATTTGGTGCAGGAAATTTCTAAGCAAAGTGTTAAGGGTGCAGCATGATTTTTCTTAATCCTTACAGTAACATGCCAGAAGAGAAGATGATATAAAGATGGAACCTATGAATCAAAAGGAAAGCTTCCTATTTGATCAAAGATTTGAAAAATTATCAGCCTGGCCATATTATAAGAAATGAGAAAGCTTGTCAGGTAGAGAACCAAGCCACTATTTAGTATGCATCTATGGAATAGCATTTAGTATTCATCAATACAATGGAAGAACAACCCAAAGACATTTCAGAGATCCTCAGGGCTGTCCCTCTCAATACAGGCACATTATAAAAGGGCCTTAGGGAAAAAAGGTATTTGGAGTCCTTGCTTTCCTGAATTCTAACTGTTCACTGTAGCTTATCTTAACTGCCCTTCTAGAGGGCAAGTAGGTAAAGTTCAGTAGCATTCATGCAGTGTCATCTGCACCAGGGCACTGAGTGCAGGAGGTGTGTAGGAATGTTCACCTTCGCCTAGATTGCAAAGGATGGAGCCACTCAAAGACTCTGGTTCTCCATTAAGGCAGGGAATGAGTGAGAGGGTAGGGTCACTACAGACAGTTCACACTAGGACAATGCCTAATCGAGCCATGGGGAAGAGGCTTCTCCCACCACCTCAGACCAGCAGAGCTACCAGCATGCCATTCCTGCCTGAGAGAGTGCGGGCACAGGCCCACAATCCTTAAGAGCTGCAGTGTGGGCTGTACCCAGCAAAGCTATAGAGGTGGAGTCACCCAAAGCCATGGGTGCAATGCTGCCTGAAGCCTTAGATGCTCCACCCCTGCCAGGCAAAGCTGCAACAGCAGGACTTCTGCCCCAGTGGGGTTGGAGGGTAAAAGGTCAAAGGTCATTCTGAAGCTTTAACATTTAATGTTGTTTTCTCTGTTGGGTTTTGGACTTACATGGGACCGACCAGTCGCTTCCTCCTTCTTTCCTGTTTCTTCCTTTTGAAATTGGAATGTCTTTCCTATCTCATCATTGTATTTTGGAAGAACATAAAGCATATGATTTCGGAGCTTCACAGCTGAAGAGCAATTTGCCTCAGAATAAATCATATCTTGAGTTTCATCTATATCTGATTTAGATGATATTTAGTTAAAACTCTGGACTTCATACTTTTGAGTTGATGTTGGAACAAGTTAAGAGTTTTGGAGTAACTGGGATAGAGTGAATATATTTTGCAAGTGAGAAGGACATGAAATTATGGGGAAGAATGTGCTGGTCTGAATGTTGTGTCCCCGCTTCCCCCTCCAAATACCCTCAAAATTCATATGGTGGAATCTTAACACAGGAAGTGATGGGATTAGGAGGTAGAGTCTTTGGGAGCTGATTAGATCATGAGAATGGATCTTTTGTGAATGGGATTAGTGCCCTTAGAAAATAGGCCCTGGAAAGCCCTCTTAGCGCAGCTGGCAGCGCGTCAGTCTCATAATCTGAAAATAGGCCCTGGAAAGATGTGTTGCTCCTTCCACCATATAAAAGACATAGATAAAAGTTACCATCTATGAGAACCAGCCCCACAACAGACCCCAAATCTGCCAGTTCCTTGATCTTGGAATTCCTAGCCTCCGGAACTATGAAAAATAATTTCTATTGTTTATAAGCTACCTAGTTTATGGTTTTTTTTGCTACCATAACCTAAGTGACTAAGATAACTCTGTGAATGCCTGACCTAAAGCACATCTTAGAGCATGTAGTTGATCAATATATCAGTACGTATTTTTAAAAATTATCTTCATTTGTGGGAACCTATTTTTATAGGTAGAAGGTTTGACTTTGCACCACAAAAATGGTATCCACAACAATGACAACATGACTGAGGAAACACGTGCTGTTGTTCATGAAATAGATGCCTCCCTGAGTGGCTATATTTGGTGCCAAGAGGGCACCAGAATCACCCATCAATATCAGTGTGCTGTCTTTAGAGGTGTGCTTAGCAGCCTCTTTTCTGACGGATTTTTTTTTTTGGTGGTAGGACCCAAGAAATTATATATGTTTAACATCTAAGCAAGATAATGTTACTATAACAGTTTAACACTACTACAAAAGAGCAAAATCAAACATAAAATAATTTGTAATAACACTGTATTTAGTTGTCACAATAAGGATCGACCTATAGTTGATATGTTTCTTAAATTATACTTGTTTATACGAATACTAGCCTAACATTAGATAAATTCAATTAACTTTTACAGCGTCTTTTAGAAGACAGTCAAAGAAAGAGTTTATAAATCAAAATAAGAAACAAAAGATAATGGTGAAAAATCTTGATAACCACCTTGATGGAAATAAACCCTATCATAGATAACCAAAAATCAATTTATACTTGGTTTTCTAAGGACTGTACTTACGCTTACAAATAAATTTATACACTTATATTTATAATTTATTATGTTAACTATTATAAATTAATTTAAAATATGCAATATTTAATCATTAATATAATCAATATAAATTATATCATTAACATAAAATATGCAATATTTAATCATATTTAATATACTAAAGATAACATCCATCATATTGGAAATATATGTTCTAAATTTGTGATATTACAATATATTTTAACGTTATGTTATAAAATATTGAACTAATTACATTTACTCTCTTGAGAACTCACAACCCTTCACTCATACTATAAATGTCTAGCTGTTTCCTTTTTCCCCCACCGTATCACTTCTATTTCCTTGTTCTATAAATGTCTGAAGAATGTATTTCCTAGACATTTATACAGAGTCATCTTACAGCCACACTTGTTTTTAAACACACTGCTTCACACTTTCTGTGGGCCAGGTTAATGATTATTTTTGGTTTTAGATGCCATCTGTTAGAGCTTCTGCTGGACCAAAGATCCTGTTTATGTCAACAAATTACTTAATTAAGCAAAGTAGGTGACAACAAGCATGAGTTTTTGAAAATGATGTGGATGTTCATAAACACTATATAATTCAATATTATTCTTTATTTGAATGAAGATAGAAGTGCCTGAGGTGCAGATAAGAGGATACCAGCAAGGTCCCCCCACAAAAGTGGGAAAGAAAATGGTCTAGTATCCAGGTTGAAGGACTAACTGTAGGTCAAAGGATGGACACTCTTTTCCTCTGCCATTAGAAGAAAAGAGATTCTTCTGTAGATGAACCAAAGTCTTGCATGAGAAAGCACTCACTGAGTCTTTCCTGCGCACCAAGTACAGCATTGCCTATTATGTGACAGGCCACTGAGATAAAAGGTGCCTCAGTGTCCCTGTGCAGCTACCTCATGGCTTCTCTAAATCCACATTCACTGGACACTGGACTTGACTTAAGGCCACTCTGCCTTACTCCCAGGACACTGTTTCTCATGTAATACAAGACTCCATGATATCCTTGCATATTCAATAAGGACAAGATTCCAAGTTAGAGCACTTTTCACATGCCTCTTTAAAAATCTTATTTTTGTAACAGGATGTCCACAAAATATAATTTCATCTTAATTGAGAAAATTTTCTAATTCTGACAGCTTTTCAAATAATATTTCTTATAAATTCACAGGTCCTTTGGAATTTCTATAATTCCTATTCTATAATGTTACTATAGAAAACTCTTGGATTTACTACAATTCTAATAATAATAAAATAATAGACTTTAACAACATTATTATCAATTGTTAAGCCTAACTATTCACAAAAATCATGCATTCTGTTTAATAGAGGACTCCTCTTGGTTCAAAACTAACTTCTTGGTTTGCTGTATTCCTAGTTATTTCATTTTCTTTTTTGCTATTGTAAGTAGGATTGTGTTCTTGAGTTCACTCTCAGCCTAGCTATTGTTGGTGTATAGAAATGCTACTGATTTTTGTACATTGATTTTGTGTCCTGAAACATTACTAAAGCAGTCTATCAATTCTAGGAGACTTCTGGTAGTCTTCAGGATTTTCTAGGCATGGAATCATATAGTCAGAAAAGAGAAATAGTTTGACTTCTTCTTTTCCTATGTAGATGTTTTTTTATTTCTTTCTCCTGACCGACTGCTCTGCCTGGGACTTCTGGTATTGTGTTGAATAGGAGTGGTAAGAGTGGGCATCTGTATTAGTCCATTCTCATGCTGCTATGAAGAAATACCTGAAACTGGGTAATTTATAAAGGAAATAGGTTTAGTTAACTCACAGTTTTGCATGGCTAGGGGGAGCCTCAGGAAACTTACAATCATGGTGGAAGGCATTTCTTCACAGGGTGGCAGGAGAGAGAGTGAATGCAAGCAGGGGAAATACCAGATGCTTATAAAACCATCAGATTTCGTAAGAACTCTCTCACTATCACAAGAACAACATGGGGGAAGCTGCTCCCATGATTTAATTAACTCTACCTGGTCCTGCCCTTGACATGTGGGGATTATTACAATTCAAGGTGAGATCTGGGTGGGGACACAGAGCCAAACCATATCAGCATCCTAATCTGGCTCCAGTTCTCAATAGGAATAGTTTGAGGTTCTGCCTATTTAGTATGATGTTGGCTGTGGGTCTGTCATAAATGGCTATTATTTTGAGGTATGTTCCTTTGATGGTTTTATCAGGAAGGGACGTTGGATTTTATCAAAAGCTTTTCTCCATCTATTGAGGTGATCATGTGGTTTTCACTTTTGATTCTGTTTATGTGATGATTCACATTTATTGATGTGTGTATGTTAAAATAGCTTTGCATCCCAGTAGTAGAATCTAGTTGATTGCGATTGATTAACACTTTGATGTGCTGCTGGACTCCATTTGCTAGGAATTTTACATCTATGTTCATGAAGGATATTGGACTGAAGTTTTATTTCTTCGTTTTGTCTCTACCAGATTTGGTATCAGACTAATGCTGGCTTTATAAAATGAGTTGGGAAAGAGCTCTTCCTCCTCAAATTTTTGGAATAGTTTCTGTGGGATTAACAGTTTTTGTGCATCTGGTAGGATTCAGGTTTGAATCCATCTGGTCCAGGGCTATTTTCGATTGGCAGATTCATTATTATTGATTCAATATCCAAAGTTGATACTGGTCTATTCAGGATTTCAATCTCTTCCTGATTCAATCTTGGGAGAATATGTGCTTCTCAGAATTTATCCATTTACTCTAGTTTTTCTAATTTGTGTGCATAGAGTTGATCATAGTATTTTCTGAGGATCTTTTGTATTTCTGTGGGATCAGCTGTAATATTACCTTTTTCATTTCTGATTGTGCTCATTTGGATCTTCTCTTTATTTTTCTTTGTTAATCTAGCTAGGGGTCTATCAATCTTATTTATGTTTTCAAAAAACCAACTCTTGGTTTCATTGATTTTTGTATGAATTTTCGTATGTCAATTTCATTAAGTTCCTCTCTAATTTTAGTTATTTCTTTTCTTTTGCTAGTTTTGGGGTGGATTTGTTCCTTTTTTCCTAGTTCCTTTAGGTGCAAAGTTAATTTGAGGGCTTTCTAATGTGTTGATGAAGGCATTTAAGGCTACAAACATTCCTCTTAACATTGCTTTGGCTGTATTCCAGAGATTTTGGCAAGATGTCTCCCATTTTCATTAACTGCAAAGATTTTTTTATTTCAAGGGTAAGTTTTTTAATTTCTATGTATTGGTGCAGTTTGGAGAGATCTTCTTGATATTGGTTTCTATTTTCATTGCCCTATGGTCTGAAAACATGCTACTATAATTTCAATTTTTTTTAATGTATTGAGGCTCGCTTTATGGCTGAGCATGTGGTCAATCTCAAAATATGTTCTGTGTGTAGATGAGAAGAATATTCTGTGGTTATTCAGCATAATGTTCTGTAGATTTCTGTTTGGTCCATTTGGTCAAATGTCAAGTTTAGGTCTAGAGTTTCTTTGTTAGATTTTTGCCTCGATGATTTAACAGTCAATTGGGTATGAAGTCTCCCTCTACTATTGTGTAGTTGTCTTAGTCTTTTCACAGGCCAAAAAGAAGTTGTTTTATGAATCCGGGTGCTCCAATTTTGGTGCATATAAATTTAGAATAGTTAAGGCTTCTTGTTGGATTGTACCCTTTATCATTGTGTAATGGCCTTCATTGTCCTTCTTAATTTTTATTGGTTTAAGGTATGTTTTATCTGATATGAAAATAGCAACTCTTGCTCCCTTTTCCCCCCCATTTGCATGGTAGATCTTATTCCACCCTTTTAACTCTGACCCTATGGGTGTCGTTACCTATGAGATGGGTCTGTTGAAGACAACCTATGTTTGTGTCTTGTCTTTTTATCTAGCTGCCACTCTGTGTCTTTTAAGTGGGGTATTAAGTGCATTTACATTCAAGATTAGTATAAGATGTATGATTTCGATCTGTCATCTTGTTGTTAGCTGGCTGTTATGTAGACTTGATTGTGTAGTTTCTTCATAGTGCTTGTGGGCTATGTATTAAGTATAATATCTCCACAAGGAGAAAAAGAAAACAATGCTGAAAGAAATCAGAGATGAAACAAGTAAATGGAAAAATCATTCATGTTCATGGATTGGAAAAATCAATATTGTAAAAATGGCCATACTGTCCAAAGCAATTTAAAGATTCAATGCTATTGCTATCAAACTATCAATGACATTCTTCACATAACTAGAAGAAACTATTCTAAAACTCATATGGAATGAAAAAAGAGCTCAAATAGCCAAAGCAATCCTAAGCAAAAAGAACAAAGCCAGAGGCATCATGCTACCTGACTTTAAACTACACTACAAAGCCACTGTAAACAAAAAGCTTGGTACTTGTACAAAAACAGACACATAGATCAATGGAACAGGATAGAAAACTGAGAAATAAAGCTGCACACCTACAACTATCTGATCTTCAACAGCACCAGCAAAAACAAGCAGTGGGAAAAGGATCTCCTATTTAATACATCGTGCTGGGATAAATAACTAGCCATCTGCAGAACTTTGAAGCCGGACTTCATACTTTCATCATATACAAAAATTAGCTCAAAATGGGTTAATGATTTAAATGTAAGACTTGTAACTATAAAAATTCTGTAAGAAAAATTAGTAAATACTCTTCTTGACATTGGCCTTGGCAAATGATTTTTGGATAAGTCCCCAAAAGCGATCATAGCAAAAACAAAAACAGACAATTAGACCTAATTAAACTAAAGAGCTTATGTACAGCAAAATATCAACAGAGCAAACAAATAAGCTACATAGTAAGAGAAGACATTTGCAAACTATACATCTGACAAAGGCCTAATATGTAGAATCTACAGGGAACTGAAATCAACCAGCGCAAAACAAATAACCTCATTAAAAATGGGCAAAGGACATAAACAGACACTTCTCGAAAGGAGAAATATAAGCAGCCAACAAATATATGGAAATACATAAGGATTTGAAATATAAAAAATGTTTATTATCACTAATCATCAGAGAAATGCAAATCAAAACTACAATAAGATACCATCTCACAATAGTCATTAATGTTATTATTAAAAAGTCAAAAACCAACATGTGCAGGCCAGGCTACACAAAAAAGGAAACGTTTATACATTGTTAATGGGAATGTAAATTGTAAATTAGTCCAGCTACTGTGGAAAGCAGTTTGGAGATTTCTCAAAGAACTTAAAACACAGCCACCATTCAACCCAGCAATCCCATTACTGGGTATATCTCCAAAAGAAAATGAAACATTCTACCAAAAAGGCACACACACTTGTATGTTCATTGCTGCACTATTCACAATAGCAAAGACATAGAATCCACTCAGGTGCCCATCAGTGGTAGACTGGATAAAGAAAATGTGGTAAATACACACCATGGAATACAATTCAATCACAAAAAGGAATAAAATCACGTCTTTTGCAGCAACATTGATGGAGCTGGAGGCTATTTTCCTAAGCAAATCAACATGGGAACTGAAAATCAAATACTGCATGTTCTCATTTATAAGTGAAAGCTAAACACTGAGCCCACGTGAACATAAATATGAGAAAAATAGACACTGTGAGCTACTAAAGGGTGGGGGTATGGGTAAAAAACCTACCTCTTGGGTACTATGCTGGCTACTTAGGTGATGGGATCCATACTCCAAATACCAGTATCACACAATATTCCCATGTATAAAATCTGCACATGTACCCTCTGTATCTAAAATAAAGTTGAAAGAAAGAAATAAAAGTATAAAAGGCTTCTAAGTGTGACTTCTTTAAAAGGTTGACTGTGTTAAGTAATGCCTAATTTAGCAAAATTGTCTGGTATGGACACATTTATGGCAATAAACCTGATCATAATAATTCCAAGGATACTTAAAATCCTGTAGATATGCTATGGGACCATTGGCCTAAGTAAATCCAGATAGTAATATATCAGGATTCAACCTAAGCAGTTGCAAAAGCCAAATGTTGAGGTCCTGAATTATGAACAATGAGACTGCCATTATTGAAAAGTTTAATGAAAATGGGTTGTATGTAAAGTTTGTAATAGAAAACAGGAAAGTGGTCTTGTACATAATTATTGTAAACTACTATTTTTATAAGCTAAACAATAGGGAATAAAAGTCCATACTGCTGCCAGTCTACTGTGTGGAATTTTTTTTCCTTTTTTGATAGATGGTGATATGGTTTGGCTCTGTAGCCCTACCCAAATCTCATGTGGAATTGTTGGAGGAGGGACCTGGTGGGAGATGACTGAATCATGAGGGCAGACTTCTACCTTGCTGCTCTCATGATAGAGTTCTCAGGAGATATGTTTGTGTGAAAGTGTGTAGCAACTCCCCCTTGCTGCTATCTTCCTCCTGATCCAGGCATGTAGGATGTGCCAGCTTTCTCTTCACCTTCCACCACGCTTGTAAGTTTCCTGAGGCCTCCCCAGCCATGCTTCCTATACAGCCTATAGAACTGTGAGCCAACTAAACCTCTTTTCTTTATAAATTACCTAGTCTGAGGTAGTTATTAATAGCAATGTGAGAATGAACTAATACAGATGGGGTCTCGCTCTGTCACCCACACTGGAGTACAGTGGCACAATCATAGCTCACTGCCACCTCAAACTCCTGGCTTCAGTAGATCCTCTTATCCTGTTGTCCCAGCCTTCAGAGTAGCTAGTTAGCTAGTAGGTAGGACTACAGGTACAAATAACCATGGCTCTTTTTAATTTTGGAGAGACAGGGTCTCGCTATGTTGCCCAGGCTGCTCTTGAACTCTTAACTTCAAGCAATCCTCTTGCCTCAGCCTCTCAAAGCACTGAGATTACAGGTGTGGGCCATGGTGCCTGGCCTGGCTAGAATTCTTAATACACATGGAATTCCTAATGACAACCCTTAAGCCACTAAGAAATGGATTATGAGATAAGAAGGAAGAGAAAATAAATAGCTCTATTCCACCCTAATTACTTTTTCTTATTACTCCATAGCAAATTCCAGGACACTAGTATATAGGATGATCATATATTTTAGTGTGTTTTGGACAGTCCTGGTTTATATCTATGATCCCATTGTAATTATTCATAAAGTTCATTTTCATTGTCAGAAATACCTCAGTTGGAATAATAAATTATATGGTCACACACCCAATAAGCCACTGAAATTACTGAACTCCCTTCAGAGTATTCTGACATTAAAAAAGAATGAATCACTTTGTTATATGTTGCTGTCGTTGCTATTATTTAATACCAAGTAAACAGCATTGGGTTGTTGCAGACAGAAATCAATAAAAAGCAATGCTATAAGCCTTCAAAAGAGGGAATAGAACCTCATTGTGGGAAGAGGACTTAGACGTAAGTAGTATTTTCTGTTCACTAAGACATAGTTGATTGTCCAGACTCAATGGAAATACTGTGGCTTTGTTTTAATGTTTAACTAGTAAGTAAAATCCATATCTACAGAATCCATATGGACAAAAAGAGACTCATGACGTTGCCCTGATGCCTTTTGCCTCCACAACATAAAGGAATTGCTATTTTTCAACTATTCAATCAACAAACTTTTATTAAAAATTGATTATATTTCAGCTCCCTGCTTAACTCTGTGGGATACAGAAGCAACCATGGTACTTGCCTATAAAAGTTCATATTTTAATTTGCAATTCAAGACCAAAACAATCACATACACATAGTGTATAACCACAATGCAGTAACTCTTAGAAGTAATTTTAAGAAAATAGTTAGAATATTAAGAAAAAAGCTTTTGAAAATAAGGCTTGAATTTAGGCCTAAAGGATGCAAAGACTTCAAAAGATAAAGAGGAATCATGTAAGGGAAAGAATATCTGGTAATGAGCATAATTTCAGGAGTGGCTAAAATGAACTTAGTGTTGAAAGGAAATAAAAAATACCATCGTATAGACATGATGGAGCCGTGTTCTAGATACTTTAGATAATTTAGGTAAGTGTTTTAGCTTGACATAATACTGGTATCAATATTAAAAATCATCCAACAACAGTCGTCTCCACAATAGTAAAGAGTTTGAGGTTTTTCTATACTGCACTCCAAGTCCTTGTCAAGATAATGAAAGACATTAGATAGGAAAAATATCCAGCACCTTGTTACTTTTAGTCCCAAACAACAGCTGTCGTGAACAACAACAACAAAAAATGTTATCCAATAAACCATGCATTAATTTGTGATTAAAATATTTCAAAATGTTATTGGTTTCTTTGAATAACCAAAGAAAGATGTGTCCCGAGTCTGCACTCACTTTCATTTTTCTTACTCCAAACATCACGTATCTAGCTAATAATTTCAGCATTCAGGTGCTTAGACATTTTCAAATATGCAAAGGTTATCACACTAATCCCTTGTCTTAAACTTCACTCACAGTTGCTTCCTTCAAGACTCACTTGTTCCATGAAGATATTCTCAAATAAAATTATCTGCCTCCAGTCATTAAAATCACTCAACTAAAATAGCCACCAACCCCTCCTCCCCAGATCTCTGAATAGTTAGTATTTTCTAGATAGTAGTAATTAATTGATGGTAGGCATGTTTTAGTCATGTGAGTCTGAGTCTGTGTTCTGTTTCCTCTTTTAGACTGTGATCACTGCAAGGGCAGGAAACTATCTTCTATTTTCTTTCACTACCATCATTATGTATTATTATTTAGCATTTAATAAGAAACAATAGTTTATTGTAGAAGAGTACGAATCAGTTTCTCACAGCTGAAAGCAAATAATGGCCACAAAAAAATAGAAGCATTAGTACCAGCCAAAGAGATTAAAAATAATAAGAAAACTAAGTATATGTAAAATTGTTGAATCAAAAAGAGAGTAAGAGAAAACAGACTTTAAATAAATGGGGCAGGCATGAAATCAATGACTACTCAACAATGGCTAAAATACTGAATTAGTTTTTTTTTTTTTTTTTTTAGTGGTACACCAAAGAAAGTAGACAATTAGTAAGTAATGAAGACTGCTAAAATAGCTATTGATGAAAGGCTGGTAAGAAAACACTTGGAACTGAACATTTACAAATTAGGAGTCCCCTGCTAGAATTACTCAACACTCTACAATGGGATAAACCAGGGAGAATAATTGGATGGATTTTTGGAAAGTGAAACTTGAGGGGAAAGGGAAAGTAGAATTCTATAGCATTTTTGAAACAGAATTATGGAGCTAGTCTACCAAAGACACCGTCAATGAGTTCTGGCCCTATGTAAAATTATTACATCAGCAAAAATCATGTCCAAGACCCTCTATAACTTCTTTCCACAGCCATCCTTTCTCCATGGCTGCTTTTTCCTGACGCAGCACCTGACCAGTGCTTCTCTGCTGTCCTGGCTCACTGGGCCACCAATTCTATCTTCTCTTCCAAACTTATAGTTCTTTTCCCTTATCTCTACTTTCTGCTAAAGTAATAGCTAGGTATTCTGTTACATTAATCCATGAAAGGTAACCTAGTTTAATTCAATACTTTTTATTTCATGGCTACCACATGTCAGGCACAGTAGAAAATGTGGAGCTGAATATGACAGAAACACAGTCACCTCAGCATGTACAGCTGGACAGAAGATGTTCTCACACTTAGCTTAGGCCTTTCAGAACATGCTTTAAATTCTTCTCTGGCCACAATTCAAGACTTTTGTTACAGACTACCCACACTTTCCCAAATGGTTACTTTTAAATAGCCTGACCTGGTGAGTGCAGTGGGGTTTTGTGTTTGTTTTGCATTTGTTTGTTTTGTGTGGCAAGATGTGGTACTCACATCTCAGCTTTCATCTATTGTCTTTTCTTTATGCTTTGCTTTTCACAATCTCCCTAAATGCTCCCTTGTTTGCTTATCTTTGCATGGCACTCCCACTGTCTATTTTGTTGTTGTTGTCGTCGTCATTGGTTTTTTTTTTTTTAATCATCTGTAATTATGTTGTGATTCTGGATAAAAGCGCAATGAGAGTTATATGAGTTTTTTGGACATACATTTTAAATGACCAACACCAGGTGCTATGACACCCACTTGGCACAACAGGATTTCTCTAGGAAAAAGTCCAAGACTATTCATATATGACAAAAAGAAGGTTTGAATATGAAAGATGAACACGATATCAAAGTGAATATTTAAGAAGGAAGCTTTGCAGGACAAAGTTAGGAAAACAGCTAAAACTGAATGACAGTTTTAAGTGGGAAAAATTTGAATAGTAGTGTAATAGATACAAAACTCTTCTAGAACTGGAAACAGCATCATGAGGCTATGTTTGAAGACTTTTGGGGGATATCCTTTGAATTTGGAAAATCTTATCTCCAAAGTGAAAGATAATTCTTCAGAAAAAACAAAATGCTTAATTATTTTCTACTTCAAAGCAGCTGATATATATGTATTATGTTTCAAATGACAATTTCAATCTATAAGGCAATCAACCAAGCAAAAGTTTGTACTACATTTCAGCACTACGGGCGAGATACATAGAAAAATGTTCAAAAACTATGGTCCCTTCTCTCCAGTAATTTACATATATTCAACAATCTTTTGCTGTGGCAAGACCAATGCACAAATAATTCACAGTAAAATAGTATGGACTATATATACTATAGATGCATGAGAATAGATAAGCCAAGTTCCATTAATATAGATTTTTATTGAATATTTGTAAAATGGGTAAATGAACAAATACATAAATGAGCAGATTAGGGTGACTGGGTTCAGTCTTGAGTGATGGTTAGAGTTTGATGAAGTAGAGCTGGTGGGGGTTGTTTTATATGTACAAGAATTTACCAGAGCAGAGGCCATGAGCAGGTACAAGAACAGGGGAAAGAGATTGTGTTTTTAAGAGGTCAACATAATAGAACAAGCTCAAATGAGAAAAAGGTCTCAAGGCATAAAGAACACATGTACATTTCTTATAATTATATAATCTTTAAAAAAGAAATCTGGAGTATAAATTTACATTATTATAGTAATAATTGAATTATTCCAGGGTCATATTTCACAAGCTTAATGACTTGAGTACCCAGAATAATACAGCAGGAAAAATAATATGACTATGACTAACTTTATCCCAGTCATATTTTATTGGATATTAATTTTTATTCATTCACTTTTTGATCCCACATTCTCTGCTATCACTCCTTTCCCCTCCCTTTTTCTCCCTTTAGTCTCAGCAACCTTTATCTCTTGGGTATTGCTTGGTTCACCTCTAAGTTTGTCTCTGAACTCTAAGCTATTAAACTCTAAGCATAGCAGATAAGGTATGTACCTTATCTGCTAAGGCTTTCTGGACTCATTCTTCTCTGATCTTCATGTCTTTCACTTATTTATGGCCAAAATGTACAGCTTCAATAGTACTACCACATAACATGTATGCAGAATGCTAGCCTAGGGAGTAGGCAGGTGATCCACCTTTATTGGGTACCCTGAACTGTGTGTTTGTTGGTTCTTTCCTTAGGCCATTATAATGAAGTCTTAAAATGCTATTTGACTTACACGTTGTTGGTGATACTCTAGAAACTACCCATGATTCCTCAAAGCCACATACTGTTAATAAAAGGGATAAACACTGAAAGAGGTACTGCAGGGTTATATGTATCTTCATTAACATCTGCTTCATCCACAGCTTACATAACAATCACATTACCCATCCATCCAGAATCTTTTTACATGCCCAATCTTTCCATTTTTGGATGTAATAAAATTATTTTAATTTACTTCTTGATAAGTAAAGGTGCATGGTACTTTAGAAAAGGAACAGAAGTTAGCATCGGAAAACTCACACTTGAATTTTACCCTCCACTATTTTATGAAACTAGGTACTTCATTCAAACAATCTTACCCTCCAAGTTAACATATGTAAACCTATTAGAAAAAAAATTCCTGCATTTCTATCTCATAGGCAATTGTAATACCAAATGAAAGAAGGGAAAATGCTCAGAACATTCAAAATTTTTAAAAATGTTATTTGTATTTATTTCAAGCTTTGACAATTGTGACCTAATTTTTAGTCTGTCCTCATTAGCCTTCTTATTTTGTAGATGTTCTTTTAAAAAAAAAAAATTGGATGCATAACCAAACAGATTTCAATGCCCAGAACACATACTAGATATTCAATTAGTATTAGTTGGGAAATGGATTAAATATTCCATATTATGATATATCATTTAATTCAGGGTTAATGTTTCTGTGTGTTTATTTTCAATTCCCATCTTGATTTGTCAATATATACAAAGGTTATGTCAAAGAGTAGTCTATAAAAACTGCCTTTAACTTTTATGGTACTAATGGATAACTCAGCTTATTTATTGATAAGTATAGCCTGTATTTTTTTTCCTAAGTAAATTACCTTTCAATGCCCACATTGAATATCATCTACCACTTTTCTGCCCACTCACACAGGCTGGCAAGTTCTCCCTGCAGTTTATCTCCATCTGCTTGGCATTTCACTACCTGGAAGAGCTTAGTGTCATCTGCAAACTTGCGTAATTCACCATGCATTCCCTCTTCCAAATCATTTATGAAAATGTTAAATAAGACAGGTTCCAGGGCCAGTCTCTAAGAAACCAAACTGTTTTCACTTTTCCCTTCAGAGGCACTCTCATTTATCTCTACGTTGTGTTTTTCCTTTCCTCTGTTACAATAAGCTTTGTATAATCACTATACATATACATATACACATTTCTTCTGGGAACTAAAGCCACTAGAGGTTTGGGGATACAAAATAATCCAAAATGCATTTCTTCCATAAAACTCAGGTACACTGGAGGCCAGGCAACTTGGGTAGCAATAAGGAAGCTGAACACATAGAAATTATGGGCCCTTCAGACTCAATCTTCCAAAAAAGCATGTTTTTATCTGTTTTATACATTGAGACATCAATTTCTGGGGGAAAAATCTATAAAAAATTATAGCTTTAAAACCACTAGTCCCTGAGAAAAGCTGTGAAATCAGGATCCCAAGATTTGTGCTTTGCTGTATACTCATCTATGTACCACCAGTGTATTCTTAGCCTTGCTGAGAATCTGGTTCCTGAACTGTAAAGCAGAAAAAATGGCCTCTGCCATATCTCCACATACCTCTTGCAGGAGTTGTGAGGCTGAAGTGATATAATGTATTTAAAAGCTGATTGTAGCATTTATTAAGAGTAAGGCTATAAAGATGGATATAGCAGAAGGAACAGGGGAACCAGCAGTATCAGAGAAAGCATAGCTCCCATATTCAAAGGGCCTGAGCTGGGAAGGGGAAATAAAAATGTCAGTAGGCAGTTGATATAATGAGAAAGCGAGCAGAGCAAGGACCTTTGTCTATGAGATTAAATATGAGAGACAATGGGAGTGAGAGTTTGAAAGAGAAGGGAGGAGGTTGTGGTTGAAGAGAGTAATACTGGAGTTTAATGTTTCTCAGTAAGGGACCTAGAAGCAGGTACCTGTAGTGAAGTTGAAATGAAAGATATAGAATTGAGGAAATAAAAGTGTTACAAATGAGGGTATTGTAAAAATTGTCTAAACATGCATTTTTCCTCTCAACAGGGGTAGAGAAGAAAAGTGAGATTGGTCCCAAGATCTGCAAAATTAGGGGAGAACCATCGGGAGATCCATGAATGGCAGAGTGAGAAAGGTAGAAATAAACACAGTCAGAGAGCAGGAACCTCAAAGGAAGATTTCAAACAGGAGTATGGAGACAATAGTCTGCAGTCAGAAGATCATTCACCCATGTTTCATGGCCCACTAAGTAAGGGGTTACCGGGTAAGTTATGTAATCAAAGGAGTGCCTCAGTTCAAGCACGGTATGCAGATATACAAAGAATTCGGTGAAAGGATGACAACATGGGAGATTTGGTTTACAAGAGTACAAGGTTTCCAGAGGGCCTAAGCAGAAAGGAGTTACACTGAGACAATGCAGACAGCTATGTAAAATCAAAAGAAAATGGTAGATGTGTGATGAGAAGGAACTCTGTGACCAGACTCTACGGGGGTGCAAATCATGTTTTGGTATAGCATAAAAATATCCTCAGAGAGTAGAGATAGTTGCTGCAAAGTTTAAAAGGGGCATCAAGGGCTCACTTGTTCTAGAAAGAAGTTATCTAAATCTAACCCAGATGAAGTAAAGAAATTCTGTTGGACCACACTGGTATCCAATTGATAAATGCTTTCTGGTCGGGGTAACTCATACATTCCAATTCAATTTAAATGTGTCCAAATCAACCAAAATTTGTTGGCTACCAAATATATACTAAGTACCAGTGCACCTATATAAACAAATCAGCCTTATGTGTTCCAGATTTGTTCTAAGATTGTTGTAAAATCCCTTGTTTTAATTTTGGCGGACTTAAGCTTGGTGGGGGAAAGAGTGAACTAAGTTTCTCTTATATTATGAAGGTGTCTTTCATTTCTCCAGATTAAACTGTCCCCCCCACCACCCACTTCCCAAAAACTCATATATTGATGCCCTAATCCCAAATGTGACGGCATTTGGAGACAGGGCCTTTAAGGTTTAAATGAGGTCATAAGGATGGGACCCTGATCCAACAGGACTGGTGTTCTTATATAAAGAAGCAGAAGAGACACTAGGGATGTGCAAACACAGAGAAAAGATCATGTGAAGACACAGTGAGAAGGCGGCCATCTGCAAACCAAGGAGAGCAGATGTGGAAGAACCCAAAGCTGCTGGAACCTTAGTCAGGGACTTCTAGCCTCCAAAACTGTGAGAAAATCATTTTCTGTTGTTTAAGCCACTCAGTCCAAGGTATTTTGTTAAGGGAGCCTCAGCAAACTAATACACTCATGTTACCAGTTAGTGCAATTTCTTTTTGATGTTCAAAATTGATGAGGGAACTGAGTCTCAGAGAGGTTAAATGTGTTTCCCACGGCCACACCGCTAGAAAGCCATGGGTCTGGAATTAAAATCCAGGTCCATCTGACTGCAAAGCCAATGGGCTCTTTGCTGCCATTGGCTCTATTTCTTTTCTAGCGCTAAGTGAAAACACAGCAACCCCCACCTCCCACTAATAATAAGAACAATAATAGACCAAGTTCTATATGCAATTTCTTAAAGGTGATTTCAAAGAATAACATTTGAGAGCTAGATAGACTTAGGGCAAAGCTGATCATCAGCTGATCACTTCTAGTCCCAAACAACAACCACAAAAATAGATATTTGAAAAATAAAATCTATAAAGAAACTGATCTCTAAAACTACTTTACAATGCTTTCATTTTGATTTTGACGTTTTGTTTTATTGTGAATATAAGTCATGTTTGCTACAAAAATGGAAGCAAAATAGAAATATATAAAATGTTAACGGACATCCACTTTAGGTGTTTCCAGTTTTTCATTATTATAAAACAAGAGTCACATATCATTTTATGTATTATTTGTAATTTTGTATAAGTATCGATATTTTAGAATAAACTTGTAAAAGTAAAACTGCTGAGTCAAAGGGTATGTGCATTTTAGATTCTGATAGGTATTTTCAAATTGGCTTCTAAACCCTCCAAAGCTAACTTTCATTTTATTACCTTCCCTAGGTCCAGCCCCTAGAACCACCACACAGATTCCACCCAGAACAAAATGCTCTACAAATAAGAAATGCTATTGCTTACATTATTTTATAAGAAAGCACTGACATATCCTGAGGATATATCCAAGACATTTCACCGTCTTGTAACAGAAAACATAATTCAGTTTGAATGTTAGATCTGTGTCTAGAATTCTGTTTAAAATGAACATTAAAGCAAAAATCCCACCATCCTATTGTACTCAGAATGAACCAATCTCCACAAACCATGAAATAGTTAAGGCTGATTCATCACAACTAATCAGTAAACTTAATGAAAGCAGGACAGAAATGTGGATTGAAGCTGATAAGACAGTATGAGGCATATTGTAGCAGCCAATATTAGTGACCTAGATGATATTTAGCCCCTCTTCCTCCTAAGAAAGCCTTGCTGAGGGCAGCTGTTTGTCTGCTGAGGTAAGGTCTCACTTTCCACCTTTCTTATATGGTTATATGTCATCATTTTCAGCACAGAGAAGTAAACAGATGTCTGACATGGACTCAGCAAACACTTTTGCTTTTGTTGATAGAGGGATGGAAATTACTTACACTGAAATCTCCCACCCCACTCCTCCTGCCACCATCACCTTCATCTGTTTTGAATGTGGATATGATATAAAATACTGTAGCCATTTTTGTGAACCTTAAGACAAATAGCATGGAGAAACAGCTAGAAGAATCGCAGAGATGTCAGCCCCACTATTCTCCAGCATAAGTTTAAGGATGCATGACAAAATACACACAGCATTTCTTTGTTTAATCTCCTATATTGTCTTGCTATTTGATGCTAAAGACATCCCTAACCATGCAGATATTACATTAACAATGTAAATATGATAAATATATTTTTAAAATTGAAATATGGTCAAGGTATTTTTAAAATTGAAATTAAAATGGAAAACATTTAAAATGATCTCATTTTTTTAAAAAAAGTTTCAATAATTAGTAGATTATCTTTGTACAAGACTGCTTGTAGCTTTTGGTTGGAAAGTAATGTGATTAAAAGAAGAGACTGAACTTTAGAATATGACATACCTAAACAAACATTCCATTTTTGCCATTTTCTAGTTTTTGTGGTGGGAAGGGAACCTGGTTTCTTAATTTATAATTAAACATAATAAGAAGAATCATATAGGCTTGTTCTGATGGTATGTGATGATCACATAGCAGATAATCAATACATGTTGGTTCTTCTCTCCTTTCATTCAAAATTTATATTTTTTATGGAAAAGGCAGCCTTGGTCTACCTCCCAGGAAACAATAACAATTTCACATTCTTCACTCTGTTTTATGGCAAAGAAGAAAATAAGCTGATAAAGGACTTTTAAAATCTGAACGATAGATTTCAGGATGTGGAGTAGGAAGAACCCTGATTCAAATCAGCCCTTAGACTTTCTAGAGATACAGCCCCACAAACTGAAAATTGATGCTCATAATGAAGACTCATGAGATTCTGCAAGATCCTGGCCTAGAGGCTACAACTAGATTCACTCTATTGTACTCACCAATGGAGGAAGAAAAAAAAAAACTCAGCAGAAATAGCTAATTCTCTGCCAACTTGAACTCAATGGTAATGACTGTTAAGTAAGATTCTTTTAAGAATAACATAGAATTTATTTTTTTAAAAATGCAGGAATAATCATTCACATTACTAACTCCAGAGTTATTTAAGGTTGGCAGTTGCTCTGGTTTATTCAAAATTTTTAAAACACAAGAATAATCATTCACATTACTAACTCCAGAGTTATTTAAGGTTGGCAGTTGCTCTGGTTTATTCAAAATAAAAGTATGTACTTTCTAATTGCTTCACATTTAAGAATCATGTTTGTAGAATTTGTTTGTGTATTAATATGGTTGTACTTACCAAAATATAATTGGAAATACATAATCAGAAAAGATTCTATTAAAATATTTCTTGTATGTTCTAAGGAACATCAATCCCTCAGTGTGCTTTGCAAAATTTTCTCATGATTAAATGAGCTTGAGAAATCACTTTATAATATATGGTTCTCTTAAAGATTTTAAATAATACAGTAATACATTATAGGCTTTGAGAAGCTTCATATTTGTAGAAACTGTTTAACATTTAGCATATCCAAAGCCTAGAATTGTTCCAAGTGTCTCTGACCATGAAACGTTGTTCTCCTAGTAATACCTATTAACCTCCTACACTGAGCACATTGTTTGAAACACACTTTGGAAACTGCTGTAGAGTTTGGTGGTCATATATTATAATGGTGGCAATACCTATAAAAGCAGAGTAATGTGAAACATATTCAGGTGTCCATTCAGTCTGTCTGTGAAGCCAGATGGACAATCAGCTGACATAAATGGGTTACATGCAAGCAGAGTAAAAGCAGATTGGTGTTAAGATGGTTTTCTTTTCAGTCCTAGATTTGCACGCTACTATCTTTACTATGTTACTTGGGACAAAATGTGAGCATACACATATAAGTATATACATCGACGCAAGCAACTGAAGTATCCAGAAAAGAGTCAACACTATATTTTTTCAACCATTTTTAAAAACATTCTCTCTGCAAGGCATGCTGTTGATAAAAGAATAGAATATATTTGGCTTCTGTGATGTAGAGTCTGGTGTGGAAGAAGGGAGTGGTCAAAGATTTCCCAAAACATGTTTCTCCTGAAATGTAACACCCTGATACCGTTTGGCTTTGTATCCTCACCCAAATCTTATCTCAAATTGTAATTCCTGTGTATCCAGGGAGGAACCTGCTGGGAGGTGAATGGATCATGGGGTCAGTTTACCCCATGCTGTTCTCCTAATAGTGAGGGAATTCTCATGAGATCTGCAGGTTTTAAAAGTGGCAGTATCACCTGGGCTCTCTTTCTCTCCTTCTGCCTTGTGAAGAAGGTGCCTACTTCCCCTTCACCTTCTGCCATGATTGTAAGTTTCCTGAGGCCGGCCATGCAGAACTGTGAGTCAATTAAAACTTTTTTGTTTATAAATTACCCAGGCTCCGGTACTATCTTTATAGCAGTGTGAAAACAAACTAATACACACCCTTTCAAATGAATAAACCTCACAAAGATGGAAACTTCAGCATAATCTGAAGTTACTATTTGTGAAGATGTGATGTCAATTTTTCTTTGAAATTTATATTTTCATATGACATTTGCAGTGTGAGACTTGGTGAGGGAGGATAATATATATGAAGATTTTACCCAGATGGAAATTGTGAAATGAATTTTGGTATGGAAAGCCAGCTATAATATTGTTCAACATAATAGTTTTATTTTACTATTTTATATTCTATAACAATCATATGTGGGTTACAGAATATGGGTCAAAAAGCAGGATAAATAGTGAGAAGAACTTCTCATTTTTTAAAGAAAAGATGATCATTATTTCATGGGAGTTTGAAATCTAATTAGAAAGACAAGATGTATGCCCATAAAACAGGTAACAACATAAGGGAGATATGATTAAGTACCATGAAAAATGATGAGTGATAAAAGTAGCAGGTGCTATAACAGGATAAGAGAAGAAATCGAGTTTCACTATTTTCATGGATATAAAATAACCTAAATTAAAAAATCAACTTGATTTAAGTGAATTTAGCTTGTCATTTCAATTTTGCATGTTCAAGGCTTTATGTAATTGGGACTCTTCTCATTGTTTTCCCAGCTTGCTCACCAGGTAGCCAGTGAGAGAACAGAATAGGCAGTTCTGTCCCTGCCATCTGCCATAACTCCCATTGCAAATCAGGTGACTGTGTGTGTGTGTGTGCGTGTGTGTGTGTGTGGTGTATACACACATACACATATGCTACCCAATATGTATTCGCATTTGGGACTGAATATTTTGAGGTTCTCAGATTCAAGAAACTGTGAAAATACCTGGTATCATTATCTAAACTTTCAGTCTGAGGTTTAGCTGTCCCTGAACAATCACGGCTCAGCACTGAAAGTAAAGATGTATATACATAAGCACAAATTGCAACAATAACACTTTGCATTTCTAAAACATCTTCCACTGAAATAGCTCATTCTCAGCACTGTTTACAAGCATTAATTTAGCCTCACAAGGGAAAGATAATTTGCAAGAAATAGGTTAAGGGTCTGATTTGAGATAGCACAGTTCCTGAAGTCAGTATAAAATACAGGCATTCTCACTCCTTGTCTAGTGACTTGGTGCAAGCAAACCCTTCTTCAATTCCTTTTTAAATTTTGTTTTCAAATACCAATGAACATACAAAAATAATAAATTATAACGTGTCATTAGCATAGATACAAAAATAATGCAGAGAATCTTTTTGTATATGACTCTGTCTACGTTATTGCTATCATTTACAAGCTTTTTTCAGGCCTGGTAAAGTTTTTTTCCGTGTGCCTGGAAACACTGATAATGAAAACCATTATAATGAAGAGAATAATATTTAAATGTGAGAAAACGTTCAATAAGAAGATGAAAGAAAACATAAGGAAGTTCTGAGCCCCTCACAGGTAGACTTGCCTCATGCAAGTCTGTCCTCCAGTTTCTTAATCTTATCAGCAACTGGTAGAATAGAATAGGAGCAACAATGCTGGGTCAGAAATTGGATAATAGTCCTCCACCAATACCACTGTCCCTATTACAACCCAAGGGAATTAAACATTAGAATGTGCCGGGGCAAACAAAAAGTGTAGGTGGAGGAGGAGGAACAGCACAGAGGGACTATGACGATTATCCTTAGCACTTGCAGAACTTTATTATTCACTTTTGTGCTTAATTAAATATAAATAATTATTAAGTATTTTCCATATCAAGTTGCAACGTTAAATGTAGAGATAAAAAATCCTCAAAAAGGCAAAACATAAATAATTAAGCCAGAAAGAAACAATAAGAATGGTGTTAGTTGATTAATTCTTTCAATACATTTGGAGCATCTGCAATAGGAATGGCCAGAAAATCTCAAAAGTGGTGATGCTTTGGAAGGCACAATGGGGAACTCTAGAATTTAGCTGGGATGGCTTTTGATTGTCACAGTAACTGAGGGAACCCCTGGCATTTATTGGGCAGTATCCAGGGGCACTAGATACACTGCAATATTCAGGACAGTCTCACCAATAAATAACTCTCCCAAATCCTGCATGACTTTCAAAGATCTCATTGCATGTTTATTCATGGGGGTGAGAAGCCAATTTATAATTGCTTGAGGTTAGAAGCTCTCTCCATGTACTAGATATTATACAAAGAATTATTTACACAGTTTTAATACATACTGAGTTCTCTGAGTGCAAGTATCATATTAATCAGAACATATTTCACATAGTTTGATTCAGAATTTACCAACATGTGGCCACAATTTTGGAAAATCACATCATGAGTGGCTATGCCATGGCACTTGAATCACTGTAACAACATGCCATACCCTTCTGCATGTGTAGTGGCCGTGTCCAGGTGATGCCATGCATACTTGTATGCATCTTCCTACTTTATCACATCATTCTGTGAAGTTATGCCTGAGCATTTACATATTGAATACTTAATACTTTATTATAATTAATTTCCATAATTTCTTCTATTCTAGTTAACCATGATACTGATTTTTAAAAAATTACATGTGTAGATAAGTTGTATCATATATTAATTTCAACTTAGAACCGTAAAGGTATATTACATATTAGTTGTTATAAATAATATCACATATTGTTATAAATAGTACTGTAGATTATTTGTTATAAATAATATAGTATATGTGGTGGTTAATATTAAGTGTCAACTTGATTGGATTGAAGGATGCCTAGATGTCTAGTAAAGTATCATTTCTGGGTGTGTCTGTGAGGGTGTTGCCAGAAGAGATTAACATTTAAGTCAATCCACTGAGAGAGGAAGACCTACCCTCAATGTGTGTGGGCACCATCCAATTGGCTGCCAGTGAGGCTAGAACGAAGCTGGTAGAAGAAGGTGGGATAAGCTGGCTTGCTGAGTCTTCTGGCTTTCATTTTTCTCCTGTGCTAGATGCTTCTTGTTCTTCAACGTCAGACTCCGGGTTCTTTGGCCTTGGATTTACACCAGCGGTTTGCCGGTTGGCTCTAGGGCCTTTGGCCACAGACTGAAGGCTGCAATGTCAGCTTTCCTACTTTTGAAGCTTTTGGACTTGGACTGAACCACTACTGGCTTCTTCTTGTCTTAAAGACAGCCTATCATGGGGCTTCACCTTGAGATGGTGTGAGTCAATTTTCCTTAATAAATTCTCTTTCATATATACATATATCCTATTAGTTCTGTCCCTCTGGAGAACCCTAATACAGTACTCTATTACATGTGCCTCTGCTAAGTAGTACAGATAAGAGTAGTGGTGAGGACAGGAAATGGAGTGGTTAAAAAGCAAGTGTCAAGTCAATGGGCACAGAAATAAATCTAAAATTACAAAGAGTACTAAGCCTTACAAAGGAAAAGAAGACCAAGAATTGAAAAGAGAATAGCAGAAAAGAACATAAATTGAACAGTCAACATTCAGAAAAGGCTTCTCTAAACAAAGATAAAGCGCAACAAGATGTCTAGAAGTCGTCAAATGAAGAAAAGGGGTCTGCACTGTGAGTAGAAGGAAGAGCATGTATGAATAAATATATGGTCACAATGGGCTACAAGAGAGGAGAAGGGGTTTAATCAGGTTGATCAGAAAACACAGGACAAAGCAGCTTTTCCACATCCCACATTGTTTTGTGCATAATTCCTCCACCTTCCTAAGTACATTTTGCTTTAAAGGCAATTCAAATCTCTCCTCAGAATCTATTCAATGGACTCCAAATTTCTCCTGAGAGAAGAAGAAATATAAAGCGTCACTAGAATGTACATTACCTTGCTTAAATGCCTTGAGATATATTAACGTATTCCAATATTTTCTCTAGGTAAATGCTATCTGAATTGGCAAATTGGGATTTTTAGTCTGTACTCTGCATTTAGCGTGGTCTTGCCTAAATGTTAAAGCAAATGGTTTCTTGCCTAAGGGTTTGAAAATAACAAAGCCAAGCAATATGCATCCACGGCTCCCCTGGGATCATTCGATCAAAAAAAATATTAAGTAGTGCTGTTTTCGTAACTACTATTGTGGGGACACTTCAGTGTTGAGAGAACAAGAAGCTAATTCCTATTCTCCTAATGTGATGCAGTGGAGAAAATTCAGAGGAAGATTTGTCTCATAAGCTGCAAATATGCAGGGGGTGACTCCAATCAAACACCACAAGACTTCTTCATGAGTGTTTACATGAAAGGAAACCATCTATTTCTTGAGGCCAGTTATCTCTCTATTATGCAATCTCTCACTCACTTGGGGTAGAGACATAGGAAAAGTGCAGTTCATTGAAAACCTGTCCAAGAATCTCCTTCCTAACTGTGGCTTGCTTCAGAAAATCTGGGAGGTGTGCAAACTCCCAAGGTCTCATCTGACAACTTTTCCCCCTCCTTCTACACTTTTATTTTTAACAAAACAATGAGGAAATGCATTCTTATTTGAGTCTGGGTTGAACAGAATCTTTAGCCTAAGATTTGACTAGCTATGACATCACTGACACACAGGCTAATTGCGATGGGGCGGGGGCTGTGTCCTCTATCTTCCTTTCATTAGTCAGTGGATAACATTCATTTTCTTCTAACATATCAGAAAAACAAGAATTCGAACTCTTATTTGGAAAGGCTGGAAATTTTTGCTTGAAAAATTAATCCTATAATACATGGAATTGCTATCATACTTTCCAATATGGGGAGAAGCTTTACAGTTAACTTTAAAACGTAATGGTTTTGAGTTGATAGGTCTTGGGAAATTATTAACTTGACTGAAATTCCAAGTAATGAATGTGCTTTAAAAATATTCAAGAATAAATAATAATTAAAATGTTTGTTTTAATAAAATCTCCATAAGATGTAGTCTCTTTTATTTCAGAAATTGTATTGCCTTGTGTTTAGTATTTGTGAAATGAGAAGTATAAACTCCAAAGTTCTAGTGTATAATCCCAACATGGGATCTAATCATTTTATTGATTAATCTTATTGATAAAATAAGACACAGATGCCTGCAGACTAGAAAAACAAGTTACACTAAACTTTGAGGTTCTATAATCTCCCTTAGGTTGAATGTAAATATAGGTGTGCAAATCTATTTGTGACAGATGAGGGTCAAACTGCTGCTGCTTAGAAAGCGCCTTGGCTGTAAAGCTTCTATTTCCTATGCAGAACCTTGATATTGTTTGTAAATCACAAACTGAAATGTTCCTAGACTCCACGGCTTAGTTAGAAATTCTACATTTGTATCCCAGATATTATACATGGCAATATGAAAGTTAGAGTCTGTGATTAAGATGTGGATTATGTGGCCAGGCGCGGTGGCTCACGCTTGTAATCCCAGCACTTTGGGAGACCGAAGCAGGTGGATCACCTGAGGTCAGGAGTTAGAGACCAGCCTGACCAACATGGTGAAAACCTGTCTCTACTAAAAATACAAAATTAGCCGGGCATGGTGGCCCATGCCTGTAATCCCAGCTACTTGGGAGGCTGAGGGAGGAGAATTGCTTGAACCTGGGAGGCGGAGGTTGCAGTGAGCTGAGATTGTGCCATTGCACTCCAGCCTGGGCCACAAGAGCAAAACTTCATCTCAAAAAAAAAAAAAAATGTGGATTATGTGGCCTACAGGCTAGATAATGAATAAAACTCAAGAGTGACAAGAGAGAATCCATTCTTCCTGTTAGTAGGACTCCCAAATCACACTGGCCTCCTATAAACACTCACCTAGAATATTCTTTGGGAGAGATAGAGAAGAAATTAGGTCCTCTATCTACTCTGTCTCCTGATTTATGTTTCACCATCTACGAATCTGTTATTAGAGAAACCTTGGTAATACCATTACTATGAGTCCAAATGTTTCATATCTATTATTTCATTAACCTATAGAGGTCTTGGTATCCTACATTGTAAATGTGCATTTTTCTACAGAGATAGTCCTAATGTTGAGATATTAGGGTTTGGTTCATCACCCCAAGAGCAGTTAAATTAAAATGCTCTATAATATGGCAGATTCATTTGACCATTCCATTCCAGGACTCAGATTAGAAACGTCCTCACTAACACTGGCTAAGTGGAGATCAACCTCTGCCCCAGTGTATTCAGCTAATCACATAACCATGATTATGCACTCATACATACATCTGGTCAATTCAAATATTTGAGGTGGGACCCACATTCTAAGCTCATCAATACACCTAACTGTATCCTTTGAGAGACCCTGTTAATTCACATTTTCCCACTTTGTTCTTCATTTTATGATCCCAGGAACTTTCCGCACTAGCTCCAGGCAGTTACGTCTGAGTTGCCTGCAATGCAATCATATCCTTAAGGCTAAATAAAATTGAAAAGCAGCTGCTTAAAATTCTCTGAAATGTCATGAAAATGCCTATACAATTCACTTCCGAAAATGAATACGATAAAATCCATTGTTACTGTGTACAGCCATCCACTGAAGTGCCATCTCTTTGGTCACATTATATTCTGAAATTTAACACAAAGCACAGAAATTTGCTTTAGACTGACATATTTTTACAATCTTCAGATCAATCTGATATATAGTAAAGACACTAATAGTGCTTAGGGACCCTTCCTACGAGTATTAACCTTATGGAGTCTGGACAATGATGGGACACAGTTTTAAAGTAAAAATCTTGCTCAGTGCCTCAAATTTGCTGAAGTCTGTTGAGATCAGTCAAAAAGACTGATGAAATTTCTCTGCTGGGATGCTTCAGCTAGAAAAAGCAACATTTACTAATATTCCAATATGTGTTTTTCTTTAGTATTTCATGTTTCAAAAAGAAAGCAGAAAAAGCCTCAGTAAATTCCTATGGTACTTGCTTAAACTGACATATATGCAGTTGTGGCTAATATATTTTTAACAAAATATGATTTTAAAAATCATCAGTTAACTCATTTTAGAGTACAAAGTATTCTTTGATTATTCAGCCATTGAAATAAGCGCAAAAAATATTTGATGACCCTCATAGTCATGTTAAACAAGATTCATCAACTCCTAAATAAGGATCATAAATTTCTACAGGATGTCCATTTTGGAGGATAGCATGGGTTGTTGTTGTAGAATTGATGGATCCCTATCTAGGGACCAATTTTATTCAATATTTTCAGTGATCACCATGGGAAATCAAGAAAGAACCTTGAAGAAGTTATTAAATACATTCTGATGTCCTGAAATCCTATCTCTGTTCAACAGATGGTAAATGCATTCAGAAGTCCTAGTTGTAGTCATTGAGGGATTGCTGTATGCCAATCATTCTGCTCCAGGAGCAACCACACTGTTAAGATATGCAGGAGATCATGAGCCTTCACGCAACCTGCACAATCATCCGGACTGACAGTCAGCCCAGAGGCAGGTAGATCTGTAGGAAATCTAGCAAAAGAGAAACCTTGTGAGGGCACCACATTAAAAACAATTCCGAATTCAGCTTGAGTCTAAAGACAGCATTATTAGAAAAATCAAATAAAGTAATTCACACATTTTAAGGATACAGTTGGGCACCATGGATCATTAATTTACAAATATGCAGTTTGGCAACATTTTACAATTTACATTATAATCATGCTACCGTAATTAACTGTATAACAACTAGATCACATCTCAATTCTGGAACACATTTATTAGCATCAATTTTCAGAGAACTGAGATCAATAGTAATGAGTTCTCACCATAGAAATTCCAAAAAACATCAAAGCTCTCATTCCTAAACTTCAACCTAGCGTCTAAACAAAGGACAAAGGGTCTGGTGGTGGTGGTGGTCAGTCAGACGCAGGAGAATCAAACATCAGCAATGAGAAGTGGGAAAATCTGTAAAGCAAGAATGAAGCTGAGTAACATGGCTCTTGAAAAGAAACAGTAACAAAGAGTAACTCCTTTAGAAAAAATAAATTGGTGGACTTTTTGCTTGTGTTTGTTTAGCAAAAGCAGGATGTATGAAGTGAAAGAAAAATGAAGCCAGGACAAAGGAACATAATGTTAATCTACGCCTCTTTTCCAGCTATTTTATACCCCTTTATCCACACGAAGCCTGGTGGAAGGTACTGCAGGGAAGATGTGAATGACACCTTCTTGTGAAACAAGATCTTACAATTTATGTGATTTAGTTAAAGACCACACCTTGAAAAGAGTTTATAGGAAGAGACAGACTTTGAAATCAACTTCTACACATGCCTCCCTGCTGATGCCATGCCATGCTTCCTCTTGATAGCCTAGGTAATAGCAACAATTGTTACTGGCATTCATCACTGGCAGATCAAATCAAGTGTTGAGGGCTGGAATTCCTTTTCTAGGCTTTCTCCTTGTGCCTAGTCCCACCCTTTGCAGGAGCCACCAAGTCATCACCAATAAACACCGGGGATCTTCAGAAATGTATTTGAAAATCATTGATCTAATGTAGTCCAATACAATGTCACCTATTCTAACCAAGAAGATGACGTGATCTGCCCATATATTTAACTACTAAGCAGAGGGCTAAGATTTACAGTCAGATCTTCAAATGATTAGTATAATGTTCTTTCACATACCTCAAATTAGATGCGATTAGAACCAAGTGCAGCTAGATGCTGCCTTTGGATAGAATGTGTGGCAGCACTGAGAACTGAAGCAGGGAGGTGACTATGACTTTTAACATATTCTCCATGTTAGAAGATCAATGAGTTGGAAAATATTAGAAATTGGCCTAAGTTTATGCAGTGAATAAATTGGTGGCAGATTGGCTCTGAAGTTCATATTTGAACCACTATACTATGCTCTGAGTGCTAAATTAAATATTTAGTTTAATTCTTAACTTAGTAAATTTACTTAATTTTTTTATAGCAACATTTAAATTTTAAAGGTTGCTATTATCCACCTATATTTTGTAAATTGCCTATTCATCTTTTACTGTATTTTTATTATGGGGTTTCAAACTCTATATCAATATTCAAATATTTTATTTTTATTCTGAAGGATTTGCTAATTTTATGAACATGGATTTTTTTCCATTAGGACCTTTTTCTAAATAAAAAATTTAATATTTTGGAAATATTTTCATGTCATGAAAGCCAATACTTTGTCATACTTTATTTTTTAATTCCTATTTTATTTGAAATTTATTTGCTATAAAATAGGAAAGTAACTTATCTGAAAGGATCACTGAACAATCCTTGAATAACTTGCTTAATTTCAATAATCTTTTTTCTTATTCACTTGTAATTCCACCTGTATCAAATAATTCATTCTTAAACATCACAGAATCTGTTAATAGATGAGCTATGTTTCTTTCTCAATGGCCTATCTATAGATTTTTATGCCAGACTACAGTGCTATTATATATATTACTATTACTACTACCAACAATATTTTTGTTATTGTTGATATTTTATAAGGAATATAGAATAATGAGGTTAAGAATATGAACCCTGGAGTCAAGAATGCCTGTGTTCATACAGGCTTCAACATACAGGAATTTATTAGTTATGTAATTTTGGGCAAATCAGAGAATGCCCACTTTCCTTAACTGCAAATGGGGATTAATAATGGTACAATTGGTCCTGGCAGTTCCACATCCACAGATTCATTCAAATGCAACTGAACATTTTCAGAAAAAAAGCACAATAAAAATAATACAAATAAACAATACAATATAATGACAATTTACAGACATTTACATTGTATTAGGTATAGTAAGTAATCAAGAGATGTTTTAAATTATATGGAAGGAGGTACATAGATTTTATGCAAATAAACCCCCAGATTTTAGATTGGGGGTGAGAGGTTCTGGAATCAATCCCCCAAGGAAACTGAGGGATAGGATAACTGAATCTATCTCATAGGAGTTTGGTGAGGCATGAGTGAGTTAATATACCTAGAGCATAGGAGGTCACCTATGACATGTTAAGTACTATGTGAGTGTTAGTTATCATTTTATTTCATTACTCCAAACCATTAATTCACTTTAGAATAATTATGAAAGGTTCTAGAAATTATTAGTTTTGAAGTTGGTTGGAAAAGGAGTAATATTTGTAAATTAAGTTGGAAAGAACTGATATATTTATAATATTCATGAAATAATGGCATGTCAGCAGTTATAAAAATGAAAAGACATGGCATCCACTATCTGTTGTAATCCTTTTTTTTTTTTTTTTTTTTTTTTTTGAGATGCGGTCTCGCTGTGTCCGCCAGGCTGCAGGTTGGAGTGCAATGGTGTCATCTCGGCTCACTGCAACCTCTGCCTCCCAGGTTCAAGCAATTCTCCTGCCTCAGCCTCCGGAGTAGCTGGGACTATAGGCAAGTGCCACCACGCCCAGCTAATTTTTGTATTTTTAGTAGAGACGGGGTTTCACCACGTTGGCCAGGATGGTCTCCATCTCTTGACCTCGTGATCCACCTGCCTTGGCCTTCCAAAGTGCTGGGATAATTTTGTCATAGAAATTATGGAATTCTATTTAAAGTCTGTTGCCATATTCAAAGATACATTTTATTTTTCTTTGTATTTTTTGTCTGCTTTTTTGTTAGGTGGAGAAATTATTGATTTTTTTCCAACTTTTTTGTGGTAAAATATACATATAAAGTTTACCATCTTAACCAGTTTGAAGTGTACTATTCAGTAGTAGAAAATATATATTCATAATGTTGTACAATCATCACTACCATCTATCTCCACAACCCTTTTCATCTTGTAAAACTAAAAATATTGATTTTTAAATATTTAATTGATAAAAGCCAAATATCTAAACATTTTTATTATTAGTCCAAGTGACGCCTTGGTGTTGCTGTTATTGTTGTAGATTTTCTTAGGGTTTCCATGTAGTCAGCTTTTATATAAATAAAAATAATTTTTATCCCTTTCTTTCCAGTTCACTAAACTTCATGCCTTACTTCATTTCCTGAAATACACCAAACAAAAAGTTTCTCATAGCAGCCATCTGCAGCTTGTTTCTCATTTAATAAAATTGCTCCTAGGTTCTCACTTTAAAGAGCAATGTTATCTATTGATTTTCTTTAACCCATAAGAAAGAATTTAAAAATAATATAGTTTAAATGGCATCAAACATCCTTTTGGAGATTTGTTGAGGTGAACACACAGATTTTATTATTTGACTGAATAATTATATAAGACAATTATCTGTATTAAATTATGCATGCCTAGAATAAGCTCATCTTTAATAATATACATTATATTTATATATTGATAAAATTGATTTGTTCTTTTATTTAGGAGTTTTGTATCTCTGTGGTATTTTTTGTTTATTTACTTGCTATTTTGTTTATTTACTTTAATTGACAAATACAAATTGCATATAATTGTCATATACAACAAGATGCTTTGAAATATGTAAAAATGCTGGAATGGCTAAATCGAATTAATCAGTATAAGCCTATTTCACATACTGGCCAGTTTTTGTAGTGAGAACATTTAAAATGCACTCTCTTAGTAATTTCAAGATTACAATGCATTTTTATTAACTGTACTCATCATATTGTACAATAAACTTCTTGAAATTATTCCTCTTACCTTACTGACATCTTCTATCGTTTGATGCACATCTCCCCAGCTCTCCTACCTGCAACTGCAGCCCCTGGTAATCGCCATTATTCTCTCTGCTTCTTAGAGCTTAATGTTCTAAGATTCCACATATAAGTGAAATCAGGCAGTAAAGTTTTGGTATTATGGTTATGTAGCTTCGTAACAGTAGGTTAGGGGGGCTTTGCTTTTCCTAAAATTTTATTTTTCTGGGCTTAAAAAATGTTAATATGAGAATTAATTTCACTTTTGCATTTTCATGTAATCTGTCTATAAAACCATGCAGGGCAAGAGCCTTTTAAGAGATAATTCTATGGTACTTTATTTTCTATTTTTCAATATTTACTAATTCAATCTTTAAGTAAATTTTTATAATTATATTTTTCTAAGAAACTCATCCAATGTGTTAAGATTTTCAAATGTATCAAAATGGCCTTCACAAAGTAAATTTTATGTAGTTTTTAATCTCCATATCAATATAGTCCCTTTATTATTCATGATTTTGCATATTTTATTTTCTATTTTTTATTGAAATTGCCAGACATGTGTCTATTATTGCTGATTTTATCCAAGGATTTTCTATACTCCTTCTGTTTTCAGTTAATTAATTTCTGCTGCCATTTTGCTATCTCTTTCCTTCTATTTTTCTCTTTGTATTCAAAATGTATAAATGATTTTAATGAAAATGCGATTTAATGCATTTTTATAAAAATAACATTACCCAGTTATTTAATTGAATTTGGTTTTATAAATGAATATAAATTGTTTTTAAAATATGTTAAATTCTAATATTTCCATTGAATATAAATCATAATTTCTAGTTCATTTAGTTTTTAATATAGTCACATAGGATTCAAAATGTTTCACAAACAGGTTTCAAAAGACTTACATAGGTGCTACCAGTAAATCTGAAGAAATCACTTCACAAAATCGCCAGAAATAGTCTTCTGATACCTATTCAGCTGCCATCTTGTTTTTAAAAAGGATTTTAAAGATCCTGTGAACTTTACTTGTCACTTAGTACTCCATACAATAAATATCAAAATAATATTCACATATTTTATATATTAGAATATCATAACTAAATGAAATATCAGAAAATTAGAATATCTACATCTAAAATCCCAAAAGTAATGGGACTTTAGTACTCACTTCGATCCCTTAATTTTTTAGATGAAGAAATTGTGGCTTAAATAACTAAAGAGGTTAACCATTCATTCATCCATCCAGTTGTATTCTGTGAGGCAAGTGTATCATACACCATGTTGAAATTGGGACAGGAAGAATGTGGGAACAATGATGAGCACATGACTGCTGAATTCTAAGGGAGCTCAATGTGGTGAGTCTCATATAACCATATGCACTCATCATCCTGTTTTATTTTCTTCATTTAGCTGCAAATAATCTTATTTGCTTACTTGTCTATCCCACTACCTTTTATGGTGAGATGCACAGAGAAAATAAGGGCCTTGTTTATTACCCAATGTACAGAACAGCTCCTAGTGTATAATAAGAGCTCAATGAATGTTTGCTCAGTTAATCAACAAAGGGATTGATTGGGCCTGGAGGGTACATGGAAGTCAGTGGTACTACTGAGGTACGTCTTAGACAACAAATTTCTCACCAGAACAGGCAGCAAATATCAGGACTTCAAAACTAAGATGACAGAGCAGGCACTACCAGTGGAATGGCACCTCTTCATCATTTCTATAGTTTAAAGGGTGTAGGAAAGAGAGGGGAGAAAAGACACAAGAAAGAGAAGGGGCCTCAGATATCAAACCTGGGAGTGCTGACTTTATCCTCCTAACTTTTCAGAGAATTTTTTTTTTTTTAAGAGACAGCAGGATAGATGGATGTGGGTTTTAGAAAGATCACTTTGGTAGCTGTTTTGGGAATAAACTGGGGGGAGATTATAAGGTCACATTGACGGTTACCAGTGGAGTTGCAGCTGAAATATTTTTTCCACTGTACATCATCTCATCTCCTAGGAGCAAACTCCTTTTTGATTTAGATTGAAAAAGAGAGACAGACATTCGTTTGGTCAATTAAGGGCCTAATTTTGTAGGATTCCTGGAGGTTTATCTATCAGATAGTTTAGAAAGGTAAAAGGAAACCACTGTAACTAATAGGTGTCAGTGCTTAGATCCCAGATGTTTAGTGTCTTCAAAGATAAAAGGCTTGTTAACAGTAAGGATAGAGGCTGCAGATAACAGACAGATCAGCCCTGTTGTCTCTGCATGGCACTTTTTTCTGAGTTTTTTTTTTTAAATCTTACTTTGTTAAAATAGTTATATTTACTTTTCAAAAAAAGAAAGCATTTACTTTTGAAAAATATAAACTGGCTATTAGCAATTGAAATAATTTTTGTGTGTAGGCCTTTGTTCATTTGGAAGGAGTTTTGGGTGGGGAGATCAAGAGATATCTTCCTAACACACAACAAAAATACATAACCCATTGAAGGGGAGATAGTGTCTTTATAAGCCTCTGCTTTAATTCGTTTTTAATTTACACCCATACTCATTTTAAAAGATTTACAAAGCTTTATATGACAATTAGTTTGGGTAACTAAAAAATAATCAATAGTCATTCCATTTTCTATTGCAGTTATAAATTTATTCTGAGAACATATCAACATCCATATAAAGTGAAAATATGACACAAAATGAACCTCTATCAATCCTATTTGAGCATCTTCCAAATTTTCTTTTTTTTCACGTTGCCAGTTAAAATTCACCCAAATGGAGTACCTGAACTTCACTGAAATCAGTTTTGAGTTGATTTTTTAAAAATAGCATTATAGAATTTATTCAAGAATTATTATCTAACATACTGGTGTTTTAAGAAAAAGAACACTGGATTTCTGTGTTACATATACTGGTAACTTGTGGGAGTCAGTCACTTTTAGTAAGTAAAGGATATGTGAAAGATGAATAAGAATAAGATAGCTTCAATATTTTTATCAATGGACATCATTAATTTCTCCAAATACTGATTTTTTTAATTTCACTATGTCAGATTTTAAACTCATAAATCAACTTAGATATTGCATTACTTAATAGTTATCTGCTACTATATTTATCTCCTTTACAAATAGATCATGAGCTTCTTGAGGACAGAAGTTTTGTCCAATGATTTGCCTAGCACTTAGTGCAATGTCTTGGACATAGTTGGTACTTAGTAAAGTTTATGGACAAATAATTTCAGGTACATCATATGTAAGCAATTTCATTCTATTACAGCATCTTGGCACCAGAAGAAACCATCAAAATTATCTAGTCTAACTCTACCATTTTACAGAAAAAGGAATTCCTGTTCAGAGAGGCAAGGTACCTATTTGATGAGCACAAAGCTCCCCAGGTCTCTCAAATCTTATTCCAATTTTTCTAGTTTAGAAAATTTGAGATTTCTGAGTATTATATCTTTGATAACAGGAAATGAGCTTCAAGGTGTGCTATGATACATATACATTCAATTCAATGTTCAGGTGTCAGAAACTGGGTATCAGGAGTCCAAATTAAGACATATAGAGAGGCTGAACAAGAACTCAGTGAAACATGTTCTGCTTTTCAAAGTCTCCACTACCTTTCTGTAGGGGAACACCTTGGCTTCTATGTCACATAGAAAGTGTAGCCATATCAGAGAGTATAACATAATAAGAACTATTATTCTAGATTTCTGATACGAAAATATCTATAATTTGTAAGTAAAATTCTCTAATGAGAACATCAAAAGAGTTGCATGGAAAACAGGTGTTACTTGTGGCAGAGACTGCTATTTACCAATGTGCTTCCGCTTCTTCCTGGAACACAGCTGGGCCCCATTTCCCAGTGTTCATGGCTTTGAGGTGTAACCATCTGATTTTGTTTAACCAGTTGAATGCAACCAGAAATGAGATACAGCGCTACCAGGATTTAGCATAAAACTGACCTGTTTGCTCATTCTGATATACAGATTCCTAGGACAATCTTCTAAGTGACATGTTAAAGTTACCAGGGACATCAGTAGCCTCAGTCATGAGTGACTGTGAGGATCAAGGGCTGCCTGTTGACCTGAAACTCCCTTGAACTATGGATGAGACACACAATGCCATTGTTTTCAGCCTCTTGAATATTGCAGGGACATTTGTTCCAGGAATTAGTGTTACTTTTCTCTCAAATTTCTGTGATAGAGAAAAATACATCATTCCTATCGGCTAGAAAGCATTCAACATCTGGACTATGGAGTGACAAAATGAGTATACTCCACACACTGACTTTCTTCACATTTGCTCGTAGATATACAAGCATCTAGCATAGAGAGTATTCATTTAACATCACCACCATAAGCTAATTAAGGTTCCATTGTGCCTCATCCTGCAGGGCAATGGTTCTCTAATGTTGGTGTTTATCAGAATCACCTTGCAGGCTTATTAAGCCAGAGTTTCTGATTTTACTGGCCTTGGATACAGTCTGATAATTTGAATTTGATAACAGATTCCAGATGATGCCCTTGCAGCCAGTCCAGGGACTACCCTTTGAGATGCGCAGCTATAGGGCTTCTAGATTACTCCAAAAAATGTTACCTGATATTTTCACACACTGGCCATCTGTAACGAGTTAGCATCCTCTGGAAGTGGTACTATCTGTGTAGCAATACACCTGATGCAATTCTGAAAGGGAGACAATGGCAGGATCTAACTGCAGCTGCTTAGCTAATAAGGAGGTGTTTCTCACTGTCAAAATTGTCAAAAACAGCACTTGTGTTCTGACGGAGTGCAGCCTATTTGGAGTTGGAAAAATTAGCTGACAGGTAAGTCAAGTCTTCCTTATGGAATTAAAGGTAAGGTTAAAGCTCATCTGAAGATGAGAAGAGGAAATGAGATGTTGAAGAAAAAAAATATCTGTAGGCCACAGACCTGCAGAAATAAGACATCATTGTTAAAGATTTACCAGAGGAAAAAACAGAATCTCACCCTGGCACGAGGGGAAGCAGCCAGCCAGTTCACCACCAGAAATCCATCAGAAGTTGTTGCAAAAATAAATAAATAAATAAATAAACTCCAGCCCAAAGAGAAAGGCATCTCTCTGCTATAGCACAACTTTACCTTCCAGGTGTCACCAAGATCATTTACTTCAGATGGCAGCAACTTTCTGACTGCTCCAATTTGTTGATATTTTGTCTGCAAGACAGTGGTATCAGCCTGGAAGGCGTGCTTCCAGCCATGCAGCTTGGCCAGGCAGGGCATGTGCAGAGACAGACTGACAGCAAGATTCCTGTGCAGCAGCTATGTGATGAGGTGGAGTGGGACCTACGCAAGCCGGCAGGATGAAGTCAGTCTTCAAAGATCCACTGAAGCCAAACTTCAAATATAGTGGCAGAGCTGTGGATTGCTGGGGGGAGAAAACCCTGACAGACAGGCAAGTCTTGTTTACAAGGCTCTAAGAAAGAAAAGCCTTCAAAGTAGAGGCTTGGAGAGACATAGAATCTAAGAAGCAGACTTGGATAAACATTGACAGTGCTGTAAACAACCAATCACATCTTTATTTGGAAAAGCAAGTAAAGGTTACACATCAGTCTCTTTAGCTGAATTAAAGGACAATAATTATTGTTTGCAACATCCTCAAGGTAAAAGGATCACAAACTGAAAATTTTAAAGGAAAATACTACTAAAGGAATATTGTATTAAAATGATACATATATTTAATGATAATGAGAGTCTATATTTATATAGTGCTCTGAAGTGTTTCAAATAATGTTATCTCAACTAATCTTCAAAATGACCCTATGAGGTAGGCACATTAGCCCTATTTTACAAATGAGACTGTTCTGGCATTAATATCCAAAATTTCCAACTTCACTAATTTCTTCTCACTTCAGAAGTCTTTACATCCTAACCCAAACAATATATCAAATCTAATCTGCAGTAAACAGCGTCCAAGAAAATCACATTTTGCAATTGTCCTCTGCAGTATAGCAAATATATTAAATAGATGCTTTTTTCACAATGGCATTTGAAACCGCCTTCTTAATATGAATGGAAAATTTTAGACAAGTACTGGGATTCACCAAAGAAAAGAGCATCTGCTGGGCTGAATGCTGCCTGGAAGACTGACCTTACTTATTCAAAATATTATATATGCATATATATACACACATAATATTTTGAATAAGGTGTGTATATATACATAGTAAATATATATATATTTACGCAAGAAAGCTATATGTATACATAGTATATATGTGTGTATATATACTATATATGATATATACACTGTATACATATACATATATTCACATATATACAGACACATATGTGTCTATAGATACATATATATAGACATATATGTGTCTATATATACATATATATAGACATATATGTGTCTATATATACATATATATATACAGACACACACGTGTGTGTATGTGTGTGTATGACTTTTCTCTCTCTCTCACAATGTCAAACAGTCCCTCTCCTATAGCAGCTGGTATTAAAAGGTGAACCCTTGTATTAAAAACCTGCCTCTCTCCAGAGTTTTGCTCTGTAAATGTTGCCTGCCTTGTTTGTGGGGGCTATACAACTACACTGCACCAGCAGCAGCAGCACCATAGCCATCACTATCATCATTGTCATTATCATCATCATTCTTTCCCACCTATCTCTGCAAATACTTTTACATCTAATGGCGCTCATTTAAACCAGAACAAACACCAGAGAAGGTGGGTTAGTTAACTCAGTACACAAAGGCTATTTAGAGCCATGAATGAAAATCCAGAAATACTGAAGATCTCTTAGAACCTTCATTAACAGATAATGGTTATATATACGGGGATACTTGGAAAGATGGATAGGCAATCCTTATTTATCTTTACAAAATTATGTTCATATAAATACTGCTCTTTATATAGAAGCAGTGTAGCATAGTGGTTAAGTCTGTTGATTCTGAAGCCAGACTACCTAGGTTGAAAACCCAGCTCTGCCACTTTAGCTGTGTTACATTAGACAGCTTAAACTGCCAGTACTTCATTTTCTTCACCTGTAACATACTAACAATAATAGTATAAGAACAGGTGAATCAGTTTGACCCACTGTGTAAGTATTTGTATTAGTATTATTTTTAAATTGCTATAGCCACGGCTTGCAGAATCTTTCAGTGGAGCTTAGCCTCCATGACTTTTGGATACCATTAAGCCTCTGTTCACAATCTGTTACTCCATCCCCACCAACTATTTTCCAAGTAGACTAGTGTTGTGCTATTAGAATTCTGTGCTGGTTTTGAGAGGCCAATATGATGAGACCATTCCTAAACCTTTTTTCACATGGGGATGAAGAGTGAATTTCTAAATATTTCTAAATAGAAATCAAAGGTGATAGAAAAATGGTACTATCTGCTTTCATCTATGAAAAGACAAATTCTGGGGTCTCAGTTTGTGTCAGAAATCATTTTTAAGATATCTCACTATATTACCATATACTATAAAATGGGCTGGTACTCTGTTATGGGACTTTTGGAGGAGTCTATTTACATGAGTAACTGAAAAGCTATATAGGAATAAGTCTACCTCTAAAAAAAGATTCCAGATGTAAACGCTGATTATAAAAAAAAAAATGAAGATTTCAGGGGCATCGTTGTTGGGGGAAACAGCTGCAATTTTGATGATGAATGAAATGCTCCCTGACCCAACTCCATAAAATCATATTTGAATCTCTTGGGTGCTTGAAAGTTGTTGGCAGTTAGGGGAGGGGGCACATTAATAAGAAATGAGTTTTTAAAAACTCAACAGAGGATACTGAAAGGTTAAGAGAGCATTTGGTATAATCACAAAACATAGCTCAAATTGCAGTAGAAAGTACTTAGCCTATTTCAACAAGGTGATCAATTATTGGAACATGTATGATTTCAACACGACTCAGAAGGAGCAATTGAAGAGCTCTAAACAGGGGAGACTTGGAAACCATTGACAGGAACAAGGCATAGGACAACATATGATAGTTAAGATGACTATAGGAGGGAGCACACACAGAATATGTTCCATAACTTATTCCTTCTGCTATGTTCAGAAACAAATCACTAAACTCTTTTTTTTATTGAGAAAAACTAAGCCACAGAATTTTTAAGAATAATGATCTCCTTGAGTCATAATAATGAATTTGGAATATTATATAATGTGAAATTTCTTAGTCCTATCTGCTCCGGGGATCTCCTATTTTACAAAGGAGGGATTTGAAAGAGATTAGACAGATCCTAAATTTGGGGATAGAACCCAAGAAAATATTATTTATTATTATTATGGCTAACTTTTGAAAAAGCCATAAAGGTATAATGTACTCCATTAAAGCATTCACATTCTCACCTGCTCACTCCTTTTTTGGACAGCTATATACATTGCAGGGTGTTTAACTCAAATGAGCACTGGAGTAACTGGTAACGGGACTAGATATTTCTGTAGATAATTGTGTTACCCTCATGTGATTTTGATGCCATTGTTTAGTGATAGGCTTTAGTGTACCTTAGCAAGTGACGAGATCTTTGAAATTAGCATACTTGGGGTTATGAATTAAAATTTACATTGCTTTCAATGTATACAAGCATTATATAAAGAATATTGCCAAGCCTTGTATATATTTGAAATACACTAAAAAATCGGAGCACTTGAAATGACTTCTTTTAATCTCCTCCAATCCCTTCATTGCATATGATGAAATTAAATCCAGGAGATGTTAAGTGACTTTCCTAAATAACCTGTGTGACAGAGCCCACTTTGAATCTGGCTATTCAGTTTTTCCCTGAACATGATACTGACTTATGTGTTGGTGAAAGAATATTAAGGGTCACTCTGTCTCGATGTAGAAAACCAATTTCTATGAGCCTAGTTAGGGGTCAGTAGCAATTGCTTAAAACTGGAGACAATAGCATCTACACATTTAGAGTGGGGGCAATGGGAATGAAGAAATTCAGACATATTCAAAAAATGCTCATAATTGCTTGGGGAAGAGGAAGTAATGGACAGAAGGAGACAGAGCATTTGAAATAAGAAGATAAAGTATACTAGTGTTAAAAGTATGGATACATTAATTTCATGGGATGCTTGTGGCTGAAATTCTATACCCAAATTAACATGTTGGAACTGAGAGAGACAATAATTTCCTTTATTATGATATGAAACTAGTTTTCCTTAAAACTGACACCAAAAGCAGATATTAACAATGAGGCTTCTTTATTATTTAATGAAAACTAGAAGTAAAAAAACAAACACTAGAATTTTTTTTTTAATGACTGATAAAAAGGTGTTTATAACTGCTCCCTATGATAGACATTTGCAGCATGAATTAGAAAGTGGGGCCTGGGGAGACAGGAGTCTGACAAAAGTAGCTGCAGAAATTAGCTGTGTGTAACAAAATTCAACCCCACATCCTGGTGGTAGAGGGAAATCCAAAGAAATCAATCAAAAATGTTATTTAATTTTAGAAAAGGGGACAGTGATAAAATGACATCATTAGTAAAGAAAAACTACAAATAAATACATATAATGCACAAGATATCTTAAAGGTCTTAAAAACTTCTTCAAGCCTTGAGTAAATGTGGGTCTTGGAAAAAAAATAAAGACAAAGCTTGTAAAATGTCATTTATTAGCAATAGGTAAACTATGAGAGGTATTCAAAGGCAAAGGGAAAACATAAAAAATACAGAATATACTTATTTTAAAAAAATAAGGAGGGCCACAAAATACTTCAAATATAGCTTGAGTCCCAAAATAAATGTGGAAGTGGTATACATGACAGTTTAAAGAGCCTAATAAAAGTTGTTTTTTTAAAAAAAATAATTTTAGGTTCAGGGGTACATGTGCAGGTTTGTTCTACAGGTAAATTCATGCCATAGGGGTTTGTTGTAAAATTTATTTTGTCACCTATGTCCTAAGCCTAGTATCCAATAGTTATTATTTTCCTTAAGGGCAGCAAAGGGAGGGAGGGGATCAGGTGAGAATCCCCCAAAATACCTGGCCACAAAGGTGAGAATGCATACTCAGGGTACAAAGGTAAAACTAAGGAAACTATATTTTTTGCCTCAGTCTTTTTCAAGGTCATTATCAGTTTCATATTTTAAAGGGAAAGTAAGATCGAAGGACGCTATGTACATATGATCTTTGAAAACAAATTGACAAACCAAATGTAGATGAGTCATCCTTGCTGAATAACATCCATCTACAAATTCTAAAAGTAACACAAAGGTGGGACCTTGAGACTGTAGATCAATGTAGATGTGTTTTTAAACTGCCACATTCTAGACAATTTGAGATTTGTCAGAAAGATTTTCCCACAACCAGTCATCGAAGAGAAGCCAAGTGAAACTTTCTCTTATAATGAAGTCAAATCCCGGTGAAAAGCATTAAACATATGATGCTCAGTCCCAGTCAGAGGCAGCACAGTAAAGAAGGAATACTGGGCTGGGAAGGAAAAGATCGGATCTTGCTATTCCACCATCTAGCATTGTATCTCACTTAAATTATTGAAACTTCTAAAGTCTCAGTTTCCTCGTTATTAAAGGGGTATAATAATCCCTACCCAAAACAAAATAAATAAAAATAGGAATTTAAGGAAATAACAATTGTGACTGTCAAATAGCAATACCTAATATTTTTAGAGCTGTCTCTACGTTGCCAGGCATGGTACTAGATGTTTTACATGCAATTATCATATTGCAGGTGTTCAATACTTTTAGCTTACTTTCTTCCCCACAGAATATTCTTGGGGTCCAAATAAGTTAGTGTATCTGAAAATACTTCATAAACTATAAATTGCTGTGAGCATATAGGTAGTTATCAAAAGATCATGGGATCTATTAACAAGGATGTATCACTGAACTGGCAACCAAACGTAAGCTATTGGAGAAAAACCAACATGGGTTCTGTAAGATGAAATAACACTGGATTAATTTGGTAGCCAATATCCTAAGGTTGTTTAAAACCACATGATCGTGAAGCAAGAACAAATTAATTGTGTATGCCATCATGTAATATCTTCCTATTTTAAAAATAAAAGCACTCACCAAAAGTGATATTCAAAAATAGGGCATTGATGAATAAATTACGATATGAGACACTAGGCAACCATAAACAGAAATATGGTAGGTGAATATTTAATAATAGAGAAAAAGTTTCATAATATGCTATTGAAAGAAAAAAGTAAACCATAAGGTATATGTAAATCATAATCCTAATTTTGTAACTTATGAATATATATTTTGCAGGGGAGAATCTGGAATGGTATACAACAAAAAAAGTAATAGGAGCTTTTGAGATATTGAGAAACTGATTAATTTTTCATTTTCTTCCTTGTGCTTTTCTGTGTTTTCTCATTTTGCTATAATGAACACATTAATTTGTAGTGAGAAATATTTAAAAATACAAACGATTTTTTAAACCATACCACGGAAAACCCTAGCTTCTTCACTCATTCTAAGAATATAAAAAAAGCAAGCTTTGCTTCAGAATGCAATGGGAAGTACTTCAACGTTCCTTCAGTGTTGCCAAGGTTTATTTAACAATATTTTCTCACCATATATTATACAAGAACAGAACTAAACAGATGGTCTACATCGAAAACTCAGCAATCTAGGAAAAGCTATCCTCACTCTACCTATTCATCATATACTACATTGTATATATAACATATATACACACACATACATAACTCCTTATCATCTTCTTAATAACATACATGCCTAAATCTTTCATAGATCCCACATGTCAAAGTTATCCTGCAAGCCACACCCACATCTGTGTGTGTGTTTGTTTTCAAAATATGACAGGAATACTCACACTCATTGCATGACCCTATTGACTTTAAAATTACAGTCTCACATATTTACATATTTGTAGATTTTATACAAAAAAAATCTATATAACTTGGAACTTCCAAGGAACAAAGGCAAAGCTTGAATTTGACTCTGTATTATGTATGCAAATGGTATCTTGGCATTGAATTAGTCTTCCAGAAGCAACATTTCCTTTATGTCACTTCCTTCCTGGACCAATCAATGGCCCTTTCTTTCTTTCAGGATGAAGTACAAATGGCTAAGCCTGGCATCCAAGGTTCACCCTGTGTCTCCAGGCTTCCTTGGCAATACTTTCCAATATAAACCTTTAACTCCACTCAGGCCAGAGTCTATACTATAACTCATATACAGAATGAACATGCTTTTCTCTGTTCCTTTGTTTGTGTTATTTTCCCCAACAGAAATAGACTTCATCTTTTTCTTCCCGCTATAAATTCTCGTATCCTTCAATATCAGGCTTAAGTCCATGTCCATACTACATTCCCATCCTCTGATTTCTCTCAATTCATTTTCTTAAAATTCTGCTTTATACTTTATCACACTTCATCTACAGATCTTAGGAAACTATTTCTTAAGAATACTAGACACTAAAAAAAATTCATATTGAATTAAGCTTAAATGTCCAGTGGTATAACTTTTTATAGAAATAAGGTTTAATATGTACCAAAAAAGAGCTGATTATATGATTTTAGTGACTTAATTATAAATAAATGGTGCTGCTACCAAGTTTTTTTTAAGTTTGGCTTTTTTAAATCTGGCTATAAAATTAGGTCAGCAAGATCTTCTCCTTAAAAAGATTTTGTTGAGAATTAGTCTTTTTGTATGTATTTGAATGTAACAAAATGGTACTTCTTTAAAAATAGTATTTAATTGAGCCGTTTTGCTAATTAAGACTAGACTTCTCCCCAATCGGAATAAAATCATAGACTCGTCTAATTTTTTGAGCTCAAAGACACCTTAGAGATTATTTCCAGAATCAGAGAGTAACTTGCCCAAGGCCACATAGGTGGTTAGTCAAACATGACTTTTCTTTTAATTCTGTAAGTCGTTCTCTTTTATACTATTGCTTAGGGTTGGCAGCATGATATAAGGAAAAGAAACTGCATTTGGAGACAGAGGCCCAGGATTCAAAACCAAGCCTGGTTTTTACTTGCATTAAGCCTCTTTCCTCAGCTAAAGAGTGGAAATTATAGAATATGACCTCACAGAGTTGTTGATAATAGGTAGGTAATAGGTGATAGGCAAACAGCCACTTTAAACTGTAAAGTTTGTATCCCGTGCCTAACCTGCAATGGTTGTTTACACACCTACATGCAAGAGATCCTCTGTGAACTAAGCCCTGTTGATTCCATCCCTGAATCTCTCTTCTGTGTATTCACCTCATCTCCAATGTCACAATCTTAGTCTACACCACCATTTTCTTTCTTGTTACATAGTGAAAGCCTCTAAATCAGCTTCTTCCCAGTTACTCATCCTTTTCTCACACGGCAGCCAGAGTCCTCTTCTAAAAGCTCCTAGTTCAGGTGGCACCTTCCTGCTTTAAAACTCATCAGTGCTTTCCCTCAATTTCCCCTTTGGACTAAATCCCATATTCTTGCAATGTCCCTAAAGGCCCTGCAGTGTTGGGCTTACTTAATTCCTCCAGACTTACCTTCTGTCACTTTCCTCTTCGGTCCTTGCACTCCTTCTATTCCTTCAGTTCCTGGGTTATGTTGGTCTCTTTCATACCTTAAAGCCTTGGCAAGACTTCTCATTGCTGTTAAAGCTCTCTCCACCTGCGTCTGCACATAGCTAACTCCTACTCATAATTTAAACTCCAATTACATGTTAATTCCTTAAGCAAAGCCTTTCTTAACTCCCCAGACTAAACTGAGTCTCCCTAAAATATAATTTCATAGTACCCTAAACTCTCCTTCTTTAGGTATTATTACAGTGGCAATTAATTTATTATCTTTTATGTGTCTGTCTCCCTTGCTATAAGGTTTATGAATGTGTTTGCTTAAGGCTTAACAAATATTTATGGAAGGAAGAAGAAAAAAAAATAAACAGAAGTCTATTAGTTGTTTTTCTTGCATATCCCCCACTTTCCTATATTCTGTGCCTTGTATATACCCCAGCTAGCTGAAATAACTACCCATTCATCACACTACACACATCATACCAACAAAAATAACTTTAAACCCACAGAATGCCCACTGTTCACCTTCCTCCTCATCACAAACCACATTATTGCCTAATGGGAAAGATAGGAAATTAAAATTTCAGTAACAAAACCATAGTTGTTACTAGGAGCAGTTTCAAGCCTGCATCTGTTATGCCAGCACAGGTTTGCATCAGGTCAGTAGAATTGTCTTATCTCTGTTACTTGAGGCAGAAATCACCAGGCAGTTTCTTTCCATTCCCATGTAGACAGAGGATCCCCAGTGGAAAGCTGGCCGGGTCGTGTGGGCTGTCTGGACTCAACTGACCCAGCCAGAATGCCCTTGATAATTTGTCAGAGGCAGCTAATCTGGGTTTTCTCCTAGCTGTTTGCTGTTCTCTCCTTAGGAGATATAATCACAAATATCTCCTCTTGGGAGTAGGATATACCTTCTAGGGCTGCCAGGTTGGAGGAAGGAGATATCACAGGAGGTGGAAAAATAAACTTCCCTTCCCACCCACTCTTGGGGGTACACAAGTGCCTTCTGAAATAGAGAAAAGAGGGCAGGTCCCTGAATCAGGGAAGACATCCATATAAATTCTTGTTTCCTCATCAAACACTTGGCATTCATTCAATTTAAAAACTAAATTGTATTGTTGGCTTAAATGTGACCAATTCTACACTTGAAATAAGGCCCTATAAATGGTTCAAGAGAAGTCCTTGATATAATTGATAGTCAATGGAAGGCAAATACTAATTATACATGTCAATAACGCCAGCATATTTCCTTGCATAACTTCCTATTTGTTTCTGACTTTTTTCACACTAAAATAAGAAAGAAGAAACATAGAAGACAAGGTATGAAGGTTATTTGAGCAGCAGAGTTCTGGTCTGCTGACACCCTTAGCGAGATTCATTAATCTTGGAGATTCTCACTCTCATTTACTAAACAACAGTGATTCACACAGAGTTACACAGCCACAGTGGCAAAGTTAATTGGAATCTAGTTCCCCTAACATTTCTTCCTTCCTTCAGCTATTCCTCAATAATGCAAGCTAAAATATTAAGTGAGGCTTAATACTCTTATGAAAAAAGGAAAACAAACAAAGGGTGTTAGCACAGAATTAAAGGTAGACATGTTTCACTTTGTTTTGTTTTGTTTTGTGTTTGGCTTTATCCCTTTGAGCAAAACAAGAAGGCAGAGGTAGTTTATGTAACCCTGTATCAATACTGGTATCTCCCTTCAGCATGAAATTAGCACTGGGAGCTCAATATGCCTCTTACCCAAGTCCAGAGAAAGAAAGAAAGGATGGAGGAAGGGAGAAAGAGACAGCTATGAACACTGGTAAATTCTGTTCAGTTAGTGGCAAGCAGCCAGATAATCCCTTTTAATTTAACTCTTTATTTTATCTGGCAGAAGCAAATATTGCATTTTCTTAAAGCTTTATAAATTTTAAAGTATGCATAATGACATGTGACAGGCACTACTATCCCAATCCAGTAAATGAGGAAACTGAGACTCCCGTGAGAGTATTATCTATGTTTTATCAGGAATTATTAGTGAATTTAAGACCAGTATCTAAGTTGTCTAATGTGTACCTCAGTGTTCCTTCCACATGAGGATCTTACCTACTAAGTGTCCAGACGAGCACTGCTTATGTTGGCAGCATAGACGCTTTTAAGTAAAGAAGATAGAGAATACAAGAAAATCATGAGTGGTGGAGAGGTAATGGTACACAATGAAGATTCACTTAAGAAAAATGTTTCTGTATTCCTCATTTCAAATATGCCAAGCAGGGTAGAGAGGTATACAGTGACAAAAATGTACTATGTAAGCAACTATGATTTAAAAAGATCTTCACGTTAGAAATATTGTTATGTGCTAGAAGATGCTGTGGCTTCAGTATCTGACCCGAATTGTGTAAAAGGAGTCATAGACTTCTGATGTTGAGGGTTATCAAATGAAATAAGAAAAGAAATCCAAACACTTCTCATCAATTTATTTACTTCCAGGCTGTACTGTGCTTTTCTAGATTAATAAACCATACTAAATAACTTCCACAAAAATATATCATATATTGTTTTCTGCAGTCATGGTAATTTGAGCTGGGGGTTTTTGTTATAAGTAATAATCATCACTGAAGGCTTGTTACAAGGTCTGTTCCACTACCCATAAAATCTAGAAGACTACACTCGATAAAGGGTAAAGTCTATATTTTTCAGAATGTTAATGTTACTATTATTATTGTTATTATTTTGAGAAAGGATCTCGCTCTTGTCTTGCAGGCTAGAGTGCAATGATGCAGTAACAGTTCATTGCAGCCTCAATTTCCTAGGCTCATGTAATCCCCCCAACCTCAGCCTCCCAAATAGCTAAGACTACAGGTGCACACCACCATGCCAGGCTAATTTTTTTCTGTTTTGTAGAAACAGGGTCTTTCCATGTTGCCAACACTCATCTTGAACTCCTGGGCTCAAGTAATCCTTCTGCATTTGTTTCCCAAAGTGCTGGGATTACAGGCATGAGCCACCATGTCTGGCCTAGTATTATTTTTAAGTAAGTAGGGTCAAACACTTATTTGGAATGCAATTTTTTTTTTGAGATGGAGTTTCACTCTTGTTGCCCAGGCTGGAGTGTAGTGGCATGATCTCAGCTTACTGCAAGCTCCACCTTCTGGTTTCAAGCGGTTCTCCTGCCTGAGCTTCCTGAGTAACTGGGATTACAGGTGCCTGCCACCACACCCAGCTAATTTGTGTGTTTTTAGTAGAGATGGAGTTTCACCATATTGACCAGGCTGGTCTTGAACTCCGGACCTCGTGATCTGCCAGCCTCAGCCTCCCAAAGTGCTGGGATTACAGGCATGAGCCACCACACCTTTTTTTTTTTTTTTTTTAAAGGAGCTAAGTTTCTCCTGTATCTTAAACAGAGAGGCTTCATAGTGTAGTCAATGCTCATCATTGACTCACTTCTAGGTTACCAATGTTGCTGGAAACAATGGAGATAACATCAAAAATCCTACCTAGCAGAAAACTATACCTTATGGATGGTACTTTAAATCTTTTAAAATTACTTGGGTAAGTCAAATTAGAAATAGGTCAGGCACGGTGGCTTACACCTGTAATAACAGTGCTTTGAGAGGCCAAGGCCAGAGCGTCACTGAGGTCATGAATTCAAGATCAGCCTGGGCAACATAGTAAGATCCCATTTCTACAAAGAAGAAAAATAAAAAACAAAATTAGCTGGGAATGGTGGTGTGTGCCTGTAGTCTAAGCTACTTGGGAAGCTGAGGTGGCAGGATCCTTTGAGCTAGGGAGCTTGAGGTTACAGTGAGCTATTATCATGCCACTGCACTCCAGCCTGGGTGACAGAGACAGTGCCTCTTGAAAAAATATTTTAATTAGTTGCTATTGTACTTAATATTAAAACAATATACATCTTGGACTCTAAAATATATTTCCTGAAGGGTATCATTTTTATTCTTTGGCAGAGGCACTTGTCAAAAACCTCTAAAGAGATTTCACCAACTCGTTTTCATTGGAACTATTGGGAGGAGGCTGGGGAGTGCCGCTGTGAGCAGTTTAGACAGAGCTCTTAATGGAAGCCTCATAGTAGTTGGACAGAACATTCCCATCCTAGGTATTTCTGCTGCTCCCTCACTAATCAGCAGCAGCACTCCCTGCTCTTCTGGTGTTGGGGTTGGGGGTTTGTCGGCTAAGCTGCCTCTGCTGCAGTGTCACTACATTCTTCTCTTTTCCTGGAAGCAGCCCAAATATGGCTGCAGGCAGAAGCCAAGGAAACCTTCATGCCCAGGTGAACCAGAGATGGGGGTGGGATGGGCCAAGTGGAATCCATCTCTTCTGCAGTACCAAAAGGGCACAGGGCTACTGCCATCCCATATGCCAAAGGGAGAAAATAGAGCCAACCTCAGAGCAAAGCAGTGGCTGCTCTCTGGCTCTGGATCTGGAGCATGAGAAAGAAGAGACAGATGCCAGATGACAAACAGACCTGGCCAGATCTAAGCCAATGAAGCAGGACCTCAAACTAAGCTGGGAACAAATGGAAAGTCCTGAGAAAAGTGGGGTTTTTTGTTTGTTTGTGTGTGTGTATGGGTTTGCTTTCTTTGCTTAATCAAAGTTACAGGTAAATTGATGATATTAGTACACTCATGAATATCTAAAAAACTTTCTTCTGGAAACCTCAGAGACCCTTTATCAATGGAGATGTCATTAATATAAACTACAGTTGCCAGGATATCAAGGATGAAACCTCGCTGGGCCATTATATAACCTTCTCGTCATTGCACAAAAGGTTAGAAGTTCTCCCTACCAACATCACAAGGACATTGCATAGATGAATATACTCAACTATATCAAAGTACTCTAGGATATTTGGAAAAAGAACAACAGAGAAAAAACTATAGTTTTTATTCACATGTGAACACATCTTGACTAAGCTATCTTTTATGATCTATTTCAAAATAATGATAATGATTATTATATCATTCATGAAAAACAGAACATAATTATTACTGAACCTCAAGAATATATGCCCGACTTGCCCATGGTCACAAAATAATGACTTAGACTAAATAGTCTTTTTCTCATGGGGCAAGCCCAAATCATTCTGTAAATATCCCTCCACCTCAGAACCACATAGCCTCAAGTACTTACATTAAACATTCTTGAACAAATGGATTCTAATTAAGAATGAACACCAAGAACAGCATTAATCTGTGAATCCATGAACATAATGGTAAGAAACAGCAGAAGCAACTGTGCTGAAGAATGGAGATAGTAAACAAGGGATGGGGCCAATTCAAAAGGGCCACATACTTTGACACTGAGGAGTGTGTACGTGTGTGTCTACATGTACATATGTGTAAGAGAGAGGAGAGCATGTTGTCAGGAAACAGTTCAAGCCCTGCCATGATGATGGCAGGAGATAATGTGTATGGCAGTTGTTTGCGAGTGATCTCCATGTTTCTTAGCCTCATCCAGCTGCACTGCCTTCTTCTCCTATCCCATTACTCAACTTTACTGCTGCCTAGTGTGTGCCACACACTGGGGGATCCCAAAGCTTGAGAACTGAGGCCACTTCCCACAATGTGCTAAACTCTATTTAGCAAAACCTTGAAAACTCCTCTTTAGAAAGAACAATATTCCCGGGGAGGAAAAGCTATTTGCTTTGCCCAAATGAGACCAGAAAATTCAGAGAATTGTTACTATAGTTTACTATGTTATCACTGAAAAAGACTGGGGGGCTTTTTTTTTAATAGAAGATCTCCTGAAATATAATTATCTGGTTTCGTGTTCCATTACACCTTCCTCATCCTTTAGAAGTACCTTTCGCTCATAAGACCCCATGGCTGAGTAATGAATATCCCATAGTTTTACTCAAACTTAAGAGGAGCACGTATTCATGACATCATTCTTAGCATTTTATCAGAAGAGCTAAATTCCTAGAGTTAAATGGAATAGGAAGGAAAGGGATTAACCTCTGCTGCTGGCATAGTACAGTCACGATGCTAATGTCTCAGTATGAAAAAGCTGAATTGCAGCAATATCTGAAATCACAGAGAAAGTCCTGTGAGCTTTGAAGGAAAAAATGTAAAGAAATAAAATGTAAAAAGCCAAAGCAAGATTGGGATTCTATTTTTCATTTAGACATGCTTAGTAGAAGAATCATGTATTGCAAGAGCTCACAAATTAGATAGGAGAGGAATGGGTCAGTGAGTTCTGAGATGAGGAAGTTTTTAGAACCTGTAACTTGTAATTGTATTATGGGTGAGTTCCAGCTGTTCCCCTAAGCATATTTTAAACTATAACTTCAACATAGTATTCATTCCCTTGCAATGCTTCAACTAGTAAACAGCCAGGGAGTCTATTCTCTTTTCATTTAGCAAGAGGGCTTTATAGCTACACAAAATATCCCCCAGCAATGAAAAATGAAACCCACCAATGTAACATTAGCAACCAGCTGTCAGAAAAAAATCAGGAGTAGGATTGCCAGTCTGGTCATTTCATGCCAAGTGTTCATGAGAGGCAGTGTGTGTGCGTATGTGTCTTTGTGTGTGCATGTGTACACTGTGTGTAAATGGAGTGTGTTCCGTAGCATGAGAGATGTGCGTGGGTAAATGTCCTAATGATGGCAGAATGCCCAAACATGAAGATGTAGTAGAACCGTCAGTGGTAGAGCAATATAGCACAGACTCTCTATGGCTAATTGTGCAAGGTTCCTCTCACGAGCAGGAAGAGTGAGACAGGAAGATTAAAAAGATAATATATTTTTATGTTGGAATTACTTCGTGTATTATAGGTATGTTTAACATCCGTGAGGGCTCTGGATGCCAGCTTGTAAGTGAAATGCAAACACCATGTATGTATTTTCATTTTTAACCTTCATGAATTTATTTTACAACCTCTCCAAAACATAGAAACCTACAATCCCTTCAAAGTAAACACCCAGCGCTAGCAATTTTGTCCTGCAAGCATGAAATACATTGACCATTATGAGCCAGCGCAGCGATTACCCGTGAATTCTCATATTCATTCTCTCTCTCTCTCTCTCCCCCCCACCCCACTCTCTCCCTCCCTCCCTCTTCTCCTCCTCCCCCCCTCCCCGTGTCCCCCTCCCCCCACCCCACTCACCGTTCCCTTCCCTCCCGCATCCCTCCTCCATCTCGGGCCAGAAGAATCTGGTGGGGCTATTTTGCAGAGAGATACAAGTACCAGGTGCCAAGCGGATACCTAGCCTCCTAAACTTAATGCCAATTCCCTCCTGAAAGAGGAGGAATGCAGTGATATCAGCACCGGGGACACGGGGACAGCGAACACCACCGCGGCTCTTGGAGTTTACAGAGGAGCAACCCCAGCTCCGTCGCCACCACCTCGCGCAAAAGCCCCCACCCCACCAAGACACACACACACACACACACACACACACACAAAACACGCCGCTCTATCCTGCCCCCCGTTCACACGCGCGCGCGCGCACACACACACACACACACACAAGCCCTGGCTTCGGATTTCCCCATCAACACCGATGTTGCAGCAAGTCTGTCCGCACAATCCCGCACGCCTCAGGACCCAGCCTGGGCGCAGAGCTGGCAGGGCAGGGAGCGCACCGCAGGACTTGTAAATAAACCCTGTTCCATCCAGAACCGGAGCGCTTCTTACTCCACCGACCACCCCGGAGCCCGGCGGCAGGGAGGAGGGGGCGCAAGGGGTCAGGGAATCCTCCCCCTACCTTGCAATGAGAAGAGGGACAGGAAAAAGCCCAGCACCCAGACGCTGTGCAGCCAGTAGGTCCTCATGTCTCCGCTGCGCTCGATGCTCCCTCGCGCGCTCCTGCTCTCGCCTCTTCCGCTCGCGCTCTCTCTAGTAAAACGCGCCGCTCCTTTCCCTCGGTTTCCCTCTGGGTTCTCCTGGTTCCGGCAACCCGGACAGACAAGCCTCTTGCCGCACGACGGCCGGATCCCAGAACAGCCTTGCTCTCCTCTTCGGGAGCGCAAGCCAGGGGCCGGGATGGACGCTCGTAGCCCGTGCCTGGTGTAAACACACCGAGCCCCCTCGTCCCTCGAGCTCTCCCGCTTTCCTGCTTCCTATCCTCCTCTCCCTCACTCCCCTGCAGCTTCAACTAAATGCGATGTACTTAAACAAGCAGCGCCTTATAGGACCGCGAACCGAGCCGAAAGGGCCCCGCTACTGCCATCTAGTGCTCACAGAACGGCATCGCCGCGGCTCTTCGCTGTGTGCCTGTGCCAAGTCTATCCAACGCCGCCAAAGTCCCCTCTGCTCTCAGCAAACACAGGTGAAGCTCTTGCCTTCTTAAATCCTTGACTTGACCTTGCTGTCCCATAAGTCCTGAATTTCTCCTTTTCACGAGGAAGCTCTTGGAACATGCTAGCCGCACATCTTCATCACCTCATTGCTCCTCTCCCTCTCAGAAATCTCCAGTGCTTTCCTAACAACTCTATGGAAATTTTTCTCCAAATGTCACCATGACCTCCACCAAAAAGTCCAATGGCCTTTTGAAGCCTCATCCTACTTGATTTTGATGCTGCGCTTCACAGCGTGTGCCATTCCTTTTTATTTGATTTCAAAGTCACTGGGTCAAAACAATTCTGGCACTTCTGACCTTCCCTCCAAGAGCCCTCTGGGTTCCTCTGCACTTCTTGGTTTATATCTTCTGTTATATTTTCTTTAAGTTAGTTGGAAATAAAAGGTCTATTACAGCTACACCAGGATGGAAACCTCCACCACTAACCTCGTGCTTAGCCCTCAGCTTAGACTTCCCAGCTGGGTACCAAGCATCTCAAACTGGATGACTCAGGGCCAGGGCTGAGTTGGGTGAGTAGGCAGATGGGGCCGCTCTGAAGAGCACTGACTAGTAGTTAGGAAAACTGGATTTCAGTTCTGTTACTGTGGCCTCCACTCGTTGGGGACCTTAACTAAGTCATTCAATCTCTGAATTTCATTTTATTCATCCGTGTATTTACATGATAATGAATATTGGTCCCTTCCAACTGTTTGTAATATCTATGCTAGGTTTCTCCACCTTGGCACTACTGACATACTGTACCAGATAATTCTTTACTGTGTGGGGCTGTCTTGTGCACTATAGGATGTTTAGCAGCATCCCTAGTTTCTGTCCACCAGCTGACAGTAGCACAACCCTCATCCTCCTAGTTATGACAACCAAAAACATCTCCAGGCATTGCCAAATGCCCCCTGGAGGGAAAAACTGACCCAGTTGAGAACTTCTTATCTATACCCACGTTATTTTCTTCAGGAATTATTCCCCTTTTCCAACTTCCCTGTTTCACAGGCTTCAAGAACTTTTAGAAGTATATTTAATTCTCTCTTCTCCAATTTCAGTTGATCATCAGTCTCACCATGACAATGTGTAAATGTGTCTAAGATGTCTCTATGTTTTTTTTTCAGTTTTACTGCCTTTTTCATAATAAACACGTGTTGTGCATTATACTTTCTGAAATACTTTTAATTATCTCTAATGCTGTGATATGTTCAAGGGCTATGTTAGCTCTTCTAGCATTAGTGGGAAATGCAGACAAGGACAAGTTAAGTGACTTTTCTTATGACATATGATAGGCCAGTGAAAGCAACATTAGCAGACCTGAAGGGGGTCTCCTGACTCTAGCAGCATTCCTGATCCATCTCTCTAGTATGGGTCTTTATTGCCACACCCCTAGATTTCTACAATAGCCTTCTACCTGATCCCTTTCCTCCATTCACTGCTCTAATCTAGTTTATACGTTACCACCAGGTTAATCTTGTTAACAGTTTCTTCAAGACTCTCACCTGCTTATGAGTTATAGCTGCTCCTTATGGTCTTCTAGAACCATACTAGAATCACCTGAGGACTTTTGCTGACGCATCATCCCACCCCAAACCAATTAGATCACAATTTTTGGGTTGCAGCCCTAGCATCCGTAGTATTTTAAAGATCTCAGGCCATCCTAATCTGCAACCAGGGCTGAAAAACACTAACCTACCAGACAGAATTCAGATTCTTCATTTTTAAAATGTAAGGTCTTCTGAAATTTCTTATCTTACCTTTAACAATTTATTTTTTTTTCAATCCCCAATGGAGACACTTTCTTCTAGATTGCTCAGTCTTCTTTTTTCCCCATGCACTTCCTTTATCTGCTGCTTGTTTGTCTTGCCAAGTCTGTTCCATTCTCAGGAGGCAATTTGCAAGTGGCCAGAGCATGGCCTTTGAATCTAGAACTAGATGGATTCAAGTCCTACCATGCCTTTAACAAATGGAGAGACCTTGCAAAAGTCTCAAAGGACTTTTGTGAGTATAACTCATGAAGTACTTAATAAATAATGTCTAGTGGTATTGTTTTTCAAGGATCAACCTTGATTTCTTCAATGTTAATGCATGTCTTAGTAAGGTTTCTCAAAATACAATCAATTTAAGAACCCAGATGCAATAGAATCACAGTGTACATGTTAAAATTCCAGATTACTTAGTCATACACACAACCTAGTCTATTAATATATTTGGATGTTGGAGTCCAGGAATCTGCATTTTACTAGTATATCTAGGTGATTCTTTTGCCCTCTAATGATTGAAAAATCATTCTATAAGAACCACAAAGTGTTAAGAGTTGTGAGAAATTGTTTGCTCATGTAGTCCAGTTTCTCAGCCTCAGCACCCTTGACATTTTGGGCCAGATAATTCTTTGTTGTATGGGGCTGTCCTTTTTATTGCAAGATGTTGAGCAGTGTCCTTGACCTCCACCCACTACATGCCACTAGCAGACCCCTCTCCTCAAAGTATGACAAACAAAAATATCTCCAGAAATCCTATATGTTGCCTGGGAAACTAATTTCCCCCCACCCCAGCCACGCCCATGGAGTACAACTTGTCTAGTCCAAACCTCATTATAAGATAAGAAAACTGAGTTTCAAGGAAATCGCATGACTTGCTAAATCTTGTAGTTTATATTTGGATTTGCCAGAGCCACAAAATGTGTTGCATCAGACTTTGTGATCTCCCTACATTATACTTAGAATGACTTCCAACAATTCTTTAAAATTCTTTCAAAATTGTTCTTGATGCCTAAGTTAGATATTTTCCTGCAATATATACTTACTGGCTATAATATCTTTCTGTTTGTTTCTGTATTACTTTAAATAATCAATCCTAATTAATTTCTATGTCTTTGTCATGATTTTCCAAATTGATTTGTAAACACCGCTGCCAATTATCATGTATTCCTCACAGAGCCTAGCAGAGTGCTAGATGGGCAGACATTTCTCGAGTATAGCTAGCAGTAGAATACTTGTTTGCGTGTGGTCAGAGGGAGCTTATGCATTCATATATCAATTGTCCAGATATCAAAGTTTTCTTAGATGTAATATATGCTTAGAGACCCTTTGCATAAATATTCATTTTTTTTTCAGCGAATGAATGTATCCCATGTTATTTCTGCCCACACCCTTCACTTTAGTTCAGGTACACTGTTTACAACATAGGAAAGTGGTTCTCAAATTGGTTGGGTAAAGAACTTGTAGAAATTGCATAAATAGCAGACATTCAGGCCCTATCCCCAGAGGCTTTAATTTGCATGTGCATGGGGCTACAAGTCAGTCTGATACCTTGCCAGAGTTCAGGAAATCTAAACTTGAAGATTTGTGTGTGTGTGTGCGTGCGTGTGTGTTTAGTATGTTTTGTTGGAAATTTCTGAATGCAAAACTTTGCCCACATTCTTTGACGTTCAATTTATTATATATTCGTGTGGATGACATCCTTCTTAATATCATGGTGGAAGACATACCTGTATATACGGACAGGACATATTTGTATACACAGGTAGAAATTATGTAACTCTCCATCATCACTATTGTTCTAAAAAGCTAATTTGGTCACAAATTCACATAGTTACATACTTACATAGCGTAAGTAAAATAAATAATAGAAACCCTTTCTAGCTTTTTACCTGAGGGCATTTTATTCCCCTCCCTACAGCTGCCTTCCACTCCAACAAAATCTCAAAGTTTATAAAGCCTGTCAACTTCCACTGCTAATTCTCAGTGATGGGATTGTAATTCGCTTTGGGAAGCTTCCCTGTATTACTGTTAAGTCATTTGCATTCCATAGAATGATTTGTGTTCTGATGAGTCCAGGAATTCCTAGAAGTCTCTTTCCTACCCTGCCCCCTCTTTCATTTGGAGTCTCCTTTTCTGAGTAGCAGCAGAAGCCAAAAGAAAGAAAGAAAGAAAAAAACCTTGCATTGCAAGTACAATTAGATCTATGTCTGTAGAAGTGCCTTTTGTCCAGAGACCCCTTAGGATACTATACTGAGACACTGAGCTGAAAAAGGAAAGATGATTTTTTTAACAGATGGGTTGCCTATTTTTGCCTTTCCTACATTAGAGCTGTTTTTTCCCCTTCTCTAAACTAGAGAACTATCATCCTGTAGTGGTATACAACTGTCATTCATTCCTGCCTATATTATACTGTGACTACTTGACTTTAGGCAAGAGAAGGTGATATGCACAATATCTCCCATAATAGACTTTGCAATCTGGCCTGTGGGTTTCTTTTGACTGTCCCAATGCCTGCCAGAGCAGTTTTCACAGATCTAGGAAATGGCTACATAATTTATGTGGAATCAGAAAATGAAAAACAAGAATGCAGATTTTTGCGGGTTTCTGAAATAAAACAAGTCCAACTCCAGATTGAAAGGCCTAGAGTAATTGTGCTCATCTAATAATAATAATATTTTGTGGTTATACAGCTACTTCACATGCATGGTCTCATTAATATAGCAATGGAGACAATTTCAGAAGTTAGAAATTTATCTTCTTGCCTTTGAATTATTTTATCCTGGAAGTTTAGAGCTAAAAAAGGAAATGCTGTAATTTGATGTGTCAAGAAACCAAACAGTAGAGCTTCAAGTGAAAGAACTTCGGTGCTTGAAGGGACTTTAGATGAGGCACTGTGGTGTAGAAGAAAAATCTAGCTGTAACATCAGACAGATGTGGGGTTTTCCACTCACCAACGTGTGGCCCTGGGTAAATAATTTTTCTGAGCTCTAGTGCTTTCCCTAGGGTCAAGAGAATCTACTGACATAAGATATATAAAGTTCCTAACATACGTTAAGCACTCAGTGAAGGTTTGTCCGTGATTATCTCAAATACCACCACCCATCCTCTGCCTTTCCCTAATCTCATTCCCCTACCCCAGTTTTGCAAGAAGGACTAAAGCCTCTGAAACTCAAACAATGTATCCAAATTCATACAGCTCGAAAAAAAATATAGAACTCAGCCTTTCTGATTCCTAACATAGTGCCGTAACTTAATATACAACTAAAGGTAACATTTCCCACCAACTCTGTTCCATACAATAACACTTTCTCTCCCTTAGATGTTATAATTTTTTAACTATTTACCTAAACCTAAAGAAAAATGTTAGAATTTAAAATGCATAAGGATTGGTTAATTTTAATATAGCCTGGGGTCATCTGAGTCACATTAAATCTTGGCCAAAGAAGGACTTCTACTGAGGTGGAATGTTTACAGGTGTCAGAAATCAGGAGCTATAATATTCCCTGTTGAAGCAAAACAAATTTTTACCCTTAAAATATTCCCATTTGCAACTGAAAAGAAAATAAACTATTCTGTCTAAAGAAATTGCTTTTGCCATCAGGATGCAAAGGGCCAAGCAAATTTGTTGCCCAATAAATCTTTTGGGGCATTATATAGACATAGTCTTATATTTTGTAAAGCCTAAGCTATAAAAGCAAATAACAAAAAAGAAGAAGCTATAAATTCCAAATCTAGATGACACCTTTGTATGTAAGACTCAGGAGAGCAAAACACACTATTAAGAACAAGGAATTATAAGACCAAAATAGAGTTAGAAATGCTTCTGGTTTCTCCCCTCTTGTTCTTTCTGTTTATCATGTACTTTTAGCAGTAAGTAGAGTACTACAGCAGGACCTGACATCCTGCATTGAGCAATATGGATTGGAAGCTCCATTTCTTCTCCCTCAGTCCTGTGTTGATTCCAGCCCAAGATGTTTAAGAACAAACCAAATTTACAAGACAAGTTTTTGGCTGTTGACCATGTCCCAAAGACTACAAAGGGGCATTTGAACTCAGAATAGATGGCAAAATTGATCGTGCAGAAACTTGGAATCATGGTGCCTGAGCACCCTGCACTGCAGGCTCAAAAGGAAGAGTAACAAGTTTCAAAAGATTTTCCTTACACCATAAAGAGGTTTCATACTTTTTCAGCTTTATCTCACACTATACTTTCACAGGTACCTCATCCCCTAGTAGCCAAACTATCCCTCAGTCAATTGATTAATCCCTCAATCAATCTTGAGCTTTTTAAAAATTTTGCTCAAGCCACTCACCTGTCTCACCATTTGTTTTCTTCACTCTATGTCCATGTATCAGAATCCTTCCTACCTTACATTCCAGGAGCACTTTAAATACATTCATGAAGCAAGAGTTTGTTTATTGTATTCACCACCATGTCCTTGGGCATAAGCATAGTTCCTGGTACTTAACAGGTATTTCTAAACATATCTGTTGAATAAAGAAATGTCTTTCATTTGCCCTTGTGGACATGAACCACCTGTCATGCTTTGTACAACTCATGTGATGAGTCCTTGACTATAGTTGTATGTATGGGTAATATCTTTGCTATTCAACTGCAAGTTCACTGAGGGCAATGACCAGGCCACTGAACATAGCCACTGCATCCTTATGTATTGTTTTAAGCATGCAGTCACAATAAAATAAATAAATTACTACATGAAGAATGAACTCAACCTGAGGTGTTGAGAGGACCATCTTAACTATCTGAACCAGAAATAAGTGCTATGTGAAACCGAGCAAATTCAAGAGCAAATACAATGTAGAATTCCTATATCTAGCCACCTGAGAGTAAGTCAATATTTAAAAGTCTATTAAAGAGGATCATTATTTTTCTAAAAATATATACATACCATCAACACTTTATTTTAATTTAAAGCTTACAAATGTACATGTATGTACTACCATTTTGATGTAAGCTCAAGGTCTTTTCTTTGACTAGGCCCATTATTTAAACAAACAAAAATATTTAAGATACCTGTGAAAAATCTGAGCATGGGATTTCTTTCAGATTTTACAACTTATACTAAATCTTTTACAGTTGTCTCACCCCCGACCGAATTTAACAGCATATTTTACAGCTCACCATTAACACATATTTTCAAAGCATTCAACATAGTTTTTATTAAAATATTTTTATTTTGTTCTCATTATTTGTTTATTTTGAATAGTAATTAGTTAAAATATATAATTACAATAGAATGTAAAGCTGACATAAGTATGTTTGGAAAAATACTAGACACCTAATAAATATATAATTTAGCTGATGGGAGAAGAACATTGAATGTCGAGGAGGTCTACTGATCAGTGGGCCTCAGTAAGACTAGATGGAAGAGAGTGATGGTTGATTGGTCAACTGGTTAAGAGATCTCCTGTAATACAAATACATCAAGAGATAATTGCCATTGTATATCTTTAATCTCAAAATGCTTAAAGAACATTGATATCTCAGAACAAATAATGTTTATAACAACATAAAAGGAATCCATGTACAAGCCTCAGATGTATTCCCAAAAATATATTTTATTTGTACATGTATTCTCAAACATGTATTTTGTTAATAATGAGGTACCTGTATTTACCCATTTAAAAAACATACCTAAGCTTACTATTATCATATACATAATTCTTGTTATTTCTATCACATACATGTTTATTATAGTTTTATTATTTTAGGAATGAAAGAGGTCTATGGATAATTCAAGATAAAAGTAGTCATTGATCATGCATCATAGACAGAGAGAGAGAAAAAATTATGATACACGCAAGAGAAATAAAGATAGGTGACATAGGGGTTTATGATTTAGTGGAAGGAACAAAATACAGTAAATAAAAAAGAATAATATAAGAAGAAGAGAGAACTATCATTATACTTGTTTAGACTAAACAATACATATACAAAGAAAATGCCAGCCCATTCCAGTATTCCTTAGCCAGGTGTTCTGGTCGGGCCACCATAGCTCTGCATATAACACATCCACCATCCCAGGCATTGTCTATAATAAGGATTCCCATTCTTGTTTTTTTGGCAAGGACTCTCCCATACATATTACTGATAGACAGCTAAGATTTCTCTGGGCACTTTTTTCTTTTTTAATCATACTTTAAGTTCTGGGATACATATGCAGAGCGTGTAGGTTTGTTACATAGGTATACGCGTGCCATGGTGGTTTGCTGTGCCCATCAAGTCATCATCTACATTAGTTTGTATTTCTCCTAATGTTATCTCTCCTCTAGCCCCCCACCCCACAAGGCCCCGGTGTGTGATGTTCCCCTCCCTGTGTCCACGTGTTCTCATTGTTCAACTCCCACTTATGAGTGAGAACATGTGGTGTTTGGTTTTCTGTTCCTGTGTTAGTTTGCTGAGAATGATGGTTTCCAGCTGCATCCATGTCCCTGAAAAGGAGATGAACTCATCCTTTTTAATGGTTGCATAGTATTCCATGGTGTATATGTGCCACATTTTCTTTATCCAGTCTATCATTGATGGGCATTTGGGTTGGTTCCAAGTCTTTGCTATTGTGAATAGTGCTGCAGTAAACATATGTGTGCATGTGTCTTTATAGTAGCATGATTTATAATCCTTTGGGTATATACCCAGTAATGGGATTGCTGAGTCAAATGTTATTTCTGATTCTAGATCCTTGAGGAATTGCCACACTGTCTTCCACAATGGTTGAACTAATTTACACTCCCACCAACAGTGTAAAAGCATTCCTATTTGTCCACATCTTCTCCAGCATCTGTTGTTTCCTGACCTTTTAATGATCGCCATTCTAACTGGCCTGAGATGGTATCTCATTGTGGTTTTGATTTGCGATTCTCTAATGAGCAGTGATTATGACCTTTTTTGCATATGTTTGTTGACCACATAAATGTCTTCTTTTGAGAAGTGTCTGTTCATATCCTTCACCCACTTTTTGATGGGGTTGTTTTTTTCTTGTAAATTTGTATAGGTTCCTTGTAAATTCTGGATATTAGCCCTTTGTCAGATGAATAGATTGAAAAAATTTTCTCCCATTCTGTAGGTTGCTGGTTCACTCTGATGATAGTTTCTTTTGCTGTGCAGAAGCTCTTTAGTTTAATTAGATCCCATCTGTCAATTTTGGCTTTTGTTTCCATTGCTTTTTGTGTTTTAGTCATGAAGGCATTGCCCATTGCCTATGTCCTGAATGGTACTGCCTATGTTTTCTTGTAGGGTTTTTATATTTTTAGGTCTTACATTTAAGTTTTTAATCCATCTTGAGTTAATTTTTGTATAAGGTGTAAGGAAGAGGTACAGTTTCAGTTTTCTGCATATGGCTGGCCAGTTTTCCCAACACCATTTATTAAATAGGGAATCATTTCCCCTATTGCTTATTTTTGTCATGTTTGTCAAAGATCAGATGGTTGCAGATGTGTGGTGTTATTTCTGAGGACTCTGTTCTGTTCCATTAGTCTATATAACCGTTTTGGTACCAGTACCATGCTGTTTTGGTTATTGTAGCCATGTAGTATAGTTTGAAGTCAGGTAACATGATCCCTCCAGCTTTGTTCTTTTTGCTTAGGATTGTCTTGGTTATACAGGCTCTTATTTTGGTTCCATATGAAATTTAAAGTAGTTTTTTTTCTAATTCTGTGAAGAAAGTCAATGGTAGCTTGATGGGGATAGCATTGAATCTATAAATTACTTTGGGCAGTATGGCCATTTTCACCATATTGATTCTTCCTATCCATGAGCATGGAATGTTTTTCCATTGGTTTGTGTCCTCTCTTATTTCCTTGAGCAGTGGTTTGTAGTTCTCCTTGAAGAGGTCATTCACATCTTTTGTAGGTTGTTTTCCTAGTTATGTTATTCTCTTTGTAGCAATTGTGAATGAGAGTTCACTCATGATTTGGCTCTCTGTTTGTCTATTATTGCTGTATAGGAATGCTTGTGATTTTTGCATGTTGAGTTTGTATCCTGAGACTTTGCTGAAGTTGCTTATCAGCTTAAGGAGATTTGGTGCTGCAACATGGGGTTTTCTAAATTTACAATCATGTCATCTGCAAACAGAGACAATTTGACTTCCTCTCTTCCTATTTAAATACCCTTTATTTCTTTCTCTTGGCTGAGTTCCCTGGCCAGAACTTCCAATATTATGTTGAATAGGAGTGGTGACAGAGGGCATCCTTGTCTTGTGCCAGTTTTCAAAGGGAATGCTTCCATCTTTTGCCTATTGAAAATGATACTGGTTGTGGGTTTGTCATAAATACCTATTATTGTTTTGAGATACATTCCATCAATACCTAGTTTATTGAGAGATTTTAGCATGAAGTTTGAACTTTATTGAAGGCTTTTTCTCCATCTATTGAGATAAATGTGGTTTTTGTCATTGGTTCTGTTTATGTGATAGATTACATTTATTGATTTGCCTATGTTGAACCAGCCTTGCATCTCAGGGATGAAGCCGACTTGACTGTGGTGGATAAGCTTTTTAATGTGCAGATGCATTCGGTTTGCCAGTATTTTGATTTTCACATCAACGCTCATAGGGGATATTGGCCTGAAATTTTCTTTGTTGTTGTTGTTGTTGTGTCTCTGCCAGGTTTTGGTATTAGGATTATTCTGCCCTCATAAAATGAGTTAGGAAGGAGTCCCTCATTTTCTATTGTTTGAAATCATTTCAGAAGGAACGGTACCAGCTCCTCTTTGTACCTGTGGTAGAATTCGGCTGTGAATCTGTCTGGTCCGGGCTTGTTTGGCTGGTAGGCTATTAATTACTGCCAACATTTCAGAACTTGTTATTGGTCAATTCAGGGATTCGACTTCTTCCTGGTTTAGCCTCGGGAGGGTGTATGTGTTGGGAATTTATCCATTTCTTCTAGACTTTTTAGTTGATTTGCGTAGAGGTGTTTATAGTATTCTCTGATGGTAGTTTGTATTTCTGTGGGATCAGTGGTGAGATCCCCTTTATCATTTTTTATTGTGTCTATTTGATTCTTTTCTCTTTTCTTCTTTATTAGTCTGGCTAGCAGTCTATCTATTTTGTTAATCTTTTCAAAAAGCCAGCTCATGGATTCATTGATTTTTTGAAGGGTTTTTCATGTCTCTATCTCTTTTAGTTCTGCTCTCATCTTAGTTCTTTATTGTCTTCTGCTAGCTTTTGAATTTGTTTCCTCTTGCTTCTCTAGTTCTTTTAATTGTGATGTTAGGGGGTCGATTTTAGATCACTCCCACTTTCTCCTGTGGGCATTTTGTGCTATAAATTTCCTGCTAAACACTGCATTAGCTCTGTTCTCTGGGCAATTTCAGAGCAGAACAGGCACAGGAACCGGTGTCTGTAATTATGCTGAATGTATCAAGTGCACCATTGTTATCCATGACTTGCTGGTGGGATGAGTATGTCACACATTCATGGGTCTTTCCATGTATGTAACTAAACCTTTTTATGCCATGTGTATGTGTATACATCTGTGTGTTTGGGGTTATAGTGAAGTGTGATAATTGCATTTTTCTTTGAGAAATCATCATTTATCAATCTGGAACTACTTTCAAGGTCAAGAACTACTGAATGTCCAGATAAGAGATTTTTCATGGATGGGCACCATAGTCTATCAAGAGCCTGTTGAATGTTTATACCTGGCCAGGCTCAGGTAGACAGAGAAAATTGGATTCAGATTCCTCATTCACCTGTTACTTGGCGATCAGCAGATACCATCCAATTCTGTTTTCTGATCTTTGTGTAGAGATCTCTTCCAAATTTTTGGTTTAGAACCACCATGATTTTCCTGACCCATTTCACCAGATTCTTTCAATCTCTTCTGCCCCACCCTCATGCTCTTCACTATTCTCTTGTTAAATAGCTCCCTCTGGCTCTTGCTCCCTCTCTTTGCTGATTCTTGTGTGTATAGGAGTGTGGTCTCTGATAATTTGAAGCCAATTTCATTTTAAATACATATGTGATACAGAATGATTCAATTCTTCATTTGCTCGCTTTTGGTAGGGTGGGGTAAATTATTATTTATCTATTGTAAATGTTTTATTCCTCATACATGTACATATTTCTTTCCAGTTTACTTTTTCTTTCCATTAAAGAATGCCAAAAACATGACATATTAGAACATACTGACATATAACAGCTTACAGGGAAAGAAGATGCCACATGACAGAGTTGTTATCCTGCCCCAGACTTTTTTCTCGTCACTGTAGATCAATCATTCAAAGCCAAGCTTACATCCACAAATTATTTTTCATATTTCTAACTACACTTATAATGAGTCTTTCTTCTTGCCAATTCATATTATCTACATCATTCATTGTCTGATAATCATTTATTGCATCTCCGTATCCTTTTTGTTATAGTAATATATTATTTTCATTAAAAATTTTTATTACTTGAGTAGGACATCTCAAGTTATATATCTAATATCATTGTAGCTATACTTGACAGAAACACAAACAAGTTATACTTTGCCCCCCATGTCCTTTTTCTGTTATTTTTCATGTGGATAAAATACTTTTATCCCCATCTGGACTAAAAGCTCCATGATGAACACAAATTAAGCACTATATATAATACTGCTATAGTGATTTGGCATAATGTTATTCCTGAACAAGTTCTTACTTCAATAAAATTCTTATGAAATAAAGAAATCATGGAAGGGAGACCTGGGTACTTGAAAGGACAAATAATACAAATAGGAATCACAAAGTTTAGTAGCCTGGTCTACAGAATGGAGCTAACTATACACCCAAATGCCAACTTCACAGAGTGGGGTAAGAGTCAAGTGAGTTATTTAACTATAAATATTCTAATGGCTTCAGAATTTCCTTTTATTATCACTAACTTCCATAGCTCAAAGAATTTCTCTACCAATCAAGTTATACATATATATGTACATATATATAAATTAATATCTAACTGTTGTTCTTACTTTTATTAATCAGATAAATATGTTATGCTTTATAATAATCAATAAATATAATATTATCCTTATTAGATTGTTTTAAAATGTTGTAAATAATAACAATTACTAAAGTCATGAACTCCCAGTGGGTCTAGGACCTCAAATTGGGAATATGTGTTTTATTAACATTTAAAGTTATTATTATTTCATTGTTTCTTATTTTTAACAATATTAATAGTAATAAGTCAAATTACCAGTTCAAGAAGCCAATTTTAGTCACTCTATCGGTTCTCATTGGTTTTAAATTTTTTTTCTAGGAAGATCAATTTTTTAAAGAGCTAAATAAATGACTAAGAGGCAAGAAAATACCATAAAGTCTAATCCTATTTCATTTACTTGTAATGTGTTGTTACAAGTTAAGGTCTTCTCTCTTAACAGTCTTCATTCAAAATTGCAAACCAATTGTGAGGCTGTCTTCATTGAACTGCTATTGGACCAATACACAGAGAAGCATATAAGACAGTGAAAATTTAAAAACTATTTCCTAAACATTACAGGTTACCTTCAATTTTAAACTAGATCCATTTTTGTATTTCTTAGAAAATCACCAGCAAATATTTGCCAACTAAGGTTTAGAGAGTTGTAACCTCCCCTTTATAAATTTTACTTCAAATTCAGGAAACCTCATGTTTTGTCTTTTTGATAAAAATCATTTCTAGGGACATACACGATCAGAGTGAATTCAAATAAAATGCCAAAAAAAGTTCTGAATTGAGGAGAAATCGAAGAGGACTACATGTCTAATTGAGGAAAAGTTTTAAACTGGAAAATGTTTACTTTGTAAGAGAACCTGTTGCTTTTTGCTGGGTTAAAGCTTCCTTTTAATAATCCATGCACACAGCATGAGCAAACTTGGCGTAAAAGTGTAAGATAATTATGATTTCACGGCTGTCCACTTCTACACTAATAACATTCAGTCAGGGCCTTCTGAAGGGATCCTGGTTAAAGAAAAGCAGTTGGTCATAATAAAGAGTAAACATTAATTAAATGACTCTCCCACAAAGTGTAAAAACTAGTGGCATTAGTTATCCAAATTTTGTCATCTGATCTACCCCAACCATTTCAGAAGACAGTGGAGAAAAAATATTAATGTAAGGCCTAGGCAAGGAGTTATAATACACAAACACAGAGCAGACAAGTAATTGACTTGAAAGTAGCTTATCTAAATTAGCATTTTTAAACACTTTCATATATCAGACATAAATGGTCAGTCTTGCTCTCAAGGAGATTATAGCAGCATTAGATGAGAGGAAGCGAGATGTAGACTGTTTTCAAATGTTCGTTAATGCCACATCTCTTTTTGCTTCATTCATTCTCTAGTGTTTATTTATATCTGTGGCAAGGATAAAAGTCAAGAAGATATTTGTATGGTTGTGTAAGAACCAGCTATTTAAACACATCTCACTCCCACTTAATCAAAAATGCCTGAGTAGAGTTGGAATTCAAGGATAGTTCTGAAGGAGAGAAGAAAGACGATTTGATTGAATCATTCCAATAGTTGAAGTAGACTACTTAGCCATCTTATCTGAAGGTATCAAGCTTAAGTTGGCATGAGTGGCTACAATTGTGGCTATTAGTGCAGTGGAGAGTCATGCTACTATGGAAACGATATCCTTGAGCTTACATTTCTCCTTGTAGAGGTCTTGGCACACAGAGTGATTGCCTAAAGCCAGAAAATAAGGCAAGGAATTACAGAACGCTGTCCAATAACATTTAATCGCTTCAAAAGGAAGTCACTAATTGCGAGGGCAGATTTTTGGCATATACTCTGATGTAAAAAGGAAGTCATTGTACACGTAAATGCATCCAAGTAAGGATTTAGTACTCTGCTATTGCAGAAAGGAGTTTTGTAAAATATGTATTCCAGTCACTTGCCTTCTTCCCAGAAATAAACTCTGAGCAGATCAAAAAGAAAGCTAATCTATTATCAGATTTTTTTTTAATTCATCTAGGACCAACTATATAAAAAATTACAGAATGTGTTTCTTCACATTGGAGGCAAGAAAATTCAACATGAACATGATTAAGCTCAAGGCTAAGTCTGAAAGAGATACAGAACCTTCACAGTAGGCTCCCTGACCTCTAAATGTAAAAGTTGGATGGTTACAGAAAATATTTCAGCTATTCTTCACTATGGTAGAGACAGACAGAAAGAGAGACAGAGAAAATATCAGTACAATTTTTCTTATAGTAATTTTAGTTAAAATATTTTTAAAGAATTATAAGTTGAATAAAAATAAAACTGGAAAATATTGAGTAATAATGAGCAAGATTCTTCCAAAGACCTGCCTCTCAAATACAACACTCAGGCCATTTTGGTATTTTTGTCTCTCTCTCTTTTAACCCTTTGAATATATTTAAGCAGCATTAGTTTGTATGTCTGAGGATTTGACACACCTTTAATTCAATCTTGAAGAGAATATGTACTCAGAAGGGAACACTGAGTCCAGATGCAGGACATTTAAATTATCCTCACCCTTACAAACCATATCTTACCAGATTCTGTTTATAGCACCAGAAACTATCACAACCAGAAGGGATCCCAAAGATTATCATTTCCAATTTCCTCATTTTGTAAATGAGGAAACCGATCACCGAAGAAGTATAGTAACTGATAGAAGTCATACAACTATTGAGTGGTTAACTTAGACTCAGTGCCATTTTCAAAGCAATAGAGCACCACACACTTTTTTTTTAAATGTTAAAACAAGCTTCAAACTATTTGTAACTAATATGAACTATATTACATCAGGTTGTTTTTCTCCCCAGCATTTCTACAAATCTCTGTTTCCCTTCCTATAATATAGAGATTATAATATGCACTGTGTTCATTGCTACCCTGACCAGACAGGAATTTCCAACTGTTCTGCTGTTGCATCTTGATCAGCAAACGTTGCTCTTCCTCATACTTCTCCCTCCAGACAAGATGCCCAAGTCTAGGTTGGAGGGGAGAATTACATGTGTTCAGGAGTGTTGAATGGCAGGCCTACATATGGGACAGGTGCACTAATAGAAGGAGAAGGGAGCCCACACTGGAAGTCATCCCAAACTTGAGAGCACCTACCACTCCACTTCTTAGACCAACATGAGAAATTTTCCATTACCTCCTACAGCAATGCACCCAGTGTTGAGTTTCTGCATTCCTCCCATTAGTCTTTTTTTTTTTTTTCATGTAATTTGCAACTCCTTTCTCCTCCTCCCCTTACCCAAACTCTGTCTTACCTGGTTTCTTGGAAAGGAAAGCCCCAATTGGAAACCTCTAAACCCTTCTTCTTGTAGCCCTTTGTTTCATCTTTGGTGTAGGACGAGAGAGAGAAAATGGCATGATGTTGTTAGAGTAAAAGAGGAGGGAGGAAAAACACAGGGAAAATCAGGTAGTTGAAATGTAAGCCTACCAGAAGATTCTATTCAACCCTATGACAGAAGGCAAGAGTGGGAAAGGATTTTCTGGAGCATTCGGGCCAATTACTTTTACAGATGAGGAAACTGAGGCTTAGAAATGTCAAGTTATTTGTATTTGTGCATGATCATCAAGGAAGGAAGTTCTGGATTCAAGAAAAGTATCCAGATTGCCAGGGCATTTGACACTATGTCTCACTTAATCTAATATTAAGGCTCTGAGTACCTCAGTGACACTCAGGTGTGAATACTTGCTTATGAAATAATGTGATCTGAAATGCTAATTGCATGTATATAAGTTCTCAGAGTTCTGAAATGGTCAGAGCCATGTGAGGACCGAACCAACACAATTTCCTACAGAATATGTGGCTTTTCTTTACAATGTTTGGCCAAAGACTTGCATTTATTTTTTCTTTTCTTTTCTTTTTTTTTTTTTTTAGACGAAGTTTTGCTCTTGTTGCCCCGGCTGGAGTGCAATGGCGTGATCTCAGCTCACCGCAACCTCTGCCTCTCGGGTTCAAGCGATTCTCCTGCCTCAGCCTCCTGTAGCTGGGATTACAGGCGCCTGTCACCATGCCTGGGTAATTTTTTTGTATTTTTAGTAGAGACGGGGTTTCTCCATGTTGGTCAGGCTGGTCTCGAACTCCTGACCTTAGGTAATCTGCCCACCACAGACTCCCAAAGTGCTGGGATTACAGGCGAGAGCCAATGTGACCGGCCTAGACATGCATTTCTTAATCTTTCAGCATATCCATCTGTATATCTGCCTGCTTTCGGAAAACATGTCCTATATAACGTAATAGTACACATGAGTTTCCTGAACACCAGTGTCTCCTGGGGAACTACAATGCAAATACCAAGAATCACCTGTGAAAGTATGGGCCACAGTCCAACAAAAGAACATGTCTAAAATGGAGAAAGGAATAGAGAGATTTCAGAGATAAGTACAGGAAGTATGCAAAATTGGTCTTACATTTACCCTTCTCAGCAATACCTATTGACCTCCCATGTTGATTTTTTTCTTATTACAGTAAAATTATGCATATAACTACATGATCATTATAGTTCAGTTAAGATAAATTTGACCATACCACTTCCCTCATTCTCATAAGATCATTTTGTAGTTGTCAGTTGCTCTGAGATATATTAAAGACCTGTTTATGGTGTGCCGTATACCGAACTCCAGTAGACTCCCTCACTCAGAAGAGGATGTTATTTTTCACAGCCACAGTTTAGAATGTACTTTTGAAAAGTCATTTCCAAGGTCTCTTGGTCACAACCTCTCCTTTGTGGATTATTGCAATAGCTTCCTGAACGCTTTTTTCTACTACTGCCCCCAGCAGCTATTTTTTGCACAGTAGCCAGAGTGATCCTTTTAAAACATTAATCTGATCATATTACACCCTTGCTGAAAGCACTGTAATGACTTTCCATCATTTTAGTATAAGATCAAAGTCCTCCACCTGATCTGGTTCTCTCTCAGCTCTCTGACCTTCTTTCTTCACACTCATCCTGTTGCTCTGAGCATGTGCTTGCCTCAGGGTCTTTTCTGATAGGGCTCCTCTGTAGGAAATGTTCTTCCCTAGAGAACCACATGGCTTGCTCCTTCAACTCTTTGTAGTCTGTACTCACCTATTACTAAATCAGAGAAATCTGCTCTCAATACCTTATCTGAAATAGCAACACAACACTCTACTCTCACTCTTCATTATTTTCTCTGCTTTTTTTTTTCTAAGCCAACCTCTTTCTAATGTTATATTATGTATCTGTTTACTTCGTTACTCTCTAAAACTTCCTGCTCCATAAGGGCATGTACTTTTTCTGTTGGCCCACAGATATTAGTAAAATGGCTAGATAAAGTATATTGTTTCTTCTGAAGCAGCATAGACCATTTTGTGAACATGTGCATTGGTTATTTCTTACTTACTTTGAACTAGTGTATTTGTGATGGGTTTTAACCAAAGTAGTTTGGAATTTCTAATAATGTGGCAAAGTTTAATTTATTTTAAATACGTAAGTAGATTTTTTTAAAAAACACTTTGGTAGTTGCACCTTCTTTATGTCCCTATATGTTTCACTGAATAGGATTTTTAAAAAAGGCAAAGTTAAGGGAGGCACACTCAAAATACAATTTAATTTACTACTCATATTTACCAAAGTGTACTCCTTGGAAGCGTCATATAACCATCCATCAAGTGCGTCCTGATTGCAAAAATAAAAACAAAAAATTGGGAATCCCATTTTTTAAACTGGTGATTCCTTGACTTCATGCTTGGTATGAATATTGATATAAGGACTCTTTAAATCCACATCCCATTCAAAATTCCTGGCTCGTAAATACAGAAAAGACTGCACTTAACATTTCTAAAAGTCAAACTTCCTTTAAGTAACATAGTCTATGAAAATCACTGAATATTATTCTTAACACATAGTAGGTATACAGAAATGTTATTCCTCCTTCCTCCACCCTTACTATGATTTTCTCTCAGCAGTGATAGAAATAAAAGAAATGTTAGCAAGTTATGGCTGGACATGCTGGCTCATGCCTGTAATCCTAGTACTTTGGGAGGCTGAGGTGGGAGGATCACTTGAGATCAGGAGTTTTAGACAAGCCTGGGCAAGGAAGACCCTATCTCTACAAAAAAATAAAAATAAAAATAAAAAAAGCTAGGCATGATGGCATGTAGCTATAGTCCTAACTACTCAGGAGACTGAGGCAGGAGGATCGCTTGAGCGTAGGAGTGCAAGGCTGCAGTGAGCAATGATCACACTACTGTACCACAACTTGGGCAACAGAGTAAGACCCTGTCTCTCAAACAACCAAACAAAAACAACAGAAATGTTAGTAAGTTAGAAGTATTTGACATGTACCCTCCTCCTGTGTCCTCATTATGCCAGATAAGGTCTTCCTTTATTGGAAAGGATCCAAGTAATGATATAGTGGAAAAAATATTAACAAAGTAGCTGATGTTATCTACATAATAAACTGGTCATAGCAATAAAGGCAAAAGTGCAGCAGGAATAAGGAGGGCGTAAATGAGTTTATAGAGGCTGAACAAAAGCAGATATTTACAGTTTGGAGATGAAGAGATGGCACTTGGGACAACGGGGGAGTAGACAGTTGCCAGACAAGTGAAATAAATAGCAAGAGATTGAAAAAATGGCTTTCCAAAAATCTGAGAAACATTATAATTGTAATACCCTTAGTGAAATTTTTAAGAAAAACTATAGCCAAGATTCAAACAGCTTTACAAATTTTGGGGTCAAATTCTATTTTTTGTTTGTTTTATGACAATTCTTTTTTGGGGGGCTAGCTTACCTCTCTCTGGCCCCTTTCCATGAGAAATTCAAAATTCCTTAAGTTCCTAGAATTTCTAGATGGAGGCTGGGTAGGCAATACAAAGCTGAATTTGGAAGGATTTCTGCAGTTATCCTACATAAATCTCACTCAAACAAGAAAGAGAAAAGCTCATTTGCAAAGAGAAAAAGGTATTATAAAAACATAGCTTTACACTCTTTGTACAAAAATGTGTAGTAACTAAACATTCAATCCACCACCCAAAAAATAAGGATGCCAGAGTAACTAATATGATTCATGCAATAAAGAAGGCAGTGAGGGAGGAAAAAGGTGTTCAGAACCTGTGTATAGAGGGTGAAGGGAGGGTTTGTTTTTTAAGAGGCCACAGAATGAAAGGAAATATGCATGAAAGATTTTGACATAGAGAGACTAGTAATGTAGAATTTAAAATTTTTTGTTGAAATTGAGGTCTGTCTGCTAACATTTTTTGGAAGAGCCTATTAAATGACTAAATTGCTTTAATGACTTTTTCCTAAGTGAGTCTCTGTTGAGGCTGGCTTCCAGGCAAGATACAACTCCCCTAACTTTATGCATGTTACAAATAAATAGCATTATTTTACATTGTCTTTATTATCCACTTTGGAATGAATTAGCTTCAGGTAAGTTTTTGGAGGGTCAAGTTTACTCCTCTATCCACAGAGCCTATGACAATATCTAGCATAAAATACATTGTTTATGAATTAACTAATAGATGATTGAGTTAACAATCTAATTTTTGAATAGGGAAAACTTATACCAATTGATGGCTGTTGTCCATATTGATAGGACTCATTTATTTTGTACACTTAGAAGTAGAGATGTAGAATATTTTTATTTTAATTTTCTGATGAGAAGACACACATTGAAAAAGAATCAGGAATTGTGAATGATGTTCATGTCAAAGAGTGGTCAGCAAAGTAGCTATTCATATATTTATTAGAAATTTGGTTTCTTGCCATTTTATTTCCACCCAGCCACCAGTGGAAATGATACTTATAAATATTTTATTGAATAGCTTTCATTTTAACGTAAGTAGTAAGTAGAAGAACAGATGCTTCTGTGTCTATGGGAGTGCCTTTGTGAAGAAGCCAAATGCCAGGCTGCTTTGGCGAGAACTTTAATATTGGCTAGCTCTCTGGATCAAGTGTCCTCATCAAGATTTATTATATTTTTCAAGTATCATATAATAACTTTTAAATATTTTATTAACTAGTTTTAGGAAAGCCCACTTGCTTCAAATTTTCAACTGAAAATAACATAATTTGAGGATTATTACTACACAGGCTGTCTTCTGAACCTGACTGTTCTATGCATCCTGTCTTCAGCCTTACTCGTAAGAGGCCACTTCCTCACCGTCGCTCCGTCTCACACCATGCATGTTGGCCTTTAATGATTCCAGGTGATTGATGTGGAGAACTTTGGTCCAAGATAAATTCGACACTACCTCTTTTTTCTCTCCTCAGGGTCTCCACTTTGCCTCTTCCTTTAACCTGACATAGCTCAATCAGTTCTGCCTTGGCCAAGATTTATTTTACACTTGTTAAAGGTATGATTTATCTCTACTGGTAGTATACTATATTTGGTCACACAGGTTCCTGAGGGAGGTCACACAGGGGACATTCAAGCTGAATTAAATTATTCATACTCTATGTCAGGTTTTTGCCACAAATTCCTGGTCTCACTGCAGGAAGTTGGACATTGTATCATGAATTAAATAAAGTGGCTGGCTTAAACAGGACAAATACGTTTCTCCCAGAAGTAGTTAATTGCATCATTGATTTAGTGACTCAGTGATTGAGATGGCTTTCCTTGGTCTTCTCAAGATGTTGGCAGTATGGTTGCTAAGGCTGTTCCCATCATATCATATCCAGCCAAGACAATTACAAAAGAAAGAAAAAGCAGCACTAGCACCTGCATCTCATTAGCCAGGGGCCTGTCACATGGTCAGCCCTAACCGGATGTTGTTTAGGCCAGTCTTCAATGTCTGCCACACTTTCCTTTACCACTTGCCTTTAGGGGCCAGGCTTAAAGTTTCCGCCCTAGTATTTTACTTAGACCTCCAAAACTGAGGGCATCTCTAAAATAAAAGAGCATATCCATTTTATCAATCCAGTCACAGTAAAAAGAACTCAAACACACACACAAAAAAGCAAGATATTTGTGCCACTTCATTTCTCCCACCAAGTCCACCACTGCCCAGCACCATAGAAGCAGTTTATTCATGATGATGTCATTTGGTCCTTGATATATTGGTGTTTCTCTTCTCTGAGGAAGAGGATTCATTTTTTGGAAATAGGGAAATTTCATCTCAGAACTACATTCTGAATGTAGGATTTGCAAACCAGTGCATTGTTTAGGATTGTTCACATCAAATCTACTTTTTGTTTTTATCCTACTTCTCAATTACATTGAGGAGCCAGAGTGTTACAGGATCAATTCAATTCTCTAGATTCCAAGGGAGGGTTAATATTTTACCTCACTTTTGAAACAAACAAAATATGTTCAATATAAGAATTTGTGTGGCTTTTGTAGTGTTCTTTTCCTCCACCATTTTTATTTTAGAAAATTTGCAAAAAAGGAACAGTGTATACTATTTTATCCTTTACTTACAATCACCAATTGTTAACATTTTCCCACTCCAAATACTTAAGCATGTAGCTGTTAACTTAAGCATGTAGCATGTTAATACTTAAGAAATGTTTTTATATAACTATAATAGAATGTTCACATTGAAAAATTAACATTGATTTATTATTGTATATTGCCCATATTTTAATTTGCCTAATTTACCCAATAATGTTCCATTTCTTGTTCCTCCCTTTTCTAGGACCCAATCAATGCATTTAATTGTCATCATTCTTTAGTCTACTTTAATAAAAAAATCATTCCTTATCTTTTTTTTCCCTTTCATGACACTGATATTTTTTAAGAAGGCAAGCCATTTGTATTGCAGAATCATTTGTTTTGTTTCTTTCCTCATGATTAGATTAACGCTAAACATTTTTAATACGAATACTAGAGAGATGATTCTGTATCATTCTCAGTGCATTATAGCGGGTCATGATGTTAATTTGTTCTACTATTAGCAGTATTACATTTGATCATTTGGTAAAGGTAGTATTCAACACATTTCTCATCTGTGATGTCTTTTCCCCTTCACAATTAATAACTAATCCATAAGATCATATGTTGACACTGTGTTCCCAAACAATCTTTAACCCAATGATTTTAGCATCCATTGATAATTTGTGCCTGAATTGATTCCTAAAATGTTGATTAAAAATGATGATTTTCTAATTTGGCCATTGCTCCTACATTTATTAGTTGGCATTTTTCTATAAAAAAGAGATTTCACTCCCTCCTCTGCCTTTTGAAACTTAGTATTACTATGGCTCATAGATTTGTTTATTAGTCAATCTGTTATAAACCATTTCCATCATAATATAAACCATATTTCTTTTTAATGCTCAAATTATCCCAGATTTGGCCAAAGGGAACCTCTTCAAAATTTTATGTCTTCTTGATATGCTCCTATCAACTTTTGAGAACGTCTTATTCTGATGTGACAGTATGTCCCATGCTTACCCTGTTTCTCTTGCACAGACCTAGAGGTAGCCATTTTCCAAGGAGTTCTAGCTTCCTTCAGAGGAAAATAGTTCTTATAGAATCAAGGTCTAAGTGATTTACATGCTCATTGTTACTGATATACTATTGCTACTAACTTCATCAGGGAACAGAACTAAGAAATATATATTTTAAAAATCATTAACTTGTATCTATAATTCCATTTCAAATTCAACATTATAGTATTTTTTCTCTCCTCCCAATGTGCATTTGTAACTTTCTTCTTCCACAGTTGAAAATGAATGTGGTTGCATCAATATCAATATGTGTACTTGTGCACTGAATCATTCAAGACACATGAAACAGTTTCAGACTTATTATACTCATACCACTAGCACTAAAAAATTATTATTTAAAGGTCAAGATTTCCTTTTGTTTTTAGAATATATACCACTGGGAATATAGTGGAGTATTTTATATAAAAGTTGCTTTTTAGTTACTGTGAATCCAATTAAGTATTTGCTCGTATTTGTATTTTTTGCAGCTCTTTCTTGAATTAGTTTTTCTTGAATATAAACATATTAATATCATTCAAAAGTCAAATCAGAAAATGATAAAGTCAGAGCAAGTAGAAATACTCTGTAAAGTCTCTTTTCTTTTCTTACCTTTTCTAGTGTTTCCATATATCTTCTGTAGGAAACAAGTGTAATCATTTTTTAGTTTTACCCTTCCTGCATTTCTTTGGCAAAAATAAGCATATATACATACCTCCATGCTCATAGATGTAAATATTTACCCCCTTCTTTTATTTTATTCATATTTCTTGATTTCTTAAAATTATTTACATTTTTCTATAGTTAGCTCTTAGAATAAATGTTACACAAAATTTCCTCCCAGTTTGTAATTTATGTTTTAATTTATTTATAATTTTGTTGTCTAGGCACAAGGCTGTTCTTTTTATGTTGTTGAATTTACCAGTATTTTCTTTTATTATATCAGGATAGTGAGACACAAGTAGAAAGATCTGGCCCCTTTGCCTATCCAGATTACATGGGAATTAATTCATGTTTTCTTCCATTTGTGTGTGCTTTTGTTTTGTACAATTAGATTTCTGATACTTTGAGAGTTCATTTTTGTGTAATCTATGGGATACAAATTCAATATTATATTTCTCAGATGGCAATACAGTTGACCTATCATATTTACTAATAAGCCTGCACTATCTACAATGATTGAGGTGTCACCTTTACACTACACTAAATTTCTATACATACTTGGGTTCTTTTCTGAACTTTCTATTCTGTTCTACTGCTCTTTGCATTGAACCATATGCCAGTAAACAACCATTTTGATTACAGAAGCTTTGTAGCATGTTTGCGTATCTGATAAGTATATGCACTTTGTTACTCTTCTTCAGGATTTCAGACCTTCTTGCAGGTTTATTTTTCTATGATAACTTTAGAATTAACTTGTATAGCAAAAAATAAAATTATGTGAATTTTTATTGAAATTGCACTCAATTTAGATATTAACTTAAAGAAATTTGTCATTCATATGATACTGAATCCAAAACCAAAAACTGTTTGTCGTTCAGTCCAAAACTATTTTTGTGCTTTTATGAGAGTTTTTAAGTTTTACAGTTAGAGGTTTCACATATTTCTTGTTTTGTGTTTCTAAATTTTCCGCATTTTGTTGCTATTTAAATTTTTTTTTAAAGTATTTTTCCACAGTTATGATTTTTTGTGTGCAGTTGAAGGCTGTTGGGTTTTTGATGTTCTTTTTTATATTCTATTATGTTATAGGATATTATTATATGCATTGGTTTTATGATTTCTTCTCTCACATTTCCAAAAAATAGTCATATCATTTGAAAATAGATACATTTTACTTCTTCTTTTCAAATTGACTGATATTCCTATACAATGTTAAACAGTAGTAGTTAAGTAGACATCTTTGCTTTGTTCCTGATCTGAGTATGAAGGCTTCTACTACGTGGATATGTGTGTGTGTATGTGTATAGTACTTATTCCTTTAAATATTATTAGAAGAATTATGTATCAAATTTTGTCAAAGGAATCCTGGGAAACTAGTATTTTCTCCCTGGCAGTATTAATATAAAGAAATAAATGAATAGATTTCCAAAACCTCACTTGGTCATTATGTATTACTTTCCTGTGGGTCTATTCAGTTCCATCTGATGATGTTTTATTTAGAATTTTTACATCTGTATTTACAAGTAATATTTGTTTTTTGTTTGTTTTGTTTTCTGCTACCACCATTCACCATTTAATGATATATCTGTCTCATAAGAAGTAATTTGGAAGTTTTCCTTCACTTTTATGAAGTGAAGGATATAACTACATAAGTTATATGAACAACTTATGTAGCAATTGCGCAAATAAATACTAACCATTTTATAGAACGCCCCTGTGGAACCACCTAACTCTGGTTCTAATTTTGGTAGGAGGTTTTTTTGTTTGTTTTGTTTTTTTCTTCTTTACCTTTCACTATTCTCCAGTGAAACCCATCTATTTCAACTCTGTGTCTCAGGATTGTTTTTACTTACTGTAGGTTACTAGGAAAATTTCCTCCTTACCTAAGTATACAACATATTTGCGTACAGATATAGAAAGTATTCTGTCATGATTTTTGTTATTTCATGATTTTATTTATATGTTTTTGTTAATTATTTTGTATATTTTTGCTTTCTTGCTTTCCATGTCTTTGTTTTTTGGTTAATGTTTTTATATAACTAGTATTTATATTTAAATTTAGTTTTTAATTTTGGGGGCTGATTTATTTTCATTTTTTAAAAAAATTCTTCCTTAGTTTTTTCTTGTAAACTGTACATTTTTAGATGTTTTGAGTTGGAAAAATTTTTTAAATAAATACAAGCCATAGATTGTAATATATAGGAATTTTGTTTTCATTCAAAAAATTTGTACCCATAGCTTAGCTCCCACTTATAAATGAGAACATGAAGTATTCGGTTTTCCATTCCTGAGTTACTTCACCTAGAATAATGGCCTCCAGTTCTGACCAAGTTGCTGCAGAAGACATTATTTCATTCTTTTTATGGATGAGTAGTATTCCATGGTGTGTGTGTGTGTGTGTGTGTGTGTGTGTGTGTGTGTGTGTGTGTCTCATAGTTTATCCACTCCTTAGTTGGTGGGCACTTAAGTTGCTTCAATATCATCGAAAATTTGAATTGTGCTGAGATAAACATACATGTGCAGCCGTCTTTTTTCCATTATGACTTCTTTTCCTTTAGGTAGATACCCAGTAATGGGATTGCTGGATCGAATCGTGAATGTATTTTTAGTTCTTTGGAAAATCCCCATACTGTTTTCCATAGAGACTGTACTTATTTACATCCCCACAAGCATTGTATAGGTGTTGACTTTTCACCCCATCCATGCCAACATCTATTTTTTTTTAACTTTTTAGTAATGACGATTCTTGATGTGGTAAGATGCTATCATATGGTTTTAATTTGCATTTCCCTGATGGTTAGTGATATTGAGCATTTTTTCATATGTAAATTGGCCATTTGTATATCTTCTTTTGAGAAATGTCTATTCATGCCATTTGCCCATTTTTAGTGGGAATATTTGTTTGTTTGTTTGTTTTTCTTGCTGGTTTGTTTGACTTACTTGTAGATTCTGAATATTAATCCTTTGTTGGATGTATAGTTGGCAAGTATTTTCTCCCATTTGGTAGGTTCTCCATTTGCTCTGATGATTATTTCTTTTGCTGTACGAAGCTTTTTAGTTTAATTGTCTCATTTTCTATTTTTATTTTTCTTGATGCTTTTGGGATCTTAGTCTAATTTATTTGACTACGCAAATGTCCAGAAGAGTTTTTCCTAGGTTTTCTTCTAGATTTGTAGTGGTTTCAAGTCTTAGATTTAAGACTTTAATCCATCTTGAGTTAGTTTTTGTATATGGTGAGAGATAGGGTTCTAGTTTTATTCTTCTACATGTGGCTGTGGAATTTTCTCAGCACTATTTATGGAATATGGTATACTTTCTCAGCTGATGTTTTAGTATACTTTGTCAAGTTCAGTTAGTTTTAAGTATGTGACTTTATTTCTGGGTTCTTTATTCTGTTCCATTGGTCTATCTACTTTTATACCAGTACCATGCTGTTTTGGCTATTATATAGCCTCACAGTATAATTTGAAGTTGGGTAATGTGATGCCTCCAGTTTTGCTCTTTTTACTTAGGATTGCTTTGGCTACTCAGGCTCTTTTTTGGTTCCATGTATATTTTAGGATTTGTTTCTAATTCTAGGAAAATTAAGTTAGTATTTTGATAGGAATTCTATTGAATCCTTAGATTGCTTTGGGCAGTATAGTTATTTTCATGATATGGACTCTTCCAATCTATGAACATGGGATGTATTTCCACTTTTATGGCATCTATCATTTCTTTCAGCAGTGTTTTGCATTTCTCTTTGTAGAAATCTTTTGACTCCTTGGTTAAGTATATTCCTAGGTACTTTATATTTTTTGGAGCTGTTGTGAAATGGACTGAGTTCTTGATTTGATTCTCAACTTGGTTATTGTTGGTTTGTAACAAGCTACTGATTGTATACATTGATTTTGCAACGTGAAAAGTTACTGAATTCATTTCTAAAATCTAAGAGTCTTTTGGAGGAGTCTTTAAAATGTTCTAGGTGTAAGATAATATCAGCAAACATATAGGGTTCGACTTCCTCTCTTCCAATTTGGATACATTTTATTTCATTCTTCTGTCTGATTTCTCTGGCTAGGACTTCCAGCATCATGTTAAATAACAGCGGTGAAAGTGGACATCTTGTCATGTTTCAGTTAATAGGGGGGATGCTTTCAACTTTTCCCCATTGAGAATTATGTTGAACTTGGATTTGTCATATATGGCTTTTTAAATTTTTAGGAATGTTCCTTCTACTTATGGTTTGTTGCGGGTTTTCATCATAAAAGCATGATGAATTTTAGCAAATGCTTTTACTGCATCTACTGAGATAATCTTATGTTTTTAAATTCTGTTGATATGATGTATCACATTTATTGAGTTGCATATGTTGAAACATCCCTGCATCCCTGGGATGAAACCCGCTTGATCATGGTGAATTTTTTTTTAAGTGTTTTTGGATTCAATTAGTATTTTGTTGAGGCTTTTTGTATCTATAGAATCAGAGATATTGTTCTATAGTTTTCTTTTATTTCTATCATTTCCTGTCATTAGTATCAGGGTAATCCTGGGTTCATAAAATGAGTTAGAGAGGAGTCTCTCCTTCTCAATCTTTTGGGATAGTTTCAGTAGGATTAGTACCTGTTCTTTATTTTTCAATTTTTATTTTTAAAAATTGTTGTGAGTACCTAATAGGTGTATATATTTATGGGGTATATGAGATATTTTGATACAGCCACTCAGTGTGAAATAAGCACATCAGAGAGAATGGAGTATCCATCCCCTCAAGCATTTATCCTTTGAATTACAAACCAATCCAATTACATTATTTATTTTGAAATATAGAATGAAGTTATCATTACTATAGTCACCTTATTGTGCTATCAAACAATGGGTCTTATTCATTGTTTCTATTTTTCATGTACCCATTAATCATCTCCACCTCCTCCCCACCCTCCACTACCCATCCCAGCCTCTGATAATCAACCTTCTATTCTCTATGACTGTGGGTTCAATTGTTTTGATTTTTAGATCCCACAAATAAGTGAGAACATGCGATGTTTGTCTTTCTGTTCCTGGTTTATTTCACTTAACATAATGACCTCCAGTTCCATGCATGTTGTTGCAAATGACTAGATCTTATTATTTTTTATGGCTAAATATTACTCCGTAGTGTATATGCATCACATTTTCTTTACCCATTTATCTGTTGATGGACACTTAGTTGGCTTCCAAATCTTAGCTATTGTAAACAGTGTGGCAACAAATGTAGGAGTGCAGATATCTCTTCAATATTCTGATTTCCTTTCTTTGAGTATATACCCAGCAGTGGAATTGATGGATCACATAGTAGCTCAATTTTCAGATTTTTGAGAAACCTCCAAACTGTTCTCCATAGTGGTTATACTAATTTACATTCCCATCAACAGTGTACAAGGGTTCTCTTTTCTTCACATCTTCACCATCATTTGTTTTTGCCCGTTTTTTGGATATAAGCCATTTTAACTGGGGTGAGATGATATCTCATGGTAGTTTTATTTGCATTTGCACATGTTGTGGGAGGGACCCAAAAGAGGTAATTGAATCATGGGGCTGGTCTTTCCTGTGCTATTCTCATGTGAGTGAATATGTCTCAAGGGATCTGATGGGTTTATCAGGGGTTTCCACTTTTGCTTCTTCATTTTTTCTTGCCACCACCATGTAAGAAGTGCCTTTTGCCCCCTGCCATGATCCTGAGGACTCCCCATCCATGTGGAACTATAAGTCCAATTAAACCTCTTTTTCTTCCCAGTCTCAGGTATGTCTTTATCAGCAGCATGAAAACAGACTAATACAGCATAAAAAATGCTACTGATGTTTGTATGTTGATTTTGTATCCTGCAACTTTACTGCATTTTAAAAATCCATTCTAATCGTTTTCTTATGGAGTCTAGGTTTATCCAAATATAAGATCATATCATCAGCTAATGAGGGTAATTTTACTTCTTCCTTTCCAATTTGGATGCCCTTTATTTCTTTCTCTTGTCTGATTGCTCTAGCTAGGACTTCCAGTAATACACTGAATAAGGGTGGTAACAGTAGGCATCTTTGTCATGTCCCAGGGTATCAGTTCTTTGAACATGTGGTAGAATTTGGCTGTGAATCTATCTGGTTCTGGGCTTTCCTTTTGTTGGCAGAATTATTTTTATTGCTGATTCAATCTCACTGCTTCTTATTGGTCTGTTCAAGATTTCTGTTTATTCCTGATTCAAGCTAGGGAGTTGTATGTTTCCAGGAACTTATTCATTTCTTCTGGCTCTCTAGTTTGTGTGCATAGAGATGTTTATAGTAGTCTCAAATAATTATTTTTATATTTTTGTGGTGTCAGTGATAATGTCTCCATTTTCATTTCTAACTGAACTTATTCGTATCTTTTCTCCTCTTTTCTTGGTTAGTCTGGGTAGTGGTCTATCAATCTTGTTTATCTTTCAGAGAACAAAATTTTATTTCTTTGATCTTTTTTATTGTTTTCATTTTCAGTTTTATTTAGTTCTGTTCTAATCTTTGTTATTTCTTTTCTTCTGTTAGCTTTGAGTCTGGTTTGCTCGTTCTTTAGTTCCCTGAGGTGTGACATTAGTTTGTCAATAGGTAATCTTTCTGACTTTTTGATATACGCATTTAGTGATATAAGCTTTCTTCTTAGCACTGCTTCTGCTGTATCCCAGAGGTTTTGATAACTTGTGTCACTGTTATCAGTAATTTCTTAAAAATTTTAAATTTTTGTCTTGATTTTATTGCTAACCCCCAAATAATTAAAGAGCAGATTGTTTAATTTCCATGTATTTGTATAGTTTTGAGGGTTCCTTTTGGAATTGATTTCTAGTTTTATTCTGCTATGGTTTGAGATGATGCTTTATATGATTTTGATTTTTAAAAAATTTATGAGACTTGTTTTGTGGCCTAGCATATGGTCTATTGTCAAGAATTTTCCACATACTGATGAGAAGAATGTATATTTTGCAGTTCTTGGTTAGGGTGTTCTGTAAATATCCATTAGGTACATTTGATCTAGAGTTCAGTTTAAGTCCACTTTTTCTTTGTTAACTTTCTGCCTCAATGATGTGTATAGTGTGCTGGTGAAGTGTTGAAGTCTTCCAATCTTATTGTGTTACTGTCTATCTCTTTTCTTAGGTGTAGTGGTAATTATTTTATGGAATCTGGGAGCTCTGAAATTAGATGCACATACACTTAGGATTGTTATATCTTCTTGTTGACTAGATCCTTTTTCATTGTATAATGACCTTCTTTGTCTTTTTCTACTGCTGTTGCTTTAATATATGTTTTATTTGATATAACAATAACTGCTGTTGCTGTCTTTTGGTTTCCATATGTGTGGAATTTTGTTTTTACCTTTTTACCTTGAGTCTATAAGAATCTTTACATGTTAGGTGTTTCTCTTGGAGACAGCAGATATTTGACTTGTGATTTTTTTAATCCATTTTGCCAATCTATATCTGATAAATCAGGCATTTATACCATTTACATTCAAAGTTAATATTGAGATGTGATGTACTTTACAAACATGATGTGGAACGTTACCTGCTTTGTTATATTCATTGTGTTATTGTTTTATACGCCTTGTGAATTTCATTATTTAAAGTGTGCCTATTCTGGTGCATATAAACCTTTTGTTTCAAGTGTTAGAGCTCCTTTTTAGCATTTCTTCTAGGGCTGGTCTAGTAATGATAAATTCCCTTAACATTTTCTTGTCTGAGAAAGGCTTTCTACTTTATATCTCTCCTTTATGAATCTCCCAGGAGTTCTTTGAGCTTCTTGTATTTGGATGTCTAAATCTCTAGCAAGGCCAGGACAGTTTTCCTTAATTATTCCCTCAAAAACGTTTTTCAAATTTTTTTCTTTTTTTTTCCTCTCCCTCAGGAACACCTGTGATTCTTAGGTTTGAACATTTTACATAGGCCTATATTTCTTCAAAACGTTATTAATTTATTCTAATTTTCTTTTTTCTGATTGGGTTAATTTGAAATCCTGTCTTCAAGCTCTGAAATCATTTCTCCTACACCATCTAATCTATTGTTAAAACTTTCCACTGCATTTGGTAACTCTCTAAAGGGATCTTTCATTACCAGAATTTCGAATTGGTTTTTCTTTATAATAGCTATCTCTTTAGAAAACTTTTTATTTGTATCCCAATTTGTGATTTTTTTATGTTGGTTTTCAACTTTCTCTTGTATTTCATCAAGTAACTTAATAATCAACCTTTGGAATTCTTTATCTGGTATTTAAAAGATTTCATTTTGGTTTGAATCCATTGCTGGAGAGTTAAAGTGATCTTTTGGGAGTGTTATAGAACTCTGTTTCTTCATATAGCCAGAAGTCTTTTTCTGGTTTCTTCTCCTTTGGGTAGACTATTTGTTCTAATTAACTTTTGAATTGTTTTTTCATTTTTCCTACCTGGAAATGTGACTTTAATGTTTATAGCTTATTTTTACCTAGGTTCTTCTCTGGGTGCTTTCAGTGGCAAAGGCTGTATGAATTTCTGGATTATATATAATCTTTATGTGATTAGTGATGTGTTGAGTATGGGAGCAGCTTCACTGCCTCAGTCTTCTGCCTAGCTTACAATGCAGATTCCTGCCTACTGCTTCTTGCAAAGAGTTTATGGTTTCTTACAGTTTTTCTGTTGGGTTCCTGTGTTGCTTCTTGGATAAACATTTGCAGCAGGAATCTTGACACACTATTTTGTCTTTCAAGTAGGAGAGGCATGCCAAAAAAGCCTCTAATCAGCCACCTGGAAGAACCAATGCCCCTGCTATTTGTTTTTTGTTTGTTCCATCTATTTTTGCTCCTCTGTCCTTCTATCCTGCCTTCTTTTGTGTTTATTGTATATTTTTTATAATTCTAAATATCTCTATTGTTTTTTCAGCTATTGTCTATTTTATGATATTTTTACAAGTGGTTTCGGTAGTGATTAAAACCTATAGTAATACACAATTTTATATAGTGTAAGAATTTTGGATTAAACATTTTCTTTTCTTCCCCCCACTCTTTAAGCTATTTATTATGTGTTACATGTACATATACAATATACTCTACCCTAGAGTGTTATAATTTTCACCTTAAAATTATATGCATTTTAAAGAAATTAACAGAAAAATCTATTCTTTTTTATTTACCTATATTTACTATTTATCATACTCTTTAATTCTTTCCACAACTCTGAGTTTATAACAACTCAGATGTTACCATCTATCTTCAATATAAAGTACTTCCTTTGTCATTTACTTTAATGCTAGTCTGCTGGTAATTAAGTCTCTTAGGTTTGTTTTTGCTTTTCCAAAAATGCCTTTATGTTGCCTCTGGGATAATTTCACTTGATACGAAATTCCAGATTGACTGATTTATTTTCTTTCAGCACTTTAAAGATATATCCTCACTGTCTGCTGGCCTCCACTCTTTGTGATAAAACATTAGCCATCATTGACATCAATGTTCCCATGCATAAATGCTCGGTTTTTTGTTTTGTTTTGTTTTCCTGCAGCTGCATTGAAGACTTTTTTTTTTTCTTTATCTTTTCAATAGTTTGGTCATCATACACCTAGGGATTTTTCTTTGTATTTATCTTACTGGAGTATTCCGAACTTCTTGCTTCTTTTTTTTTTTTTTAATACTTTAAATTCTAGGGTACATGTGCACAACGTGCAGGTTTGTTACATAGGTATACATATGCCATGATGGTTTGCTGCACCCATTAACTCATCATTTACATTGAGCATTCCTTGTTTCTTTATGCCTTTTAATACATTTTGGGGGGAAATTTTGGACATTATCGTTGAAAATATTTTTCTGCCACATTCTTCCTATTTCACTTTTCCTTCCGAGGCTCCGATTATGTATATGGTAAACTTTTTGATACTCAACCACAGGTCACTGTAGTTCCCATTATGTTATTTTGCAATTAGTATCTATTTTTCAGATTAGATCATTTTTGTTAATCTGTTTCAAATTCCTTGATTTTTTCTTCTGTCATATTCACTGTGGTATTAAACCAAACCAGTGAATTTTATTTTGTTTGTACTTTTCAGTTCCAGAATTTAGAGTATGCTTGTTTCTTACCATTTTTATTCCCATGCTGAGATTCTCTACTTGTTCATAATTTTGAGCACACATTTTCTTTGCCTCATTGAGCATAGTCATATGGCCATTTTCAAATTCCTGTCTTCTAAGTTTAATATCTTAGTCATCTCAGACTTTTAGTTTATATTGATTTTCTTTTCTCTTAAGTATGAATCATACTTTCTGTTTCTTCAAATATGTAGTAATTTTTAATGTTATATTTATTGGATACTGTGATTGATGTATTACAGAAATTATGAATTGTATTATAGTCATTATAATATTCTTTTTTTTTTTTTGAGATGGAGTCTCCTTGTCATCCAGGCTAGAGTGCAATGGTGCCATCTCGGCTCACTGCAACCTGCCTTTCCCGGGTTCAAGTGATTCTCCCACCTCAGCCTCCCAAGTAGCTGGGTTTACAGGCACCCACCATCACGCCTGGCTAATTCTTGTATTTTTGTAAAGACGGGGTTTCACCATGTTGGCCAGGCTGGTCTTCAACACCTGACCTCAGGTGATCCACCTGCCTCGGCCTCCCAAAGTGCTGGGATTACAGGCGTGAGCCACAGCGCCTGGCCTTATAATCTTCTTAATAATGACCATTTTTATTTCTTTGCTTTAGCAGTTAACTTGGCTGAATTCTAACTCTAAGCTGTGTCCCCACTGTGATGAGTCATAGTGACAATTTCTGTTCTGTTCTTTTAGATTTGGATAGCTTCTTGTAATGTGCCTTGTGCATTCATAGTTCAGGGATCAGGCAGAGATTTAAGCAGAGTTAATAAATCAGCTTTGGATCTTCCCAAGTGAGGCTCCCTGCTTCTCAGAATTTCTACTTTACTTTCTAGCTGTGATGATAACCCAGAACCTTGTCTCTGATTTTTCATGCCAGTAACACTTCAGGTTTCTAGTCAAGTTTGCACAAACCAATGCAGCATGCATGTTACTATGCTCTGCCTCCAGGCAAAAAAAGAAAAAAATCATAAAATGGGACACTCACCCAGTATTTTATTCTTCAAATGTTGACTCCCTCTGGCTTTTATCTGCTTTTGCCAGCTCAAGGGTGCTTTCAACTATTACTGTTTTGATAATTATTTATCAAAATAGTTGTTTTGATAACAACTATTATTGTTTGAGTTTATAAGAGTTGCATTTTCTTACTGATATATATATATATATATATATATATATATTTTTTATGGAGTCTCACACTGTTGCCTGGGCTGGAGTGCAGTGGCGCGATCTCCGCACACTGCAACCTCCGCCTCCCAGGTTCAAGCGATTCTCCTCGCCTCAGCCTCCCAAGTAGCTGGGATTACAGGCGCCCGCCACCACCCCCCTGCTAATTTTTTTTTTGTATTTTTAGTAGAGTTGGGGTTTTACCATGTTGGCCAGGCTGTTCTCCAACTCCTGACCTCGTGATCCACCCACCTCGGCCTCCTAAAGTGCTGGGATTACAGGCGTGAGTCACTGCACCTGGCCAAGAAATTTAAAAATCATTTTTATATGATTTGTGTGATGTGCACTCATTTAAATTTCTGTGTTATAACTGATATTTTTGGTTTCAGTTATTTAATACTAACTTATATTTATTTTGTATAATGTTTTATATTTGCAATGTTGCTTTCTTTTCGTGGTCTTATTTTACTTTTACTCTTTTTGGAATTAAAGAAAAGTTTTATTTTTGTTCACATATTTAGCTTGATATTTATATCTTTTGTAATGCCTATTGTTTCTTATTTATCACTTAACTATTTGGCTTTTACCTTTAATTATTTTCATTTTATTTCTAAATATTAATATGGCATAATCAATAAATTCATTCTTTTTTATCTTCTACTTTTTAGTTGCATTATCTCTGTATTGACAGAACATACACTATTCATACAATTTTTGCTTGTCACCCTTTTGCTTTAAAAAACACATGGAGAAACATTCTACATGTGCCATTTATATAGTGAATATACATAAAATTATAGGACAAAATTAAAATCAAATACATCAGTCATATCACACCATTGCAATGGTCACGATTAGTTCTTTTGCCAAAGTCTCCCCAGAAATGATTTGGTTAGGTTAGAACTTATATACTAGTAGAATCCTCAAAAAGGGCTTTTGAATATAGTATCCCCTGGTTCTTGCAAGTTATATCTGATTTATCGCTTTAATATTTTATGATAGCTTGGCTATATAAAACATCATTTAGTTTACACTTTCTCTCTTAAAATTTCTGAAAAAAATGCTATGTCCTGCTGTTTTGTTTTGTATATGCTTATTATGAAACCTGATGGCAATATTACCTTTCATCTTTTAGTATATGATTTGATCTTTCTACAGTCCTGAGATTTTGTTTACTTTTGTTTTTCTTTAATATTATTTTCTAAACATTGTATTGTTTTATGTTTTGAATTTCTTTCATTATTTTTCCCCAGAAATATTGGGCCCTTAAAATAAGTAAATATAGCCTTTTGATATAAAAAATGTTTCTGAAAAATAATTTTAAAAATAATTGTATTCTATTGTTATCTTTTTCAAAAATTAGGGACTCCAATTACATGTATTTTTTGTCTTCCTTTGCCTATCTCATTAGTCAATCAGTTTATCCTGATGCTTTTATACCTCTTTATTTAATGCCTTTATGTTATCTTTATAATTTTTATGACTTTTCTCAACATTCTTTGTCATAAAATCAATTTCACCTATTCCCTATTGGCTACCTTGTACTCTGTCTTCATTCCTTGTTGATTTTTTTTCTTTTTCTTCAATTTCATTCCTGATGGTCAATTTCTCTTTCAAAACTTCCTGATTTTTTTAAAATCTGTTTTTGTATTTCCAGTTTGTTTTAACATATCTCCAAATGCTTGTTTAATAATATTTAACTCAGGTTAGGAATGTCATATTATAGGTTCTTTCTGCTTCATGACTGTTTGGGAAATTTTTTATAAGCTCAAAATTTTGATTCTTATATTCCGTTTCTTACTATGTTGCTTTGTAGGGACATGGATGACCACTTGTTGATTTTGTAATATTTTATCCTCTGGGATGAGCAAGCACTGGTATGCAGACATGGCTGAAGAATTTTAGGTAGCTGACTACATTTTGTAGGCTGAGAATGTTCTTTTCTATTGCTATAGTGAAATACCGTCTTTTAGGATGGAGCAGTTCTGTTTTCTTGCTTTGAATTTAATTTTTTGCTTACTTGCTTGAGTGTACAGAGGAAAGCTAGTTTTATATACCCTTGATATTAAAAGAGATCTTGGCTACATATACAAACCTTGATATACACTTCCTTTTGTTGAGTTTCTTAATAATAATCTTTAAAATCTGCCTATTATTTTCATTTCCTTTTTTACTGGCAAGTCTCAAAACAATGGCTACCTTTTTCAAGTTTCTTCATTTTCACCAGAAGCAGTGCCTTCCTGAGCCTCCCACCTTGAGTCCTCCCCTCAGAATTGCTTTGAATTCTGCAATATTGAGTGCTCCGATCTACTGGTAACAAACCTGTCTCAAATATGTTTATGCTAAGTATAAGACTTTCTCTTTCTGGGAGTAATTCTGTCTGTGTTTCACTACTCTTTTTCCTATGTTTCTATGTCTTATTTCTACCTCTTTTACTTCACAACCATAGACTTATCTGTGGAATTTGGGTGTTTATTTTCCTACTTAAACATAACTTAATATTTGTAGTGTCCTCTGTGTCCTAAATATGCCATAGATACGAGTCATATGTGGTTTATTTGCTTCTCTTTTTAATTTATTTGGAATTTTTTGATAATGTGTATACATTTTGATTTAAGCTATTGTTATCATCCTTTGAGATCTTGGAACTCCAAAAATTTCTTTTAAACTAGTTTTCATTAACTCTCATTAGAAACAGAAAAACCAGAGTTATAGTGATATAATAAGTCACAATGATAAGTCATAATTAAAATATGAAAATTCATATGGCTTGAACACAAATATTTAAAAGTGCCCCTATTACTGGCCTCTATTTTCAAAAATGTTTAATATAAACCAGCTCTGATAAACATATATCAGAAGGGAAATATTAGAAATTTAGAAGTTGTCTACTGAGTTCCTCTTAACAACATCAACAAAATATGTCTGTAGAGATTGAATAAAGCTCTAACGTTTTCATGCCCCTCTAATACAGATATATATCTCTATAATTGTCATGGTTTCATGGTGAGTGGAGTATAATCTTTGAAATATAGAATTAATTAGTTATTAAGAAATAGGCTCTTTGCTTTAAGCTTGGCCAGTTGATTTATTTTGACAATAAGATGTTAGCATATTTGAATTAGCTAAATCTCTCTAGTCTGGACTAAAGACAACTGAAAGTGTCCAAGATGTAAAAGGTTGAAAGGTATTTACATATCTGGGTTTGCCTTCTTGAATTCTTGCCTTAGCCATAAGAAAATTATGACTAAAATAGCTGCTATTTCTATAGAGAATAAAAGTAACATTGCATAGACATGCATCTAATCTAAAACTTAAAGCCAAATTTAATCTAGATTAACTGAGTTTCAGATAACCCACAATGCATGGATGAGAAAGTATGCTATTGTTGTAAGCAAGTGAGGTTTGGGGTGGTTAGTTATGCAATGTCATTGTCACAGTTGTCAACAAAGAAAACAAAAAACTAAAATTGATGGCAGTAATTTTGGAACTGAGAAGCAGGTGGCAAGGGAACTATAATAGGAGGTTAGAAAAATGGTGAGTAAAGTCATAAAAAGTGGGGAAAATGTCAATCTATGCTATGCAGTGACTAAATATTTGGTAAAACTGTCATCCATGATAACAGACAGGACAGAAAATATATCTAATGAACTTGTCATATTGATTGAGGAGATTTTGAGGTCGACTGCTGTAATCCCAGGGTGGTTTCTTAAAGCTGCATTTGATTCTATAAGACAGGAAAGTATTATAAGACAGGAAAGAACTGGCCAGGGTCAGAGTAGAATTGAGAAAAACTATGAAGAGCCCAGAAATACTAGAATGTGTAAAATTGTCAAGTTAAACTGTTTTTCACCTTATTAAATACACGGTTATGAAGATATAGCCTTAGGAGAAAAAAATATTCTTTGGTTCTTCCAAAAACATATGGTCCTAGAGTATGACAAAATAGGCATGTGGTTCTAATACCATTTTTAAGACCTCTAAAAGGATTAGATGAACATCTTGTAGATCTTTTCAGCCAGAAAAAAACGAAGGGCTCCTAGGAGGTTGAAAGGTGTGGTCCCCTAGACATCTGATATACTCAGGGAACCTATAATTTCAATTTAAGTGAGAGACATGTTTCAGAAGTAATTGTGGTTGTAGCTTTTGGAATATGACATTAAATACAATTAAATGTATAGAAAATTTACAATTTGTAAGAGAGTTGGATTAGCCAAATCTCTCTAGTCTGGACTAAAGGCAACTGAAAGTATTAAACATGTAGAAAGATCTTTGAGCTTACTACTCTCTTCAGGCAGAAAGCAGGTATAGACTTTTCTGCTCTGAAGTAAAGCACATTCTCCAATGTGTTTTCACAACATGAGATTTTTAGAAAAGAAAAAGGCTTAGGTGACAGAAAGGAGCTGTGGAGAGCAATGCACCAGGGAAACATTCCCAGAAATCAGACACATAGCCTAATCAAAAAACAAACAAACAAACAAACAACAACAACAAAAAACATTGCCTGTCCCCAAAATAGGGGAACTTGGCAATATTTGTCTAGCAGGAATACAAAATTTCTATAGAGTATTTACTGATGTGTGCATTCTATTATTACTCTTTCTGAGTGGGAATGTTTATTATGTTCTACCCTGTTCTACCATTATACTTTGCATTCTGGTGGACTTTGAATCAGTTCATAGATATCTGGATCACAAAAAACTACATGTAGACATATTGTAGGTCCTCTGTTCCTAGACCGTGAGTCTGCTGCCATTATTGAATGAATCTTTTAGGGGTGTTTGGGTAAGAATGAGTACATTTTTCCCATGGGTAATTTTGACGAACAAAAAAAAAGTGTGAAAAATTGAATCATTACTCTTACTTATTAACTTTTCTGCAGTAATGGTGTATGTCCACACTCCTGTCATGGTGGAAGCACTGTATTACCCAACTCTTGCTTTGGGTTTGATCTCATGACTGGCTTTGGCCATAAAATGTTAATGAATGTGACACCAGAAAAAATATAATTTTTTTTTTTTGCACTTGAGCTTGCATTCTTATGCTCTTGCCTTTCACCTGTGAAGGCTATGACTGGTAGCCTTGGGTTTTAAGAAGGAATAAAGATACATGGAGATGATATAAACCCAACTTGTAGTTTGGTGTGAAATCCAATCAAGCCCAGCCAAGCACAACCAGGATCAACTGAACTTCAGATGCAGGAGTATAAAATGCTAATTTATTTGTCTATTTTTTGCAACTAAGTTTTGAGATTGTTTTTTACACAGCATTATTATGGTAATATCTAAAGCAGTCACCCTTTTTTATTTAACCAAGCAATTTGATGAAGCTTTGAGAATGAAGAGAATGCTTATTGCATTGTCTAGAAGCAGAGTGTGCATAAATGAAGAAAAGGCTGAAATTCTTGGCATAAAAATTGGATATATATTTTCAAGGAAGACCAGAGAGAAAGAGATTAAGAGACTGAAGCAAACATGGAGGTAAATAAGAAATGAAATATCCTGAAATCAAATAACAACTGGATCTTCAGGTTAAAAGTCTATACTGCTTTCTGGTTAAAAATCTCAAATCATAAGTAATATTTTGATAAACTTACCAAATGAAGTATACAACTATTTCTTCTTCTGACTAAAATAACACTCAAAGTTTTGAAATATACTTTGCAAAATATTCTAGTGGATATTCTCCATCACAGCACCCTCAGTGCTCAGTGGAGAAAAGTCACAGAGCTAGGTCATCCAGAGCACAAAACCCCTCTGATGACACTGACAGGGCCAATTATGAGAGTTGACTGTCAGACTAATCAGAGCTTATGATATTTTTCAAAGTGGAATAGCAAAGTATATAAGGTTTCCTTTTTAGTTGCTAAGCTTTGTATCTGGAGGCTAATACTCATATTCCCAGTTTTCCTAAAGCTGTTCCCCTTCAACTTCTGCAAAATAAGGGAAACATGACAAATGCAAACATTGACAAATAAAAAATATAAGGCAGTAAAAAAAATATTTTTAAAAAGAAAAGGAAATTCCAAGGACTAGTTTGTAAAAAGAAAAATGAACAAAATGGATAAACAAAAGCCACCATACCTAACAACAAATAATAAAATGAAACACTTTCAAGCATTTGTAATACTGATGGTCCATGTGTAATACACTAGGAGAAACATATTCACAGACAAAAAAGATAAGCCTTCACGTATATTTTGTGAAACCAATATATCAGCCATCTCCCAAATGTGAAAAAAGCAACACATTGAAAGAGAAAAACAAAATTCAATATTGCTGAAGAATAGGTATGCAGAACTCTTTGGTTAAATAGTTTTATAAAGAACTAAGCAGTATATAAAAATATCAACTAACTTAGCCATGTGGTGTTTATAGAGCAAGAATTTTAAAAAATTTGTTTAAATGATTCCAATATGAGTTAGACAAAATTTTTAAAAACATTATGACTATACAAGTAGTTTATGCAAGAGCATGTAACAGAATAATACCAAAATAGATAGTTCCTTGACATAATAAATGTGATTAAATTGTAGCCAGCCACCATTCTGTCCAATTGTAGAAACCTAGGATTCCCTTTGAAGTTAGGACAACCACACGAACCTACCCTCAATACTGTTACTTAACAATACTTTGAAAGTACTAGCCTTATTCTGGAGATTAAATATAAGTAAGTAGGGATATTTTTATTTATTATTTGCTATTAACATGATGTTTTGACTGAAAAAATGAAGAGAAGTCACTGAGAAAACATGTACAGGAAAAATATGATTTCATTAAGTTGGTGTGGTCAAAAAATTAATGTACAAATTCTAATACCTTTTGTTGCAAAATGTAAAAAAAAGACTATGTAAAGCTATCATAACCAAAATATGCAACTAGGAATAATCTTACATGATATTTGTAATAATAAATAAAATAAATTACTGAAGGACATACAGGAATATTTAAATAAATGTAAAAATACAATGTATTTTGCGAAGAAAAAAATTGGAAAAACTCAATACTTTAAAACTAAAACTACCTATCCTTCTCGAATTTATCTAGAAATTCTATGTGGGCTCATTTGAAACATTAATGGAAATGTTTTTTGTTATTTTCCCCCCTGAAACTTGAAAAAGATTGATACTAAATTAAATCTAAAAGATGGAGAAAGAACCATAAATTATTCTAAAAGATAGAGAAATGAGAGCAGAGTATCCTTAAAATTGGTAGAATTATTACTTTGTAGAAAATTATATGTGGCCTATAATATTTTATGGAATATAACATGATATAATGAGGTATAATACAAATCTGTATATGTACAGGAATTTTATTTCAGAAGTTAATGACATCAATAGGAAGGCAAAACAAAATTTTCAAGTATTTGTACCCTTATAGAAGAATCAATTTGAACAACTGTTCATACTCAAAAATACCCTCACAAGAGCTAAGAAATCCCTATGAGAGCCAGGAGCTATTAACCCAGCCTCCAGTCCAGACATCATAGCCCCTGTCACAAAGTCACCACTCATGTGCCTAGCCTCAAGGTCCACTCTAGCATGAGGTTGGACTCTACAGATCCAGCTTTCATGATGGTCTCTTCAGTCATAGGCTCCAGGTTGAGCCCTGACAGTCCCATGTTTCAGGCCTGCGCCCCAGCCAGACCACATTCCACAGCCTTGAAGTCCAGGCAGATAATTGTGAACACAGCCTTCAGGTCTTCACTAGCATAAGAGTGGCACCCACAAATCCCAGTTCCAGATTTCCCCGTGCAGCCCTAGATACCACACATGCCCCAGCTTCCAGATTGCCCTCTACACCCTCACATCAGTGGAGCCATGGTTCAGGCCCACCTTAGCAGTAGGCCAACCCCCACAGACTCAGGCTCAAGTTCTGCTTAAGCACCAGTCTGGCTTCCATGGACCCAGGCTTTAAGTTATCTCCCACTGACACACAGGCTCCAGGTCTGCCCCAGCAGACTAAAGGCCTAGGACTATGGCATTGAATACAGAAGCTCTAGACCCAACCTCAGTGACCCAGGAAACAGATCTGGCCCCTGTGGGCACTGCAAGCAAGCCTTTCCACCTGTTTATATAGGTACCAGGCCAGCCTTCCCAAGGATTTCAGCAACAAGCCTGCCTGCAAACCCTACCAGACAGGCCACAGACAATCACTTGATGAGCTGACTGGTGAAGAGCTTTGCTGCAGAGACCATTCTGTAAATGCTGGAATAGTACCTGCTACTTCAAATGCACAGACACTAATAAATGGCCACAAGGATTATGAATAATTAGGGAAGCATAATAACATCAAAAGAACAAAATAAATACCAGTAACTGATTCCAAAAATGGAGATTTATGAACTGTCTGACAAAGAACTCAAAAGAAATGTCTTGAAGCTCAGTGAGCTACAGAGACACAGACACAGAACACAGAACAGAGATGAAATAAAATCAGGAAACTAATATATGAACAAAATGAGAAGTTCAACAAAGAGATAGACCCAAAGAGACAGTAAAAAAAAGCACTGAACAAATTCTGGAACTAAAGAACACAGTCAACTGAACTGAAAATGCCTATAGAGAGCTTCAACAATGGATTCAACCAAGCAGATAATTAATAAGCTTGAAGATTTGCCATTTAAATTATCTAGTCAGAAGAACAAAAAGTGAAAAAGAATAAAAAAGAGTAAAAAAAAACCCTGCAGGATTTATGGATGACCATCAAATGAAACAATCTATGAATTATGGAAATTTCAGAAGAAGCAGAGAAAAAAGATGGGTAGAAAGCTTATTTAGAGAAATAATGACAAAACTTTATAATTCTGGAGAGAGAATTAAACATCTAGATTGATGAAGTGAAAATAATCCCAAATAGGTTAAGTATAAAGAAATCTTCACTCAAATACATTCATACTCAAATTCTCAACAGTCAAAGATAGCAGCACCAGAAAATTGATTCATCACATACCACAGAAACTCTATGAGACCTTCAGTGGATTTCTCAGGAGAAGCCTTTCAGGTCAACAGGTAGTGGAAAGATATGTTTAAAGTGCTGGAAGAAAGAAACCTGCTATACAAGAATACTATATTCAGCAAGGCTGTCCTTTAGAAACGAAAGAGAAATAAGGACTTTCCCAGACAAACAAGACCTGTGAGAGTTTATCACAACTAGGCCTGCCTTAAAAGAAATACAATGAGTTCTTTACATTGAAATGAAAGGACACTAACAATACAAAACATACATAAAATTTAAGACTTACTATAGAGGTATACTCTAGCAAATTTGGAATTCTCTAATACTATAATGGTGGTATATAAATCACTTTTAGTATAAAATTTAAAAGACAAAAGTATCAAAATTACTAAGTTTCAATAAGTTAATGAATATATGATATATAAAAGATGCACATTGTGATATTAATAACATAAAATGTGAGGAGAGGAGAAATTAAAGTGCAGAGTTTTTGTATGTGGTTTAAGTTCTTATCAACTTAAAATAGACTGTTACTACTGTAAGATATTTTACTTAAGCTTCATGGTAACCACAAAGATAAAAACCACACAAAAAAGATAAAGGAATGAAGGCATAACTCTGTAAAAATTAATCAATCACAAAGGAAGAAAGCAAGAGAGGAAGAATGGAACAAAATAACTACACAATAGTCAAAACAATTAACAAAATGGCAGCAGTAAGTCCTTTCCTATTAATAATTGCTTTAAATGTAAATGAACTAAATTCTCCACTCGAAAGACATTGTGGCTGAAGGGATAAAAACAAGATGCAACCATATACTTCCTATAAGAGACTCACTTTAGCTTTAAGGACACACGTAGGCAAAAAGTGAAGGGATGGAAAAAATATTTCATGAAAATGTTAACCAAGAGACAGCAGGGATGTTTATACTTATTTAAGACAAAACAGACTTTAAGTCAGGAACTGTTACAAGACATGAAGGTGTAATTATATAATGATAAGGATGTCAATCCATCAAGAGGATATAACAATTGTAAATATACATACACAACACAAGAGAACCTTAATACATAGAAAATATTAATGGAAATTAAGAGAGAATTAGACAGTAATACAATAATAGTAGGGGATTTCACTATTCATTTCAACAATGGGTAGGTGATGCAACAGAAATTCAGTAAGGAAACAGGAGAGTTGAACAACACTGTCAACCAATTAAGTCTAACAGACATATAGAGCACACCAAACATTCCAACCAATGACAGCAAAATACATATTCTTTTCAAGTGCATATGCAACATTCTCCAGGGCAGATCTTATGTTAGAACACAAAACAAGTTTTAACAAATTAAAGATTGAAATTACATCAAGTATCTTTTCAGGTCACAATGATATGAAACTAGAAATTACTAACAGGAGGAAAATTGGAAAATGTACATCTATGTGGAAGTTAAACAACACAATTCTGAACAAAAAAAATGGGACAAAGAAGAAATAAAATGAAAAATTAGAAAATAACTTTAGACAAATTAAAGTGGAAACACAGTATACCAAAACTTATGTGATATAGCAAAAGCAGTTCTAAGAGAAAATTTTATAGCAATAAGTCCCTAAAATAAGAAAGAAAAAGCTCTCAAATAAACAACCTAACTTTACAACTAAAAGGACTAGAAAAATAAAAACTTAAGCCCAAATTAGAAGAAGAAAAATTATATAAAAATAGATACTAGGATGATGACAAAAAAGATTAATAAAACTAAAATTTGGTGTTTTGAAAATATTTTTAAAAATGAGAATCCCTTGATTAAGAATAAAAGAGAAGACTCAAAATCAGAAAAGGGGAGAAATTACATTACAAGTAACACATAAAAACATTATAAGATGTATGCACAAAAATGAAAAATAAAAGTTTAATGATAAATAAATTTCATTAGAACTTGAATATATATATATATATATATATATATATATGTATTTTGGTACCACCATGAACAATCAGATGTAACAAATTGGACAACCTAGAAAAAAATGGATAAATTCTTAGAGACATACAACATACAAAAAATGAATCAAAATGAAATAGAAAGCTTGAAAAGACCAACACATAAAGAGATTGAATCAGTAATCAAAATCTTTAACACAGAAAAGTCCAGGACTTAATTAATTCATAGGTTAATTCCATGAAATACTTAAAGAAAAATTAACATTAATACTTTTTAAACTCTTCCAAAATAATAGAATGAAGGAGAACACTTCCAAACTCTTTTTATGATAAAAAAAAATCACCTTGATACAAAGACCAGGCAAAGACACTACAATGAAAACTATAAGCCAATATCCTTGATGAACATGGATGCAGTATTTTCCACAAAATACTAGCAAACTGAATTCAATAGCATATTACAAGAATCCTTCACTATGACCAACTGGGATTTATCCCCGGGATGGATGGATGATAGCTCACAAACAAATTAATAAATGACTCATTATTTTAACAGAATGAAAGATAAATATCATATAATCATCCCAATAGATGGTGAACAAGCATTTTACAAAATTCGGTATCTTTTCAAGATAAAAATTCTCAACATACTACATAGAGAAGAAATGCATTTCAACATAATAAAGACCATATATGACAAACCCACAGCTAGCATCATACTCAATAGTGAAAAACTGAAAACGATTACTCTAAGATTTATGAAAAGACATCTTTGTGATGTCTTTGCCTGGTTTTACTCTCACCACCTCTATGTAATATACTACTGGAAAGCTTACCTAGAACAATTAGGTAACAAAAATGAATAACACTATTTAAATTGGAAAGGAAGAAGTACAGTTGTCTCTGTTTATAACTGACAAATCTTATATGAAGACAATCCTAAAGACTTCATCAGAAAACTGTTAGAACTAAAAGCAAGCAGTAAAGATTTTACTCTCACCATATCTATGTAATATACTACTGGAAAGCGTACCTAGAACAATTAGATAACAAAAATGAATAACACCATTTAAATTGGAAAGGAAGAAGTACAGTTGTCTCTGTTTATAATTGACAAATCTTATATGAAGACAATCCTAAAGACTTCATTAGAAAACTGTTAGAACTAAAAGCATTCAGTAAAGTTGCAGGATACAAAATCAGCAAGCATACAAAAATCGGTAGTTTTTTATACTAACAAAGAACTATATGAAAAATAACATTTAAAAATCTCATTTATAATAGCAAAAAAGGAAACTTACATTTAGGAATGAATGCAACAAAAAAGAGGTGAAAGATCTATGTACTGATAACTACAAAATAGTGATGCAAGCAATTGGAGAAGACACATACAAATGAAAAGATACCCCAAGTTCATGAATTGGCAGTATTATTATTGTTACAATGCCCATACCACCTAAATTCACCTATGGATTCAAGGCAATTCTTATAAAAATTCCAATGACATTTTTTACAGTATTAGAAAACACAATCTTAAAATATATAGAGAGCCACAAAAACCCTGAGTAGCCAAAGCAATTTTTTAGCAAAAGAATAAAGCTAGAGATATTACACTACCTGAGATCAAAGGATGTTACAAAGTTATAGTAATCATAACAGCATGACGCTGGCATAAAAACAGACATAGAGACCAATGGAGCAGAATAGAGAGCCAAGAAAAAAAATCCACAAGTTAATGGCAAATTGATTTACAGTCATGCCAAGAACATACCTCAGGAAAAGACAATCTCTTCAATAAATGGTGTTGGACAACTGGATATACACATGTATAATAACGAAATGAAACTCTTTTTCAAAACCATATACAAAAATCAACTTCAAATGTATTAAAAGCTTAAGTATAAAACCAAAAACTGTAAAACTACCAGAAAAAAATATAGGGCAAAGATTGACATTGATTTGGGCAATACATTTTGGTTATGACTCCAAAAACACAGGCATCAGAAGCACCAACAGACAAACGGGATTTCATCAAACTAAAAAGCTCCTGCACAGCAAAGGAAACAATAAACAGAATGAAGAGACAATCTACAGAATGGTAGACAATGTTTGGAAACCATGTATCCAATAAGGGGTTAATATCCAAAATATATAAGAACTTCAAATAGCTCAATTGCAAGAAAGCAAATAATGAAATGATAATATGGACAAAGGACCAGAATAGACATTTTTCAAAAGAAGACCTACAAATGGCCAGCAGATATCTGAAAAAAATGCTCAACATCACTAATAATCAGGGAAATGCAAATCAAAACCACAATGAAACACCAGTTTACACCGGTTAAAATGGCTTTTAATAAAAATACAAAAGGTACCTAGTATTAGAGAGGATATAGAGAAAAGGGAACCCTTGTATACTGTTGGTGGGAGTGTATATGGATAGCCATTATGAAAACTAGTATGGAGGATCCTGAAAACAATAAAAATAGAACTACTTTATGATCAGCAATTCCACTTATGGGTGTATATCCAAAGGAAATGAAATTAGTATCTTGAAGTGATATCTACACCCCTATATTCATGGCATAGTTATTTACAATAATCAGGATGTAGGATCAATGTATGTGTCCATCAATGGATCAATGGATAAAGAAAATGTGGTATATGTATATATAAATATGTGTGTATGTGCACAAGCCTGTGTGTGTATATGATGGAGTACACTTCAGCCTTTAAAAAGAAAGAAATCCTCTCATTTGCAACAACATGGATGAAGGAGGACATTATGCTAAGTAAAACAAGTCAGGCATAGACAAATACCGCATTCTCTCATATGAGGAATCACGAAAAGTCAAACCATAGAAGCAGAGAATAGAATGGTGGTTGCCGGGAGGAGGGGTGGGTGGGGAATGAGGGGTTGTTGAACAGATGATACAAAGATTCATGAGAAAGGATGAATATATTCTGAAGATCTGTTGTACAGCCTAGTGACTATAGTTAATTATAAGATATTGTGTTTTTGAAAACTTTTGAGAGTAAATGTTAAGTGTTCTTACCACAAAAAATAACAAGAATATGAAGTGATGGGTAGGTTAATTAACTTCGTTTAATCATTTCACAACGTATACCTGTAACAAAACATCACATTTTATGCTGTAAATATATGTGATTTTATTTGTCATTTATACCTCAATATAGCTAGGGAAAAGTAAAAATAAGTTGAAAAATAAATTAAGCCAGACACAAAAGAAAAAAAAGGGGAATTTTGTTTCAAGAAAGCTGAAAAATCTGTGTATATAGTAGTTAATAAGTAGGATGGATAAGGAGATGAGACTTTCAGTTTTATTATTTGAATTCTTTTACTATGAACCGGCATTACTTTCAAGAGGCAATAGACGGTGAGGCACGGTGGCTCAAGCCTGTAATCCCAGCACTTTGGGAAGCTTAGGCCAGGAGTTTGAGACCAGCCTGGCCAACATGCTGAAAAATCTGTCTCTACTAAAAATACAAAAATTAGCCAGGCGTGTTGCAGTGAGCCAAGATCATGTCACTGCACTCCAGCCTGGGTGACAGAGTCCAGAGGTAGATGATCATATGGGTTCCATTTGTGATTTCATAATTTCCTATTTGTATAGCTTTGGAAAAATCATTTAATCTCTTTGATCCTCAGTTTGATTATCTGTAAAATAGTAATAATAGTAAATAATCATAATATAAACCTCAGATGGTTTATATTATATTATATTGAGGTTAGAATTATATTATCCAATGTAGGCATGGTGGCTCACGCCTGTAATCCCAGCACTTTGGGAGGCCAAGGCAAGCAGATATCACCTGAGCTCAGGGGTTCGAAACCAGCTTGTCCAACATGGTGAAACTCCCTCTACTCTAAAAACAAAAATTACCTGGTCGTGGTGACACATGCCTGTAATCCCAGCTACCAGGGAGGCTGAGGTGGGAGAATTGCTTGAATCTGGGAGGTGGAAGTTGCAGTGAGCCAAGATCGTACCATTGTCCTCCAGCCTCCATGACAAGAACAAAACTCTGTCTCCAAAAAAGAAAAAAAAAAAAATTACGTTATCCAACACTTTAAAGCACAATGTGAGAAACACTGAGAAGTTTCAATAACTGCTGATTGCTATTATTATTTTTATAATTATCATTATCTTCACTGTTTTTAAAAATATTTATAAAGTTTATATATATATCCAGATTTAAGAGCACCATTTTAATGTTTTGATAAATTTATACAAAGCTACCACAATTAAAAACAGAAAATTTGCATTACCACCAAGAAATTCGCTACTACCCTTTCTTTCAATCCCTATAGGGATACACTATTATAATATATAATATTTTGTTACAGGCACATGTTTTCTTTTCTTTTTTTTTTTCACTGTAAGAATATTTATTAGAGAATTGCTGTGGTAACGAAAACTTGAAAATCACCTATCTTGCCATCATCAGGGTACTGGCTAAATAATATACGATACACATCCATATAACAGAATATTGATGAGTCATTAAAAGAAATTAAGTGTGTATGTGTGTGTGTGTTTGTGTGTGTATATATATATATATAAAATGCCCAAAGAAAATTACAGAACAATATGGACAATATAATTCTTTTATGAAGAAGAAAATACAAATAGAAAACATTAATGTTAATATATTAAAATTAAAAGTGTTACATCTATTAGTGAAAATTATGTATGCCTTGAGTAAATCATAAGAATGAATAATAACCTTAGTAATCTTCTGTACTGTTAAAAAATTTTTTCCAACAAATGTATTTCTCTTACAATTTTTTTTATTTTTTTATTATACTTTAAATTTTAGGGTACATGTGCACAATGTGTGCAGGTTTGTTACATATGTGTACATGTGCACAATGTGTGCAGGTTTGTTACATATGTATACATGTGCCATGTTGGTGTGCTGCACCCATTCACTCGTCATTTACATTAGGTATATCTCCTAATACTATCCCTCCCCCCTCCCCCCACCCCACAACAAGCCCTGGTGTGTGATGTTCCCCTTCCTGTGTCCATATGTTCTCATTGTTCAATTCCCACTTATGAGTGAGAACATGCGGTGTTTGGTTTTTTGTCCTTGTGATAGTTTGCTGAGAAAGATGGTTTCCAGCTTCATCCATGTCCCTACAAAGGACAGAAGCATGAGTGAACTCCCATTCACAATTGCTTCAAAGAGAATAAAATACCTAGGAATCCAACTTACAAGGGATGTGAAGGACCTCTTCAAGGAGAACTACAAACCACTGCTCAACAAAATAAAAGAGGACACAAACAAATGGAAGAACATTCCATGCTCATGGGTAGGAAGAATCAATATCATGAAAATGGCCATACTGCCCAAGGTAATTTACAGATTCAATGCCATCCCCATCAAGCTACCAACGACTTTCTTCACAGAATTGGAAAAAACTATTTTAAAGTTCATATGGAACCGAAAAAGAGCCCTCATTGCCAAGTCAATCCTAAGCCAAAAGAACAAAGCTGGAGGCATCACGCTACCTGACTTCAAACTATACTACAAGGCTACAGTAACCAAAACAGCATGGTACTGGTACCAAAACAGAGATATAGACCAATGAACAGAACAGAGCCCTCAGAAATAATGCCACAGATCTACAACTATCTGATCTTTGACAAACCTGAGAAAAACAAGCAATGGGGAAAGGATTCCCTATTTAATAAATGGTGCTGGGAAAACTGGCTAGCCATATGTAGAAAGCTGAAACTGGGTCTCTTCCTTACACCTTATACAAAAATTAATTCAAGATGGATTAAAGACTTAAATGTTAGACCTAAAACCATAAAAACCCTAGAAGAAAACCTAGGCAATACCATTCAGGACATAGGCATGGGCAAGGACTTCATGTCTAAAACACCAAAAGCAATGGCAACAAAGCCAAAATTGACAAATGGGATCTAATTAAACTAAAGAGCTTCTGCACAGCAAAAGAAACTACCATCAGAGTGAACAGGCAACCTACAGAATGGGAGAAAATTTTTGCAATCTACTCATCTGACAAAGGGCTAATATCCAGAATCTACAAAGAACTCAAACAAATTTACAAGAAAAAAAAACAACAACCCCATCAACAAGTGGGCAAAGGATATGAACAGACACTTCTCAAAACAAGACATTTATGCAGCCAAAAAACACGTGAAAAAATGCTCATCATCACTGGCCATCAGAGAAATGCAAATCAAAACCACAATGAGATACCATCTCACACCAGTCAGAATGGCGATCATTAAAAAGTCAGGGAATAACAGGTGCTGAAGAGGATGTGGAGAAATAGGAACACTTTTACACTGTTGGTGGGACTGTAAACTAGTTCAACCATTGTGGAAGTCAGTGTGGCGATTCCTCAGGGATCTAGAACTAGAAATACCATTTGACCCAGCCATCCCATTACTGGGTATATACCCAAAGGATTATAAATCATGCTGCTATAAAGACACATGCATACGTATGTTTATTGTGGCACTATACACAATAGCAAAGACTTGGAACCAACCCAAATGTCCAACAATGTTAGACTGGATTAAGAAAATGTGGCCCATATACACCATGGAATACTATGTTACAGGCATATGTTTTCTAAATTCTTCTATAGAAGGGTAGTTTTGCCTATTCTTCAACTTTGTATAATGTGTGCTTTTGTTTCTGACTTTTATCTCAATATATATTTCAGATCCATCTATGTTTTTGCATGTAACTGTAGTTTCGCTTCTTTTTATCTTTAGTAGTATCATTTTACATAAATATTACCCAATGTATTCCTTATTTTATTAATTAACATTTGAGTTGTTTCCATTTTGGAACTATTATGGAGAAAGACACTATAAGCCTATTATATACACAGCTTTTGTGAATGTGCGTTTTCATTTTCTTTTCCTTACTCAGGAGTGGAGTAGAATAGCTGTGTATTTTATAGGAATGCTTTTAAAAATTGTTGCGCCATTTTTACCTTCCCACAAGCAATGTACAAGACTATCAGTTCCTCATATATTTGCCAAAAATTGCTATCAGTTTTGTTTTGTTATTTCTTATTATTTGTTTGCTTGTTTTTAGCTATTTCACTGAATATGGAATGGTGTCCCATTGTGATTTCAGTCTGCACTTCATCTGTGGACTAATTAGGTTGAGCAGTTTTTCAAGTGGTTTATGGTCACAAATATTTAGTTTTGTGATGTTTACATCTTTTGGCCATTTTTATTCGGTCGTGTTTTTTTTGGTATTGTCTCTTAGGTTTTTAAAAAACATATTCTGAATATAAGTCATTAGTGAGATACATGTATTGAAAATATATTCTCCCACTCTGCAGTATTTCTAGTTCAGTGCTATAAGTAATTATGGTATGAAGATTTAAATAGACATGTTTGTATGAACCAGTGTTTCCATTTCTCTTCAGAAAACTATCTAGCAGTAGGATTATTGTATCAGATGATAAATGTTTATTTAACCTTCCTAAGATACTGCCATGCTGTTTTCACAGTGACACTACCATTTTGCATTCCTACCAGCAAGATATAAAAGTTCCAGTTGTTCTATCTCCTTGTCAACACTTGGTTTTGTCAGTTATTTTAACTTTAGCCTAATGGTTATATATTAGTATCCCATTGTGGTTTAGATTTCCATTTTCATAAAGCCTAATTGAATATATTTTCATGTGCTCATTGCTCATTCATTTATCTTCTTTTGTGAAATGTCTCCTCAAATTATATGTTCATTTTAAATGGTACCATCTTCTTATTAAGTTGGAAGAGATTTTATGTTCTATATTCAAGACCTTTGTCAGATAATATATTTTGTAATATATTTTCTCTTAGTCAGTAGCTTGTCTTTATCTTTTCTTTAACTGTTTTTAAAATAACAAAAGGTATTTTTAATTTTTTTCATTTTTTTATTTTATAATTCATGCTTTTTTGTTGTGTTTAAGAAATTTATACTTTTTATTTTCCTTTATCATGTTTTGTCATTGTCACTGTATGGACCATGCACAGAATTTCTAATTTTATTCTTCAGTATTTTTTATACCATTGTAAATTGAGTTAATTTTTGAAATTTCTTTTGGTAATTATTCATAGCAAGTATATAAAATACAATTAATATATCTTTATTGACCTTTCATATGCAATACTCATACATTCACTGATTATTTTAGTAGCATATTTTTAGTTAACCACATTTTCCTATGTATATAGTCCTGTCATTTTCAGATAGTCCTATTTCTTCTTTTCTCATATATATAATTTTTCAGTTTCTCTATCTTGCCACTTTTCATTGGATAAAAATGATATTGTAATGTTGCTTAAAACTTTGCCTGTTTCCTGATATTAGATTAAGATATTTGAGCCTTTAATAATTAAGTATAATTTTGTATGTCTTTCAAATATCTTTGATCAGATTGTAGAAGTTTTCTTTAAATGTTCTTTCCTAAGACTTTCAATTCTAAAACAAATTAAATGAGTATTGAATTTTTGAAATGCATTTTCTGCATCTATTAAATTTATTATATATTTTACTGCTTTATTCTATTAATATGCTGAATTATAATTGATTTCTGGATGTTTAATCAGCCTTATATTTTCAGTAAAACTGTATTCAGTCATGATATGTTATCCTTTTTATATATTGATGGATATAATTAACTAAAATTTTGTTGGGGATTTTCTCACCTGAATTCACTGGGGATATCTGTAGTTTCTTTGGTTGTGATATTTTTAGGTTTGATATCACCACAAAACTGTCCTCATGATATGAGTTGGGAAATATTGCCTCCCCTTCTGCTTTCTGTAGAAGTTTCTGTATTGTTGTTATAATTTTTTTCTTAAATGCCTAATATAATTCACCAATAAAGTGATGTAAGTGTCAAGGTTTTATTTCAGGATGCCTTTTAAATTATGGATTTAATTACCTCAATAGATGTAGAACTATTCAGATTTTTCTATATTTTCTTATACCATATTCAGTAATTTGAGTCCTTCCAGAAACTTTAATTTTACCTACATCATCAAAATTTTTTGGCATAAGTTTGATCATTATGGTTCTTTATTCTCACTTAATATCTATAACATTTCTAATTTTGTACTCTCTTTTATTCAAAATTTTAGTAATTTATATCTTTCTGCTTTTTTTCTTCATCATGTTAACTAAATGGTCATCAATTGTATTGATCTTTTTAAAGGAGAAGCTTTTGGTTTCATTGAATTTTCCACATTTTTCTAGGCATTTTTTGTTTGTTTCTGCTTTTAACTTTATCACTTTCTCCTTTCTGCTTACTTTTTATTTGCTCTGCTTTTTATTGTGTAACTTAAGGTATAATGGCATATTTTTGATTTTAGACCTTCCATCTAGAGTATGCATTTAAAATTATAAATTTCTTTCTAAACTATGCATTAGCTGTATTTCATAAATTTCATATACAGAATTTTCATTATCAGTCTGTTAGAAAACTTTATTAATTTCCCTTGTAATTTTTGACCCTTCAGTTATTTTTGAAATATATTGCTTATTTTTTAAATATTGGTAGATTTTCTAGGTAATCTATTCTTATTAAATTCTAATTTAATTTCACTGTGGTCAGTGAATATATCATATTGTAAGATTTTAGTTTTTGAAATATATTAAGACCTTTTTGATGAGCCAGCATACAGTTTATCTTTATGAATTATATCTTTTTCAACCAAATATTTATCATAGAATTTCTGTGTGCAATGGCCTAAAACTGTCAACTAATTCAAGTTGTTTGAGTTACTTTCATTTTGTGTATTTTTAAGGTTTTCAGTATACCCCTAATCATTACTGAGAAAGAAATGTAGAAATCTCAATTTATAATTATAAATTTATTTATGTTTCCTCTTAGATTTCACAGGTTTGATCTATTTTATCTATTTGAAGCTCTATAATTAGGTGCATAAATGTTTTAGATTATTATCTCTTTTTATGAATTTATTTTTTATCCCTGTACCAAGTTTTTTTAATTGAACACTGTTGATATTTCTCATCCTGAAGCCAGCTTTATTTAATATTTATATATGCACTCCAACTTTCCAAAAACATTTTTTGCTATAGAGTTGAGGTCTCATCATGTTGCCTAGGCTGGTCTTGAACTCCTGGGCTCAAGCAATCCTCCCACCTTGGCCTCCCAAAGTGCTGGTATTATAGGTGTGAGCCACTGTGCCCAGCCCACTCCAACTTTCTTATGACTATTGTTTTCTATGGTATGTATTTCTTTATATTTTTCTGTCAATTCAACTGTATTCTTATTGTTAATGTGCATTATCTGTAGACAATATGTATTTAGGTCTTCTCATTTCTTCTGACAATTTCTGCATTTGATTGGAATGTTTACACTGCTGACATTTAATATAACTGAAATAGTTGGGTTTCTTTTTTATCCCATCTCTTCTTTCTTTTTTCCTCTTTTCTCACCATTTTGAAATTAAATAGGTGGTTTTTAAATTCCATTTTATTTCCAATATTAACTTATAAGCTATACCTCTTTGCTACTTTTTAAAATGCTAAGTTTTTATAGTGGCATATAGAGAGTTCATCGTGACTAGAGACATATGTATTCCTAACAGAGTTGAGAACCTTAGTCAAGCTCAGGGAATTTAAAACTGAAGAAAGGTATAATATTTACAGAGGAGCAAGTTTTGATTTTCACTGGCTTAGGAGGACCTTTCAGTGACACATATATTAAAAGTTTTGGCTACAAAGTGAAATAAATTTAGGTAAGAAATTTAGGACCTGACAGGGACACAAACAAGCAATAATAGCAGCAACAACAACAGTAACAGCAAAACTGGACAGGGTGCTGATTAGATTCTTATAAGTTCCCTAATGGCATATATTAAATACTTGAAAGGTGCCCCCAGGGAGATTGTGCATGGCCAGATAATTCTCAAAAAAAAGTATGTGATGTGTCCCTCCCATATCTTACAACTATGCTGCATCAAAACTTTTCATTTGTATCCCAGCAACTGTTCCCTGAGCTGAGGAGCCACAGCATGAAGGCAACAGACATTCGAATTTTAGAGTTCCACCAGACAGAAATAGGGAAGAGTGAGAAGGTAAAACTGCTAAAAATTTATATTTTGGATGTCCAGTTCTCTCTCTCTCTCACACACACACACACACACACACGCACACACGCACACACACACACAGGCTTTCTCCTTGGTCAAATCTCACATGCAATTCAGAATTGCAACATTAGGAACTTGGAGAGTGACACGAGTTTCATTTCTGGTATTAGATATTTTTATGATTATTTAACTCTCCCTGGTGAGAATTGGTTTTGATTAATTACTTTATGTCCTTGATGAAGGAGTGTTGGAAAACAATACCCGTTTACCCCCACTGACATAAAGCACATTAACCATGATCCTTTTTCCAGGATGTAAGCCTTATTCTTTAATTTGAGCTTCAAGTCACAAAAGTAAATCTGCTTTGTGAAGTCCTCCACTGCCCCTACATGCCAATGTATTCCATCATGTTTCTTTTAATTTTCCACCCCTGTATACATACTTCAAAGTTACAATCTTTTCTGTTCAACCTATATTCCACTCACATAGTGCCTTGCTTACTTTCTGGCAGACATAACATTGGACATATGGCCATGGAACTCATACTCTATATTCCTAATTTGTTCTTCTGCTGAAACCCTTGACTATTTCCTAATTCCCTAGACTAGCTGAAAGAAAAGCCCTAAGAATTCCTTACACATTTTCTTCTTAGACTCTTACAGAACACATACTTCTGTTCCATTACTTTATTCCCAACTGGTTTTCATTTAACCCTCCCAGACTTATTGCAACTCCTAAATAGAGAACATTTCTATGTTAGCATGGGTCTCCGAGAAGCAGATGCCAAGATGGGATAAAATATACAAAGACTTTATTAGAGGAAACCTTGTGAGAGAAAAGTGAGAAAGCAGCTGGGGAAGATCAAGAGAGCTGTCACACTGCAATGCAAGTCTGAGCCTGAGTGAAGAAGAGAGGGAGGGAAGGTTGGGTGTTAAGTTTCTACTCTGTCTTGTAGTTTAGAGCACCTTCAGCAATGCCATCAGGGAGTCCTGTAGCCAGTCAGTCAGTAGAGCAGAGATATCCCGTGTCTTACAGGACTGTGAGTACCTCAGCAGAGCATAGTCGTTGACTAGGAGCAACCTGTAGGAACCATGATTTCAGCACAAGTTTGCTGATATATTTCTGAGCCCAATACTGGGACCCTTAGTCAATGAGACTTTTGGAGTTGGAAGGCTTAGAGGCACAATTCCTAACGCCGTCTTCCACATCCTTTTCCAAAAAAGGAAAGAGATTGTGAATAAGGAGGTATACAATGTTGATACTGTTCTCTTTTCACTGAAGTCTCTGCTTGAACCATTTATCTGGTCGTAAATGGCAGATGAATACAGGCCTAGGATTAGTGATTAATCTCTATCAGGGTAAAAGGAAGTGATAGTATTTTCAGAGTAAAAGTAGAAAAATAAAATAAAGGAAAACATCATCCAAAGTATTTAAAAATGCTCCTAAAGTCTTTTCAAGCCACAAATAAATTAATGCCATATATCTGCTCTAATTAAACCTAGCTTTTCTAAAGTATCAACATTAAGATAAATAGGAACAATTATTCATTTTGTTTTGCTTAATTATGTGTCGTATGTTTGAACCCATTTTTCATTATAAATGTGCAGTGTTTCAGACACATTCTGCTTAATATAGGCTTATATGAGTAACATGGGATCCTAACCATCATTTATGACATTTATGACATATAGGGAATTAATTCCAAGTTTCAAGTGATTAATTTATAAATGAGCTTTTGGGATACAACCTGTGTGCAAATTGGATATGTCTTATATCTTTCACAAGCATGCTATGTGATCTTTGCAAAATGTTTCCATCTCTATTAATTGAGCTATAACACTCCGGAGTAGAGAAGTAAGCAATAATTATCTTTTATTTCTTTTTTCTTTTTCTAAAATTCACATCTGGGTACCCAGAAACCCCTCCCAAGGCTTCCCTCATTTTTTTTAGCCACCACCCCCAGTTTAAACTTAAACATACATGTTCTGCAGCAAAAGTTATTGTTCTTGATTGAAATCAGAAGAGTAATTAACTTTGAAGAAGGAGTACTGACTGGGAGGAGACCTAAGAGGGCTTCCTGGGATGTTGGAAATGTTCTGTATCTGTATGGGTTCATGCTTACATAGGTGTATATAAATGTAATAATCAGTTGAGCTCTCCATTTAAGATTTGTGAGGTTTATGTAATTATACTTGAATTAATTTTTTAAAAAACTTAACTGATATAAACTTAATAAGGAACTATATAGAATGATCAAAGATAATGAATAATTATTTATAGTTAGTTAAGTTTATCCCAGCTATAACATATCTATATTTTAATCAACACTATTGTCAACTTTACCCCAAGACACTCATATAGAGTGATGCTAGTGTTTACAATTTTAAGTGCTGGTGATTGATTGATTGAAGAATTTATGTTTTAAAATGTTTTTAATATTTTGATGTTTTAAAATGTTTATTTTTGCATGTTTCAAATCAGCTGACTCAGCCTGACTGAGGGTGTTGCAATACTGAATTTGTTGAAGTTCACATTGCCAGCAAAGGCAGTAGTAGTAAGTAGATCTAGAATGCAGGAAGCTGTTCGTTAAGAGTTCTAAGAGAAAAATATAGTTGAAGATTACATTGCCTCAAATTGAAAGGATTAGACAAAGAGGCATTAGATAAGATCTTATCACTTTTGAAGGTAGAAATTTATTTCAGAAGCTGATGAAAACTATTGACTTTTTCTCTTCAAAAAGGCACACATATACAGAGGCACAATTTTGCATACAATTACCAGTATATTCACAGAGCACTTATCACCCATTGATGAGCCACCTAAGGTTTTGTGGAAATCATACTAAAAATTCCTCTTCTAGACCCTTTGATATCCAAAATGTGTCAGGTACAATGATGTACAAACCAGAAGATAATGCCCACAAGAAGTTGACTAGTAATCTTAGGGATAAGACACACACATCCATGAAACTATTAGTAAATGATTGGCACAGACCACAAGAGATTATTCTGTTTTAGGATGAAAACAAAACATAATTTAGAACACTTTTTCAATAGTTTCCCTGTGTTTTGTATGGTGTACTTCTTATGTTTTTATTTTTTGTTTTATGATTTCATCAGAGGTTATTTTTCAGCATTTATATAGATTAGAATTTACATACAATGGGTACATGAGGAACAGGTTCACAGAATGCAAAGTTCCTGGTGTATAGTTAAAAATGTTTGCAATATGGGCTTGCAATATCTCAAAGTCTGTTTCTTTTTCTCCTTGTTTTCAAGTAGAATAAAAAGTGAAGAGACTATGGGATATTCTCAAAGGCCCTACAAGTAATTCAAAAGACTTTGAATAATCGAATGTTTTTCAGGTTGGTGGTCATGTAAACTAGGTTGTACCCAGAATGAAACAGGTAGAAGTGAGGGTAGAAGAATATTCACAATCACCTCTTCCTCACCTCCACAATAATTACCATTATTTTCTCTTTTCCTGTCCTCCCCCACCCAAAATATTTGCAACTAACCTGTGAGTCCCTCTTCTCTAGGAAAAAACTAAGGGCAGAATTTACACATCTTCTTTGTGAAAGCATAGAAACTACCTTATTTCTTTTATTTTTTTCATTTGGAGTGGTGGAGGGAGTGGAAAGAAGTATAGAAATTATCTGACTTTTGTCTCTATTCGAGAAAAATTTCAATCAAAAAATAAAAATTTTCAGAAATATTAAATTAAATGAGTAAACATGTATATATACACACCTACTCATTTAATGTACGTGTGTATATATACACATACAGATAGATACACATACAGATAGATACACACATAAATTTTATCTAGAAAAAAATGATTTTGATTTGGTTTATTCCAGAAATTAAAGGATAGAATATTACCAGCTGAAAATAATTTAGAACTTAACAGCCTAAGTGTGACCTAAATGCGCTGAAGAGAGCTACATTCAGCATTTTAATACTCTACTTGACATGAGAGTCTCAGTGTGTCATGAAGTAAAAAAGAGCTTACCATCTTCTGATCTATGATAAACACTTTAAAATATGTGCATAGCTTTAAAAAATTAATTAAAATGCCTTGGAAATAACAATCACTTCATTACAAGTATCACAATTTTGGACAAAAGTACAAAGTATAAAAGGCACTCTCCAAGAACCCGGACTAGCCATTCATGAAGCACAGTAACTGAAGTTATTCTGTTTGATACCCTTTTCTCTTCTTAATGCTCACCAAACACAGCCTCCCTAGGTAATATAAATATATGTGTGTATGTGTATGTACATACATATATATACAGTCCTTCCCACTAGAATAAAGGCACAGGAGGGGCAAATATTATCTTTGTCTTTTGTTGCCCTATCCTTACAGTAGCTAGCACAGATACTTGGATATAATGAATGTTCAGTTAAAATGTTCTGCATGCCTAACTTATCCCATTCTATCTTTGTCATAACAAATTACCACAAACATAATTAAAACAGCATGAATTTATTATTTCACAATTTTCTGTAAGTCAGGAGTTCAGGCACAATGTGTCATAGCTGGCTCCCTGCTCCACATTTCATAGGCCAAAATCAAGATGTTATTTTCCAGGAGCTCTGGGGATGAATCCCCTTATAAGCTCATTCATATTGTTGGTAGAATTCAGTTATTTGTGGTTGTAAGATGGAATTTCCCATATCCTTGCTGTCTCTTGCTCAGGGGTCATTTGCAGCTTCCAGAAGTCACCTGCATTCCTTAGTCCTTGACCCCTTTCCCCTATCTTCAAAGCCAGCAACAGTGAGTGGAATCCTTTTCAAATTTTGAATCTCCATGACATCCCCCTCTACCTCATATCTTCTCTGTTTTTCTATTCTTCCACATCTCTCTGACAGACTCTACTACCTTTCTCTTCTGCTTTTAAGTCCTATGTGATTGCACTGGATCTAGCAGAATAATCCAGGATAATCTTCCTTTTTTTAAGGTCAGGTAATTATTAACCTTAATTTTATTTCCAAAGCCTCTTTGCTGTAGTACCTAGATTCATGTTTGTTCAAATCACTAGGGGATGGCAATCTTAGAAACACATCTTTAGAATTCTGTCTATCATAGTCCTAAAAAAAAGGAGAATGTGTATGAATTACTCACGGTTCTTGGCTAATTGAAGAGAAGACACAATATAAACATTAGTTATGACTACTAACACAAATAAACTTTGTGTTGTGGTGGGCATGAAAGTGAGAGTGGGCAGGTAGTTATTTCCATGTGCATTTTAATCCAAACATTTTAAGGTAAGTTTCTGGCAAGTTGCCTCAAGTAGCTTGATTTGAAGAAAATGTTATGGGAATGGTTACCATATTTTAGAGCAGGTGCAACTAAGATCCCAGTGAAAACAGAAGAATATCAAGTAAAGCCAATTAACATGAGAAAAATATATTGCCCTGGAATTGCATTTCCACTGTTAACTTTTTCTATTTGTTTTTACCGATATTCACAAATAAAACAAACATTTCTTGTTTGGAAAGGAAGTTTCACTGAGAAAAACAAAGAAGAAAGGCAGAGAGACAAGAAAACTTGGAGGTTAGGTGGAATAGAATCTCCAAGAAAGAAATAAAGAAAACAGATGTGAACACGGGAACAAAAATTAGAAAAATGAATGTTGACAAAATAAAGTTAGATAACATAAACTAGGCAGAGATTTAAGAGAAAGTACAAACTGAAAAGATTGAGGCTTTTCCCTGTAGCGAAGGAATTATTTTTCTCTATTTTATACTTTGTCCATTAAAAATGTTCAAAGGGACTAGAAAAATGGTAGCCATATTTGGGTATTAGTTAATATGCTTATTTCCCTCTAGCTTTATTCTCCTCTATGCAGTTAACACTCTCATAAATAAATGGAAACATTAGTGTGGATGCTTGCAATTTGGAGCTATTCTCCAAATACTTGTGACTAGCACAGAGTTATGAGTCCCCTAGATAAGAAACTTGATTTAGGTATTGAGATAAAAAAAAAAAAAACTGTTTTACAGAGACTGAAGCATATGAGGTACAATAGATTTCATTGCTAACTTTTCATTTCAAGACTGCATTTGCATCTTCTCAATCTTTGGTTTACCTGCAGCAATTTCTTTCCAATAGCTGTCTCCTAATTTCCCTTGGTAACTCCCCAAATGCCCTACATATTGCCCCATATCTGAAGCTAATATCATACCAATGCATTCTTAGAATTTGAATTGCTACACAGACATTCTTTGGAGACATTCCTAATGAGTTTATTATCAATGTTCTTCCTTCATATTCCCCTTGTGGGCTTTTACTGGCTTCACCCATAAATGTGATTCTTACAACAAATTCATCTTTAAGAGAATCTCGTATCTATCCTTTTCACTGATTTTGCACTACCTTTCTCCTCTTCCTTTTGTTTGGTGGATTTTATATATTTCTTTATCTTCAGCCACCTTTAAAGCAACAGACAAAAATGAGCACCTGGAGCTACAGTGAACATTGCTGTTTTTTGGGACTGGATTGTCACTGAAAAATTCAATGTCAGTCTGTATAGGTGTGACTAAGCGGACTGATGCCTATTTAAAGTCAACCTACTTCTCCTGGCATTCTCAGAACAGCCCCCACTTACTCAGTAGCCACCAAAACAAAGGTTTAATGACAGTTTCCAACATTTGTAGACAGAAAACTGTTCAGAATTGTGACGTGAAATCCTTGTAAGTGGTACTTCTTGCATATTTCTCTTTAAAAAGAAAGTTTGGTTTTCAGTAGGGGAAAGATGTTAACCACTCTAGATAGCTTAAGACCAAGAAACACCATTCTTCTTTCTTATTTCAATGATTACCTTGACCCCTAATTCATTACTCAGTCACAAATTTAAAGTCTATTATGATCCAGACACATTCAAACATCTTTCAAAACCCATCTGTTCCTTTGCTGAGTATTTTTTCCTATTAATTTTTACACACCAAATGTAATAGCCATTTTAAAATTGATTTACAACTTTGCATTTGATTTTAGCAGTATTTTATTTTTGTTTGTTTATTGTTGGCACTTAAAGATTATTATTCTCTGGCTAAAAAATTTGACTTCCCGTTTATAACAGAAAAAAAAAATTTCCTTCTTGGTCCAGCTTTCATAGCCTCACAAAATTTGTATATATCCTGCTTCTCCAGGCACGAGGGAACCATCTTTCTCCAAAATATTCTGTTAAAATCAATGTGCTTCATTCAGTGAAGGATCATTTTAAGAAACATTACATCTTCAGTGCTAGGCAGTAATAATGTGAAGAAGCTCATTATCAGGATAGTACTGGTTCACTCTCTAATTGGGCTGGCTTTTTCTAAGGACATTTGTAATCATTATTTTTTATCTTTTTAATTAATAGAATTCATTTTAAAAAGAAGTTTTAATCTTATAGAAAAACAGAGAAGAAAGTACAGAAAGTTCCTATATATCTCTTCATATCTGCTGGCCCCCTTTAGCTCTCCGGCTTTCATTTTGTCAATCCTGTCTTAGATCATTCTGATCTATACTTACTTTGTACTTTTAAAATAAATGTGGCTCTCAGAAACAACTTATAAAAACTGCCCATATTAGGAAGTTCTGGCCAGGGCAATTAGGCAGGAGAAGGAAATAAAGGGTATTCAATTAGAAAAAGAGGAAGTCAAATTGTCCCTGTTTGCAGATGACATGATTGTATATCTAGAAAACCCCATTGTCTCAGCCCAAAATCTCCTCAAGCTGATAAGCAACTTCAGCAAAGTCTCAGGATACAAAATCAATGTACAAAAATCACAAGCATTTTTATACACCAATAACAGACAAACAGAGAGCCAAATCATGAGTGAACTCCCATTCACAATTGCTTCAAAAAGAATAAAATACCTAGGAATCCAACTTACAAGGGACGTGAAGGACCTCTTCAAGGAGAACTACAAACCACTGGTCAATGAAATAAAAGAGGATACAAAGAAATGGAAGAACATTCCATGCTCATGGGTAGGAAGAATCAATATCATGAATATGGTCATACCACCCAAGGTAATTTATAGATTCAAGGCCATCCCCATCAAGCTACCAATGACTTTCTTCACATAATTGGAAAAAACTACTTTAAAGTTCATATGGAACCAAAAAAGAGCACGCATTGCCAATTCAATCCTAAGCCAAAAGAACAAAGCTGGAGGCATCACGCTACCTGACTTCAAACTATACCACAAGGCTACGGTAACCAAAACAGCATGGTACTGGTACCAAAACAGAGATATAGATCAATGGAACAGAACAGAGCCCTCAGAAATAATGCCGCATATCTACAACTATCTGATCTTTGACAAACCTGACAAAAACAAGCAATGGGGAAAGGATTCCCTATTTAATAAATGGTGCTGGGAAAACTGGCTAGCCATATGTAGAAAGTTGAAACTGGATCCCTTCTTTACACCAAGAATTAATTCAAAATGGATTAAAGACTTAAACGTTAGACCTAAAACCATAAAAACCCTAGAAGAAAACCTAGGCATTACCATTCAGGACATAGGCATGGGCAAGGTCTTCATATCTAAAACACGTAAAGCAATGGCAACAAAAGCCAAAATTGACAAATGGGTTCTAATTAAACTAAAGAGCTTCTGCACAGCAAAAGAAACTACCATCAGAGTGAACAGGCAACCTACAAAATGGGAGAAAATTTTCGCAACCTACTCATCTGAGAAAGGGCTAATATCCAGAATCTACAATGAACTCAAACAAATTTACAAGAAAAAAACAAACAACCCCATCAAAAAGTGGGCGAAGGACATGAACAGACACTTCTCAAAAGAAGACATTTATGCAGCCAAAAGACACATGAAAAAATGCTCACCATCACTGGCCATCAGAGAAATGCAAATCAAAACCACAATGAGATACCATCTCACACCAGTTACAATGGCAATCATTAAAAAGTCAGGGAACAACAGGTGCTGGAGAGGATGTGGAGAAATAGGAACACTTTTACACTGTTGGTGGGACTGTAAACTAGTTCAACCATTGTGGAAGTCAGTGTGGCGATTCCTCAGGGATCTAGAACTAGAAATACCATTTGACCCAGCCATCCCATTACTGGGTATATACCCAAAGGACTATAAATCATGCTGCTATAAAGACACATGCACACGTATGTTTATTGCGGCACTATTCACAATAGCAAAGACTTGGAACCAACCCAAATGTCCAACAATGATAGACTGGATTAAGAAAATGTTGCACATATACACCATGGAATAATATGCAGCCATAAAAAATGATGAGTTCATGTCCTTTGTAGGGACATGGATGAAATTGGAAATCATCATTCTCAGTAAACTATCGCAAGGACAAAAAAACCAAACACCGCATATTCTCACTCATAGGTGGGAATTGAACAATGAGAACACATGGACACAGGAAGGGGAACATCACACTCTGGGGTCTGTTGTGGGGTGGGGGGTTGGGGAGGGATAGCATTAGGAGATATACCTAATGCTAAATGACGAGTTAATGGGTGCAGCACACCAGCATGGCACATGTATACATATGTAACTAACCTGAATATTGTGCACATGTACCCTAAAACTTAAAGTATAATAATAATAAAATAAAATAAAATAAAAAATTGCCCATATTAATTCCTACATAAGGATATCCAGTTTTCACAACACAATTTCTTGAAGGTGCTGTCCTTTCTCCATTGTGTGTTCTTAGTATCTTTGTTGAAGATCAATTGACTATAAATGTATAGATATATTTCTGGATTCTGTATTCTGTTCCACTGATCCATATGTCCTTTTTTATACCAGTACCATGCTGTTTTAATTATTATACTTTTGTAGTAAATTTAGAGGTCAGGTAGTGTGATGCTTTCAGCTTTGGTGGTTTTTTTTTCTTCTTTGTCTGTGAAAAATGTCATTGGAATTTTGATAAGGGTTGACAAAATCTGTAGGGCAATTTGGGTAGTATGGACATTTGAACAACAATAATACTTCAAATTTTTGGACATGGAATATCTTTCTATTTATTTGTGACTTCTTCAATTTATTTCATCACTGTTTTATAGTTTTCAGGGTACAGCTCTTTTACTTTCTTGGTTAAATTTATTACTAAGTATCTTTAATGCTACTGAACATGGGATTTTTAAAAAATATTTTACACCATTGTCTTAGTTTATTCGTACTGTTATAACAAAATAACCTAGACTGTAATTTATAAAAACAAAAATGTATTTCTTACAGTTCTGGAGTCTGGGAAGTTCAAGATCAAGGTGCCAGCAGATTCAGTGTCTGATGAGGGAAACTCTCTGCTTCCAATATGGTGCCTCCTTTCTGCATCCTCACAGAGCAGAAGGTGGAAGGACAAAAAGGGCCTACCTACTTCTCTACAGAACTTTTATACACCCTAATACCTCCTAAAGTTCCCACCTTTAAGTACTATCATGCTGGGTTTTAGGTTTCAACATACAAATTCTGGGGGGACACATTCTGAGCATAGCAACTATACACAAAAATCAACTCAAAATTCTATCTATTAAAGGTTGTGTGTTGTTGTTGTTGTTGTTGTTGTTGTTGTTGTTGTTGAGACAGAATCTTGCTCTGTTGCCCAGGCTGGAGTGCTGTGATGTGATCTTGGCTCGCTTCAGCCTCCTCCTCCCAGGTTCAAGCAATTCTCCTGCCTCAGCCTCCCAAGTAGCTGGGACTACAGGTATGTGCCACCATGCTTAGCTAATTATTGTATTTTTAGTAGAGACAGAGTTTCACCATGTTGGCCAGGCTGGTCTTGAACTCCTGCCCACAGGTGATCCACACACCTTGACCTCCCAAATTGCTGAGATTACAGACATGAGCCACCATGCCTGGCCTATTAAAGGTTTAAATGTAAGATATAAAACTGCAAAACTGCTAGAAGAAAACATGGGGAAAAAACCCTCCTGAAATTGTTCTAGGCAATAAGTTTTTGTATATGACTCCAAAAACACAGGGATAGATAGCAAAAACAGACAAATGGGATTTCATCCAACTGAAAAGTTTCTGCACGGAAAAGGAAACAACAGAGTGAAGAGACAACCTACAGAATGGGGGAATATATTTGCAAACCCTACATCTCATAAGGGGGGGCGGTAATATCCAAAATACGTAAGGAACTCAAACAACTCAATAGTGAAAAATCAAGGGCAAAAAACCTGAATAGACATTTCTCAAAAAAAAAAAATAAAAAGGTCTACAAATAGTGAACAAATATACTGAAAAATGCTCAACATTACCAGTCATCAGGGAAATGCAAGTCAAAACTGCAAGGAGATATTGTCTCATGCTTGTTAGGATGGCGGTTATCAGAAAAAGGGAGAAATGTCAGCAAGGGTGTGAAGCAAAGGAAACCTTTGTAGACTGTTGGTAGAAATGTAAATTGGTGTAGTCATTATGGAAAACAGTATGGTGGTTTCTCAAAAATTAAAAACAGAACAATCATATGAAACAGCAATCCCACTTCTGGGTATATTTTCAAAGGAAATAAAGCAAGAATGTTGAAAAGATATCTGCATTCTCATGTTTATTGCTGCATTATTCACAATAGCAAAGATAAATAATCAACCTAAGTATCCACCAACAGATGAATGTATATAGAGAAATATATATATATATGTATATGTATATATGTATATATGTATATGTATATATGTATATATATGTGTGTGTATATATATATACACAATGAAATATTATTCAGCCTTAAAAGTGGCTGTCATTTGCAACATGATTGAATTTGAAGGAAATTATGCTAAGTGAAATCAGACAGGCACAGGAAGATAAATGCTGCATGGTCTTACTTATATGTGGAATCTAAAAGTAAAACCCATAGAAGTATAAAGTAAAATGCTAGTTCCTAGGGCAGGATAGGGGAAAACAGGGAAGTATTAGTCAAAAGTAAAGTCATGGTTTTATACAAGAAACAGTTCTAGAGGTTCTGCTGTACGACACAGTGACTATAATTAACAGTACTGTTTCATATACTTAAAATTTTGCTAAAAGGTTAGATCTTATGTTAAAAGTGTAATTATCATAAAACAATAATAATGATAACTAAAAGGATGGGAGAATACAGTGATGGATATATTTATGACATAGATTGTGGTGATAGTTTCATTGTTATAGTTATCTTGAAATTCAAGCTGTATACATTAAATATGTATAGCTTTTTGTATGTCAATCATACCACAAAAGTGGTTTTAAAAGTGATTATACTTAATGCTTTGTGAAAAACTCATTAAAAGATAACAAACTTTGGATTTTTCTCCTTAACACTTGGAGTGTGGTGCTACAACAGTTCTTGCATTGGTAGGCCTAAATGCTATACTTTCTTTAGGTGCAGTTAATGGAATTTAAGCAGCTAATCAAAAAAATCATCCAATAATACTGTTTTTATTGGGGTATTTTTTAATTTTGAAAATTTGGATCTTTATTAACACAACTGTGCTATTTCATGTGTTCTGAGATGCAGAAAATGGGCACCAAGAAGGAAATAGGAAAGCGAGAGATTTATTGGAGGTGATTGAACATCTTTAAAGGATAAAGAAGGGGTGAAGCAGGCTTGGAGAGAGCCCAGACAATAATGCAAGTCTGACATCTGTGAGTAAAGGAGAGAGAAGAAAGAGTTGTAAAGAAATGCCATTAAACCACAATGTTAGGCTGACAGGGAGTCCTCAAGCTAAAGTTACTTGTTAAAGAAATTGCACATGGAGCAGAATAGCCCTATTTCTGCTTTTTAGCCAACCTTAGTTATCGGCTGCAAGCACCTCAAAGGAAATGTCCATGGTGGACTTGAAAGTCTAGCAGCTAAAGGCTGTTCATCAGCTATGCAACCCACAGCAGGTTTATTTAAAGGTAAAACGCAGTGGGAAACCCTCACGGTTACCACAGTAGTTCAACAAAAAACCTCAAATAGCATATTTATTCAAAGGACAGATATAGCAAAACACAAATATAATATTTTAGGTATTATTATCTGACTTCTCGATAATCTTTAATTTTCCTTTTTACTCTTTAACTCCACCCTACTTTTCTGCCAGGGTTTATTAGAACGGAGTCATTCTATCTGAAGTTTCTTATGACTATTAGGTTTATTACATTCATATGGTAAAATCAAATGTAACATATCTCAGGTGTGGTAGTAATAAGATAAAATATATACTGATTTATGCAAGCAATAATCTGTATATCTGGAAAAGTTACATGTAAAAACAGTTTTAAATTAAAATACTTTTGCCTCAGAATTTTTTTATTTTAAATTTTTATGGGTACAAAGTAGATATAAGAGGTATTTTGATACAGTCATACAATGCATAATAATCATGTCAGAGTAAATGGAACATCCCTCCCCTCAAGTATTTATCCTTTCTTTGTGTTACAAACAATTCAGTTTTACTCTTTTAGTTACTTTAAAATGTGCAATAAATTGTTGCTGACTGTAATCACCCTGTTTTGCTATCAAATGCTATATCTTATTCATCCTATATTTTTGTAACCATTAACCATCCCACTTCCCCACTGCTTCCCACTACCCTTCCCAGCCTCTGGTAACCATCATTCTACTCTCTATCTCCATGAGTTCAATTGTTTTAATTTGTAGCAAACACAAATAAGTGAAAATATGCAAAGCATGTCTTTCTCTGCCTGGCTTATTTCACTTAACCCAATTACCTCCAGTTCTAGCTATGTTGTTGCAAATGACAGGGTCACATTTTTTTGTGATTGAATAGGACTCCATTGTGTATAAGTATCACATTTTCTTTATCCAATTATCTGTTGATGGATACAGGTTGCTTCCAAATCTTGGCTATTTTGAATAGTATGGAATAAACGTGGGAGTGCAAGACATCTCTTTGATATACTGATTATCTTTCTTTTGGGTATATGCTCAGCAGTGGGTTATCTGGATCATATGGTTGCTAAATTTTTAGATTCTAAGGAAGCTCTAAACTGTTCTATATTGTAGTTGTACTAATTTACATTCCCACCAACAGTGTATGAGGGTTCCCTTTTCTTCACATCCTTATCACCATTTGTTATTGTCTGACTTTTTTATAAGCCATTTTAACTGAGGTAACATCATACCTCATTACAGTTTTGACTTCCATTTCTCTGATGATCAATGATGTTGGGCATCTTTTCACACAGCTGTTTGCCACTGAATGTCTTCTGAGAAATGTCTATTAAAATCTTTAGCCCATTTTTAAATTGGATTATTAGATGTTTTCCTATAAGGTTGTTTGAGCTCCTTATTTATTAATCCCTTGTCAGATGGATAGTTTGCAAATACTTTCTACCATTCTGTGGGTTGTTCTTTGCTTTGCTGTGCAGAAGCTTTATAAACTGATGTGATCCTATTTGTCCATTATTGCTTTGGTGATCTGTGCTTGTAGGGTATTACCCAAGAAATATTTTCCCAGTGCAATGTTTTCCCAGTAGAGAAACACTGGAGAGTCTTCCCAATGTTTTCTTGTAGTAGTTTCATAGTTTGAGGTCTCAGATTTAAGTCTTTAATCCATTTTGATTTGATTTTTGTACATGGCAAGAGATAGGGGTCTAGGATTCTTAATTCCTCTGAATATGGTCATCCAGTTTTCCCAGCACCACTTACTGAAGAGTCTGTTATTTCACCAATGTATGTTCTTGACACCATTGTCGAACATCAGTTTACTATAGATGTATGGAATCGTTTCTGGGTTCTCTATTCTGCTATATTGATGTATGTGTCTGTTTTATGCCACTGCCATGCTGTTTTGGTTACTTATAGCTCTGTAGTATAATTTGAAGTTGGGTAATGTGATTCCTCTCCTTTTGTTCATTTTGCTTAGGATAGCTTTGGGTATTCTGGGTCTTTTGTGGTTCCCTGTAAATTTTAGGATTTTTTTTTCTGTTTCTGTGAGGAATGTCATTGGTATTTTGATAGAGATTGCATTGAATCTGTAGATTACTTTGGGAAGTATGAAAATTTTAACAATATTGATTCTGCAATCCATAAACATAAAATATCTTCCATTTCTTTGTGTCATCTTCGATTTCTTACAGCAATGTTTTATAGTTTTCATTGCAGAGACCTTTCATTTCTTTAGACAAGTTTATTTCCAGGTATTTAATTTTATTTGTAGCCACTGTAAATGGAATTAATTTATTGATTTCTTTTCAGATTGTTTGATATTGGCATATAAAAAGGTTATTGACTTTTGCATGTTGATTTTATATCCTGCAACGTTACTGAATTTATCAGTTCTAGCAGTGTTTTGGTGGATTCTTTAGGTTTTTCCAAACATAAGACTATATCATCTGCAAACAAAAATAATTTGCCCTCTTTCTTTCCAATTTAGATGCCCTTTATTTCATTCTCTTATCTGACTAATCTAGCTAGGACTTCCAGTACTATGTTGAATAACAGTGGTAAAATTGCACTTCCTTGCCTTATTCCCAATCTGAGAGAAAAGGCTTTCAGTTTTTCCTCATTTAGTCTGACAGTAGCTGTGGGTCTGTCATTTGTGGTTTTTATTATGTTGAGGTATGCTCCCTCTATACCCTGGGTTTTGAAAGTTTTTATCATGAAGGGATGTTGAATTTTATCAAATGCTTTTTCAGCATTAATTGAAATGACCATATTTTTTGTCCTTCATTCTGTTGATGATGTATCACATTGCTTTGCACTTGTCAAATCATCCTTGTATCCCTGGGATGAATCTCACATGGTCATGATAAATTGTCTTTTTAATGTGTTGTTGAATTCAGTTTGCTAGTATTTTGTTGAGAGCAGTTGCATCAATGTTCATCAGGGATATTGACCTGTAGTTTTATTTTTTTGATGTGTCTTTGACTGATTTTGTTATCCAGGTAATACTGGTCCTGTAGAAGGAATTTGGAAGTATTCCTCTCACTCTGTTTTTTGAAATAGTTTGAGTAGAATTTGTATTAGTTCTTCTTTAAATGTTTCATAAACGTCAGCAGTGAAGACTTTGGGTCCTGGGGTTTTCTTTGATGGGAGATTTTTGCCACAGCTTCAATCTCATTACTTGCTATTGATCTGTTCTTGTTTAAATTTCTTCATGGTTCGATCTTGGTAAGTTTCATGTGTCTAGGAATTTATTCATTATGTCTAGGTTTTCCAATATATCGGTATACAGCTGCTTATAGTAGCCTCTAATGATAATTTGAATTTATGTGGTATTAGTTGTAATGTACCATTTTCCATCTCTGATTTTATTTATTTGGGTCTTTTATCCTTTTTGCCTAGTTGTCAATTTTGTTTATTTTTTTCAAATTACCAATTTTTAATTTTGTTGATTTTTTTGATATTATTTTCTTTGTTTTAATTTCATTTGTTTCTGCTCTGATATTTATTATTATTATTTTCATCTACTAATTTTGGCTTTGGTTTGCTCTTGTTTTTCTGGTTCTTTAAGATACATCAGCAGGTTGTTTATTGTGAAGTTTTCTACATTTTTGATGTAGGAATTTATTGCTACAAACTTTCTTCTTAGTACTGCTTTCCCTGTGTCCCATAGGTTTTAATATGTTGTGTTTTCATTTTCATATGTTTCCATTTTTTTCATTTTTTCTTAATTTATTCATTGACCCACTGGTCATTCAGGGGCATATTATTTAATTTCCATGTGTTTGCATAACTTTGAAAGTTCCTCATTATTGATTTCCAATTTTGTTCTATTGTGGTCAGAGAATATTCTTGGTGAGACTTCGTTTTTTATTGTTTTAATGTTTTAAGACTTGTTTTGTGGCCAGTATATACTCTATACTTGAGAATGATTAATTTGCTGAGTAGAAGAATTTGTATTCTGCAGCCATTGGATCAAATATATGTAAATATCTATTAGGTCCATTTATAGTGTAGATTAAATCTGATGTTTCTTTGTTGATTTTCTGTCTGGATGATCTGCCCAGTGCTGTAAGTCAGGTGTTAACATCTCCAAATATTTTTGTATTGGGTTCTCTCTCTCTCTCTCTCTTTTTAAAAAGAAATCACTTTATATTATTTTATTTTGTTGAGACAAGGTCTTACTCCATCATTCAGGCTTGAGTGTAGTGACACAAACATGATTCAATAGAGTTTTAACATCCTTGGCACAAGCAATCATTCAATCTAAGCCTCCCGAGAAGCTGAGACTACAAGCATGTGCCACCAGGCTAGTTTTTAAAAATTTTTGTAGACACGGGTCTTGCCATGTTGCCCAGGTTGGTCTTGAACTCCTGGGCTCAAGCAATCTTCCCAACTCAGCCTCCGAAAGTGTTGGGATTACAAGCATGAGACACCATACTTGGCCTATCTCACTCTTTAGCTCTAAGAACATTTGCTCTATATATCTGTCTACTTCAGTGTTGGGTGTATCCATATTTATGATTACTATATAATTACTGGTTAAATTGATATATTTATCATTATATAATAGCCTCTTTGTCTCTTTTTGTAGTTTACAGTTTTTGTCTTGAAATCTATTTTGTCTAATGTAAGTATAGCTACCTCTGCTCTTTTTGGTTTCCATTTGTATGGAATATCTTTCTATCACTTTATTTTCAGTCTATGTATGTATGTCTTTATAAGTGAAGTGTGTTTCTGTCAGCAAGAGATCAATTGGGTCTTCTTTTTTTTTTTTTTTTTTTAATCCATTCAGCTACTCTATGTCTTTTGATTGAAGAGTTTAGTCCATTTACATTCAATGTTATTAATGATTAGTAAGAACTTACTCCTGCCATTTTGTTATTTGTTTTCTGGTTGTTTTGTGGTTTTCTCTTCCTTCTGTCCTTACTTCCTATCTTCCTTTAGTGAACATAATTTTCTTAGGTGGTATGTTTTAATTTTTTGCCTTTCTTTTTTTTTTTTTTTTTTTTTTGAGACGGAGTCTTGCTCTGTCGCCCAGGCTGGAGTGCAGTGGCAAGATCTCGGCTCACTGCAAGCTCCACCTCCCGGGTTCACGCCATTCTCCTGCCTCAGCCTCCCAAGTAGCTGGGACTACAGGCGCCTGCCACCACGCCCGGCTAATTTTTTGTATTTTTAGTAGAGACAGGGTTTCACCATGTCAGTCAGGATGGTCTCGATCTCCTGACCTCGTGATCCACCCACCTTGGCCCCCCAAAGTGCTGGGATTACAGGCGTGATTGCCTTTCATTTTTTGTGTGTTTTTTTATTTGAAGTTACTATGAAGCTTGCAAATACTATCTTATTACCCATTTTATATATATATTATATTTATATATAATATATATTATATATATGATATTATATATTATATAATATATATAGAGAGAGACAGAGTTTCACTCTTGTTGATCAGGCTGGAGTGCAATGGCACAATCTCGGTTCACCACAACCTCCGCCTCCCAGGTTCAAGGGATTCTCCTGCCTCAGCCTCCCAAGAAGCTGGGATTACAGGCATGTGCCACCACACCCGGCTAATTTTGTATTTTTAGTAGAGATGGGGTTTCTCCATGTCAGTCAGGCTGGTCTCTAACTCCTGACCTCTGGTGAGCTTCCCACCTCAGCCTCCCAAAGTGCTGGGATTACAGGCATGAACCACCGCACCCGGCCATTACCCATTATTACAAACTGATGACAGCTTTACATTGATTGCACAAACAAATTAACAAACAAGCAAGGAGAAAACTAATAAAAACTCTACACTTTAATTCCTTCTCCACTTTTTAACTTTTTATTATTTCTATTTATATATTATCATACTATGTGTTGTAAAGTTGTTGTAGTTATTATTTTTTATCAGTTAATTTTTTAGTCTTTCTATTCAAGATATGAGTAGTTTACACACCACAATTGCAGTATTATGATATTCTGCATTTTTCTCTACAGTTACCAAAGCCAGGAGATTTTGTACCTTCAGATAATTTCTTATTACTCATTAATGTCCTTTCTTTCAGATTGAAGAACCCACTTTAGCATTTCCTGCAGGACAGATCTAATGTTGACACAATGCCTCAGCTTTTTTGTCTAAGAAAGTATTTTTTTCTCCTTTATGTTTGTAAGATATTTTCACTGGATATACTATTCTAGGATATAAAAAAAATTCTGCTTCAGCACTTTTAATATGTCATGTCACTCTTTCCCAGCCTGTGAGGTTTCCCCTGAGAAGTCTGCTGCCACATGTATTGAAGCTCCTTTATTTGTTATTTGCTACTTTTCTCTTTCTGTTTTTAGGATCATTTCATTATCCTTGTCTTTGAGAGTCTTATTATTAAATGTCTTGAGGTAGTATTCTTTGGGTTAAATCTGCTTGGTATTCTATAACCTCCTTGTAATTGAATATTGACACGTTTCCATAGGTGTGGGAAGTTATCTGCTATTATCCCTTTGAATAAGTTTCTACCCTGATGTCTTTCTCTACCTCTGCTTTAAGGGCAGTAACTCTTGGATTTGTGTTTTTGAGGCTATTTTCTAACTTGTAAAAATGTGCTTCATTTTTTTTCTTTGTTCTTTTGTCTCCTCGGTGATTTTCATATAGCCTGTCTTTATACTCACTAATTATTTCACCTACTTGCTCAATTTCTGCTGTTAAGAGACTCTGATGCATTCTTTAGTATGTCATACGCATTTTTCAACTCCAGAATTTCTGCTTTTTTTAAAATAATTTCAATCTCTTTGTTAAATCTATCTCTGATAGGATTCTGAATTCCTTTTGTGTTATCTTGGATTTTATTGAGCTCCCTCAAAACAGTTATTTTTAATTCTCTGTCTGAAAGGTTACTTACCTATGTCTCTCCAGGACTGGTCACTGGTTCCTTACTTAGTTCATTTGGTGAGGCCATGATTTCCCAGATGGTCCTGATGCTTTTAGATCTCCATCAGTGCCTGGGCATTGAAGAGTTAGGTATTTACTGTAGTCTTCACAGTCTGAATTCATTTTTACCAATCCTCCTTGGGAAAAGTTTTCAGGTATTTGTGGGGACTTGGATGTTTTGATGTAAGTATTTGGTCACTGCAGCCATATCTGCTTTAGGTGGCACTTCAAACTCTATAATTCTGTGGCTCTTGAAGACTTGTAGAGGTACTGCTTTGGGGTCTTGGGTAAGATCCAGGAGAATTCTCTAGATTAACAGGTAGAGACCCTTGTTCTCTTCCCTTACTTCCCCTAAACAAAAGAAATCTCTCTCTCTCTCTCTCTCTCTCCGTACTGAGCTGCCTAGAGCTTGGGTAAGGGTGACACAAGCACCCTTGTGGCCAACACCAGTGGAACTGCACTGGGTCAAACCTGAAACCAGCACAGTACTAGGTTTCATCCAAGCCCTGCAGTGACCACTACCTGTCTACTCATTATGTCTCCTCAAGGCTCAAGGAGTCTACAATCAGAAGGTAGCAATACCAGCCAGGCCTGTTTCCCTCCCTTCAGGGTGGCAAGTTACCCCAGCCCCAAGCAGGTCTGGAGGTGCTGTCTGGGAGCCAGGGCCTAGAGTCAGAAACCTTAGGAATATGCCTGTTGCTTTTTTCTACTGTGGCTGACCTGACACTTAAGCCACAAGAGAAAGTCCTTCCTACTTCCCTCTCCTTTCCTCAAGCAAGTGATTCTTTCTTAATGATCATCACCATCACCCTGGGTCCACTGTGAGTACTGCCTGGCTACCCCTGATATTCACTCAAAAATCAGGAGCTCTTCAGTTAACTCGTGTGAGTGCTGCCATTTGTGAGTCTCTCCCTTAAGGACAGTGGGCTTCTCTTTGGCTAAGAACAGGTCCCAAAATGCCATGCAGGAGCCAAGACCTGGAATCTGTGATCCCAGGTGGCTGTTTGGTGCTCTACACTACTGTGGCTGAGCTGGTACCCAAGCTGCAAGACAAAGTCCCTGTTACTTTTCCCTCTGCTTTCCTCAAAAAGAAGGTCTCTCCCCATAGATGCTACAGCTGGAAATGTGTAGGTCACATCTGAAGCCTGTATGGCTCTGAGTCTTACTCAGGACTCATGACAAGTACTGCTTGGCTACCACTGATTATTCTGCATCCAGGGGCTCTTTCGTTAGCAGGTGATGAATTCTGCCTTGACTGGGTCCTTCCCTTCAAGGCAGAGGAGTTCACTTCTGGTGTATCTAGAAATGTTGTGTAGGAGCTAGGGCCTGGAATGGGGGCTTCAGGACTCTGCTTGGTGCCCTATTCTATTGTGGTTAAGCTGGTATCCCAGTTGCAAGACAAAATTCTATTTACTCTCTTCTCTCCTCAGTCAGAGGGAAGGTGACTCTTCCAGAGCTATGAGTTTCATTGCCTGGGATTGGGGGAGGGTCGATGCAAGCACTCCTTGGTTATCCCAGCTGGTGTCTCACTAGGTCACGTGCACCGCAAGTCCACTGGCTCTGAGCCCAGCACAGCATAACGACTTGCCCAGGAATTGTAGTCCTTGTGGCCTAGATTGCCTTTCAAGTTTATGTAGGACCCCAGAGTTATTTGGCCTACCCTGGTGGGGATTCTGGAACTCAGGTTCTGACCGCTGGGTTGGATGATTTGCCTCTAGCTAGATCTGATCTATATGCTCTTTCTGTGGCTGCCAGCCAAGTTCTGCCCCATGTTGCTTTCAGCTGTCACAGGCAGCACTGAGTTCCAATACAAAGTCCCATAATCACTATGCTCTCCCTCCCCTAAGCACACAGATTCTCTCTCCGTGCCACATGGCTGCTGCCAGAGAATGAGGGAGGGGTGGGGCAGGCGATTAAAGACTGTCTTTCCCATCCTCTTTATTGCCTCTTTCTTTAATATGATGTTAAAACCAAGTACCATGATCAATCACCTGATTTTGGGTTCTTAGGAAGGTGCTTTTTGTGTGGCTAATTGCCCAACTTGGTGTTCCTGCAGAGGGTGAAGGAACAATCACTGGAGGATTCTATTTGGCTATCTTGCTCTGCCTCCTTTATAAAATCTATTTTAAATATCATTCGAGAAAATGCTTTATATAAATAGAACATATAAAATGTATTTTATTAAGTAAGAACTATTTTCATAAAATAAATACTTTCCCACTGCACTGTCATTTGTAATCAGAGGTTGCAATTAGTTGTATTCTCTTTTCTGTGTGCCAATATACTTTAGTCATTTGAAAAATATTCAATTAATAGGTATTCAATATTCAACTAATATTGAATACCTATTATTCAACTAATATTGAATACCTATGATGTGCCAAGTATTCATTTATTTAGGTTAATAAGGCAATATTAAACACACACACACAGACACAGACCCACACACACAAACATGCAAATGAAAATGAAACCAAAAATAACCAACAGTTCCTGTCTTCGAAAGGCTTATGGTCTCTTTTCCTCTAGTTTATGCCTATTTTTGCCCATTAAATTCCTATCTGTTAAGGAAAATACTGTGGCTAACACCCTCTGCAGCTTTTCTCATTTCATTCACCATAAATATGAAACTCTACCTTGAACCCATACCTTATTTAAACAAGAAGTATCAAAGAGAGTACTGCAGATGTTTGCCATATTTTCTGGCTGATCCAAATATTTTGTAAAATATTAATATATTTAGATAATGCCTAATATTACAAATTCTTCCTCTTCAAAATAGGACATGGAAAAACTTACCTCACCAGGCTACTTTGTAGTTAAAGCACAGGTAGATAATCTGTGTTCCACCCATGAGACTTAACCGTCATTAAGACCAAAGTGAACTTGAGGAAGTAAGCTCTCCATGAAACCTCTTTTGCTAGAAAATGTAGCAGAGATGTCTGGCTTTGTGGTCTGGCAATATTGCAAGCTTCATTTCCTGAAATAGGAAAAACACTGGTGTGATTATGGCAACAATTTCTTAATAGCTTGAGGAGGCAATGGATACCCCCTCAGCATTTTTATACTCAGCCCATTCTTCAATTGGTTTAGGTCATTATTATTCCTAGAAGCTTGTCTGGCAGTTCTTTATCTAGCTCTCCAAATACTCTGATAGCTGCCTAACATGGTTTTATAACATTTTTAGTTAAATCGATCACTATTGGATTGTATTCACTGAAGGTAGAACTCAGTCTAGAACAGATTCACTGAAGATGTCTCCACCTTACTTGTACCATGCTTTGAAACTTTTTGTCTATTTTTATTCCTGTGTGTTTTCCCAAGATTCGTATTGTTTATCTCCTAAAACATAGAACTTTATAAAAATGCATGTCCACAGGCAGACTTATACATGAATACTTCCAGAGCTCAATCCATATAGCTCTAAATTGGAAAAACCAAATGTCTATTAATTCATTAATGGATAAAGAGCAGTACACCAATATAATGAAATATTACTCAGCAATAAAAAGGAACAAGATACTAACATTACTGTCACAAAAAGGCTACATACTGTTTGATTCAATTTATGTTACATTCTGGAAAATACTAATCTATAGGAATAAAAAATAGATGAGTGAGTCATAGGGGGATAAAGATGGGGGGAAAAGAGTAACTTGAAAGGATCCCCAGAGAACTTAGTGCAATAATAAAATTGTTTTTGTCTTGATTATGCTGGTGGCTAGACAAATGTATACATTTATCAAACTCATTAAATATACAAAGTTTGAATTTTATTATATGAAAATTACATCTCTAAAAACCTGAATTAAAATATAATGAAGCAAAAATGGATAGATAAGTATCACTGAAAGTAGATCAAAAGCAATATATATTACCAGAGATAAATAAGGACTTTTTTTTTTTGAGACAAGGTCTCACTATGTCACCCAGGCTGGAGTGCAGTGGCAGGATCATGGCTCACTGCAGCCTTGACTAGCTGGGCTTGAGTGATCCTCCCACCTCATCCTCCTGAGTAGCTGGGACTACAGCTAAATGCTTTTGCTCTATTCAACATTATATAGCCTGTGTATAAAGGCAGAAAAATAGAAATAGACAAAGCAGACATGGGAAAGAAAAACAGCAAAATTATATCTTCCCAGATAAACATAAATGATCCTTCCCCCAAATCTCCAAAAATCTATACAAGCTAATAAGCAAATTTATCAAATTTGTAGATGTAAAGTCAATATACAAAAATCAATTACATTTCTATATACTCATAAGAATTGTACATTATTTTAAAAAAATAATAGCATCAAAATATGAAATATTTAGTGATAAATTTAACAAAATATGAGCAATATCTATGCTTAAAGCTACAAAGAATTGCTGGAATAAATCTAAGATGACTGAAATAAATGAATTCAATAATATTATAATGTCAGTTCTCCCCAAATTTATTTAAAGATGCAAAACAATCTCAAATAAAATTATAGGAGGTCATTTGAAGAAACTAACCAGCTGATTTTAGAATTAATGAGGAAGTGCATAGGATCTAGAGTATACAAAACAATTTTGAAAAGAACAAAATTTTAAAATACATATAATTAATTTTAAGATTAGGAATAAGCACTGTAACCAAGGCAGTGTGGTGTTTTCATGAAGGTAGACATAGAGGTGAATGGCAGAGAAAACAGAGTCCAGAAATAGACACACATATAAATTGTCATTTGATTTTCAATAGAGGTGCTGAGATATTTTATTGTAAAAAGGGTAGTTATTCAACAAATGGTGCTGGAACAATAGAATATATGCAAAATAATTAAGTAAAGCACTAAATAATGATCCTAACCTCACACCATACACAGAAAGTAATTTGAAATGGATGAAAAATGTGAGAACTAAAAAATGTAAAACTTATACAAGAATATAAAAAGTAAGTCTTTGTGATTAGGGGTAGGCAAAGATTTCCTAGATAGGACAGATCAAGGATGAACTATAAAATAAAAATTGATAAATCGGATTTAATTAACTTTAATTTTGTATTTCAAAAGGCACTTAAGAAAATAAAAGGGCCTACAACACTGGGGAAAATATATGCAAAAGTTATACCTGATTAAAGACAAATCCAGAATGTATAAAATTTCTTACAAGTCAATCATAACAGGACAAAATCAAACAAAAAGTGGGCAAAAGCTTTATGCAGACACTTTACCAAATGTGAAGTATGAACAAATGGCAATATTCAACATCATTTCACATTGGATAAAGAGCCATGAGATGCTACTGCATACCCACCATGATAGCTCAGATTAAGAGTGCTAATAATTTCAAGTGTTGACAATAAATTAAACAACTTGCTTTCTCATACACTGCTAGTAGGAATGGAAAATAGTATTCACTTCGGAAACCATTTGGTAATTTCTTATAAACACACACATCCCTGTGACCTGACAATCTCATTTCTACATGTTATCTGAAAAGAATGAAAACACATATCTATACTCAGACTTATATGTGAGTGTTCATAGAAGCTTTATCCATCATAAGCAAAAACTGGAAACAAGAAAATTGTTTTTCATATGGCAAAGGGAAAAACACATTGTGATGTATCCATATAAGAGAATATTATTTAGCCTTAAAAAGAAACTGATATAGGAAATAAAATATGTAAACTCAAAATTAAAAATTATATTCTGTATGATACCATGTATATGAAATTCTAGAAAAGAACAAGCTATAGTATTAGAAATGTATCAGTTTTATTATTCAAGTACCAGGTGCACGAAGAGGGGATTGACTGTAAAAAGTTATAGGGGAACATTTTTTTCATGCTAGAAATGTTCTATTTGTGATTGTGATGGTACTTACATGACTGCACACATTTCATAAACTCATGAAATTGTACATTTAAAACTGGCAAATTTTATTTTATGTAAATCCTATCTAGAAGCGCAGTTTAGGAAATAATACTTGTAGCACTAAATTATCTAAATATGTTTGTTTTACCTCCATTAATTATTAAAACAATACTAGGACCAGTCTGCATTGTTTGTAAGCTGTTTGCAGATCTTATTTATTGGGCTAGGAGTAAGCTTAGATGAGAATGGAGTTAGATTTCTTTTATTTTGTAGTGTTTAGGGATAAATTCTAGTATCTTCCTCAAAGAAAGAAACAAAACATAATGAATCCATTTCTTAAGGTCCCCCAGAGAGCTATCAAGTGATGCTGCTCTATCTGAAGTCACTGAACATCTCTTCTCTACAGATGCCCATCCACTCTTTGTGCTTCTTTTCTGTATGCAAGTACACCTCTATTTCTATGTTCTGTAAAACAAAACACCTCCATCTGGGGGATCATCAGAGACTCTTTTCTGTCTTTTGCTGATTCCAAGCCTCCAGTTTACAATGAGAGAAATGTTGAAGATAACTCTAGCAGAACAAAGTTCTGGGTAGGGAAAACTCTCTGAGTCATTCTTCACTGCATGCTGCTTTGCTTTCTCTTTGCCTTTCTCCACCAAATTACGGCACTCCATTCAGTGCTTTCTCAACTGAGTCCTGTGTCAGCAACTTTCTGCAGCTGCAAGAGCAGCTGCTGCTTCTACCTCCCTCTCCTCACTAGTGACTGTCATCATGTCCAGCCAAAAAAATACAAATTCTTTCTAAAGTTTCTGTCCTTGACTCAGTGTGATGTAGTTCTAGAAATTCTAGAAATGACTTCAGAAGTCTTTAAAGAGGAATGCTCCGAAGGAGCATCTTCTTAGTAGGAATGATATTTGTAACAACTGATGCTAGCAAAATACTTTTACCTAATTAGAGTCATTTTGTCGTTTTTACATAGCCAAGTGAACTCAAGCATTAACAACATTAAATGACCTGCAGTAAATAGCATAGCTAGGATAAGTATCGGCCACCGAGTTCTTCCAGTAGCCTACATTGCCTCTGGCCGTGGTTAGAAATTGTCACAATCCCAGTTCAGAAGCGTGTTCAGAAGTCCTATCAATACTCCAAGGTTTTCTGTCTTAAAATAAAGCTTATTCAATACTAATATTTCAGCTTCCAGAAAGAGTTCTGGGTTTATGAAGGATCAGAATGCCATCCCATGTAAGAATGTGTTTCCAAATGGTTCAGAGAACCAAGGTAAAAGGTAACTACTTCTCCACTCATGCCCTCCTCCTTGACTGCAATTTGATGTCACTCATTTCTCAGGCTTAGCTATTTATCCCTTTTGTTAACCTTTCCAATCTCTTCACGGGAAATCAGAAATCACATTGATTAGACCAAAATTTTCTAGACCAAGACTCTGGCCCTGATAGAATAATACCCAAACACAACAAAGTATTATGTATTACATACTTCGCAATATCTAAATATATCATCAAACATATTTAGTGTTCATAAATTATATCATGGTATTTTTACCATGATCATCAATCAGAGATCTGCATTTCTAATTATAAAACTGGTGTCTGGGTTCCAGTTCACTTGTTTACAGATTATGGCGATGGCAGATAAGATAATTAAGTATTTGTAACTCTCATTCAAATTTCCTTGCCTACAGGCTTATAAAATGATACCTGTTCTATATATTTCACAGGGATGGTGAAAATCATATGAACCATAAGCTCACTTATATTATAGTACTTTGAAAGCTATTAAGCATTATGCAAATGTAAGGTAGCATTCTTAGTAATGATAGTACCTTGATAATATGTTATTCATCATTTCATCTATATTCTTCCAAAGGCTATCTATACAGGAAACTGTACAAACTCTTTGAATTAGTACCGAGTATTGAAGACAGCACATTTATTATCCTTTGCCTCTCCTCTTCAAGCCTCAGTGGAGGCTCGTTAGAGCTATTCACATTCTCAGCTACTTATTGGATCTACTTTTGTCCTATCAGCTCTCTGACTTCATTGCTCCAGATTACAGGACGGAATATACTTAAAGTCCTCTTACATGATTTCTGAGAGCCATTCCATTCACATCTCTGCCCCTTGGCTTTTACTATAAGATCTAAGACTTCCTATCCCAGATTCTCTGAGTCCAAATAACATTTTTTGTGCTTCCTTTCCAATTTCTCCTTTTACCTGCCTACTAAACCCTGTCAGTTCCTTGGATTATAACCACACTTTGGAATAGGGAAGTGATAAATTTGACATTTTTTTCTGCACCTATATTAAAGCAAAAGAGGTTCACACTTCTCAGATTTTTCATAAACCAATTATATACAAACAATAAGAACTAGTTCTAATTCTGGTCTGCTTCACAACCAGGCAGGCAAGTAACAACTCAAAATGGTCCAAACACCTAACAATTGCTGAAAGTTCACATAAATTTTCAGCTACATGCTTTTTATATTTTTAGACACCTTCTGAAAGTACTCATAATATTTTTGCCAAATTCACCCTATCCTTAGTAGACTACATGAGTGATACTCTTACTGGTCTGGGTAGATCTAAAGGTGAGAGATAATTGATGTTGTTTTCTATACTAACCTTATCAATGTTGTTATTCACAATTTGGCTTCTAGTTCTAACCTAGCAAATTGCAGATTAACATTTTTCTACATCTATGCCTCCAATCTGTACTCAGATTGCCTACGATAAATCACATAAGTCACCAACAGCAACCACTTTCTAGGCTTTGTAATAGTAGCCAGATGTCTTCACTCAGTTGGTCAGCTCAAACTGGTAGTCTCATCAACATCTTTCGTGGACCTGTGCTGGCAGGTGAACAATTAGGGGGACAATTCTCAGGTCACAGCAGGTGGAATAAACCTCCATCTTCCACTCAATCCTCTTTGTAATATATTCATCCCTTTGAAAACCACCCATAAAGTTGGTGTTAGGCTGACTCTTTCTATAAAACACAAGCTTTTAAGGTAGAGAGAGGCACAAAATATGATTTATTTGTCCTAAATGGCTCCTGTGTAGAGTGCCTGGGTAATCTGCTTTAGCACTGATTTCAAGTGTCAGGCTCATGTTCCAATAAAGATACCCACTAAAAGAGATTTTAACCAGTTCCTTAACTTCCTTACCTTGGTATTTGAAAACAATAATAAAAGAACTTTGTAAAAATTGTAAAAACTTAATGTGTGATTTTTTAAAGTGTCTTGAATTGTGAAAAAATATAGGGCTTGACTTCATATTAAATATAGTGTTCTTTGAGGAAAATTCAGTTCATTACTTCTATAGAATTGACAAATTTTAAACTTTTCATCAAATTCACACATGTAAGTTAAGAATTTTGATAGTTAAGATGAAAAAGTAAAATCAGTAGAGGGTCTGTCATTTTGTGCTGAAGTTATAAGAAAATTCACATTTTGTCTCCTCCCACTGGTGTTTAATTTGTATGTATCTCCTGTCTTAATCACCATGGCATAGGCTTGAATTTATGAAAATGATTACCATAAACCGTTTTCTTCATGGTGATTCTCATATTTCAAGAATTAATTAGTTATACTATAGGGAAACTTTAATGTTTAATTAATAGGACAAATTTAAGTGATCTTAATTGAGCAGAAAAGAATTTTTCTTCTAAAAGTTTATTCAGAATCCAGAGGTTTCAATAAAAATAGAAATGCTATGTAACACCTGTGGCTATCAAAAACAACTAGATTTTGTTTTTGTGGTTTCAGTGTGCCAATGCATAGCCTAATTCTAAGTAAATGATGAATAGGTAAATACCAACATTTTATGACATTTACGTAAGTAAAATTTCCTCCTGACATTAAACAGGTTGTCAGCATCTAAATCTCATTTGTCACCATCCTCCAACACCGTTGTTCTTAATAACCTCTTGAAACTTTTAATTCCCTTTCAAATTTCCTTATCTGGCAAAACAGCACAACAAGCACCTCTTTAATTTACTATCTTGCCCTACCACATACAGAAAGTTCTGGGGTGTCTGTAATGGTTTAGCATTCTAGGAGTGACATGCAGTAAAATTAGTTGAGGAAAGACCTAATAGTAAGCTGGAGATGACAAGGTATAAAGGAAAGATCTCAGAGTACAGAACAGACATAAAAGTCAGTTTCTTAGATGTGAAAGGTGTGCTTTACCTCTAGTAGGTCAAATAAAAAGTCATTATCCATTCTCTTTGTAATATATTCCTCATTAATTCTTCCTTATTAACCCCAGATCATTTTGTAGAGTTTAAGACGATTCTTTTGTTTTGGTTGATTTGGCCATTTGAAGGCAAGTAAAGAATAACTAAGGCTAGGCACGGTGGCTCACGCCTGTAATCCCAGAACTTTGGGAGGCCAAGGCGAGTGGATCACCTGAAGTCAGGAGTTCGAGACCAGCCTGGCCAACATGGAGAAATCCCGTCTCTACTAAAACTACAAAAATTAGCTAGGCGTGGTGGCGCGCACCTGTAATTCCAGCTACTCAGGAGGCTGAGGCAGGAAAATCGCTTGAATCCAGGAGGGAGAGGTTGCAGTGAGCTAAGATCGCGCCACTGCACTCCAGCCTGGGCGACAGAGCGAGACTCCGTTTCAAAAAAAAAAAAAAAAAAAAAGAATAAGACTGTAAAATACATCAAATTTAGTGCAAATTATTTTAAGTCCCGTTTTAACCTTTAATGACATGATGCTTAATTTTATGTGTCAATTTAGCTGGGCCACAGTGCCCAGATAGTGAGTTAAACATTATTCTGGGTGCTTTTGTGAAAAAGTTTTGAGGTGAGCTTAACAACATTTAAATCTGTGGATTTGTGAAAAGCAGATTGCCCTTCCTAATGCGGATGGACCACATTCCATCAGTTGAAGGCATGACTAGAACAAAAAGACAGACCCTCCCTCAGTAGGAGAAAATTCTCCAACTGACGGCTTTTAGACTTGAGCTGAAACATCAGCTCTTTCTGAGTCTTGGGCCTACAGGCCTTTGGACTGGAATTGGACCATATGCACACCATTGGCTCTACTGGATCTGCTGAATAACACTACTTGGGACTTGGCAAGCTTCCATAATCATGTGAGCCAATTCTTTATGGTAAATGTCTTTCTGCATACGTGTGTGTGTGTGTGTGTGTGTGTGTGTGTGTGTGTGTGTGTGTTCTATTGGTTATGATTCCCTGAAGAACTCTAATACAAATGAGAACAGAATACCTTGAGTTGCTGAGTCTTTAGAGGCATATTTAAAATACTTAGTTCTATTTATTTATGGACCACAGAATGTACTTTGAGTATTCAAAATAGTAGTATTATTTTAACACTACATGTAATTTATCTATTCAGGATAAAGATGTCTAGCAATGGCATACTTCTTTGTTTGAAACCACAATGACAGACCGTAACTGACCAAAGACTCCTTTCCATGGAAAGCAAACAATATTAAATACAAACTAAATAATGCCATATACAAATGTAATCATAACATGTGAGCAAGGAGGGAAAGATCAAGAGAGAAACTTCAGAAGAAAGAATGCTGCTAGGACCCTTGTTCATCAGACAGCCATGATCCCTCATATGCACACATATACACACATACTTACACACACACATGCTAAATGTACTAAGTGGATGGGTCATACTTAGATGATTTCAAAGTCACACTTACCTTAAAGTCCGTTTATATACTGATGAATTTTATTTTTATTACTGATAATGCTATTTTAGACTTTTTAGCTGTTACACTATTATAGTTCATTATGTAATCAAAGTAATTTATGCCAGAATTGTTTGTTTTAACATTTTTTTTTTATGTGTTGCCTGTATATTCTTTTATAGACCTTCAAATACTAAGTCAGAAAACACTGTTATGGTGGTTTTGTACTGTGTTGTGTTGATCTGAAAGTGAATTCCTCAGAATTCCCTTTCCTATATCATTCTGAGTTAGTATTAACCACTAGGAAATTTGCATGAGATCTAGAAAGCAGAAATAAAGGTTAATGTAACATTCTTTCACCACAAGAGTGCATTCTCAATAATTGTTAATATGCTGGGACCCCTTGGTGTCAGGTCAGCTGGGCCTCACTCCCTCTATTTCCCTTCATATCTCCTCCTTCATACTCTCTAAGTGCTGGACCAGATGTACCTATGGTTGGTTGGAGAAGGGTCCAGCTTCTTCTGCAGGTCACCCACTTTGTCAAGGTTGAAGGTAGACAAAGATAAGGACTTCAGTCTACACACGGGTTCCAATTTATCCTCACAAATTCTAGTCTGTCCTCATTTCCCAGTTTGTGTTCAATATTTTTTCCCAACTGCTAGCCCTACTGAATATAGAGACTCTAGACCCACCACCAGATGCACAGGCGATAGCCTCCCATAAATATCTTCAACAACTTCCACAATCCTGTCCATTCTAATCTGTCATTCCATATCACTCATAGTAGCGGTATGCTTCCCTAATTGATCCTTAAGCGGCACAAGTGTTTTCTCTCTACACCATGTTGGAATCAAACATGTTTTATTCATTTTCACATTTAGGAGCTTCTCAGAGAGTAACTGAATTCTGTGTCTGTTTGTCTATGGATTCCAATTTTAAAATGTGAATATCAAGGGGGTTATGATGTACACAAACACTTCTACAACATGGAATATTTGTTGGTATAAATGAAAAGTCCCACATTTTGGAAAAAAAAAACAAATTGTCTGCATGAAAATAAACACATGGGTTGACTAAACCCTACGAATCATTTAATCTAAACCTTCCATTTATGGTTGTAGAAACAAAGGACAAGATACTTACCTGTGGTCACAAAATAGTGTTGTAGTGGAGCTGGGGCCAAAGTGCACTCCAGCTTAATTTCCTCTCCATACCTTCTTAACTCTTGACTTATTATCAGGTTTTGGGGAAAACCACAGGGAGTCTCAGTTGACTTCAAATTTACTAAGATTCAAAAGGGTAAGAAGATATTCAAACATGCTAACGTGACAAAAGGCTGTGTTAATAAAGTATAGTATCTACTGTAAGAAAGGGTATAATTTCACTGTAGCCTCACCTGGTCAGACCATTTATGCATTTGAGCACTTAAAAGATCCTAGGTAATTTAAAAAGAAGGTGAGCAGAATTATATGTGTGTTTAACACTCTGATAAGCAAAGGCTAGAGAATCAGGGTTATTTTAACTGAAGAAGGGAAGAAATGGCAGATATAACTGTAACTTAATATTTGAAGAACTTCCATAGAGAAAAAATAAATTTATTATGTGTACTTTTTTAGAGTGTAAATAAGATAAATTGTTAGATATTAGAGAGGATGGTTAATATTTCAAAATACTTTATTAAAAAAATAGGGAATTTCCAAGCTAAATAGGTTGCCATGTAATGCAGTGAGCTTCAAATCAGTGGAAAACTTCAGAGGCTTTGATGAAAACCTATCAGGTAGTTTTTGTAAAGAATTCCCAATAGAGTGGATGTTAGAATTAATGACTTCTAAGACTCTTCCTGTTTCTCTGCAGCTGAGAGTCTATTGTTTGAATGACAATGTTATACGAATGAAGTAATAACCTCAATTATGTGAAAGTTATATTTCTGCTATAACATGGAAAAGCTGCATTTTATCTTTCATATTTAGTCCTAAAATACCAACAACTCCCTTGAAAGCTTCTTTTTTCTAGAACGAGCTAGATTTAATCTAGATAAGTACATGTGGTGGAATAAAATTCAGGCTGTCAGGAGGAAGGTACCATATAGGTTTTTACTACACAAGGGGTAAGATCCCCAGACACTCAGTGATAAATACACTCTGGCTTGTGCCAAAGGACCCCTGTCTGTCCACAAGCCAGAATGCTGGCTGTGAGCCACCAAGATGACACTCAAGTTGATCCCCAGAGAGTAATAAGAGCTTTTGCTGTATTATCTGAACAAGATGCCAGACCAAGGAAAGGGGAGGGGAGGTCTTATCAGTGGCAGCTCAGCAGGCTGGGCTATTGGCAAGGATTGTTTTACCATGGCAGTCACAGACAATAGAAGCAGACCAAGAAACATCTTTTTTATCCATAAGTTGACACAAAGGATGTTGCTGAACTTAAATACCTTAAAGAAAGAGAGGTAAAGAGAAAAGGGATTTCATGGGACCTGACAACGATGCCTTTTAAAGGAGAAAACGAAGTAATCTTGTTTGACTTTTTTTTTAATTAAAAAGTTGTCCTCCATGAAATGCACAGCAACACTGGCAGATTCACAGGATAATGCTAGAACAAAAGGCTTCCCCTGTGCACACAAGGAAGGCACACATCAAGTTAGCCTGGGGCCTTCTCTGAGAGGAAATTACAGAATAAAGTAAAGGAATCTTGAGTGGTTGTTGAGAAAGAAAAAAAATTCTAAAATCAGAATCTGATAAACAATTATAAGACTTAGAGTCAAAAGGGATCTTTGTTGCTATCTAGGGAAGCCTGGCAAATGTGTCAGCACATTTCAATCCCTGTGGAGGTTATTAAAAATACAGTTAATTAAGTTACAATCTACACTAACTGTGTCAGAATCTGATACTCAGACTGGTTTGGAAATCTCTAATCTAGGGCACCATAGAAGAGTCACCGTACTTCTGCCCTAATACTTGTACTGCCATAACTGCTTTGGACTTCTACCCTGGCATTTCTTCAATAATCAATTCTAGCAGATAATAATAATTATTAGTAGTAGTATAGCTATGTCTTCCTATTTAATAATCAAAACAGTCCTGAAAGATAACTCTAATCTCATTTTACAAATCAGAAAACCAAAGTGACGGGTCATTTTCCAGCACCCGGAGCTGCTAAATGACATACTCAGAATTGTAACAGAGATGGCTCCTTAGCTCACATTTGTTCCACTATACCATGTAGTAATAGATTGAACCAACCACATAGAATATCCGATATTAAATTTTTCAACCTACAAAAGTTATGATTTATATCATTTAATATGAAAAGTTTGAAGTCATGAAAGAAAAAGACAAGGCACTATATAAGAAATCACTGTAGAAAAAATAAAGCTGCATGAACATTATGTTCTACAAATTAATCTTTTTCTTTTGGTGCATTGAAGTTTGATGATACTAGAAATAAAATTTTCTACTAACCATTGATGGGAAATTCCTTGCTTAGCTGACATCTTTCTGCTTGTGTTACTTAAGGATGAGTCAGAAGCCTGGGGCCTGGACTAAGTTGCAACAAGCTAGATGTCCAGGGAACAGCACTTTAGGAGGTACTCACTCTCTGGTGCCAAACCAGCACTTGCATTTTCTGAGGGTAAGTGGTTTCTTACACTTACGTCCTGGATGATTCCTTTGCTCAATCTAGTCCTGGCTTCACACTTCATCCTTATTTCTCCTCCTATTCTTTTTATGCCATTTTTGTTAACTCTGTACCCAAACAATACAAAGCAGGTAATTATAATCATGAGAACCAAGCCCAAGGAAGCAAGAATTCTTTGTGAATAACTCAAAATATCACTTACACTGCTTTGGGGAGAAATTACAAAGAGCAGAGAAAAATGGACAGTGTGTATTTAAAATAGAAAAAAACACAATTTATTTAAAAAGTGATTAAGGTTTAATTACTACACTTACTATCCATCAAGCCTATTTAAAATTGTATTTTCTTCATGCCATAGTGATACTTGGGTTATTATAACCACAGCCATCCATTATCTATTAGATTTATGAACTGAGAACTTTTCCTATGCCCCGAATCATGCATGCACAAAAAGACATGATTTAGTAATCACAAAAGAAACGTGTTTTTTTAGAAGGAGGCAATCATAGAATCCTAGCATACCGGAATGGAGAATGAAAAAGGTCCTTAGAAGCCACCTGAGACTCAGGGAGGAACACACTTTCTACTCAGCCCCCTTTCATAGAAAACAATCTTGCCTCTGTTTTAAATATCTTTTAAAAAGAGAACAAATCCTCTGTCAGACATCTTTACCAATGTCAGAGAGTATTCTTACTAGAGTGCTCTCTTCTTCTTAGCCCAAATCTTCCTTTTGCAGGTTTATTTTTTTTTAATCTTGCTCAGTGTCATGTAGCAACATAAGGCTACTATCATTTTTTTCCAAAAATTAGTTCTCAAATGTTGAGAAAGACTTTTATATTTGTTATAGTTATCCACATTAGACAGTCCAGGCTCTTCCAATAAGCTGGACCAAGCCAAGACCTGTTTCTCTGAAAGTGTCTTGTTTTGCAGTGTGTTTTTAGAACTGTTAGTTAGATACAAATGTTCATTCTCACTAGTCTTCTTCAATATAGTTCTGGAAGCTCTAAATAGGCATGCAGATTAGAAAAAAAAATAAAATTATTTCCATTTGCATTACCATGATTTTCTACGTAGGAAATCCCAAAAAGTTTACAAAAACTCTTAAACTAGTAAATAAATTCAATAAGGTGGGAGGATACAAGTTTAGCACACAAAAATCAATTACAGTTCTGTATACTAACAACGAATATACAGAAACCGAAATTTAAAATACAATGACAATTATAATTTCTCTGAATAAAATGAAATAATTTTGTATATAGTTAACAAAATATGCATAGGATTTGTTTGCTAAAAATTACAAAATACTGATGAGAAAAATCAAAGACCTAAATAAATGGAAACACATAAAAAGTGTATGGATTGGCAGACTCAACATGATGAAACTGTCATTTCTCCCCAAATTTATTTATAAGTTTAATTCACTGCCTATCAAAATCTCAACAAGGTATTTTAGTAAACATAAGCTTATTCTAAGACACAGGTCATAGAATAGCTAAAGAAAGCTAGGCAAAGTGGAATAAACAGGAGGGATTATTCCACTCAATATTCAGGCTTAGTATATACCTATGGTAACCAAGACAGTATGGTATTGACAGAGGAATAGACACATAGGTCAACTGAACACATAGTGAACTAAAAAACAGACCCACACAAATACACTCAAATGATTTTTTATAAAGGTAAAAAACTAACTCAGTGGAGGAAGGATAGCCTTTTCAACAAAAGGTGCTGGAACTCTGAAACATCCATAGACAAATAAGAGAAAAGTATCAACAATGATATCTCACTTTTTTATATAAAATTAATTCAAATGAATAACCAAATTAGGTATAAAATATAATTCAACAAAAATTTTAGGAAAAAATTGGAGAAAAATCTCTAGAATAAAGGGCTAATCAAAGATTGTTATACGAGGCACCAAAAGTAGAATCCATAAAAGTAAAAAAATATAAATTGGATCTCATCAGAATAAAAACATTTCCTCTCTGAAAGCCCATGGGAAAAAGATGAAAACCCAAACTACACATGGGAGAAATGTTTGCAAACCACATATCTAACAAATGACTAGAATTTAAAATATGTAATTAACTAGTCGTTAGTACCCAACAGTTAAATACATAACAAAGAAACAAGCATTTCAATTGTAAAATGAGCAAAATACCTTTTGTTGAAGATGTACAGAAGAGAATATACAGATAATTATATGGTTTGGGTGTGTCCCCACCCAAATCTCATCCTGAATTGTAATTCCCATAATCCCTATGTGTCATGGGAAGAACCTGATGGGAGGTAATTTAATCATGGGGACAGTTACCCTCATGCTGTTATCATGATAGTGAGCAACTTCTCATGAGAGCTGATGGTTTTACGAGGGGCTTTTCCCTGCTTTTGTTTGGCACTTTTCCTTCCTGCTGCCATGTAAAGAAAGACATGTTTGCTTCTACTTTCTCCATTATTGTAAGTTTCCTGAGGCCTCCCCAGCCATGCTGAACTGTGAGTCAATTAAACCTCTTTCCTTTACAAATTACCTAGGTCTGGGAATGTCTTTATTAGCAATGTGAGAATGGACCAATACAGTAAGTTGGTACCAGAAGTAGGGTGCTGATATAAAGAAACCTGAAAATGTGCAAGCAGCTTTGGAACTGGGTAACAGTCTGAGGTTGGAACTGTTTGGAGGGCTCAGAAGAGACAGAAAAATGTGGGAAAGTTTGAAACTCCTTAGAGACTTGGAAAGTTCAGAAGACAGGAAGATGTTGGAAAATTTGGAACTTACTAGGTATTTATTGAATGGCTTTGACCGAAATGCTGATAGTGATATGGACAACAAAGTCCAGAATGAGGTAATCTCAGATGGAGATGAAGAAATTGTTGGGGACTGGAGCTAAGGTGACTCTTGTTATGCTTTAGCAAAGAGACTGGCAGCATTTTGTTCCTGTCCCAAAGTCCCTGTGAATCTTTGAACTTGAGAGAAATCATTTAGGGTATCTGGCAAAACAAATTTCTAAGTGACAAACCCAAAGCATTCAAGAGGAAACAGAGCATAAAAGTTTGGAAAGTTTGCAGACTTATGATGCAATAGAAAAGAAAAACCCATTTCCTGAGGAGAAATTCAAGCCTGCTGCAGAAATTTGCATAAGCAACAAAGAGTCGAATGTTAAACCCCAAGACAATGGGGAAAATGTCTCCAGACATTTTGTCAGAGACCTTCACAGCAGCCCCTCCCATCACAGTCCCAGAGGCTTAGGAGGGAAAAATGGTTTCATGGGCCAGGCCCAGGCCCCCCACTGCCAGGCACAGGGCCCCCCTTCTCTGCATAGCTTCAAGACATGGTTCCCACCATCCCAGCTGCTTCAGCTCCAGCCATGGCTAAAAGGGGCCAAGGTACAGCTCAGGCCATGGCTTCTGATGTTGCAAGCTCCAAGCCTTTACAGCTTCCATGTGGTGTTGAAGCCTGTGGGTGCACAGAAGTCAAGAATTGAGGTTGGGGAACCTTGGCCTAGATTTCAGAGGATGTATAGAAATGCCTGGATGTCCAGGCAGAAGTTTGCTGCAGGGGTGGAGCCCTCATGGAGAACCTCAGCTAGAGCAGTGCAGAAGGGAAATATAGGGTTGGAGCTCTTACACAGAGTCCCCACTGGGTCACTGCCTAGTGGAGCTGTGAGAAGAGGGCCACCATCCTGTAGACCCCAGAATGGTAGATTCCCCCAACAGCTTGCACTGTGCACTGGAAAAGCCACAGAAACTCAATGCCAGCTGTGAAGGAACATGGTAGGGGGGCTGTACCCTGCAAAGCCATAGGAGCAGAGCTGCCCAAAGCCATAGGAATCCCCCTCTTGCATCAGTGAGACGTGGATGTGAAACATGGAGCCAAAGGAGATTATTTTGGAGTTTTATGGATTAATGACTACCCTCTTGCCTTTCAGATGTACATGGGGCCTGTAGCCTCTTTGTTTTGGCCAATTTCTTCCATTTGGAACAAGTGTATTTACCCAATGCGTGTACCTCATTGTATCTAGGAAGTAACTAAATTGCTTTTGATTTTACAAGCTCATAGGCAGAAGGGACTTGCCTTGTCTCAGATGAGACTTGGATGTTTGAGCTAATGCTTGAATGAGTTAAGACGTTGGGGGACTGTTGGAAGGGCATGATTGTGTTCTGAAATGTGAGAACATGAGATTTGGGAGGGGTCGGGGCAGAATTATATGGTTTGGCTCTGTCCCTACCCAAATCTCATCTTGAATTATAGTTCCCATAATCCCCATGTGTTGCAGGAGGGACCTGGTGGAAGGTAATTGAATCATGGGGGCAGTTACCCTCATGCTATTCTTGGGATAGTGCATGAGTTCTCATGATATCTGATGGTTTTATAAGGGGCTTTTCCCTCTTTTACTGGGCACTTCTCCTTGCTGCCACCATGTTAAGAAAGACGTGTCTGCTTCCCCTTCTGCCATGATTGTAAGCTTCCTGAGGCCTCCATAGTTATGCTGAACTGTGAGTCAATTAAACTTCTTTCTTTTATAAATTACCCAGTCCCACTTATGTCATTATTAGCAGTGTGAGAATGGATTAAATCAGATTCCGTATAAGCACATGAAAAGATATTCAACATCATTAGCTGTGTTCAGCCATCACAGAAACACAAATTAAAAGCACAATGATATATCACTACACAACTATCAGAATGGCTAAGACAAAAAGTAGTGACAATTCCAAATGCTGGCAGGGATTCAGAAAAACTGGATCACTCCTATATCATGGAGGATAATTTAAAATTGAACAGCCATTCCAGAAATCAGCTTGGCAGTTTCTTATAAAACTAAGCATGAAATTACCATATGACCCAGCAATTGCATGCTTGGGCATCTATCCTAGAGAAATGAAAACTTCATTTTCACAAAAAGACCCACAAAAATATTCAAAACAGCTTTCTTTCTTATAGCCAAAAACTGGAACCCATCTAGATACTCAGTAATAGATGAATGTTTAAAGAAATTGTGGGTCATATCATCAAATACATCAACAAAAAGGAATGACCTATTGGGGAAGGCAAGAACTTGAAAGGATTTCTAGGAATTTATGCTAAGTTAAAAAAAAAAAATCCTCATGCCTGTAATCCCAGCACTTTGGGAGGCCGAGGTGGGTGGATCACAAGGTCAGGAGATCGAGACCATCGTGGCTAACACAGTGAAACCTTGTCTCTACTAAAAATACAAAAAATTAGCCGGGCGTGGTGGTGGGCACCCGTAGTTCCAGCTATTCGGGAGGCTGAGGCAGGAGAATGGCGTGAACCCGAGGAGGGGAGAAGCTTGCAGTGAGCTGAGATCATGCCACTGCACTCCAGCCTGGGCGACAGAGCAAGACTCCATCTCAAAAAAAAGAAAAAAAAAAAATCCCATCTCAAAAAGTGATAGACTGTATGATTCCATTTTATGACATTTTTCAAATGATACCAATTTTTTTAAATTTTACTTTAAGTTCTGGGATACATGTGCAGAACATGCAGGTTTGTTACATAGGTATACATGTGCCATGGTGGTTTGCCGCGCCCATCAACCCATCATCTAGCTTTTAAGTCCCGCATGCATTAAGTATTTGTCCTAATGCTCTGTCTCCCCTTGTCGCCCTCCCCCTGACAGACCCCGATGTGTGATGTTCCCCTCCCTGTGTCCATGTGTTCTCATTGTTCAACTCCCACTTATGAGTGAGAACATGTGGTGTTTGGTTTTCTGTTCCTGTGTTAGTTTTCTGAGAATGATGGCTTCCAGCTTTATCCATGTCCCTGCAAAGGACATTAACTCATTCTTTTTTATGGCTGCATAGTATTCCATTGTGTATATGTGCCACATTTTCTTTATCCAGTACCATTTTTTAAAGCAAGCATAGATTAATGGTTACTGGGGTTTAGGGACAGGAGACAGGGCACAGGAGGGAGGGAGGTGTGGTTCTTAAAAGGGCAACACAAGGGGTCTTTAGGGTGTTGGAACTGTGGTGACTTGACTGTGGTGGTGATGGATACACAAGTCTTCATAGATGTCAAAATTTGATAGTACTTAATACATACATATACCCAACTGCAGATATAACTGGGGAAGTCTGAATAAGATTTGGATATATTTTGGTTGCGAAATTATAATTTTTAAAATTGTTACTATTAGAGAAAATTGTCCCATGTTTTTCCAAGAGGCTTTCTTGTCTCAGTTTTCTTTCAGTTCTTGAACACATCAGAGAGTTTCAACCAGGGACTAATTTTTGCCACATTTAAGTTTCTATAGACTATAAGAAAGCAAATGACTCCTCACTTAACATGCTAGCAATAGCAGCATAGGCAGGTCCTAGATACAGCAACAATGAAACAATAACTGGTAATTACCTTATTGTAGGCTATGGGGATTGAAGTTAAAAACATAGAAACCCAAATCCTCAAATCCAGGGTTTTCTTGAAAATTAATGTAGGACTTTTCAAAAGGTAAGTATCTCTTTTATTTGATGTGAAGAAAAAAAGCCTTATTTCTGTATGTGCATAATTCATGCTGTGTGGATGTAATTTTTATTGCAAAAATGAGATGTCCTTATGCAACAGAACAAGTTATTTTTTATTTGTAAAATGTGTGGAAACTCAAGCACAAGCTATGGCAATAGCATGGAGAAGGTTTCTCTCCTGGAATTAAAATCTTACTAAAAGGGTCCTGAGGGATGGGTGAAGATGCAGAAGGTTACTTAAGGTAGGTTAGTTAGTCTTTTTTAAATGTGTATAAATTTAAGAGGTACAAGTGCAATTTTGTTACATGGTTATATTGTTATATTGTGTAGCATTGAAGTCTTGGCTCTTCGTGTAACAAGTGCCTAAATAATGTACATCGTACCTATTAAGTAATTTAAGTAATTTCTCATCCCTCACCCCCTCCCACCTTCTTTGGACCCTTCTAAGTCCAAAGACTATAACCAAATAGAGACCAACAGGAAGGTAAGATGGAGTCAGATTGGTATTTTAGACCTCCCTATGGAGTCAGATCGGTATTTTAGAACCAAAAAAGTGAGTCAAGATGCTTATAAACTTGTGGCTGCTGTTGGTGGAAAAAGTAAAGAAAACTATCTGTTCACAACTAGACCAAGCTATAAACCTTAGAAAGTTGGCACCTCTCATGGCTAGAAATCAATGCTTTGTAAAATGCACTGGCTTAAAATTTCTTGCATTTTTAAATTGATCTTTTGTTGCTTTCGACAAACCTCTTGACATTCTGTTGTTCTTAACTGTGAAGAGGATTTTGTCTGCATTTAGGCCTGAGTTTTTAAGAGAGAGAGAGAGCAATGTCCCTTAGGGAAAAACCAGTGGCAATGGATTCCCAGTAAAGTGCCCAAGAGAAAGATAAGTCTCATAGAGAAGAAAGATCAGGGCTCCTGCTGGAGCCAGAACTCTCTGTTTGTGAAGTTTTGGAGTTCACATGCTTTTATCCTGACTACAGCTTTTTCCACCCCGCTCCCCCTTGCCTTTTTACTCCCAAAGTCTATTGCTAATACCAAGAAGCATTTGCTCTGAGGCTTCATTTTGAGTCTGTTATAGTTTACAACCCAGTTTCTGCTCTCACTCTTCTGAGTCACACTTTCTAGATTGCTGCAGTCATAGTCTGCTGATGATCCAAAGTCATTTTCCATCACTTGCTTCTTAGAGGACTTCACATTCAAGGTGGTATCATTTACTGATGCACTAGTATGGAAGCAGGAGGTGCTGAATATAAAAGAAAGAAAATTTATACTCCTGTCCTTGGAAAGTTTATAGTCATGAAAAGGGCTTGGGAAGGTTTAGAAAGCAATTTGCAAATAGATATATTAATATTGTGAAAACAGAGTACTATATTAAGGCCAGGGACAATCTAACAAGCAAAGGAACAATAATGAAAATAATAACTAGACTTATAAAGTCTTTTCTAATTATCAGTTCCTCCCTAGCCTTATCTCACTGGTTACAACCCTGTCAAATAAAGAACTAGTGCTTTATTAAATCTCTATTTTGCTGATGTAGCAAAAAAATTGGGGCTCAGAGTTTGTCACTGTTGTGGCCAGCCTGAGACTCTGGGCCCTTGTTTTTCTTTCTACATGCCACCTTTTCAATAAGAGGAGATGGGATGGATTTGGGACATAGGTGCGTTTGGAATAGGATTCTATGGGAAGTAAAATTATGTACAATGTCAGGCAGACATGGAGAGAACATTGTGGTGTGCTATTAATCTTAAAGTAAACAAATAAAAGCAGAAACTCTCTGTACAAATGCAGAAACTATTTTTTATTTTTAAAAAATTGAATAATGCAGACCACCTGTTCGGTTGAGAGACAGTTTCTGTGGACTTATCCTTTCTCTCTGGGTTTGATAACTTTACATTTCTTAAATGTATAACTTGAAGAAATCAGGCAGTCAATCTACTCTCCTTGTCCCATACATAAATGGGGCATAATAGCAACATTTTCATTGGTGAAAACTAACTCAAAAGAGTTCAATTCTTATAAAGATCAATCTTCAATATGTCTCTTTGCAGCAAGGAGAAGGCCAGTATTAACTTTCATGAGGCTGCATAAGGAGACGGTGATACATGAGTTCTTTCTGAAGTAAAAAGTAGCCTAGGCAAACTATGAACTGTTTCACAGGGATAAAAGCTATGGCCATGTGATTTACATAATAAGCTACAGCATTCCCTTCAAACTAAGGTTCTCTGCATCACACCTTAAGAGCAACATAAGTAAAACAGAGAAGCAGGGAGAGGCACGGAAGAAAAAGTGATAACCTTTCCTAGACTCAAAGGGCATATATATATGTTGGGGAAGAATCTCTATGTTTTTTAATATCAGTGTTAAAGGTCATATCCATCTGTCTCTGGGGGGGAAATGAGTTTTCCCTTCCATAGTTAGAATTTCATTTCTATCTTCATTGAATGAAGTCCACAACCTAAAATGCCACGCAGGTAAGTAGAGAGAGATGCAGTATTAGTCTATAATTTGCAACATCCATCACATTTCATCAGTGTAGAAATGTTACAAAATGTGCAGACCCAACTGACAGGATTGCCAAGGGAACCTCCTCCTTCATTGTGCTTCCATCCTTCTCTGCTTGCCTTGCACGTCCAACCCCAGTGCACTACTTTTTGCCAGTGCATTATTTTGGGATTGTATCATCAGCTATTTATGGAGCAGCTATTCTGTCCTAAGAATGTGCTGCCCTGACAGATGAGAGATTAGTGAGATGTAGTCCCTGACCCCAAGAGGCTGAATGGTTAAAACAATCTAGGTGGCCTTGAACAGCACAATCTTATATATGGTGAAGGGCTACACTGCAAGCACAGAAAGTGTTCTGAAATGCAATATAGCAAATTAAAAAGAACTAAATATTGAGGGTTTGGAGGTCTTTGCTATATTACTCATTTTCTTCTACTAAGATATGGCCATAAATATTATCTGCCTGTACCTTAATGAATGTATCTGCAGTATGTAAATAATATCAGCTGCCTGGCCTACAGTGGGACACTATTGTGAAGGACACATGAGTTCATGCACTTTGATGAGAGTTTTAAATGATATATCTGAAAGATGGAAGCAGTTAAGAATGAGAATTAAAGTGAGCAGTAGCTAGAAAGAGGCCAGGAGGCTAACTATGGGCCTAGTTATAAAGCAAAGAAACTCAGACTAAGATGAGAAAAACTTTCAGCAGAGGAAAGAATTGAACAGGTAGGCAGAATGAAGCAGAGATGCCAGGAGACGGTCCATGAGGAGAGAGAGGGGAAGAGGCGAGAGAGGAGAGAGTGTGGTGTAAAGTTGGAGAGCAGGAGGCAGATGTAACACGGTATAGCAGTCTGTCAGAATGCAAGCCAATGAAAGGTAGAGAGCATCTTTGAATTCACCTACAGTACTGAAAATAGTGTGCTATGTATTGCACCTATAGTAGACACTCAATTCATATTTGCTGAAATAAAAATCTTGCCATATTAGGAGATCTTTTGGCTCTTTTGCCAAAATCATCAGAGGGATACATTTTAATTTCTTATAAAATTACCCCTCCTGTCATTCTCCTTCAGGCTCTATTCACACCGAGCAAATGAAATTCAGTTTCTTTGAGAAGTGCAGCAAGCTGTAAACACACATATTATAAACGTCAAAATAATATTGACTTCAAAATAATAGTTATTAGGTATTACAAATAGTTATAATTATTGAGAAAATATAGTAACTGAGTATGAGACCTCTCAGAAGCTGAGTGAATTTAGGCAAAAAATTATGTTTGTCAGAGTAAATTATTGAGACATTCATTTGTGTGAGGTGTATATGTTTCTTTTTTGTAATCTGCAGTCCTCTGTTTCAAGAAGATAGACAGATATTCATGTCCTTATAGCACACGGTTGATGCTGTTGCAGGGAACTTATCATGACCACGTCAACATTTATTCCTGAGGAAGGTGGGAAATCATGTAATGCCTTTGAGGAGGAAGGCAAGTTCTTGAAGAGAACAGGAGAGAACAGAGGCAGAATAGATTTCCCAAGTCAGGAGAGGAAAAAAGCCCTGCAAAATCTGGGGATGTTTGCCCTACATTTTGCCAGAGCCTTGGGGAGGTAGAAAATCCTGGGACAGAGCTGGCTGCCTGGTGCATCTCCAGAGGGTTAGCAGTAAAAGTTCAGCCTCTATGTATGACAAAGGTCTTTCTGCCCAGGTGTGGCACAAAAGCAATACAGACACCTCCCTCCAGGGACCATATAGGTTTAGGAAATGAAAACATCATATGCGGACCGCAAAACACAGTGCTCTTCCCAAAAGGCCTACTTTGAGTAAAACTCCTAGAATCATTTCATGCTCCCCCAAAAAGAATCCCAGTTAAAAACAGAAAATCAAATTTCTCTTTAACTGTAGGAAATGAAATAATTCAGTGTCATATTTGATTCTATATTAGAAAAACAGACTACCTGAATATGAATCTTTAATAGCTGACCATCTGATTATTTATCCTGCTAACATTTAAGAACCATGTTTTTGGTGGGATATTTTCTCTAAGACACATATTGGGTAGAAACATGAAACTTGGCAATCCCTTAAACACAAATTTCTAGAGAAAACAAGGAGTGCTTCCTTAAATATACTGTCAAAACATAGTTTTAACAAATTTTTAGTTTAAAGATCTAATTGGCTTTTTTTAGTGAATCTAGAATTGGGCAGCAGTTATTCTATAATATAGAATAATACAGAATAAGTGCTCTAATGAGTTCATTAGAAAAGGTGGGCTTTATGGACAGAAAGTGGCTCAATAAAGCCAAAATAAAGAACATAAAATGGACTGACAATTTCAAAGTTTCTTTCCTTATAGGGATAAAGCAGAGGGGACTTTCTTATCATGCCAGCTAGAACACGGTGAGAAAGTAGATTTTGCTATTATCTCTCTTTCTCTATTTCTCTTCCTGATTTTTCAGAAGGCCAAATAAATGACTTAATTTTCATTTGGTGAGTGACTCCATTTTGGTCTGTTGGGACACGGTGCAGGAGCTGAGTACAAAACTGTGGCCTCCCATACATTTTGTTTAACAATATTCTCCTTTTGCTCAGATCTCACCTAGTTAAGAGTGTGACCAAAACTTATAGCATCAGTGCTATTGCCAGTTACCATCATTTTTTGTTTTTCAGTCACAACATGTCAGAGGTTACAGAGTCTTTGTTACTACTCGTTTGAGTTTTTATCACTCTAGCCAAAGGGAGACCATTTGGCATTAAGCAAATGACTGCATGCAGGCAATTAAAACTTTTGAGAAGATATAATACATCAGGAAGAATACTATTATGACTGCCAGGAGGATAATACTGAGTTTGGAGTATGTATGTTCCTTAACCAAGGTCCCCATGAGTCAAACCAACTAATATGGAACAGATCAAAGAATGAGGCCAACAAGAAATCCACCTGAGCAAGTAACCTGTACATTACTTTTCTGAAGAGTCTTTACAATACTCAACATATTTATCCATATGCAACAGCAAGTGTTAGCAACTGCAAAATACAGTGGGAAGAAAGATGGGTCAGTTTTATTATACTTACAATATGATCAAGGGTAAGAGGATCTCATAACTACAGGTTTGCTGATGAGATTGGAACTCTTAAATCTGAGCCATATTCAGTGCTTACATGCAGGCATGTTTGGGCTGGTCTGGCAGTCTGATGGCATTGGCCTGCCAGGAGCCGATTTACATAAGGATTCAGGGACTCTTTGGGGTGGACACTTATTCTAAAGAAAGGACGGGCAGACCGAATGGTTAAACAGAGCCATTGTTATCAACCAGAGAAGTCACTCTGAGTATAACTTGGTGTTTGTAAGTTGGAATTGCCTTCCAGCTAAGTTCCTATGAACCTATGTCTCATTCTAAGGAGAAGAGAAAACTGAAAAACCAATTTGTTCATTTCTTCTAAGTTACTAGGACACAGGGTTGCTGTGCAATAGATTTAAAAAGAAACAAACCTATTCCTCCTGTGTAACTGAGACTTTGTACATTGACCATCATTCCCTCATTTCCCCCAACCTCCAGCCTCTGGTAATTACCCTTCTACTCTCTGCCTCTATGAGTTTGATTGCTTTAGGTTCCACATGTAAGTGAGAACATGAGATATTTGTCTTTCTGTGCCTGGTCTATTTCACTTAGCATAATGCTCTCCAATTCCATCTGTATTATTGCAAATGGCATAATTTCTGTTTTTAAAAAGCCAAATAGCATTCCATTGTGTATATATACCACATCTTCTTTACCTATTAATCTGTTGAGGGACACAAGTTGGTTCTATAACTCGGCTATTGTGAACAGTGTTGCAATGAATGTAAGCATGCAGACATCTCTTTGACATACTGATTCCAAATCTTTGGGGTAAAATACCCAGAAGTGAAATAGCTGTATTGTATGGTAGTTCTATTTTAGTTTTGTGAGAAAGCTCCATACATTTTCCATAATGGCTGTATTAATTTACATTCCCATCAACAATGTACGAAGGTTCCCTTTTCTCCTCATCCCCATCAGTACTTGTTATCTTTTGTCTTTTTCACAATGGCCATTCTCACAGGTGTTGGGTGATATCTCATTGTGGTTTGTGGTTTTGATTCGCATTTCCCTAATGATTAGTCATGTTGAGCATTTGTTCATACATCTGCTAGCCATTTGTATGTCTTCTTTTGAGAAACATCTATTCAGATCTCTTGCCCATCTTTTAATCAGATTGTTTGTTTTCTTTCTATAGAGTTAAGTGTTTTTTAATTTTTTCATATATTAATCTCATATCAGATGCGTATCTTACACATATTTTCTCCCAATTCCTGGGCTGTCTTTTTACTCTGTTGTTTCTTTTGTTGTGCAGAAGCTTTTTAATTTGATGTAATCCCACTTAACTATTTTTGTTTATGTTGTCTGTGCTTTTGGAGTCAAATCTAACAAACTCATTGCCCAGTTAAATATGGTTGGAGTTTTCCACTGTTTTCTTCTAGTAGTACTATAGCTTCAGGTCTCTTGTTTAAGTCTTTAATCCATTTTGAGTTAATTTTTGTATATAGAGTGAGATAGGGTTACAATTTCATTCTTCTGCCTATGGATATCCAGTTATCCCAACACCATTTATTGTAGAGATTGTCCTTTTCCCATTGTGTATTCTTGACACCTTTGTCAAAAATTAAACATGAAAACAGATTGTGAGACCTGAGGGGAGAAAAATCAATTGAATGTACATGCATGAGTTCATTTCTGGACTCTCTATGCTATTGAATTTGTCAGTATGTCTATTTATATGCCAGTACCATGCTGTTTAATTACAATTACTTTATAGTATAATTTGAATATTCAATAGATTTAAGGAATCAAACTCATACAGAATAGTTCTGTGACAATAATAGAATTGTTAGAAATCAATAATATAGATATATTTAGAAAATTTCCCCCAAATTGAAAATTAAATACTATACTTCTGAATAACCCATAGATCACAAGAGAACCATAAAGGATATTAGAAAATATTTTAGATTGAAAAATGATGAAAAACATAATATATTACAATTTGTGAGACACAACTAAGGCAGTTCTTAGACCAACATTTACAGAATTAAATACTTATATAATAAAAGAAGAAAAGTTTAAAGTATAAATGGGGAATACAACTTTCTTTCTTCCTTGTCTCAGCCAAGGACTTAGAGTTGTTTCAGCTTATCAAGGACTCCAGACACTCTCCTAAGTTGTCTGAACACTTTGAGGGCTCCAGAATCTGTTAGTGCCCATAGAGGGCAGAAATTCCTGGAGTGAGCCAGCTGAATTATTTTTTACCAGAGGCAAGGCTGAGAAATTCTTCTTTAGCTTCATAGGCAACAGAGGGCTTAGCAGAAGAGGGGCTATGAAAAGCAAAGGAAATAAGTGACAGAAACCTCACTGTAGCTGATAGAACTTATTCATAAGTAAATGTGAAAAGAAAAAACACACAGAGTTTCCATCAGAAATAATAGGGGGTGTGGTAGCTTTAGAGGTGGGTAATAACTTGAAGGAAGTTAAAGATCAGTGTCACACATATGATGGCAAATTCTCCCTGAGTGAGTACAATACAGCCATGTATACAGAGAAAGTCCAGACTGTGGCCTTCTTAAAACAACTAATTTAGTAAGACAGTGTATTAGTTATCTGTTGCTGTATAACAAGTTATCCTCAAACTTAGTAGCTTGAAATAACGACATTTACTTTCTCTGAGTTTCTATAGTTTGGGAATCTAGATCCAGCTCAGCAGAATCTTTTGTTTCAGGATATCCCACAGGCTGCAATCTAGGTATGCACTGGGCCTCCAATGTCTAAGCCTCAACTGAGGAGGAATCCACTCAAGACCACTCATGTGGTTATTGGCAGGATTCCATTCATTTTGGGTGTTACACTGAAGAACTCAATTCCTTGTGGGCTTTTGGCTGAAGGCCACCCCCTCTCCTTTCCAGGGGGTTCCCTCCAACATTGCAGCTTGCTTCATCCAAGCATGCAAGTGGAGAAGTCAAAGGGAAGAGAGTCTAGCAAGATCAAAGGTGCAGTCTCTTGTAACCTAACTACAAAAGTAATAACTTTTGTCGGACTCTATCCATTAGAAACAAGCTAGGTCCAGCCCACACTGAAGGGGAGGCCATGGGTACCAGGCCATGGAGATTACTATGAGCCATTTCAGAAAGCTACCACAGACAGGAAAACAGGTAAGGGGTGGGGAAGAGATTTATACACACTGCCAGGGCATTTCCTCTTGGAGTGTGATGTCCTAAATAATACTCAACATTGGGACATTAAGCCCCTAAGGTGCTCAGACAACAACTGCACTCAGATGCATGGAGTTATGTATGAGGCAGGGCATTAAGCAGGCCCTGAGTGCAGAGATTTGTCTGAGATAAACGTGACCATACATGACAGCATCAGGAAGCCTTTCAACAAAGGGAAATCTTGAACTGGGAATACAGGAAGAAGTAGCTAATGATGGGGAAGAGTGAATGATTATGTTAGAGTACATAGGAAGTTTTACTGGATTTTAAAATATTTCTTTTATACAAACAATTTTGTAGACAACCTTTTAAATAATATTTTTATAGATGTTTTGTGTGAATGTATGAGTGGGTTTCTCTAGTCCCTATGTCATCAATAAGTTCCTGAAGATAAAAGTTTGAGAAGCCCAGTTAGCGTGATTCATTGAAGTGTTTTCTAAACTTCAGCCATTTAAGTATTTCCTTTGTGACTTTTCCCAGAGTGGTATTACTATTAGGCGACATTTTTTTAAAAGTTTAATGTCCATTTAACTCTGACATATTTTAAGAATATTTTTATAATCACTGCTAGAAACAGAAATCTGTTATTACTAGTCATAAATATCATTCTTATGTACATTGAAATTGATGTATGTGTATAAAATATTTGTCTATGTACTTCATCTCCAGTGATAGGAAAATTAAATTAAAAATCATATAATGGAAGGAACATGTACTTTGGGTTTGAATCATGACTTTGCCATTTTCTATTTATTAAAATATAGGTAACTAAGTAATAGTTGACTTATTTGAAACTCAGACTTCTTTTCTATAAAATTGGGATAATAGTATTCACCTTGACATACTATTATTCACTTCTAATAAGATGATATTTGTGAAAAGGATCACATTTCGTATTTAATAATAACTGTAAACATAATATTGGTGATAACTATTACCTATTGCACAATTACTATGTGCCAAGCATTGTACTAAACTGTAAATATGTTTTTAATAAAAGTTAGTGTTTGTTTTCAAAAACTGTGTTATCAAGTAGCTCAATAATTCCACTTAATATTGATGATCTCCCTAAACAGTTCCCAAGTTTCTAAGGGACTGAAAAATATTTGAGGGTGTGCAATAGATTAGAACACTTACAGTGACTCTATCATTACAGCTGGACAAAAGTACCACGGTAAAATTTAATTAAGAATATGTATAGATAAAAATTATGACACTCAAATCCCTCCCTTTGTAGTATACTGTATTTCATGGATTATATTTAATTAGTCCTCATAGTTTACACACTGGTACATAAAGCCCTTGCAGCTGATTTTGCCACATTTCAAGGGAAAATTAGTTCACAAATGTGGAGTTTCCTGAGAGTTTTAAGCACAAGAACAGAAGATACAACAGGTGCCCCATCGGTGGTAATTTCTTTATAAACTAGAGACAATTAGGCTAATAAGACAATTTATGTGTCTTGATTCTACTCTCCCAAATTTCCAATACTTATCTTAAAATAAGTATTTGCCAGTCCAACAGATAATCCCTTCCAGCTGGGTTCTGTCTTTCAATGACCTCCAATCTTACTTAGGTCAAACTTCCTCTAGCTGTTCTTATCTTTCTACTCAAACCTTGTTAAAGCATTTGTGTGGAACAGACTTTCCTGAAGGGTTGAGGTGACAGGTTTGTGTGCCAATTTGCTACTCAGCCCTCCAAAACCTCCCTGCTTCACCATTTTCTTGGGTTCCATTCCCTAGGCTCCTAAGAGCATACTCCGCTTCATTTTATTATGCAGAACAGCTTGGTTCTCCACCACCTACCCAGCTCAGAGCCTGCTACTGTATACCAAACAGTTCGTTAGGGGACAAGTAACAGACTCTTGTAGGCCCCTCGAAAGAGCACAAATTAATGGCAAGAGGCTTTGAAATTTTCTTACTTTTTATCATTTCAACTAATCTCCATAAGAATAAAATAACAATGCATACACTATTTTATGCAATTTCCCTGAGAAGGCAGAAGCACTTATAATCGTTTTGGGTGGTAAGTAATTTTTTCTTTTTATTATAGTTGAATAATTCCAGGCAGAAACGAGAAGTTTCTAATCCCATTTTAACAGTTTCCTCTACCAATCAAAGGTTTCCCCACTCTACTTTCTAACATTTTTCACAATGGTCATGCACATATAAAAAGGGAATAAACCAATCTTTTGGGATAATAAAATCCAATGTACCCATTTTACAGAGAAATAAACTGATGGCCAGAGCAGAACCTAAATTTCTCTGTTTTTTTTTGTTTTGTTTTGTTTTTTGTTTTTTGTTTTTTTTGAGACAGAGTCTCGCTCTGTCGCCCAGGCTGGAGTGCAGTGGCGCGATCTCGGCTCACTGCAAGCTCCGCCTCCCGGGTTCACGCCGTTCTCCTGCCTCAGCCTTCCAAGTAGCTGGGACTACAGGCGCCCGCCACCACGCCCGGCTAATTTTTTGTATTTTTAGTAGAGACGGGGTTTCACCGTGTTAGCCGGGATAGTCTCAATCTCCTGACCTCATGATCTGCCCTCCTTGGCCTCCCAAAGTGCTGGGATTACGAGCGTGAGCCACCACGCCCGGCCGGAACCTAAATTTAAACAACTATTCAAGGAGAGGAATAGACAGTAACTCGGGTCGGTATATCATACCCCTCCATATTTTCAGTGCATCATTCAACGGCAAGGATGAAAGGTCAAAAAGTAACATCTTGAATATGTCCCAGCAAAGAAAATTATTAGTACTCTGAGACCAATAATTGCCCCCAGAATTTTAGTTGGTGGAGCATTTTAATTAGTATTTGAAAGATTGTAATCCAAACTGTAACTGGTCCCCTCTTTTCTCTGTGCATTCTTTCCTCTCAGCACAGTTCATCACTAATTCAGACAATACCTGACATTTCAACACACAGGAGGAAAAAGGAAGTTATGGGCTTCTAGAATCTCCAGCAATACTTTCTCTCCTTGACAATAGCTATGATCCACTTCTCAATATCTGCTGCAGTCTTTCACTAGAAAGCCAAACTTTCAGCTGAAAAGCCACTAATATCAGACTAACGCTTGTAGCAAAATCCTCCCTTTTTCTAAAAATATCGGAGGATTGAAGGGTGACCCCATATGGGCTGGGATGGACGTGATAAAATGCAAATTTGCAGCTTTCAGTGGAGAGAGAATGATACAGTACTAGGTCAGAAGTGTGGACTGAATGAGGATTTTTTTAAATACTAATGTAACTGGGGGAGGATGGCTTCCAGATGGGAGGGGCAGCCTGTGGAGCGAGGTTTGTGGGGGCTGAGGGTGAAAATTGAGCAAGCATATGGAACTGTTAGGGAAAGAAAAAGGCTCTAAGAAGGCAGAAGGTGTGGAAATGGGACTCATATGGAGCTCGATAAAGATAAGCAAAGTGTGTTAGGTCTGAAAAGAGGGAGGCATACTCAGGAAATGACCTTGGATAAAGCTGGAATCCTAAAGGCTTCCAGGAGTAGTTTCCATTATAAAGCAAGAGAGAAAAGAAAGAGACATGCTACTCCAGCAAAGAAAAATAAGGCTTCCAGGGCTTGGGGTTAAAGTAAGGAAAGGAAAGTAATGGGAAGGTATAGAACAGAATTTCTTTGGGATTTTCAGGTAAAATGTTGTAAAGAACATTCAAGCATCTAGGAGCATCTGAATTTCTTCTACTCAAAATATCTTTACAGATAAGGCAAATGGAGCAAAATGTGAGTAATAAGTGAAATTAGGTAAAGGGTTCTTTGGTGTCCCTTTTGTCTTTTGACTATTGTTAACTCTTGAATGATAAACAAGGAGTCACCGTTAGGTTTTGCTCTGTAGTGTTACCTCACCTCATAAATGTTTGGTTTCTTCCTCTGGTGTCACAATTCAAAGAACAAGCGAAGACTGATGAGACAGAGGAGTTTCCCACTTAAGAAAAGCTGTTCTAATAGTCACTCCCTGCTGTCAATTTTTTCTCAGCCTACTTAATTGATATAATGTTCTCATCATCCCCACATTCCTAAGATGCCCTCCATCCCCAAGTGTGACACAGGTAGATGGTTTAACATGCACTAAACTTTGACAGAAAGTCTCACTCTGTCACCCAGGCTGGAGTTCAGTGGCACGATCGCGGCTCACTGCAGCCTCTCTCCTGGGCTCAAGTGATCCTCCTGCCTCAGCCTCTCGAGTAACTGGGACTAGAGGTGTGTGCCACCATTCGCAGCTAATATTTTTGGTAGAGACAGAGTTTCACCATATTGCCCAGGCTGGTTTTAAACTTGTGACCTCAAGCAATCTGCCCGCCTCAGCCTCCCAAACTATTGGAATTACAGGCATGAGCCACTGTGCCTGGCTACAATAAACTCTTCCTAAAATGTCAGGCACTGCTGGACTGAACATGACAATGTAACATAGTTTAGTCAGTTTACTAGCAAGAAATCATCAAATGTACTAAACATAAGCCATCTTACTCAAGTACCATTTCATTTCCCTAGATCCTGTACTTATGCTGAATCTGCAACAATTCTCCAGCTAAGGTGATTATATGACCTCTGATTCTTCTTTGCCAAGTCCTCTTCTGTCCTTATTTTTAGTTTTCACTGTATTATACCTATTACCTCCTTAACTTTGAGCCTGTCAACATTTTAGTATAATCACTAAATTATACTAAGTCTAGTATAATCACAAATTATAGTAAATCTAGCATAATCAGTGGATAATTCAGTATCTAATGTTGAATTTTGTTCATATTTTTAAAACACTTTATTTTCTTACCATATAACACCCATGGGGAGTCAGTGTGTATTTGTATTTCAAAATGTGTTATTGGTCTTCAGTATATGTACAATTGTTAATATCTAAGAAAAGCCCTGTTTAATTCTGTATTCCTTTACTAGAAGAGTCTGATTCATTTATTATGATAAGGCGTCTATATGCCTTTAACCAAACCTATTTCATAAATAGTTTAGACTTTGATGTTTGCTAACAATGTAGTAAAGCAATTTGTGTATACTGACATGACTTGCCAGCGTGCTATCTTGCAAAGGATCCTATGGGTATGTAGGAACAACAGAAGTGGCAGGAAAAGGCCATGAGTCTCAGTCACACTATCTTTGTAGTAGGAACTCTGGATCCCTTTGGATTTGTTCTGCTTTGGCAGAACACAACTGGAAGACTTCTGTTGGGGACTTCCCAGGGATTCCCATTTCAATACGTATGCCTGCATATGGCCTCTGAATCACAGTTGAGTAATGCAGCAGAGGCACTACCACTTGCGCTCGACCACATCAGACTCCGACTTCTCTTTGATTGCAAACTTCCAGGCGACCAGAAGTCTCCAACAAAGCATAACTTCTACCTCAGAACCAACAGCTTTCATTACACCGCAGGGTGAACAAGCCCTTTCAGCCACCTCCTTGTTGCCTGGCTTAGATTTTAACCTTCCTTTCAATCTTATGTGTTTCTCACTCTAAAGTAGAAGACAGTAGATGGAGAATCCTGGATCTTTATGGCTTTTGAAAGAGGGTCTGCAGAGGGACCCTGGGGGACTAGCCCTGACGGCTTTATTTCAGACTATGTCACCAGAAACGCAAGTGGGAAGGGAAGTTATTGTGAGCATTTCAAAACAACATTCAGTATCACCTTCTGTTTTGACCTGTTCACCCTTTTCTTTCACGAAATTATCTTTTGATTCTCAAACTCCCTTGCCCTAGTCTAAGAACAAAGAGCCCCCACCCACCTTTAGCACACAAATTGCTTTAGTAATTTTTAAGTTATAAAGCGGGGGAGGGGAGGGGATGGTGGAGGGAGGGGAATTTCATTAAAAACTTGTTTTTTATGGATAATTCAAATATAGTTGAACTTTAGAACTTTAAGATGAAGAATAAGATTGTTATGTTTTTGAAAAAAAAAAAAAACTCTGAGCAATCAACAACCAGCCTTCATATAGGCACAATAAAATTGAGTTTTAAAGTGTATAATCATACCTCTGCATAACATGGCAGGGATATTATTGTTTGTTTTGATATGGTGCTTTATTTTAAAATGTACATAGCTATGCAAATAAAGTTAGGTAACTCAATCAAGGCATAACACTTTCCTTCTTTTATAATTTACTATGTTACTTTTTAAAATCTAAAACACAAGGAAATTAAATTAAAAAACTCAGAAGAAAATATTCAAGCGCCAATGTTATATATTAAAAAAATCAAAGATGTTTAAGATTTTCATCAGGACAAGGTTAATTAACATTACCAGTAGGTGATACTGTCAATAAAAGAACATATTTCCAAATTTTGTGTCTCTATGTGACTCTCCATTATCTTTCAACATTTCCGTCATCTCTATACCCCCGGCCTTTGTATAATTACTTACTCTCCTGGCCTGGAATGTCCTTTAACCCCTCTTGTCTACCTGGCTAACCCATAGTCATGCCTCAAAACTCAGATCTGTTGTCTTCTTATCTGGAAAGACTTCTTTATCCTAACTGACCCAGAAAAGTGGTATCTTCCCATATTTTAATCTGGAATTAATTTACTATAACTTATTTTTGTCTGATCCTTCAATTTGGTTAGGAACTCTTGAAGTTAGAAATTTTATGTTACTCATTTTTTCTATTCCTAGCACCTATGAGATCTTGTGCCTAGCACATGGAAAATCCTCAATATATATTTGTTTGATTGGATTTATTTAAGATTTTTTTACTAATGTGATAGATTTTCTAGGATATTTGTCAATATTTTATTCAACTAAAATTATAAAATGCCCAAAAAATAGCAAAATCCAACTAAAGTCACCTCTTTTCTAAAGGCTTTTAAAGGAAAGAAGCTATGATTAATATTTTAGGCACATTTCCTTATCTTAGTCTTTTAAAAACCTTTCAGAATATAACTAGAATGTATTGGGTAAATCATATAAAATTGTCATTGGTCAAAAGAGTCAAACATTCATAATTTTGTATGATTCAGCATAATAGATGCCTGATCTGTTACCTCGGTTATCGCTGTGATTTTGCCCTGTTAAGGAAGGATGGATCTATGCTTCAATATCAAGGCCCTTTTCCACTTCCATTCATGTTTGCCTGATAGCAGGTTTGCTGTGCTGTGGATAACTGAAGTGCCTCACTGTTGTGCATCCTTTGGGGATGAAGCCTCCTAGGAGTGGGAATGGGCTGAGTCAGGGTTCACGTTAGAGAAGGATGTTACCCTGTTCTGGCCTTGAATGCCTATTCTCAGGGTTGATTTCTTCAATCAGCTAGATTTACCATCAATTATGTTCTTAGTCCTCAGATTTGGCTTTGAAACAAGGAACATGTGGCACCTTATATTTCCCTGGAGGATATCTCCCACATGGTACTTTGCTCACACCAAAGTAGATTTGCCCGTCAGCTTCCCTGATTTCCCTTCTTCAAGACAATATTTCTCATATTGCATGTAGAGAGTCAAGCTATCTAGCTTTGAGTTGTCTGCTCATCACTTTTGTCAACAGGGACTCTTGTTCTTTGGTCTATCCCACCTGTTTTAACTATATTTCTTCCAGAAGAATGGAGTTAGGTTTTTCTGCTTCATGAAACTGCTTACAGATACATGAATATGGGCTGAATCATAATACAGTAAGGTGGATTCAAAATCATAGTTGGTTGGCATTATGAACAAAAAATTATCTTAAATACTTAAGTTATAGTACAAACTCTCAACCAGTAGTGGTATGATATGTTCTCTTAGCATCCATTTCTTTATCTATAATATGAGAGTAAGAACAAAAAGGCTGCCCTTCCTATAACCTAGGATTATAGTATCAAATGGGGTCATGTACACGAATGTGCTTTGTGAATGCTTTAGCATCATGAAAATATAAAATATTAGTATTATGTGCATTATTATTGGAATCTGTTCTACCCAACATTTTTACCAACAACTTGAACAAAGACATAAAAGCATGATTATAAGCATTGCAGATGATAGACATATGGGAGGAATAGCTGATAAAAAGAAACAAGATAGAATCAAAGTTCAAAGAAATCATGACAGATTGAAATGATGACTAAAACTACTAAAATAATATATAATATGAACAGATGTAAAATAACACACTTCTGTTAAAGAGAATCATGTCAGGAGAGACCTGTTATGACATTAGTTTATATGAACCACAGTTATATGACTGGGATTTGAGAGTAATTTTAGGTTTCTTTAATAGGAATGCTGTGTCCAGAACAAAGGAGATAATATGCTACATGTGTCAAATCATTGCTAACTTATGTAGCATTTAAATATTGAAATATCAGAAATTTGGTACCACATTAGAAAGATGTAACGTGATCTAGGGAAAACGACCAGAATTTTGAAAGGCCTAAAACCATATCGTATGAGAAGCAGTTGACAGAGCTAGGGTTGTATTGCTTGGGAAAAAAGGCTTAAGAGACATATAAAGGTGTCTACAAATGTTTCAAGGACTTCTACATAGCCAAGGCATAAAATGCCTAAAGCAAAGAGTAATTAAGTATCCAAGAGATATATGGCACATCCTAGATTCTCAGTAAGTGACAGTTGAATCTAAATTAATTCTGCATTGCTCTAGTGGAAAGAATATGGGCCTATGGCTGGGAGAAATCAGAACAGTGAAAACAAAAACAGAGTTTCCTGTGGTTGGACATATTCAAAAAACTGACATTTATTGCTACATGAAATGTTTCTGGGCTATGCTAGAAGTATACATATATATAGTGTTTTATTTGGAGAGGGAGGGCATGCTGAAATAATTATACACCTGCCTGCTATCCATGTCCATCTCAGTTAAGCCAAGTTAACATACAAAATACAATTACATTTTCAGAAAAAAAATAAAAATAATATCACCTTTTACCACTGGAAATTCTTAGACACAGAGAGATTATGTAGACTAAATATTTGGTAATACTTCAATAGCAACTTCTGACTCAGTGGTTTTCAAACATTATAGAATGTATCAAAATCATGCAAAGGGACTGCTAAAGCATTGATCACTGAATCTCACCCCCAGGGTTTCTGAATGAGTAGTAGATCTAAAGAAGAGGCCCCCAAGTCTGCATATCTAATAAGTTCCCAAGTGGTACTTATGAAGACTCTCTGCTTTATGTAAAACTGTCTCGTTCATAGGCCTTGCTAAAGATACACCAAGTGGCCCAATTTGTAATTCATGGAACCTTCCCACCACTCTTGGTTGATAATTAGAGATCAGAAACTGCCCAATCCATACTGTTCAGTGACCTATAATGTGCCTAACAAATAGGCAGTGGAAATCAAGTTTCATCGCTTAATAATTTGATCCGGTCCATGTTTAAAGGACAGACAGGTAATTAGTATGAGAAACAGAAATACAAATACCAACAAGTATTTTTAAAAAGGTGAAAATAAAAGAAGAGAGAATACAGAAAAAAAAATGAGAAGCGTCTGAGTCAGGATAATGGTTAAGTACTGGATTTAACTTCATTTTCTTTTTTTTTTTAATTTTATTATTATTATACTTTAAGTTTTAGGGTACATGTAACACATTAACTTCATTTTCTTTTCCTTAACGTCTTTTGCTAAAATTCCTGAAACTACCTTGAATCTCGTTCCTATATCCATCAGGATGGCTCTACTAAAGTTTGTGTTCTTCCTGTTTTTTTAATTATTTGACTTTTTTTATGTTCTTGTTCACATACTTGCTTACAATATACCTCACACTTATTTTGTGGGTATAGAATTGAAAATGATGTACTTGGGCATTTTAAAGAACAGTATCTTTCTGCTTCCAGAGTTGCTGTTGAGAAATCCATTGCCGCATTTATTCCCTATCTTTTGCTTGAGACTTAATTTTTTACCCCGTGGAAGTTTTAAGGGCTTTCTCTTTACTCCTAGTGCCCTAAAATTTCATGAAAAATGTGTCTTCGTATGAGTCTTTTAAAAATTATTCTGTAGGTACTCAATGGACTCATTCGTTCTGAAAAATTGTGTTCTTTTGTCATGGTCTTTTGTTAGCTTGTTTATTTTTTGCTTTAAAAATTTTTTTTTCATTCTCTATTTTGTGATTCTTATTTTAGAAACACTTTTTAATCAAATGTGGGATTTGTTGAACTGATCTTCTATTTATGCCCTATTGTCTTCCATTGTCAATATATGTCCTCTTATTCTCTTTCCTGCAAGACATTCTCAATTTTATCTTTTAAGCTTTCTCCTGTTACATATATGTGTGTGTATATGTGTGTGCATGTGTGTATGTGTATGCATGTAATGTGTGTGTACATATATGTGTGTATATATATAAATAATAAAGATATAATAATAATTAGGAGTGAGTGATGAAGACTGATGTATAGAGGATGACTCGGAATCATCAACTGAGAGCTGGGTGTGTGTTTTTTTGTTTATAAGAATATGGTTGTGAATTTAAAAGAAAAAACAAATAAATATTTTGAATTTTACAATTTGGAATTTACTTTCTGTAAAGATAACAAGAGAATTGAATTGAATATTTAGATTTATGCTTAGAATATTTTACATAACAAAAAATCAAGAACCTACTTAGCCTAGCACTTGTATATCTAGGAATACATGTTTTTAAAGTATCTCTTTTTTGGTTGTTTCTAATTATTATACATTTCAGGTCTAATATAGTGCCTACCTTTTTTATAAGCTCGTTCTATGATAATTTTAGCATTTTTGTTCCAGTAGGGTGAGAGACAATAAATATGAAAATACAAAATCCATACATTAGTAATGATAAGTGCTTAGAGGAAAAATAAACCTGGTGAAGAGATGAAGCCTGATTCAGGGTGCCATTCTAAACAGGTTGGTCATGGAAGTTCTCTCTGAAGAAGTGAAAAAAAAAAAAAAGAGAACTTATGAACACAAAGAAGGAAACAACAGACACTGGGGCCCACTTGAGGCAGGAGGGTGAGAGGAGGGAGAGGAGCAGAAAACATAACTATTGGATACTGGGCTTAATACCAAGATAATTAAATAATATGTATAAAAATCCCCCATGACACATGTTTACCTATGTAACATGCCTTTACATGTGCCCCAAAAACTAAAAGTTAAAAAAACTAAAAATTTAAAAAGTAAGTGATCCTTTATTTTAAAAAATTAAGCTTCATAAGGATAGAGACTTTATTCATTTATTTTTGGCACCACTTTATCTCTAGAACCTAGTAGAGTGCCTGGCATACATTAGCCATTCAATAATTTATGTTTTATTAACAAATTAATGGTAAAGGAATGAATTTAGGACAAAACATAGGCCAACTGTAGCTGATTTTTTTTTTTTTTTTTTTTTTTTTTTTTGAGATAGAGTCTCGCTCTGTCACCCAGGCTGGAGTGCAGTGGCACAATCTCGGCTCACTGCAACCTCTGCCTCCAGGGTTCAAGCAATTATCCTGCCCCAGCCTTCTGAGTAGCTGGGATTACAGGTGCGTGCCACCACACTGGACTAATTTTTGTATTTTTAGTAAAGTTGGGATTTCACCTTGTTGGTCAGGCTGGTCTCCAACTCCTGACCTCGTGATCTGCCTGCCTCAGTCTCCCAAAGTGCTGGGATTACAGGTGTGAGTCACCGCGCCCAGCGTAGCTGATTTTTTTTTCCAGGAAAGTGTATTCAGAACAACACAACATGAACTAATAGAAAGAGAAGACTTTCTGAAAAAGCCAAAGCACTTTTAGAAGTCAAACAACAACAAAAACCTATTTTTTATTTTTTCATTCCTCTTTTCCAAAACAAAACAAAAGAAGAGGAAGAAGAAAGGAAAACCAGGAAACTAGGAGTCTGCAGGGGGTTTGGTTTCTCTGTTGTAATTCAGTCTTGGGCTTGATTCATCTGCTAAATTCTCTAACTGGTAATACAGAATCCAGAGCAGCAAACAGAGAGTGAGAGAATGAGTAATAAATAAATGAAAGGAGAGTGATAAGACTCAGAGAACAAAACAAAACAAAGCTGTGCTGCAGCTGGCCATGCTGGACTCATGGTTGAATGCTCTAAAAAATACTGTTAATGGTGGAGGGAAGAAAAAGGTATTTTAAACCCAACTATAATCCCCTTCTATTTTCTGTCACTCTGGAAAAGCAGTACTTACAATGGCTTTCTCTGTGCTTCCCACGTGGGATTTAGCCGCTGTTGTAACCTTTGTGTTGTTCATTGTGAAGCTGGAAAAGTACAATTCCACTACATTTAAGCCACTTTGTAAGGGGAAATGCAACTGTCAGCTCAGGTGGCTTTAAGCTGTCAGAGCTTGGGGAACAAAACCAACTCAACTCTCCTCAACATCCCCACATAAGGAGAGAAGCTGACAGATATGAGTTCTGTCTTCCCATAATAAACTCCTCCCATGCAATGCAGTGATTTCATTGAAAGGCACGTTGGAATCAACTGTAAAGCCAAAGAAAAGGTCTGCCCAACCCTTTCCCCCAGGAGATTCTGATTTATTTGGCCTGAGATGTCGCCTTGTCATTAGGATTTTTAAATGCTCCCAGGTGATTCTAACCTACAGTCAAAGTTGAGAACCATTGCAACTGGTTTTTATTTTCCTTTTTGCTTTTCTTTTTTTCCTTCTATTTATTTTTTTAGGTTCGTCTTTTCAGAATAGTTTTCTCTTTCCTGTGACTTTCAAATTTTGGTTCAGGCTTCTACTCTTACCTCATTTAAGAAACTGTGAGAAAAATGAACTTCTTCAAGGTCAAGCCTTCTTGGCTTATGGTAATTAGCCCATTGTATTTCCTTGACCACGATCACTGGTATGGGGACAAGCAAGTGATATAAACAGCCCAGTCAGGGTGGATCTCAGGACACTTGCTGAAAAGTCTGTAACAAGAACATTTTCTTTCTTCCTCAGGACATTATGATATGTGGCTATGAAGCGTACCCTAATTGATTTACTCTGACATGCTGTTTTTATTTATTTTTATTTTTTTTCCTGCCTCTCTTAAGTCTGAACCAGTTGTTAAAGATACCTAGATCCTCACTTGATATTTTTAGGGGACTGAAGTGATCTTGCTAACCATTCATCATAATTACTTCCTAGAATAAGATAGATCCTAAAATAAAATATACTTTTTGTAACACGAAATGGAAGTGTTAGCTTCTCTCATCTGTACAGGGTCAATTGATGTGAGAACTGCAGCGAAGAGTACTTATATTTAATCTTGTGGCTTTCTCGGCCCCACAACAAGCAAGTTGCATATCTGTCAGCAAATCAATAGTTGTTGAGTGGATGATTCACAGGAACATTGTGTTAGGAAGTGTGAGGTTGGCTTGTAGAATACAGAGAAATGAAAGAAAGGTATGACCCATGGTCTGAAGTAGTCTACTATTTAATCAAGCAGTTCTTCATTCACTTCCAAAGTATAATTGCAGCCTGCTTCCCTATGGGAAGAAGGCTCAGGGGGTCATGCCTGTGTCTTACCTAATCTTGTATCTATTCTGCCTTTAGACAAGCCAACCCGTAGCCTGCGGGCAGCATGTGGCTCAGGATGGCCGCCCAACACAAGTTCATAAACTTTCTTAAAGCATTATGTTTTAGCTCATCAGCTATTGTTAGTGTTAGTGTATTTTAGGTGTGGCCCAGGACAATTTTTCTTCATCCAGCGTGGCCCAGGGAAGCCAAAAGATTGGACACTCCTGCTTTAGAATGTTGAGCCAGAGAACGCCAAAGCAGATAATACGGTTTCAATGACCTATGATCCTTTCTAGATGTACTCTTTCACTAGATCCAACAACCCGGGGCTTCTGCCAGGATACAGTGGAAATTAAAACCAGAATGGGTTCTGAAATCCTTCTCTCAGTTTTCATCCTTATATCTTAGATATTACTTTTGCTAATTACAGAAACTAGCACTTTTCAAACAACCAGACGTGATTCCCCTGCTATCATTATGTAGTAATGTTTCACTGTCTAAGCTTCATCTCAAACTGACCTTTTTCTACTGGGAATCAAACTGTCCCCTTTCAACACATACCAAATTGAAATTTTTATGATGCTACAAACTAATCTGACAAAGAAACTGTAGTCTTGAGGAATTCTGAATTCTGATTAAAAATATAGCTTGCAAATATTTTCCTAGTTCTTTGTGGAATGAAATTATTTGGATTTCATAGGCAGATTTCAGTCCATTGACAGAGAGGCAAAAGTCCCAGAGATATATTGAATTTTCTTATAGGCAGCCACCCATGAAGTTAAAATCCAAGGGAAATCAAATTTATTTAGTTCAGTCATTTGCCTTCAGTAATGACTTGCTCTTGCACCAACCATAACATTTCTCTACTATTATAACGACTTTGAACATTTTTGTGTATCAGATTATTTTCACTTCAACACAGTTTCCCTGCTTCACTGCCAGACCAATCCAGTGCTTCGAGATGCTGTCAGTTCACATGAAGGGACAATTTGCAGCCTCCACTGAGTAGGTGAAGTGCTCCATCGTGACCAGTTACACTTAAGTCATGAGCCTTTACCTTCAGATTGAAGCAGCACTATACATTTTCTCCTACAGCGTGCAAGTCAGTCTAGAGATCTTAGTTTTAAGATTGGAGGTTCAGGTGTGTATAGAAGGTGTGTGTAAAAGCCATATAGCTTTAAACATTAACTTTTAGATCTTAAAATCAATTTAGATCCTTACAAATTGATTTTTTTCTCAATATGGTGAGAGTCAGGAGTTTACTTAAAAATATATTAATAGTCAATTATTCCAGCATGATATACTGAAAAGTTTGTTTTTTCTACACTTCTCTGCAGTAACACCATAATAAATCAAAGATCCATTTATGCCAAGCTTTTAGATGGTAGGTACAGGCTGCTTTGAACGTTCTTGCATCTTGTTCTGTGGTATGGGTAAGAAGCAGGAATAAAAATTTTCAGAGAACTCACTTCTGATCCATGGGTAGCGCTGGAGCAGGCTCAAAGATGCATGTGCCTTCCCCTGACTTAGACCATTTGCTGATAGTTTCTTCAGTGCCTCATAAGAAACTGATATTGAGGCTTTCCTAGTATTACAAAGCCTGGAGCAGGCCAGGGAACAAGCCCAAGTTTTCCAAAGACATGTGATTTTTATTTTTTAAACTATATTGTTATGAAATAGAATTGATACATATAGATGTACAGAAAATATATGCTCAGTTTACTAAATAACTGTAAACAACACTCATGTAAATATTATATAGAACAAGCAATATATTATCAACCTTTTCAGAATCCCTACATGTATTTGCACCTACCATCCCATTTACATGTATTTGCACCTACCACGCCATTTTGTTTGGGGTAAGCAATTTTCTGACACTAAAAATAATTAATACTTCGTTTTTCTTTAATATTGGTTCTTCTTTTATCACCCCTAAGCAAAATACATTAGTGTTGGCAGTTTTGAACACTACATAAGTAGAATCACACTGCATGTATTTCTATAACTTGCTTTTATTCAATATTAATATGATAAATTTTAGCCATATTGTACGTAGAACTAGTTCATTGATTTTTATTGCTGTATAGTATTCTATAGTTTATTGATATTGCAATTTGCTTACCCATTATGCTATTAAAGTATGGTTTTCAATTTCTGGAAATTTTGGAAAAGACTCCTTTGAACATTCTTGCATCTTGTTTTGTGTTGCATGTAAACATAAAAATTATCAGGTATACACTTAGAAATGAAAAGACCACTCCATAGGATATATGGTTTTTTTAAAAATTTCATTTATAGTATTACTAATTAATACCATACCAGCTTCCATTATGTTGTGCTGGTAGTTCATGTGTGTTATATTCTTGCTAACTCTTGATATAGCCAAGTAAGTTTTAGTATCTGACAATGTGGAGCATGTGTATTGGTATCTCATTGTAATTATAATTTGTCTTTCCATAATTCCTAATGAATATTCACATAAACTTTAAACTTACTTACTGGTCACTTAGATATTCTGTTTTGAGCCTCTTCGTAATTCTTAGCCAATTTTTGTGTTGAAATATCTGTCTCTTTTCACTTTGATTTTGAAAAGTTTGTTATATATTCTGGATACCGGTTCTTTGTTCATTATGGATAATTTAAATATCTTTTCCTACTCTGTAACTGATGTTGTCTCTTTAATAAAGTATCTTTTGATTATTGGTAATTATTCATTTAGTCTATTCCTCTTTGTAAGTCTTTATGGCTCTGTGTTTTGGATCTTGTTTAAGAAATGCTTTTCTACCCAAAGGTCTAAATATATTTCTCTATATTCTTTTTAAAAGCTTTATAGCTTTTTACCATTAACTGTTAGATCTTAAAGATCAATTTACATCCTCACAAATGGATTTATTTTTAATATGGTGATAGGAGTTCACTTAAAAAAATTGATAGTCAATTATTCTAGCATGGTTTACTGAAAGGTTTGTGTTTTCTATACTTCTGTACAGTAGCATCATAATAAATCAAACATTCATTTATGCTTAACGCTGGTTCTAAGCTCTCTATTCCATCTCATTGATCTATGTTTGCCAATACCATACTGTCTTTATTACTATTGGACTACAATGCATAAAGATAATAGAGCAAGTTCTCCCACACTGTTTTCCTTCAAAAATGTCCTGGCTATTTTCAACCCTTTGCAATTCCATATAAATAAAAAAAAATCAGCTTATTAGGATCAAGACTATGATTGCATTCAATGTATAAATCATTTATGTGCAATCTATTAATGCAGTGTATCTTTCCATGTCCTCAGGTGTTATTTAATGTTTCTCAATAAAGTTATAAATTTTATCTGTAAAGGTCTTGCACATATTTTATTAGATTCTTTTGCAGGTTTTAAGTAATTTATATAAATATGTAAATTATAGCTTTTAAAATTTTTATTGACTAAAAGTTTTGATGGTATATAAACATACAATTAATATTTTATATGGATTATTGTATATATTGAACTTGCTAAGATCTCTTATAAATTTAAATATTTATTTGCACATTTCTCTACATTTCATTTATGAATAATGAGAATTTCTTCCTTCAAATTTTTTTCTTTTTTAAAAAATTTTCTACCTTTTCTCCTGTCATTATTGCACTGGCTGAGAACCGGAGGTCAGTGATAACAGTGTCTTATTCTTTAATTGAAGAAAAAGTTTTTGACATTTGATCATAAAATAATATGTTTGTAGAAGGCTTTATGTCAGATACTCTTTATCATATTAATGAGAACTTCTATTCCTAGATAACCATTTTTTTAAGAAGTAAAAATGCTGAATTTAATCAAATGCTTTTTCTGAATACATTGAAAATAATTTTTTCAGTTTAATTTGTTGTATTGATGACTTAAAATGATTATGTTTTTAATGCTAAATCAGCTTACATTCCTGTGATAAACTGAGCTTGGCTGTGATGTATTATCATTTTTATATGGTACAATAGTCTTAAGTATTTGCATTTGCTAGGTTTTTTAAAAGAATTTTTGCATTTACAGTTCATGATTTCAGTTGGACTTTAATTTTAATTTACAGTCCAGTCCTCAGTAGTTTTTAAAAATGTATTGAAGTGTAACTATATATATACTAAAAAAATTTAAAAGTATATAATTTTGATCTATGTATGTATATGTGTGTATATTTACACACACATGCACACATATACATATTAGTGAAGCATCATCACAATCAAGATGATGAACATACACATACCCTCAAAAGTTTTCTCATGTCTCTTAGTAATACCTTGCTTTACCTATCCTCAAGTCTCTCTCACAATTTTCTTCCAACCACTGAACTACTTTCTGTCACTATGTATTAGTTTGCGTTGTCTAGAACTTTATATAATTAGAATTATATAGTATGTATTCTTTTATGGTCTAGCTACTTTCAGCTCAGCATTATTCTTTTGAGATTCACCTATTTGTACATATGAATAGTTTATTTTTGTTATTGAGTAGAATTGCATTATATTGATAAAACACAATTTGTTTAATTATTCACCTATTGATGAGTATTTGGGTTGTGTATAGTTTTGACTATTACAAATAAAGCATCTCTGAACATTGGTATATAAGTATTTGTATGATTTTTTTATTTCTCTAGCATAAATAACTAAAAGTAGAAAGGTGGGGTCATATGTAGGTATACATTTAATTTTTTAAGAAATTGTCAAACTATTTTGCAAAATGATTTGTACCATTTTTTCATCCCCACCAGAAATATACAAGAGTTCACTTGTTCCACACACTTGCCAGTGTTTGGTATGTTAGTATTTTTAGCTTTGGCTATTCTAATAGGTATATGAGAGTTTATCATTGGTGTATTAATTTGCCTTTCCCTAATGACTAAAGAGTTTGAGCATCTTTTCAGGTGCTTATTTGCAAACTGAATTTCACTTTGTAAAGTGTCTCTTCTAATCTTATGCCCACTTTTTTCATGAAGTTGTTAAATTTTTGTTATAGAATTTTGAGAATTCTTTATATTTTCTATATATGGTTTCATTATTAGACATGAGATTTGCAATTTTTTTCTCCCAATCTGTAATGTTTTTGTATTCATTCTGTTTACAGTGTATACCAAAGAACAGAAATATGTAAATTTTATAAAATCTAATTTATTTTTATTTCTTTTTTGTATTGTAAATTTTGGTGCTGTGTCTAAGGAATCTTTGCTTAACCCAAAACCAAAATGATTGACTCCTATGTATTCTTTTAGAATGTATATAGTTTTAGGTTTCATATTTAGATCTATTATCTATTTGTGAGTTACTTTTGGTATCATATGTGAGTATGAACTTAATTAAATGATGCAAATTAAGATATTTTGCATACAGATATTTAAATTGCTCAAGAATAATTTGTTGGAAAAATTTATGCCTCTCCTATGAATTGCTTCTTCAGTCTTGCTGAATTCAATTAATTATATATTTGCAGGTCTACTTCTGGACTTGATTTAGTTCCACTGATCTATTTGTCAATCATCATGCCAATACCACAGTATCTTGATTACCATCGCTTTATAGTAAATTTTGATAGCAGGTAGTATATACCTTGATAGGAGGTATATAGCAACTTTATTATCTTCAATGTTGCTTTAGATAGTCTAGATTCTTTATATTCAATATGAATTTTCACATTAGCCGGTAAACAGCCTACACAGAACAACTTTTGGAATATGGATTGATAGAATATTAAATATATAGATGAATTTAGAGACAATTGACACATTAAAAATATCAAGCCATCCAATCTATGAACATAGTATTTCCTTTGTTTTAAGACTGCTTAAAATTATCTCTGAATTTTCTATTTTTTATTGTACCAGCATTGTGCATCTTTTTTCAGATTTGTCCCTTAATATTTAATATTTCAAAGCTATTGTAAATTATATTTTTAATGTTTCAATATTTGATTACTGGTTACTAGGACACAAAAATCCAATTGATTTTGAATATTGATCATATATTCTACAACCTTGCTAAATTCACATATTAGATTTATTAGCTTATTTTTTATATTTCATAGGATCCTTTACATAACCAATTGCGTTTTCTGTAAATAAAAACAATTTTACTTCTTCCTTTCCAATAATGTGTCATTAAAACTTTTTCTTGCCTTATTGCACTAACTGGAACCTCCAGTATAATGTTAATTAGTAGTGTTGAAACTAAATATCCTTACTTTGTTTCTAATCTTAGAAGAATACATTCACTTTTTTCACCTTTAATAATGATGTTAACTGAAAGATTTTCATAGATGGCATTTAACAGATAAAGTATGTCTCCTCTATTTCTTTTTTTCTGATAATATTCCTCAGTAATGGATGTTAGTTTTTTCAAATGCTTTTCCTGCATCTATTGTGATGCTCACAACATTTTTTGGTGTGTGCATGTATGTTTTTAGTCTGTTAATAAGATGAATTATATGGGTTGATATTTAAAGGTCAAACCAAATTTGTATTGCTGGGATAAATCAAAATTCATCACAGTATACATTTATTTGTATATATAGTTCAATATGATTCTCTAAAATTTAGTTGAAATTATTTCCATGCATGTTCATGATAAATATTGTTCTATAGTTTTATTCTCTTAATGTCTTCGTCTGGTTTTACTATTAGAGTAATGCTGGTCTCATAAAATGTGTTGGGAAACATTCTCTTCAGTTTTCTGGAACACTTTGTGCTTAGACATATTTTATGACCTGGTATGTGTTAAATATTTATAAATGATCTGTGCATGATTGAAATTAATGTGCATTCTGTAGTCGATGATTCAACTTAGTTAATTATGTTTCTCAAATATTTTATATCCTGCCATTTTTGAATGCTTGACTATCAGTTTCTAGAGAGAGGAGTGCTGAACTTTCTAACTCTGGAGATTTATCAGTTTCTCATTGTATTTCTGTTAATTTTTATTTTGAATAATTTGTGACTTTGCTAATTTATCCATACAACTTAAAAATGGTTACATTGTTCTACTCATTAACTCTTTTATCATTGTGAAATGCTTCCTTTTAATTTTGCTAATATTTGACTTAAAGTCTCTATTGTTTCTGATTATTGCAGTTATATCAGCTTCCTCTTCATTAGGATTTAATGCCATGTGTTCTTCTATCCATTAACTTTCAAAATTTTCTATACCCATGCATTTTAGATATATTTCTTATAGACAACACAGACTCATTTCCTTTGAATTATCTTTTTTTTTTTCTAAATTGGAGCACTTGGTTCATTATTATTGAAAGGAATAACTGATACGTTTTGACTTATTTCTATTGTCTTGTATTATACTGCCTATATATGGTCTCCATTTTTGTCTATTTTCCTATTTATTTTGGATGATTAAATATCTTTAATGATATTTTCTCCCATCATTAGTATAAAATTTAGGCCCTCTGTTTCTGTTCTTTTTGTGGTAACATTAACAATTATAGCATGCATAACTGACTTGATAACGTTTGTAATTAAACAATTATTTACCCTCTTTTTTTGAAAATACTAGTATCTTAAAACTTCAACATTAATGCACCCATTTCAATTTATTTATCTTGGAGATCTCACATTTTTGGGGTTATCTAACACCTTAAATTCATACTTTTTGTTTATATGATAGCCCAACAGATGTTATATTTTTATTTTACAGACTCAACATTCATGTATATTGGCTCACTAATTCACCACTTTATTCAATCCTCATTTTTGCTTAAAACTCATTTAGTCAGAGACCACTTTCTTTTGACCTGAAATTTTTTTCTAGATTTTAAATAATGGACAGTCTTCTGATTATTATTTCTTATAGTATTTATTTTGTAAAAACATCTTTATATTACTTTCTTTGAGGTGGAGTTTTGCTCTTGTTGCCCAGGTTGGAGTGCAATGGCGCGAACTCAGCTCACTGCAACTTCCATCTTCCAGGTTCAAGTGATTCTCCTGCCTCAGCCTCCTGAGTAGCTAGAACTATATTACATTTTTAAATTGAAAGATATTTTACTGAGTATACAATTCTAGTGTTGCAGTTATACACGACACTCTATTATTTTTCTTCATAGCAATTAAAATTTGTACCTATATATTTATTTGTTCAATATCTGTATTCTCAAACGGGTGGCTAGGCCATAATTTCTAGGTGGGTGAGCACTATGTTCATTTTGCTCCTCATTGGATATACAAACTTAGTAAATGCCTGGAATATGGAAGTTAAACAACATATATTTGAATGAATAAATAACAGAATGAATAAATTAATATATTACTTCTAGGATACCTTTGCTGACCATCCACATCTTGGTTAGGTGTGACCAGCAGCTATATAAGCAAGAACAACATATTGCTCAACTCCGAGGATGACATTCATATTACTGTGCAAATATTGTCAACTGGATTGTTCAGCAAAAACACCATGCAACCCAGGTACTGTAACAGCAAAAACAGTCATGTTTATTTTGAAAAGCATATTCTCAAGGACACCATAGTGAGTTATTATAACTAATCCAATTTGTGGTGAAACATTTTTTCAGTAGGAAGTATAGAAGAAGTCTTCCAGCTTTTGGTGGTTAGCTACCATATGGATATAAGAATAGATGGAAGACAGAAAATTCAAAGGCCTTAAGCAATGCTGCCAAAATCAAAGCATAAAGTTGGGCCAGACCATGGTGACTTAGTAATCCAGACAGGTAAGGGTTAGTGATACTGAACGGAATATAATCGGAACATTCATAAGGTTGTAGGCTTCAGAAGACTGTTTTTCATAAATGAGTACTCCAGATCGACTTAGGAAGATCAGCAAAACTAAGAGCAATCATAAGATGTGGTATATTTGAGACCAAAGCAGTCCTGGTAGTCCTTATAATACAGCCCAGGAGGCCAGACTTCCCAGTCTGGATCCATGCCTGATGTGATATTCAACTGTGCAGCAGGACTATATAACATTGCTCTTATAACCTTGCAGCTCTTGGATCTTTGTTTAGTTCTGATATTTTACAATCCTCTTTTAAGGTAAAAAATACTTGAAAACTTTATTGAACGAAGTCTTTGATAAGTAAAAAATGTTTTTAATTTAGTTCAAAAATTCTGTGGATAAAAAATAGTAAGTTTTTCTGGTAGAGGATTTAATCACATAGTGAAATAACTATGCAACCTCTATGCAATATGGTGCTCTTGCTTATTTAGATGCTGGTAACACCTACCAGCTTGTGTAGGCAGTAAATTTACCTGTGAAGAATTAAATATGAACACAAGAGCTCTCATTTGTAGAGAGAAGTAATATATTTTTGAAAATTTACCCTATACTGCTCTGGGTGCTCATGTTTGGCTAATCATGAGTCATCTCCTTCTTTTGATGAAGTAATTCAAATCTGAATGTTTTCATCATGAAAATAAGAGCCCACTATGAATTTTCTTTATGAGAAAGTCTGTAGTTTGGACATGAGATGATCACTTCTCTTGGGGAAACAACACTAAAAAAAAAATCAAAACTTGTTTTTAGCATAGAAAATATAGCTCTAAATTTATTTAAATTGGTTCAGTTTTCTATTTCAATTCCTCTGTCCAATGGAAGTATAGAAATAATTTTTAGCATCATGGATAATCTGGAATGATGCAACTGCCCATCAAGATTGCAACACAATAAATGTATGGTCAGCCTATCGAATATACTGTGCCTTTTTGAATGTATATTTAATTTCAGTGGAAGATAAAGATGAGTATTTGAAGTCATGGACTTACAAAAAGCTATATTCTAATATGGATTGTATGGCATGACTTAGATTATCTTAGTTTGAATCCAATTATATGGAAAACTGGGATTTCAGACAAAAGCTAAGGAGAAACAGAAGGTACCATTTGTTTCTTGAGCCAAAAAACACCAGGCTGGAATTGCTGTTAATTTTCTTCTCCTTTTCTGATGGATGAACTTTTTTGCTCTTAAAATATTGGCAAAACAATAAATAAAATTCTGTTAGCAATAACTATTTTGGGGGGAAGGACAGAGGAGCAGAGGAAGAAAGCTCTGATTTTCATTATAAACGTCTGAACAATGTATGAATAATCTAATAATGTGTATGGATTACTTTTTTTAATGTGACAGATATTTTCTAAGTGGAGAGATTGAGAACTGTATATGTTTCCTTTATATAGTTTTGTGTACTAAAGCACGAATGCTCATTTTGAACAATATTCATTATGAAAATTAGAAATTACTGATAAACTAAAAATAAATAAAGCATTTTCAAAACCCTATTATTCACTCAAAGATAGAAATTGTTAGCTTTTAGGTGTTTATTCTTTTTTTTTTGAGACATGTTTATTCTTCTAGATTGTTATCTCAAATACATTATGCTAGTTTAAAACCTAGCATATTACTTTCCACATCACTTAATACATTTCTACATCACCATTTTTAGGGACTACATAATTTACTTAACAAACTCATTGCTTGACTCATAGGTTATTTTTGACTCATCCTTCTTCCTTCATGTTTGTGCATTTGCTTTATTACTTCTTAGAATAAATTCCTAGAAGAGCATTGCTGGCCCAAAGAGATGACATATGTTTAAGGCATTTGATACCGTTGCCAAATTGCCTTTCAGGAAAGCTGGACCAATTTAGACTACCATGAGCAACGTCTCAGAATGTCTGTTTCTTCCAACCCCTGCTGCCATTCATTTTTGTCAGTCATTTTAATATTTGTCAACATAATAGCCTAAAAATTAAAACTCATTTTATTTGCATTTTAGTTAAGTGTATTTTCTTCTTTTGTGAATTACCTGTTATTGCACTGATTATATTTTCCATTGAGATTTTTAACAATTTCTTCATAATTTGCTACAATTCTTTGTATGGTACGTATATTAACATGTGTTCATATGTTTTGTCCTATCTTTTGTAATTATATTTCGTATTTTAATGTTCATCTCAATTTAGTTTTTTCCTAAGACAAGGACGTTTCATGTTTTGTTTTTAAATCTATTGAGAAACTGAACATACACATTGACAGTGGCCAGCCCATATATAAAAATGGACTTTTGACCCACAACCTATAGCCATCTGCCCAGGAAACTAACCCCTTATCTACAACAAATGACCCAGGAAGCCAGCCTGCTACGTCATACTTGTAAGAACAGAAAATGCTATCCCTAAGGACAACTCAGCAAGCTAACCAATAACTTCTGCAGCAATCAGCCCCAAATGACCAGGCTTTGATTAATAACTGACGGCTTCCTTAATTTTTGGCCCCATTCCTGTAACGAAGTAGGATACCCCACTTCTAGTGATTCCACATACAGCTTCCCCATGACAAAAGCCTCCATTCAGGGTAAACCTGAAGTCTTCCCCTTTTTCCACTATAAAGGTTTGCCCTTCTCTGCTTGCCTGAGTCTCTGCGCAAACACATGTGGTGGTAGTTGACTCTTTTGCTATAGCAAGCTCAGAATAAATAGCCTTTACTTTTCTCATTTGGTTTTTCTTTATTTCCATACTAATTATATATTCTCATATTGCTTCTTCAGTGGTGTCACACAGAGAGAGCCTTCTTCATCCCAAGGTTGTGTAATTTTTATCTGTACTTATTATACCTTATTGAAGAGGCCATATGGTATGTTGATTCAAAGTGCTGGTTGGGAAATTCGTCTATCTGGATTTTGATATTTGTGCTGCCACTAACAAAAATTTTCCAACAAGTTACCTAAACTCTCTGGCCTCAATTTGTACGTCTGTATAAGGGGTAAAATATTAGCTCCATGGTGTTTCTGCAAGGACTACATGAAGATGCTTGGAATAGTGTCTAACACTACATATGTTTCTGTCACCCAATATATGTTACTGTCACTTCCTGTATTTTTTCAAGCACTTCTATGATTACATTTAATAATAATGTAATGATAGCAGGGTTATGTTACATAGTTCTTACAGGAGCTGAGAGGCATACTCTAAGAACTGGTTGAGGAATAGGTTCTCAATTTCAGCCACTTGAAGCCTCTGCACTTCACTTCAGGGATGCATTCACAGAATCAAGAAAATGAGGAAGCTCACTCATGCTGTAGGGCCAGCAGACTGAGAAATGGGGAAACACTGCCACTTACAGACACATGGATGCCCAAGACTCAGTCCAAGCTCAGGGGTCTACAGTCTTGTGTCCTATTTTATCCTCCAGGAGTGCCAAGAGTCTTAATGTGCTCTTCGCCCTGGCCTTCATAGCAGTCACTGTTTCTGAATGAAATGGAATAAATTAAATATTTTCTTGTCTTTCCTCGGTCTTTGACCATAATCCCCATTATAATAGGTAAATATGGCTCAGCTGGTTTATTTAAAGATAATGGTAGGGATCTGACTTCCACACAGACCCAGAGTAGTTCTCAATTTTCAGATATTACCTAAGATTATTTAGGAGACCTGGCGCTGTGAGCAAAAATAAGCATTTTTAACAAGCACTGGAGATAACTTTGATAATGATAGCATGGAGATCCTACTTTGAAAAAACACTGCTATAGATATGCTCAGGTACTAAACTGGCTTATGTTTAACTTGGTATCTAAAGTATAAGCTGAAAGGAAAAGGAAAGGGGAATGGAAAGGGAGAGAGAAAGGAAAGGAGCCAATTGACATAGGAAGAAGAGGAAGGATTAGATTGTTTTCCTCTTTCATCTTTTTCAAACAGGCCCTAGAGAAAGAGACCTATTATTTTGATCACCTTAAACATTACATTAAACATATTTGTTTTTCTCAGTCCCTGTTTCTTATGGCTTCTCTGTTCTGTGGTTCAGAACATTCTGTCACCAGCATAAATCTTGGCATGTCTGAGGAAACATCGGTCACCTTGACCCATCTTCTCCAATTACCAGGACCTTCTTTTTCAGTTAGAAACGTTTTTAACCTTTTATTGGGGTCTTCAGTACAACAACTTTCCTTTTAGTTATTTACAAATGGAATCTTAAAAAGATTTTTAAAAAAAGAATGGGGGAAAATATTTAACTTGCCCCACTATACACACAGACACCCTCTCACTCACACACACACACACACAGACACACACACACACACACACGTTATATCTAGTACTTAAATATATGATGTATACTGTCTCTAATTATTTCTTATGTTTTCATCTTGTCTCTTCAGATAGATGGCAAGACTGGCATATTTCATTCCTCTTATGGTTAGTACTAATATGGAGGAAAATAGGCACATAATACATACTCTTGTTTTGCTTTTTTATTTCTTCCGTATGTTTTGGCCATTATTTTCTTGTTTATTGCTTAATTTTACATTGTACATTTTGTCTCTAATTTTTGTGCTCTTTGAAATAGAAGTCAACTTTTTCTTTATTTTCTCACCACATTATCAGAAGAATATCTTTCTGCAACTAGATGGAATACCTAAGCTTAAATATTATTATATCCCCTAATAAAGACTCCTGGATCCTGTTCTTAATAGTTGCACAGTCTTTCTGTGATTCACTTTGTTTTTGTTTTTTTGTTTTTTTCTTTTGAGATAGAGTCTCGCTTTGTCGCCCACGCTGGAGTGCAGTGGCACAATCTCGGTTCACTGTAACCTTGCCTCCTGGGTTCAAGCGATTCTCTTGCCTTAGCCTCCTGAGTAGCTAGGATTACAGGCGCATGCCACCATGCCCAGTCAATTTTTGTATTTTTAGTAGAGATGGGATTTCACCATGTTGGCCAGGCTGGTCTCAAACTCCTGACCTCGGTCTCCCAAAGTGCTGGGATTACAGGCGTGAGCCACCATGCCCAGCCAGTTTTTCAATACATGAAATTAGAAAAGAATGTCTACTTTATAGGTAGACAAATTTTAAATTCAACAAACTTATGGGCTTGCTTGAGAGATTAATTGGATAAAGGTATATAAAGCATTTACGATGGTACAAAGAACATAAATAATAAATATTGATTATTGTCACAATTATTATTCTATTTGTGACACTACATTAGGATGTCTCTAGAGTTAGCATAGCTGGGTTTTTTTTTCCTTTAGAAAATATGCTTGATTGATGAGTACCTTCCTTTGACAAAAAAAAAAGAAAATACGCTTGAAAATATTATTTAATTAAAAGTTCTCAAAATGGTTTAAAATACTAGCCAAATACTGTATATGAGCAAACTGAGTATTTCACAAGTTACTATAACTTTTCAAGGCAATAATGCTAAGTTGCACATATTTTTTCAAAAATAAAATAGCATCAGCAAACATTAGTTAAACACCTATGAGGCCAGTATTTTTACACATTAATCTCATTTATTCCTCAAAATTACCCTATGAGGTTAATATTATCATCATTAAAGAGATGAATAAATGGGCTTAAAATGCTAAGTAACTTGCTCAAACTCACAGTTCACAAATACTAATGCTAAGAATCAAACCAAACTATTTCTGGACCTATATTCATCTTCCCTTTAAAGGGAATATCTAACCCAAAATTCAAGCCCCTTTGTATGATACCACACTGCAGTATTATGTTTCAGTTCCATTTCTACTCCATGGACATGAAAGCATCAGTAACAGGCTTTGAAGGTAACAGGATTTGTTCCTGACGTAAAGCATTTTCATTATGCTTAATTCCCTTTCAGTCAGTTGGCATAATAAATAAACTGTGTATAGATGGATGGAAGGAAGGAAAGAATAAAGGGGGGAGGGGGGAGCAGGAAGAGAATGGAGGAAATGAAGAAGGGAAAAGAAAGAGATGAAAAAAAGGAAAGGAGAGGAGAGGAGAAGAAAGGAGAAGAGGAGAGGAGAGGACAGGACAGGACAGGACAGGACAGGAAAGGAAAGGAAAGGAAAAAGGGAGGGAAGGAAAGGAGGAAAGGGAAAGAAGAAGGAAAGAAAGAAAATGAAAGAAAGAAAGAAAAGAAAGAAAGAAAGAAAATGAAAGAAAGAAAGAAAAGAAAGAAAGAAAGAAAAAGAAAGAAAGAAAAAGAATTTCTATCTCAGATTCTTATATTACTCCCAGCCCAAGGGAAAGTATAAATAGTTCTTCCTTAAAAAAGAAATTAATTATGATATGGTACCCTTCAATCAGAGAGAACACTAGAATATATTTCTGCCTCTCCTAATTCCTTTAGTAATAGTTAATTAAGTATGTTGCTTTATCTATATATAGAAACTATCTATAATAAATTAAATAGTGAATTCTTTCCAATAAGCTTCACATGTGCACTAACTAGAAACTTCAAATTTCTACAATTTATTACGATAAAGAGAATAATGAGGTGCAGATGTTCATCAACTGAAGGTCACATCACAATAAACCCACTGTAAGTTAAAAATATCCTAGGTTGAAAATACATTTAATATAACTAACCTACTGAAAATCTAGGCTAACCTAGATTAGCTTAGCCTACCTTAAATGTGCTCAGAAGACTCACATTAGCCTTAGTTGGCCACAATCATCTAAAACACAACCTATTTTTAATGAAGTGTTGAATACTTATGTAATTTATTGAATATTGAAGTATGGCTTCTACTGAATGCATATTGCTTTTGTGCCATCACAAAATGGGAACTTAAACCTTCATAAGTAGAAGAGTGTCTGCATAGTTGTATTTTCTCTTCCTCCTTTTTTGTGCTATCATTCTGAAAGATATCACATCTATCTGTTACCAAAACAACAATACATTGTTATAAGTATTACTTTATATACTTTTATTTCTTTTAGAGAAGCTAAGAAAGAAAAGAGTGCAAGTAAAGGCATACATTGTTTTATTGTGCTTTGCTTTACTGCACTTTGCAGATATTGAATTTTTATTAATTGAAGGTTTCTGGCAATCTTATGTCGAGCAAGTCTATCAGTGCCATTTTTCCAGCAGCATGTGTTCATTTTGTGTGTCTGTGTCATATTCAGATAATTATCTCAATATTTTAAACTCTTTCATTATTATTCTATATGTTATGGAGATTGTGATTAGTGAATTTGGATATTACTATTTTAATTGATTTGTGTTCCACAAACCTCACCCATGTAAGACAATGAACTCAATAGGTAAATACATGTGTTCTGACTGCTCCACCGACCAGCCCTTCCTTTATCTCTCTTTTTCTCTTCTTGAACCTCTCTATTCCCTGAAACACAACACTGTAGAAATTAGGCCAATTAAAAAACATACAATAGCCTGTAAGTGTTCAAGTAAGAAGAGTTCCACATCTGTCACTGAAATCAAAAGCTAGCAGTGATTAAGATTAGTAAAGAAGACATGTTAAAAGCCAAAGCAGGCGAAAAGCTAGGCTTCTTGTGCCAGAGTTAGGAAGTTGTGAATAAAAAGAAAAAATTCAAGAAATAAAAGTGCTACTCACTTTTAATAAATTTCAAGTGAACACACAAATTGTAAGAAAGCAAAACAGGCTGATTGCTGATATACAGACAGTTTTACTGGTCTAGATAGAAAATTTAAAAATCCACAACATTCCCTTAAACCAAAGCCTAATCCAGGGCAAGGCCTTAAATCTCTTCAATTCTATGAAGATTGAGAGAGGTGAGGAAGCTGCAGAAGAAAAGTTTGAAGGTAGCAGATGTTGGTTCATAAGGCTTAAGGAAAGAAGCCATCCCCGTATCACAAAAGTGCAAGGTGAAGGAACAAGTGCTGATGTAGATGCTGCCAATAAGTTCTCTAGGAGATCTAGCTAAGATTATTGATGAAGGTAAATAAATACACTAAACAATAGATTTCCAATGGAGATGAAATAGTCTTATATTAGAAGAAGATGCCATCTAGGACTTTCATAGTTAGAGGGAAGTCAAAGCCTGGCTTCAAAGCTTCCAAGAACAGACTGACTCTCTTGTTAGGAATAACGCAGCTGGTAACTTTAAGTTGAAGCCAGTGCTCATTTACCACCCTGATACCCTATCAACCTTGAGAATTATGCTAAATCTACCCTACCTGTGCTCTATAAATCAGACAAAAAATGCCAGGATGATACACATCTGTATACAGCATGGTTTACGGAATACTGTAAGCCCATTTTTGAGATCACTGCTTAGGAAAAAAAAAAATACTCCTTTCAAAACATTACTGCTTGTTGACCATGCACCTGGTCACCCAAGAGGTATGATAGAGATGTACAAGGTGTTTAATGTTTTCATGCCATCCTGCAGCCCATGGATCAAAGAGTAATTTTAACTGTAATATCTAATTATTTAAGAAATACATTTTGTAAGGCTATAGCTGCCATACATAGTGATTCCTCTGATGGATCTAGAAAAAGTAAATTGAAAACTCTTTGGAAAGTATTTACCATTCTAGATGCCATTAAGAACATTTATGATTCATGTGAGGAGGTCAAAACATCAACATTAACAGGACTTTAGAGGAAGTTGATTCCAACCTTCATTGATGATGTAGAGGGGTTCAAAACTTTAGTGGAGAAGTAACTTCAGATATGATGGAAATAGCAAGAGAACTAGAATTAGAGGTGGAGCCTGAAGATATGACTGAATTGCTGCAATCAACGAATGAGCAGTGGTTTCTTATGAATGAGCCAAGAAAGTGGCGTCTTGAGATAAAATTTTCTGGTAAAGATGCTGCAAACTTTGTTGAAAAGGCAACAAAGGACTTAAAATATTCCATAAACTTAGTTGATAAAGCGGGAGCTGGGTTTGAGAGTATTAACTGCAATTTTGAAAGAAGTTCTACTGTGGGTAAAATGCTATCAAACATCATCACATGCTACAGATAAATCTTTCATGAAAGGAATAGTCCTACAATGTGGTAAACTTCAAAATTATCTTATTTTAATAAATTTCACAGAAACTTCAAACATTAGCAACCACCATCCTGAACAGTTAGCAGTCATCAACAATGAGGCAAAACCCTCCATCTACAAAAAGATTATGATTTGCTGAAGTTTCATGATTATTAGCCTTTTTTAACAATAGAGTATTTTAAATTAAGATATGTACAGTATTGATTTAGCTGTAATGCTATTACACACTTAATAGACTACAGCATAGTGTAAACACAACTTTTATTTGCACTGGAAAAAAAAGGTGTTACTTGCTTTATTGTGATATTTACTTTATTGTGGTAGTCTAAAACCAAACCTACAATATGTCCGAGGTGTGCCTATATAGACTTGTAGTGTTTATTATGTTATTCTTTTTATTTATCATTTTGGGGTTTATTTGTTCCTATAAATTCAAATTACCATCTGGTGTCATCTCTTTACTTCAGTATAGCTTTGCTAACACCCACCTTTGTCCTGTTATGGTAAAATGTATATTATTTCTATATGATACAGATTCAAAAATACAATTTTTATATATATTTATTTTTATACAAATTTTAATTAATAAAAACATGAATTTATACAATTATTATATTATTACTTTTATTCTCTGTGGTTTTTTATATGTATTCAGATTATCATCTGGGATTATTTTCTCTCAGCCTGAAGAAATTTCTTTAGTATTTCTTGTAAGGAGGGTCTACTAGAAACAAATTCTTTCAGTTTTTATCTGGGAATGTCTTCATCTTTATTTTTGAAATAGAGTTTTGCTGGATATAAGGTATTTGGTTGAAAGAGTTTTTGCTTGCATTTTTGTTTTGTTCAAGTTTAATTTTATTGCTTTCAAAATTTTCTCTTCATGTGGATATTTTTGCTTTTATCCAATTTGTAGTTTGTTAAGCTTCTGGGATGGGTAAATTAATATTTATCATAAAATTAAAAAATTTGTACACAATATCTCATTAAAATAATTCTTCTTCTCTTTCCTCTGTTCTACTTCTAATACTCTGTTGCACATACACTGCTGTCCTTAATGGTGTCCTACATTTTCCTGAGGCTCTGTTCACCATTATCCATTCCTTTTTTCTCTCACTTCTTTGAGCATATAATTTATATTTATCTATGCTCAACTTCTGGTACTCTTTCTCTTGCCAGTTTAAACTACTTTTTGATCCTCTCTAATAAATTCTTCATTTTCATTATCGTACTTTTTAATCCAGAATTTTCATTTTTAATTCATTTTTTAAAATGTTTATTTCTATATTGATATTCTATTTAATGAGGCATTGTCATCAGACATTTCTTTATTTCTTTAAACACAGAGACTTGTTTCCTTTAGTTCTTTAAACAAAGTTATAGTGGCTGCTTTAAGATTTTTATCTGTTAAATCCAACATCTGGGCCCTTTCACAGTCAGTTTTCATTGCCAACTTTTGTCTTCCCACTTATAGTCACATTTCCCCATTTCTTTACATGTATCTTAATTTTTGATCAAAAACTGGAAATTTTTTAGGTTATGGTGGCTCTGAACAAACAAATCATATGATTTGTTTTTGCTGTTTGATTTTCATATGTTTAGCGACTTGGCTGAAACAGCTTAGTAACGTCTATTTCTCCTGCACTGTGAAGACTTTGATGTCACTCTTCAAAGGGAGCAGTCTAGCTCCCTTTGAAGCAACCTGGGATGACAGTTGTTTTGTCAGGGCTCTCACTGACTTTCTCTTTCACTGGTCTCTAAATTAAGCTGTCATCACACCTTTCACACCATTTGCTGGCATCACACCCAGCTGTTAGTCTCCACTCTCTCCAGATAATTGCTCTATTGTTTTTAACAATGCTGTATAGCATAAAATGTTCAACAGTGTGATGCAATTAAAAGTGGGCCCCTTTGCAATAATCATTTCTTTTATTTTTCTTTATTTCTTCTTCTTTTTGATCCTGCATAGTATTCCATGGTGTATATGTACCACATTTTATTTATCCAGTCTATCATTGATGGGCATTTGGGTTGGTTCCATATATTTGCTATTGTAAATAGTACTGCAATAAACATATGTATGCATGTGTCTTATAGTAGAATGATTTATATTCCTTTGGGCATATACCCAGTAATGGGATTGCTCGGTCAAATGGTATTTCTGGTTCTAGGTTTTTGAGGAATCACCATACTGTCTTCCACAATGGTTGAACTAATTTACATTCCCACCAACAGTGTAAAAGTATTTTTATTTCTCCAGAGCCTCACCAGCATCTGTGGTTTCCTGACTTTTAATAATTGCCATTCCGACTGGCATGAGGTGGTATCTCATTGTGATTTTGATTTGCATTTCTCTGATGATCAGTGATGTTGAGCTTTTTTTCTTCTGTTTGTTGGCTGTGTAAATGTGTTCTTTTGAGAAGTATGTGTTCACATCCGTTGCCCACATTTTGATGGGGTTGTTCGTTTTTTTCTTGTAAATATGTTTAAGTTCCTCATAAATTCTGGATAGTAGACCTTTGTCAGATGGGTAGATTGCAAAAATATTCTCCCATTCTGTAGGTTGCCTGTTCACTCTGATGATAGTTTCTTTTGCTGCGCAGAGATTCTTTAGTATAATTAGATCCCATTTGTCAATTTTGGCTTTCATTGCAATTACTTTTGGTATATTAGTTATGAAGTCTTTGCCCATGCCTGTGTCCTGAATGGTATTGCCTAGGTTTTCTTCTAGGTTTTTATGGTTTGGAGTTTTACATTTAAGTCTTTAATCCATCTTGAGTTGATTTTTGTGTAAGTAGTAAGGAAGGGGTCCAGTTTCAGTTTTCTGCATATAGCTAGCCAGTTTTCCCAACACCATTTACTGAATGGGAGATCCTTTCCCCATTGCTTGTTTTTGTCAGGTTTGTTGAAGATCAGATGGTTGTAGGTGTGTGGTATTATTTCTGCAGTCTCTGTTCTGCTCCTTTGGTCTATATTTCTGTTTTGGTACCAGTACCATGCAGTTTTGGTTACTGTTGCTTTGTAGTATAGTTTGGAGTCACTTTGCATGATGCCTCCAGTTTTATTCTTTTTGCTTAAAAGTGCCTTGGCTGTACAAGGTCTTCTTTTATTCCATATGAAATTTAAAATAGTTTTTTTTTCTAATTCTGTGAAGAATGCCAATGGTAGTTTGATGGGAATAGCATTGAATCTATAAATTACTTTGGGCAGTATGTCCATTTTCACAATATTGATTCTTCCTATCCATGAGAATGGAATGTTTTTCCATTTGTTTGTGTCCCCTCTTATTTCCTTGAGCAGTGGGTTTCTAGTTCTCCTTGAGGAGGTCCTTCACATCCCTTGTTAGCTGTATTCCTAGGTATTTTATTCTCTTTGTAGTGATTGTGAATGGGAGTTTATACATGATTTGGCTCTCTGCTTGCCTATTGTTGGTGTAAAGGAATGCTTGTGATTTTTGCACATTGATTTATATCCTGAGACTTTGCTGAAGTTTCTTATCTGTTCACAAAGTTTTTGGGCTGGGATGATAGGGTTTTCTAAATGTAAAATCACGTCATCTCCAAACAGAGACAACTTAACTTCCTCTCTTCCTATGTGAATACCCTTTATTTTTTTCTCTTGCCTGATTGCCCTAGCCAGAACTTCCAATACTATGTTGAATAGGAGCAGTGAGACAGGGCGTCCTTGTCTTGTACCAGTTTTCAAAGGGAATGCTTCCAGCTTTTATCCATTCAGTGTGATATGGCTGTGGGTTTGTCATAAATAGCTTATTATTTTGAAATATTTTCCATCAATACCTAGTTTATTGAGAGTTTTTAACATGAAGGCATGTTGAATTTTATCAAAGGCGTTTTCTGCATCTATTGTGATAATCATGTGGATTTTGTCTTTGGTTCTATTTATATGATGGATTACATTTATTGATTTGCATATGTTGAACCAGCCTTGCATCCCAGGGATGAAGCTAACTTGATTGTGGTGGATATGTTTTTTGGTGTGTTGCCAGATTCGGTTTGCCAGTATTTTATTGAGGATTTTTGCATCGATGTTCATCAGAGATATTGCCCCGAAGTTTTCTTTTTTTGTTATGTCTCTTCCTGATTTTGGTATCAGGATGAAGTTGGCCATAAAATGAGTTAGGGAGGAGTCTCTCCTGTTCAATTGTTTGGAATAGTTTCAGAAGGAATGATGCCAGCTCTTCTTTGTATTTCTGGTAGAATTCAGCTGTGAATCCGTCTGGTCCTGGACTTTTTTTGGTTGGTAGGCTATTAATTACTGCCTCAATTTCAGAGCTTCTTATTGTTCTATTCAGGGATTCAGCTTCTTCCTGGTTTAGTCTTGGGAGGGTGTATGTGTCCAGGAATTTATCCATTTCTTGTAGATTTTCAAGTTTATTTGCATATAATTGTTTACAGTATTTTCTGATGATAGTTCATATTTCTGTGGGGTCATTAGTGATATCAGCTTTATCACTTTTTTTTATTACACTTTAAGTTTTAGGGTACATGTGCACAACGTGCAGGTTTGTTACATATATATACATGTGCCATGTTGGTGTGCTGAACCCATTAACTCATCATTTAGCATTAGGTATATCTCCTAATGCTATCCCTCCCCCCTCCCCCCACCCCACAACAGGCCCCCATGTGTGATGTTCACCTTCCTGTGTCCATGTGTTCTCATTGTTCAATTCCCACCTATGAGTGAGAACATACAGTGTTTGTTTTTTTATCCTTGTGATAGTTTGCTGAGAATGATGATTTCCAGCTTCATCCATGTCCCTACAAAGGACATGAACTCATCCTTTTTTATGGCTGCATAGTATTCTATGGTGTATATGTGCCACATTTTCTTAATTCAGTCTGTCATTGTTGAACGTTTGGCTTGGTTCCAAGTCTTTGCTATTGTGAATAGTGCCAAAATAAACTTACGTGTGCATGTGTCTTTATAGCAGCATGATTTATAATCCTTTGGGTATATACACAGTAATGGGATGGCTGGGTCAAATGGTATTTCTAGTTCTAGATCCCTGAGGAATTGCCACACTGACTTCCACAATGGTTGAACTAGTTTACCGTCCCACCAACAGTGTAAAAGTGTTCCTATTTCTCCACATCCTCTCCAGCACCTGTTGTTTCCTGACTTTTTAATGATCGCCATTCTAACTGGTGTGAGATGGTATCTCATTGTGGTTTTGATTTGCATTTCTCTGATGGCCAGTGATGATAAGCATTTTTTCATGTCTTTTGGCTGCATAAATGTCTTCTTTTGAGAAGTGTCTGTTCATATCCTTCACTCACTTTTTGATGGGGTTGTTTGTTCTTTTCTTGTAAATTTGTTTGAGTTCATTGTAGATTCTGGATATTAGCCCTTTGTCAGATGGGTAGATTGCAAAAATTTTCTCCTATTCTTTAGGTTGCCTGTTCACTCTGATGGTAGTTTCTTTTGCTGTGCAGAAGCTCTTTAGTTTAATTAGATCCCATTTGTCAATTTTGGCTTTCATTGCAATTACTTTTGGTATATTAGTTATGAAGTCTTTGCCCATGCCTGTGTCCTGAATGGTATTGCCTAGGTTTTCTTCTAGGTTTTTATGGTTTGGAGTTTTACATTTAAGTCTTTAATCCATCTTGAGTTGATTTTTGTGTAAGTAGTAAGGAAGGGGTCCAGTTTCAGTTTTCTGCATATAGCTAGCCAGTTTTCCCAACACCATTTACTGAATGGGAGATCCTTTCCCCATTGCTTGTTTTTGTCAGGTTTGTTGAAGATCAGATGGTTGTAGGTGTGTGGTATTATTTCTGCAGTCTCTGTTCTGCTCCTTTGGTCTATATTTCTGTTTTGGTACCAGTACCATGCAGTTTTGGTTACTGTTGCTTTGTAGTATAGTTTGGAGTCACTTTGCATGATGCCTCCAGTTTTATTCTTTTTGCTTAAAAGTGCCTTGGCTGTACAAGGTCTTCTTTTATTCCATATGAAATTTAAAATAGTTTTTTTTTCTAATTCTGTGAAGAATGCCAATGGTAGTTTGATGGGAATAGCATTGAATCTATAAATTACTTTGGGCAGTATGTCCATTTTCACAATATTGATTCTTCCTATCCATGAGAATGGAATGTTTTTCCATTTGTTTGTGTCCCCTCTTATTTCCTTGAGCAGTGGGTTTCTAGTTCTCCTTGAGGAGGTCCTTCACATCCCTTGTTAGCTGTATTCCTAGGTATTTTATTCTCTTTGTAGTGATTGTGAATGGGAGTTTATACATGATTTGGCTCTCTGCTTGCCTATTGTTGGTGTAAAGGAATGCTTGTGATTTTTGCACATTGATTTATATCCTGAGACTTTGCTGAAGTTTCTTATCTGTTCACAAAGTTTTTGGGCTGGGATGATAGGGTTTTCTAAATGTAAAATCACGTCATCTCCAAACAGAGACAACTTAACTTCCTCTCTTCCTATGTGAATACCCTTTATTTTTTTCTCTTGCCTGATTGCCCTAGCCAGAACTTCCAATACTATGTTGAATAGGAGCAGTGAGACAGGGCGTCCTTGTCTTGTACCAGTTTTCAAAGGGAATGCTTCCAGCTTTTATCCATTCAGTGTGATATGGCTGTGGGTTTGTCATAAATAGCTTATTATTTTGAAATATTTTCCATCAATACCTAGTTTATTGAGAGTTTTTAACATGAAGGCATGTTGAATTTTATCAAAGGCGTTTTCTGCATCTATTGTGATAATCATGTGGATTTTGTCTTTGGTTCTATTTATATGATGGATTACATTTATTGATTTGCATATGTTGAACCAGCCTTGCATCCCAGGGATGAAGCTAACTTGATTGTGGTGGATATGTTTTTTGGTGTGTTGCCAGATTCGGTTTGCCAGTATTTTATTGAGGATTTTTGCATCGATGTTCATCAGAGATATTGCCCCGAAGTTTTCTTTTTTTGTTATGTCTCTTCCTGATTTTGGTATCAGGATGAAGTTGGCCATAAAATGAGTTAGGGAGGAGTCTCTCCTGTTCAATTGTTTGGAATAGTTTCAGAAGGAATGATGCCAGCTCTTCTTTGTATTTCTGGTAGAATTCAGCTGTGAATCCGTCTGGTCCTGGACTTTTTTTGGTTGGTAGGCTATTAATTACTGCCTCAATTTCAGAGCTTCTTATTGTTCTATTCAGGGATTCAGCTTTTTCCTGGTTTAGTCTTGGGAGGGTGTATGTGTCCAGGAATTTATCCATTTCTTGTAGATTTTCAAGTTTATTTGCATATAATTGTTTACAGTATTTTCTGATGATAGTTCATATTTCTGTGGGGTCATTAGTGATATCAGCTTTATCACTTTTTTTTATTACACTTTAAGTTTTAGGGTACATGTGCACAACGTGCAGGTTTGTTACATATATATACATGTGCCATGTTGGTGTGCTGAACCCATTAACTCATCATTTAGCATTAGGTATATCTCCTAATGCTATCCCTCCTCCCTCCCCCCACCCCACAACAGGCCCCCATGTGTGATGTTCACCTTCCTGTGTCCATGTGTTCTCATTGTTCAATTCCCACCTATGAGTGAGAACATACAGTGTTTGTTTTTTTATCCTTGTGATAGTTTGCTGAGAATGATGATTTCCAGCTTCATCCATGTCCCTACAAAGGACATGAACTCATCCTTTTTTATGGCTGCATAGTATTCTATGGTGTATATGTGCCACATTTTCTTAATTCAGTCTGTCATTGTTGAACGTTTGGCTTGGTTCCAAGTCTTTGCTATTGTGAATAGTGCCAAAATAAACTTACGTGTGCATGTGTCTTTATAGCAGCATGATTTATAATCCTTTGGGTATATACACAGTAATGGGATGGCTGGGTCAAATGGTATTTCTAGTTCTAGATCCCTGAGGAATTGCCACACTGACTTCCACAATGGTTGAACTAGTTTACCGTCCCACCAACAGTGTAAAAGTGTTCCTATTTCTCCACATCCTCTCCAGCACCTGTTGTTTCCTGACTTTTTAATGATCGCCATTCTAACTGGTGTGAGATGGTATCTCATTGTGGTTTTGATTTGCATTTCTCTGATGGCCAGTGATGATAAGCATTTTTTCATGTCTTTTGGCTGCATAAATGTCTTCTTTTGAGAAGTGTCTGTTCATATCCTTCACTCACTTTTTGATGGGGTTGTTTGTTCTTTTCTTGTAAATTTGTTTGAGTTCATTGTAGATTCTGGATATTAGCCCTTTGTCAGATGGGTAGATTGCAAAAATTTTCTCCTATTCTTTAGGTTGCCTGTTCACTCTGATGGTAGTTTCTTTTGCTGTGCAGAAGCTCTTTAGTTTAATTAGATCCCATTTGTCAATTTTGGTTTTTGTTGCCATTGCTTTTGGTGTTTTAGCATGGTAACAGAGATATAGACCAATGGAACAGAACAGAACCCTCAGAAATAATGCTGCATATCTAGAACTATATGATCTTTGACAAACCTGACAAAAACAAGAAATGGGGAAAGGATTCCCTATTTAATAAATGGTGCTGGGAAAACTGGCTAGCCATATATAGAAAGCTGAAACTGGATCCCTTCCTTACACCTTATACAAAAATTAATTCAAGATGGATTAAAGACTTAAATGTTAGACTTAAAACCATAAAAACCCTAGAAGAAAACCTAGGCCATACCATTCAGTACATAGGCATCATCTTTATCACTTTTTATTGTGCCTATTTGATTCTTCTCTCTCTTCTTCTTTATTAGTCTAGCTAGCTATTTTGTTAATTTTTTCAGAAAACCAGCTACTAGATTTATTGATTTTTTGGAGGGTTTTGCATGTCACTATCTCCTTCAATTCTTCTCTGATCTTAGTTATTTCTTGTGTTCTGCTAGCTTTTAGATTAGTTTGTTCTTGCCTCTCTAGCTCTTTTAGTTGTGATGTTAGGGTGTCGATTTCAGGTATTTCTAGCTTTCTGTTGTGGGCATTTAGTGCTATAAATTTCCCCCTTAACACTGCTTTAGCTGTGTCCCAGGGATCCTGGTACCCTGTCTCTTTGTTCTCATTGGTTTCAAAGAACTTCTTGATTTCTGCCTTAATTTCCTTATTTACCCAGGAGACATTCATGAGCAAGTTGTTCAATTTCCATAAAATTGTGTGGTTTTGAGTAAGTTTCTTAATCCTGAATTCTAATTTGATTGTATTGTGGTCTGAGAGACTGTTCGTTATGATTTCAGTTCTTTTGCATTTGCTGAGAAGTGTTTTACTTCCAATTATGTGGTCGATTTTAGAATAAGTGTCATGTGGCACTGAGAAGAATTTATATTCTGTTGATTTGGGGTAGAGAGTTCTGTAGGCATCTACAATGTCTGCTTGATCCAGAGCTGAGTTCAAGTCCTGAATATCCTTGTTAGTTTTCTGTCTCATTGATCTGTGTAATATTGACAGTGGGGTGTTAAAGTCTTCCACTATTATTGTGTGGGAGTTTAATTATCTTTTTAGGCCTCTGAGAACTTGTTTTATGAATCTGGGTGCTCCTGTATTGGGTGGATATAGATTTAGAATAGTTAGCTCTTCTTGTTGAACTGTTCCCTTTATCATTATGTAATGCCTTTCTTTGTCTTTTTTTAATCTTTTTGGTTTAAAAGTCTGTTTTTTCAGAGACTAGCATTTCAACACCTGCTTTTTTTTTTTTCATTCCATTTGCTTGGTAATTTTTCCTCCATCCCTTTATTTTGAGCTTATGTGTGTCTTTGCATGTAAGATGGGTCTCCTGAATACAGCATACTGATGGATCTTGACTCCTTATCCTATTTGCCTGTCTGTGTCTTAATTGGGGCATTTAGCCCATTTACATTTAAGGTTAGTATTAATATGTGTGATTTTGATCCTGTCATCATGATGCTATTTGGTTATTTTACACACTATTTGATGCAGTTTCTTTGTAGTATCATTGGTCTTTATATTTTGGTGTGTTTTTGCAGTGGCTGGTACCAGTTTCTCCTTTCCATATTTAGTGCTTCTTTATGGAGCTCTTGCAGGGCAGGCCTGGTGGTAATGAAATCCCTCAGCATTTGCTTGTCTGGAAAGGATTTTATTTCTCCTTCACTTATGAAGCTTAGTTTGGCTGGATATGAAATTCTGGGTTAAACATTCTTTTCTTTAAAAGAATGTTGAATATTGGCCCCCAATCTGTTCTACCTCATAGAGTTTCTGCTGAGAGGTCCACTGTTAGTATGATGGGCTTTCCTTTGTGGTTATCTGGCCTTTCTCTCTGGCTGCCCCGAACAGTTCTTCCTTCATTTAAACCTTTGAGAATCTGATGATTATATGTCTTGGGGTTGATCTTCTTGTGGAGTGTATTAATAGTGTTCTCTGTATTTCCTGAATTTGCATGTTGGCCTGTCTTGCTAGGTTGGGGAAGTTCTCCTGGATAATATCCTGAAGCGTGTATTCCAGCTTGTTTCCATTCTCCCCATCTCCTTCTGGTACTCCAATAAATCGTAGGTTTGGTCTTTTTATGAGGTCTCGTATTTCTTGGAGGCTTTGCTCATTCCTTTTTATTCTTTATTCTCTATTGTTGTCTGCATGTCTTATTTCAGTAAGGTGGTCTTCAAACTCTGATATCCTTTCTTCTGCTTGGTCGATTTGTGTATGCTTCATAAAGTTCTTGCGCTGTGTTTTTCAGCTCCATCAGGTCATTTATGTTCATCCCTAACTATTTATTACCCATCTTCTGAAGCCTACTTTCATCAATTCGTCCAGTTCTGCACCCTTGATGGAGAGACATTGTGAACGTTTGGAGGAGAACAGGCACTCTAGCCTTTTGGGTTTTCAGCATTTTTTCATTGATTCATTCTCATCTTCATGAGTTTGTCTAGTTTCGGTCTTTGAGGCTGCTGACCCTTGGATGGGGTTTTTGTGGAGGCAATTTCTGCTTGTTTGTTTTTCTTTCAATAGTCAGGTCCCTCTTCTCTAGGGCTGCTGCAGTTTGCCGGGGGTTCACTTCAGGCCCTATTTATCTGATTCACTCCCATGCCTGGAGATGTCACTCAACGAGCCTGGAAAGCAGCAAAGATGGGTGTCTGCTCCTTCTTCTTGGACCTCTGACCTCAAGGGGCACCAACCTGATGCCAGTAGGATCGCTCCTGTATAGGGTGTCTGATAATCCCTGTTGGAGGGTCTCACCCAGTTGGGTGACACAGGAAGCAGGACTGATTTAATGAAGCACTTTTTCCCTTGGTGGAGACGGTGTGTTTCACTGTGGGGGAACCCACTCATCTGGGCTACCTGGATTCCTCACAACTACCAGGAGGAGAGGCTAAATCTGCTGGTCCACAGAGATTCCAGCCACCCCTCCCACTAGTGGCTCAGGCCCAGGGAGATCTGAATTCTGTCTCCAGCCTCTAGCTGGAGTTATTGGAGATCCTGGAGAGAAGCCCTGCCCCCTGAGGAAGGATGGGTCAGAGTTAGGCCTGAAAAGGTGCTCTGGCTGCAGATTGCCACACCTGGTTTGTTGGGCTGTGGGGACAAGTCTTGGGACCAAGCCTTCCAGCTTCCCTGGCTCCAGCAGGGAGAAAGCATAGCCTGGAGCTATAGAAATGGGTGCTTCCCTTTCCCCACCCAGGGAGCTTAGCTTGTTAGGCAGTTGCTAGTTTCAGTGCTGGCGGCTGCCCCTCCCCCAAGGAGCTCAAACAGCTTAGACCACAGGCAGCCACAGCAGGTGCTGGTTGCCCCTCCTCCCAGGAGTTTGGTAGGCTTAAGCAGTTTCCAGCAGAGAGGCTGAAAGAATCTGCATGTTCCAGGGTTGAGACTCTAGGCCCCAGTGGTGGCATGGGTTAGCGAGTGGGATCCTCCGATCCGTGGGTTGCACAGTTCCTTGGAAAAAGCACAGTTTCCATGGTTGGGTGGCACCCTCACTCACAGCCTCCCTTGGCTGGGTGAGGAGGTTCTGCTTCCCCGTCTGGCTCTCAGGTGAGCCACCACGCCACACTGCTCTTCCTTCTCTCCCTAGGTTATGCCAGCCTTCTAGTCAATTTCTATGACAGAACCTGGATACCTTGGTTGCTGGTGAAGGATTCACATGCTTATTATGTTTTTGTTTGTTTGTTTGTTTGTTGTTTTTTTGATGGGAACTTCCAAATTCCTCTGTTTCTACTCAGCCATCTTGCAAGAATAATTTCTGACATCAGTCTTTGAGGTTTATTCTGCCCCTAGTAGGAATACTATTAGCTATCTATTTTACTGGTTCTTTGCAGTAAATTAACTGGTCTGTGCTTTAGTTGTGGCTATCATAGAGTTACTTGCCCCCTTTAAATTGTTTACCACAAAAATCTCCTGTATTAGCCAGGGTTCTCTAGAGGGACAGAAAAAATAGGATAGATATATATAAAGGGGAGTTTATTAAGTATTACCTTATACAATCACAAGTTCCCACAATAGGATGTCCACAAGCTTGAGGAGCAAGGAGAGCCAGTCCGAATCTCAAAAGTGAAGAACTTGGAGTCTGATGTTTGAGGGCAGGAAACGTCCAGCACCAGAGAAGGATGTAGGCTGGGAGGCTAGGCCAGTCTCTCCTTTTCACGGGTTTCTGCCTGCTTTATGTTCACTGGCAACTGATTAGAGGGTGGCCACCAGATTGAGGGGGGGTCTGCCTTCCCAGCCCACTGACTCAAATGTTACTCTCCTTTGATAATACCCTCACAAACACACCCAAGATCAATAATTTGCATCCTTCAATTGAATCAAGTTGACTCTCAGTATTAACCATCACATCTCCATTCTTTTTAAAGCACACTTAAGCTTAAAGCTCCCTTCACTGTTTCACATACAGACATGTTCTAATGGTGGGGCTTCAAAGCCGTCTATTATTCTGAACAGTCTTTACCTCTGGTCAAAATCTCTAAACCACTGCTCTGGAACTGGGGCAGAAAAAGGGGCCCATTTCTTTCAGAGTAACATTACTGTTTTATAACTGCAGCACTAAGAGAGGGTTATAGGCTCTGGTCTTCTTGGCTTACCTCTTGTCAAGCATGTCCATGTGAAGAAACCACCAAACAGGCTTTGTGTGAGTAATAAAGCTGTTTATTCACTTGGGTGCAAGTGAGCTAGTCCGAAAAGAAAGTCAGCGAAGAGAGATGGGAAAAGGGTTGTTTTATAGGAGTTGGGTAGGTAATGGAAAATTACAGTGAAAGATGGTTATCTATTGTTAGCAGAGGAGGAGGTCACAAGGTACATGGTGGGGAGATCATAAGACTCATTGTCCAGAAGAAGAATGTCACAAAGTCAATTGATCAGCTAAGGTAAGGCAGAGACAAGTCACAATAGTAAAATGCTGTAATGCTGGTTATTCAGTTAAGGCAGGAACTGGCTGTTTTACTTCTTTGTGGTTTTTTGGCTGCTCCAGACTTCTTGGCTCCTGCAGGCCACCTGGATGTATATGTGGAGCTCACAGGGCTTATAATGGCTGAGCTTCGGCTCAGAGGCCTAACACCTCTCTGTCATGAAACCTCTACCTGAGAAACAAGGTTGGGCAACGACTGTGGAGATCCCAGTATTTTTTACTTGCCATACCTGGAGTAGAATCTCTGCCCTATGAATGGGAACTGAAAGGAAGAAGGGAGCCCATGACAACTTTCTAGGATGCTTTCATCTATAATTTAGTCTTCGACACACAGCTGGTTGAGATGATAAGTAATGTGGCCAGGCTGTCTTCAAAAGATACTGTGGCCCTTCACTGGCAGCTGGAGGAAGAGAGAGCTCAGATATGTTAGCCAAATCTGCTTACAGCAGATGTCTCAGTGCTTCGCTGGGAGGGGGGCAGTTTGTGGCTTACATGCTCCAGACTTTCACTGTTATTAATTACATTTCATAAGTTTATTGATTAAATATTTCTTCTGTGTGATTTCCTTTCTGCTCTTAGACAGTTTCCAGGGACTTTAAAGAGTTTTCTTTTTGATTTTTAAACAATTTTTGCAAGTTATGCTCTATCCATAATCTTTTCTCAGTTTTACCTGAAAGAGTGTCTTTGAAGCTCCTTATGCTGCAAATCCAGAAGTTTAAGCAGTGTCTTTCTCCACTTGTGGCTTTAAATTTCATTTCTATGATGAGTAATGGATACTATCCACTTTTTTTAAAATCCAGGGATTTTTTTTTATCACTTACCTTACAAAAATATATAATTCATTTATCCAAATGACCGCAATTATTTTTAACAACTTTATTGAAAGAAAAATTTGACATGCAAATTGCACATATTTAAAGTGTACAAATTGGTATGTTCTGATATATGTATACTCCAATAAAACCATCACTACAGTAATAAATGTATACATTACTCCCCAAATTTGCTCATGTCCTTTTGTAATTCTTTCTACTACATCTTTCTACCCACTATTCCCTTGCACTCTCCTTATGTAAGCACTGATTCACTTTCCATTTATATAGATGAGTTATCATTGTCTAGACTGTAATACCAATAATACCATGTAATATATAATATTTTTGTCTATCTCCTCCCGTAAATGTAGTTATTTTTGATTCATTCATTCATTTTGTAGTGTATATCAACAGTTCTTTCCTAATCATTGCTGAATACTATTATATAATATCCATTCATCTGTTGATGGATACTTCATTGTTTATAGTTTTAGGCTATTAAAAATAAAATTGCTATGAATATTTATGTGCAAGATTATTTTTGGACATATGGCTTTATTTCTTTTGGGTAAAATCCTTGGAGTGGAATAACCAGATCTTATGGTAGGTATATGTTTAACATCTTTTGAAAACTGCCAAACTCTTTTCTAAAGTGGTTATTCTGTTTTACATTCTGACCAGTAGTATATGAAAATTCCAGTTTCTCCATATAGTTGCCAATAAATGGAATGATCTGTATTTTTATTTTCAGCAATTCCAATAGATATGTAGCAGGATCACATTGTACTTTTAATTTGTATTTATCTAACAGTGAAATATTGCCCAAATCAACTATTTTAATGAGTTGTTTTCATCATCTTTTTTAGATTGAGAGTTCTTTATATATTCCAAATACACATATTTTAATATACATATGACTGCAAATATTTTCTCCCAGGTTGTGACTTAACTTTTAATTATTTTAATAGTATGTTTCAGGAACAAAATTTTCTAATTTTTATAAATTTTAATTTATCACTATGGTCTTTATAGATTTTCTTTTAATTCCCTAAATGTAGATAACAACAGTTTTTAAATACATATTTTTCTAAAGTTTTATAATTTAGGTTTCACATTTAGGTCCAAAATTTTTCTCTATTAGTGTTTTAATGTGAGCTAAGGTATAAATTGCAAGAGATTTTTTAAAATTTTGTTTTTGTTGGGTTTGGTTAACCAGTATTGAAATAACTATCCTTTCTCCACTGAATTGTCTTTGCACCTTTTCCAAAAATCAGTTGTCCATATATGGCTGGGCTTACTTTTTGGCTCTCTATTCTGTTTCATTAATATATTTGTTTATTTTGGTGCCAACAGCACAGTCTGCATTACTACTGCTTTATTGTAAGTTTTATATTCAGACAGTGTTATTTCTTTAGTTTTGTTCTTCTTCCTCAAAGATTTATTTATCCATTCTATGTCTTCGCATTTTTAAATAAAATTTAGGGTCAATTTTTTCGATTACTATTCTAAAAATTTGGATGCAGAGATGTAACTTCCCAAATGCATCATTGAGAACTTCTGTGAATCTCATTCTCCACAAAACCGGTGAAAATTCTGGTAAAAATTGTCAAAATCAGCTTTCTTAATGACTCTGGAAATTAGCCATGGTCTTATTGCAATTACAGGGTTTTTGATGAAAACAAAACAAAGGAAAAACTGTTATACCTTGATAAGAAAAGCAATTTTTGGCTTTTAGGTTTGGCTTATCACCATCCCTCTTCATAGATATTGGTTATTAGTTCAACTTCAAGGCTTCATTGTACCCTTGAAAACAAGACCTCACAACTACAATAGCAGTGAAAACCAGGAGCTTGCACCACTACAAAGAACAGACTAGGCTTTCATTTCTTCAAAGAAAAGCCCTTCTTCAGAGTACTGTCACAGTTAGACCTGTATCACAGCTATTTAGAATAACCTGATTTCTAGGACATTACCATTATTTAGCTTGACTTTGAGCTCACCACATTGAAAATGTCTATCCCCAGAGAATTTGTTTAAAAAAAAAATTGTTTACCATAGCAGCTGCTTACGACTTTAATACAAGTTGAGGCAAGCAAGAGCCTGACAATTTTTAAAAAGGTTTGGGTATCAAAATTCCCATAGAAAGCTTGGGAAAAGCTCTGATATATTCCTGTAGTTGTAGAAGTCTACGTGCATGTACAATGATGTGGATATGACCATGATACAACCTGACAGGCCCAATCTCTTAGGACTGTCTGAATTTAAAGTATTATACAAGCAGGAAGTAAATGATAAGTCAGAGTTGTAAACAGCCTGTACATTGAAGGCATAACTAAACTTGCATACAGATCCACATGGTAAAGGATGGTAGTTCAAGGTTTTTAAACAAAACTCTGATCAATCACTAGCTTATGTCTAGGTTAATCAAACAGAAACTTCCATGGCAGAACATTACAGGAAAAAACAGACTTTATCAAATTAGTTCAAAAAAGTCACTAACCAAACAAACAGAAACAGCAACAACAAAAAAACACAAATAAGAGTAAGAATAAAGTATTGCAGAGTTACCATATTATGTTATCCCAAATATCCAGTTTTTAACAAAAATTACCAAAAAATTTGAATGTATGGTTCATACATGGAAAGAAATGCAGTCAATAGAAACTCCCTAAGGGGACTCAAATATTGGACTTATTAGACACAGACTTAAATCAGCAACTGTAATTGTAGTTAAAAACAAAAAAAACTAAAGAAAATAATGTCTAAAAAATTAAAGGTATAACAGTGATTATCACATGTATAAGATAGAATATTAATAAAGAGACAGTAATTAGAAAAATAAAGCCAAGTAGAAATGTTGGAACTGAAAATAACAATAACAAAAATTTCACTTGGAAAGTTCAACAGTAGACTTGATCTAGCAGAAGAAAGAATCAGCAAACTTGAAGAGAGACCAACTGACATAATCCAGATTTTGAAATAGCAAAAAATAACTAAGAAAAATAGACAGAGTCTCTAAGATCCATGAGATACTATCAAGTTGTACCTACAAATGCATAATGAAATTCCCAGAAGAGATAAGAGACAAAAAGCAGAAATAATATTTTTTAAAAATGTCTAAAAACTTCCCAAATGTGATGGTAAAGAGACAAACTTGATTAAAAATAGAAACAAAGACAAACTGCACATCCTTGATGAAAAGATTAATCTACACATCCAGGATGTTCTATACCCTCAAAGTAGGACAAATGAAAGAAATTCACATATAGACATAACTTGGATTGTTCGTTCCTCCTAGTCAGCCATACATAACCCCTTGGAAGCTGATTGGAAACCTACTTTCACAGGTTTTAAGGCAAGTTGACTCAGAGGAGAAGTACAGGACAATTGGACAGAGATATAAATATTGGTGGCGACCTCACCACTTGCACCTCTCCCACTATGCATACATACAAAAAGGACACAGTTACCTCTTTAGAACTGCCAGACCCAAGTTCTAAAATAAAATCCATCTTTCTATCTTTCTCTGTCCATAAATAAATGTGAATTTATAAGGGAAAAAACTGTAACAAAACTAAAAAGGTATAAAAAGCTAAACTGTAAAATGTCAAATTGTTTTCTTATTGATGCCCTGAGGAATACAAAGTGTAATAAGTAAAATAATAAAATTTTTAAACTGTCAAGCTGTAAAAAGTCAAAAACAAAGAGAGAATTGTGAAAGCAACAAGAAAAAATGACTTACCATGTACAAAAAATTCCAAATAAAAATTAACAGCTGACTTCTCACTACAAACAATGAAGACCAGAACACAATGGAATGATATATTCAAAGTGCTGAAGGAAAAAATCTTTAATTCCCTATCTGGTAAAACTCTCCTTTAAAAATCAAAAAGAAAATAAGCTATTTCCAGAAAAAAACTCAGAGAATGCTTTGCTAAACACATGTCCTACAAAAAATAATTATAGGAGGTTTTTCATGCTAAAAGAAAAGGACACTAAATAGTAACTCAAATCTACATGAATAACTAAAGAGTACTAGTAAGGATAACTACATAGGTAAATATAAAACATGTCTAAATATATTTGTATAATTTTTCTTAGCTACTTTAAGACAATATTGCATAAAGAAATTAATTATAAAATGCTGATAGACATAATGTATACATATGAAATTTGAATGACAATAATGACACAAAGGAAGATTTAGGGAATGTAAGCATATTAAAGTAAATATTTCTTAAACTATTGAAAATAAGTTTTTGTTAACATAAATTAGATTGCTTTAAGATAATAATTGTAATGTCCTGGGAAACCCCTAGAAAAATAGCTAACAGCAACAAAATGAAAACAATAACGAGATTAAATTGTACACTAGAATATATCTATTAATACAAAAGAAGGCATAATGAAAAAAACAAAGATATAAGACATTCAGAAGACAAGAAAAAATGGAAGACATAAAATCTACCTTACCAGTAATTAAATTAAAAGTGAGTGGAGTAAAACCTCCAGTCAAAAGTTGTAGAATAGCAAAATGGGTTTTAAAAAATGATCCAGCCAGAGACATCATCAAGAAGCTGACTAGACTAAGGAGTCCAATGCTAGTCTCCTACTACACAAACAAAGACCAAAATACAAATAATTAACTGCACATCAAAGAGTACCTAAGGGAGAACATAGGAATTTAACAAATAAAGTGACAAAAATCACCTGAAGCATGGAAACATGGGATGGCAGCATAGAAAGGGAGGCAAAACCACATGACTAGGATACACTTGGAGCCAAGAAGGACCCCCTGTTGTGGGAAAAAGGTAAGCAAATTTCTGGCAGTCCCCATTGACATCATGAATACATGTGATCCTACCTATAGAAGAACTTCACAGTACTCATAGTTCCTGAGCCCAATATAGTAGCTGTCTGGAGTCAATGCAGCTACATTGCTCTTTTGTGTACTGATATAAAAAAACAGATACATAGACCAATGCAATAGAAAAGAGAACCCAGAAATAAATCAACAATTTTACAGACAACTGATTTTCAACTAAGATGCCAAGAACATATATTGTGGGAAGAACAGTTTCTTCAATAAGTGATATAGGAAAAACTGGATAGCAATAAGCAGAAAAATGAAACTATATTCCTATCTCTCACCATATACAAAAATCAAATCAAAGTCAATTACAAACTTAAATGTAAGACCTGAAACTTTGAAACTACTAGAAGAAAATGTAGGAGAAATGCTGGAGGACATTCATGCAAAGATTTTTATGGATGAGACCTCCAAATCACAAGAAACATAAACAAAAAGTAGCTAATGGAATTTTATCAAACTAAAAAGCTTCTGCACAGAAAAAGAAACAATCAACAAAGTGACGACACAACATGTAGAATGGAAGAAAATATTTGCAAACTGATTATCCAAGAAGGGACTAGTATCCAGGCTATAACAGAAACTCAAACAGCTCAACAGCAAAAACACCAAATAATTAAATTCACATATGGGCATATAATTTGAATAGACATTTCTCAAGGAAGCCATACAAACAGCCAACAACCATGAAAAAATGCTCAGCACTAATCAGCAAAATGCAAATCAAAACCACAATGAATTATTATCTCACTTCAGTTAGAATGGGTATTATAAAAAAGATAGGCAATAACAAGTGTTGGTGAGGAGGCAGAGAAAAGGGAATCCTTATTCTTATTGAGAATGTAAATTAGTGTAGCTATTGTGGAAAACAGTATGGAGGGCTCTCCTGCATATACTAAAATAGAACTACCATATGATACAGCAATCCCACTGCTAGATATATAGTGAAAAAAATAAAAGGAAATCAATATATGGAAGAGATATCTCGACTCCCATATTTATTGCAGCACTATTTACAATAGCCAAGATATGAAATCAATCTATGAGTTTATCAGCAGATAAATGAATAAGGAAAATGTGGTAGTGTGTGTGTGTGTGTGTGTGTGTGTGTGTGTGTGTGTTTGTGAGAGAGAGACAGACAGAGAGAGAGTCCGTTTTGCATTGCTATAAATAAATTCCTGAGACTCAGTAATTTACAACAAGTTTATTCTGGCTTATGGTCTGTAGACTGTAAAAGATGCATGGCACCAGTATCTGCTTCTGGTAAGGACTCAGGAAGCTTTTAGTCATGACAGAAAGGAAAGGGAGCCAGCATGTCACATAGTGAGAGAGTGAGCAAGAGAATGAGAGGACGGAGGTACCAGACTCTTTTTAACAACTGGATATCATGTGAACAAATAAAGCAAGAACTCACTCATTATTGCAAGGAGGGCATCAAGCCATTCATAAGATCTGCCCCCATGACTCAAACACCTCCCACTATTGCCCCACGTCCAATATTGGGGATCACATTTTGTACTAGTCAGAGTTCTCTCAAGGGACAGAATTAATAGGATAGATGTATATATAAAGGGGAGTTTATGAAGGAATATTGACTCACAAAATTTCAAGTGAGGTCCCACAATAGGCTGTCTGCAAGCTGAGGAGCAAGGAAGCCAGTCTGAGTCCCAAAACCTCAGAAGTAGGGAAGCTGACAGTGCAGCCTTCAGTCTGTGGCTGAAGGCCCAAGAGTTCTAAAGCTGAAGAACTTGGAGTCTGATGTTTGAGGGCAGAAAACATCAGCCCAGGAGAAGGATGTCAGCCAGAAGACTAAGACAGTCTAGTCCTTCCCCATTCCTCTGCCTGCTTTTATCCTAGTCATATTGGCAGCAGATTAGATTGTGCCCACCCAGATTGAGGGTGGGTCTGCCTCTCTCAGTCCACTGACTCAAATATTAATCCTTTTTTGGCAACACCCTCACAGACACACTCAGGGACAATACTTTGCATCCTTCAATCCAATCAGGTTGATACTCAATATTAACCATTACACATTTCAACATGAGATTTGGAGGAAAAAATATCTAAACTATATCTATCTATTTATCTCTACAAAAATTGAATACTCTTCAACTATAAAAAAGAATGAAATCTTGCTGTTATTTGCAACAAGATAGATGAGCCTAGAGGGTATTTTGTTAAATGAAATGTGACAGGTACAGAAAGATAAATACTGTATGTTCTCATTCATATATAAAAGCTAAAGAGTTGATCTCATAGAAGTAAAGAGTAGAATAGTAGTTAATAGAGGCTGGGAAAAGTAAACGGTGGGGAAATTGGGAGAAGTTGGTTAATGAAAAGAAAATTGCAGCTAGATAGGAGAAATAAGTTCTAGTGTTCTATAACACTGTAGCGTAACTATAGTTTTAGTAATTTACTACATATTTTCAAATAGCTAGACCAGGGGATTTTGATATTCCAAACATATAGAATTTATAAATGTTTGAGGTGATAGATATCCTAATTATCCTGGCTTGATACTTACACATTGCGTATATGTATTGAAATATCACACTGTACTCCGTAAATATGTTCAATTATGTGCTAATCAACAATGTGAAAAAATAATCTAGCCTTACGCTGTCTACAAGAGATATATTTCAGATTTAGACACAAATAATTTAAAAGAAAAAGGGTGGGAAATGTGTACCATGCAAATAATTACCAAGCAAAAGTTGTAATAGCCATACTGATAACGGATAAAGGAGACTTTAAGACAAAAATTGTTACTGAAGACAAATAGAGAAATGTTATAATAAAATGATTAATCATTAGTAAAATAGAATAAACACATGCAAAAAACAACAGAGACTTAAAAAACATAAAATAAAAACTGACATAATTTAAAGGGGAAATACACAACTAGGGAATAATAATTGGGGTTTTTAATACATCATTTTTAATAATGAATAGTGTTATTAGTTAATGAATAGCATATACAAGACTTCAACAGCACCATAAACCAACTAGACCTAACAGACATCAATAGAACACCCCACCCACCAAGAGCAGAATACACATTCTTCTCAATTATATAAAGACATTCTCCAGGATAGATCATATTTTATGTCATAAAACAAGCATTGGTAACATTAAAAGGATTGAAATCATACAAATCATATTCAATAAGCATGATGTAATTAAATTGAAAATAAAATAGAATAAATTTTGGGGAATGCCCAAATATTTGGAAGTAAAACTACACTTCGAAGTAACTAAAACTTCTAACAATAAATCATATTGTAAATTAGAAAATGTTTTGAGATGTATAAAATAGAAACAAACTTACCCAAATTTATGGTTGCAGTAAAGCAGTTCTCAAAGGGAAACTGCTATATTAAAAAGGAAGAAGCCTCTCAAATCAACATCTCACCTTAAGAAACTACCCATCATAAGATAAATAAAAAGATTTGTAAATGTCCTTTATAAACAGAAATATGTAAGCAAATTAATTAGTTTAGATGAAAGGGACAAATTTCTAGAAAACCACAAACTACCCAAACTGACTCAAGCAAAAAATAAGAAACTCAAATTACCTAAAAGTGATAAGGAGTCTGAATTAATAAATTTAAATTTTCCCAGAAAAGAAAGCCAAAGATCATATAGCTTCAATGGTAAATTCTCCCAAACTTTTAAAGAGGAATTAATATCATCCTTAAGAAATTCTTCCAGAAACAAGAGAGTGAACATTTTACTACATATTCTATGAGGCCAATAGTACTCTGATGTCAAAAGAAATTACAAAGAAGGAAAAACACAGACCAATATATTAGAAACATAGATATAAAAATACTAGCAAATTTAGTCCAGCAACAAATAATCGCATATTTTATGCAACTATACATCATGGTCAAGTGGGGTTTATTCCAGGAATGTAATATTTGCTTAACAAGTAAAAGATAATAAATGTAAGACAACCTACCAACAGAATATAGGACAAAAATCTAAAATATTATCAATAGATGCGTCAAAGGCATTTATAAAAATCCAACATACTCTAATGATGCAAAAGAACACTCAACAAACTAGGAAATAAAGGGAAATTTCTCAACACATAATCAGCATCAATGAAATATTCACAAATAACATTATACTTATAGAAAAAAATGCTTTTTCCATAGGATCTGAAACAGGATAAGAAAACCTACTCTCATTGCTTCTATTCAATATTATAAGAATATTTTAAAAATAAATTTTATTTATATATTTTAAAAATAAAAAATAAAAAATTAAATTAAGAAAACAATTTCATTGACAATAACATCAAAGAGGGCAAAATACATTGGTACAAATATAATATGGAAGCGTAAAACTTGTACACTGAAAATTATAACACATTGTAGAAAGAAATAAAAGAGGATCTAAATAATTGGAAATACATCCCATGTATATAAAAGAATGAATATCATTAGATTGACATTACTACCAAAATTCATCTACAGATTCAATACAATCTGTCAAAATTTCAATCTCCTTCACAGAAATAGAATGAGACAATCCTAAACTTTATATAATACAACAATGACAACAAAAAAAACAAAATAGCCAAAGCAATCTTGAGCAAAAAGAACAAATCTGGAAACATCACATTATCTCAATTTAAAATATATTATAAAGCTATAGTAACCAAAACAACATGGCATAAAAACAGACATTTTGACCAATGGAATAGGATAGAGAGCCCAGAAATAAACCCACACATTTACAGTCAATTGATTTTTGACAAAGATACTAAGAATACTGTGTTAGTCCATTCTCATACTGCTAATAAAGATATACCATAGATTGGGTAATTTATAAAGGAAAGAGTTTTAATTGAATACAGTTCTGTAGGGCCGGGGAGGCCTCAGAAAACTTACAATCATGGTAGATGGGAAAGCAAACACATCCTTCTTCACATGGTGGCAGCAAGGAGAAGTGCAGAACAAAAGGGAAAAAGCCCCTTATAAAACCAGCATATCTCATGAGAACTTACTCACTATCACTAGAACAACATGAAGGTAACTGTCCCCCTGATTAAATTTATCTTTCACCAGGTCCCTCCAAGGACATATGAGGATTCTGGAAAGTATAATTCAAGATGCTATTTGAGTGGTGACACAGCCAAACCTTACCATTCTGCCCCATCCTCTCCCAAATCTCATGTCCTCACATTTCAAAACACAATCATGCCCTTCCAACAGTCCCCCAAAGTCTTAACTTATTTCAGCATTTACTCAAAAGTTCAAGTCCAAAGTCTCATCTGAGACAAGGCAAGTCCCTTCCACCTACGAGACTGTAAAATCACAAGCAAGTTAGTGACTTCCTAGATACAATGCAGATACAGGTATTGGGTAGATACACCAATTCCAAATGGGAGAACTTGGCCAAAACAAAGGGGCTACAGGCCCCACGCAAGTCCAAAATGTAAGAGGGCAGTCATTAAACCTTAAAGTTACAAAATGATCTCCTTTGACTCCATGTCTCACATCCAGATCACGTTGATGCAACAGGTGGTCTCCTACAGCCTTAGTAAGCTCCACCCCTGTGGCTTTGCAGGGTACAGCCTCCTCCCAGCTGCCTCCACAGGCTGGCATTGAGTTTCTGTGGCTTTTCCATGTGTATGGTGCAAGTTGTCAGGGGATCTACCATTATGGGGTCTGGAGGTCTGGCCCACTTCTCATAGCTCCACTAGGCAGTGCCCCAGTGGGGACTCTGTGTGGAGGCTTGACCCTACATTTCCCTTCCACACTATCCTAGCAAAGGTTCTCCATGAGGGCTCCACTGCTGCAGCAGATGTTTGCCTGGACGTCCAGGCATTTCCCTACATCCTCTGAAATCTAGGTGGAGGTTCCCAAACCTTAATTCTTTCCTTCTGCGTACCCACAGGACCAAACCAACTGAAAGCTGCTAAGGCTTGGGGCTTGCACCCTCTGAAGCAACAGTCTGAGCTGTACCTTGGCCCCTTATAGCCACCGCTGAACTGGGTGGTACTCAGGGTACCAAGTCCTGAGGCTGCACACAGCAGAAGGGCCCAGGCCCTGGCCCAGGAAATCATTTTTCCCTCCTATGCCTTTAGACATATGATGGGATGGGCTGCCATGAAGGTCTCTGACATGCCCTGGAGATTATATACTCATTGTCCTAGTGATTAACATTTTTTTTTTGAGATGGAGTTTCGCTCTTGTTGCCCAAGCTGGAGTGCAGTGTCAGCTCACTGCAACCTCTGCCTCCTGAGTTCAAGTGATTCTCCTGCCTCAGCCTCCTGAGTAGCTGGGATTACAGGCACCTGCCGTCATGCCTGGCTAATTTTAGTATTTTTAGTAGAGATCGGGTTTCACCATGTTAGCCTGGCTGGTCTTGAACTCTTGACCTCAGTTGATCTGCCTGCCTTGGCCTCCCAAAGTGCTGGGATTACAGGCATGAGCCACTGCACCTGGCTGGTGATTAATATTTGGCTCCTCATTACTTATGCAAATTTCTGCAATTGGCTTGAATTTCTCCTCAGAAAATGGGTTTTTCTGTTCTATCACATCATCAGGTTGCAAATTTTCCAAACTTTTATGCTCTGCTTCCTCTTGAATGCTTTACTGCTTAGAAATTTCTTCCACCAGATACCATAAATCATCTCTCTGAAGTTCAAAGTTCCACAGATCTCTAGGGCAGGGGCAAAATGCCACCAGTCTCTTTGCATAGCAAGAGTGACCTTTACTCCAGTTCCCAACAAGTTCCTCATTTCCATCTGAGACCATCTCAGCCAGGACTTCATTGTCCATATCTCTATCAGTATTTTGGTCAAAGCCATTCAACAAGTCTCTAGGAAGTTCCAAACTTTCCCACATCTTCCTATCTTCTGAGCCCTCCATGTCTCTAGGAAGTACCAAACTTTCTCACATTTTCCTGTCTTTTTCTGAGCCCTCCAAACTGTTTCAACCCCTGCCTGTTACCCAGTTCCAAAGTTCCACAAGATGTGACTTGCTCCTCACCTTCCTCCATGATTGCGAGGCCTCCACAGCCATGTGGAACTTTAAATCCAATAAACTTCTTTTTCTTTTGTAAATTTCCCAGTCTTGTGTATGTCTTTATCAGCAGCATGAAAATGGACTAATACACCTCCTCAGCCCTGAGGAACTGTGAGTCAGTTAAGCCTCTTTCCTTTATAAATTACTCAGTCTCAGGTATGTCTTTATTAACAGCATGAGAATGGACTAATACAGCAAATTGGTACTGGGTAGTGGGGCACTGCTGTAAAGACATCTTATGTGGATGGCAGAAGGCAGAGAGATTGTGCAGAGAAACTCCCATTTTTGAAACCATCAAATCTCATAAGACCCGTTCACTATCTTGAGAACAGCCCAAGAACACCCCCCCCCACCCTAGCCCACCATGATTCAATCATCTCCCTCTGGGTCTCTCCCACAACATGTGAGAATTATGGGAGCTACAAGATTAGATTTTTGTGGGGACACAGAGCCAAACCATATCAGGAGGCCCAGGAAACTTACAATCATGATCGAACGGGAAGCAAACATGTCCTTCTTCACATGGTGGCAGCAAGGAGAAGTGCAGAGCAAAAGGGGAGAAGTCCCTTATAAAACCATCAGATCTCATGAGAACTCACTCATTATCATGAGATCAGCATGAAGGTAACTGCCCCCATTATTAAATTACCTCCCACTGGATCCCTACAAGGACATGTGGGGATTATGGGAACTACAATTCAAGATGAGGTTTGGGTGGGGACACAGCCAAACCATATCAAATACTTATTGGGAAAAACATAGTCTCTTCATTAAAGGGTTCTAAGAAAATTGGATAGTCACAAGTAAAAGAATAAAATTGGACTCTTCTCTCACATCCTATATAAAAATCAACTCAAGATGAATTAAAGACTTAAACATAAGACCCAAAACTGTAAAACTACTAGAAGGAAACATAGAGGAATCCCTCCATAACATGGGTGGCAGCCAAGATTTCTTTGATTTGACCCCAAAAGCACAGGCAATAAAAGCAAAAATAGACAAATGAGGTTGCATCAAACTAAAAATTTTCTGCACAGCAAATGAAGCAATTAGAGTAAAAAGACAATACACAAATTAAGGGAAAATATTTGGCAACTGTACATCTGATAATGGGTTAATATTTCAAATATATAAAGAACTCAAAACAATTCAACAGCAAAATAGAAAAAAGGAAAAAAATAAAGGAAGCACCTAAATAGACATTTCTCAAAGGAAGGCATATAAACAGCCAACAATTACAATAAAAAAAAAAGAAAATCAACATGACTAATCAGAGAAATGCAAATTAAAACCACAATAAGCTATCACCTCACACCTATTAGGATGGCTATTACCAGAAAGGTGAAAGATTAAAGTTGGTGAGAATGTGGAAAAAAGGCAACACTCATACACTGTTGGTGGAAATATAGATTAGTATAGCCATTATGAAAAACAGTATAGTTTCCACAAAAAATTAAAAATAGGATTGCTATATGATCCAAGCAATCCCATTTCTGGATATATAGCGAAAGGAATTAAAATCAATATGTCAAAGTTATCTGCACTTCTGTGTTCATTGCAGCACTCTTCACAATGGCCAAGGTATGGAAGCAACCTAAGTGTCCATCAATGAATAAACAGATAAAATGTGGTGTATTTACATAATGGAATAATAGTCATCCTTTTAAAAAGGAAGAAAATCATGTCATTTGCAACAACATGGATGAACATGAAGGATATTGTGATAAATGAAATAAGCCAGAAATAGAAAGACAAATATTTCATGATCTCACTTATATGTAGAATCTAAAAATGTTAACTCAAAATTAGTAAAATAGTGGTTACCAAAGTTGGAGATGAAGGTGGGGACTGGTGGGTGTTACCCAGTTCCAAAGTTCCACAAGATGTGACTTGCTCCTCACCTTCCTCCATGATTGTGAGGCCTCCATAGCCATGTGGAACTTTAAATCCAATAAACTTCTTTTTCTTTTGTAAATTTCCCAGTCTTGTGTATGTCTTTATCAGCAGCATGAAAATGGACTAATACACCTCCTCAGTGTACAAAGTGTGAATTAGAGAGGTCAAGTGTACAAAGTGTGAATTAGAGAGGAGTAAGTTTTCGCAGTCTATTGCACAGTATAGTGACTATTGTTGATAATGTAAAGTGGGCCCTCAAATAACATCTTTTCACTCAACATCATTTTGTTATTACTTTGATGAGAAAAAAAATATGACTCCCAGCTGGGGCCACTCTCTGTGTGGAGTTTGTACATTTTCCTCACGTCTGTGCAGATTTTCTTTGGATACTTTGTTTTCCTCCCACATTTCAAAGATGTGCACATTAGCTGTACTGGTGCACCATTAGGTCTAAATTGTCCCAATATTAGCAAGTGTGGCTGTGTATGTGAAGGCACCCTGTGATAGAATGGCATTCTGTCCAGGGTTGGTTCCTATCTTGTGCCTTGAGCTGTCAGGATAGGCTGTAGCCACCCAGACTCTGAACTGGCATAAGCTGGTTGAAAAATGAATGAATGAATACAAACTATTGTAAAATAAATATTCAGAAAGTATATGATAATCATACAAGTGGATGACAATAAAGGATGTTGTACAAAAGCACTCAGCAGACCCACCCTGATCATTATGGTTATTGAATTTCATGCTGGTAAGAGGTGCTCCTTACAATTTTTGTTTGGCAAACCTTTAGTCCTTGATTTAGCCCACCACCACCACTAAAACCATTGTAACTGACTGATTCACCAAAAATTGAGTAAATAATTATCTTGTATTTGTTAATCTTTCTTAAATGTATGTATAGCTCATATTTATTTACATGTTTAATATTAGAAGTGTTTTGGGTCTTTACTTGGAAGTTTGGTAATGTTTTTCGATCAGATATATGCCAAAGGAACTTCTGTTTATATCAATTAGCCTATGGTAAAATTGGTTTTATTGTACATTGTTTTGCTTAAAGTCTCAGTTTTCAAGAGCCTATCAACTATACTGAGTACTTAATATATTGTATATTTCAAAATTGCTAAGAGAGTAGATTTAAATATTCTCACCACAGAGAATAAGTATGTGTGGTAATGAATATGTTAATTGGTTTTAATTGAGATTCCATTCCAAGATGTCCGAATAGGAAAAGCTCTGGTCTGCAGCTCCCAGTAATATCGACGCAGAAGATGGTGATTTCTGCATTTCCAACTGAGGTACCTTGTTCATCTCATTGGGACTGGTTGGATAGTGGGTACAGCCCATGGAGGGCAAGCCAAAGCAGAGGGGGGCATCACGTCACCTGGGAAGCACAGAGCAGGGCATCGCCTCACCCAGGAAGTGCAAGGGGTCAGGGGATTTCCCTTTCCTAGCAAAGGGAAGCTGTGACAGACTACTTGGAAAATCAGGACACTCCCGCCCAAATACTGTGCTTTTCCAATGGTCTTAGCAAATGGCACACGAGAAGATTATATCCCGCGCCTGGCTTAGCAGGTCCCATGTCCATGGAACCTTGTTTACTGCTAGCACAGCAGTCTGAAATTGACCTGTGAGGCAGCAGCCTGGCAGGGGGAGGGGCATCCCTCATTGCGGAGGGTTGAGTAGGTAAACAAAGTGGCCAGGAAGCTCGAACTGGGCAGAGTCCACTGCAGCTCTGCAAGGCCTGCTGCTTCTGTAGACGCCACCTAGGGGGGGAGAGCATAACAGAACAAAAGGCAGCAAAAACTTCTGCAGACTTAAACATCCCTGTCTAACAGCTCTGAAGAGAGCAGTGGTTCTCCCAGCACAGTGTTTGAGCTCTGAGTACTAACAGACTGTCTCCTCAAGTGGGTCCCTGACCCCCATGTAGCCTATCTGGGAGACACCTCCCAGTAGGGGCCGACTGACACCTCATACAGGCGGGTGCCCCTTTGGGACCAAGCTTCCAGAGGAAGTATCAGGCAGCAATATTTGTTGTTCTGCAATATTTGCTGTTCTGCAGCCTCCACTAGTGATACCAGAAAATTTTTGCAATCTACCTATCTGACAAAGGGCTAATATCCAGAATCTACAAAGAACTTAAACAAATTTACAAGAAAAAAATAAACAACCCCATCAAAAAGTGGGCAAAGGATATGAACAGATGCTTCTCAAAAGAAGACATTTATGCAGCCAACAGACACATGAAAAAAAGGCTCATCATCACTGGTCATCAGAGAAATGCAAATCAAAACCACAATGAGATACCACCTCATACCAGTTAGAATGGCGATCATTAAAAGGTCAGGAAACAACAGATGTTGGAGAGGATGTCGAGAAATAGGAATGCTTTTACACTGTTGGTGGGAGTGTAAACTAGTTCAACCACTGTGGAAGACAGTGTGGCGATTCCTCAAGGATCTAGAACTGGAAATATCATTTAACCCAGTGATCCCATTACTGGGTATATACCCAAAGGATTATAAATCATGCTGCTATAAAGACACATGCACACGTATGTTTATTGTGGCACTATTCACAGTAGCAAAAACTTGGAACCAACCCAAATGTCCATCAATGACAGACTGGATTAAGAAAATGTGGTACATATACACCACAGATTACTATGCAGCCATAAAAAAGGATGAGTTCATGTCCTTTGCAGGGACATAGATGAAGCTGGAAACCATCATTCTCAGCAAACTAACACAAGGACAGAAAACCAAACACCGCATGTTCTCACTCATAGGTGGGAATTGAACAATGAAAACACTTGGACACAGGGCAGGGAACATCACACACAGGGGCCAGTTGTGGGGTGGTGGGGGGCAGGGGGAGGGATAGCATTTAGGAGAAATACCTAATGTAAATGACTAGTTAATGGGTGCAGCAAACCAACATGGCACATGTATACCTATGTAACAAACCTGCATGTTGTGCACATGTACCCTAGAGCTTAAAATATAATAAAAAAAGAATCATATGGGAAGCATTGACAAATAATAAATCATGTTTAACCTTCAAAAAAATTAGTTTTAATCATTGCACATGTGTATATATATCATAACATTACATATGCCCTATAAATATATACATACTACACGATATATTTGCAATTATTAATTGAAAATATAAATATCTATAATATGTTACTGCCAGATGAGTAGACAGATTAATGAAATGAAATTGAGAGTACAGAAATATATCCTTACATTGATGGTCAATTAATTTTTACAGGGTTACTGAAGAAATTCAATGCAGGAAATAATATTTATTTCAACACATTTTACTGAGGCAACTAAATATTCATATGTTAAAAAAAAACCCTGAAATTAGACCACTTTCTCACACCACACACAAAACTTAACTGAAAATGGAACATAGATCAACATAGAAGCTGAAAGTATAAAACTCTTAGAATAAAGCATAGTCGTAAATCTTTGTGACCTTGTTAGGCAATGGATTTTTAGGCATGATACCAAAAACACATATAACAAAAGTTAAAATAGATAAATTACATTTCATTAAAATTAAATTATTTGTGCTGAAAACTTATTACAAAGCAAAAAGATTTCCCACAGAACAGATGATAATATTTTCAAATCATATATCTGAGCAAGGATTATATCTGCAGGAAGAAATTTTACAAATCCACAACCAAAAGACAAATAACCCAACTTAAAAAATGGACAAAGGATTCAAAGAAACATTTCTTCAAAGAAGATATATGCAAATGTCTAATTACATAAAAATATGCTCAACATCATTAGTAATTAAGGAAATACAAATCAAAACCACAATGAGATACCACTGCATATTCATTAGGACAGCTAGAATCAAAAGTCCGATAATAAATAGTAAGTGTTGATCAGGCTATGGAGACATTGGAACTATTATCCATTATCGGTAAGGATGTAAAACTATGCAGTCACTTTGGAAAAATTCAGTGTTAAAACTCTTCTTACAATATGATCCAGTTATTTCACTCCTAAATAAAGAGAAATAAAACCGTATGTCCACCCAAAAATTTATACATGAGTACTCATAGCAACATTACTCATAATAGCCAACATGTGTAAATAAACCAAATGTCCATCAACTGATGAATGAACAAATAAGATGTGGCATACTCATACAATAGAATATCATGAGGCAATAAAAAGAGTGAAGTATTGATACATGTCACAACACGAATGAAATTTGAGAATATTTTCCATGTTAAAGAAGCCAGTCACAAAGGACTACATATTGTATGATTACACTTAAATGAAATGCCAAGAATAGTCGCATTCACAGAGACTGGAAGCATATTAGTGGTTTCCCAGGTCTGGGGATGGCGGGAATGGTAAGTGACTACTAATAGGTAAAGAGTTTCTTCCTGTGGTGAAGAAAATGCTCTAAAATTCATCTTAGTGGCAGTTGTACAACTTTGTGAATACACTAAAAATGTTTGAATTTTACAGTTGAATTGGGTGAATTTTATGGTAAGAAAAATATCTCTATAAAGCTATCAACATTTTCTTGGATTTTGATAATGTTCAGTGAATCTACATACCAATTTCTGGAGAAATATCTGAAGAATATGTGAATAATATTGAGTCTTCTGACCAATAAACACTGTGTGTATATCTCCATTTACTTAGCCTTCTTTAATTTAGCTCAGAATGTTTTAAGGCTTTCAATGTCATTTCATAAGATTTATCCCTAATATTTCATATTAGGATATGAAATATTGGGAAGCTATTGTAAATGGTGTTTTTTATTTCAATTGCTTGTTGTTAATGCATAGACACAACTGATTTTTCAATATGCACCTTACTAAACATCAACCCTGTTGAAGTCACTCATGATTGCATAATTGCTAGTATCTATTTCTAAATAGATTATTTAAGATTTTATATATAGATAAAATGTCATATGCAAATAAAGGCATTCATTCCTTTTTTTTCATATGGATATGAGTCATTTCTTTTTCTTGACTTATTTTCCAACTAGAACTTTCATTACAATATTGAATAGGGAGGAGCAGACACTTATTTTTTCCCACCTCAGGAGGAAAATATAGTCTTCCATATTAAGTGTATTGGTACCCCCAGGTTTTTTGTAAATTCTCTTTATCATAGTGAATAAATTCTATTTCAAGTTTCATGAGAAATTTTATAATAAATGTATGTTGATTTTTTTCAAAGGCTTATTTGTATCCATTGAAATAATCATATACTTTCAGCTTTTTAAGGTGATGAATTATGTTGATTGTCAAATGTTGAATCAACTTTGCATTTCTTTAATTCAATTTGCTCATAATGTATTATCTGTTTTATATATTATTTGTTTTGTTTCTTTTATGCTAAAGTCTTATTAAGAATTTTTGTGACTATATACACAAGAAATGTTGGTCTCTAGTCTTGTTTACCTGTAATATGGTTAATTGGTTTTGATATCAGAATAAAGTTGGCCTCATAAAATAAGTTAAGTGAGATGTTTTCTTTCTTCTTTTTTCTGGAAGAGTTTACTTCTTTCTTAAATGATTAGTATAATTCACCAGTGTAGCCATGTGGGCCAAAGTTTCTGTTTTGCAATGTTTTAAATTACAAATTAAATCTCTTTAATAAATACAGGTGCATTCAGGTTTCCTTTTCACTCTGTTGTGATCTTTGGTATTTCTGTCTTTTAAAAATTTTGTCCAATTAATCTAAGTTGTTAACTTTACTGGAAAAAAATTGGCATATATAATGCTTCACAATTATCCTTTTAATATGTAAAAGACATAGAAGAATGTAACTACCCTCATTTTTGTTATTTGAATGTCTTCTCTCTTGTTTATTTCCTAATCAGTGTTACTAAATTTTTTTTCTCTTCAATTTTATTCACGTTTTCAAAGAACAAACTTTTAGTTTCATTGATCTTTTAAAATTATCTTTCTGATTATAATTTAATTAATTTGTGCTCTTTGTGATTTACTTTCTTCTGCTTACTTTGCATTTACCTTACTTTTATATTCTATTTTTAAAAGATGGATCCATAGGCTACTGCTATGAGACTTTTCTAATACCGTATAAGTGTTTATTAGATTTCTAATGCTGTATAATAAATTACCAGAAAACACAGCAACTTGAAAACAATAAACATTTATCATCTGATGGTGTCTGTGGGTCAGGAATGCAGTATTATTTCCTAAAATACCTGGGCCCATATTGAGATCTTAGTTTAAGGCTACTCAAAGAAGACATATTTCTAAATAAGATCTCTCACGTAGTTGTTGGCAGGCTTTAACTTTTTGATGCCTGTTGGCTAGAGACTTCAGAAAGCTGCTGACTTTCCCCAGAACAAGTGATCTGAAAGTGAGAAAGTTCCATGCCAGATAGAAGCTGCAATCTTCTTGTAATCTAATCTCAGACATGACTTAGCAAAATTTCTGCCATACGCTATTTGCTAAATCCACCCCACAATCAACAGCAAGGGAAGATAAGTCTTCCTTTTAAAGGGAGGATGAAGTATAAAACAATTCATCCTCTAGCCAAAAATCTTAATTTCCTCCCTCTTAAAAACTACATTCCTCTCCCCTCAAGATCCACAGATGTTGTATTCTACTGTAGAATTTGCTTTAAGTTCAGAATCTTGTCACTTAAATCAGGACCAGTTGTGAATGTCACCCCTTTGCTGTACTTTCTAAAGTTTAGCTCCTAGAGTACAGTTGCTCTCAATCTGTAGACCTGTGGAACTAAAATAAAAAATTATCTGGTTTATACAAACCCAATAGACAATGGTGGGGCAGACATAGAATAACTGCTATAGCCTTGATGTTCAAAAAGGGAAAATACAGGAGGTGAAAAGAATTCACTAGCATAAGGAAGCCCAAAGGAATTCTGTAATCTAGCCAGGCAAAAGTTGAAAGTTCTGTGGTTAGGTTTCAAATGCTGGGAATGATTTACTAAGGCTCTCAGCTCTGTCCTTTGAGTTGTTGGTTCTACCTCCTGTGTCATCTTTCCTTTATCATTAAAAGGTAGATCTGTTCGTATTTGAGCCCTGTACCCGCCAGTAGAATTGGGGAGGGAGCCAGTTCTCTTTTTATTTAAGCTCATTTTTCGATGTCTCTAAGGCCTTTCAGTCCAACTGGTGATGTTTCTGCGTAAAAAATCTTTTCAAAATCTTTCTAGATCATCTTTGACATACTAAAACCCACTTCATTAGACAAAAGCCATACACATACATTTCTTTCAAATAAACACTTTTCTATTTGCTTATTTGAGTGATACATTTGGGTCTGTGTCCCTGCCCAAGTCTCATGTCATTGTGATTCCCAAGGCTCGAAGTGGGGCCTGGTGGGAAGTGACTAGATCAAGGGTGCAGAATTCCCCTTTGGTGCAGTTCTCACGAATGTGTGTGAGTTATCCTGAGATCTGGTGGTTTAAAAGTGTGTAGCGCATCCCCCTCTCTCTCTCCCTCCTGCTCCGGCCACGTAAGGTGTGCCTGCTTCCCCTTTGCCTTGCGCCATGACTGTACTTTTCTTGAGGTCTCCCCCAAAGCTGAGCAGATGCCAAAATCATGCTTCCTGTACAGCCTGCTGAACTGTGAGCCAATTAGACCTCTTTTCTATAAATTACCCAGTTTGAGGTATTTCTTTATAGTAGTGTGAGAACAGACTAATACATTGAGTTTCTGATGAAAAGGCTGAGGGAAAACACCTTTAAGCTTCCTAAAAGACCTGTTGAGAAGATGTGTGAAGCACACCTTTGTTCTCTCTAAATAGCATATTATTGGACTGAATAGCACCTTGGTACACTTCCTCTAGTCTTCCTGAGACATTAACAAAAGATTTTACAATCACACACTTGGCTTAGGTGTTGGTGCAGTAGTTTTTATCTGTTCTCAGAAATCATTGCTTAATTTTAGCGTATGTTACCTACAGAGACAGAATTCTTAAAACCATCATCTCCTTCATGTTCAACAGTACTTTCTTATCTCTCTCTTACTGTATTTTATATTAAGCAGAAAGAAGAAACCAGATAGTTTATCATATTTTATTACAGCAATCTGAATAAATTAAGACAGAAAACTAGTACCAAGAAGTGGAAATATCATAACAAATATGTAAACATGTGGAAGCAGCTTTTGAAACTGGGTAATAGGTAAAAACTGGAAGAGTTTTTAGGTGCAGGCTAAAAAAAATAAGCCTACATTGCTGTGAATAGACAACTGAGGGTGATTCTGGAGACGGCTCAGAAGGATAGGCTGAGAGCTATAGAGAAAGCTTCAGTTTTCATAGATAACATCTAAGTGGGCATGAATAGAATGTTGGTGTAAATGTGAATGCTAACAGCCATTCCAATGAGATCTCAGGTGGAAGTAAAGAACATGCTATTGGACAATGGAGGAAATGCCATTATTGTTATGAAGTAAAAAGAAATTGTCTGAATTGTATTTTTTCTAATGTTTTGTGGAAGGTACAACTTGTAAATAACAAATATTTGGCTGAAAAAATTTTGAACAATATATTGAAGCATTAGCCTTCTTCCTCTTTCCTGCTTATAGTAAAATGCCAGAAGAGAGAAGTGATTGAAAGATACAAGGTTTTCATCAAAAGAAGTAAAAAATTTAGAAAATTTTCATCCTATCTATAATGGAAAAAATGATACAAATTTTTTGAGAGAGAGAACAAAATTGTGGCCAAGTGATCATTTCATAAGGAGATTAGTATTGATTGGCTATCCTAAAGGAAGCTAGGTATCATTTATCAAGATCATGGTGAGATTAGCCAGCCATCTAAACATCGTCTTCATCTAAGCAATGAAAGAATAACCGTATATTGATAATTCTCAGGATGCTGTCTCACCACAGGCTCCGAGTGTCAGAGCTTGTGGGGCAGAACAATATCAAAGGAGAGGACTTGCTGTCCAGCACCATCTCACATTTTGGGCTCTATTTTATAGACTCTGTCACCATGCTTCTCGGCAGCCCTAGGAGCAGCAGTGTAGCACGCACTGTGCTGAGTCCATCTGTGGGGTTGTGGCTGCCTCCACTTTGATTTCAAGTGATGTCCTGGTGAGCCACGGGATCCAGGCAGAGAACTGCCATTAGGGTGATACCACCACAGAGTCGCTACTCAGGCAAGGCGCAGGAGAGTTGTAGAGGGCGGGGCTGCTCCAACAAAACAAGATCTGCAGAGCCACGGGTACATGATTCCAGCCCAGGAGAGCTCCAGGTATGTAATCCAAGCACAGAGCAGTCATGGAGGTGGGACCCCTGCAGTGAACTGCCGTAGGGGCAGGACCCAGGCAGGACCCAGGACAGAGCCACCATGGGATGGGGCTCTCCAATGTCATGGGGGAAGGGCTGCCACCCAACTACGTCTGAAAGGCAGGGCTCCTACCCAAGTAGGACTAGAGGAGAGAATATCAAACCAAAGACGATAATCCTAAGCCTTGAGGTTCTAGACTTGAGACTTGTTATTCATTTTTTGTCCAGTTTCTTGCTTTCCTTATGTTGATGCATTTTAAAAATGGCAAAAATGGCAAATACTTGTGCACCAACCTAATAGGAATGTATGTCCTATGCCTGTCCCGTCATTGTATTTTGGAAGCACACAACCTGCTTGATTTCAGAGGCTCACAGCTGAGGGAGAATTTTACTCAGAATGAATTACATGTTGAGTTTCACCAATACCTGATTTTGATGATGTTTAGATGAGACTTTAGGCTTTAGTTGATATTGGCACTAGTTGTTTGGGCTACTGCAATGGAATAAATATATTTTCCGTGCAAGAAGAACATTAATTTGGGGGGCCCAAAGTCACAATGAGAGGTGGCAGCCTGCTGGCAGCCCTCGCTGGCTCTCAGCGCCTCCTCGGCCACGGTGCCCACTCTGGCCGTGCCTGAGGAGCCCTTCACCCGGGGCTGCACTGTGGGAGCACCTCTCTGTGCTGGCCGAGGCCAGAGCCGGCTCCCTCTGCTTGCTAGGAGGTGTGAAGGGAGAGGCGTGGGCAGGAACCGGGGCTGCGCCGTGGTGCTCGTGGGCCACCGCGAGTTCCGGGTGGGCGTGGGCTAGGTGGGCCCCGCACTTGGAGCAGCCGGCGGCACCACCGGCCCCGGCAGTGAAGGGCTTAGCACCCCGGCCAGCAGCTGCAGAGGGTGCCGGGGTCCCCCAGCACTGCTGGCCTGCCCACGCTATGCTTGAATTCTCACCCAGCCTCAGCCGCCTTCCCAGGGCTCAGGACCTGCAGCCCACCATGCTGAACCCCACCCCGCCCCGCGGATCCCCAGCCTCCCCAATGGGCGCCGCCCCCTGCTCCACAGCGCTGGGTCCTATCTACCGCCCAAGGGCTGAGGAGTGCAGGCGTGCCCCGCTGGCAGCCCCAGCAAGGGATCCACTAGGCAAAACCAGCTGGGCTCCTGAGTCAAGTGGGGACTTGGAGAACTTTTATGTCTAGCTGGAGGATTGTGTATGCGCCATCAGCACTCTGTGTCTAGCTCAGGGTTTGTGGATGCACCAATCAGCACTCTGCATCTAGCTAATCTGGTGGGGACTTGGAGAACTTTTATGTCTAGCTATAGGATTGTAAATGCACCAATTAGCACTCTGTGTCTAGCTCAAGGTTTGTAAATGCACCAATCAGCACTCTGTGTCCAACTCAAGGTTGGTAAATGCACCAATCAGCACTCTGTATCTAGCTCATCCGGTGAGGACTTGGAGAACGTTTCTGTCTAGCTAGAGGATTGTAAATGCACCAATCAGCGCTCTGTGTCTAGCTCAGGGATTGTAAACGCACCAATCAGCACTCTGTCAAAACAGACCAATCAGCTCTCTGTAAAACAGACCGTTCAGCTCTCTGTAAAATGGACCAATCAGCAGGATGTGGGTGGGGCCAGATAAGGGAATAAAAGCAGGCTGCCCAAGGCAGCAATGGTAACCTGCTGGGGTCCCCTTTCACACTGTGGAAGGTTTGTTCGTTAGCTTTTTGCAGTAAATCTTGCTGCTGCTCACTCTTTGTGTCTGCACTGCCTTTATGAGCTGTAACACTCACCGCGAAGGTCTGCAGCTTCACTCCTGAGGCTAGCGAGACCACGAACCCACTGGGCGGAATGAACAACTTGGGAGGGGAGAAACGAACAACTCCAGATGCACCGCCTTAACAGCTGTAACACTCACTGCGAAGGTCTGCAGCTTCACTCCTGAAGCCAGCGAGACCAGGAATCCACCAGAAGGAAGAAACTCCAAACGCATCTGAACATAGAAGGAACAAACTCCAGACATGTTGCCTTTAAGAACTGCAACACTCACGCGAGGGTCCGCGGCTTCATGCTTGAAGTCGGTGAAACCAAGAACCCACCAATTCCGGACACAATAATGCTAAGATCTGAATATTTGTGTTCCTCCAAAACTCATATGGTGAAATTATAATGCACAGAGTGGTATTATTAGGAAGTGAGGCTTTGGGGAGGTGGTTAGGTCATGAAAGCGGAGCTCTCATGAATGGAATTGGTGACTTTATAAGAGATTCCAACTGCTTTGCCCCTTCCATCATGTGGGATTGGGACAAGAAGGTACCATCAATGATCCAGAAAGCAGGCTTTTACCAGACACCAAATCTGCTTTGATCTTGGATTTCTCAGACACTAAAACTGCGAGAAATGAATTTTTGTTCTATATAAGCTGCCAGATTTAAAGGATTTTTATAACAGCAGCATGAACAGACTAAGACCATCACCCTGGTTCTTGCAAATTCTCCAGGAACATGTGTACAGCTGACTACCACAGGGCTGAGGATGTGTGGATTGGTAGCTGCTTTTGTGCCAAAGACTGAAATTAACAGCAATATCCTGTCCAAGCCTTCCCTTGGAAGTTTCAAATCTTTGGTAGACTCCAGAGTTCCAACATAGTTAAATCAGACAGATTCTGACAGTGCAATTGTTGTCCGGGTGAGTAGACAGATTCCTAGTGCTTCTTACTCTGCCATCTTCTCAGAATCTTCTCTCATATGTCTAAGTTCTATCAGTTTTTGCTTAATCTGTTTTTAAACTCAGATTTTAGGTGTACGATCATTTAGAATTATTATGTCAACTTGGTAAATTGACCCCCTTAATTATCCTGAAATAATTCTCTTTAACAATATTTCTTGCTGTGAAATACAGTTTTTCTGATATTAATGTAGTCATTCAGCTTTCTTCTATTAGTTTTAGCATGGAATATCTACCTTCTTTTTACTTTCTATGTATCTATCTATTAATGTGAGATTCTTCTGTACACTTCATATGTGGGTTTTGTTTTTTATTTAATCTTAAAATATCTTTTAAAAATTAGAATGTTTAGACTATTTACATTTAATGTGATTATTGATATGTTTGGACTTAAATCTACCAGATTGTTTACATCTATCTCATCCATTTTTTGTTTCCTTTTGTCCCTTTTTTATCTTTTTAAAAATTAATTGCATATTTTATGATCGTGTTTTGTCTCCTTTGTTGGAATTTTAGCTATACCTCTGTGATTTTTTTTCTATTCATGGTTGTCTTAGGGTTAATTTTATTAAAGTCTAACTTCAAGTAATATTATACTTCTTTACACATAAGAATCTTATAACAGTATACTTCCACTGCATAGCTCTGGGCTTTCATACTGATTATTTTCTTATTTTACTTCTACATTTGCTATAAATAGCATGATATATTATTTATTTTCTTTAGATACTAAATTATATTTAACAGAGATTTTTCAAAGTAAGAAAATAAGTCTTTTATTAATATATAATTTTCACTGGTGATGTTTTGAATTCCTTTGTGTAGGTCTAGCCTTTGACCTTGGTATCATTTTACTTCCTCCCCCAAAATATCCTATTTACTTTCCTTTAATTTCTTAGGAAAGTTTTATGTTTATATATATATAATATATATTAATAGATAATAATGTGCACCCTTCTGTTCCAGATTGTGATATAATATAAAATATGTTTGATCTGTGTCCCCAGTTGCTGGCACAGAGCTCCTAAAATCCTTGAAATTTCCTGAGTAATAGGAATGTCTTTGGTTGTTCATAACAAGACCCTTTCATCATACCTGAGTTTGTGCTAATGAAGTAATCAGGATGATGCCCCTAAATAGCCTCATGTTTAGGCTGGCCACCAGAAAGCCCACGTGATTAGAGGGTTGAAATTATCAGCCCCACCCGATGACCTCTGGGGAAGGAGACTGAAGCTAGAGATTGAGCTCTATAAAGTTTTGAACAAAGAGCTTCAGTGAGATTCTGAATTGGTGAACATAGCCTTGTACCAGGAGAGTGGCATACCCCACTCCACAGGGACAGAAACTACTGCACGTGGGACCCTTGTTAACCTTACCCTATGTACCACTTCATCTGACTGTTCATTCATATCCTTTATATCAAACTAGTAAATGGTAAGTGGTTTCCTTATTTCTATGAGCCATCCTATCAAATTATTAGACATGAGGAGGGAGTAGTTAGAATGCCTGTTTTGTTGTTGTTGTTGTTGTTGATTTTGAGATGGAGTCTCACTCTGTTGCCCAGGCTGGAGTGCAGTGGCTGCGATCTCGGCTCACTGCAACCTCCGCCTCCCGGGTTCAAGCAATTCAATTTTCCTGCCTCGGCCTCCCAAGTAGTTGGGACTACAGTTATGCACCACCGTGGCCAGTTAATTTTTGTATTTTTAGTAGAGACAAGGTTTCACCATGTTGGTCAGCCTGGTCTTGAACTCCTGACCTCAAGTGATCTGCCTGCCTTGGCCTCCCAAAGTGCTGGTATTATAGGCATGAGCCACCACGCCCAGCAAGAATGCCTGCTTTATAGCTGTTTGATCAGAAGTATGGGTGACCTGATACATATGACTGGCATCTGACCAGAGGGCAATCTTGTGTGGCTGAACCCTTAATCTTGTGGAGTCTGACTCTGACTGTCAGTGGTTAGTGTCAGAATTCAATTGAATAACAATTCAATTGACACCCAGTTGGTATGTGCAGAGAAGCAGAGACTTGGTTGATGTCTGAAAATACCTCAGACAGATATAGGTAATTATAAATAATTTGTGTTTTTTCTGGTCAGTCCTGACTAGATATTATTAATTTTAACTTTTTAAGTATTTTGTATTTCTTATTGGGTTTTAATTTAATTTATTTCATTTCATGGATTAGTATCACCCCATTTTCAACTGGCTCAGTAATACTGAAACCCAAGAACACACATTAGAAACTATGTGGGCCTGAGACAATGGGATTACATTCTCAAAGAGTTGAAAGAAAATAAATCATCAACCTATCACAACTTCAAATAACAGATAAATAAGAGAATTTGTCAAACATGAACCACAGAGAATGTTTAGTAAAGTTTTTCAAGTTGAAGAAAAATGATTCCAAATAGAAACTCAGATATTCAGGAAGAAATGAAGAACACTAGCAATGGTAAATATAAACAAAAGATTTTTCTTCTTTATTTAAAATTTGTATGACTAAAAATTTCAACTTTGTTGTATAGTTTATAACTTATGTAAATATGATCTATGTGACAGGTGCAAAGGATTGGCAGGGTGGAATAAATAGTCCTATAGAGTACCAGAGTTTCTACATTTTATGGGAAGTGGTACAACACTACACAAAATAGACTATAAAAAAGTTAAAAATGCATACTTAACCTACAGAGCAACTGCAAAAAAGATACTCAGATGTCTAAGTAAAAAGCCAGTAGATAAATTGAACCAGAACACTAATTATTAATAAAAAGTAATATAGGAAAGGATGAATTGGTGGGGAAGACAGAGGAGATGAACACAAGCAAATAAAATGGTAGAGCTAATTCCAAGTACATCATTAATTTCATTAAATAGTATTAGGTAAAACAATCTAATCAGAAGGCAGAAGTTATCGTCATTGATAAGAAACAAAACCTATGTCCTGTCCACATAAGACAATTTTAGATAAAATAGACTTTAAGACAGAGTACTACCAAGATAGGAAATAACATTTTATAACTATAAGAGTTATTTAATCAGGAAGACAATGATCAGAAATGTATATATGCCTAATAACAGCCTCAAATTACATGAATCATAAGTTAACGGAATTAAAGACTACATAATTCTGCAACCATAACTGGAGATTTTAAAACTCTTATCAATTGATAGGATGACAGGCAAAAATTGTAAAAACCTAGAAGAACTGAACAGCACTGGCAACCATTATATTTAGACAAAATACATAACAGTGTAATAAACACATACATACATAACAGTGTAATAACTTCAGAATATAATATTTTTTCAAGTGGACATGCTATATTTATCAAGATTGGTCATATTCTGAGTCATGATACAGGTGTCCATAATGTTTTTTGTTTTGTTTTGTTTTGTTTGTTTTGTTTTGTTTTGTTTCGAGACGGAGTCTCGCTCGGTCGCCCAGGCTGGAGTGCAGTGGCGCGATCTCGGCTCACTGCAAGCTCCGCCTCCCGGGTTCATGCCATTCTCCTGCCACAGCCTCCCAAGTAGCTGGGACTGCAGGCGCCCACCACCACGCCCGGCTAATTTTTTGTATTTTTTAGTAGAGACGGTGTTTCACCGTGTTAGCCAGAATGGATAGACTCGATCTCCTGACCTCATGATCCACCCGCCTTGGCCTCCCAAAGTGCTGGGATTACAGGCGTGAGCCACCGCGCCCGGCCCATAAATTTTAATAAACCATTAGCATACAGACTCTGTTCTACTTAGTAATAGAATTAACTGAAGCATTAATAACAGTAATATTCTGTCTAGGAAATCCCCATCAGGAGTTGAATGGCACACATCTAAATAATCTATGGACAAACTATTAAATCATAGAGCAAATTTTAAAATATTTCAAACTGAATGATAATTCAATTAGAACATATCAAAATTTGGGGGATACTGAGAGAGTTATTAGAGGACAGTTTATTAGTTTTTCATGACCATATGTTGATTTTATGATTATAAAAAAGGTGGAAAACCAATGACCTAAATTTATACCTAAGAAACTAGAAAAGTAGGGCAAAGTAATAACAAAGTAAGGAATGCTGTAATAAAGACCAGAAAGTAACAAAATAAAAGAAGAAAACAATATAAAATATTAACAAATTCTGTCTCCCTTTTTGTGCCTACAGCTCAAATCTATTCTAACTTCCTCCAGTCTTTCACTTACTTTCCCTTTGGCTACTTAGAGATTCAACCCCTGTGGGTACATTTTATAAATCAGCCTAGGATTTCAAGATGGTTTTATATAAAGTCACATTCTGCGACTGCCTGTTTTGTGGTATTTTCCAGCCATAGGAGCACCCCTGTACTTCAACTTCTGACTCCTTAGGTCCACAGGCTCTCTGCTTGAACTTTCCCTACCAGTACATTTTGTTGACTGAATAGTATCCTCAGAGCAAAGCTATGTAAAGGGGAAAATCTAGCTCTGGTTCTCTTCCTTTAAGTGTGTAATTGCTGTAATATCTCCCTGGTCCTCATTGTTCTTCTATGCCTCAAAACAGCTTTCCAAATTTTGTCACTCTTTTTGGAAGGAGTGTTATTCTGATTTAGATTCTTTTCCATTGCCAGTTACTGGAAGTCTCCTACATAATTCTGATGTTCAGTCAATCCAACATTGTAGGTAAATGCTTCTTAAATTTTAATACCATGATGGATCATCTGAAAATCATGCTAAAATGAAGTTTCTGATTCAATAGGCTTTGAGTGAGACCTACGATTCTTTATCTTTAATAATTTCCCGCGTGATATGGATGCTTCTGTCCACAACTGACACTTTCAGTAGTGAGCCCTCAACTACTAACATAGTGAAGTAGTGGCAATACATTTCACAGTGTGATATAACAGAATTTTAGAATTTGAAACAATTAGGGTTAACACACTGTTGTTAATGAAGAAGTGTTGGTTGCAATTGTAAATTATTATTTTCCAGGTGCCGAACAAGTGTCAGTATTGATAAAACCTATCACTACCTTGTTAATGCTAATGGATTAAACAGCACCATGAGTCTGATTATCTGTTAGCCAATTAAGATAAGCATTGAACTTGTCTTTACAGCATATTTATTGTGATTGAAAATATCGATGTATTCTATTTCAAATGCTGGCCAATATATCAAGTATACAATTTTGGCCTGGGCAGATTACAAAAACAACCGCTGAAAACATATTTTACAATGGATAGTTGCAAATTTCTCATCATTGAAAAAATGTATCTTAATGGGTAATAATAATGTGATTTCTTCTAAGGATAAAAAAGAAAGTTATCTCCTCTACTCTTATATTAATCCATTTCCAGTCACAACCACAGGCATTCTCCTTCAGGTGGCCCCTTCTGTGGCTCACCAAACCAAGTCATTAAACTGAACAGATTTTATCTTCTAAATAATACATGTCTTAGTCCATTTTGCATTGCTATAATAGAGAAGCTGAGCCTGGGTACTTTATAAAGAAGAGAGATTTATTTATTACAGACCTGAAGACTGGGAGGCCCAAGGTCATGGGCCCATATCTGGCATAGGCCTTCTTGCTGCATTACCCCATGGCAGGTGGTAGAAAGGCAAGAGAGCACACCCATGAAAGAGAGAGAGGGAAGGAGTGGGGTGGTGGGGTGGGGGACGGGGGGAGGAAAGAGAGAGACTGAACTCACAGTCTCAAGCCTTTTTATAATTGGCATTAATCCATTCATGAGGGTAGAGCTCTTGTTACCTAAATACCTCCCAGTAGGCCTCTCAACACTGTTGCGCTGGGGATTCAGTTTTCAACACATGCTTTTCTAGGGACACATTCAAACCATAACAACACCCTAATCCAATTCTGATCACTCTCCTTCCTTGCTGTCACTGCCTTAAGCTTAAATATTGAATACTTCTACTGAAAGAATTGAATTCCTTTCCCTTCATGTCTATTTCCAACTAATGTACTTAGCCTCTTCTTTAAAACATCTACAGCACAAAGTTCAAGCTACTCAATGTGACAAAGAAGGCACTCTGTGAACTGATCTCTGCCTATCACTATAGTTTATTTACCCATGAGTTCTTTCTACTAAATATTCCAGTGACAATAAACTGCTCACCTTACTCATGCTGGCCATGCTACTTCTCCTTTTCATGTATTTATTCTACCTGGAATAATTTTTTTCCCCATATCCACACTACAACCATCCATCTTCTTCCTCTGGCTAAGTGTTAGCTCTCTTTTAGACTTAACTCAGTTGTCGTCTCCTCCAGGAAGCCAAACATGATGCTTGCTGCCAATTTCCTAATGTATACATAACGCCCAGTGGTTATTTCTGACACCAGCATATCATATACCAATAAATTATTTTTCTTTCTACCTCTTTCTTAAGAGTATAATTTTTAAGTTAGTCTTGATGTCTTCTTCATTTTTATATGCTATGTGCACAGCATAATGCCTGGAACTAAGTTAGAGTTCAGTAATGCCTGATAAATACATTCGTAAGTGAGTTATTTTCTTAGTCATCTGGACAACTAGTAACAGAGTTCCTCTGGCTTTAAGAAACTACGTTGCTCAACTGCATTGGCTACAAGAAATAAAGTGTAAAGAATATGGTCTAGAAAGCAAGAAATATGTAATTAAACACCTTTTCCAAGATAAGTAATAAGAATTCAGGGGTATGGTAAGCAGGAGAAGAAAGAGAAGCAAGGAGAAGAAAGAGAAGCAAGAGAAGAGGGAATAACATGATCAGAGGCTACAGTCTGGATACTGGGGAAGATAGGCCATCAGAAGGAACTCCCAGTGGCTTGACAGGGGATGTTTTTATAAGCGGACATGCCAGATCCCCAGTTTTAAGGGTTTGTTTGATGGACAATGTAAACTCACTATTGTAATTCTCTATACTCCTAACTTTTTAGAAAATACTGAATGTATTTATACAGACTTTTCAGGAGGTATGAGGAAATATTAAGCTGAAGCAGTAAAGTAATATATACACTGCCTTTTATTTACCCCTTCCCAGACACTGATATTAAGGGAGCACCATTATATTAAGGAAAGTTGTAACCCAAAACCATCAAGTGGTGATTAGCTTGGAAGATATTGAGTGTGTCAAGGATCTAGAAATGACAAGGAAGTGCAACAGTGATGACCCCACAAAAGTTTTGGCAAAAATCTCCATAACCAAATATATTGGAAGGATTTTATCCTTTAAGGGTGGGCACTCTTCGTGGGTATTCTACCTGTGTCTTCTGCATGTGCTTGATTTTTCTCTTCCCTTCTCACTGCAACTTAGAATTTTCTCCTGTTTCCTCCTTTTCTCCTTCTACTCACACCTCACATATCTTCTTGCACAAAGGTGGGTCCAAGATGGGATCTCTGCTAGCAGGACTGGAAGAGGGCATGGGGAATGAGAAGTAAAAGATGGTCTAACAATGTGATTATTTTTTCATCTCCTGCAGTAATGGCCTACATACACACACACACACACAGCCGCTTAAACAAGGGAACACTATTCTATTGTATCTTGATCCTAATCTCACTTCTCTTATTTTTTCATTGCCTTCCAGAGTCTACCTTACTTTCACTTTTAAACTACCTACTCTTGTTTGCTGCATGCAATGAAATGCTCAGAAAGGTTGGTCACTAATATTACATTCAAATCCAATTGAATCTTCCATCAGCCTTTGGTGTACAGAGAAATTCAGCATGGGTGTGCACAATAGTCTTGTCCTTCATACATGCATATTCTAAACAGTAAAAATATATGAGAAAGCTCAGTTTTCATATATATTTCTACCTTGTTACTATTAGCAAAATCACTTTTAAAAATTTAAAACGTCTCTGTGATAGCTTCAGCCACAGAAGCTTGAATGGTAAAGGAGTCACTCTATTCTTCTGTGAAGGGAACTTGGCTATGTTATAAAGACAAGCAAGAACGGTCACAAGAGACAGAAGGCAGATATCTGAGAACAAAGAAGTTTCATAAGATCTCTCATACCTGTGCGTTTCTGAGCTTTATGAGCTTCTACCACTGAAATTCTTCAGCTTTCATTCTTGTCATCCTACTTAGGTTTCTCTTCATTCCAAGTTGGTTGATTAAACAATACTTATTTTGCACCTCTCTGTACTGTTGTGGGAACTGTGAGAACCATTGTGAACAGACTATAGTCTTGCCCTAAAGTGTTTAGTATACTAGAAGAGAGAGATCAGTAAATAAACAATTAAATATGATGTTATAAGCACCGCCATTGGGCTAAGCACAAAGGTGCTTGCCCTTCCCCTCCCCCTCCAGTAATAAGTGAGGCATTTATAAATAAGAGCCAGACCTAAGGGAACTTGTATCACAAAGCACCCAACAAAGCTTCCCAGAGAGAATTGTTGATATTCATTCTGTACATTTTTTGGAGTCATAAACACAACTGATAATTTATTCTTGGTGGGCTCCTCTAATACTCTAACCCACCAAAAAGACGCTTAGGAATAGAGGGTGAGTCATTTTATCTGCACTGTGGAGGAGATGTGCTCCTGCCATCTAAAATGGAACTCAGACTTTTTCACAGAAAATTTTTTTTCCATATAAACTTTATTTCTATACACTTATTTCAGATAAATAAGAGGTTAAAGATGATTTTGAATATTGGTTTTGAAACTGAAACATCACTTGATATAAAGAAAAGATGTTCCAAGCTCCAAGCAAATGCTTTACAATGTACTTATTATATCAACTTGTTATTAATTCAGATACTCACACGTATCTCAATTTTACATATTGAGAAAATGAACAATGAGAATTACCAAATATAGTAGACATTTTTTATATTCTTTTTCAAATTTTATTTTAGATTCAGGGGGCACATGTACAGTTTTGTTACGAGGGTATATTGCATGATGCTGAGGTTTGAGGTATGGAATCCATTGCACACAGGTTGTGAGCATAGTACACAATAGGTAGTTTCTCAACCCTTGGTCCCTTCCATCCTTCTCTCCTCTGGTATTCATTAGTGTTTATCGTTTCCACCTTTATGTCCATGTGTACCCAATGTTTAGCTACAACTTATAAGAACATGTGGTATTTGGTTTTCTGTTTCCACATTAATTCACTTGGGATAATGGCCTCCAGCTGCATCCATTTTGCTGCAACAGACATGATTTTGTTCTTTTTTTATGGCTATATTCTATGGTGTATATACCACATTTTCTTTATGCAAGACATTGTTGATAGGCACTTAAGGTGATTCCATGTATTTGCTATCGTGAATAGTGCTGAAATGAACATACAGATATTTTTGTCTTTCTAGTAGAACAATTTCTTTTTCTTTGGGTATATAGCCAGTAATGGGATTGCTGGGTTGAATAGTAGTTCCATTTTTGGGTTTTTGAGAAATCTCCAAACTGCTTTTCATAGTGACTGAACTGATTTACCTTCTCACCAACATTGTAGAAGCATTCCTTTTCCTCTGCAGCCTTGCCAACATCTGTTATTTTTCGACATTTTAATAATAGACATTCTGACTAGTGTGAAATGGTATGTCATTGTGGTTTTGATTTACATTTCTATGATGATGAGTGATGACAAGCATTTTTTATATGTTTGTTTGCGGCTTGTATGTCTTCTTTCAAGAAGTGTCTGTTGGTGTCCTTGGTCTACATTTAATGGGCTTGTTTTCTTGCTTTTTGATTATGTTCCTTATAGAGTCTGGATATTAGGCCTTTGTTACACACATGGTTTGTGAGAATTTTCTCCCATTTTGTGAGATGTTTGTTTTCTCTGTTGACAGCTTCTTTTGATGTGCAGGAGCTCTTTAGTTTAATTATATCCCACTGCCAATTTTTGTTTTTGTTTCAGTTGCTTTTGAGGACTTAGCCATATATTTTTGGCCAAGGCCAATATCCAGAATGGTATTTCCTAAGTTTTGTTCTAGGATTTTTATATTTTGAGGTCTTATGTTTAAGTCTTTAATCCATCTTGAGTCAATTTTTGTACATGGTGATAGATAGGGTTTCAGTTTTATTCTTCTGCATATGAATAGCCAATTATCTTCACACTATTTATTGAACAGGGAGTAATTTCCCCCTTGCCTACTTTTGTCAATTGTGTCAAAGATCCGATGGCTGTGGGTATGTGGCTTTATTTCTGGATTCTTTACTCTGTTCCATTGGTATACGTGTCTGTTTTTATACCAATACCATGCTGTTTTGGTTACTACAGCTTTGTAGCAGAATTTGAAGTTGAGTAATGTGATGCCTCTGCCTTTGTTATTTTTGCTTAGGATTAATTTGGTTATTCAGGCTCATCTTTGTTTTCATATAAATTTTAGAACAGTTTTTTTTCTAATTCTGTAAAAGCAGACACTGATAGTTTGATAGGAATAGCATTGAATCTGTAATTGGCTTTGGCCAGTATGGACATTTTAATGATATTGATTATTCCAGTCCATGAGCATGGAATGTTTTTCCATTTATTTGTCATTTATGATTTCTTTGAGTAGTGTTTTGTAGTTCTTCTTGTAGAAATCTTTCACCTTCCTGGTGAGATGTATTCCAAGGTATTCTATTATTTTTCATGTGGCTATTGTAAATGGGATTGCATATTTTATTTGGCTCTCAGCTTGAATATTATTGGCTATAGAAGTAGTACTAATTTTTGTACATTGATTTTGTAGCCTGAAACATTACTGATGTAGCTTATCATTTCCAAGAGCCTTTTGGCAGAGTCTTTAGATTTTTTCTAGGTATAGAATCATATTGTGAGTGAAAAGAGATAGATTTCTGGTTTTCCTATTTGAATGTCTTTTATTTCTTTCTCTTGCCTGAATGGTCTGGCTAGGACTTCCAGTACTATGTTAAATACCAGTGGTAAGATTGGGCATTCTTGTCTTGTTCCAGTTATCAAGGGGAATTGTTCCAACTTTTGCTCATTCTGTGTGATGTTGGCTGTGGGTTTGTCATAGATGACCTTATTATTTTGATGTAACTTTGATGCCTAGTTTGTTGAGCTTTTTTTTTATCATGAAGAAATGTTGGATTTTATTGAAAGCTTTTTCTGTGTCTGTTGAGATGATCATGTGGGTTTTGTTTTTGATTATTTTTATGTGGTGAATCACATTTATTGATTTGCATATGTTGAGCCAACCTTTAATCTCAAGAATAAAGCTTACTTGATTGTGGTGAATGAACTTTTTGATGTGCTACTGGGATTTGGTTTGCTAATATTTTGTTGAAAATTTTTGGAAATGACTGGATTCATAGAAAATATATGAAAAATAAGGGTAAAAGAAAAAGTATGTTCCATTAATTACCTAAAGCTGGTTAGAGAAAATATTATTCATAGTTCATGACTCAGTATATCCTCAAGGTGAAAACATTTAAGTCCCTGCAGCTCTTCCTCATGTTGAGGAGAAAGTTAAGCCCTTGAAATGTGAGTGTAAAATAAAGAGAGGGAAAGAGTCACATGAGTTTCTCTAAAAGACAGACCAGATGATTTTAAAAGAGATCACACAATCATAGAAAGATTGCTTGTTATTTACAAAAATTAACTATTGTTCATACTGTTTCTCAGCCAGGGTTGTACTTGAGAAAGCTTTGCTTTCTTTTTCTTCTTTAAGCTCTAACATAGAAGTAGAAATCTCCTCAAAGCGACAGAGATAACTCAATCTTTCATCATGGGATTCAAAGTAAAGGCACGACTGCTAGGTTAAAATTCATGGTGGTCTCATGTACAACTACTCTTAGAAATGAGATCATCTATTCAACTAAGAGATCCGGATTTGCATTGATCAACCATTTCTCAGCACTAGCTGTCATCATCGTGATTTTTATTTATTTATTTTGTGATTCTGTTTTAAATGGCTTATCTAAGATTGAAGGGGATTTGACTACAGTGTGAAGAAAATTCTAGGAGAACAAAGCACGAGGATATGCCTTGCTGTACCCATTACTGTTATAAATGCAGATTGATCTTTCTGCCTAAGGAGAAAATAATAATGTTAAAGGAATACCTCCCTAGACTCCAAGTTCTTTCAGAGAATGAAGCATTCACAAGTAACTCAGAAGAAATAATACATGAAGAAATACATGTTGTAAATAATCCTGTTTTCCTGGTTTTGTCTACTCAGCACACTAGAATCGCTTCTCTGAATGTCAAGTATGGTCCAGATATATACACAACAGCAATAAAAGTGATTTTTTTTCAACTTAAAACTTTAGGGAGACAACAAGAAATTAGCTGAAAATACCTGAACTCATAGTCTGAAATAAGATCTATGCAATTACTTACATACACAAAAAATTATAGTACAAAATGCTTTCTGATATTTGTTTCTATTATCTTCATTAAGAAACTACAAATGGCTCTTAAGTAGTATGGTTGATACCCTGCTTTGTTAGAAAAATTTTGTTTAGTCAAATAGTAGTGATGTGTTTTTGTTGTTGTTTCTATATTTGCATTCCCAGAATTCCTTCTCCTTTTCTGATAATGACTACTAATTCTGATGAGCCACCTCTCTCTCACTCTTAGACAATGTCATTCAAGTGGGACTAACTTTATCTCCTTGTTTCAAGGTTGCTAAGATAATCTGGACATGAGCTATCAGACCATAGCATCTCCTGGCTACCAGTATCATTCTTGGGCCTTTTATTAGAATCATCAGGAAGGGGGCACTCTCCTTCTTCAAGTAATATGTTAGCCCGGAGCCTCGGGGAGTCATATTGGATACCAGATGGAGACAGCCTGCTGAGCGAATTTGAGGAGAGAGTGAGGCCTGAAAACACCATTTGGCCAGATGCCTGATGTACTGCTAGATTTTTTTCAGAAGTAAATAAATGTTATTTGTTTTTAATATAAACTAGCAGAGTTGGACTTTTGTAATCTGAATCTGAAAGAGTCACGACTACAACATGGTATGAAGCAGACATAGTTATCTTCATTTAACTGTATTTTTAGTAGTTTAAATAACTCAGTCAGAAGTATGGAACTAGGTATTGGCTTAGGCCAAATTATAACTTTTTTGATATCATAACTGTGATTTTTGTTCTCTTCAGAAACACATATCTGCTAAGCTATGATGAGCTTTTTGATATTTGTGACTGCTATCTACTTCAGCTGATGTATAAGAGAATAATATTTCTATAACATAGCACTTTTGCTATAAATAATTTTGGTACTTTATCTCACCACTTCTGTTCAAAATTAAAGTGGAGGTCCTAGTCAGTAAAATAAGGCAAGAAAACCCGAATACAAGGCATAAAGGAACTCTCTTGCGGCAAGAAGAAACTCTCTTTATTCACAGATGATATAATCATGTATGCAGAAAGCTGTAAGGGAGAAAAAAACTGATGAATAAGTTAGACAAAGTTGCAGAAAACAAAGGTATTTTATAGAATATTTTTTTACAGACTAGTAACACAATTAGAGAATGACATAAATGACAATTTACAATCACATTCAACAGTGCCAAAGTACTTACGGATATTTAGTAAAATATATGAGACTGGTACAATAAAATCTACAAAATATTGCTGAAAGAAATTAAGACCTTCACAAATGGAGACATACACCATACCTATGGATTAGAAGACTAAATATTATTGAGATGTCAATTCCTTTCAAATTGATGTGTACATTTGTTACAATGTCAATCAAATTCCCAGCAGGCTTTTTCTGTAGAAATCAACAAACTATATCTAAAATGTTTTGGGGAATACAGAGACCTAAAATAGCTGAAATAACTTTAATTTGATAAAAGAGGAAAGAATATAGAGAACTTACACTACCTATTTTCAAGATTTACTGTAAAACCTTAGCAGTTAAAAAATCATGGTACTGGCATAGAAATAGACATGTAAATCAACAGAACAGAGTCTAGACATAAACCAACTCATACACAATCAACTGATTGTTGACAAAGGCACCACAGTGAGTCAATGTGTAAAGGATAGTCATTAAAAGAAATGTTACTAAAAGAACCATTTATGTACATGGGAAAAAGTGAATCATGATGTTTACCTTACAGTTTATCCAAAAAGGTAACTTGAAATGGAGCATGGTCCTAAATATAAAAACTAAATCTCATGCACTTCTGGTTTGGTCCTAAATTCAAAAACTAAAACTCATGCATTTCTGGTTTGTTCATTACACATTGTATCAAAATATAGCTCTGTAACACATAAATATGTACAATCATTATGTGCAAACTAAAAATGACAAAAAATTTAATTTAAAAACTTTAAAATGAAGAAAAAAATTAAGAATTGGAGACTATTGGCCTGGAGATTTAATTAAAAAACAGAAACATAAAAATGTTAAAACTATAAAACATCAAGAAAAAATTCTTTAAAAACACTCTACAATTTTAGGAGAACAATTCTTAAATGACACAAAAAAACATAAAAGACAAAAATGATACAAACTGGACTTCACCAAAATTAAAAATATCTTCACTTTGAAAGACATCATTAGGTAAATGAAAAGACAAGCCTCATCCTGAGAGGAAGCATTTTTAGTAATCGTGGCCCCAGTATACATTGAAAGGCCTTCCTGTATAGCCTTTGAAAGTAGTTCTTTTCACTCTTTCCAACAGAGTAGTCAGGCCTTAATGCCTAAGTTATGGGCTCTCTTTCACTCCTGGTATCCAAAAAGTAGTAAAGTGATATATTTTTTTTAGGGCAAAAAATAAATAAATAAAAGTTGAGAAGTGGTATCTTAAAGGCATACCTTAATCAGTCTTTTCTTACGAAAGTCTAGGTCAGTTGAAGAAAAAACAAAACTTAGCTTGATAGTCCAAAAGCGATACACATGTTTCTGAGGTTTAGGTTCTGGCTTTAACGTAGGTTAGAGAACCTCTAAGTACAAGATTGGCAAAGAAGGGATGGAACCTCCAATGTGTTAACACATATTTTAGTGTCCTACACAAACAATGGTAGAAATCCAGGTAAGCATAATTCCTTCTTCTGAAGAAATAACAGAATGGAGAAAAAAAAAATGAAGAGGGCAAGCATGTTCATTAGTTTCCAGGAATAAACAAGAGCAGTTTATGCAGCCACAGAGGCTTGGGAGCCACTTACAACACTAGGCAAGAGAAAATGACCAATATTAAATTTTCACCAACCTTGAAACGTGATTATGCAACCAGGATTTAATGTGATTTAGAAAAATAACTTTGTCTCTTATACTCAAAATGTTAAGGAAAAAATAAAAATCTTGCCATTCTTTAAGAAAATTTTCACAAAGTATTAACTGTCTTCATTTTTAAAAATTACTTTATTGAGATTTAATACAAAAGCTGTACATATTTAATGTATACAACTTGATGAGTTTGGGAATAAGTACAGTTACACATAACTCAATAGTGTTCTAAGAAATGTTCTAAGATATGTTCTAAGAAATGCGTTGTTAGGTGATTTTGTCATTATGTGAACATTGTAGAGTGTACTTATACAAACCTGGATAGTATAGCCTACTACACATGTAGGCTATATGGTATAATATATTACTCCTAGGCTACACATCTGTACAGCATGTTACCATATTGAATACTACTGGCAACTGTAAAACAATGTTAAGTCTTTGCATATCTAATCATAAAAAGATACTGTAAATAATTATAAAATATTTAAAATGGTACAACTGTTTAGTATACCTACCATGAATGAAGCTTGCAGGACTAGAAGTTTCTCTGAGTCAGTGAATGAAGAGGGAGTAATATGAAGGCCTGGGAGAATAGTGTATACTACTCTACACTTTATAAACACCATACACCCAGAGCTACACTAAATTTATTTTAAAATTTATATCTTCAATAAAAAATTAATCTTAGCTTACTGTTGCTTTTTTACTTTACACACATTTTAATTTTTTAACTTCTTGACTTTTTTGTAATAGCACATTTTAAAACACCTTTTGTGAATCCGTACAAAAATATTTTTGTTTATATTCTTATTCTATAACAGGTTTTCTATTTGTAAATTTTTAGATTTTTTTTTTTACTCTTAAATTTTTTTGTTAAAAACTAAGACGCAAACATATACATTAGCCTAGACCCACATAGGGTCAAGATCATCAAAATGTCACTAGGCTGTAAAGCATTTTTCAGACTTATTATAATCTTATAGGACCACTGTTCCATTGTGGAAGACAGTGTGGCGATTCCTCAAGGATCTAGAACTAGAAATACCATTTGACCCAGCCATCCCATTACTGGGTATATACCCAAAGGATTATAAATCATGCTGCTATAAAGGCACATGCACACGTATGTTTATTGTGGCACTATTCACAATAGCAAAGACTTGGAACCAACCCAAATGTCCATCAGTGATACACTTGATTAAGAAAATGTGGCACATATACACCATGAATACTATGCAGCCATAAAAAAGGATGAGTTCATGTCCTTTGTAGGGACATGGATGAAGCTGGAAACCATCATTCTCAGCAAACTATCGCAAGAACAAAAAGACCAAACACTGCATGTTCTCACTTAAAGGTGGGAACTGAACAATGAGAACACTTGGACAAAGGAAGGGGAACATAACACACGGGGGCCTGTCGTGGGGTGAGGGGAGGGGGGAGGGAAAGCATTAAGAGATATACCTAATGTAAATGATGAGTTAATGGGTACAGCACACCAACATGGCACATGTATACATATGTAACAAACCTGCACATTGTGCACATGTACCCTAGAATTTAAGTATTAAAAAAAAGAAGAAAAATAATTACATAAGTGACATGAAAAACAAACAAAACAAACAAAAGAAGCTCCTCCTCTTTATTGGGAGGTTTGTGGTTATGTACTCAATCTCCTCTCATTTATTTATTTATTTTTTATTTTAAGTTCTAGGGTACATGTGCAGAACGTGCAGGTTTGTTACATATGTATACATGTGCCATGTTGGTGTGATGCACCTGTTAACTCGTCATTTACATTAGGTATATCTCCTAATCTCCTCTCTTTTAATTGGTCTGTTCAGCTCTGCATTACTTCTTGATTTAGTCTTGCTAGGTTGTAAGTTTCAGGGAATTTATCTATTTCTTCAAGGTTGTTCACTTTGTTGGTGTGTAATTATTCCTAACAGTCCCTCATGATCTTTTTTATTTGTCATTGGTCATAATGACTCTCATTCCATTTCTGATTCTATTTGAGTCTACACTCTTTTACTTAGTCTAGCTAAGGATTTTGTCAATTTTGTTTATCTTTTCAAGAAACAGACTCTTAGTTTTATGCATGTTTTTCTATTGTCATTCTTACTTTCATTTTATTTCTGCTCTAATTTTTGTTATTTCTTATCTTCTTATAACTTTGGATTTTGTATGCTCTACATTTTCTAGTTTTTTTTGAGCCATAATATTAGGTTGTTTATTTGAGATCTTTCTTCTTTCATGGAGACTGAATTTTCTTGTCAGTTTAAAATTCCTCTTAGTATGGTTTTTGAAGTTTTGGCATGGTGGGTCTTATTTTTATTTGTCTCAGGACATATTCAATTTTCCTTTTGATTTCTTCTATGGTTCAATTGTTGTTCAAGGGTGTTTTATAATTTCCAAGTATTTGCGAATTTTTTCACTTTATTTTTGTTATTCATTTTCAGTTTAATTTTAATGTGGTCAGAAAAGAGACTTGAAATTACTCAAACTTTCTTAAGCATATTAAAACTTGCTTTGTAACCCACGTGTAATCCATCTTGGAGTGTTACATGTGCACTTCAGAAGAATGTGTATTTTGCTTCCATTGGGTGGAATGTTCTGTATATGGTGTCTGTTAGGTTCATTTAATCTAAAGTGTTGTAACATCTTGCTGTTTTCTTGTTGATTTTCTGTCTGGATCTGTACATTATTATAGGTAAAGTATTAAAGTTTCCTATTATAGATAAATTTTTATCCCATTAGATATGTCAATATTTACATATTTACATCCTCTGATGTTGGCAACACACACGTGTGTGTGTGTATATATATACACACATACATACGCACATATATATGCACACACATAAATAATTCACATATCTTCCCGTTGAATTTATTATTTTATTATTATGTAATGATCCTTTGTGTCTCTTATGAACAGTTTTCTTATAATTCTACTTTTCTGACATGACTATAGCTAGCCTTATCTGCTTAGGTTTTCATTTGCATAAAATATGTCTGCATTCCCTCACTTTCAGCCAATGTGTATTTTTTTTGAGATATAGTCTTGCTCTGTCACCAGGCTGGAGTGCAGTGGCACCATCTCAGCTCACTGCAACCTGCACCTCCGGGGTTCAAGGGATTCTCCTGCCTCAGCCTCCTGAGTAGCTGGGACTACAGGTGCGTGCCACCATGCCCAGTTAATTTTTGTATTTTTAGCAGAGACGTGTTTCACCATGTTGGCAAGGATGGTCTCCATCTCTTGACTTTGTGACCTGCCCACCTCAGCCTCTCAAAGTGCTGAAATTACAGGTGTGAGCTACCACGCCTTGCCAAGATGTGTATCTTTAAATCTAAGTGTGTCTCCTGTAGATAGCATAGAGTTGGATTTTATCATTTTCTAAATTTAGCCACTCTATTATTTTTATTGGTGAGATTAATAAGTTTACAGTTAAAGTAATAATTCATACTATTGTCATTTAGTTGTTTTCTGTCTTGTAGTTCTTTTGTTCCCCTCTTGTCATTTTATGTGATATAATCACTTTTTGTAGTGACATACTTTCTTTTCTTTTGTGTCTGTGTCTGCTATATGTTTTTTCATTGTAGTTACCATGAAACTTACATAAAATTTTAATATTTATAACAGTCTATTTTAAGCTGATAGCAGCAACTTAGAGCATACACACAAACTACACTCTTAGTCCTCCACACACACTTTATGTTATTGATGGATTTACTTCTTTTTATATTGTGTATCCGTTAACACATTTTTATAGTTATTTTAATACCTCTTTTAATTTTATGGTATAATTAAAAGGTATTTCTGGACCACCATTATAGTAATAATTACATTATAACATTATTCAATATATAGAACTCTATATGTTTACTTTTATCAGTGACATTTATACTCTCATATGTTTTCATGTTGCTGGCTTTTTTTTTTTTTGGTCATGTCTTTTAACTTGAAAAACTTCCTTTATCACTTTTTCAAAGGCAAGAATAGTTGTAATGAACTTCCTCCATTTTTGTTTGTTTGGAAAAGTCTTTACCTCTCCTTTTTTAAAGGACAGTTTTTGCCAGGTATACTATTTTTGATTTGAAGATTTTCTTTTTTTTCCTTTTATAGCACTTTGAATATATCATTCTACTTTTTTCTGGCCTGGCAGGTTTCTGCTACAAAATCTGCTGATAATCTCATTAGGTTTCCCCTGTATGTGACAAGTTGCTATTCGCTTGCTGCTTCCAAAATTCTCTCTTCATCTTTGACTTTTGACAATTTTATATGTCTCAATGTAGATCTCTTTACATTTAATCTACTTTGAATCCTTCAGATTCCATAAATATTTATGTCTATTCCTCTCCCAAGTTTTGAAAAAAATTCAGCTATTATTCCTTTAAATACATTTTTTGCTTGTTTTTTCTCCTTGTTGGAATTTCATAATTGTATATTGGTTCACATGATGATGTCCCATAAGTCCCATAGGCTTTATTCACTCTTTATTATTCTTTTATTGTCATTGTTTTTCTGCCCAGATGATTTCAAGCGGCCTATATGTGGCTTTACTGATGATTTTGTTCAACTGATTCTGCTGTTGAAGCTATTAAATTTTTCAGTTCAGTCATTATGTTCTTCAGATCTAAATATTTTATGGTTGCTGTCTCTTTGTTGAACTTCTACTTTTGTTCATGTATTATTTTCCTGATATATTGCAATTGTCTGTCTGCATTTTCTTGCATCTCATTGAGCTTCTTTAAAGGGACTATTTTGAAGTTTTTTTCTTTTCTGTCAGGAAGTTTATAGGACCTATTTCTTTAGGGTTGATTACTGGAGCTTTATTTTCTTTAACTTTGGTGGCATCATGATTCCCTGATTATTCGTGATCTGGTGTCTCCACATTAGAGGGGAGATGTGGGTAATGTGAAGCTGTTCTTCTTACTCTTTTCAACATATCTTGTCTTTCTTTCTGTGCTCTAATAGAGCACTGTGACCTCTTATTGTGTTCCAAAGCTTTCTTGGAGGTATTTTCATCCTTACATGATCATTAATTTGTATTTTGTGGAGTCATGGGGGCTGGAAATTCTTACTTTGACATCTTGCTGATGTTACTCCTGTAATCATTTTAAAATTCAATCTGAACATTACCTTTTTGTATAAAAACATCCCAATAACTTTAAGAAAATTACAAAAGTCCATAGTTTTGTTACAGTAGGCAGCCATGAACAAGGAGGACAGGCCCTCCAACCCCACCACCAGGAATGTCAAGCAACCATCAGGTGATGGTCAGGCTGTCATTAAACTGTCTCTCTAAAATAATCATTGGCCACAGTCAGTACCAGGGAAAGGCAGCCTTCCAATAGATAGAAAAACACCTGAAACATGATCAGCAGCTTCCTGATAAGATCTCAGGAGTTGGGCAAGTTGGCTCAAGCATGTGCACTAAGAGGCTAAATGGTGGACTTTAACTGGTATATGCCCTTCTAGAAACATTCTAGAAGAGAAGAATGTGGCAAGGGAGCATGTGTACAACTCCATAAACACACTGTGCATGTGCCCCCTCCTAAGTGCTGGCAGGCCACCACACATGCAGAAAGCCCACCTCAAGGGAAGAATTGGGAGGAAAAGAAATGCAAGATCCTGGAGGCATGTCAACACATAAAACCCAAAGTCAAAAGTCAAATCACACACTTGTCCTCAAGTTGCATGCTCGGTCCTCTTCCAAGTGTACTTTACTTTTCTTCATTCCTGTCCTAAAACGTTTTAATAAACTTTCCCTTCTGCTCTAAAACTTGCCTTGGTCTCTCACTTTGTCTTCTGCCCCTCAGTTGAATTCTTTCTTCTAAGGAGGCAACAATTGAGCTTATAGCAGATGTGTACAGATTTGCCGCCCCTAACAGTTTGACCAAAACACCTTATATGATCTGGCACTTATTTATTTCACTATGCTTATTCATAATCTTCTTTCACTTGATTTCAGTCTTTTAAAACATAGCAACTTTTTAAAATTTATTTATATAAGTCATATTTTATTCTACCTTAAGGAGATCTTACATTCTGTTGCTTCCTCTGGAGAGTTTCCTACTTCCCCCATCTTTATCAACTTAACTTCAAGTTATCCTTCAGTCCTCAGCTTACAGTCATTTCTTTAAAGAATCCCAAGGTATGGCATATTATACATTCTCAACAAATATTAGTAAATCAATGAATAAATAGATAAATACAATTTTCCTCCAAATTTTCTAGTTTTGATCAATTACTTCTGATATTTACTCTCAATGTACTTTATATTTTTTATAATTATTACCACAATAATTACTCAGTTGTGAAATGAGCTGTTTAATGTGTACATGTCTTGCTTTATTACAAGCTCTATGAATGTAGGGGCCATGTTGGTGTTACTTATGATATTATTCCCAGTTTGAGTAAATATTTGTCCAATGAAATATATCAACCATAGAATGGAGATAAAGCTTTCATAATAAAAGCTCTAACATGACACATAGCCACAATTTGACAAATATGGAAAAACTCCGACTATCCAGAGATTTTCTAAAAGTTTAAGAAATTTGACCAATAGCAGAACACTAATACATTTTTAATGTAATTTTTTTTTTTTTGAGACAGAGTCTTGCTCTGTCACCCAGGCTGGAGTGCAATGGCGTGATCTTGGCTCACTGCAACCTCTGCCTCCCAGATTCAAGTGATTCTACTGCCTCAGCCTCCCAAATAGCTGGGACTACAGGTATGTGCCACCACGCCCAGCTAATTTTTTATATTATTAGTAGAGATGGGGTTTCACTGTATTAGCCAGGATGGTCTTGATCTCCTGACCTCATGATCTGCCCACCTCAACCTCCCAAAGTGCTGGGAATACAGGCGTGAGCCACCGCGGCTGGCCAATGTAATTTTTAAGATAATTTGTCATCTCAAAATCTAGTATATGGTAGTAATAATAATGGTTAGTGAACCTAATTATGTCTTATTTAAACATTGAAATCTGGTTGGTGAAGTAGAAGCTGTATGAATCATAGATGAGAATGGGCATGTCAGGACTTAATCTTTTTTCTGCTCTAACGTGTTGAACATCTTTCATGTAATAGGATGTGTTAATTGAGGATTTTTCCTTTTGACTGAAGCCTCATTAGTGAGAATAATAGATGACAACATAGGTGCTAGACATATTTACAGGACTTGGTACAGTAGCAGAATTGGTTTTCTGACCTTACCCCTTAACCTCCAGCCTGTATGAAAAAAAAAAAAAAAAAAAAGCCAAAGACTTTTGGGAGAAAAGTTTTGAAGTTTGTGTGTTTGTTAAAAAGAGTTGTGATTCTGTGCATTTTTTCTCTCAAGCCAAATGAGGAAATCTTAGAAAAAATATAAAGTGAGTGTGTTGACCTGAAGCAAGACCTGACATTTGACCCCCTTGGTGGAAACCTATTACGCAAAAGAAACCTGTAGACTTGCTTTATATGAAATCAAAATAAATAAGAAAAATATTCACAGAAATCATCAATCTATCTGCCCAGGAGTTTAATGGTAAGGTGCAATAAGTTGATGCTCTTGCCTGGGATGGCAAAATATGGCTGGCTGGACCTAAGGAAGAAAAGTGGAGAAAAAGGGCCACAATCAGAACAACTAGAACTTAGACAATTGAGTGGAGCAAAGCATTTTCATTTATGCCTCTGACAACGGCCATGTTGCAACCATCTTGTAAACTTCCTCCCAACCTCCACAACAAGAAGATATAGCCTACTATGACAATACAGCCTGAAGAGAAGAGTCTGGCCCCACTGATTCCCCCAAACTGAAGCCAAATGGAAGTAAAAAATGATATATTCATGTGATATCAAATATTGTCTGGGAAGAGTAATGAACTGGTAAAAGCACTCCAAGAGAGAAGCAGCATTTGGGCATTTGCACTAGAGAGGGAATCAATAGCAGATCTTAATAGCACCAGTCAAGTAAGACCCTTTCTTTCCTCCCTCCTTCTGCCACTACCCTGGAGGAAAAGTAGCTTAATAAGTAGTAGGAGTTTCGAAAGAAATATATGAGAAAAGACCACAGATATCTTCTGTCAAGGCTTCTGAGTCTATATGAAACTTAAAATGAGGAGAAGCTTTGAATTAAGAGAATGAAGTTTTGTATTAGAATGACTAATCCCTTTGTAACATGAAAATTTTCTTTTTAACTGATAAAAGTGACTGAGAAAACTATGAGATTTTTTCACTATATCATAGACAAGTCTGGAATACAGTTCTAACTGGGCTTGACTGAAGTAATTCTCTGATAACACTCTACTCAATATGTCCAGTTAAATAAACAAATTACATGATTCTGAGGGAATTTTCTTCATTGTGATGCTACATTCTTCAAGCTAGGAAGCAGACATGCAAAATAGGCACTGCCAATCTCAGATGCTGTGTGTGTGTGTGTGTGTGTGCGCGCGTGCGCGTGCACGCGTGTAATTGAAAACTAATAGTGGAAAGACAAGGTTCTGAGAAGAATCCATTTGGGTAAAGGGGGCACGAGAGACAACGTTCAGAGGCAACAGTGGCTAAATTCACAGAAGAAAGGCCCAATTCTCAGTATCAGGTGTATAAGCTCAGTCAGTGTGTGCGCTGAACAGGGCTGGTATTAATTTTTTCCCCATTAGAAGAGCACAAGACAATTATTTATGTCTACCTCACCTCTAAACATAATGATCTTATTCTAGAGAGACTGTAAACTATCTAATATCCTTTAACAAATTTTCTGCTTATATTAAAAACAGCTGGTTTCCATGGCTTTTCACTAAGAATTCTGATAAACACAGAGGGAAATGCAGGGATTATTCAAATGTCTGTCCTATATTTTGCAAAGAAAATATTGTGTGTATCATATATGTATAGTCATAGGGCCAGAGACTTTAAAAGGGAAAATGATTCAAGAGAATCTGATGGACCCCTGAAACCAATTTAATAATTATAATAAAAATTGAAAGGAAACAATGATGTCAGTACCAGAAGAGATGTATGTAAACTTGATCACTATGAGAAATCAAATTGATTAGGAGAACATAGTTTTTCCTTCAAACACAGAAATGCTAGATAAGGAAAAAGACAAATAAAAATATTCCTGAGAGGGAAGGAGGAGGAAAGAAGGTAGGGTTGGGGAGGGGATAAGGGAGAAAGAAAGAAACCCAAGAGGAAGAGAAAAAAAAAAAGAGAACTCAAAGCCAAAGTAAGGAATAGAAACAACCCATGGTAGTAGCAGAAACAGATTTTTGTCTGTCAGGTTTTATTTTTTTAATGCTGCCAGAAGCTGAGTGTAGTAGAACTGCACATAACAGTAATATCTCAGACATTTTCCATAGTGTTTGGCAGAAGACACAAGACTCTTGGATCAGAAACTCCTGGGTGAGAGACATGGCATAGCAAGTAGCATGATAGTAATGTTTGCATTGATTCTCCTTGCCTCCCAAGTACCATGTGTATAATATGGAGGTACATTCCAGTGGATCTTGTGCACACAGTGAATTAGAATCACAGCAATTTCCTGTGTTTCCTGAACACAGGAAACCTCCAATTTAATAAGGGGCTGCTAGCATACTTGCCCAGGCTTTGCGCTGATGGCGGGTATTCTCTTTATTATCCATCCAGGAAACAATCTGTCCTTTTCCTAGGCAAAAGATACTATTCTATTATTCATGCCTGTTTGTTATTAAAAACACACACACATGCACATAAGAAGGTAGTTTGTAACAATGCTAGCAATGTTTCTTTTCAGAAAACATGCAGAAGCACAATATGAAGAATTTTCTCCCAATCATATCAGAAGTCACAAAGGACTGGATACATCTCACTTGAGTCATTTTGCCTTGGCAATCTCTCTCACTATGAGGTCAGTGTCAATACAAAAAAATTGGCAGCTATAAAAACTCTGCCTACTGGTCCAGAAATGCAGGATAGAACAGATTTGTCTAATCTGTGTTGTGGATGATAAAGGAGGTACCTATGGGAAACTGAAATTTTAATTAGATTAGACATAGCTAAAGAGAGAATTAGGGAATCAGAAGATATAACCTAGGAGAAAGTAGCAAAGAAGATTTAATAATGAAAAGTGCAGCAGGAAAGTCAGGATAAAATATAAAAATGTAATATAAATCTAAAGGAGAAAAACTAGAGCCAATGGAAAATAGGCAATATGTAAAGAGGAAATAACAGAAATTTTCCTATAAAGACAGGTATCTTCATATTAAAAAACAAAAACTAAATCTTTAGCTTGATAATTTTATAATGAAACTGTGGAATATGAAAGATAAAGAGAAAATCTTGAAGAATGTGAGATAATATAATAATCTCTAGAATCCTCTAGAATTTAGAGGTTACTATTTAAAAGCTTCAAATTGCTGGGATAAAAAAACCTATTCACCTAGATGTCTATATCCATCCAAACTAAAAAAGAAAAATTAAAACAAAGAATAAGAGAGTTACCTACTCATAAACTATCACTGAGAGGTTTACTTTAGCAAGAGAAGAATTGAAATCTGAATAAAGAGTGGAACATGAAAAGCAATGGTAAACAAACAACTCAATAAATTAGCTTGGTAAACCTGTTGACTATAAAAACAAAACATGCTGGGCATGGTGGCTCACGCCTCTTATCCCAGCACTTTGGGAGCCTGAGGCAGGTGGATCACCTGAGGTCAGGAGTTTCAGACCAGCAGGGCCAACATGGTGAAACCCTGTCTCTACTAAAAATACAAAAAATTAGCTGGACATGGTGGCAGATACCTGTAATCTCAGCTGCTTGGAAGGCTGAGACAGGAGAATTGCTTGAACCTGGGGGTGGAGGTTGTAGTGAGCCAAGATCATGCCACTGCACTCCAGCCTGGGCAACAGAGCGAGACTCTGTCTCAAAAAACAAAAACAAAAACAAAAAAAACCCTAATTTTTTTGGTTTTCATGACAATATTGAACTAAATTGCTCAACAAAAACATGGATGACATAGCAGAGCTTGGAATTTACAGTTAAAATATTTGAAGTTCCTTTACTTGGTAGGATGGAGGATAGAAATATTGATAATTTATTATTCTTGTATGTAAGTTTAGTAGTTGGTTTGTTTATATCCTGCAGTAACTACAGCACCTAAAATGATTTCTGCCATGTATTTTGTTTGTTTTGTTTAGTAACGACTGTAGCTTCATACGTTTTTGTTTTGTTTTTCCCTTTTTTGTGGATAAACTTTTAAATTTATACTAGTTTTAGGTTTGCAGGACTATTACAAAGATATTACAAACAGTTTCTATATATCCCACACTCAGTTCCTCTATTATTAACATCTTACCTTAATGTAATATATTTGTTACACATAATGCGTAAATATGGATACATCATTATTTTGTAAAGTCCATACTTTACTTCAATTTCCTCGGTTTTCTTCTATTCTTTTTTTTTTCTCTTCCAGTATCCCACTTAGGTTACCACATGAAATTTAGTTTTCAACTTTTCTCAGGTTCCTCTTGGCTGTGACAATTTTGCACAATTTTCTTGTTTCTAATAATCTTTTTTAAACTTCTGTTTTGAAAAGAAATGGTCAGGTAGTTTTTGTAGAACATCTTTAAATTAGAATTTGCCTCATGTCTTCCTCCTGATTAGGCTAGAGTGATATGTTTGGTTGAGAAAGACCACAGAAGAAAAATGCCATTCTTATCACATCACATCAAGAGTATAATGATATAGGACTTGTTGTTACTAACCTTGATCACCAGGTAGTGTTTGTCAATTTTTTTCCCTGTAAAGTTGTTTTCTCCCTTTTCATGCTGTATTCTTTTTTAAGTAAAGTTGTTATGCACAGTTCACATTTTAGAAGTGGGGTTGTTTATAACCTCAGTTTTATAAAAGATATAACTCCTCATTTAAAAAAAATTAATACAGAAGAATATAAAGAGGAAAGTAAAAGTAACAGTTATAAATGCAATGAGTATTTTGGAAAATATCATTTTATACATTTCTATATTCGTACACAAATATATATACACAGATATGCTCACATGGCACATTCAAACATATAGTTTTACATGTAAGGAACCATGCTACAATAACTGTATTTTACATTTTTATATGCCCTTTTTGAATGCAGATTTCCTTCTTTCCTTCCTTTTTTCCTTTTTTACTTTTTTTTTTCCTTCCCTTTCTCCCACCCTCCCACCCTCCCTCCTTTCCTCCCTCTCTCCCTCCCTATTTTTGGCTTACTTTCATGCAATCTTCTTTCCTAGTACAACCTCTCTTCCAGCCTCAAAGCCAATATTTGCAAGCTGTCATGCATCCTTTTATAGCTACTCTATATTTATGCATTAAGATACAATTATATATGTCATTTTTTTAAAAAGGAGGGATTATATTATGTACTTCTCTATGTCTAGCTTAGAGAGGCAGTAGAGTTTAATTGTTAAGAAAATAAACTCAGCTGGGCGCGGCGGCTCAAGCCTGTAATCCCAGCACTTTGGGAGGCCAAGGCGGGCGGATCACAAGGTCAGGAGATCGAGACCATCCTGGCTAACACGGTGAAACCCCGTCGCTACTAAAAATACAAATTAACCGGTGGGGTGGCGGGCACCTGTAGTCCCAGCTATTCGGGAGGCTGAAGCAGGAGAATGGCGTGAACTAGGGAGGCGGAGCTTGCAGTGAGCTGAGATCGCGCCACTGCACTCCAGCCTGGGCGACAGAGCGAGACACCGTAATATAAAATCTGAGACCAAAGACTATCCAAATCCACACATTAATTACCTATCTGAGTGACCTTGGGCTAAATTCTCTGTGCCTTAGTTTTGTCATCTTTAAGAAAAGGATAATAGAAATTTTTACTTAACAAGGAGACTGAGGGACTAAAGGACTTAATAGACATATACGTAAAGTGTAAAAGGATTGAACAAATGCTAGCTCTTACTGTTTTATTAAGATGATAACATTTTTTAACCAACAATAGCCTATAAAAATCTCTCAGTCCCTTAATTCAACTACTATAGTTGCAACTGCCTAAAATTCTATGTTAGAAAGAAAAACCTCATTTTATTCGGTTGTTTCTCTACTGATGAGCATTTGCCTTCTTTGTCATTACAACGTGCTTCAATGAACATCTTCATTAATGCAATCCTTTGAACTTAGTCTTTTATTTGTAAAAAAACAGGTTTACAAGAGAAATACTACTGATTCAAAGGGTATATCTATATATATACATTCATTCTTAAATTTTGGTAGCATTCTAAAGTTGTAATAATATCTTAGCAATAAGGTATGAGAATACACATTTCTACATTTCGCTGTGACTAATAATTTATATTACTTTTTTATTCTTTGTATTTAAGGAGTATAAAGTGATATCTCAATATAACTTTTATCTTAATTACCTTCCTGTTATAGTCACTGACTCTTGATGTATGTTTGTGGCCACTTGAATTTTATCTTTTGGAATTTTCTTGTTTATAGCCTTTGCCCATTTATTCATTAAGATGCTACTCATTTGTAAGAGTTCTTTGTATATTGTACTCTGTCAGATAGATGACAATTTTTTTCATAATTTCTTTTATTTATTAATTTATTTAGAGTAATTTTATTATATAATTTAAAAATATCTTATTATGTATTTTTTCAATTTAAAGTTTCCGAGTTTTCTATTTTGTATTGCCTCTTTATCCATGAATTACTTCAGAATACATTTCTTAATTTCACAGTATTTAAGTTTTTGCAAACTTTTCATTGTTCCATAGTGTTTACATTTTTAAATGGCAGTCTTAATCTTCTGCATTTATTTTAAAACTAGTAAATCAGGAGTTCTCAAACTTTGGTGTACATTAAAATGCCATAGAATATTTTCTAAAGTACAAATTGCTGGACCTGACCTCTCAAATTTCTGTTTCAGTCACTGTGCTGGGCAGACTATTGAGATTTTTAACTAGTTCTTAAGTGATGTTGACCCTACTGGTATAGGGACAAGACTTTGAAACCACTTTCAAAACATAGTTTGAAAAATACTGATTAAAAAATAAAATAAAATGAACTTTTAGTAAAGGTTTAGACATAGTTATGCCATACTTCTTCCAGGTTTATATATTTAAAAATGACAGATCAATATCTTCTGACTCCCAGGAAGGTAATGACTCAACCATATGACACCATTTCCTTTGCTTCACTATAAGAATGACCCTTCCAGCAGTTAAATCTGTCCAAAAGTAGAAAGAGATATGAGTTCCATGTTCATACAGAGATTAGAGAACCAATTTTAATAGATAATTGAGGGTAATTTATGCACTGGACTGGTGGCTAACCTGAAGTACATTTCTGAGATTTGGGGCCTTAACAATCTAAGAATGCAAAGGAGATTAAGAACCAGTGGAGATAGTTCCTAAAAAAGAATTAGATTACCATTGGGCTTTGAGTCCAGAAAGAAGGATTAATTAAGAATACTGGCTTTGGAGTTGCTAGAGTTGAAAAAGTGTTAATAATAAGTTTATCAAATCAAGAATAGTTTCTAAATCAAGGAAGAAGGCTGGAGGTTAAAATGATATTTAAGGTTTTTAAATGCAATAATTCAATTAGCAAGTACAAAACCAAAAATATGGCTAGTAAAAAGACACAATGACCTGCAAAGCTAGCATAATGTACACTTCTGTGCTGCTGATTACATTATAACTCCATAAGTTAAGATGTTTGATTAGTATAATAATTAAAGATTGCAAAACTGGAATTAATTGCACTTAGATACCTTGCCTAATGCCAATGTATCCAGTAAGCTTTTTAACTATGTTGAGATTTATGAGACCAAAACTACTTTATTCACTATGCCATACTGCCTTAATGAATAGTGTTGTCTATGTCTCACGTGATATAAATGTTGTACAAAGCAGGTCCTGTTGTTTGTTAGTTAAATAAAGTACTTATTAATTATAATGCTGGGGAAACAATGAGTGGCTTTTAGCCTAAGACTGTGTTTCCCATGTTCTGGTAAACAATCCAGGTGATGATTTGATGATTCGGTTGTTGACAGAGGCAAAGCCACATCTGTCTTATCACTATTTTGAGACCCATTCTCTAAGCTACTAAAATGTACCTGACTTCAACGCAATCTGACTTTTATTTTTAACATTCACATATATTTGTTATTTTGCATTCTAAAAACTGTAACATCCTTTTTCTATCTTCATCTGCCTGAAACTTACCCATTTTCTCCCCATTCTTTTTATGTCATTTGCCACAGTTGATTTGAAAGCATTCTCCTTCATTGCCTGCCAGCTGGAACTGTCCTTCAATGTCTAACCCTTCAGATCCGTTCTTCTTTATAAAACACATTGCAGAGTATAATTAAAGTGGGTGCTGTTCTGCTGTATGTTGTCTAACATTTTACTTTGTGCCTGAGAGAGCTATTTATTTTAGCGGGTACAGAATCCTTGGGAATTGGTAGCTCCCAACGAGGGTCAGTAGGCAGCATGAAGAACAGATGACAGCCTGCAATACCTCCTTCGCATTTCTGTAAAGAGATTTGACATTTACAAAGTACTGCATGTTGCCTTTCCCCGCAAATCTCTGAAGACTTCATGAAAATAAAAGGCTTAATGATTTAAATGATTTTAAAAGCATTTTATATGCTTTTAAAAGTGAAAGATAAGCATTCTTGATTAAACTGAAGGATTGTAGAAATGGTGGAAACATGTATAAGAATATCCAAATGCAGGAATAATGCATATCAGAGAATCCTTGCTTAGAAATTGCAACTCCAATGAAGGACCTGAGAATTCTGTTCAGGGCAGGTCTCTGTGTCCTGAAGAATCAATATACCTCTCTCTATAGTACTCTTAAATCAGGTAGCACTGAAAGTACCTGAGAGTTCGTTGTTCTTCCATTTCTCAAATTTGAAAACAAACTGAAATCCACCCTTACATGAGAGAAATAAACTTCCTTTAATGATAGAGAACACTTTAAACTAAAGATTCAAATGCATCCCAAAGTTAATCGACCCTTGGGTCTTTTAAATTGCATATAAAAATCTGTCTGCATTAATAAAAAATGACTTGATTTTATTAATAATGCTTATTTTTAATTTTCTCTTCTAAGCACACATCACCAAAAAAGAAATTTTTCTGTAATATTTTCTTCATGCAGTATTTAGGAAAGTGCTCAGGTAAACTAATCTCTTTTATAGTAAATAAGTTGGGAAAAAGTTAATAAATAAAAAGTAAAATTAGCTTTCGTGACATATTAAAGTAAAACCCAAGGACAATTGTGATATGAATTAAGTCCCATTTATCCTTCAAGGTAATATAGAGAGCATGGAAAAGCGTCTAAAATAAGGTAGTGCTGAATTTGGTAGGACAAGGGGGAAATGACCATAAGTTCATGAGTGGGAGAAATAGCCATTTCGAAGGCATGTTTATTCAGGGAAAATATTGCCAAAAAGACTTTAAGAGAAGGAATGGTGGTTCCTTGACTCTGCTTCCATTCTCTTACTCCCTGCCCTAGCTAGTCTCCATCTAAAAAACTCACTACAATTAGGGGCCAGGAAAAATTTTAAAATGTGGGCAATCTTTTAAAACTGGCTCTTGATAATAAAACCTCATAAGTCACATTTTCTATTTAAATTGTTACATTCTTTAGAATGTCATGCAATTTCTGAATTGTAATAGAATATTGCAAAATATATCCTACAAAAAAGAAACTATATAAAATAGACAAATAAAATAGTATGAACACTGCTCAATTAAGAAACAGACTGCTGCTATACCTTAGGTGCTTTCTATATATCCCTGTATGATTGTATCATACTCCCTCCCCTCAACATTGACCTGCTTTTCATTTTTAGTTTTATTGTGTAAAAAATATATTACATAGCTCGTTTTTGAATTTTATGTTAGTAGACTCATGCCGTATATATTTTGTGACTTTTTTCGTGTTTTTATATTCATTCATGTTGATGCTTGTATTTGTAATTTATTTTTACTACTGTATATCATTGAATGACATACCACAATTTTTATACATTGTATCATTAACACATATTTGGGATGTTTCCAGTTTCTAAAATCCATTTTTTCCAATCAAATTTTGTTTTGTAAGATATGTGAGCCTCTCAAAAAGTTGAATAAATAATACAATATACCCTTCACCTAAAATAACTATGTATTTAACATTTTTATATATTTGTATATACTTACTCTCTCTTTCACCATATTAAAAGTTGTGGGATACCGAAAAACAAATGTGCTTGAAAATAAATTTGTAACTCACAGATTACCCCAAGAACTGCAACAAACCACTGTATATCTCTAGTCTCCTTTAATCTAGAAAAGTTTCTCAATCTTTTGGAACTGTCTCACAATTCTGATTTGGCTGATGGCTTCCTCATGATTACACTGTTACAAAACTTTGTTAAGAAATACTACGCAGGTGATGCTGTGTCTCATCAAGTGTATCACATAAATAGGCACATGGTATCAGTTTATCCCCACTACTAGGGATGTTAAATATGATTACTTGATTAAAGTGGTGCCCACAAGATTTCTCTACTATAGAATTACCTGCCCATTTCAAAACCAATAACTAATATGAGGGCTAATAGTTGGAAACTGTATAAATATCTGGTTTCCTAATAATATCTAACCCAGTGGTTTTGGTATCCCTTGATGACTCCTGCTTTTTAAAATATTATTGTGTGTTTGTAAAATGGTAATTTTTAAATTCCTATAATTACTTTTGCATTTAGTAGTTGGCATTCTTCTGTTAAAAAAAGAGGGAATTTCTCCTTTCAGCCCACCATTTTTAAATTTAATTGTATAATATACATGTTACTCAAGATGAAGTTGTCACAACAATAAAATTTTTCTACTTAGTAGGGCAGAAGATGATCATAGAAGAAAGCCATATTTCTTAAAGGAAATGTTTAACGATTATACATGTGTATGCACCTAATAGTATACACTCAACATATACAATCCAAAATTCACAGAACTGAAAAAGGAAATACACAAATTCACAATGACTGTGAATAACTGACACAAGCACACACAATGTAAGTAGAGATAAAGAAAGTCTGATAATACATAACAAATTTCATTTACATCACTAAATCTCATTTGACCTAATACACTAATCATTATAGAAAGCGTTATTTTGAAGTAAGCATGAGGCATTTACCAAAATTGGGCCATACACTTGCCCATGACTGAACAATCTCAGAAAAACCTCAAAAAGTGTTAAAAGACTAAAGTCATACAACTTATGTTATCTGATCACACTGGAATTAACCCAGATAAAAATAAGATAATTAAGAAATTCACTTTTAAATAACCCATTACTCTAATAAAATTATATGTTACAAAAAAAGAATGCTGAAAATCAGTGAGCTAAATATCCATCTCAAGGGGTTAAAAAGAGAATAGCAAAGAAGTTAAAATTAAAGAAAGAAAAAAATAAAGACAAAAACTAAAATGCATGAAATAGAAATCAAAGAGAAAAGCAAAAAAGCCCAATGTTAATTCTTTAAGTTACAATTTATATACCCCTAGCAGCACAAAAAATGCACAAAGGCTCATGCTAGAAATTAAAATGTGATACCATAAATACATGCTTTAGACATTATAAAATAATAGGAAATTATAGTAATTATAAATAGGTGAAAATTTACATGAAATGGAAAAAATTACTAAAAATAAAAGTATCAAGCTTATATATAATAAAATTATAAAATATAAAAATAAGTATAAAATTATATATGTGTAGATATGTAACTATATAATAGATATAATTACATACATATTTACATATATAGTTATATACATATATATAAACTACATATATACACACACACACACACATACTAAATTGTATCCACAATTATAAACTAAACTCATGGCCTAGATGGTTTGAATTCTTGCATATATTCCATATATTTAAAAAGAAACAATAGACACAACTTTTTTAGAAAATGGAAAAAGAGGACAAAATTCTCAACTCAATTTTTGAGGCCAACATTATCTTAATGTCTTCTTTACGTCAGATTTCCTAGGAATAAAGCCTGAAATGAGCATTCTTGTTCAATGATTTTTTGGAGAGTTCTCTCAAGAAAAAGAAGTGAAAAAATTAAGGCAGGGTAGGAGAAAATGCTATGCAACACAGTGATCTCAGTTAAAACTTGCTTATATTTGATCCCACAGAGAAATTCTAGCACAGAAATAACACCATACAGTTAGTCTGACTTTGAGGAAAGAAGAGGTGGCCTCTGGACTTGTGTTCCTCAGTTGGTCAACGTTTGCCCAAAAGGTGGTGGGAAGGAAGTATTCTCTACCAGGCCAGTGGGCTTATTTTAGTTAAGAGCAAATATCTGGCAGCTCTTAATTGTTATCAGTCAACCACAGCAGGTGATGGATGGGTACCGACCTGTAAAGGGGACCTGAGGCTGGGGGTGCTACACCAACATATCCACTGTGGTGCACCCCTTGCACTGTTCAGATTCACTTGTTTTTCACATTAGATTCACTCCATACACTCAGAGCTTTTTTTTAATTATTATACTTTAAGTTTTAGGGTACATGTGCACAACGTGCAGGTTTGTTACGTATGTATACATGTGCCATGTTGGTGTGCTGCACCCATTAACTCGTCATTTAACATTAGGTATATCTCCTAATGCTATCCCTCCCCCACCCCCCACCCCACAACAGGCCCCAGTGTGTGATGTTCCCCTTCCTGTGTCCAGGTGTTCTCATTGTTCAATTCCCACCTATGTGTGAGAACATGTGGTGTTTGGTTTTTTGTCCTTGTGATAGTTTGCTGAGAATGACTGTTTCCAGCTTCATCCATGTCCCTACAAAGGACATGAACTCATCATTTTTTATGGCTGCATAGTATTCCATGGTGTATATGTGCCACATTTTCTTAATCCAGTCTATCATTGTTGGACATTTGGGTTGGTTCCAAGTCTTTGTTATTGTGAATAGTGCCGCAATAAACATACGTGTGCATGTGTCTTTATAGCAGCATGTTTTGTAGTCCTTTGGGTATATACCCAGTAATGGGATGGCTGGGTCAAATGGTATTTCCAGTTCTAGATCCCTGAGGAATTGCCACACTGACTTCCACAATGGTTGAACTAGTTTACAGTCCCACCAACAGTGTAAAAGTGTTCCTATTTCTCCACATCCTCTCTAGCACCTGTTGTTTCCTGACTTTTTAATAATTGTCATTCTAACTGGTGTGAGATGGTATCTCATTGTGGTTTTGATTTGCATTTCTCTGATGGCCAGTGATGATGAGCATTTTTTCATGTGTCTTTTGGCTGCATAAATGTCTTCTTTTGAGAAGTGTCTGTTCATATCCTTTGCCCACTTGTTGATGGGGTTGTTTGTTTGTTTCTTGTAAATTTGTTTGAGTTCATTGTAGATTCTGGATATTAGCCCTTTGTCAGATGAGTAGATTGCAAAAATTTTCTCCCATTTTGTAGGTTGCCTGTTCACTCTGACGGTAGTTTCTTTTGCTGTGCAGGAGCTCTTTAGTTTAATTAGATCCCATTTGTCAATTTTGGTTTTTGTTGCCATTGCTTTTGGTGTTTTAGTCATGAAGCCCTTGCCCATGCCTATGTCCTGAATGGTATTGCCTAGGTTTTCTTGTAGGGTTTTTATGCTTTCAGGTCTAACATTTAAGTCTTTAAGCCATCTTGAATTAATTTTTGTATAAGGTCTAAGGAAGGGATCCAGTTTCAGCTTTCTACATATGGCTAGCCAGTTTTCCCAGCACCATTTATTAAATAGGGAATCCTTTCCTCATTTCTTGTTTTTGTCAGGTTTGTCAAAGATCAGATGGTTGTATATATGTGGCATTATTTCTGAGGGCTCTGTTCTGTTCCATTGGTCTTACACTCAGAGCTTCTTCAGGATTCTGGTTGGTGATAATTTCTGGATAGTTCACAAGAGAAAAGTTAGCAGGAAAAATTATAGCTCCACTGCCATATTTGGTCCTGGGGCCGTAAATGGTCATCATCTTTTTCTGCCACACATTTTAGATTTCCTTGCACGTTGGCCACCAGCTCTGCTTACCTGGGTAGTTTGACTAGTGGATTCACCTAGACCAATAAGTTTGCAGAGGACATTTGGCAATATTTGGTTATCAAAACTGGTGAAAGTACTCTTGCCATCTAGTAGGTCAAAGCCAGGGATGCTGCTAAACATCCCACAGTTCACAAGACAGCTTCCCTCAACAAAGGATTATCCAAATCAAAATGTCAGTACTGCCAAGGTTGAGAAACCCTGTGTAAGAAGATTTACTGAAAATTCATATGGATTTATAGAGTCATAAGGTCTGCCTTCTGTGTGCTATGCCAGTGTCTTGGCTTTTGGGAGACAGTCAACTTTGGAAGTATTTACTCCAGACCATGCTCCCCAAATTTACTTCATTTTACTTGAAGTAAAATCTCACTGGAGAGTGAATTAGTAGAATGACTCCAAAAAATGGCTTTCTTACTAACTCGTTTTGTGACCTGAGGCAAGTTCCTTGAACTCTGGGCTTAGTTTTCCTTCTTTATAGGAAGAGGGAAATTATTTGATCTTCTATAGTCCTCTCAGTTCTGACCTTCGAAGTTCTTTGTCAGGGACAAAGAACCTGAAGGAGGGAGATTAACACTGAAAAATTGGAATCAGTTATTTGCATCTTCACCTGAATTTGTTCATCAGCTCCATTTATAAAAGACAGCTGCACAGGAGAGCAAGTAATAATGTGCACAGCTGCACAGGAGAGCAAGTAATAATGGGAGTATGGTGAGAGGAAAGAGCATAACTGTGATAAGCTGGAAGTCAGCAGGACAGGAAAATTATGGAGGAAGGAGAAAACAATGAACTTGAAGACAAGAAGGTCTGGAAGTCAAACCACAGTTTATCTAGGGCTTCATCTAGTAACCACTACAACCACAACAGCAAACATTTGCACAGGGCTTTATAAACACTAGAAACTTTAACCCTTACAGCAGCCCCATAAGGTAGGAAGGGTTATCTTAACTATCCCCACATTATGAATGAGTACCTTGGAAGCTAAAGAAAGATGGATGCATAATATCATGTGTTGAATAAGAGGTGGAAGCTTAAACCCACATCTTCTGATACTAAATCCTACATATTTTCAGAATAAAATTAGACTGAGATCTGGTGACCTTAGTCTGAGTATAGCTCTGGAGTTTTCCAACTATGCGAGAGCCTGTTTCTTCATATCAACATTACTTGATTCCAATTCTGGAGAAGGATTTTTCATCTTCTCTGTACTAATTAATTATATTCCTCTAAGCTTGAAAGGGGTGATTCATTTTTAGCATTTCTGAAAAATAAATAAATTCTTGCCAAAACACAAACATTAGTTCTGCCACATTATTCTTCAGGTCCATAGGCCATGACTTAAAACCTAAGGGAATAATGCTTATAAATTAATTCTGGCTGTGAAAGGTTCTGAAAGAATTATGTTCTCATAGAAGCCTTAGAAAACATGAGTTCCATCTCAGTATATTTGTATGACCCTTAATGTGTGCTAATTCTTAGTTATTTTTAAACTTGTTTTATACTGAGTTTCACCACACAGCAGCTTAAAGAAAGATCCTTGGAAAATATTCTGGATTTCTGTCTGCAAAGCCTTGTTAAACTCTATCACATACCTGTTGATGTTATAAATATTATGATTTTAAATTCACCCAAACTAATGAAGATATTTGGGGACAAAGTATTTCTGAGAGTCAAATTTTTGTTGGATTCAGTGGAGATATTATATATAATCTCATATCTGGACTGTAGAGTCAAATAAGTCTATGTTTGAATCCTGTATCAGATACTTCCTGTGTCCCACCTCGTATCGCTAGGGCCTCACCAATGATTCCAGCCACAACTGCAACCAACTTTTCCAGATGGGCTTTGGCTCACTTTCCACTTATGGCATTTCTACCAAGACATGACACACATCTTTGCTTGCTTTCCCGTGACTTCTCCAATGCCAAATCATGGAGCTCCATGGGAGCTGTTACAGGATGACCCATGTACAGTTATATAATATGGGGGACCTACTTCTGGGGTAATGTTCAACCAATCTGAGATGGAAGTCAGTGTATGAATACTCTTCCCCGTCCATTCTTAGATTCACAATTCTGAGAAGCATTTCATATATCTTCAGAAGATCCCAGCAGGACTGACCTCCAGTTTTTCACAATGGTGATTAACTCCACAACGTTCCTATATTGCCTTTTTGTCCTTGCCTATTAAACTCTGCCTAGTTACTTACATCTATTCCCTGTGATTGCCTTCCAAGTTAAACTACCTGCTCATACTTATAAGCTTTTGTTTCAGTCTCTGCTTTTATTTCTTTTGGGGGTGAGGGGAGTGAATTGGCTGGTAGAACCCATATTAAGAAAACGGATACCAGAAGTATCCTTAGAAATTAAAATTCTATGGTGAAATTCTGGACCTGAGTCACTCACCAATTGCGGTGACAAGTGGGATGGTGATAATACAATTCATACTGTTACCTGTGGTAGGATGGAATGATACACAGGTGAAAAGTAAACTTGGGGTAATGTGAGCTATTGAACAGAATAGGTCGTTGTGTTAATCATAAAGCAGGCTGTTAGCAGCACTAGAAACACTGAAACAAGAAAAAAGTATATCAACTCAGAGTTAGCTGTGAAAGCCATAAAGGCATCCATTGAACGGTGCCAAGAAACCTCTTTTGCAGCTACAGGGCAACCTGTTTTTAAGATGAAATCCAGGATTTACTTTTTGTCACTTTGAAGTGATGGAACCTTCAAGGGAACTAACGTAACATGACTCCTATGCTAAAGGAGTCTTGATAGAGGAGAAATATAAACCTGGTAACTGGCATAGGAATATTTGGGTAGACAAATCTAAGAAGGTTGAACTCTAAAATTTTATTAAATCCTTTGGTCAGGAGAACCAAAACCATTTTTTTTTAAAGAGGGACAGCAGCCTTCCCTTGCCTGAAGCCCAAAGAACTCACCTGAGGCAAATACCTTGCAAGTTCATGTTTCTTTTTTCAAACATTCAGCACACCTCTCCTTATTCTCATAAAGCAATAACTAGAACCAGATCTCACCAAAGGCCAAGAAAGGAAGCACAGTTCCTACTCTGAAAAGGAATAACATATTCTCCAAAAGAATTACAAGTTTGGGCTAATATATACAATGAATCACTGTATTCATTGAGTATTGGATTGAGGGGCAGAATATAAGGGTGGCTAAGAAGAAGTAATTTGCATAGAAGGATTCTCCGATGACACAGGATTTAGTTTCCTATCCTAGATACTTAGAGCCAATTCGAATATACTACTAGGAAGGTCCATAAATCTTCAACATTCTGATGGTCTGCAGCATTTGATGGGTTGCTTTAGAAATTTTAATCAACTTTATTGAGGTAAAACTTACACACAACAAAACATACACATTTTAAGTGTTTAGTTCCATGAGTTTTGATAAATGCAGACACATATGTCCACCCTAATAGGATCCCCAAATATTTCCATTATGAACAACTATATGCCAACAAATTAGAAATTCCAATTAAAAAATGGGCAAAAGATCTGAATAGATATTTCTCAAAAGAAAGCCAACAAATGCACAGCAGGTACATTATAAAATGCTCAATATCACTAATCATCAGGGAAATGCAAACTAAAACCACAATGAGATATCATTTCACCTCAGTTACAGTGCCTATCATCAAAAAGACAAAAAAATAACAAATGCTAGTGAGAATGCAGAGGAAGGGGAACGCTAACACGCTGTTGGTTGAAATGTAAATTCGTACATTACGTTACAAAAAGCATTATGGAAATTCATCAAATAATTAAAATAGAACTCCCATATTATCCATAGATTCCATTACTGAGTATGTATCCACAGAAAATGAAATCTATATGCCAAAGAGATATTTGTATCCCCATGTTTATTGTGGCACTATTCACAATAGCCAAGAGATGGAATCAATCTAAGTGTCCATTAATGGATGGATAAAGAGAATGTGGTATATATACAAAATGGTGAAATAAGTGAAATTTTAGAAAAATAGTGAATTAAGTCAAGGACACAAAGACAAATCCTACAATATCTCACTCCTGTGTGAAATCTAAAACGTTGATCTCATACAAGTAGAGAGTAGAATTGTGGTTACCAGAGGCTGGGGCGATGAGAAGGGAGAGAGGATAGGGAGAGGCTGGTCAACAGGTACAAAGTTAGAGTTAGATAGAAGGAGGAGATTTTGGTGTTTTAGTCCATAGTAGGCTGATTATAGCTAATAACAATGTATTGTATATATCAACATATTTAGAAAAGAGGATTTTGAAAGTTATCACCACAAAAAATCATAAAGGTTTGAGGTGATAGATATGCTAACTATCCTGATTTGATCATTATAAATGATATATGTACTGAAACATCATACTGTACCCCATAAACATGTACAATTATGTTTCAATTATAACCAAAATATTAAAAAGTGAAAGCAAAAAAGAAACATTTTTATCACCATAAAATGTCTCCTATGCCCTTTGCAGTAAATTATCCCCACTCTCCACCTCAGGCAACTGCTAATGTAATATCTATGGATCAGTTTTTCCTGTTCTAGAATTGTCATATAAATGAAAACAGACAGTATGTACTCTCAGGTGTTGGGTTTTCTCTTCTTTTCCTCAACATAATATTTTTGAGTTTTATACATGTTATCGTATATAGCAGTATTTTATGCATTTTTATTGCTGAATTATCTCATTGTTTACATATGCCACAATTTGTTTATACATTGATCTGCTGATGCACATTTCAGTTGTTTCCAGTTCTGAGCTAATATCAACAAGCTTCTAAGAACACTGCTAACAAATCCTTTACGTGGATATATAATTTCACTTCTCTCTGGTAAAACACTTAAAAGTAGAATTGCTGGGATATATAGGAATGGGTGTTTAATTATCTTTTCAGAACTCATTTTCCGGCAACAATATAGGGGAGTTCCAGTTGCTTCACATCCTCAGCAACCCTTGGTATGGTAAGTCTTTTTAAATTTAAACCATTCTAATGAATCTGAAGTAGTATCTTAGTGTAGTGTTGTTTTAACTTGTGCTTTTCTAATAACACTCTGGAAATTTGTGTTTTTCATTAACACTCTGGAGAGTTGAGAACCTTTCATCTGATTACTGGCCATTTGCGTATCTTAACTTGTGAATGCCTGAAACATTTTACCCATTTTTAAATTGTGGTGTTCATCTTATTATTATTAAGTTATAAAAGTCTTACCCACATACCACATCACCTAGAAGTAGAATAATTAATCGAATCATGAAGTGGCCTATTAGAGGCCCAGCTATGGAATTCTCCAATTCAACCTCATGCAGGTTTGGAGAACCGTGTCCTATAGCAGTCAGTATATAAACTAAACCAATAGCCATTATACAGCCACTTATCCTCCACTATCTAAAATACTTGCTTCTGAAAACCAAAGGGTAAAAGATTGGTATTTTTCATCATCATTTCTAATGATCTCCATGAGGAATTTACATTCTCATCCCTGATACACTAGGGTTTGATGAATTAAAGGCCTTCATTTCTAGAGTAGAGAAACAAACCCACTAGAGGTGGATTCAGTAAGGGTTCCACCAAACTAATATTTTAAGTACCAGCTAGCATCAGTGACCAGATACCAACAAAAGAGTTCCTATTGTTATAGGAAATTTACCCTTATTATAGGTAAAAAGAATTGTGCTTCCTTAATAGCAGCATGTAGGACTGTATGTGTTACTGAAGAAATTCACTCAGACGCATCTTGGTGCTTTTGGGTCTGGTGATAATGGTGAATGTGCAATTGCAGCAAACTTAGCCCAACAAGTCTCAGATAACTTTAGGAGGAAGATCTGGGCTACCCTTTCAGGCAAGCAGCCTAGACTAGCTGAAGTTTTGGCTGAGGGTAAAATAATCTAGAAAGAGTGGTGGAAAGAGAAAAGATGAATATTAACTACGGAACAGTTGCAAAACACTTGTTCCATTAACCACTGAATATTAAGTCTTTTGTAAACTGCAGTTACTCTCTACCTTGAAGACATGATGATTTAGGTCTTGAAGTAAGGAACAAACAGTTTTTAGCAATAAAAGATATGAACTATATTAAATTTGCCTTAAGTCTTGCCTCACATCCTCTCAACCTCATATTTGATTCCAAGTCTAGCTTGATTAAAAGAAAAAAAGCTATGTGGGTTTTAGCTTACTCCTCCACAGTTTTCTCTCTGACCTGAGGCTTCTTCAATGCTAAAGCATGGGGATCCAGTTGGAACTCACTAGCAGGAAGGATGTACAGTCCAGGAAGAAAGAGTGTGTGTTGGGGGAGGGGGCAGGGACAGGACTAAAGCTCCCTGGGTAATACCCAATGAAGAAAGATTGGAACCAGGAAGAAAATGATTGCATCTGTCAATCCTTTGGTGGGAAATTTTGAGAATTGCTTGGTTGTCTCTCTTCTTGTAGAATATTCTGATGGGATCGAGCTCTATTATGGCAGTGACCATCTGGAAAATAAGCTCTTAAAGTGACTATTTATTTTTCCCAGTTTTATTTTCCCTAGTTCCTCATTCTTGATCCCTGTAATCATCACCTTGAAACCTGCTTTACCTGGAGGACGAAAGTAGACTAGGATAAATCCCACCACTGCAACTTTCTCATTTGTGATGATGAAAAAGTTATGTAACTTCTCCTTATCTCACTTGTCTTCCCTATACAATGGCAATATTAATGGCATATGGTAATTATGAGGATTAAGTGACAAAATATTGGCATAGAATACAAAATAAATTATAGCCATTTTTTACTTCTATTATTATTATTATTAATGTTATGCCTTCCTTGGAACACAAAATCAGGGTCTTATAGCTCATTTAGGGAAAATACTGTAGTACTGAAATAAGAATAGTCTGATTTAAAGATAGGATCAGGACATACCCACTGTTTGTTTTTTCTTTAATATATAAGGCCTCAAGAAATTCTAAGATCATTAATGGAGTCCCACTGTCTACATACACTTTAATTTAAGAGATCTACATGAAATTGAGATTTCCAACAGCTTTAACTCTTAAAAGCACATATAATGAGTATGATAAACCTTACACTCTATTCTCTACGCAGTTTGTTCAAAATGAAAATCTCAGTACAGGTTTAGCTTTCAGAAAATGTGAACTCATTATACTTAAAAATATGCACGTAAATGATATATGTGCATGTGTATGATATGTATGAATATATGTGTGCACCTTCTACTTCTAGCTGCAATTTGAAAAACTTAAGTAAAATTATAATATTAAAAACGTTTGATTTTACTTCAAAGTGCAAAAGTTATAAGAAATTCCAAATCTGAATCTCCTGTTTTCCACTCCTATAAAATCTTACACAGTCTATTTAACCTCTCTGAATGGCATATTAATTCATTTTTTTAAAAAATGGGTATAGTAATAACACTACCTTCATAGAACTATTGTTAGGATAAAAAATATATGTAAAAGTATTTTTCCAATGAAATTATTTTACAAATAAAAACATTAAAATAATAATTTTACTTATACATATCTTAAAATGTCTCATATGTCTGGATTTATACACAAATAAACTACATTTATAAATGGAAGAAGAGCCTCCTTTGTGTTGCTCTCTCAAATCCTCTGATGATTTTGAGCTCGTATCTGATGGTAACACAGAATGGAAAGTGCAGCAATCTCAACTATGTGCAAGGGCCAGTCTTCCATTCAGCCAGAAGTGTGAAAATCAGACAGGAAATTGAGAGCTAGCTCCTTTTCCGTATTTAATGTAGACTAATTGTCCTGAATCTTTTTATCTTCCTGCACAGTGTGAAAGAACTATGGTTCCTAGAGGACATTACAAAGTGCTCTTCTCCACCACCTTGATACTTCTGTGGACTTGGAGGCTTGCCAAACTCAAGTTATTTTGATCACTAGGCAGTCATACATCAACAATATTGTAAAAAGTGAGAGATTCTTTTAAACAGGAAAGATGATCAGAGGCAGCTTTAAGTAAACCTCAGCATCGCAGCTGGGCTGTATAGACTTTCAGAAAATAAGAATGAGAGGAGGGTATTCCAGACAATAAGGATGAGTAGACACAGATGCAGGAAGTAATGCTCAAAGAGTATGAATTAAGAATGGGCACATAAGAATTTGAGGCCAAGAGAGAAGGACAAACAGCCAAAGTAAGTTGAGAAGACAGAAAAAGCAATCCTAAAATTCCTATGGAATCTCAGAGGACCACGATAGTCAAAATAATTCTGAGCAAAAAGAACGAAACTAGAGAACTCACACTTCCTGATTTGAAAACATATTACAAAGCTACAGTAATCAAAACAGCGTAGTACTGGCACAAAGACAGACATATAAACCAATGGAAGAGAACAGAGAGCCAAGAAGTACACCCTCACATATAGTAAATGTTTGAGCAGCGTTTCAAGACTATGCAATGGGAAAAGGGGAATCTTTTCAACTATTAGGGTTAAGAAATTGGATTTCCACATGCAAAAGAAAGAAGTTAAACCTTTATCTTAGACCATATAAAAAAATCAACTCAAAATGGATGAATTGAAGACCTAAATCTAATACCTGAAACTATTAAAATCTTAGAAGAAAACATAAATGAAAGCATTATGATATTGGTCTTCACAGTGAATTCATGGGTATCATACCAAGGACAATAGCAAAAATAGCCACATGGGACTACATCAAAGATAAGAACTTCTGAATGGCAAAAGAAATACTCAACAGAGTGAAAAGGCAACTTACCAAATGGGACAAAATATTTGCAAATCATATATCTGATAAGGGGTTAATGGCCAGTCTAGATAAAGAACTCCCACAACTCAACAACAAGAAACAAGCAACTCAATTAAAAAATGGACAAAGGACTTCAATAGACATATCTCCAAAGAACTTGTACAAGTGACCAAAAAAAATATAAGATACTCAACATAACTAATCCTTAGGGAAATGCAAATCAAAGGCATAATGAGATATTGTCTCCTACATGTTAGGATGGCCACTATAAAAAACACATAGAAAATAATAATTGTTGGTGAGAATGTAAAGAAATTGGAATCCTGTGCACTGTTGGTGGGAATTTAAAATGGTATGGCTGCTATGGAAAACAATATGGCACTTCCTTAAAAATTAAAACTAACTCCTGATTCAGTAATCAAATTGGGCATATATCCAAAATAATTCAAAGTAGGGCCTTGAAGAGATATTTATATACCATGTTCATAGCAGCACTATTCACAATAGCTAAGAAGTGAAAGTAACCCAAATGTCCATCTACAGATGAATGAATAAATAACATGTGTTACATACATACAATGGAATAGTATTTAGTCCTTAAAAAGTAGGAAATCTGTCACATGCTACAACATAGATAAACCTTGAGGATATTATGCTAAGTCAAATAAGCCAGTCACAGGAAGAAAAATACTGTATAATTCTACTTACATGAAGTATATAAAATAGTCAAATTCATAACAACAGAAAGCAGAATAGTGGTTGCCAGGGGCCAGAAGAAGGGGAGCTAAGGAGTTGCTGTTCAGGGGGTATAGAGTTTCAGTCATGCAGGATATGAGCTGTTCTGGGGATCTGTTACACAACAATGTGCATGTGGTTGACAACATTGTACTGTACAACTGGAAATTGTTAAAAGAATAAATTTTATGTTATGGTTGTTTTTGTAGCATCAGGTAATAAAGGTCAAATATAAGGAGAATTTCTATGCAATACAGAGCCAATTGGGGTTTAAATTGGGTTAAGATGGCATAATTATAATTAAATTCTAGGTAATAAAGGTCTGAATAAAGCAGTGTCATTGAAATGGAAAAGGAGGGAAAACTTACTTTTTGTGAGGATGAGAAAGACAATTTGTAATGGCTAAGGAATTAAGCCTTGGTAGCTAGAGAGGTGGATCATATAACACATATATAGTTAAGTGTATGAAATGCATTAATCTTAAGTGAATTTTCACTTTCACATACATATGTGAAGCCATAATCCAGACCAATAGAGAATATTCCCAGCACACCATAAAGTTTCTTCATGCCTGTCTCCACTTAACAATTATCCCAATGGGTGAATTTTGATTTAGTTTCATTTTATAGCTTTCTTTTATTAAACAAATATTTACTGAGTAAATAGTATGAAAACACGGGATTAGACACAGAGAGAATAGATACAGTTGCTTTCTTGTCCCCAAGAATTTTTAAAATTCATGTTGTATTATAATGGCTCTTCCTTTATTACATGTAAAGGTAACCTGGGAGTATTGTTTAAAATGCAGATTTGGTGGATCTTTCCCCAAAATCCCAATTCAGCACTTTGAGGTGGGGCCCTGGAATATTCATTTTTTTTTAAATTTGTATAAATGTAAGGGGTACAAGAGCAATTTTGTTACATGGACATATTGCATAGTGATGAAGTCTTGGCTTTTAGGGTATCCATTACCCACATTGTACCCACTAAGTAATTTCTCATTAACCACACCCTCCTGTCCTCTCCAACCTTCTGAGTTTTCAGTGTCTATCATTCCATACTCTATGTCCATGTGTACACATTATTTAGCTCCCATTCATAAATGAGAACATGCAATATTTGACTTTCTGTTTCTGAGTTGCTTCACTTAAGATAATGGCCTCCATTTCCATTCATGTTGCTGTAAAAGATATGATTTCATTCTTTTCAGTGACTGAATAGTATTTGATTGTGTATATTCACATTTTCTTTAATCATCCATTGATGGACACTTAGGTTGATTCCATATCTTTGCTGTTGTGAATAGTGCTGCAGTAAACATGGGAGTATGGGTATCTTTTTGATATAATTATTTTCCTTTGGGATATGTAGTAGTGGGATTGCTGGATTGAATGGTAGTTCTATTTTTAGTTATATGATCAATCTCCATACTAGTTTTCCTGGAGGTTGTATTAATTTAAGTTTCTGCCAACAGTGTATAAGCATTCCCTTTTCTCCATATCCTCACTAATGTCTGCTATTTTTTACCCTTTAATAGTAGCCATTATGACTGGTGTAAGATAATCTCATCATGGTTTTAATTTGCATTTGTCTGATGGTTGGCGATACAGAATTAAGGACAAAACCATATGTTCATTTCAATAGAGGCAGAAAAAACATTTGATAAATACAGCACCCCTTCAAGATAACAACCCAAACAACCTAGGCATAGAAGGAAGATACCTCAAAATTATGAAAGCCATATGTGACAAATTCCACAGTCAACATCATACTCAGTTGGGAAAAGTTGAAAGTATTCCCCCTTAAAAACTGGAAAGAGACAAAGATGCCAACTTTCACCACTCTTATTCAATATAATACTGGAAGTTCTAGCAAAAGCAATCAGGCAAGAGAAAGAAATAAAAAGCATCCAAATTGGGAAATAAGTTAAATTATCTCTGCTCACTGATGATATGATTTTACATCTATAAAGCCCTGAAGACCCACCAAAAATCCTAAACAAATCAAACAAAGTTGTAGGCATCCCATTCCTGACCTCAAATTATACTATAAGGCTATAGTAACCAAAATATTATGGTACTAGTATAAAAGTAGATCAATAGAAAAAATAGAAAACCCAGAAATAAAGTCACATATCTACAACCAACTGATCTTTGACAAAATCAGCAAAAACATACACTGGCAAAAGTACATCCTTTTCAGTAAATTGTGCTGGAAAAATTACATTGCTCTATTGAGAAGAATGAAGTTGAACCTTTATTTTTCACCATTAAAATAATCAACTCAAAATGGATTAAATGCTTCAATTTAAGACCTGAAACTATAAAAATATTAGAAGAAAACCTAAGGGAAACTATTCTGGACATTGGTCTAAGCAAATAATTCATGACTAAGACCTCAAAAGCATGCTCAACAAAAATAAAAATAGACAAATGGGACTTAGTCTTCTGTACAGCAAAAGAAATAATCGACAAAGTAAACAGACAACCTGAAAAATGAGAGAAAATACAAACTATGCATCCAACAGGGGAATAATATTCAGAATTTAAAAAGAACTCAAACAAGACAAGACAAAACAAAACCCAGAAATAACCACAATAAAAAGTATGCAAATGACATGATTGATTACTTTTCAAAAGAAGACATGCAAATGGCTAACCAAGCATATAAAAAATTCTCAACATCACAAATATTCATTTTTAAGAAATGTTCTGGTTTGCTTGGAGGCTGATGGTCTCAGAACCATACTTGAGAATCATAGTCCCATTGAGTGCAACAATAAGGCCTTGTAGTCCATGGTAAGAATTCTGGACATAATCCTGTGGGTTCGGGGAATCACCAGAGAATTAGCAAAGGAATGACAAAGTCAGATTCTGGTAGCAGAATGGGAAAAGGATGTATTGGCAGGAGGAAGATTGGCTGCAAAGAGGTAAATTGCTTGATAGCTATTGTAATGGTTCATGTGAGGCAAGAAAAAAATCCGTAGAGAATACAGATTCAAAAGGCATTCAGATGGTACATTCAAAAGGCCTTGTAATGATTTAGATGTGCATATGGGTGTAGGAGAGGGAATGAATAGGTAAGATAGGAAAGGTAACTAGTTATCTTTAATAATATCAACATTCACCCAGATCTTGAAACTATCCTGACCTCATGACTACTACCCATGTTTAAGTGCTGAACAGATAATACCTGCCTATTTGTCCTGTGTCACAGAAGGTATATTTTCAGTGCCAAAAGTTGACTGATGTTTATTGTAATACATAGAGCATTATCCAAAAAATAGACTCTTGAGCCTCTATTTAAGGGCACTGTGTCAGACTTTCAAAAATTTGGCTTTGGTGGCTTTGAGAAATTCAATTCCAAGAATTTCTCAATGAGAAACATCTTATGAGAAACGTCTTAGTAATACGTAATGAGCTACAGTATTGACACCAAACCCCCATTTGGCATCTTCACAATAGGTCTGAAAAAAGAGGACTTGGGATTGCAGAGACATGGAATTCCCACCTAGATGTTGATTCTTACTCTCAATAGCTGTCCTAAGAAGTTAATGGGTTGAACATCAAGGTCTGAGACAACAGCCTCTGCTGCTGGGGAATTAATTGGTGTTTTCTCAACCACGTGCAAGATACTTCATATTGGAAGGAAACAAAACACAACAAAACACCCCTTGTATTTGAGATTGGGCAGCAAGGCTGGGAGGGGAGTGGAATAAAGACTGACTGTTGCCAAATATTCTTTCCAGCTTGTTTTGTCACGAAGTTTTTGTGCTAGCAGCTGAGAAGTGACACAGATTGGATGTGACAGGCAGAGGCTGTGTCTCAGCCCTTGATGTTTAACCCATCAACTTTTTAGGACAGCTACGGAGAGTAAGCATGAACCTCTCAGTAGGAATTCCACCTCTCTTCAATCCCAAGTCCTCTTTTTTAGACTTACTGTGAAGATGCCAAATGGGGGTTTGGTGGCAATACTATAGCTCAATAAAGATTACTAAGATGTTTTTCATAAGCCACCTAATTTGAGTATCACAACAATCCTAGAAATAGGAAAGTGCAAATATTTATCTTCCTTTGGCAGATGAAGACCCTGGGACTTAGGAAGCTAAAGTGTCCGGCCCAAGGTCATGAATATATACCATGCTGGGACTGGGACCAAAGCACTGAAAATCAGAAGACCTGAGTTATTTCTGCAAAACTGACCAGCCTACCAAGGACCAACAGAAATCTGCTAGCCTATATTCACTTCACTTTTCATTCCTCCTTATATAGCAGCATCTTTCCACCGTGGAGGTGCAATACCACAGTTTTTGGCCTGAGGGTATCTCAGAGTGAGAACACAATGGAGCAGAGGGATGTTCAGCCAAATCCTCTTTTTCACCTCGTGTACAAGGAATATGCATCTCCAAGGTGCAAGGAACAGAACATGGAAGCTGAACAGTGGAAACCACTTTTTTCTTTGTACCCATATTGGCAGTGGGGTCTAACAACCATAACAACAAAAATAACAGGGGAATCTAGGTGAGTACACGTATTTTTTTTCTTTAGAAATTTTTTGCATCTGATTCCTAGTTGCTCTTAGTACTCAAAGTGAATTGGATAGCAGAGATGACTATATCAATTCTTAAAAAATGTTTCCTGTTTCAGATATATAGCTGCCATAGCTGTCAGCATTTGGCCTTCCCATCTGTCGCTTGTCACAGAAACTCAACACTCTTCCATGTAAACCTTGCTTAACTGAAATTCACTTAAAACAATTCCAAATATAAAGAATTATTTAGTTTAGCAGCAAACTCAACCACTGGGCCAGGAAAATTCAAAATTAAAAAAAAAATGGAGAACTGATATTGTTATGCCTGCCATCTTGAGGCAGCTTAGTTCCCTTACTATACAAGTTTGGGTAAACTCCAGAAATGAGCAAATGTTTAAGAAAAAAAAATCATCGCTGAAACAGCATGCTGATATTCTAACATCTAAAAATTCAACAAACTATTCGGCATAGATGGTCCCGTCATGAACCACACCAGTCCCAGTTTCCCAGTTATGAACCTGGAGGAAAAGGAGCAGACTCAGAGGCTGTGCCTCCTTGTGGTGGACAGGTACCACTGGATAGGCACAATTGCAAATTCTTGGGGTCATCTTGTCTGGCAAATTGGAACTTAGATCTGGAAGGGTGGGAATAGACCTCAGGGATACCAAGTAGGCAGACGGTGCTGTTGGAAGGGGTAAAGGGATCCAGGGGAGACACAGATGCGTGAACAAGCAGCTTTTACATGAAGCCCCCTGACAGACAAGCAGAACACAGTGACAGGGATTCCAGGAACAGGCCACATTGCCCAACCAGGAGATGGAATTTCTCCAACTCTTGCTTTCCTTTTTTCTCTTCTTCTTCTTTTACATTTTAAAATAGTTTTCTCTGTTTCCACTTCCTTCTTACCCTAGTTATTTGCTGGATACTTGCATGTATTCAGTTTTCTTTTCACAAAGGGACTATGTTGCTACCCTATTCCACTTGTCCTTTTGGGCATGCCCTTACCTCTCTGAGAAGCATTGAGCACCTGGAGAATAACTTAGCAATAGGACTTCCTGAACTGTCTTGAACACAAACCGACTCACCAGGAAACAGGAGAATAAGCTTATCCAGAGTTCCCTCTGCAATGCAATGCTGACTCTATAATAAAACAGGTGAGGCAACTGTGTATCAGCAACTTGGGAATGAGTCTCCATGATTATTCATCTTGATCATGCATCCAGATAAAGCAGAAGAACCAGAGCTCTGCAGCTTTAAGGAAGATCTCAAACTTGGATTTAGATATTTAAACAAAACTACTTCTTTCACTAGAACCCTCTCTTCCCCACTCACCCCCACCAAAAATTATATCAACTTTCCTGCCCAGAGTCACTCTTGGGGCTTATTCTGGAATCATGCTATCAGGTACCTCTGATTCCTTTTTATTAGCTTCACATTATAAGATGGAAATTCACTTGGCATCCAAGGCTACTATGTTTGGTGCCTACACAGTCCTTTCTTCTTGATAATTGTAATGCAGTTTGTCTTACTTTCAAGGGTGTTTAGTCAGTAAAATGCTTCTGTAATCAAAACTATAATAGAGCTAGCAGATTTTTTCCATTACACTTCATTGATGCCAGCCGGTGTTAAATTGTCTGTTTTCCATGGTCTTTGTATTTTGGTTCTGCTTTTTAACAATGTGTTTTATTTGTCTTATATTAACCTGTATCTAAAGTACTATTAGGATTACTTTTATATTTTGGTACATCCCACAAACAAACCCTTTCCACCTACATAGCTAAGACTACTGGAGGATTACTTACGAAAACAGGCAGAATATAATAGGACATTAAACATAGATTCCATGTGATGACAACACTATAGCTATTTCTGATAGAATAGAGGGTTTGGCAACATTTTTTGCAGAATGAATTTTTAATCAATTGAAGCTGATTCCCAGTTTCCCCTTCTTTTTAAACATACTAGACTACCATCTCTCTTTGTCCTATGACATTTCAATAATCAACTATTAATTCAAGCTAATCCTTCTCTATTTTTTTCTCCTCCAGTCTAAATACTTAGTCCTATATTTACCACTAAGTGTGCAAATAAACATTGAGAATCAGTCTCAAGAGTTCTCCAAACATGCTGCTTCCAATTCAGACTATTCAGAGCCAAAAACAGCCTCAGCCCTAGCAACCAGAACTGTTCTCCGTTCAAAATGTTATTTATTTGAAAATATTCTATGTATTTCCAGTCCTCTTATCTCATAGTCATTGCACTTCTTCCCCAAATTTGTCTCTCCATATCCTCAATTTGAGGCTACTTGTCCACGTGCCCATTCAGTCTTTGCCCACTCCTACAACTTATTTGCACCCCCATGCATTCTGCCCCCTCATCTCTATCTAATTTTCTCTTCATCTCTTTCCAACATGGCAGTATCCACTCTGTTTGGAACTAGGTCTTTGGCAATTATAGAAGGTATGTTATTAACTCTGCCAGCTGCTTCATCACCTGCACTCACTGCAAGCCAATTTTAAAAATCTTTGTTCTTGGATACTTTGCTTATTCTAATTACAGAGCTTATCATAGAGCTGCAGCAAAATTCTGCTTTGACAATGATCTTTCCTCCTTACTTCCATAATAGAAAGAGCAAAATGTGTTTTAGACACCAATCTCCAGGCTTCACATTAGTAATTTTCTTAGCCTATGTTAATTTGTGGCATCACTTAGTACACTCAAGACTTTTCTTCTGGACCATCCTAAAAATATGTAAAAAACTGTTTGAGATCTCTGGACATTGAAGAAAGTAGAATGACATATAATACTTGCTATTTTTAAGTAGGGAAATCAGAGAAACAAGTTTTGCTAGCTACTTCACCCCCGCCCCAAACTTTTTTTTTTGTTTTATTTAAGAGACATATTTTCTCTCATATCTTTTCAACCACATATAATTGGACAGGAAACTGAAGGAGGTAACAACAACAGTTGCTGTTGAGGAGGAGCTAATTTACAGTGTGACACAGGAGGCAACTGAGGAGGGGGCACTACTGAGAAACAGAGTAGTCTCTTCCAGGCATTGCTGAACCCAGAAGTTGGTTTACTTATTGGCTTCTTTCTAAAATCAAAAAGATTTCTATATCTCCCATCATACTAATACTACTGATTAGTATACTAACTATATTTAATATATGGTCAGCCTAACATATTTGCAGGTTGCACATTCGTGGATTCAACCAACTGCAGATGGAAAATATTTGGAAAAATATGTATCTGTATTAAACATATACAATTTTCTTGTCATTATTCCCTAAAAATACAGTATAACAAGTATTTATGTAGCATTTACACTATATTTCATATTGTGAGTAATCTAGAGATAATTTAAATTATAGGGGAGAATATGTATAGGTTATATACAAATACTATATCATTTTTGATCTGGGACTTCAGTATCTTCAGATTTTTATCTCCAGATAAAAGGAAGCCCTGAAATAAATCCCCTGAGGATACTGAGGAATGACTAATTCTTTCTATTCATTTCTCCATGTATACATACAATCATTGCTTCATACATTCATTTACTCATTCAACAAATATTTACTGGAGTCCCTATGCATGAAGTTATGCTAAATGTTAAAACCATACAAAAAGACCAAGTCATTGCTCACAATAAGCCTTAAGTTATTAGGAGAACCAGATAAGTAAAGACACACTAAAATATGAGATAAGTACTATAAGCACAATAAATGGAGCTGGGAGTAGGTGACTTTTCAAAAGTCTTAAAAGAGGCAGAATTGCTAAATATATGACAAGGCCTTCACCTGCATACATTTTTACTGGGGATTCTACACGAAAAGTGACTTACCATTGCACAAATCTGTATAGTCTTAAGTTTTTTAAAAGGTATAAGTGATACTTGGAAGTATTGTCACTGTGAATTATTGCATGACATTATATGCCAGGAATACATGTCAAGCACAGTTACTAAAATAGCCATTGTGAGGCAATCACTGTAATTACCTTTCCATGGCCAGACATATTTACAATATTCAAAGAAAAATCAAGTTGGTCTAAGAAGATTGCAAAACTGAAAAAAATAGAAAATATTCTCTCTTAATTGAGCATTGGTAAAGGAGAAAGGGAGTTGAATTAGCAATTTGGTCACAAAGATAAGGGCTTTTTTGTCTTTATTTTATTTGTTTCTTTCCTGGAGGAAGGTCATATGTTTAGAAAAAACTAAGAAAACTGATGAAAGAGACAGAGGATTACCTTTATTTCATCTGAAAGAGAAAAGATCAAATCTGGAGACATTATTTCAGTCGTTCTCTGAGAATAACTTTCTCTTTCTGGAGAGGGATTGCCTATCTAGTGAAACTGAACTGAAAGACATAAAGAAGCCATGCCATCAGTAATTTTTAATTAACTTTGACAGCAAGAAAAAGTTCAGTAAGGGCTTTAAAGGCAGGTGCCTTGCCAAACGCTAAGGGTCAACTGAGATGCTAGGACTTTCCAGTGCCTGAAAACATTATGTAAAGACAATAGAGAATATCATGACTAGACAAAAAGCTAAGCTTAATAAGTGAGAATTAAACAATTGTTGGCATGTATTCTTATTTATATTTTTTATATTTCTGTCAATTTTGCTCAATACTGAATCTTGCTTTCAACATATGTACAATTTAATTATTGTGTAATTAATTAATGGAGCCCTTCGGCTTCTACTCCAGGTAAGCAAGCTCAGATGCTATTAATATAACTCTCTGGACGTCCTTGTCTCTCCAGATTTCAGGATGTCAGTTTGCCTTATGACCTCATTTCTTTGATGGGGCCAAGAAAAGTCATTGATTTTCAATTTGTCTAGCTTTTTTTCTTATTGTAGGACAGGAGTGATGGAGTTCCAAGCTCTTTTCATGTTGAACCAGAAACCTAATTTCTGTCAAAGGTTTTAAATAAAGAAATGGTATAATTCCATTTGTCTTTTTAAAAGATCACTCTAGTTTGCAGAGTAGATTGAAGGTGAGCCACCATGGAAGCAAGGAGATGGGTTAAAAGGCCATTATATTCAATGACTTTAGTAAGAAATGTTGCTGGCTTCTAATGACAAAATAATCTGATGTTGCTGAAGAGATGTAAGGGACAAGAACATACTATATGTTGAGATCAGAGAACTGAGATACTCTGGATAGATGAGTTCTCTGTCACGATCTTGAAGTTTTTCAGTATGAGTATAGAAATTGGTTTGGAGAGAGACATGGAAGCAGAAGAGAAATGCTTCAATAAATGAAGTAGGGCAACAGAAAATTGTTGGATGACAAAATGAATTAAGTAGCATATTCAAATAGCATGAAACTGACTATAACATAATTACATCTATGTGTTTATTTTTCATATCAAGCTGGATGTATAGTGGTCTTACAGTAAAGTGGAGAGAGACAGAGACACCTATTCCTGTTGTTACCTTTAAGCACACGGGATAAGGGAAAATAAGCAACTTCTGCTTGATAAAAATGAGGAAAATGTGGAGAACTCTAGCTTTCAGAAGAAAATACAGGAGAACCCTAGGTTTCAGTTAACGACCTGCAGGTGTAGGGAAAGTATAGAAAGATTAAGACTACAGCGGAGCTTATTGACCTTCGAATAGGTTCTGAAATTCAGAAGTCTTTTGAGAAAAGTGGAGAGTGTAACATTTGATTGGATATAGGAAACAGAATGCCAAAAGGATGACTACAATAGGGAATTAGATGTTTTAGAGTATGTGACAAGCAAGAAGAACAGGGATATGGGCAAGGTGATTATAACTCAGCAACGCTTACAGTTTATGTACCCTCTGACTTCAAATTCCTCTGAGTTTTACCAAAGCATGGGTGACTTCAAGGAGTCATAGGCCAGGCAGATGGCGGCTGTGCTAGGCAATTGTAATTAGCATGCATCTGTAATTCGATAGCAAGCTACAGTGGGCAGAGACAAGAGGCTAGACATATACTCACAAAGGTGTGGGCATTAAGAGTGGGCAGAGGTACTGGAGCATTCTATTGCTGGACTTCCTAAGGGGTAGTTCAGGGCCTTAATGCATACTAACTTCTCTCAACAATAACAGAGTCCGTATTTCTGTGAAAAAGGTCCTGAGTGTATCAATTGCATTAAAAGTGAGGGTGTAAGGTAGCTTGAGAACACACCTTAAGACTGCATTTTACCGCAAGCACATTAATTTTATCAATTTTATATTTATTGTTATGGGAAAGTTGGTAAGGCTTCCTAAATCTCTCTTGGTACCCTGACATTGAAAATTAATAAGACCATTCATCTTGTGGCAGCCACCAAAATTAAACAAATATAAACATTTGCTCTTTTTCTCTTGCTGTTTTTGGCTTGTTATATCCTTCCCCAAATCCTCAGGTATTTATGGCCTTTTTTTCAGACTTCCCTCACTTAAACTGGTCTCCCTACTGTCCAACCCCTTACCTGGAGCATCACTCTTTGGGCCTCTCTCCCTGTATTCATTAGTTCTCCAGCTCTTGAGAATTGGGACTTTTGTATATATTCAATGCAGAATTCTCAATAATAGAATTTTAGGTCTTGCTAATAAGATTTTGCCTTATTTTAACTTTGTTTTCCCAGGGGGGGCAAAAAAAAAACAGCATTACCTGCAGAGAGAAGTGTCTGATGGTAGCATAGCACTAATTATAATTCAGTACATTTATTATATTAGAACAGAAACATTTCATAGAAAAAAGGGTTGTTTTGTTTTGTTTTGTTTTTGAGACGGAGTCTTGCTCTGCAGCCCAAGCTTGGAGGCAGTGGCGTGATCTCAGCTCACTGCAACCTCCACTTCCCAGGTGTAAGCAATCCTCCCACTTCAGCTTCCTGAGTAGCTGGAATTACAGGCATGTGGCCACCATGCCTGGCTAATTTTTGTATTTTTAGTAGAGACGGGGTTTCACCATGTTAGCCAGGCTGGCCTTGAACTCCTGACCTCAAGTGATCCATCCACCTCAGCCTCCCAAAGTGTTGGAATTACAGGCATGAGCCATCTCGCCCAGCCTTTTTTTTTTTTTAATTATTTTTGCAATAGTTGTTTTCTAGGGGTTCCAGAGCTTTTAAGAGTGGGATCATGGATGAATTACACCTAAATTAAGATTTCTTAGAGAATCCAGAACAGTAAATTATTTGCTGACAAGTCTATAAGCAAAAAGTTCCAATCAAATGTTGCAAAAAGTAAATTTTTATTTTTATGGATGTTTCCATTATTTAACTAGTATGTAAAATAGTCATTCATTTTTAATCATTCCATAGGAGAATCCATATGGCTCCCAGGAAACACAGACATAAGAAGTATATTTTCCTCATGATAATTTTTTTCTGCTAGAGCCCTTCTAAATGACAGTCAAGTATAAATGTGAATTGAGCAAAAGAGTTATCTAGAGTCCCTTTTAGCATATAATTTAGAAGTCAACTGATCAATTGGTTTCACGTTATATTTCAAGCACAATAATGTCACTACTGTAGAATTATACAGTTCATCAGAAAGACCCTTCAAAAACTTTATACAAATTTGAATAACAGTGTACAATCCTTTGACAGCAACGTCTGGCAGGCTACCTGGTGGATATAATGCGAATAACTCTGGCTAAAATGGCAACAGTGCAACGTTTGTTTTTTATTCCATTCATTAAGTTCATATATGAAAACTTCAAAGAATAGGTTTCCAAAGACAATAATGACCTAATCTAAAAGCCAAAAAAGTAAAAGTAAATTAAATAATGGGTTGTTGATAAAAGAATATATTCTAGGCTACTGTATTAGTTTTCTATCACTGCTATAATAAGCTACCACAAACCAAACAGCTTAAAATGACATAAATTTATTACCTCATAGATCTGTAGGTCAGAAGTATGGATTGGCTCAGACAATTTTTCTGCTCCAGTTACAGAGGCCCAAATCAGATTGACTGCTGGCTGGTTTCTCAACAGGGGACTCTGGGAAGAATCTATAGTTGCTTGCAGCTGAAGGTCTGAAGTCCTCCTTTGCTTGCTGGCTGCTCCTAGCTGAGGCTTCTCCTAGTAAGGCCTCTCTCCAGCCCTTGCTCATGGCCCACTATTGCCCAGGGCCGGCAACAACATGGGATCCTTCTCATGATTGTAATATCTCTCCTTCTCTTTCTGCTAAATCTCTCTTTTGCTTCTAGCCAGAGAAAGCTCTCAGCTTTTAAGGGTTCATGTAATTATATTGTGCCCACCTGAATCATTCAAGGTAATCACCCTATTTTAAGATGTGTAACATTGATTACACTTGCAGACTCCCTTTTGCCATTTAGTGTAAGATAGTCACAGATTCTAGAAATTGGGGCATGAATATCTTTGGGGATCATTATTTAGCTTACCACACCCACTGAAAATAAGAGAAAAATGCAAAATTACAAAATAAAAGATCTATGAAAAGAGTGTTACACATGGTACTTTTTTTATAAGAAGTATTCTCTGAAAGAATAGCAAAATAATTTATGACATATCGAACTACAAAATATTATATGGCCATTTAAAAAAATCTTATCTTTAAAGTGTATTTAACCATATCATTTACATAATATAATTTAAGCAAAATTAAAGTATGTATATTTTAGAAAACATATTTCACCTGTATATATATACATATATTTGCAGATATAGTTGTCTTTATATGCATATTCACATATTTATAAAATGAATATTCACATTTTATATATATTCACATATATATAGAAGTATCTACATATGTGCATAATTTATACAGGACATATATAAATCTTTGGTAGTGTATACCAAAGATACCAAAATATTAGCATGGCAATCTCTGGGTAATATTATGCTTCTTTCTTTGCATTTTCTATGAGTATCATCACATTTTCCAAAACATTATAATCAGAAAATAAAACTCAATATTTTAAAAAGGGAATAGTATCATGCATGCTTTCTCATATAAAATGGAATTTTCTGACAAGAGAATTGAATGAGTCTTACACTCTTTACTGGTCTCAGTTTATTATGAATGAACTACAAAAGGAAATGTGGTACCCTGAGACAGGAACAGGGATAGAGGAGGACAATTCATACCTTATCGAGAGACAAATCACAGAAGGCGATTGAGGGTTCACAGAAGCTTCTCTACTAGGTAAAATATTTTCTGACTTCCATTTGAAGTCTTTTCTAAGTGTAGTATAACAAGGTAGCAGCCTTTTTTTGTATCTTGATTTTACATGTCTGAATGTAAAGAATTCTAAGATATGTTGCACATCAGGGTCTTTAGAAGTGTTTCAAGTCCCCACGTGGTGTTCCAAGACCCTTACACCACCAGATTTTCTGATGCAACATCATTGGCGTTCTCTGTTGATGAGGAATAAAGCAAAGGAAGAGACAATAATTCCCTCACCCTGGACGTCAAGTAACTCTAGATTATGAGTTAGAAGAAGGAGCTAGAACCCTTTGACTATAAAAGAAAAATTTCCCGTGCTTCTCATGCATCCCCAATGTCAAAGACATTTCAAAAGGATTTCTATTATCGCCTTTTTCTTTGAACAGTAAATCATTACCAATGCAGTTGAGCTCAATTCTAAGCCCTGTTTCATGCCTTTATATTTTATTAATATCAATGAGTCTACTTTAAGTGGGGAACACTGACATAGGTCATTACAATGGGTTTTTACTGTTATTGCTCCATTTTTCTGAATTTCACTAAGAAGACAGTCACTACCCTTTGGTCTAAACAGTACTCTTCTTCCCAGAAGGGAAAAGTTCACAAAAAATTGAGTACTTTTAGGTATGATAGGTAGGCCACATGCACTAAGACTCAAAGACAGCAGAAAAAAGGATCAGAGAATTTGATAATTCTCAATCTTTCCTTAGCAAACCTGACCCACAGAATTGTGGTACGACTGTAACTTTACGTGTTTATTTTTACTTGATTTCAATTTTTAAGGGAGGCGAGCACTGCATAGAAGTTAATCCTTCAATAGAATGCATTGCCACAAACTGAAATGGTTTCTTAGTCACATGCTACAAGTTGAAGACTTCTTATGAGGGTCAAGGTACTAAAGCCCACCATAAGGATCAAGAGAATACTTTGTACTTTGCTGGCATATGTAGCCAAGATTGATTGAATAATTTTCTAATTTCTCCACTTCATATTATACATGTCTCTGGTTGTAGCTTAATGGTTCTAAAACAAGTCCTAGAAATTGGAATATTTTTATAATCTCTTCTTGTGGATTGATGACTCTCATACTTCAGTATGTATAAGGATTATATGGAAAAAATTATTTTAAAAAATGCCTCCAGGGCTCATTCCTCAGATATTCTGTGTTAATAAGTCTGGGACAGTCTTCTAAATCTGTATCTTGATGCATGTTCACAAACTATGTAACAGTATAAGAAAGGAATAAAATAGAGGTCCTTTAAAAACTTGGATGAAAATAAAAACATTATCTGGAATATAAATATGAAGGCAACACCTGATGCACCAGAGGCTGATAGTGAAACTCTTCAAACTTCTCACTCTTTCTCACTGTCCCCTGTGTCTCCTTTCAGGGAAAGAATACCCTGACCAGCAAGCAGAAGTGTTTGTTCCCCTTGACAGTTGTGTGTCTTATTGGCATTCTTGGTTGTAGTCTATCTCTGTGAGGCCACACAATGTGAACCTGTTTCTTAGAGATGGATCTGTTTATAGTGGGTTGATCAGCTGATATCTGGCCTTGAGTATGCAGAAAATGAGCAGAGCCTAGACCACAATGAATAAATCAAGGTATTGAATATCCACCCTGGGGACTCTGGGTTGGCAGCAGGCCTGCCCATGGAGTTATCCACTGTATTGCAACTTTGGGGTCACTTTTCTTGATCTTCCACAATTGCTTTTTTTTTCAGATTAATGGAATTAATGGTCGTTTTGTCATCTGAGAGCTTTTGAGGGCAGAGAGTATGCTTCATTAATTTCTGTGTCCTCAAAGCCTAGCACAGGGTTCAATAAATAAGTGTTGAATAAATGACTGGAAGCAGGGAAGACAACTACAGAAAGAGATAAGAGAGACAGAGAAAAAAAACTGGTGCCTTAGGAAGAAATGACTTCATCCTTTACTCCATCCTGATTTACCCCAGACTAAATCCTGCATTTTATTACTCTTCACTTGTTTCTAGTGACATAACCCCCTCAAAACCTTTTTCAAAAATAGGACAGGACATTTGGTTTATGCCATGAAGAAACCCTTCTACATATTTCATATCTGTTGTTTTAAAATCTCTTTTATTTCCTCTTTAGAAATCCACTGATGAGGTAGTGTTAAAGAGCTCAGAATAGAACTGCTTTTTGAAGTCTAATATATGTTCTATTTGAAAGAACTGCTTCTGGTGTCTAAGAATAATTAACAACACACTTTAATTTATGAAAGTCTTTGCCCAGAGGTCCTCATCTGTGGGAGGGATAGAGAGAGAACCAAAGACTGGGAGGCTAACGGAAAACTTTCATGTCCTTGTGCTTAGCTCTGGTGTAGCATCTGGGAGTGGTATCGAAGAGGTCAGAGGAAACGCTGCTGAGCTCTGTTTTATATATGTGCATTATAAATTGTAACCTCCATATTTTAGATCTTAGACAACCCTCTCTCCCCTCCAGTGGGTATGATTTAAGAATAACAGTGTGACATGAACATTGAGATGAGAGGATACGTGAATAAAGAAAAAGGATGGTGTTGAATAATTAAAAGGAGGGGGAGAGGAGAGGAGGAGAAAGAGACTGACTCATGGGGGAGCAAAATGTATTCATCTTTTCTTTGTCTTTTCCATACACTGTACCTCTCAACCAGGAAAGCAGATGTCTTGATTCTTAAAGAAAATAAAGGTGGCAATTAAATACTGACAAGAAAAATAATAAAAATAAGAAGAAAGAAAAGAACAGAGAAGGAAAGACCGCCTCCTCCCTCAACTGTATACAGCGATCCTGACATCTCCTCTCTATTTATCAACATAATAAAAGTTGGAGAATTCTCTTAAGGGCCTGGGCTGTGGAGATTTTTGAACCACCTGATATATAGGTCTGGTTCCTTTTCACAACCTTCTCACCTGTCCATCTTCCACTCCCCATCCATCCCTATGTGTCAGCTGCTGGTCTTCAGTGAACCCACAAGCCCCACTGCAGCAGTTCTAGTAGGCCACTCCTACACATCTAACTGGCCCCGTCTCGTGACCACAGCCCTGCTATCTGCTGTCAGCTGCCTCTGTCAATCTCCCACTGCCCCTGACTGTCTTTGAATACTGTGCCACCCAACCTTCGATCACCCCCACTATTTACTATCCGCATGCCTCCCTACATTGTGAGTGCTGAGGAAAAATGCCAAACCAAGAGATCTGGTCTTGAAGGACATTTTCTGTGATTATTTCAACTTCCACTTCCCAGTAAGACTTTTATTGTATGTTACCTACAATTATGCTTCAAACAGCTCTTCTCAACCTCCCTTGCCATAAAAATATGTTCTAGAGTCTTGGTTAACATTAATTCCATTTCTTCCTACTATGACCAGGCCTTGGTGTGGCCCTAACTGCTCTCTAACTTCATTACCTCAGAACAATCTCCCTCCTGTCCTCACTAGGGTATTGAGTTCGCCAGTGAGCCCCAGTCTACTGGCATAGACCCGAAATTGAAGCAACATATTTCATTGCTGCCCCATTTCTGTGTACTTCCAATGTGCTACCTTCTTCTTGGCAACCTAGTTTTCTCCTGAGTCACACACATGCAAAGTGCATCTGTACCTCAGGTCTTTGAAGTCACAAAGCCTTGACTTTAAGCCTTTGCTTTTTCCCACAATAGCTTTACCTTGGTAAGTCATACACCTCTTTGAGCCTTGCATTGCTGATTTGTAAAGTGAAGACCATGATGACCTCATAGTCATGTCACTATCAAATAGTGAGAGCCTTATATTCCTTCTCTAGCACTTCAGTACCGAACACAGAACTAAGCACATTACAGGTTCTCAAAAACTAGGGCAGTGGGTAATAGTGCATGGCTCACCAATGAGAAATGACCTGAACAACAAAAAGAAATAGGATCAAATATAGAAAGAGGGGAGACATTGCTAAGAAGGTTGAAGCAGCTCTTTATGGATATTTTAAAAAATAAAAGATCTGCAAAGTAAAAGGCTCTCTAGTAATCCTGTTGTGAACGCTCCAAGTAAAAAGGCTTACATTAAAGTAGCATAAAATGAGTCAAAGGAAAGTTTCTAGTGTTTCGTGAGAAATTCACAGAGAAGTTAGGGAGGCCATGCTGCATCTATTATCTGCCTTTCAATTTTATTCTTCTTACCTTTTAATGGGGAGTAGGCCCATTTTCTACATTTTCTCTTTAGTTTCAAATGAGGCAAGAACAACACTATGACAAAGGAGATGCTACCCCTCTGCTTTCCGGTTCCCACAGCTTTTAAGCCTATAATTCTGCCTTTGATCACTGCATAATTATCTTCATTATATTAGATCATCATATTATCCTCATTTCATAATGAGGAAACTGAGGTTCAGAAAGATTAAGTGACTCACCTTGTTAAGAAGTCCTCTTAAGACACTAATGTGATTAAATCCCTGTTCCTACAATAGGCCAATTGTAAAAAGCTCCTGCATCAGGCTTGAATGACAGAGAAGTACAATGCAAAATCACTGTTAAGAAAAAGCATCTAGTTGACAGTCCTAGACAGTATCTATTTTTGTACCCCAGAAACATAAAGTTCCTTCTGTTGGAGTGGCTGAAATATGTAAATTCAAGACCAATCTTTGGGGTGGTATGTACCATACTCTTTTACATTTTTTTTGCATCTAAATTAAATAATTAGCTACACCTCAGCTGTGACAAGTTGAGGGATCTTTAATGTGGAGTTTTCAGAGAGAGGAGCTGACTAAAATCCAGAAAGACCAAGGCTGGGAACTGAGCTTTTCAGGTTTGACCTTACAGGGATTAACCAGTTGACCAGTGCTCAAGGTTCTAGGTGGTCTGAAGCTAATCAACAGACTGTGATCTGAGTGGTAAGACATGACAATAGGCTAAGTATATGCAGAAAATGGCAATATTTGGCATCAAAAGTATAGATAATCCAATTGTCAGGGAGCATCAGTCACTTTCACGCAGGATCACAGAAGGAAAGGAAAGGCCCAGATCTTGGAAAACAAGGGGTTGGAAAGAACCAGAGAGATTAGAGGTTATCAGGACCCCAGGGAGAGATCTGATGCTTAGAAGACTTCAATAAAAGAAAGGAAATGGCATTGTGAATTACAAAATTGATGTACTTTATTAGTAATAATATAATTTAGTAAGGACGATGTCAGAGGCACTGTTTTAGACATTTTGCCTATAAAATTCAAATAAATTCTTCCTTTCAGTCACTATAAAAATAGTTTATAAGAGGTGGTAGAGTGAAGTTTTAAAAGCCACGAAGTGAATTTTAGTAAAATAAGGATAAAAAATTACCTATGATGAAGGACTTTAAAGAATATCTGGCAAATATGAAGCAATGAATGAATGCTAATTCCTAGTTGCTAAAAATAATAAGTAAATATTAATAAAAAAAGAAACTCTGAGATGCAAAATTCTTAAGAAACTTGCCCAAGGTCACATTACTACTAATTGGTTTGAGCCAAGATGTGAACCCATCTTTGTCTGATTCCAAATATTGAGTCCTTAAACCCTGGACTACAGAGCAGAAACCCAGTCATATCTATGAGGCACACATAGGGTAGTAGTGAGCAGTGGTTGCAGCTCGGTGGACATAGAGCCAAAAACATCATCCAGGCATGCAGTGATTCACGCTTTGAATATAAAAAAAGGTTTCAATCATGTTTCAAGAATGGTGTTCCTATTACCAGTAAGGTTTTGATTAGGCTAGGCTCTGGATCTGGATATAGCTGACCTGCTGGGTGAAGTTTAGCAGTATTGGTAGCTAAAGGGACATGAACCATTAAAAAATGTCTGAAAGATATATGGGGAAAGGGTAGTGGTTCCAGATTTTACCTGGCAGATAGTGGGGGTGGGAGATTTGGAAAAGATTAGGGAATAATTTTATACATTTAAAAGCAAACTCTTTAAGCCATATTTTTTGAATTATTTCCAAGTACAGATTATGAACACACTCCTGGCCTATTGTCCAGTCTTCAGTCTTACGTTGACTAGTCGGCACAAAAATGGCCACTAATAATGACCACTGTTAGGGCTGCCCACTAACTCCTACTGATTTAATAGTTTAGGACCTTTTATGATCAATGTTTTGTCTCCAAAATTTTGCATCAAATATTGCAAACACTTTGGCCTGTGTTTATGGATACCTTTACTACAGCATTGTACCTAATCCGCCAGAGGCTTTTCATTCATTAATTGTGAGAGTTAAGGTGGTATACAGAAAAAGGTACTTCCAGCACTGTCTCTTAAATGGCCAGAAATATGAGTGTATGTGAAAGCTAGTACATTAAATCAGGCATTAAAACAACCCAAACAAATATTTAAAATACCCCAAAATGTAAAAAAATTGCTCTTTATGCTTCACTAACCCACTTTATATGGTGTTAGACACAATATCAGCATGTAAGAAAAGAAGACAACACATGCAAACAATTCTGTGATTGTTCTGATACTTACATATTTTTTTCCTTCTGCAAGTGAACCTTGCTCAAATTCTCTTGAGATGGAAGTTTAAAAAGTGACACATTCATTAACACACACACACACACACACACCCCTTCCATCCATCACCTCCCATGGAAATTTGAATAATTAAATAAATATTAAAAACGTGCAAAACTGTATTCTTATATCAAATTAGATAAAAGTTGAATTGTTTCAGATAAAGAGTTTCTCTTTTTTCTTTTTTAAACAATTCTTGACAGACTACCATTAAATCAGGTGAGCACTGCAGCAAGTAATGACATTTAAAATTAAAGAAACTTTTCCATTTCACTGATGCCAATTTTAACATTTTACAATAGGTCTTTTTGGCAGTCTAATTATTATTCCAATCCTATTAACAATTTATGTATAGAATTATCTTCTAATGATTACTAAAATTTTTCATTTGGAATTGTATCACTTCATTAATCTTGATTACTTATAATTAATCAAAAAAGTCTTTTTCTCACATTTAGGTTTCAGAAATGTTTATCTATACTTATTTTATGAATACTTGACTAAATCTATGTTGAAATTTTTTAGAAAATCTGGAAGCTCAATAGGCTTCCTCAGCTGAGAGATGATATAGCTTAATGGTTAAAATCTGACTCTGGAGTCAGGCTATTTAGATTCAAGACCAGTTCATTCCAGCTGAGATTGATGGAGCAAGTTATGTAGTCTCTGTGTACCTATTTATTTTAATCTATAAAACTGCAATCATAGTAATAAAACCTAACTCATAGAGTAATTATATAGATTTAATAAAATAATCTGTGTAACACAGAACAGGGCCTGATACGTAGTAAATTTTCAATAAAGTTATATTTTATATTATTTGTAACATAGAAACAATTAGTAAATTGTGGTGTGTCTTGGCCTTTGAAATCAGACAAGTATGAGTTTTAATTCTTGCTCTTTGTTCTTCTAGCTGCATGGTATTATGCAAGTTATTTAATATTCTTGGATTCAATTTTCTTCTAGATATAGACATGGATATATACATGTAGATATAGATATTAAGACTACTCAACTTTGTTAGGAGATTAAATAAAAATACAATTAATATGTTTATCATTGGTTATATAGTGGTTATAATTTATAAAAACTTTTTAAATTTTACATAAAGCTAAAAAGTATATAAAATGCTATCTGGAATCATTTATAATGTTAGATATTTTTCTTGTAATATAGAGAAAAATGCCTATAAGATGTCCAGTATTCATTCATCATATTTGAATGGCTACTATATACCAGGCACTGTGCTAACAACTGAAGATAAAGTATTACAAAGCAGAGACCCCATCTTCCAGGGAGCTCTAGGATTACAAAGCTAGGGAAATAAATAATAGACACTAATGAAACAGCCTGTATGCTGTAATAGAGGCATTGGTAGAAGGTAATTGAAGACTAGAGGAGGAGCAAAAAAGCTTCTTACACACGTGGGGTCTAAGCTCATTCTTGAAAAAAGTAGGTGTTACCTAGATAACAAATAGAGAAAGAAGAGTCCAGTTAGAGAGAACAACTTATGTAAAAGAACTTAGAAATCATTTTGTCAAGCCTGCAGGTGTGGTGCAAAGCAAACAGTCTGAGTTGAAGAGTCAACAACAAGTCATTAGAAGCACACAAGAAATGGGGAACCTGGGAAAAGTTCATCCAGGGGACTTATATGAGTTGATTTGAGTTTAACAAAGATTACTTGTGTAGGAAATGGGAAGTGGCCAGAAGGAATTAAAAAAATGAGACAGAAAACTTGGTCAGGAAGTTGTATGTAGATAGGAAGGTAGCAAACTATTGAACTCACATTATATGTATTTATATTTGTATTTATATATTAACTATAACTTAAAATTGGGAAAATATCCAAAATGCTTCACATGATGCTTATCATAAGCTTTCTTCAATGTTAGCAAATATTCTTTAAAACAATGTTTTACATTCATTTCATGTGATCAGAATCCAAGGAGTACTGGAGTGGATGCTATGACCCATACAGAGTAGGTATGCAACAGAAGCCCCACTGTGAAGAAGCTGCACGTGGTCCCTTCCCTCAAGGCATTCACAGACTAGAGGGAAGTACAGACAAGTAAATTGTGGATCATATTTCAGTGTTCAAAGTGCTCTATGGTGGCCCAGTGAATTGCCACAAGAGCACATAAGAGGATGGCTCCCAAAGGTCTGGATGCAGAGAAGACTACATAGGAATGGATGTTTTACAGACAACTGAAGGATTAGTAGGATCTAGCCTAAGGAGGCCCGAAACAGAAAAGTGTTACAGGCAAATTTACATATGACGGTACAAAGGACAGAGAGGATTTGGCCCCATCTAGGAAAGGAAGAGTTTGGTATGTCTGTGGTACCTCTGGAGTATGGAGGAGGTTGACGTACAAAAGCCAAGGCAGGAGAGAGAAGGAGGAAGCACATCACCAAGGGCCCAGGCATCCTGTTAAAGAAATGGGATACAAACTTTTAATTTTAATAATTTCATCCAGGCTACTTTATTACGAAAGGGAATGTTGACTGTCTGGGGATGCCAGGTACCTAAGCAGAAATCTAAATGACTAGACCAGACTACAATCCCCAAGAACTAGAAATGGGATTTCTGTCACGTCATCAATAACCAGCACAGTGGCAGCTAATAGTAGAAACTCACAGGTTTTTTAATAATTGAAAGAATTCAAAAAAACTAGATGCCCAAGGGAAAGTTCATTGAACGAATTGAACTAATTTTCTAATTTTCTTTTTTTTTTCTTTTTTCTTTTTTTTTTTTTTTGAGTCGGAGTCTCTCTCTGTCACCCAGGCTGGAGTGCAGTGGCGCGATCTCACCCGACTGCAACCTCCACCTCCCGGGTTCAAGCAATTCTCCTGCCTCAGCCTCCCGAGTAGCTGGGACTACAGGCACCCACCACCAAGCCTGGCTAATTTTTTTGTATTTTTAGTAGAGACGGGGTTTCACCGTGTTAGCCAGGATGGTCTACATCTCCTGACCTCGTGATCCGCCCGCGTCGGCCTCCCAAAGTGCTGGGATTACAGGCGTGAGCCGCCACGCCCGGCTGAATTGAACTAATTTTCTATTACTCGATAGTGCTTTCTCATTTCTCTTCTATTTTAAATCATGCTGAAATGAACATCCCTGAATTTAAATCTTAAACTACATCTAATTTACTTAAAACAGCATCTTAGTAATGGAATGACTGTTTAATAGTACAAATATTTTTAAGACTCACAATACACTACACTGAAAAAAGAGGACATTCCAACTATGCTCTAACCAGCAAATACTTGAAAGTGCCTATTTCCTCACATCCTCTACACAGTTGGACATTTGATAATGATCTGCAATTATTGCATAAAATCCTGGGGAAGGGGATTGTATCTTTTGATCTATGTCTATTTCTTTTGTCGAATTCCTGAAGTCATGTCCTGCACCCAGTACAAAATGGTTTATTGATTTTACTTGTAATTTGTAATGAAAATATTTTGGCCACAGCTTTACTTGTGAGTCAGTTTTTTCTAAATCTTATAATACATTAATCTGCTGCTTAAATTGTCATCTTCTTTTAAAAAGATGTATAGTCTTGTATTTTGTGGTTCGAGTAAAATCAGTATATCTTTTCCTCTAAGCATAGTATTTCTACTTAATTGTAAGCATATTTTATGAATTAATAACATCATCTCTTTGTCTTATATGTTTCAAACATATTTTCTGTTCATTTGCCTTTCATTTGAATTCATAGAAACTTTTGACATAAATTAATATTTTTGCTATAAAATTTTATTCCTCCCTGCTTTCTGTAGTTTATTTTTGTGACTTCATGGGATTAATGCTCCACTTATTATATCACATTTTATTTTTAATTAGTAATAAAAACATTTAAACTAGGGCTTTCTTAAGAGTCAAGTTTAGATTTTGGTTAAACTTTCTATTTTTTTATTAGCAGTATATTCAAAACATATGTACTATAGTGATTAAGAGCTAGAGTTAGGTAAGCTCAAGAATTGAAATTCTGGTCTCTCAATAACTGTGTGACCTTTAGCTAGCTCCTTAGCCCTTCTATATTTTAGTTTTCTCATCTAAAAAAAGTAGTGATGATAGTATCTACCTTGCAGACTTTGCAAATACTTAGGAAGGATCTGCCATGTTGAGTCGCTGATGTAAGTGCTTGCAGTATAGTGACAAAGAAGCCAGACCACATTCCTGTCCTCATGAAGGTTACATTTTACTGGGCAATTGACAGTAAACAAATGAACATATAAATATATCATATAATGTCGGGGAGTAAATTAGGGCTTGGGAGAAAAGTATGTCATTATAAGGCTGTATATGGGGCCCTGGGGCTGCTATTGTAAATAAATTGTTGTGAGTTTATAATATACACTATATCTAAAGTACTTTCCCCAGGGCCTGACATATAATGGATGCTTAAAAAATATTAGCAGTTATTTATTAATTACAATTTAACTTTCCTCTTAAACTCTCAAGTTATTCATAAGAGTATTTTTTGGTGTATTTGTTTCAATTCCAAGTGACAAGATTATTTAGGCATCATTGAAAATAAAATAAAATTTTAAAAGTTTACTTTTTTTAAGCAGAAAATATGGCTTCTAAATATTCTGCATTTTGAAATTTTTGAGTATTTACTGTGGCCTAACACAGAAATTATTTTTAAAATAGGCTGGAGGCTAAAAAGTTAATATTTTCTGTCTAAAGATTATCAAATTAGGTATCTATATATTTATCTTTTATCTATCAAGTTACTCATTTGACAGATTAAATTCCATTAATTATATTATTTAGATCATCATCCTTTATTATTATTTGATCAATAAAGGGCTAAAAGAAACATGCTATTGCCACTTTCTTTTTGTTTATCTAAAAGTTTGATTTATGCATTTTAATATAATAATGTTTAGGGCATAAATCTTTATGATTCATAACTTTACTCTAGATTGTATCATTTATAAGAATAAAGTGACATTCTATTCACTTTACTGTCTCTTGTTTGGGTTTAATAGTCAGGGAGAAGTCCTTGACAGAAATTTTGCAGTGGAGTATATACAAGGCTATTAGTAAAGAAATGAACAATTTACTTTTTTCTTTTTAAAGTTTTAAGTTCTTCTATTTTTGTGTTTGCCTGATATTACTAATTTATACTTTTATTTTTTCAGTGTCATTGTGCTTTAAGTGCATCTCTTTTAAGCAGCATAAAATTTGATTTTTCTTACCATAATTGAGAGCCTTTTAGAAGCTTTTTTTATACTGTGCTGGTTGTATATTACTGTGTTTTTTTTTCTTTGTGAGTTGGGATGTCGTCAACCTGTTTTTAAATTCAACTAACACTTTCCTTAAGTAAAAACACACCTACGTGCATATGTGAACACACATTTTTCTATAATCACTATCGTGAAATAATCCATGTTTATTCTTACTCTTCAGACTCTTCTTGTTCCTTCTGTCTGCTTCAAAACTAACCTAACCTCTGTCATGTCCAATGTGTGCTAATTGTGGGAAGGTTTGTAGTTTAGGCTAATAGGTTCCATCATAATGGCCTTTTCTCTATGACAAATTTGCTTCCATGTCTCAGATGCCTGCTAATACCACAAATGTGCTTATCTGGTTAAAACAGTAGCTTGGTATAAACCTTCACTATCAGTAATTATTAGGCCACATACATATACTGAAAGACTATGGGTGCAAGAAAGGGTACAGGTACTATTTACTGCATAAGGATATGAGTGCAGGATGACAGCCAATTAGTTCTTTTAGTGGCCACATGGTATAGTCGCCTAGTGTCACTCTACACCACCTGGAAGTGCTGATGGTGAACTCAGCCCAGAGGTGGTGATACAGCTCAAAAAAGTCAATCTTATTGAATTGATAATAATGACAGAATGTAAGATCTTCTCTCCCTGGCAACTGATTTTGTGCCTAGCTATCTATAACTCAACTTACTAGCAACCTTTATGTGACACAACCCACACAAAATGATAGCTCGAATCCTATATGCACACATGTCCACTCTTTTCATCTCTTTTTAAACATTAATATTTGGGCACCCCCACAGTTAATTTCCAGATAAATGTTACCTAATTCCAAGTCAGTGAAAATAGTATTGACCAAGACAAACACAAGTCAGTGATCTTAGCCAAACCACAAAAAAAAAAAACCCACCCAGCTTGACAATCACCCTTTTTAATCAACATATTTCAGATAATATAGTTTTTCACTATACTTTTGAATTTACCTAATTGTGGAGTAATTACGAGCAGTTAGGAGCCATCAAGAGCTAAAAGTTTTCTTATTCTGTAATTACTCTACAGGTTTTATCCAACTCTATCTTGATGGTTAATTTCATCATATTTAGCTTGATGTTCAAAGAGAATCCTTTTTTATTTTTATTTTTTAGCCTGTATCCTGTGGTATTTCCAGCATTTTTATGAAATGAATAACTTAGACTTCTTGGAGAAAAAATAAATAATGTAAATTGATCTAAGAGTCTGACTAGGGGCAAGGGCTTTCTAATGAAGAGGGGCTACCTCCTAACCTCAAAAGAGCTGCTCTACGTGGTGTGGGTGGGGGAATCTTACTGTAAAATAAAATGGAATCCAGGAATCTGAGTATAGTTTTAGAACACAAGTTGATTTTTGTCAGGAAGGATGACTTTGCCATGATATTGTGTAATGGCATCAATGAATAAGGCCCTAGTAACCTGTGTCTGTAATAAAGAGGTAAAAGTCTATGAAAGTAACTTCAGTAACAACAACAAAAAATTCTGAAGGCGCTATACTAAATGGAAACAACTAGCTACCTATCCACCTTTCTGCTAGCCTAAGTAGGATCAAAATAGTGCTGGCAATGGAACTACCTTCTATTTTAGTAAGAGAACTGACCATGCTAATAGAGTAAGGAGGACAAAAGGCTTCAGGGGACTTGTAATGGCTAAGAAGGAGAACCATTGGGTATCCTGGGGCATAGGATTGGCAAGTAAAATGCAGGGCACTCAGTTAAATTTGGATTTCCAAAAACAACAAGTAACTATTACTATATGTACAATCTTGGCAATTCATTGTTTATCTGAAATTTGAATTTAACTGGACACCCTGTATTTTTCATTTGCTAAATCTGAAAACCTACTCAGAAAGCTTCCAGAGAAAGGGAGGCCTCAGGTAGCTTGGAGTCCTTGTTATTCTTCCAAATAAAACATTATTTTAATTAGTTGGTATGGTTTCATCCTCATATCTTAACTATCATCACACAATTTCATCTATCCTGGAAAAGCCAAGGTTTTTTTTTTTCCCTCACACTGATAAAATATTCTTAAATCATTCTGAAATCCTCTTTTATTTTGCAGCAATATCTGTTTTTTTGTTTGTTTTGTTGTTGTTTTTTTTTTTTTTTTTTTTTGAAACGGAGTCTTGCTCCATCACCCAGGCTGGATTGCCATGGTGCGAACTCAGCTCACTGCAACCTCTGTCTCCTAGGTTCAAGCGATTCTCCTGTCTCAGCCTCCCAAGTAGCTGGGACTACAGGCATACGCCACCATGCCTGGCTAATTTTTGTATTTTCAGTAGAGACGGGGTTTCACCGTGTTGGTCAGGTTGATCTAATTCCTCATCTCAAATGATCTGCCTGCCTTAGACTCCCAAAGTGCTGGGATTACAGGCATGAGCCACCGCACCTGGCCTATCAATATCTTAATATAAGAACATCTGCTAGAACTTACATTCACTGAGTTCTCACTGATATCAAATTCAAGCTCCTTTAAAAAGTGTGATGTATAAAGGAAGAAAATGCTATCTAGTAAATGACCAAGTATATAAAGACAGGAAGAAGGAAAAAAAATCTGGTAATTATAAAAAAAAGTTAAAAATAAGTGTTTATATCTGACCATTATAGTGTTTAGCTTCTCTTGCAAGTAAATTAAAATTGAGTAAACTCACTACATTTGCATATTTAGCTCAATCAAAGAATTCTCATGGCTTCTTTCTAATTCTTATATAGACACATTGCCTTGTGTATTTCTCAAGCTTTAAGATGAATGTACCCATTTATCTTGTCACTCTATTTCAACTGAAAAGTTTTTTAACTGATGTCAGTAAGAAAACTACTGCTATTTGTAAAAAGAATTTGAGCAAGGCAGTTTGGAAGCTAGGGATATGTTTCTCTTGCCCACTCTTCCCCTAAAAGAAAAATAGTAGCCTCCATTTTATGAAAAGGAAGTGTACAAAATGCTCGAAGATTCATAATGCAGATTTGAATAATGGGCCCTCAAGTGTGTGGCGGTGAGTGTGTGTGCACATTTAGGGTTGAGATGACATTAGACTGCTACAGATAGCCTGAAGCATAAAACTTACCTCCTTAAAAATCCCAAAGGCAGAAGTGATAGTTTTCTTGCATGGGCTCCCATGCAAGGGTTCCCTTAAGCAGAAGTTACAAGGTAGGAAGGGAAATGCTTGGATAGGGTTTCCTCAACTCCAGCCAGACAATTTACTCCTGTCCCTCACACCATGGATTCTGTGCTCATAATGCTTGTACTCAGTGTAACCCAGTCCCATCTGTGGCTCCAAAGAGCATCTCAAGATGGTGAAGCCGGCTGGTTTGCCAGCTGCTGCATCCCCTGAAAAATGGTGGGAGACGTCCTCACTACCCCGAACCACTACTTCTGGGAGTTAGCATATGCATGAGAGAATATCCAAAATGCCACTCTTGTCTCTTGCCAAGGCTGTCCACAATTCTGCACTTCCAGGTTGTGTTCTTTTTAGAGAGCAAAGGGAATGTCAACACAATTGAAGGTGAAGTGACTCTGACTTGTGAAATTAAAGTGCCCAGCTTCATGTCAGGTTCACATGGGCAGAAGCATGCATTGAATGCAGAGCTTAGAAGCACAATACAACTGTGCTGTGGGTCCTTTTGATTGGTTATTTTTTAGGTTAATTCACACATGGTTCTATAGTCCTAACCCTTAGATCACAGTGTTGAAAGAATCGTTGAGGCCTCCAGCTGCCTGACCTTGAGCACATCAATTTACTTTTTAGAACTGCTGTTTCCTTCACTGTAAAATAAAGAGGAAAGGGCTGATTAGCTGATCTCTAATGACCCTCCACCACTCTCTTAGTAAGGGAACATATTTTGTACTGGTAGCAGAAATCCAACTACAGTGGCTGAACCAGCTTCAGAGGCTTATTTTTCTCACATAAAAATAAGTATGGGAGGTAGAGAGTGAAGGCTGCATAGAGGCTCTCCAATGCCAGCAGGGAGCAATACTCTAATATTTCTGCTCAGTGAGTAACTTTTGATTTTATGCTTTTCACTTGTGATTTCAAGAAGGCTGTTCTGTCTCCAGCAATTGCATCTAGATTGGAAGAAGGGCAAGACAGTGTCCAGAAAAGCATACTCCTTTGTTAAAAGCTTACCTAAAAGACCCATCCAAAAACTTATACCTAATCAGCCATAACTGTGTCACAGAGCCATCTATAGCTGTAATAGAGGTTAAAAATATGCATTTTTCATTGGGTACATTGTCACCCACGTAAGCATTGCATTCTCTTAATAAACAAGAAGGGGAGGATAGATATTGGGTACTCAACCTGAACAGAATATACTTTAATCTAAAATTCTATATTTTTGTCATTTTATGTTTTTGTGGAATGCATCTTTTAAATAACTGAGAACAAACACAGATCATTTTTTAAAATTTTTGTGAAGAATCTCCATAACTTAGAGACTAGTTAGTCTGAATTAGGAAGAATGGTTTTAGAATGATGACTTCTTGACCCTCCTAAAGTTTGTTCCAGAATGTACCACACCGATACAGTTTATATCTTTTCTGACCAGTTTTTTCTTACCCTTTCTCTCCTTTCTATACTTATTCACTCAACCTCTCTCTTTTCTTATCTCATCTTAGCAGAGTTATACTTTCCAGATAAAACTCTTTGTGGGAATTGTTTAATAACTTGCAAAACATGTAAGTATTTTAAATAACTTGTATCTAATAACATTCACATCTTCTAATTGGTTCTGTGTCCAGTTCAAGACATGCTCCTCAACCTATAACTACCTTTCCGAGAATAGCCTACTTAAATTCCTAACAGGTATAATTTCACTGTCTAATAATCAAGTTTTTTCTCTATTCCATCATTTCAGGTAGATTTCCTTTCTGTGTTCTTTATTGCTGTGGAAGATTAAGTCATTACATGCCACTCTGAATGCCCTTCCTGATTTAGAACTACTTACACAAGTCCTTTGCCATGTGACTTTGTGGTACTATCTTCTAGAGTGGAAAGAGTTTATTTCCCTTCCCCAGTAATATGGAGTTTAGCCATGGTTTACGTAGGTGAAAGTGGAGGTGTTCCAGTTCTACGTTAAGTCCTGAAAAAACCTCTCACATTTCCTTTTGCTCTCTTGAACTCCAGTCATTCACCAAGAAAATATTCCTAGATAGCCATTCAACCAAAGCAACAAATGGAGATGGTCTGAAATTAACCTAAAATTAAGCCTGAAACCAAACTTAGCTAACTTTCTCCCTAAAACAGAGCTACCGCGGCTGACCCACAGAACTTCAAGCAATATAGAGCTTGTTTTAGGAAGCTACTGATATTTTGGGATGGTTTGTTACACTGCATTATTGTGGCATACCTGATTAATTCAATTGGCCTAGGGGAAATTTGCCTACTTCAGATGGCTAAAATTAGTGGTAATAAACGTTGGTGGGTGCTGGGTGGCAAATGGCCTCTAAACCCTGTGGTAATCCCAAAGTGATTCTCAAGATCTCTGTTAATTCCAGGGTTTATTCAAGAAATAACCACAATAAGGCAAGCAGGGAAAAGAGAGATCTTCACAACGTCAATCAGCCGTAGAAAGGGAACCATTGCCCAGATTCTATTCACCTAACTGGTTTCATTTAAGTAACTTTCCAGATACTGTATCTGTCTTCCTGTTAGACGGGACTCCTATGCCTATTCAGCCAGCAAATTTAAGTATACAAATGTGGTATTTTTTTTTTCCAGAAACTGTGAGAAGGCCTTCAAAAAAGGTGACACAGAGATTTGAGGCATTGTAATAATGAATAATTCATCACACTACTTAGCTTCCCGAAAAGGGCAGTTGAGATCTCAGAAGGAAATTGGAGTTGCTGTCTTCTCCATAATTGACAAGTGCACCTTGGAAAAAACATAAGCATCTCTTTTATCAGCTTGGGTCCTGGATATACTTCTGGGCACACAACAGAAACATGACTTCAGCCCTGGCTGCTTGCCATTTATGGCAGAAGCCCCCTGGGAAGAGATGCATCTTCTATTCCAGTGTTGACCATCAGGGCCCAAATAGTAAGAGTCTGGAGAGAGTGGGGGAAGAGAAGTTTCCTCAGGAAGCCCAAACTGGCTGCCTGTGTTGGTGGCACGAGGGAATCCTGAGAGACACCCTCCACTCCTTGTCGCTACACTTTCCATCTCTGAAATAAAATAAACTAGACAGCAGCTACATCTGGCCACCCTCAGAGGGGTAGCTGCTGCAGCTGGTTCATTTCCCACTTGGCTTTGCAGTTACATGGTGCCTACTCTGACGCCTAGTCAGCTGGCAGTCTTTCCTGAAAACTTTTTAGAATTCTATATTCTGTGTTCTAAACACTTGCTGTTATTTATAATCATCCAGTGACCAGTGGAAACTATAGCCGGGAAGTGTATGTGGTCCAGTAAACCCTCATGTGGTCCAGTAAAGCCTCATGCAAGCATGAGCTCCCCTCAAATGAAATGTGTCTTGCCTGGGTAACAGGATGACTTGCTGCAAAGTTCAGGTAGCTGGAGAGCCTATTGAGAAATTGCCTAATACTGTTTCTTAACATGGTAGGAAAAAAGCAAACATGGAGGAATCTTTTTTTTTCCCCACTAGTGGGAAGTCAACTTCTTTTGCTCTTAAGGTCGGACTGTTCTTCCATAAGAGGTAGGGGAACAATAATCAGCATCGTGTTTCTAGACAAAAGAGAAGTTGCTAAGTAAATCTGAGTCACTCAGATGATAAATAAGCTTTTGTCCATTGATGGTCTATGGGTCTATGGCCAGAGTTCACAAACTCAAAGCCTTTCAAGGAAGAGGCAGACATGGAAATGACCAATGCTGACCTGGTAAGGTAAATTATAGCTGACCCCTGGACTTCTGGGATATGGTAGGAAATGTTAGAGACTGGCAAGCTAGTCGGTTCATGTCCTGCCTAAAGGGGGTTGATGCCACTCAATTCCAGCTGCCTGTTGCCATAGCATTTGGGAATGCATTTGTTCTTCTTTTCTGGAACAAAAAGCAGCAGCACCCATGAACACAGAAAAAGCAGAGCTTCCTTCCTCTTCAGTATGGGGACTAAATAAGCCTCCCAGGATTCTTCTGTGATAGAAGCACTGCATAGAAAATCTCCGCAAAATGATTAATGTTGGATTGTCCTAGGAGTTTGTGTTATTTGAGGACTGAACCAGAAGCTAATAATTACATCCAATAAATTATAGTGGCTTGTACTAGAATAGTGGAGAATATTATTACTAGTGAATTTTCAACAATAAAAATTGCTGTTCTAAGACATATGAATGGTTTGAGTTTTGAGTTGCTTCTACTGAAGATAATTACATAAATAAGAAATCAGGGAATGGGTAGAAAAAAGAATATAAAATGGGTGGCAGAAAAATCAAAACACATTTTGCAATGATCTTCTAGGTAAAGTAAGGGAAGATAGGAGAGGGCAAATCTCTGTGTCCTATTTGTGTTCTGATGGTTGGTACATTTGTGTAAAAGGTATTTGTGTAAAAGCATAGGTGCTTAGTGAGAAGAGGAGACAGCGCTTACTAGCTACAAGTCACACAATCAGGTAGCTCTTTAATATTTGGTTGGAGTACCAGGTGAAGGATTAAAAAATGTTGTTTAACATATTAAAAATAAATATATGAATTAAGTCTATTGAGGAAAGTGATCCAAAAATATATTTATGAGGTAAAGAATCACAAATGGAAATTACAAGCACATATGTATCATTCATAGTTTAAGATTTTTAGTGTTTTTAATTTGGGTTTTCTTTAGAGAACTATCTTAATTGATTTTTTTTGTACCAGCAGCTGTGGCAAACCACAGAAACCAAACTATACTGGATTTATTGGAAGATAATTTATTTGAACGATATTGGGTAGCTTACAAAATTATCAGGAATGCTATACAGCCAAGTTTAGAAAAGGAACAAAGAATAAACAAAAGTAAGATCTTACTTTAGAAGCCCTACCCTTGAACTTCACTCACTGCTAGGACACTCTCTGCTGGGACATAGGGCTCATGGTTCCATAGCAGAGTCCACACATAATCTCTACACATGCCTTAATCTTTGTTTTACTTCCTCAATAGTCAAAGTGTGTGTAAGCAGCATATAATTTGCCAAGTTTAGGGCAATTTTCTATATCATAGCTGCCTCAACCTTTGGATCCCATAGGGAAAGGTAGACTTCTAACAGGAATACTCCAATATAGGAAGAGTCTTTCAAAATGACCTCATACACACCAATGTCAAATGCCTTTTACATTTATTAAATTGTATGTAGATTATGCAGTTTCTACTAGCTCTCTTGAGATGAGTTTTCTCATAAAAATTTATTTTATCAGTTGTAAATTTTTATATGATTTAGGACTTTCTAATACCTATGTCAATGACAAGGGAAAGATTACCATACAATTGTATGAACCCAAGAGAAACTGTAAAGATGAAGTAAATCTGCCCAGTGACTGCTCTTTCTGTTCAGCTGAATTCAGGGCTAACGAGTCTGCATTACTAGCACCACTGTGGCAGAAGAAAGCAGGATAGGAAAGGAGAAGTTGAAAGAGAGAGAGAAGGAAAGAAACAGATATACAAAAGATCTTATCTCTAAAGGAATAAACAAGATAAAATTACTTAAGAATATTAACAATATTTATGCCTTAAACTAAGCACATAAATCATGACTTGTGTAGAGTATGTATTAATCAGAGTCACTCCTGGCATTTCAGCAAGGAATAAATCTAGAGGGGATAAATTTTGACCTAACTTGCACCCATTATTATTGACAGTCATGTATTCATTCACTTCATCAACAGATATACATGGACACCTACTTTATACAGAAGATCAAACAACTGAGAAAAACAAAGAACACTGAAGAGCAAAATCAAGATAAGTAAAGAGAGGAATGATAGCTCATTAGGGACAAAAAATGTATTATAAAATTATATTTTAAAGTAGTCTCATGCTTCAGAAAAATTCAAGAGGCAGTGGTGAATGAACAAACTAATCCTAAAATTCTTATGGAAATGCAAGTGACTATAAAAACAATATTAAGAGAAAAAACATGTTAGAAGAATCCCAATTTCAACACTTGCTACAAAGCAACAGTAAACAAGAGAGTATAATACTGGCATGGGAAAGACATATAGACCAATGGAATAAAATGGAAAATCCAGAAATAAACCCATACTTCTATGGTCAATTGACTTTCAGCAGAGATAACAAAACAATTGAATGAGTAGACTAGTCTTTTCAATAAACAGAGCTGAGAAAACCAGACATTCACATGCAAAATAGATAATTTGAACTTCTAGCTTGTATCTTATACCAACCTTAACCCAAGATAGATCAAAGACCTAAACTGAAGAGCTAAAACTTAGAAGAAAACAGGCGTAAGTCTCCATGACCTTGGATTAGACCTATTGCTTAGATATGATACCAAAAGCACAAACAATCAATGACAAAATAGATAAATTGAACCACATCAAAATGAAAACCTTTTGTGCATAAAAATACACTAAAAAGAAAGTGAAAAGATAACCCACAAAATGGGACAAAATATTTGCAAAGCATATATCAGTAAGTGTCTAGTATCCAGAATATATAAAGTCTTACAACTTAAAGAATCAAAAACAAATAATACACTAAACAACAAGCAATTTGAATAGACATTTCTTCAAAGATATACAAATGGCAACTAGGCACATAGATATTCATCAGCATTCATCATTTGCAAAGTGCAAATCAAAACCACAATGAGATATCACTACACACTCACAAAGATGTCTACAATTAAAAAAAAAAGCAGAAAACAAGTTGGGGGGAGGATGTGCAGAAGTTGGATCCTTCATACACTTTTGGTAGGAATGTAAGATGACAAAGCCACTGTAAAAATATTTTCGTAGTTCATTTGAAAGTTAAGCAAATTTACTATGTTACCCAGCTGATATGGTTTGGCAGTATCCCCACCCAAATATCATCTTGAATTTCCATGTGTTCTGAGAGGCACCTGGTGGGAGGTATTTGAATCACGGGGGCAGGTCTTTCCTGTGCTGTTCTCATGATGGTGAGTAAGTCTCATGAGATCTGATGGTTATTTTAAGGGGGAGTTTTTCTACACAAGCTCTTTTTATCCACCTCCATCCATGTAAGATGTGGCTTGCTCCTCCTTGCCTTCCATCATGATTGTGAGGCTTCCCCACCTATGGGGAAATGTGAGTTCTCCATTAAACCTCCTTTTATTGTAAATTGCCCAGTCTTGGGCATGTCTTTATTAGCAGCATGAAAACGGACTAATACAGTTAATTGATACCAGAAGTGGGCTGTTGCTGAAAAGACACCTGAAAATGTGGAAGTGACTTTGGAACTGGACAACAGGCAGAGGTTGGAACAGATTGGAGGGCTCAGAAGAAGATAGGAAAATGTGGGAAAGTATGGAACTTCCTAGACACTTGTTGAATGGCTTTGACAAAAATGCTGATAGTGATATGAACAATAAGGATCAGGCAGAGGTGGTCTCAGATGGAGATGAGGAACTTATTGGGAACTGTAGCAAAGGTGACTCTTGTTGTGTTTTTGCAAAGAGACTGGTAGCATTTTGCCCCTGCCCTAGAGATCTGTGGAACTTTGAACTTGAGGGAGATGATTTAGGGCATCTAGAGGAAGAAATTTTCAAGCACCAAAGCATTCAAGAGGTGACCTGGGTGCTGTTAAAGGCATTCCGTTTTATAAGGCAAGCAGAGCATAAAAGGAAAGTTTGCAACCTGCCAATGCGATAGAAAAGAAAATCTCATTTTCTGAGGAGAAATTCAAGCCAGCTGCAGAAATTTGTATAAGTAGTGAGGAATGCTAATCCCCAAGACAATGGGAAAATGTCTCCAGGGCATGTCAGAGGTTTTCACAGCAGCACCTCCCATTACAGGCCTGGGGGCCTAGAAGGAAACATGCCTTTGTGGGTCAGGTCCAGGGTCCTCATGCTGTGTGTATCCTAGGGACATGGTGCCCTGCATCTCAGCTGCTCCAGCCATGGCTGAAAGGCGTCAATGTAAAGCTCAGGCCATGGCTTCAGAAGGTACAAGCCCCAAGCCTTGGCAGCTTTCACGTGGTATTGAGCCTTTGAGTGCATGGAAGTCAAGAACTGGGGTTTGGGGACCTCTGCCTAGATTTCAGAAAATGTATGGAAATGCCTGGAAGTCCAGGCAGAAGTTTGCTACAGGGGCAGGGCCCTCATGGAGAACCTCTGCTAGGTCAGTGCAGAAGGGAAATGTGGGGTCGGAGCCTCTACACAGAGTCCCTACTGTGGCACTGCCTAGTGGAACTGTGAGAAGAGGGTCACCATCCTCCAGACCCCAGAATGGTAGATCCACTGACAGCTTGCACCATGTGCCTGGAAAAGTCACAGGCATTCAACCCTAGCCCATGAAAGCAGTCAGGAAGAGGCAATACCCTGCAAAGCCACAGGGGCGGAACTGCCCAAGACCATGGGAACCAACTACCTCTTGCATCAGTGTGACTTGGATGTGAGACATGGATTCAAAGGAGATCATGTTGGAGCTTTAAGAGTTGACTGCTCTGCTGGATTTTGGACTTGCATGGGGCCTGTATCCCCTTTGTTTTGGCCAATGTCTCCCATTTGGAATGGCTTTATGCAATACCTTTACCTCTACTGTATGTAGGAAGTAACTAACTTGCTTTTGATTTTACAGGCTCATAGGTGGAAGGGACTTGCCTTTATCAGATGGGACTTTGGACTGTGGACATTTAGGTTAATGCTGAAATGAGTTAAGACTTTGGGGGACTATTGCGAAGGCATGATTAATTTTGAAATGTGAGGACACGAGATGTGGGAGGGGCAAAGGGTGGAATGATATGATTTTGCTGTGTCCCCAACCAAATCTCATCTTGAATTCCCACGTGTTGTAGGAGGGAACCAGTGGGAGGTATTTGAATCAGGGGGATGGGTCTTACCTATGCTTTTCTTGTGATAGTAAGTCTCATTAGATCTGATGGTTATTATAAGGGTGGGGGGACGGGTTCCTGCACAACCTCTCTTTATCTGCTACCATCCATCAATGTAAGATGAGACTTGCTCCTCCTTGCATTTTGTCATGATTGTGAGGCTTCCCCAGCCATGTGCAATGTGAGTTCTCCATTAAACCTCTTTCCTTTGCAAATTGTCCGGTCTCGGGTATGTCTTTATCAGTAGTGTGAACATGGACTAATATACCAGCAGTTCACTTTTAAATATAAATGTATGAAATTGAAAGCACATTTAAAAAACAATTGTACAAAAATGTTCCTAGTAGCATTATTCAAAATAGCCTAAAATTAGAAACAAACAATTTCTATCTGCTGATGAATGGGTAAACAAAATGTAGTATGTCTATACAATGGAATATTAGCCACATAAAAAGGAAAGGAATGAAGAATTGATACATGCTACAACATGGATGAACCCTGAAAATATTGTTGTAAGTAGAGGAAAACAGACACAAAAAGCCACATATTATATGATTTCATTTACACAAAATGTCTACATTAGGCAAATCCACCAGAATGAAAAATAGTAGGGAAAGGGAGGTATTGGAACTGACTGCTAATAGGTACAGATATAGTGGTGATGATTATACAACGTAATCAATACACAAAAATACTCCATTAAATTGTATACTTTGAAATAGTGAATTTTATGTTACGTGAATTATATTTTAATTTTTAAAAAGAGGTCATTGTAGCCATAAAACAAGAATAGGCTGCTATATAAACAGTATTTAGAAAGTAAGAAACTGTTCTTAGAAATTAAAAACATAATTAACAAAATAAAATTTCAAATGAAATAGATTGACAAATTAATACATCAAAATCAGCTTAAGACCAATTTACTAACACAAAAGATAAATTTAAAACTGTAACATATATATCAAAAGAGCTGAAAATATGAAAGATATATAAGAAATGTCAAGAATAGTTTTAAAAAGGCATATTAACCGAATACATTGTGTTTCAAGCTGCAGATATAGCCCATTAGTAAGTCATTGCAATGGACTGAATTGTGTTTCCTAAAAATTCATATTTTGAAAATCTTAACCCCTAATAGGTTTGTATTTAGAAATGGGGCTTTTGAGAGCTAATTAGGTCATGAGGGTGGAGCTCCTACAATAGCATTAGTGCCCTTATAAGAAGAGACACAAGAGTGCTCTCTCAACTATGTGAGGATATATCAAGAAAGTGGCTATCTGCAAGTCAAGAAGAGGGCCCTTACCAGAAACGGGGTTACTGGTACCCAGATGATGGTACTTTCCAGCCTCTAGAACTATGAGAAATAAACTTATTTTGTTTAAGCCACCCAGTCTTTGCTAATTTTTTATAGTAGCCCAAGCAAACTAATATGGTCATGATATCAAATTAGTGCTCTATAACCAGCATTTTTAAAAATAAAATAAAATGAAAAGGAATAGACCAGAATACAGAACATTTGGTAATATACATATACATATTTGATAGCATACAATTCTTTAGATTGTGTTCAAATGTTTGAGTCAATTATGATCTATTGGAATATCAATCAGGTAGAGATGATAACAATACAGGGTGCAGCTCAGAAAAATAATGAGATAATTTTCCCCATATTGAAGAAAGGCACTAAATCTGTTAGTTTGAAGAACCAATCACATACTTAATAGAACAAATGAAAACACCCATATCCAGGTGAAATTTTATGCTTTCAATGAAAATTATAAAGATTCAACAACTTAAGGAGCAGAGAATAATGCAGTGCCATCCTCAACCTTCTCTAGGAGAAAAGAGTCACAATCAAAACTTTATGCCTAAAAAATATCAATCAAGCAGGAGAGAAAAATTAGGGCACTTAGTGACAGTCAAGAACTTAGAAAGTCTACAACTCACATATTCTATGAATAAATGAAATTACACAATAAGGTAATCCAAGAAAATGAAAAAAGAATATGTGATCCAAGAATGAGGATGGTCTAGGATGTATATTTAAGTATCATGCAAAAGAAGGCAAGAAAGCTTAAGAGTATAGAAAAGGGAATCATTTAAAATGAGATGCTTAGAAAATTCCCCTATCATAGTTTAAATGACTGACACTGAGTAACAATTCCTTCTCTGAGTAGCACACACTTCTTGGTCCCACAGTGAATAATATGTATGTAACTATAATACTGTGAATTGTGTGCAGTGAGTTTCAGCATGTGATATCAACTGATAAAGTATGAAAGACATAGGTATATAAAGCTGATAAATATTAAGATAAATCTTAATGAAAATATAGCATAGAGAAAAGATGACATAGACAAAAGAATAATTATGGAAAAGTGATAAATGCTTTAATTCTCTCATTTTATATCAGGAAATAAACAGAAACTGTCTAATGCCAATAGACCTAAAAATTTATGGGGCTGAAGTCATAAACACAACAAATAAACTGAAAATAATAGTATGAACACAAAAAGTGGAGAGAGCATGAATATTTTATCAATGAGCTATTTACCAAAGGAGTGATCTACCAAAGGAGATATTTACCAATAGCTCATTTCATAGCCCATTTAAGGGATAATATGGCTGTGTTTGTAATTGTAGGGCAGTTCTCTGAAGGAGTATGTAGTTGATGAATTATAATGATGGCCTCAACTAATGTGACCTACCTGTATCCAAGCCATGTGCCCTGTAAGTTAGTAGTCCTTTTCTATTCTGACTCTGGGCTTAGATAAGTCATTTGCTTTTGGTCACTTGTTTCATAGTAGAGTGAATGCAAGAAGAGGCTTGAAAATGCATGTCGTATTTCCCTTCCCGCTCTTGTTTCCTTTAATTGCCTTAAGAACATGCCCTGACTAGCTTGCTTCTGCTGGATAAAATATATACTACCAATTCCAACTTACTACCTGAGGGTTCTTTCTTGTCTTCTTTTTTTCTATGTGTATAAATCCCTTCTCTGTCAGTAAGTGCTTAATCCTCCTGTCAGTAACCAATCTCTGGACCACGCTGGACACCTCAGCAGCCCTTGGCCCTGCAGCTTCCCAGCACCACCATCTCCTCAGATCCCAGCAGGGCTGCTTCTTGGCCCTTGGCCCTGCCACTAGTTCCCTGGGTGTGACTAATACCCCTTCATCCCCCACACCCCACATGCCATCTCCTCACCTCCACAAGCCACACTGCTGCCTCCTAAAGCAGGAAACAAAAAAGAAGAGAAAGAGAAACTTCAACGAACATTTCTATTTCAAATAATTTATCTGTTAAAATCGTAATTCAAAAAAGATGCTCATTTCACTATTCACTTATTAGAGGTAACAAGAGAGAGGAAGGATTTCCTAATCTTATAACAACACTCTACTTTGAATTTCATCGTTTTTGGAGATATTCATCTACTGGGATCGTATTTAATATCTTCTGCCTGATATGCATAAAACTGAATTCAGGTACTAGTATGAAATGTTCTGCAGTAATACCATAAAGCATAACTATTTGCTGAATATCTACTATATTTCAGTATACAAAGAGTCTTTAAGCCAATAAAATACCATTCCACAACCAACAGATGAGCAAATTTAAAAAGTTCGACAATGTTAAGTACTGACAAGACTATGAAGAAAAAGGAACTCTCATATCCTGCTGACATAAAATAAATCAGTATGTTTTGAAGAATGTTTTGAAAATATCTAGTACATTTGAAGATGAACTTGTTCTTTGACTGTAAACCTTTACTTTGAGGATTAATTCTTAGAGAAAATTTGCAGATTTTCACAGAGAGACATGAAAAACTAGTTCATTACAGCCTTGATACAGATAGGAAAAATTGGGAATGGCATAAATGTTCATCATCAAGATAACAAACAAATACAGTATATACATCAAATTTCATACGATATATTCATGAAAATTAATGAACTGGAACTACTGATATCTAGGTTGATACCTAGATAAAAATTTAAAACATAATATGGAGAAAAAAAGAATAATGCAGTATGATAGAATCACAATGATAAATTCTTTGCATAAAATATATAAATATGCTAAATAATGCTGCGTATTTTTAAGATATATACATCTATAATAATAAATACATATACAAGCATGGAGGTGATAAATACCAAATTCAACAAAATGATTACCTCTGAATAGAGTGGAGTCTTCTACCATATCTGAATTATTTTATATTTTAAAAATATAAAGTGAACATAGTTAAAAATTGATAAAGTTATATAATAAACACATACTATTTATGACATTTTTCCATAAAACTTTCTATATGATTACACAACCACAGGTACCTATATATCTCAAGGAGGTTCAAACTTGTTGGAATGGTAGAATGTCTGGCAAAGGATGCCTATAAATAAATGAGACTCTTTTTGCAGTCCACATAGTATTGCACAAAACAAATAAGTCTCTACTCTTATAAGGTTAACAGTATATTAGTAGAGGCAAATATTAAGCAAATAAATACATAAATACATAATGAACACTTATAATAAGTGCTATGAAGTACTGATGTCATTTATCAGAGGTGAGAAACTGAGGAAGTGATGTAGTCAATGGTGTCTTCTCTGAAAATAAAATATGTAAGCTGAGGGTTAAAAGATGAATGCAAATTAACCAAAAGAAAAGAAAGATGAAGATTCTTCCAGTTACAGGTAATATCAGGTGTAAAATCCCTGATGCTGTGAACAGATTGTCAATTTCAAGAAAGGGAAAGGATATTGTATTGCTGAGCAAAGTGAATAAAAAGTGGAAGTTGTAACAGGCAGGGCAGATACCAGATCATGTAGAGCCTTTCAGGCCGTGATAAGAAATTTAGATTTTATGGAAGGAACAATGGAAAGCCATTGAAGGAGCTTAGGAAGGAATGTGCTGTGATCCTGTTTATATATTTAGAAGGTCATTTTGCTGCTAGGTGGAGAATTGATCTAACAGGTTGAAGACCTTCAAAACAATAGTTTCAAACCAGCATACTCCAGCAAATGTTGGGTATAATTGCTCACAAATTATTGTAGACTAATGACGTCTCTGGAAACATAGTACATTGGTAAGCATTGAATTCAGGTTTCAGCTGCATCACGTATTAGCTCTATAATCTTGAACAATGATAATCATCACAGACACCTACTGAATTACTTAAACTGGCAACCTTACTTTGATTGCTAAAAAAGTGAAAACAAAAAGCCAAGAATACAAAAAAATTATATAATTTAACTCCTCTCCACTTCCACATTTTGAATTTTTGATATTACAATTTACAGCTTTTTGATTGCATATTCCATAACCAATTATAGTTATTTTAATAGTTTTGTCTTTTCATTTTCATACTAAAGACATGAGGTTTATATTCTATGATTACATTATTAGGGTATTATGAATTTGATTATATACTTAATTTTGCCAGTGAGTTTTATACCTTCAGATGTTTTTATATTATTCATTATTGTCCTTTTCCTTCTGTTTGAAAAACTCTTTTTAGCATTTCTTGTAAGACAGATCTGGTAGTGATAAACTTCCTCAGCTTTTGTTTGTCTGGGGAAGTATTTGTCTCTCTTTCATTTTGAACACTATCTTTGCTGGGTACAGTATTCTTGATTGGCTGTTTGTTTTCTTCCTTTAGTACTTTTAATACATCATCCCACTTCTTCCTGGCCTTCTTAGCTGAGAAGTCTGCAGCCAGGTGTATTAGAATCTCATATGTTATTTGCTTTCTTTCACTTGCTGCTTTTATAAATCTCTCCATATTTTTGACCTTTGAGAGTTTTATTATCATATTGGGATAGTTTTACAAGAATTGAATCTGATTGTTCATGCTCGCTGTTGCATTTTTTATTTTATTCCTTCTACTTTTTAGCTCTATGATTTCTGTTTAATTATTTTTTATTATTTCAATCTTTCTGTTAAATTTATCTGACAATTTCTAAAGTGCTTCTGTGCATTTTCTTGAAGATCACTGAGCTTTTTTGAAACAATTGTTTTGAATCTTTAATCAGGAAAATCACACATCTCTGTCTCTTTAGAGTCAAGTCACTGGCACCTTGATTTGACTTTTTGGTGATGTCATGTTTCCCTAATTGTTCTTGATTTTTGTGGTTATCAGTGTCTGAACACTGAATATGTAAGTATTTATTCCAGTCTTCATAGTCTCACTTTGTGACAATCCTCACACAATATACCTGTACAAAAATTCTTACTGACCAGACTGCTGTTTTGATCTCTAAGCACATGACCACTGTATCTATTGTAGCAATAGAGGGTAGCCTAAGCCCAGTTCTGTAGGGGGTGGCACCAAGGCTTATGAACTGGCTGCTGTGCACTCAACCCCTATTCTTTGTTTCTAATTGACCCATGATGGGCTAGTCCTATTGGCACTTGCAATGCCTCCCATGGGAAAGGACTGGAGAGATCCTCCTGCAGAAAAGTCTCAGAATGGTGGGAAAGCTGAATGCCCACCTCTACTTCACTTTTTTCACTGTAGAAACTGTACATACAGAGGACTTTTCTGCTTGTGGTGCTGTGTAGGTTTGGGGGTGTGGCCATTGTGGTCACAGAGCACATTTCATTTCTCTTATCACTTCATTACGTTTTTTCTCAGCTCTGTGGTCCAATGGAATGACACACTTTTGCTCCCAACTTCTGGGATATTCAGGTGGTAACCTTGCCACCAGATAATTGCCAGTTGAAATTCTGTGGGAGTGCAGTGGAGAGAAGCTGGAGAACTTTTTCTCTTGTCATTTTGCTGTCATCACTCCTCACTGATGATGTATTGTTGCCATGGTGATTCTGCTCAGTACAATGGGAACCACAGGATTAAACACTGTTGCACATGCTTGGCTTCATATCAAGTGTCTGGTTGTATAAATAAATTTCTTGTTTAAAATTTAAAAAATAAACGTTAATAACACTGAATCAAGTTTCTCTAACTGTAAAATGTGTTGACTGGACTGAAGATGACAAAGGTGGGGTTTTGGTCATTGGACAGTTCTAAATCTCCACGCGAGCTTGAGAACTGCTCATGCCTCCTGAGAGTCTTTGTATTAAATTCTTTTTGTATACTAGATACTATGCTAAAAAGTTTTATATTTATTATCTTATTGAATTATCAGAACAACCCTATGGAGTTAGGTGGTATTATATTTTGTCCATTACATACACATTAAGAAAATTGAGACTTACAAGGTTTGTTAAATTATTCATGCCACATAATTAAGTAAGCAGTGAAGTCAGGCTTTGAACTCATGTAATTTTGAAACTTCATGATCTGCTGTGTTACCTTATTTCATGTATGAACTAGATATAAAGAGAACAGTTCATTGAATTGACAAGATTAAATGAAATAACTTATGCAATGTTGCAAGTCCCGTATTAGTATGAGATTGCTATTTTTACATTTATCTTAAAAGAATAATATAAACTTATAACCTTACTTTTTTAAAGCAATGTTTTAAAATTTTCAAGGTACTTTAGGTGCTCATGAATTACATAATTTGGTATGTTTAGAAAAGTTGAGAACAATTAATGTGATGCACAAATGAATCATTCCCACTTGCCTAAAGTTATAACTTTTCATTGACATCATTGCTCAGAAATCAGTCATCAACAATCATATCTGGAAAACACAAAATACAAATGAGGAACTGGTGACTGTTTTGGCAGTTTTTAACTGGAGAGCCAAAACAGTAGAGCTGGAAGGAACTGGATCAACTGGGTAGCTGACAAAACGGAGATCTAGAAAGATAAACATAGGGTGAATGAATAGATATTTTCTTACTTTAATCCTCTGACTGTTTTATAGTATATTGCAAATTGATTTTCTTATGAAACAGAGGTAGTAGGGTCAACCACCAAAATGCTGGCAGAACAAATTGTGGTAACAATCCTCATAATCCTTCTACTTGATCTTTCTATAGCAAGGATAGCAACAAAGTTGTATCACTTCTAAAAAGATGCTACCTACTCTCATATACATATAACACTTTATGAATTATGGAGTACCTCAGAAAACATGTTGCAGCTTAATAATGATGAAACAATAATTATCATTATTTAATGAGCACTAAAATCATAATAAATTTTGACTATATCTTGGTGCACTATATTCTTTCTACACAACAGAAATTAAAAGTATTGTATCAATAAGTCTAATACTGAGTATAATTGCAACTGTATTTCCTAGACCATTCATTTCTAAGTGCAAATCTTAAGGTTTCAAGACAGTCAGAAAATGTAAGTAAACTTATTTTCTATTCTGCATTCTCACAATTGCCTTATTTCTCCATTTTACCTCATATGTGAAAAGACAAGAAGTATACGAGAAGAACAATTGTCTCTAATTAGCAAAACACTTGGAACTGTAGATTGAAAAAGAGTATGTGGAGATGAGTTCAGGCTTAGGTGGGAAAGTAAAACATATCCCAACCCCACCTATGCCTCTTGCCAGATAGGTGTGAGAAATCAAAAACAAGAGAGACACAGAGAGAGAGAAAGAAATAGACAGACAGATGGAGCTTGCTCCTTTTTTTTTTTACCTCAATAACAACAAAAAGCAACAGAAAGAGACAGTGGAATGGAGAGATGGGGAGGAAACATAGGCTTTTGCATCAAATACAATTTCTGTCACATCTCATTTTTTTCTATCTGGTGACCTTAGCTAAGTCACTTAACTTCTCGAGTCTCAGTTATTACCATGTTTAAAAAATAATATGAAAATAGGTACCTCATGGTTTTTCTGAGGATGAAATGAGACAATGTGTATATAGGGTCTATAGCAGTGCCTGGAACATAGTAGTAACTCAACAAATGGTACTTATTATTTTTATAATATTACCATTACTAGAAGTCTCTGAAGCCACAAAACACTACTTTTTAGCCTCTTGGTAATTCCAAACTGCCCTGTTCATAAAGTATAATGCAATAAAAAATGTTCAATGCTTAATAAATTATTGAACAATTCGACTTTTTTTTTCAGTAGTTTCAGCAGTTCAGCATGCAGTGAGAAAGGAGATATGGCATTGCTATCATGCATGGTTATATAAAATAATGTAGCCTTCCCCAGGCTCCCAAAGAGAGGGTAGGTACCCTGGACACGCTTACTAGGAACACTTTTGACATCTATCATACAAAAAATTAGGAAAGATTTTGTCTACCAACATCCCAGCCTGGGATATGGGATTTTTTCTCTTTTTATTTATCTGTGGTAACTACTTCCATAACATTCAATGTGATGTGCACTATGGTAATTTTTATATTGTGCAAATTTTGTACTCACAGTGTAAACTCTGTAATCACAATTGTGTAAGCTCTTTGAGGAAAAGATCACTTCCTATTGAGAGGTGACAGCGTGCTGGCAGCCCTCTGCAGCCCTTGCTCGCTCTCGGCGCCTCCTCGGCCTCCCGGCGTCCACTCTGGCCGCGCTTGAGGAGCCCTTCAGCCCACCGCTGCACCGTGGGAGCCCTTCTCTGGGCTGGTCGAGGCCGGAGATGGCTCCCTCGGCTTGCGGGGAGGTGTGGAGGGAGAGGCACTGGCTGGAACTGGGGCTGCACGCGGCGCTTGCGGGCCAGCTAGAGTCCCGGGTGGGCGTGGGCTTGGCGGGCTCTGCACTTGGAGCGACAGGCCGGCCCTGCCTGCCGGGCCAGCAGCTGCGGAGGGTGCGCTGGGGCCCCAGCAGTGCTGGCCCACTGGCGCTGCACTCGATTTCTCACCCGGCTTTAGCTGCCTCCCCGACGGGCAGGGCTCGGGACCTGCAGCCCACCATGCCTGAGTCCACCCCTGCGACATCCTGCCCTGGGCTCCTGCGTAGCCTGAGCCTCCCAGACGAGCACCGCCCCCTGCTCCATGCCACCCAGTCCCATCAACCGCCCAAGGGCTGAGGAGTGCGGGTGCACGGTGCAGGACTGACAGGCAGCTCCACCTCCCACCCCGTTGGGACATCCACTGGGTGAAGCCAGCTGGGCTCCTGAATCTAATGGGGACTTGGAAAACCTTTATGTCTAGCTAAGGGATTGTAAACACACCAATCAGCACCCTGTGTCTAGCTCAGGGTTTGTGAATGCATCAATTGGCACTCTGTTATCTAGCTAATCTGGTGTGGACTTGGAGAATCTTTATGTCTAGCTAAGGGATTGTGAATGCACCAATCGGCACTTCGTGTCTAGCTCAGGGATTTTTAAATGCACCAATCAGCACCCTGTCAAAACGGACCAATCAGCTCTCTGTAAAACAGACCAATCAGCTCTCTGTAAAACGGACCAATCAGCAGGATGTGGGTGGGGCCAGATAAGAGAATAAAAGCTGGCTGCCTGAGCCAGCAGGGGCAACCTGCTGAGTTCACCTTCTGCAGTGGGGTTGCTTTGTTCTTTTGCTCTTTGCAATAATTCTTGCTACTGCTCACTCTTTAGGTCCATACTGTCTTTATGAGCTGTAACACTCACTGAGAAGGTCTGCAGCTTCACTCGTGAAGCCAGCGAGACCATGAACCCACCGGGAGGAACGAACAACTCCAGACGTGCTGCCTTAAGAGTTGTAACACTCACCGTGAAGGTCTGCAGCTTCACTCCGGAGCCAGCGAGACCATGAACCCACCAGAAAGAAGAAACTCGGAACACATCTGAACATCAGAGGGAACAAACTCCCGACACGCCACCTTTAACAACTGTAACACTCACTGCGAAGGTCTGTGGCTTCATTCTTGAAGTCAGTGAGACCAAGAACCCACCAATTCCGGACATGCTATTTGCCTCTGTATTTCTAGAATACGAATAAAGCCAACGCATAGTAAATACTCACATGGATGGGTGCATTTCTCTAAGATAATAATTACTCAAAATTTGCCATGTATCGTACTAAATACTTTATAAAGATTATCTCCTTTAATTCTGATGAGATCCCTGTGAGCTTTTTACAGATGAGAAAACTGAAGTAACTTGTTCAAGGATTTACAGTTACTAAATTTTCCAGCCAAAGTCAGGATGTCAGATTCCAAAGCCCAGACTGCTGGCCATGACTGTAACCATGCCTCTTCCCTTTGGGGCTTGTGTATTGTCCCTTTGAAGATGGTCTACCCTGCCCTGAAGTTAGTGCCTCCTCTGTTACTCCAATAATTACGTCCTGTGCATTTCCTTCAGAGCATTTATACTAATTTGTAATTACATATTCATTCACATACGTATTTTGCTTGTTTTCCCAACAAATTGCAATCCCCTAAATGGTAGGGTTAACCTGTTTTATTTGCTAATCTATACCCAGCACCTCATAAGCTGTTTGGTGCATGGTAAGTGCTTGAGAAACATGTGAAAATGAGACGAAGAATCAATGCAGAAATAAGTACATGAAGGTCAAAGAAACTATTTGTTTCTTAACAAGAACTGTGACTATTCATCCTAGTTTCTCTGGCATCTGTCATAATGCTTGATAGAGTAGGAACTTAATACATGTTTGTTGAGTGAATTAATGTCTATAGATAAGTAGGTTATATGGAAATAGATTCTTATTCCTATATGTAAGCCATTAGATGCTTTTTCTCATTAATCCCACAATTAACAAGCAAAGCATGAATTGTGATCACAGAGTTCCTTTCTACTAGGGAAAGATGTTAAACAAAATTGGAAATGATTTTGAGCATTTTAGTTTCTCCCATACTTCCTGCCCCTACCTTCTAATTTTGTTTTTAAATCCACTTTCTTCCTTCCTAGTTAAGTTCATTTGTAAACTCTGCTAAAGCCATAATGCCTCTGTCTTTCTCTCCCTGATCTCCTTCATGGAGACCTGTGGCCTCAAAGTAAGGTCTTACTCCCTTCCAAGACCTACAGAGTTAGGCAAGTGGGAGCAACAATGTCTTTTCACAAGCCCTCTCCTGGAAGCCTAGGTTCTCAAACTTAGTATCTATCTGAGAGGTTGTAATACAGATTCCTGAGCTCCACCCTCAGAGTTTCTGGTTTAGTTGGCCTAGGGGGGTTGGGGGCTGAGAATCTGCATTTCGAACAAGTTCCCAGGTGATGTTAATATTAATGCTGCTGACCTGGGATTATATGTTGGGAACCAACAATATAGGGTGTAGATATAAGTCTAGAGTTCTCAAACCTAACCATATATTTGAATCACTTGAGAATTCAATGTCTGGGCTGCATTCCAGAACAACTAAATCAAATGTCTGGGTATAGATCTATTTTCAAGTTTCTCAGGTGTTCTAATGTATAGCCCAAGTTCGAGAATCACTGTAGTTCAGCGCTTCTCCAACTTAATGTTCATGCTATTGACTAAGAAATGTGGTGGGCCCCTTGCTCATAAAATGTGGTCAGCAGAGCGGCAGCTTGGAGATCTCCTGGGACTTATTAGAAATGTAGTGCTCTGGCCCCACATCATATTCTTGCTTTTGAATTTATATTTTAACAATACCCTGTGATAATTCTCAAGCATATTAGAATTTAAGAAGAATCAGAGACCATGAAAGATATAAAATCTATTAGAAAAGAATAAACAGAATCCCAGATTCACCACTTAGGGTCAGGTAGAAAGTAGTCCTTCAGGGTCTCTGAACTCTGATTTGGTGGTTATCTTCTAGTCATTCTGGGGCTTTTTAATCAACTGTCTGTGCATGCATATGCATCCATGTGTGACATGTGAGAGTAGACACAAATCACGTGCAAGGGCGTGCTTTCTCCAAGTCCTCTATTCTTGTTTACTGCTGTCCACATTTTACCCTGGATTGCACATCATATTATTCTCCTTTCTATTCACTCAAGGTCTTCAAACTTTCTGAACAATAGAAAATTTGCAATCCCTTTGTGGCTATATCACAGAGTACTATAATTTCCATAATTTTAGAGGAACAGGCATCCCAGGGAATGAGGTAGTGGGTGGATGCATCCATAGGGGAGGCAGATGTGCTAAGATGGGATGGGTATTCCTTCCTAATTCTACCAATAAGTGAAGCACAAGAACCACCAGTCTCTTTATGCTTTTAGAACAGATGGAGAAAATGTTTAAACTGCCTCTGATGAGTCAGAAATCCAAGTTCTATTCTGAGTTCTGTGGCTTTGGAAAGCTTATTTATCTCAGCTCCAACTAGTCAAGTTGTGGAATAACTTTGCCTTTAAAAAAAGAGAAGTCATAGAAAGCAGCAGTGCCAACAGCCAAGTTCATATTTCCCCTCTTACTCTGAGGGATAAAAATGGCTGTGCTGGCATCAGCCTTCAGCTTTAGAGAAGAAAGGATGAAGAATAGAAACTCTTAAGTGTTCCTCTCTGGATCAAAAAGGTATGAAAAGGAAAAAAGAGAGAGAGAACAGAGTCTGTGCAGCACACAAAAGCACCCTTAGCTATGTCATTGAAAAGACAAGAGAGGAAGAAAATAATTGAAGATTAATGGGGAAAATTATCCCTGGGTAGCTGAAGCACCAATGAAAGAATGATAATAATAATAATAACTAACATTTATGTTAAATTTTGCTCTTTGTTTTATTTGGTCTTGCAATCTTATGAAGAACCTACTATGTGATTATTTCCATTTTATAGGTAGAAAAACCAAAGGCATCAAAAGTCAGTGTCCTCAACAAAGTCACACAGACCATAAGTGTCAGAACTAGAGGATAACCATATTGTAGCTTTAAATTCTCTAAGGTTTCTTGAAAATATTCTTCTATGGCTAAAAGATGGTAAATGGTTCCCAACTGGCATTAGGCCTTTGATGATGTTCACTTATAATCTTTCACTAGGGCAGCATTAATGATTTCCCCTTATAATCTTTCACTAGGGCAGCATTAATGATTTCCCCTAATCTAAGATAAATTCTATGAAGACTCACAGTGGGAGACAAAGGAGACAGGTCAGGTTACCAAATGATCTTTCAACTCAGTGTTTTCCAAACATCACTCAAAAATACAAATCACATGTATACCTGTTAAACATTTTGTTTTACTGGGAATCTCTCCCAGTAAGATTCTGATTTAAAGCATCTTGGATGGGCCTGGGAACCATATTTTTAAGTATTGTCTTAGCTCAGGCTGCTATAATAAATTATCGTAGACTGGGTGGTTTAAACAACAAACATTTATTTTTCACAGTTCTAAAGGCTAGAAAATCCAAGATCAAGGTGCTGGCAGATCTAGTTGTCAGGTGAGGGCTCCCTTCCTGGCTTGCAGATGTACATCCTCTTAACTATGTCTTCACAGGGCAAAGAGCAAAGAAAAAGGAAGCAAGCTTTCTCATGTCTCTTCTTATAAGAGCACTAATCCCATCATGAAGTTTTCATCCTCATGAACTAATTACTTTCCAAAGGCCCCACCTTCTGATACCATCCCACTTGGGGGTTAGAGTTTCAACATATGAATTTTGGAAAGAAACAAACATGGAGTCCATAACAAGTATGTACACCCATGTTTTTCTTTTTATTAGAGAAGATTAGAAAGAATTGATCTTCTTAATGCATAAAGCTACAATTGTGATTAGAACAGTAATTAACTGAAAGTATATGTCATTTTAATATTTTTAATGCCTGCTTCTTTAATCCAGACATCCCTTCCACAGCTTTTTATCAATCCTATTTGTTATTTTTGTTTTAGTAAAATTACCTGGTAATTAATGGGATGTTTTGATATAATATCATCTGTGAGCTTGCTGGCTGTATGTCTGAGCATTCTGCCCTGTGTTCACATATCACTTGCATATAAATATGTGAGCCTAAAGCTCTGATATTTTAGTTTAAATAATCTGGCAACCCTCTCTGGCATTTAATGACCCTTGCTCTTAGGAAAAGAATTTCACATACATTCTAAATCTTTAATATGGCAATTTAGCTCATTTTGAGAGTATTGCTAGCTTTCTGTTATTGATGTTTACTGCCTCCGTCCTTTTTTAAATAGATGGGGTATAAATTCTAGTAGATAAATAACCAAAAAGCTAGGTTGGAAATACTGTATGGAAAACAAGATGGGCAAGGTAGGGGAATCCCTGCTGTTGATCACTGTGTTCACTGATGAGGATTTATGGAGTTTGGATGGAATTGATTCAATGTATAGGCATTGAGTGAGAACAGATGCAAGTTAAATTACAGCATATGTGGATCATAGGAGTTGTCAGAGGAGGAAGTGGTGATAACATAACAATTTAGACATAAAGAAGCTAGAGGCTAAATAAGTAATGGTAATATAATTTAGTTAGGTTAGCCTTAGCAAGAAAAACTAACAGGAATAAAATACAAAGCAATAATGATAACAAAAATACTAATAGCCAATATTATTCAGCATTTAACTATGTGCCACAAATTATTCTAAGCACTTCATATAAAATACCTCAGTTAATCTTGAAATAGGTACTATTGCTATCCCTGTTTTACAAATAAAGTATTCAGCAGGAAAACCATCAGATCCTAGGCTCTTCTGTCTTACAGATAAAGAAACTGAGGCAGAGAGAGTTTAATAAATTTGACAACGGTTAAGCAGCTTATAAGTACCTGAGGTAATTGTGTTGATATGAAAATAATATGTGATTTGAAATTCTACCTCAAGGTAGGTAACTGAGCTGCATACTTTATGCCAAATCTCAGGTTCCCCAGCCTGGATGCCTACCATTGCCTTAGAGGGTCTTCTCTTATTGAAATCTGCAATTACCACCATGATAACTAACTCCTGGCTCCCCAGTGAGGCCTCTTCTGATATCTTCAGCCTACCACCCCAAAAGGGAATTCAGCCCATTGAAGAATAGAATGGGAATAATGGGAATTGTTAAGTCATACAAACAAATCCAAAATGATGTAGTATGATGGAAAATTTCTACCAAATTGATAAAACATACACAACCAGTCTTTACAATTCAGAATGAAACAACTCCGTGTCCTTCATAAATTAGAGTGGTTAAATCTAATCAAAGGTAATGACTACATGATCCCAGGCATACCTCATCTACAGTTTTTGAATGTGTGAAGTCTTGCTGAGGAAGGGTCTAGAGCCCTTTAGGGATTACTGTCCATGTCCTAGATGCTGCTTGAAAATTAAAGCAGACCTGTTCAAAGTCAGTACATCCATGGAGAACTTCAGATCTTGTCTAACACAGGTACTAAGCAGCTACAATTTGAAGAGCCTTTTTGCTTTTCTGTTCACTTCCACCATCTAGTTTGAAAAGAACTCAAGAATTTTGGTTATATGAAGTACCCTCTTTACTTCTACAAAATCTCCCTTACAGCCAAAAAGAAATCCCCCATGGAAATAGTTGTAATGGGGTTTGAGCTATGATAAGATATGCACATTTATGTGGAGAAGTAAAGATTGATTGACTCTTTTACTCTATGAAGAGAACAGGGTTATTTATCGATTGGATGTTTTACAGCATCTTTCCTCTGAAAGGTTCAACTTATGCACAGTTGGGGAAAAGTTTGTCCAAGGGATATAATTTATGAGAGGGGAGGGAAGCAGGTGAGGGAAATAGTGAAAAATCATTAGGAAATATATAACTCCCTGAAAGACCAGGTATGGGAAAATGCACATGTCAGAGAATATGTTATCAATGAGCTTGGAGAAAAATCTGAACCCTAGTTTATCGTGAAATGAATAAAGGTCAAGATGCATGCACACATATGCACACACACACAAATGGGATTTTAGAAATCATTAACTGAAAATATTTGTAATTAAAGTAATAAACACACATGGAATCTGTGACCACCAAGCAATGCTGCCAATGACCAGGGCCCAGATTTCCAGAGCTCAGTAACTTCAGATTCCTATTTTCCCTTTCTCCCAGCACAGGGAGATCTATAGATGAGAGGGCCCTCAGCGGGTTTGATGCATCCCTATGTGCTTCTCCCAGACATAGTGTTCTACCCCAAAGTTTTCTCCCATTCTGATCCTTCAGCTTTGAGAATAAAAGTTTAGACAGTCTTTCCAGTCTACGTCTAATGTCCTCTCTGCCACAGGGAGGAACGGGCAGAACATCAGTTATCTGTTTGAATGGGGAAGGGGGGGATAGGAAAAATATAGAGAGCAAGAAATAAAAATTAATAGGTCAAAATATTATTCATTCACACATGTGCACCAGCACAATGTAAGGGACAGTGAAAGAGAAAATTGATGGATATATGTAACAAGCAAAGAGCTAAAGAGCTGATGAAGAAACAACTAGCTTTAGTTGAGGGATTTTTTTTTTTTTCAACAGTGCGCTAGAAGACAAATACCTTAAAATAGCCAAAAACTCTCAAGGGTTTTTTAATCCTTATATGCAAACAGAGAATAAATCATCTGTGGCAAACATGCCACTAAATGGCTAGCAATATATTTAAAGCACTGTAATGTCTTTCCTCAATTAATTACTTGACTACAACAATGCAAAATGATTCACTATTTTTTGGCTTCGCTATCAATGTTAGGGAGAATACAGACTTAATTTGTCCCTTTAGTAATTATAGCCTCCATCTTTCTCAGACAAAATAGGCAAAATAACACCCAATTACCAAGGTTACCAATAGGCTTAAATGAGAAAACACATGTGAATTTACTTTGTAAACTTCAACCACTGCAAAATATGGTAGTTACTGCTTTGTGATCCTTTACATCTCCTTAACATGCACCTATTAGCTACCAGCTCAAATTTTCACCCCCACCCTCTGCCACTGTAGACTTTTCTTACCCACCTGAAATTCATGTCTGTCCTGCCTACTATCATCAAGTGATTGGTTTTTCCTTGATGCACCTATCATTGCCATCGGTTCCCTATGCCCATATGATAGCTTCATCTCTTTGCTGCTGATTGGCTGCTGTTACAGGTGATGGAGGCTGATGCAGATGGATTCCAGCAGTTCTCATGAGTATTTTATGTGCTTCTGCTGATTTACAGCCAGTTCAGCATTCCTTTAAACGGCCATAAATTGGATTGATGTCATAAATCATATCCAGAGAAAGTGCCTGAGTACCAGCTCAGGCAGCTATGCTAATGTCTGTGAAAATAACAAAGAAACATCCTCATTCAGGCCTGACTCTACTGCATTAAAAGGCCAGATTGTAAGGAGCTGTCAGTTACTGGGAGGAGAAAAGGTAAAAGGGGGAGAAAGGTCTTTGTAGGGATTATTAATAACCAGCCAGGAAGAAAGTATAGGTGTGTGTCAGTGAGAATAAACGGGGGGAGAAGAGGGGCCATGGGAAGAGTGATAAAAGAGAGTGCTGTGTATGGAAAAGATAAATGCAAATGAAATATACTGTATGGCAATGGATTATATCAGTGGTTGATATATGGGATCGAGTATCAAATTGTTGAGCTGGCACCCATTAATGTGATATAGTGGACTTGATATGCTGGGCGACGGCAGCCCTGGTGCAGGGAAAATAAAGAACACACTGCAGTCTTTCAAAACAATGGTTCAAAGAAAAGACAGAAAATTATAGCATTACAAGTTTATGAAACTAAAATTGTGTGAGATAATTATGGCTTCTGATAGGGTTCATTATTCTTTATCTATTGGCTCTCCAATCTCATAATGAAGAAAAGGGATCTTAAGGGGAGACTATCTGTTTGTTCTACAGGGAGGATCAGGGTGGGAGAACTTTTCATTCCATCAAGGATAGCAAAAGTGACCCAGAAGTTTTCTCTGGTGAATGAGCTTCCCCTGGACATCTTAGCCGGGGAGGCTGGCATCCCCAGACTACCTCAATAGAACTGTTTTGAACCAGCACTCGTTTTTAGGATTTCTAGGAATTTAATTTACTCCCAGAAATTGCTAGTCTGGTTCATTTACTAATTCCTTCATCAGACCTTTATTGATAGCCTACTATGTGCCAAGCACAGTACTGGGGTTTCAGAAATTAATGCAAGGAAGTCTTTGAAACAGTTACCTATTTCTGGGTATCTATCCCTTGGCCTCTGCATTTGGATAGTTTGTCACACAACATACTGTGGCTGGCCCATTTAAAGAAAGTCCCAGGACATAATACATAGACAGAGGCCTCCAAACCACTCCCAGTGATTTCAAATCCACTGCTGGCTGTCCTTCTGCTGGCTCCTGAGTCCTGACTCTGTGCTCTAGCATGCAGCACCTGCTATGGGAACTGAGATTTTCATAATTGTTTGGACTTCACTTTTTGGCTTATTGAAGCTTAATTTCCCACTCTGATTTGGCTTCCCCATGCATCTCCTATGGCTGAAGTCTAGTGAGAGAAAAGTCTTCATTGAACACTCCCACATCCCCATTCTCCTCATCACCACCACCATGCACAAACTCAAAGCCAGCATCCCATCAGCCACCCAGCCTCCACCCCACCAGGAACTGAGTATTCAGACAATTTGTTCAATGTTTCCTCTTAATGGACCCTGAACCTATACTACCTCTTTTTTCTTTCGTGCACATGTCTTCATCCTTGGTTTCCCCCTCATTTTGTGCATTCCACATTAGCAATCTTATCCACCCCTCTAAGGATCAAATTGCTTCCCCAATGGCCTATCTCCCCAAGTTCTCCATTTCCTCTTTCTTGCTCTTGAACTCTAGTCCCACGCATCAGGCTGAACCACCTAATGAACAGGCTCACCTCCATGTCCCAAAGGCATGTCAAGCTGAGCAGAGAAAAGCCAAGCCTACTCTTCCTAATGTGTCTTCAGCCTCTGTTTAGAGTATGTCCGTCTTTCTAGTCACTCCAATTAAAGCATCGGAGTCATCCCCCATTCCTCCTTTTCTATAACCGGTCTCATAAAGTCATTTAAAGAAGTTCTTCTAGTGCTGCCTAAGGCATGTGTTTGAAATCTGCTCCTGACTCTATCTTCTGATAGCCACTGCCTGAGATCAAGCTCTTTCCACCATGGTACTTATCTCCCCACTTCTAATTTTTTTCCCATTCCAATCCATCCTGCTTACTGCTAACTGCATATCATTCAAAAACATATATCTCATGGTATCACTCTTTTGTAAAAATTCCATATTTATTGCATTACTTAAAAGTGTAATAAATGCACATATAGATGTTTACTTGCTTGAAACAGAAAGATCATATTACATACCAGGCATTCTCTATGGCACAAACATACTTTCTAATCTCATCTCAAAACACACATCCTCACTACAATTTACATTGCTCTCAACAGTTTGAAATACTTGCCAATCCCTAAAAATACTTTAGGGTACTAACCAGGTCAATGAAGGCAGCCCACAAAAGACACAGACTTTCCAGAGTGATTCCACAACAAATCTATTTTCCACTTCTGCAACCCCAGGCAGAGCCTCCACAAGATTCAGAAATTGACCTAGTCTCTCCAGAAGGAGACATATGACATGCTTTTGCCATGACCCTTGGGATTGTTTGGCCTGGAGCAACTTTCAAGTTATCAGTAGGGATACTCTGTGCATCCCAGTTCAAACACTAATCAGATTGGAAAGTTACCCATTTCAGTAGTTCCCAAAAACAAGATTGTATAAGAATCACTGCAGAAATTCCAAAAATACAGATTCCTATGTCATATAGAAAGTACAATTTAGAGCTCTGGAATGGGACCCAAGAATATGTATATATGTATTTCAAATAACCTCTCCCAGATAGCTCTGAGGCTCAGGCAAGTGTACAAATCAGTGATTTGAATTAGCTGAATAACAAAACCAGCTTAATTAACTGGCATTCACATTGAAGCAGAGGAATTCAAAACAATAGCAAAAGTTGGCTGGGGGTGGGAGTGGTGGTGATGAGGGGATGAGGAAGAAAACTAAAGCCTCCAACATTCTTTTCAAATCCCAGAGATGATAGCATTTTATTTTGAGGCTGATAAATAAAAGATAGCCTCTCCCATCTGGCTTTACGATATGGAAACACCGTTAATGAGACATTTGTAAAAGTGCCACAGAGTCGTTAAAAGAGCATGACTATGGTTCTTAAATTTTAAAATTCGAGCACCAGGTTGCTGTGTGTTCTGTCTTACACAAATGCTAGAGTCACTAATGTAGGCACCTGGCATTTCCAGAGGATCGTATTTGCATTTCTCACAAATTAATGTTGTTTAAAACCATTGCAAATCTCACTTTATAGCTCACAGTTTTCCTGTTTTTAAATAATATCAGTTCTAACCATCTATCCAACCCTTGTGCTTATTCTAGCATGGCAGTTGATTAACCTGGCAGCAGAGCCACCATCATGGTGACTCAATGGCAGCAGAAGCACTGCTGAGTGTCCAGGCTGTCAGGAGTGGTTGTAGAAGCAGCTCTGCTGAGGAGCCCCCTATGACCACCAGGGACTCATATGTCACATTCTTTTACCTGGTTAACTTGGTAAGCACCCAATCTTGAGTGGCATTACTTTGGATGCCACTGAGAACTCCCCAGATACAGTCATTTTTCAGCATACATAAGTAGACTTTTCTGTAATTGAGTTAACATTTGTTAATCTGCATTTTTAATGGCTTTCCTTCTTTCATCAAGACCTTTCTGGACTTATGTTTCTTTATTGGCAAAAAAATAATAGTAACCCCTTTACTTCTGCCTTTTGTTAATGAAGGCCAGAGACACAAATAACGTGTACCTGTGAGTGAATGAGCTAGTGAGTTACTGAATCCTGCTGAGAGGTGGCTGATGTTGCCTTGGGGTGAGGAGAAGAGTGAGCTCTGTAAGACATATGACAGCAATTCGAGCAACTGGAGGAAGAGTAAAGCAAGAAGAAGCCTGTGGGTGCATGGTACATGGCCACACAGAAGCTGGTAAAAGGACAAAACCTTCAACATCAATGGCAGAAAGAATGACAGCAGGAGCAGAGATTATGAAGCCCAGAATTTTTCTTTCTTCTAAGTTCAGAATCACCATCAGTGTCAGTAAGTGGGGACTGAAAAAAAAAAAAAAAGCATAGCCAAAAAGGCTGAAGAGTTGTGATGGGGAAAGGATATAGAGGAAAAAAACTGGAAAGGTGCAGTAGGAAAGAAAAAATAAAGGCATGACTGCTTTTGTTGTTATTGTTTTGTTGGCCATTTGGGCAAAAGGAAGATAAGAGAAAAACTCTTCTGCTTCTGGGAATTAGAAATACCCCTTTAAAAACGTTTTTAAACCTAAATATCTTAGCCTTACCAGTCTGAGGCTATAAAATTAATATTCAATTATGATGTTTGAACTCCCAGTCTGTTTAACTTTGTAAAGTCTTACCTTTTACCAAGTTTCCCTTCCAAAACATTGCGAGGAATATGAAAATGAATGGTAAATCTGACTTCTTCTGCCTGCCACCCCACACTCTACCCAGGCCTCTGATTACCCAGCCATGCTCCTCCTCCTCCTCAGACGGCTTTCCTCAGGTGGCTGCAGCTTGGCTCAAACCCCTTCACTCTCAGTATCCTCCCTCCTAGCATCTTCCCCACATTCTCATGGTGGAAGCTGGGAAATCTGCAATTTTAAAGAGAGTTTTACAGACGGTTTGGAGATAGTGAAACACAACCTGAAGAATAACTCATATCGACCATTAGATGTGTTCATGCTCTGAGTGCACGGACCCAAGTCTTCCTTTAATGTGCTTTAATAGTTCAGACAGCCCTAACTTACACCTTATCTGTCTCCTTAAAGCAGAAGCAAGCATTCCTCCCTCACCCTGACCTAAACAGCTCCAGGCATCTCTGTGTCTCAGTACCAAACTGTCAAAAGAACCCAGGAAAAGGGAAACAGTTTGCCAGTAATATCAACTTCAGGTGACACTCAACCTCCTCAGCTACTCAACACTCAATACTCAACCACCTCCTGTGTGGTCACTTATTGCCCGAGAATTGATCTCTCAATGGGAAGATTCTCTTCTTGTGCAGCCATCCCAGCCATTGTGGTATTGTCTTAAATATTTTTGCTCAAATATTATGAATATACTATATTTCACACACCTTTAATAACTCCAAGGGTAGGTAATAACTGCAACATAGACCAGACCGTACATATGCACATTTACATCCCCACAAGAACAAGCACATCAATGTGGGATCATGTCTTTCTCAGTCTTTGACCATTTCCTAGAGCCTCTTTCTCTCTTTCTCCTCTGCTGGTTGGGCTTGGGGTATACCCACGATGTTACCTACTTTTCCAGAATTATTTTAAATGCATTCCCTTTTATTTTCAATATTTTCAATTTTGATAATAAACTACATTGGCATTTCAGATCGATGGGGATTAACTGTGATGATGAAACGAGGCATAGTAACAAAGGCCCTTGCCATCACTTCCTATACTATTGTATAAGCCTTTTACCTAAAATGTCTGTTTCCACTATTAGCTACCATTCATTTATTTAACAAATATTATTAAGCACTTACTATACACTTGGATTTTTCTCAACACTGTGTATATAATAATAAAACAATCAAGATTAGTACTTTCAAGCCCAGCATGGTGGCTTGCTCATATAATCCCAACATTTTGGGAGGCTGAGGTGGGAGGATCACTGGAGCCCAGGAGTTCGAGGCTGCAGTGAGCTGTGATTATACCACTGCACTTCAGTCTGGGTGACAGAGAGACACCCCACCTCTACATTTTTTTTAAGAAAAGGTTACTACTTTCACAAAGCCTACATTCTAGGAGACCAAAATAAAATATTTTACAACAAAAATGTGATCATAACACTTCCCTTTCCAAAACCTTTTAGGCCCAAACTGGTAGCTCACTCCTGTAATTCCATCACTTTGGGAGGCCAAGCAGGAAGAGCCCTTGAGGCAAGAAGCTTGAGACCAACCTGGGCCACTTAGTGATAACCCGTCTCTATAAAAAAATACCAAAATAACAATAATAATAACTGGGAATGAGCTGCTACCAGCTATTTTTTTCTTCCAGGAGACTGTAGTGGGAGGATTGCTTGAGCTTGGAAGGTTGAGGCTGCAGTAAGCCTAGGTCATGCCACTGCACTCTAGTTTGGGTGACAGAGGGAGATCCTGTCTGTAAAAGAAAAAAAAAATTCCTTGCAAACTGAAATCCAAAATCCTTAGCCAGAAACTCCAACCTTCCCTAACCCCTAACCCCTAGGCTTTTTCCCTGACTTAGCTTCTTAATGTAATCACATTTCACTAACACTGTCCCACATTCCCCATATCTTTTCACATCTTAGTCATTTGTGCTCTTTAGCCTTCTCAGAATAGCCCTGCTCACTCTTTCCCTTCTGGAAACCCCTGCTTACGTGTCAAGTTTCAACTTAATGCCATTTAATTTCTATAGCTTTTCCTCACCCTCGAAGGCAGAATTAATCACCTGCTTATCTGTGAGCCCAAAATACTTTATAAACATGTTGGTCTTAGCACATTTTATATCATAGTTTAGTAAATACGATTATGGGTCTTTTTCTTCCCTTAGACTGTGAGTTCCTCAAAGGTAAGGACCATATCTTATTTATCTCTTAGTTATCTATGCCAAGAATATCCAAGTTGCTCAATAAATATTTGTTAAATTTACTTAGAAACTGGAGGACAGTAATATGTGTAAAACACAAGATTTTTGTAAGAATCTTTGATAAGAGGTTGTCAAGAATAGCAGAGAATGTGATCAACAACGTGTAGTGGTTTTCATAGAGGGCCGGAAAAATCTAAAAGTTTGGTAAATGTAATGTAAATAACAAAATATCAAAGAACAAAGGTGAAAAAGTATTTATTATGTTTGTATCAAACATGAATGCATGAATGTTTAAGTTATGAAAGAAATACATTCTATTCCCTTAAGACCATACCTTGTGGTGGAGTCATGTAATATCTGCAAATATGCTAGGACATTGTATGCCAACTTGACTGTGTTTCTCCCCTCTATAGATGGGTGAGGAAAAGAAAATGTCAAGGGTTAAGATTAAGAAAATGTGGCACACAGACACCATGGAATACTATGCAGCCATAAAAAATGATGAGTTCATGTCCTTTGTAGGGACATGGATGAAGCTGGAAACCATCATTCTCAGCAAACTATCGCAAGGACAAAAAACCAAACACTGTATGTTCTCACTCATAGGTGGGAATTGAACAATGAGAACACTTGGACACAGGAAGGGGAACATCACACACCCGGGCCTGTTGTAGGGCAGGGGGAGGGATAGCATTAGGAGATATACCTAATGTAAATGACGAGTTAATGGGTGCAGCACACCAACATGGCATATGTATACATATGTAACAAACCTGCATGGTGTGCACATGTACCCTAGAACTTAAAGTATAATAAAAATATATATATTATATATATAAAAAGAAAGAAGGAAAGAAAAATGGAGTCAAGGACGGAGGAAGAGAGAGAGGGAAGGAGAAAGAAAAATGTAGCAATTGAAAGAAAATAATAAAAAAAATGTCAAGGGGACAATGCAAGGTTATTCATACAGTCCTCTCCAAGTAAAGTAAAACTTTTTATTCAGTAAAACTGAATACAAGTAAAAACACAGCATGGAGGTGTATTTTCCAATTTTCCAACCCAGATGATGAATTGAGCACATAATTTTACCCCCCTTCCAAGAAAACTCCCATCAAATCGGAATGAAGAAATGCATACAAAAAATAAGAAAATCCAAACATTGCTGGAAAATAGAAATGAGTATAATTGTTGAATTTGAAAGTTCAGAGACTTTCTGAAAGATAAGAGGCAACATGATGTTAATTTCAACACTAGAACAAACAGACTCAGGAGAGAATAGCAGCCGAGGTATCTATCACTCTTCCTAGGACCTCCAAGGAACACCAAAGAAGGATCATTTGCAGGTCTTTGCCTCATTAATCTTGGCTTGGCTACAGAATTAGACCCTTAGCTCTAAACGAAATACGTATTTTAATAGCGGAAGTAGAGGGTAGAATCCAGCAAGGAGAGCAAAGCAAAACCCCACATAACTTGGAACTCGTACTTAAGTATATTAAAAAAATGGAGAGTAATAAAGACACAAAGAAAGAAATGAACAAACAATAGTGCTTTGTATGTCTTCAAATTTTATATGAATGAATTCATATTGTATCCACCCACAAGTGACCTTTTTCACTAATTTTTTTTTTTGTTTCAAATGCCCATTTTGATACACTGTATTCCAGAATAATCGTCTCAAATCTTGGTCAAGATTTTTGCCTCTGGTCCATCTTAATTTTTTTTAGTAAGCAGACATGCATATTAAATGTTTATAACCATGCCTAGCACATAGTTAATACTCAATAAAACTTATCTATCATTACTATTTTCATCATTTGTTATAACTTATTTGTATGAATATACCACCATTTATTCATTTCACTTTTGATAAACCTTTAAATTTTATTCAATATTTTACTTGTTAGAAGAAATTATAATGAACATACTTGTATTTTTTTGTATGTATGTGTAAGAGTATCTTATACCTGGTAGTGAATTATTTTACTGAAGACTGTGATACATTGCTACAGTACTGACTCTAAACGAATCACACCTCTCTGTGTCCATGCATATTGTTTCTGCCCGTATTGACTTGTCTTGTCCATGTGACTTTTTTGGGCAATAGGTCATTGCTGACAGATAATTCTCTATTGGCTTCTCATATTTCTGCACATCTTACAAGCAACTTACTGATTGGCCTTTTGTTTCAGCCTGTCTCTTCAAGGGTTTGTAGAGCAAACAGCTTTAGAAGATAAAGATAGTGTCCCTTGCAGTGCAAAGGACAGATTTGGTTAACATCCAGTATCACAGAGGTGATGTCTTCCTTTGGGGCAAAGGGCAGCCTTCCTTATATTGCAGCTTATTATAAAAGATTCAGGTTTCCACAAGCTCAGAGTTTCTCAGCTGTCAATGAAACCCACTGCATGTGGTATACAGGAATGCTATTGATTTTTGCCTATTGACTAATTTCCAGCAACATTGTTGAATTCTTTGCTTAATTATAACAGATTGAAAAAGATCTTCTAGAATTGTCTATGTACTTAGTCATATTATCTTTAGAAAATAAGAATTCAATTATTCCTTTCAAAACCTTATCATGTATATGTGTTACTTCTTGCCTCTTAACAAAGACTAGGACCTGTAATGTTGTGTTGAATAAGAGGAGTAACATCAAGTAACTTTAAGATCTTTCTCACTTTACAAAAATGTTTCTGTATTTCATGTGGCACATACTCCCAGGTAGGTTTTTGATAGAGAACTTTATGAAGGTAAGGAAGGTGTCTTCTATTCTTAGTTGGCCTAAATGTTGTAATACAAATGGGTGTTAAATTAAGTTGGATGATTTTCCATGAATCTATTGATAAAATAATATTTTTTTGGTTTTAATCAGTGCTGTTTATGTGAAACTGTCCTTGCATTTCTGAGAAAAACACTATTTGGCAGCTTCTTCATTCAGTTTTGCTTAGTTCCCAGAATGCATTGTAAAATATTCTCTATTTAAATTTTCTTTGTAAAAGTGAACATAGGACAGGTGATAATTTCACTAAAAGTTTGGCAAACACTAGCCTGTGGAACTGTGTTAGTCTGAGATCATTTTGTTAATACATTTTGACAAATGAATAATGATTATAAGTTTATTCTAGTTTGTAATTACTTTATAAATTAGTAACTTTGGCACTTCTGAAAATTATGTATATTTTCTACTTTTTAAAAATTATTACTAAAGAGTACATATTGTTTTCTTATTATTTTAAACTCCATTTACATTTTGCCATACACTTTAAAATTCCTAATATTATTAGTAGTTTCTTCTTCTTTCCCCTCTAGCTGTTGTCAAATGACTATTTCACTTGTCTTTTAAAATAACCATGCTTTGATTTTGGTTGCTACATTTAACAAAATTGGTGATATTTCAACAATCTTGACTCTTACTTCTATTTTTTTCTTTTGTAATGTTGTTTTGAATTTACTTTGCTATTATAGTTATAGACACTGAGATGTGCTTGACACAAAATAAAGTGAACATAGAAAAGTTTACAATTGGATGCATTTTCACATGTATGTACCTGTGAACAATCATCATAATAAAAATATTGAACATTTCTGTCTCCCTAAGAGGTTCCTCACACCCTTTTGTAATGCACCTATCATTTTCCTCAATATTGCATGATCTCCCAGAAAACCACTGGTATGCATCCCATCAATATGGATTATTTTCCATCTCTAAAATTTTATATAAGTAAAAACAGAGTTTTCACTTTTTGGCCTGGTTTCTTTCACTGAGCATATTTCTTTTGAAATTCATCTATGCTAAGACATGTGTCTATAGCTTGTTCTTACTGCTGAGTATTATTTTGATTTAACAGATTATACAACACTTTGTTAATCCATTCAAGATTGAAAGACTTTGAGTTGCCTCCAGTTTCTGCCTATTACAAATAAAGCTGCCACAAAGATTAGTGTGTATAGGTGTTTCTTTTGGCTAAGTATCTAGGAATGCAATGACTATTTCACATGATATAGCCAGGTTTAAATTTTTACAAAAATGCCAAACTGTTTTGCAAAGTAGTTGTACTATTTTATATTTCCGCAAGCAGTGTATTAGAATTCCAGTTGCTACAATTTCATGTCAACACTTGGTAGGAAGAGCCTTTTAAATTTTAACTGTTTTAGAAGGTGGCGTAGTTATCTCATAGTGGTTTTAATTCACACTGATCTAATTACCAGTTAAGCCTCTTCTCATGTACCTATTTTAAATCCTCTTTTTTAGAGGAGTGTCTATTCAAATATTTTTCTATTTTGTTGTCATATTGGATTGTAATTGTTCTTTAAATATTATAGACACAAATCTTTCCTCAGATAAAAGTTTTATAGGTACATTTTCACAGTATATAGCTGTTCTTTATAAATTCTTAACTAACTTTTGAAAAGCAGTTTTTCTGGTGAAATACAATGTATTATATTTTTATAGCTTATTCTTTTTTATCTCATACTTAAAAATCTTTGCTTAACTCACAGTCATTAAGGTTTTCTCCTATAATTTCCTTTAGAAATTACAGAATTTTAGATCTTATATTTAGATCTATGATCCATGTTAAGTATTACATGTAATATGAGGTAAGAGTGAAAAACTTTTTTTTTTGCATTTGGATATCAAACACCCTGTCTTGAAAGATTGTCCTTTACTCATTAAATTGACATAGCACTGTTCTTAAAATCAAATGACATTATGTGTGAGAATTTATTTTGAAGGGTTTTTTTTCTCTGACTACCTAAATATGTCTTTATGCCCATGCTGTGATGTGGAGATAGGTGTAGCATTATATTAAGTTTTGAATAAAATACTGTAACTCTTCCAAATTTGTTCATAATTTTTAAAATTGTTTTTAATATTATAGGTCTTTGACTTTTTCATAGAACTTTTATAATTTGTCAATTTCTACAAAATAAAACAATTTCTAGGATTTTTAATTGGTTTTGCATTGAATATACAGATAGAGTTTGAGAGAATTGACATCTTGACAATATTAAGTATTCCAAACCATGATCAGTTCTCTCAATTTATGTCATTTTATTTTTCTCAGCAATACAGGCACTTCTTGACTTGCAATGGGGTCATATTGTTAATATATTTTGACAAATGAAAAATTATTATGTTTATTCTAGATTTTAATTGCTTTACAAATTATCTGTATTTTCTATGTTTTAAAAATTATTACTAAAGAGTACTTTTTTTATTATTTTAACCTCTATATACAATGAGGTTCAGGCCCTAATAAATTCATCATAAATTGAGGAGAGTAGTAAATGTGGATTGCTCTTGTACCACTGTAAGTTTAGAAAATCCTAAGTCAAACCATTGTAAGTCAGAAATCATCTATATTTTATAGTTCTCAAATTGCGAGTTTTGTACATATTTTGTTAAAATAATTCCTATTTCACATTTAAATACTATTTAAAAGGAATTATTTTTCAATTTTGACCTCTATTGTTTATTGCTAGTGTATATACAATCATTGCTTGTATTACGATCTTCATCCTGCAACATTAATTCTAGAAGTTTTTTAATCTACTTCTTTGAATTTTCTACACAAATAATTATGTTGTCTGCAACTAAAGAGAATTTCACCTCTTCCTCTAAAATCTAGATTTATCTTATTTTGTTTTCTTTGTATTTTTCCTGTCTTTTTGAACTAGCTTCAAACTCCTGTTCTATGTTTAATAGAAGTGGAAATAGACTTCTCACTTTTCTCTGATTTTAGAAAGAACACATGCAGCTTTCACCAACAAGTATGATGCTAGCTGCAAGGTTTACACACATGCTTTTTAACAGGTTGAGGAAGTTCACTTCTGTCTTATACTTGCAGTGAATTTTTAGTCAAAGAATTGATAGTTTTTTAAAAATGATTTATCTATACATATTACAATGATCATATGGTTTTTCCTTTTATATCATTTAACGTAGTGGATATTGGTTGATTTCAGAATGCCAAATTAACCTTATATTCCAAGTATAAGCCAAGGTGTATTACTTTCATATATTTTGTTAATGAAATTTGCTAAAAATTTTGTTAAGAATATTTTTGTGGCCAGGTGCAGTGACTCATTAATTTTATTGTTGTTGCATTTGCTTTGGGGGTCTTAGTCATAAATTCTTTACCCCGGCCAATGTCCAGAAAAATTTTTCCTACATTTGCTTCTGGAAATTTTATGGCTTCAGATCTTACATTTAAGTCTTTAATCCTCCTTCAGTTAATTTTTCTATATGGAGAGAGATAGGAATCCAGTTCCATTCTTCTGCATGTGGCTATCCAATTTTCCCAGCACTATTTATTAAATAGGATGTCCTTTTCTTAGTACACGTTTTTGTCAACTATGTGAAAGATCAGATGGTTGTAGGTTTGTGGCTTTATTTCTACATGCTCTGTTCTATTCTATCAGTCTATGCATGTACCTTTATACAAGTACTATGCTGTTTTGGTTACTATAGCCTTGTAATGTGATTTCAGGTTGGGTAATGTGATGCCTCCAGATTTGTTCTTTTCGCTTGGGATTGCATTGACTATTCAGGCCCTTTTTAGGGTTCCATATTTGTTTTAGGATTTTTTTTTCTAATTATGTGAAAAATGACATTGATATTTTGGTAGGAATTGCATTGAATCTGTAGATGACTTTGGGCAGCATGGCCATTTTCACAATATTGATTTTTCCAATCCATGAGCATTGGACTTTTTTTATTTATTTGTGTCATCTATGATTTCTTTTAACAGTGTTTTATAGTTTTCCTTATACAGGTGTTTCACTTTCTTAGTTGAGTCTATTCCTGGGTATTTTTTTTAACTATTGTAAATAGAATCAAGTTTTTTATTTCATTTTCGGGTTGGTCCTTATTGCTATATAACATTGTTACTGATTTGTCTACACTGATTGCATAATATAAACTTTACTGAATTCATTTACCAAATCTAGGAGTCTTTTCAAGGATTCCTTAGGGTTTTTGGCATTACATCATCAGCAGATGAGATAGTTTGATTTTCTCTTTTCCAGTTTGGATGTCCTTTATTCCTCTTGCTTGATTGCTCTGGCTAGGACTTCTAATAGTCTGTTAAATAGAAGTGGTGAAAGTAAGCATCCTTGTCTTGTTACAGTTCTGAACAGGAATGTTTTCAACTTTTCTCCATTCAGTGTAATGCTGGCTGTGGGTTTGTCATATACGGCTTTCATTAATTTTTAGATATGGTCTTTCTATGCATAGTTTCTTGAGGATTTTTATCATGATAGAATGCTGAATTTTACGAAATTCTTTTTCTGTGTCTATTGAGATGATCATATGCTTTTTTTAAAATTCTGTTTATGCGGTGAATCGTATTTATTGACTTGCATGTGCTGAACCATCCTTGCATCCCTTGGATGAAACCCATTGGATCATGGTGAATTATCTTTTTGATGTGCCTGTTGGATTCAGTTTGCCAGTATTTTCTTGAAGACTCTTGCATTTATATTTGCCATGGATATTGGCCTGTAGTTTGTTTGTTTGTTTGTTTGTTTGTTTCGTTTCCTTTCCTAGCTTTGGTATCGAGGTGATACTGGATTCATAGAATGAGTTAGTGAGGATTTTCTCCTTCTTGATCTTTTGGAAGAGTTTCAGTAGAATTAGTACCAGTTCTTCTTTGAACACCTGGTAGAATTTGGCTGTGAATCCATTTGGTCTGGCTTTTTTTTTTCCCCATATATAATAGGTCTTTTCCTTACCTTTGTCTTCTTCTTTGAAGATTTTCTGTATCACCGGTTTAATACAACTTTATTGTGACATGTGTTAGTGTAGATTTCTGCTGATTGTGGTTTACTGGGTTTCTTGGTTTTGTGGTTTTAGAATCCTATCATATTAGGAAAATTTTGGTCATGTCTTAAAATAGCTTTATCTTTTTCCTCTCCTATGTTTTTGAAACTCCAGTGGCATATATATTAGGATGTTTGATATTTTCTCCCAATTCATTACCATACCGTTCCTTTCTGCCATGTCTTCAAGATCACTAATATTTTCTTCCATAGTGTTTAATCCACCATTAAATCTGCCCAGTGTATTTTTTCACTTTATACAGGCTAATTTTTTCTAGCAGCTTAATTTGATTCCTTTAATATCATCCATATCTCTCTTTAACAAGCTCAAGTTTTCCTCTTCACTGTGAGCATATGGCATATATTTATAATCTGTTTTTATGTATATATTTATAATCTGTATTTAATTTATAATTTATAATCTGTTCTTTTCTGCTAATTCTCCAATGTCTGTTATTTCTTGTTCTATTTCTGATGATTGATTTTTCTCCTCATTATGGTTAGTATTTCTATGCTTCTTTTCATGCCAATTTTTTTATTTGATGCCAGCCTTTCTCAATTTTATATTTTGAATACTAAATTTCTTTAAATAATTGTGGGCTTTGTTCTATTATGCAGGTAGGGTACTTTGTAACATTTTGTTTAAGTCTTTTTTTTTTTAAGATATTTTAGGTGAGTCCAGACAGCCTTTATACTAGTCATTGCCTAATAAGAACTCTGACTAATAAGAACATCAGCTCATCCTGGTGCTGTGTAAGGATTGTTCTACAGGCTTCTTTCTAATTGGAATTTGCCCAACCATGTTAGTTTCCACACCTACATGCACTCATCAGTACTCATCTGAAGACTCTGGGGAATCCTATGCAGATCCCTAGAGCTCTGTCTTCCTGTGCAGTTTTCTTTTGTCTAGTATACTTTTCTGTGAATTTTCCTCATCTTGGCCTCCAAATACCTGAATTCTATCCTGTTAACCACTTGGGATGAATTTATTTTCCTCTCCCTGCTCTGCATCCTGGAAAATCTCTTCAAAGGTTGAGTTGGCGTAATCATACAGCTAACATTATTTGTTTCTCTTTCCTCATATCTCACTGTATTGTCTGCCTACATTACAATGTTTGAAAATTATTGCTTTATATATTTTGTCAGTTTTATAATTATTTTACATTAACAGGTTAAATACAGTTCCTATTTCCATGTTCTGAAGCAAAAGTCTCAAACTTTATTATTCTTTTTATAATTGTCTTCTGACAAATGGATTTAAGGCTATATATGTCATCTAAAATAAAGCTTCATCCTGCAAATCGGTTGTTCATGTCTAAATATTTCGTTATTTTGATTAGAATTTCCCATTTGATTCATAAGTTATTAAAAGTATGCTTTTGGATTCTAACTTTATTGAATTTTATTGACCAACTTCAATTACTATTTCTAATTATAATGCTTTCTTTTTAGAGAATTTGGTGTGCATAATTTTGGTTTGTGTTATTCATTAAGTTTTCTTATGACCTAATATGTGGTCAGTTTTATATGTGCTTTAAAATAATACTTATTCATTATTTGTTGCATGTAGTTTCTTTATAAAAACCAATTGTACTAAGCTTATTAATTTTTGTTCAATTCTTCTATATCTTCACTAATTTTCTCTTTTCATCATTGCTCATATTCTGAATTAGCTGGTAAATGTTTACACTATGATAAGAAATCTATCACTCTCTCCTTGAAATTCTTTGCTTTTTTGCTTCATATATTTTAAGTCTATTTTTAGAGATATGAAATTCATGATCATTATGTACTCTATTCTATTTGTAATTAAGCATAATTTATGTGCATATATGACTTCCTGACATTAATAAATTTATATATTTTTCAAAATACAGAATTTTACAAATAAAGTGGGTTAAAAATAAATAATCATATACCATTTGTATTTAATTTTATTGTGTGATAAGAAAGAATGAATTTGTAAATAGGATTACAATAAAAATGCACGTGAGAATAGAATGAAATTGTAACTATTAAAGTGCTTTCATAAGGATAAAAATACTCTACCAATACAGTCATGTGCTGTATAATGACATATTTATCTAGACTGGTCGGCATATACAATAGTGATCTCATAAGATTATAATGCTGCATTTTTACTAGACATTTCCTATGTTTAGAGATGCTCAGCTATACAAATACTTACTGTTGTGTTACCATTTCCTGCAGTGTTCAGAACATTAACATATTGTACAGGTTTGTAAGCTAGGAGCAACAGGCTATAATATATAACTTAATGTGTAGTAAGTTTTGTCATCCATGTTTGTGTAAATACAGTGTATGATGTTCACACAAGGAGATAATCTCCTAACAATGTATTTCTCAGAACATATCCCCATCATTAAGTGACGCATACCTGTACTAGATATCACTGGTTCTGAATTGTTATTCTTGATTAGTCCACAAAAGTACAAAGTCCACCCTTAGTTGGTAATTAAAAAATGGGAAAAAGGGAAGTAATTGATCTGCCAAAATAATTTTAAAAATCCATTTCAAAAACTAAAAAATCGTAGAGGAACCACATAAATTCATGGATTAAGCCATTAAGGGTTAAATTAAAGCATACAGACTAACAAAAGACTCTCATTTTGTTAATGTGTATCTCTTTGACTTTCATGAAGAACAATTTAACTAGGTGGTTTTGTCATTATTAATGACTAATAATTGTAACTATTAAAAACCTGTACATATATTTTGGCTATTTTATAAGTTTATTCATCTATTTTGTTACTAAGTGTTACAATATATTATATAACAATGTTATTAAACATTGCAAACATTTTATGATTTTAAGCTTCTTATGTTAATATTGATAACTTTATAATATATATCAATTTTAATTTTTATACAAAATGTCAACCTGGCTGTATGATTTTTCTTTCATACATACTATATTTTCCCTGAGCCCCAAACATTTATTTTCTTCTAGACATTTTATGGTTGTCCCTCCTTTTCACTTTTAACTATTTAACCATTTAGAATTAATCTTTTCCCCCAAATACATCTTACTTTCAGTATTGACTTCATATAAATTGTGTCACATTCTATATATCAATGTGGTCAGATCTATTTTTCTACTTTCTTTGTGTACTATTTATCAGTCAGTTTTTATGCATACCAATTTTAATGACTCTGGCATTCTAATACCATCTCAATGTTAACCAATACAAACTACCTCTCACTATTCTTTTCAGAATTTACAGAATCTTATAATCATTAATTTTCAAGATGACCTTTAAAACTTTTTTAACTGCTCAAAAACATCCATTGATATTTTGACTGGAACTATATAATTGTATAAATTGTATTATATGGAGAGTTAATATTCTTAGTATTGAATCTTGGTATTTGCCTCACTATATTCATTATTTTTGATAAGTTTTTTTGCACTTATCTTACATCTCTCATCAGGTCTATTTGTATATATTTTATATTTATTATTGCTTATTATTAAAGTGGATCTATAACTTGCTATTCAAACCATCGGAATTTAATAGTGAAAGGAAACACTATTAATAATTACAATAATTACTCTTAAATAACAGGCATAAATTGAATCTTATAGCTATTATTAACATGCTTGTTTTTCTATCTTATGTTCTAACAGGTTAATGCAACTGAATAAGAAGGAAATGTTGTATACGTACATATTTTTTTACATAAGCAAACCTCTCTATTTCTAGTCTGTGATAATTTATAGTGAATGCTCTTAGTTTTTCAAATTATCAAACACGTTACTTACATATAATGATAATTTTGACATCACCTCTTAAAAATTACACCATCAATTTATTTTTCTTTATGTATTGCATCATATAGAACTTCCATAAAGTTATTAAATACTGGTAGTGGAAAAGGGTATTTTTTTTGTTGTTCCCTGAGTTTATTGGAACCATCATTAAGTGGCACATACCTGTACTAGATATCACTGGTTCTAAATTGCTATTCTTGTTTAGTCCACAAAAGTAAAAAGTCCACTTTTTGTACGTTGTTTTTTGCACCTAGTTAAATTGTTCTTTATGAAAATCAAAGAGATACACATTAACAAAATGAGAATCTCTAGTTAGCTTATACACTTTAAATTTAACCCTTAATGGCTTAATCCATGAATTTATGTAGTTCCTCTACGATTTTTTAGTTTTTGAAACAGATTTTTTGAACTAGCACAATATCATTTTGACAATAATGGTAGACGTTTAATATTAAGGAAGTATCCTTCCAATATTTTTGTAAATAATTCTTTAATCAAAATAATAGATATGAAGAATATGCAAAATTATACATATGTAGCTCAATGGAGTTTCACATTCATGTAATCAGCACCAGAGCAAGACAGGGAAAATATCCAACCCTCTAAAGGTATCGTGGTACCCTCATAGAGTTACTATATTCACCTACAAAAGAAACAAATACTGTTGTCCTAAGGATCCATGAGGGATTGGTTCCAAAACATCCCCACAACCCCTACTCCCACAGTTACCAAAATCCACTGATGCTCAAGTCACTTATGTAAAATGATGTCATATTTTTATATAAGTGACACACATCTCCCCATATACTTTTAATCATCTCTGGATTACTTATAACCCTAATAAAATGTAAGCACTATGTAAATAGCTATTATATTGCATTGTTTACAGAATAATGACAAGAAAGAGTATGTACATGTTCAGTACAGATGCAACTATCTTCCTTTTAATATAAATTGATTTTGATCATGGTTTTGTGAACATGTGAGAATGAGAACAAAGTACAAATATTTTTGTGTATACAAAATAAGTATGTTAATCCCAACAGAAAGAATTCTCCAGGGGGCCCGAGGGTACATTAAACAAACAGACAAAATCATTGGACTAGTGGACCTTAGTCAGCCTCTGTTGTAAGCTATAATGAATGCTGGCACAGTGGACACATTAACATTATAGCCATGCAACTTATGGATGAAGGCCATAAATAGGCCCAAGAGCTGCACTCTCACTATTTTCAAAGGTGATCTAGCTACTACCATGGCTTGGGGTTCAACCTGCCTGCAACATAAGTCAATATTGAATTTCTAATATGAGCAATCTTTATAGAAAAACCAACCAGTTACTCAGTGGCAAGTTGACTTAATAGGACCCCTTCTATCTTGGAAGACAAGTGATTTTGTTTAGTAAGAATAGATTCTGTTGTGAGTTTGCCTTTTATGACAGCTGAGTGTCAGTCAGCACCACTCTTGAAGGGTTGCCTTTGGATCCAACTTAATACTGTGTCAGCCAAGACAGTCACTACACACAGAAAGGTGCCAGAGTGGGCACATGCTCATGGGATCCTCTGAGAGTTTCATATACCATGAGATTCATAGAGCAATGGGGCAATCCTTCACACATAGCTGAAGCACCTGTGTCAAGCAATTACTTAGACATTACTTGGTGAGGATAAGGTGACATACTACAGGATACAGTGTAAACTTTAATGACTTTTATATTGGGCTTTGTCCCTAACAGATGGAATACATGGGACTGGAAACTAATAGATGGAAGCTAGATTGACCCTGCTTTTCATGACTTCTAAGTACCTACTTAAAGAATTTGTGATAGTTTGCTGAGAATGATGGTTTCCAGCTTCATCCATGTCCCTACAAAGGACATGGAGGGAGGGGGGAGGGATAGCATTAGGAGATATACCTAATGTTAAATGACAAGTTAATGGGTGCAGCACACCAACATGGCACATGTATACATATGTAACAAACCGGCACGTTGTGCACACGTACCCTAAAACTTAGAGTATAATAAAAAAAAAAAAAGAATTTGTGCTCACCATTTCCACAGCTCTGGGCTCTGCAGGCTTGTCCTGATCCCCAAAGGAAGGACACATCCACCCAGGAGAAATAGCAAGAGTCATTTAAACTATAAACTACAGCTACTTTCTGGACACTTTGTATTCAGCAGACAATTCAGAGAGTCATCAATACAGGCATTGCCCTTTTAACAAATCTGATGAGTAACCTAAGTTTCAGAACTCTATTGAAACTGCATCATAGTTTAAGTTTTCTATCTACCCAATACTACTTCCTTCCCTTCCCATCAATAGAGAAGAAGACATATGTGTGCTAATTTCTACCACAGTGTCTGCTTTTCAGGAAATTCAACCTGCAAAATCATATAAATTTTAAAATCAGGTTGTCAGTTTTCCTCACTAATTTACTTTGATGTTTCTATTAGTATTGCATTGAATCTACAATTTGGTGAGAATTGACATAAAAGATTGACTCTTTAAAGTCTTGAATGTGGTATATCCACTTATTTTATAGGACTTCATCCTTTCTCCTAATAATGTTTTGTAAATTCTTCTGTTGAAATCCTGATTTATTTCTATATTCTCGATGATTTTTTTTAAAAATTGTCAAGGGTACTTGAGAACATTAATTTTTGCTTGTTTGTAGAAATAAAAATGTTTCTATATTGGTTGTGAAATACTGATGTTGCTTTTACTAATTAAATCTAATAGTTTATAGATAGTATTGGAATTTCTATGTGCATTTCTTCCATTCTAATCTTTTTAAAATTTATATAGGATACACTAATATATTTATTTATGTTTATTTTAAATTAGTATGTTTTGCTAATTTATGTTTTTCTAGGTATTTGCCAACTTCATCTACAGTGTCAATTGTTATCAGCTAAAGTTGTTCTTAAGCTATGCTTATTTTTTATATCTGTAACATCTATGGTGATGTCCACTTTTTCATTTCAGAAACTGAAATTTGTGTCATCTCTTTTTATTTTTATTTATTCTTATTAGAGTTTACTAATTTTATTATTTTTAAAGAAACTAATTTTAATTTTTATTCTATGTACTTTACATTATCATAAAATCATCTAATAGTTATTTGATTTTATGCTTATCATTTACTTTTTCCTATAATTTTGGTGATTTCTTCATAGACTTTTTCTATCTACATGAAATAAATTATTTTTAATTTCTTTAGAGTTTGTTTTCTAATAGATGTTTAAAACTCTAAACTTCCCTCTAAGTAAAGCTTTAGCTGTATCTCAAAATTTTTTATGTCTTCTTTCTGTTATCATTTAAGATCAACATATTTTCAAATTTCCAATATGGTTTACTCTTTGAGATGTACATATTTAAAAAGCACACATTTTGGCATTTTCTTATCATCATTTTATTATTTATTTCCAGTGGATTAAGGTCAAAGAATCTATCAGGAAATGAGTTTCTATTTTGAAATTTTAAAAATAATCTTTCATGGACTAACAATTATAATAAAGTTTTTTTTAAATGTTCCATATTGAGAGAAATACACACATACACATATATACATATATATTCCTTTACATATGTAATTTGTAATTGTATCATTAAATTATGTTTTTCAGACCTATATGCTTGTTGATTTTGTATTTGGTTTTCTATCAGTTATGGAAATAGTAATGTTGCATTCTTAATTGAATATTTATTTTTTATTTCTGTCACTTTTATTAATGTATTTTGAAATTATGTAATTAATGCACACAATTCATAATTTTTATTTTTCTGCTAATCAACCTCATTATTTTGAAGTCACTTCTTACTAGTCATACTTAGTGACTTATTGTCTAATATTAATATGACTACACTTGCCTTCTTTCCATTACTATTTGTATTGTACAGATTCTTCATCATTTTTTAACCTGTGAAACATAATGTTTTTATTTCTATGTTTATATGTTTAAGTTGGTTACCATGTATTTAGATTTCGCATTGTTATCCACACATACTTCTTCTGTTTTAAACTTGATTATTTAATCCACTTACACTTTATTTAATTACTGATTTATCTGTATCTACCATCTTACCATTTATTTTCTATTTAACTTATGTTTTTATTCCCTTTTCTCTAATTTGTCCTTTCTTTTGTATTTATATTATATGCTATTTCCATTCTAATTTATATTTAACATATTAATTATATGTTTTAAGCATTCCTTTAGTAATCACCTTGAAGCAGCACTGTCAAATAGAAATATAAGGTAAGCCACATTGGCCAGGTGTGGTGGCTCACACATATAATCCCAGCACTTTGAGAGGCTGAGGCAGGAGGATCGTTTGAGCCCAGGTGTTTGAGATCATCCTGGGCAACATGGCTAACCCCATCTCTAGTGTATGCCTGTAGTCCCAGCTACTTGGAAGGCTAAACTGGGAGTATCTCCTAAGCCCGGGAGGTTGAGGCTGCAGTGAGCCATGATAGCACCACTGCACTCCAACCTGAGTGACAGAAGTAGATCCTATCTCAAAAAAAGAAAATGAAAAGAAATATGAGGCAAGTCACCTATGAAATTTAAAAGTTTCTAGTAGTCACATTAAAAAAGTAAAGAGAAAAAATAAATAAATTTTAACAATAGATTTTATTTAGCACAATAATCCTAAAATACTATTGCAGTGACTTATAATCAGTATAAAATCATTAATAAGATATTTTACATTCTTTTACACTTAAAGCACATCCCAATTTGGTCTAGTCATATTTCAACAGTTGTACATGGTTAGTGACTAGTATATTGGTCAGTGTAAGTACTCACCAGTCATCCACAACTAGTGGCTAGTATATTGGACAGCTTAGTGATTTCAGAATGCATCCTTGATTTATCATCCTCTAACATAGTACATTTACTACTTTCCAGAAAATAACAAAACCTTAAAAATACAACTTGCCTGCGTTTTCTGTTACTTTCCATGCCTTTTATTGCAGTATATATTTAAGTACCTTAAAAGTGTCATGATAACTATTTCATCCCATCAATATTTAGTCATATTTGCCTGCCTGTTTGCCATTTAATTTTTGCTCATTTCTTCCTGTCTTATAGTGGTTTGTTTGGTTACATATTCTTACTGCCTGAACTTCTTTTGTATTTATTTTATGGTGGGTATATGGGTGGAAAATTATCTCACGTATTTCCCCCTCTTCCTTGGAAATTTCTTTATTTGGCCTTCTGTCTTGAAGGATAATTTTGCTAGGTCTAAAATTCTAAGTTGGCACCTGTTTAATTTTAGCCTGTTTGAGTTGTCATTCCACGGCCTTTAGCTTCTATTATAACTATTTAGATGTCAGTAATCCATTTGATTCCTTTTCCTTTGAAGTTAATGCTTCCTTTTTAATCTAGCTGTTAAGATTTTCTTTTGTCATCAGTTTTCAAGTTTCATTATTAGGCTTCTATGTATCCTTCCTTGTATATTTCCTGCCTGCCATTCTTAGAATATTTCGAATCTCTTATTTATTGTTTTTTGTCAATTTTGGAGATTCTTAGCTGTTTACATTTCAAATATTTTTTCTGTTCTATATTATCTTTCTCCCCAGTCTGGGCCTCCAATTACATTTATTTTAGTAACTTTTATTAAATTCTGTATTTTTTCATATTACCTATTACTGTATATATATGTGCTTCAATATAAATATATTCTACTGACTTAGCTTTCTATCTATAATCATCTATTCTGCCATGTCTAATATGCTAATAAATGCATTTAATAGATACCATTTGTATATGCATACATCTAGCACCTTTATCTCTTAGTTACAGGACTGCCCTCAAGCTTCTTTAGACATCTTTTCTGCATAGCTGGTGTTTTCATCCCCCTGAGGTAAACCCTTAAACAAGAATTGAAAAGCAGAGGAATACAAGATATAAACACTTCTGTTCTCTTACTTCTGATAGGAGCAGAATTCACATGTCATCTACACTTTCTCTAGAATTCCTCTGAGTGATTTTACTTGATACCTCACCCTTGGAAAAGAAAGGTTTCCTTTCCTTCCTGGTCCCACTTTCTCACTCTCATGTCAATATTTTTTCCTGGAAATATCTTCTAATAAGTCAGTTGCACACAAATCAGTTGCGCTCATTTCAATATTTGTTTCTTGGGAACCTGACCAAAAATGCATGAATATTGACTTCTACATTTTAATTATTGATTTTATTCAGTACCAGATTTTCCCTTAACATTTGTATTTATATAATATAATTCTCTGATAAAAGTCTCAGTCTTGTCATCTATTTTCATGAATGTATTAATCATGATTATTTTAACATTTATTTCTGAAAAATCTGGTATCTAGTACACATGTGGATCTCTTTCTATTACCATTTTTTCTCCTTACACTAATTTTTATAATCATAGATAATATTTTCTTAATTTATGAACAATGCACATAAAAATTATCACCTGTCAATGGCTCCATTCTTTTCAAGATTTTATTCCTTCAAGTCCTAGTTGCCTGAGAAACATAGCCTTCCAATGTCTCCATATTAACTTTTTTCCAGCAATTCCAATTGTTATTGGCAGGTGCATAGATATGCCACAAATTACTTCAAAGACAGACTACGACATCTTATCCTATTACTCTTTATTTACTAAAAGTATTTTGCCAAAAATATAATTTGAATTTTATAAAGCAACTTTCCAGTATTTGGAAAGTTTTATTCTTTCTACTATTACAAACATACTTGAACAAGTGTTTCCTTATATATCAATATTGTATATAAATCCATATCTAATGAATTCCTTTGTTAAATACGAAAACATAAGAAAAACGTACCCATTTCTTTTGTCCCACATTATTTTTGTATAATCAGTAATTTATACCCAGTTTATTATCATTTAATATTTTGATTTAAATTATTTCTTTGAACTATAAGTTTTATTTTTATGTGTTACTGTGTAATCAGATTTGTCAACCATGAATCAGCTTTATTTTCTATTAATAATGGTAAATTGACAACATGTACTCATCTCTACTCACAAGATAGACCCTGCCAAAATGATACTAAAGGACCTAAACCAGTATTAACATAAAAGACAATGAAAACTGGAGTAAATTTGAGATATAAATATATTTGAGATGTCAAAAACCCAAAGGAGGAGTACTAATTGACATGTTACTAACTGCCTACGATGGGGTAATAATTGTAATATTTGACTGCATTAGTACTGTAGAATCTCCAGACTCACATAGGTACACAGAATATGGGACATAAAATAGAAGAATTAGTTAAAAATATGTATACACTGCTGTTAAACAGTAAACCTATTTCCTATACCTGCACATTATTTAGTAGTCAACCCTCTCACAAAGACTTATCATTGTAAAATTTCAGAATAAAAGGATAAGAAACATCCTAAAAGTTCCACAGGAAAAAACAGAAAGTGATAGGAGCCAGAAAGTAAACAATATTCTTAATACCAAAATAAAACAGAGCAATATTTTCAAGATTCTAAGAAAAAAGTGATTTTCAGTGTATAATTCTCCATTCAATCAAATTATAAATAAGAAAAGAAGATAGAATGATCTCAATGTTAGACTGCAAGAATCCAAAAATATATTTCTCAAAGACTCTTTGGAAGTTCCTGGGAGGCGCATTTAGCAAAACAAGAGAGCAAAGCATACAGAAGGACATGGTGCTAGAAACAAAATAACACAAAAACTCTCAGGACTACATTGTGAAGTAAGACAAGTAAAAATCCAGCACAAACTCTAGGAGAAAATAAAAAAGCTGAAGAAGGAACGCCTGCCTCTGTGATTAAAATAATAGTGATAATGACAATAATCCTAATAATACAGGAAAAGGAAAGAAATATGTATACATATTATGAAAATTTATTGTGAGTCTTCTGACAGATCAAGTCTTAGGGAAAATATACTATATAGAAAACTAAGAGTTAAATAATGGAATAATTCTTAATTCCAGGAAAACAATATTTGTATGATAAAGAAAAAATAATCATTGTACACTACTTGGCTCAAGAATTATATTTTCATAATTATAATGTATAAATTAGTTAACCAAATGAAGAATACACTTTGTATGCTAAATAACAAAATTTGTATGCTTAATTAAAATGTGGTATCATTCTAGTAGAAAGATAGGAGAAAAGAAAACAAAGTTGATAATTCAGCTCTAATAAAAGAAAGCCAATACATAGTGTCTCAATTTCATAATTTAAGAAATGGAGGTATAAGCATAGTATAAAGAAATGTGGATTAAAACACCAAAAGAAACAGTCTCAAGAATGGAAAGTAGCTATCTCCAGGAAAGGGACTATGAGGTTAGGAAACACTGCTGCTTTTTATTATGAGTGTTTTGCAGTGATTTTTTTTCATGTTATGCCTATAATAAGTTAATAAAAATAAAATTAGTTGGAAATAATATGAATTTTATATTTAACTGATGTCAATAATTATGACGATTTTACTTTTTGAGGTTTCAAATCATCTTACTGCTCAATTACTGACTGCCTCAAGAAAATTTTCAATAAGGCACATGATTTTTCTACGGTCTGTGTGCCTTCATAACTGAACAATCATCTCTGTGTCCTACAGAAGTGGACAAATTAGCTAGACAAACCTACATAGATCTTATTTTAAGGTTAATGTTTGAGAGAAGTTTGAAGTCCAGTTGGCTTTTGTAATCCACATGGAATGTTTTTGTTTTGGCTTGTTACCATATTTTAGCCTGAATGTTCCTGCCATCTTTTAAATCCATAACATTCAGAAATGTGTCCTGCCTGGATCTAGGTACTGATTTCATTTCATTAATTTTTCCTAATACACAGTGAACTGTGATGGGATGCAAGCTCAGGGCTAGCACTTGAATGTTACTCTTTCCTAATTTCTAAGCTCAGGTATATTTCTACACTATTTTAGCTTTTCATAGTGATCACAAGTGAGGTGGCAAAAGGGCATAGATGTTTCTGAGTTTGTCAGGATCTTATCCATAAATATGGAAGTCTTTAATTTTCCTAAGTTAGTGCCAGTCAGGCTTTGCTAACTATTAATCATCTAAAGGTTAAAGGTATTTATAGAAAAAATGGAGCTCCTAATTGCTAAGCTAAGACCCCCTTTGCTATGTTTTCGATTCCTCCCCTTCTCTTCTCCAGTTACCAGTTACCTCCTTTATGTTTTACTCTCTCTCCTCCATCATTTGCTCTGCCTTTCTCAGTGAAAACATGCCCACATAATCTGTATTTCAGCATTCTGGCATGAGGTGTGTGTGCCGCTTAAAGAAAATCTATAGTGACCCTTTCTGTAAAGAGAACAATAGATTTGAAAGAAAATAAGTACTTCCTAATTTATCTTTTTGGTAACATTGTAAAAATACATTTAATTAAACAAAGATATAAATTCATAAAATTATGTATATAGTTATTGGTCATCATTTAAGACGTCATGGAGAACAAGTAGAACATTTGATAATAATCAGAAAACTATTATCATTTAAAATTAAAAAAGAGTTACCCGAGAAATGACAATTTTATAAGCTTAATTTTGATATCAGAAAAATGCTAAAATAATGCAGTAAAAATCTTATTAATTCTTAACACAGGGGACCAAAGAAGGGTGGGGGAACAGAACTGCAATTAACTTTCTTGAGATTATCTAAATTTTTAAATGCAATAACAGCATCTAGCTATCAAGGGACTGGCAGTCCTTTTGCTATCCTAAATAAAGCAATGTTGGATTAATAAGGTTTTCTGTTAACACAAAAGCTAAATTGTTAATTCATGGAAGAAAATGGCATGCTGTATAAAACCACTTTTCAAAGAAAAAAATTATTCTAACAACTACAAGAAGTATGACTTTGTAATAGGCCTAAACCATTGTACAGTTCTGTACCAATTACCTAGCTACAAAAATAAAAATAAAAAATAAAAAAAACTCCATCAAAAGTTTTCTAGAAACTAGCAATGATGATTAAACGAAAACATTTTGCTGGATATCTTATAATGACATTTATTACAATTTTCTTGAGAAAAGCCGTCACAAGAAGAAAATAATTGTGCTCGTTGAGTAAGAAACACATGCCCCTAATAAGAATTGGAGAAGTGGCATATGTGGGAGCTAAAAATTAAAACAATTGAATTCATGGATAGAGTAAAATCATGGTTGCCACAGGCTGGAAAGAAAAGCTAAGGTGACAGGACTGTGGGTGGTTAATGGGCTCAAAAATATAGTTAGATAGAATGAATAAGATCTAGTATTTGACAGCATGAAGGGACGACTACAGTTGACAGTAATTTACTGTATATTTTATTATAACTAAAAGAGTGGAAGTGGAATGTTCCTGACACAAAGAAATTACAAATACTTAAAGTGATGGATACCCTAATTATCCTGGTATGATTATTATATATTGTATGCTGTATCAAAACATCACATATACCTCATCAATAAATATACCTGTTATGTACCCACAATAATTAAAAATAAAAATGAATAATTGGAGAAATGGCACACAACAAAAATAGAAACAAAAATGAGTTTACCATAGGATGCTCGTTAGGGGTTAATATATCATACTCCCTTATTCTAAAAATCTTGTATAAGTGCCTTACTGTGATACAACAAAAAATGACTGAGGTAATTTTGACACCCTCATGAAAGTATAGGGTGTGAGAAACCAAAATTATAAGTAAAAGCCAAAAACTAGTATTAAAATGTATTTTATGTGGCTAAAATATCAGCAATAACAGATTGGAACCATAAGTCTAGACTAAACTAATAAAAATTGGAGAATTAGAATTGAGAGCAATATAAAAATACTAACTCCTCAAAATGTATAAGGACATTCACAAATTGTTTTTGACATTAATAATTTGAGAGCTATAGATTAAAGTAAAAATGTAAGAAACTTATAACATTGCCAGCAGAATTAAAAATAGAATCTCTCTCTTCCAACATTCTCTATAAGCTTAACAAAAAAATTACAGCCCATAGCATTCCTACCAGGACAGTAGCCACTAACCGTATGTGGCTATTGAACACTTAAATTGTGAATAGTCCAAATTGAAATGTGTTGAGGCTACAAAATACACCCTGGATTACAAAGGCCTTGTACAAAAAAATAATGGAATGCATCTTATTGATTATTTCTAAACGAATTATATGCTGAAATGAAGATATTTGGGATATATTGAGTTAAGTAAAATATATTATTAAAATTAACTTCACCAGTTTCACTCTTACTATATGATCCAATGATCATACTTCTAAGGATTTATCTAACTGAATCGCAAACCTGTGTCTATACAAGAACCTCTTCACAAACGTTAACAGAAACCCCTTCATAATTGCTAAAACCTGGAAGTAATCAAGATCATTTTTCAATGTGAGAAGAACATGAGATTTGGGGGACAAGGGGTAAAAATGATATGGTTTAGATGTTTCTCCTCCACATCTCATGTTAAAATGTAATCCCCAATGGAGGTGGGGCCTGGTGGGAGGTGTTTAGGTCATGGAAGTGGACCCGTCATGAATGGTGTGGTGCCCTCCTCACAGTAATGACTGAGTTCTTGCTCTGAGTTCACACAAGACCTGATTGTTTAAAAAAGTATGGCACCATCTTCCTGTTTCTCTCTTGCTCTTGCACTTGCCATGTGATATACCGGTTTCCCCTTTGCCTTCTGCCACAAGCGGAAGCTTCCTGAGGCTTTTACTAGGAGCAGATGTCATACCCTGCTTCCTGTATAGCCTGCAGAACCATAATCCAAAATGAATCTCTTTTATTTATATACTACCCAGTCTCAGGTATTCCTTCATATCAATGCAAATGGACTAATACACTGTACAATTCCAATTTTATAACATTCTGGAAAAGACAAAACTATAAAGCCATGAAATAGGTCACTGATTACCAGATGTGAAGGGAACCTTTTTCTTTTAACAGAGGTAAAACTATTCTGCATGATAGTATAAGAGTTGCTACATGATATTACACTATGTCAAAACCCCACACAACTTTGTAATACAAAAAGTGAGCCCTAGAAATAATTACTTTGGAGGTCAGGGAATTGCAGCATAAAATGCAGACTGACAAAGCCATTCAAGTGTGTTAAAAATATATGAAACAATCTCATGAAAGGAGTTGGGGAAAAGTAGTGTTGACTAAATATAACCCCAGAAATGAATGGATTCTGTCAACTAAAGTTAAAAAAAAAAAACTGTCCATAAGCATTGTACTCTTATCCATAAAGCTGATTTCCTGGGATTAACAGATTTGTTATTAAACTCCCAACATTAGTGAAAATATAAAGGTAAGTAAGAGGAGGAAGCTGGAATTAACCATGTGGTAATTCAGGAAGTTGGAGACAACGGTATGAAATAATATAGATGAAGATGATTATATATAGAAGGATTCATGAATATGTATATATAAATGTGCTAATATACCCACATATAGCTCCTTGTTCTCTAAGCTGAAAGGGCTGAGAAGCAATGACATGCAAATAACAATCTTGTGCCCAGATTTTGATTTCTAATACCATTCTCCAATAAAAGGCAACAGGGCTCACTGGAGAAATGGCTGATTCTATAACTGGGGCAGGAAAGATATAAAATGAAGCTGGGGTATCTCATTGTGCCAAAAAGTAGGGGAATGCTCAAATAAGTAAGACCCACTCCTTTGATGTATTTTAAAAGGACAAAAACCAACTAAAAGGGCTTCCAACGGCCAAACATAAGGCAATGTGAGCAACAAAATAAATAAAATAGTATCTGATTATAATCCAAAGTATAAAACAAACATTCATGAGCCTACACCAATGTAAATACATGATTGAGTAAATCATTTTTAAATGGGGGAGAAGAGACAACTCTCCCATGCAAAAGAATTTCAAATAATTTATGCAGATCCTAAGCTCCCAAGGAAATAGAGCCTATCCCTTCACTCCAAGGGTAAGCTATGCTAAATGTTTTTCTTCCAAAAATTAGTGTGTAAAAGGGGAGAAAGTAGCTTTACAGTGGAGACATCTGTCAAAAACTGCCTCGGGCAGGTGATTAAGGTCAATAAAAAACTGCGATAAGTCATGCTGACACTGTGTACCTTGATATGATATCATAAAATTGGTGCTTTCCCTCTATGATGTTCCTCCAAAATATACATCAACACAGTCAATCATTAGACAAACATCAGACAAATCTCAATAGAGAGACATTCTTTACCTGTCTAGTAGCCTTCAAAATGGTCCAGGTCATCAAAAACAAAGACAATCTAAGAAACTATCACAACCAAGAGAAGTTTAAGGAGAAATGACAACTAAATAAAATATGGTATCCTGGATGGAATCCTGGAAAAGAAAAAAGACAATAGATAAAAATGAAGAAAATCTGAATAAAGTATGGATTTTCATTACTGATAACTTCTCAATTTGTATTTATTAATGGCAACAAACATATTAACAATAGAAGAAAGTGGGTGCATGGTATAAAAGCACGATCCGTTCCAGCTTTGCAGTTTTTCTGTAAATCTAAAAGTGTTCTAAACTATAAAGTTTATTTTTTTAAAAAAAGAATGAGAACAATGGACCTATATTGTACGAAGTCATCTTCATAAAAATATTAATTATGAAAGCAAGGTATAGAAGAGTGTGCATAGTGTTATACCTTTAATGAGAAAAAAGGTAAGGAAAATAATATATGTACATGCATGTGTGTAGATGTACATATACACTTGTTCATAAAGAAATAATGAGATAAGAAACCAAGAACTAGTAAAAAAAGGTAACGTATAGTGAAAAGACAGAATGGGAGAGAGTTTGGCAGCAATTATCAAAGGTATACTTCCCTTAATATATCTTGTTTTATATATTTAAATTTGCAAATACATAATTACATTACATAATTTAAAGAGAAAAATATTTTTTAAAAAGCAAAGCCATTCCTAAAATTAAAGCAAGCTGTAACATATTAGCCTAATTATATATCAAATTATTGACATAACCTTACAAAAATTATTTCATGGGATGAATTTTGAAAAACACAGTATTTAGGCTGAACTTCCCTACTGGGAATTATTCTAAAAACAAAATAACCACAAAGATACCTACAATTTATTTATCTCATTCAGAATAGTCATATTGGTGTTATTTTGAACCTCAGAGAGAGTTAGTTTTATAAGAGCTAAAAATTATTTTGTTGATAGTACTCAACATGATGACACTTGAATAGTTGAAAGGCAGAAGTCCCTGTTACTTACTGCACCAAAAGAGAGAACTCCCTATGCAGTGCCGCATAGGGAGTTAGCTCAGGATAGGCTAAGAGCAAGCTGAATCTGTAGTGGGCAGCTTGTGTATGGCAAGAGAGATGAGGTTAGCTAGGTTTCATATACTTGCTGCGGGTTGGATAATTTGAATAATTTCTCAAGCACCAGGACATAGGGGCTGTCTCCAGTTGTCTGGTATCCGGCCCCAAGATGATTAGCATGGGTGCATAGTAGTCCCAGAGCGTGAGAGACCTGATAAGGAAAGTGGAGGAGATATGAAATTAATCAGCTGCTATATAGAGTGAGTGAGAGAACAAACACTATGTTAGTATTACAATGATCCAAGATGTTCAGGATAGAAGAAAAGAGATACAAATATAACATTAGTTTAAATAGGGTTAATTAAAAACCATAATCTTTAATTTACATTGGAAAGATATGTAGAGAAATATGATTTATTTTCCCCTTGTAAAAAATTACGTATTTTTAGCACTGTCCACTGAAAATAACTAAAAGCAATGGCAACTCAGTAGCAATTAGTACCTTTAGTGCCCATATGGGCACTAAATATCAGAATATCAGGGATATTCTGATCTCTAAGTGCCATTTATACTTTAAAGGATCCAAGATTCCTAAGAAAAATAGCTGAACCTATATTTGGGCAGGGAATGTAAATGTGCAAGATTTGGACATATTGTACTTGAAAGCAAGAAGTTATCAAGACCTACAATCATGTCAAAGAAACAAAGAAGCCAATTTAAAGGACTCCAAATAATCAAAGATAAGATCATTTGAGTTTGTAATTACACTAAAACAATTTATTGGGTCACCATTGAATATGATTATTTTGAAAATTAGTAAGAAAAAATTCAAATATCTATTCTGTCTTTCCTGTATGGACAAAGTTCAATGTAAACAAATAGATGATGAGGGACAGCTATCTCTAAATAACAATTTCATCTCATAAATGCAGAGGAAATAATAAAATAAGAAATCACCATTTAGCAACCTTCAATGAAATACTACATCCAGACACTTACCATTAATAGCTGTTCAAACCATGAGTTGAAACGTTGTTGGGAGAATTTAAATGAAGAAAGAGACTAGCAAACTTGATTCCATTGATCAGTTGTAGCATCATTTAAAGTATAGCCATGAACTATCATGTGCCTTCTGATGTAATGCAAGAAGAATAGCATCAACCACAAAATTAACCTAAAGTTCACCAAGCCTTTAACTATCAGTTTACTGGAAATTTGATGATATACTTAAAAGTTACATGATACTCTCAGCAATCAGTCAAATCCAAAATGTGGGAAATTCTACAAGACAGATTACTCTATTTTTAATAACATAAATAAGATGAAATTTTTAAAAGGTCAAATTATTATTGATTACAGGAAATAAAATAGCAAAATAGCCCCTGCTTATCTCTCCCCCACAGCAATAATAAGTTGGCAGCCATTCATAGACAAAAAATGTTTTTGTGGGAGCTTTGGTATTCAAGTAAGGGCTTGCACAACCCCAGTGGAGCATGACTGAGGAGATTCATTTTGAGAGGACAAGACCATACCTAGGGGAAGGCTCAATATTCTTTTGGCCATAAGCTGAGAAACAGCCCCATTCCCTTGTGGATTTAGTCAAAGCCTCATTTGGCATTGGTCCTGCAATTAGCAGTACCTGCAAAAGACATGGAAGGAGACACATTCATCTGTGTTCCTGGAGGCAGAACTACTGGCTTTGGTCTACCTGAAGATCTTGAGATGGCCCTGTAATCTGAGTCCAGTGCTTTTTTGCTGCTATCTGGATGTAGTTCTGCCCACTCAGGGATCTGCTCGGAAATATACCAGTTCATGTCCCCAGAGACAGACTTGTAGATTTCGGTCCAGTCACAGATCTTAAAGAGTCCCTGCAACCCAGCTTTTGACCATCCTAGCTGTGGTCCAAGAGGAATCCTACCCTCAGAGAGACCCATCAGGAGACATGCCTGTGTCCCCAGAGTGAAACCTGCAGAACTTGGTCCAACCACAGATTTTAAACAGGTCCTGTTACCTGGTTCTAGCTACTCTGTGCCATGGCCCCAGTGTAGTCCTGTCTTCCTGGGAACCCATTAGAAGCCACATCCATCTGTGTCCCAGTAGGCAGACACACCAACTGCAGTCAGGCTGTAGGTCTTCAACTGGCCCTGTAACCTGGATACAGGTGTTTTCAGCTGTGGTTCAGGAACATTTCTGCCTACAAAGGGACCAAGAATGAAGCATGCACGTTTGTGCCATCTGAGGCAGATCTGCAGAACTTAGTCTTCGGTGTGGACCCTGAAGCAGCTCAGTGACTTTATTCCAGAACTACTCAGCCATGGTCCAGGGGTAGTCCTTCCTGCCCAAGAACCCCTCAGCTCCATCCTCATTCAAATGTGATACAAGAGATAACCCCATCAATGCAAAGAGCCAAAAGAAGAACTAGAAGAACATTTTTACCTTCCCAAACCAGTCTGTAAAAACTGGAAGAGGTATTTGCACTTTCAAATGCACAGACACCAAATGCAAGGCTACACAGATCATGAAAAATGAGACAAACAAAACAACACTAAAGGACTAGTAAGTCTCCAGCAATTGACCCAGTAGAAACTGAGTTCTACATATTGCCTGACAGAGAATTAAAAATAATTTTTAATAATTCAAAATAAGCTCAACAAAACACAAGAGAACACAGATATACAGCCAAATGAAATCAGGAAAACAATACATGAACAAAATGCGAACTTTAACAAAGAAATAGAAATCAGGAAAGAGCAATATGGCTGATTAGAAGCCTGCATCATTCATCCCTCTCGCTGGAACACCACATTTTAACAACTATATACACACAGAAAAGCACTGTCACAAGAACCAAAAATCAGGTGAGCAATCACAGTACGCGGTTCTAACTTGACATCACCAAAAGAGGCAGTGAGAGCGACAGGAGAGAGAGTCTTAAATCACCAGTGCCACCCCAACCCTACCCCTGGCAATGGCCGTGCAGCACAGAGAAGAAATCTTTGCACTTTGGGGAGGGAGAGAGGACAGAAACTTGGGGACTTTACATTGAACTCGCTACTCCCTTGTCCCATTGGAAAATAAATCTGTGCTGGACTCAGCTAGTGCTGGTTCATGGAGGGGGCATTTGGACCAGCCCAAGGCAGAGGGGAATTGCCTATTCCAGCAGTCAAAACTTGAGTTTCTGGGCAAACTTTGCCACTGTGCTTTGGGGTCCTAGGTAATCTTGAAGGCAGTCTAGGACATAAGGACTGAAATTCCTAGGCGACTCCTAGTGCTGGGATGGGCTAAGAGCCAGTAGACCAGAGTGACACATAACATAGGAAGACATCAGCTGTTACAGCTAAGGGAGTGCTTGCATTAGCCATGCCCCAACCCCAGGCAGTGCTGCCTGCAGCAACAAAAGTGACTCCTTTCATCTGCTTAAAGGGAGGAGAGCAAAGAGTAAAGAAGGTATTGTCCTGCACAGCTCAGGCACAGCAGTATAGGGCACTAGAAAGAGTCATGAAGTTCCTATTCCAGGTCCTTGTTCCTGGACATTTCTAGGCTCACCCTGTGCCAAAAGGGAACCTATTGCCTTGAAGGGAAAGAACCATTCCTGTCAAAATTAATCACCTGCTGACTAAAGAACCCTTGGGCCTTGAATAACCAGCAGTGGTACCCAAGGTGTACACTGTGGGCCTTGGGCTCTGAGATGCGATGGCTTCAGGAGTGACCCAACACATTCCCAGCTCTTGTGGCTGTGGTGAAAGACTCCTGTTGGAGAAAAGCAAAGGGAAGAGTAAAGTGGACTGTCTCTTGCACCTTAGGTACCAGCTTAACCATGGTGGGATAGAGAAACAAGTAAGCTCTTGGAGTCCTGAAGTCCAGGCATAGACTTTGGACAACATTTCTGGACCTGCCCTGGGCCAGATGGGAGCCCACTAGCCTGAAGGGTGAATCCTAGGCCAGGCAGCATTCACCAAAAGCTGACAGAAGAGCCCTTGGGTTTTGAGTAAATATTGGCAGTGGCCTCACAGAACCCCTCATTAACCAATGGTGATGATGGCAATGGGCAGAGGCTCCTCTGCTTGTTATAAAAGAAGGGGAGAACTGGAAGGACTATGTGTTGCTTGAGTGCCAGCTTAGCTACAGTAGAATAGAACATCAGGTAAACTGCTAAGGTTTTTGACTCCAATCCCTGGTTCCCAGACAGCATCTTTGCATATGCCTGGGACCTGAGGGAAACCACTGCCCTGAAAAGGAGGGCCCTGTGCAATGAGTAGAAAGTTTATTCAAAGGGATAATATCAGATAACTTCCCAAACCTAAAGAAATATATTAATATTCAAGTACAAGAATGTAATACAACACCAAGCAGATTTAACCCAAACAAGACTTCCTCAAGGCATTTAATAATCAAACTTCCAAAGGTCAACAATTTGAAAAGGATCCTGAAAGCAGAAAAAGAAAATAAACATGTTACATACAATGGAGCTCCAATATGTCTGATAGCCGACTTTTCAGTGGAAACTTTACAGGCCAGGAAAGAGTGGAATGACATATTTAAAGTGCTGAAGGGGAAGAAAATTACCCTAGTATAATATATCCCACAAAAATATCCATCAAACATGAAGGAAAAATAAAGACTTTCCCATACAAACAAAAGCTGAGGGATTTAATCAACACAAGACCTGTCTCTGAAAGCAATGCTAAAGGGAATACTTCAATCTGAAAGAAAGAAATGCTAGTAAGAAAGAAGAAATCATGTGAAGGCACAAAAAAGGCACTGGTTATAATAACCATATAGAAAAACAGAGAACAATACAACGTTGTAATGGTGGAGTGTAAACTACTCTTGGGTTAAGTAACTCTTGGGTTAATGAACCAATCAAAATAAATAACTACAACAGCTTTTCAAGACATTGTACAATAAGACATAAAGAGAAATAACAAAATGTTAAAATGTAGGAGGATAAAATTAAATTGTAGAGTTTTTATGAGTTTTCTTTTTGTTTTTCGTTTGTTTATACAGTGTTAAGTTGTAAAGACAAAGAAAATTGGGGCCGGGTGCAGTGGCTCATGCCTGTAATCCCAGCAGTTTGGGAGGCCAAGGCAGGCGGATCACGAAGTCAGGAGATGGAGACCATCCTGGCTAACATGGTGAAACCCCAACTCTACTAAAAATACAAAAAATTAGCCGGGCATGATGGCAGGCACCTGTAGTCCCAGCTACTCGGGAGGTTGAAGCAGGAGAATGGCGTGAACCCGGGAGGCGGAGCTTGCAGTAAGCCGAGATCGCGCCACTGCACTCCAGCCTGGGCAAAAGAGCGAGACTCTGTCTTAAAAAAAAAAAAAAAGAAAAGAAAAAGAAAAAGAAAATTGGTAAATCTTTAGCCAGATTAGGAAAAAATATAGAAGACCGAAATACACAGCCCTCAGAAATAACGCTGCATATCTACAACTATCTGATCTTTGACAAACCTGAGAAAAACAAGCAATGGGGAAAGGATTCCCTATTTAATAAATGGTGCTGGGAAAACTGGCTAGCCAATGTAGAAAGCTGAAACTGGATCCCTTCCTTATACCTTATACAAAAATTAATTCAAGTTGGATTAAAGACTTAAATGTTAGACCTAAAACCATAAAAACGCTAGAAGAAAACCTAGGCATTACCATTCAGGACATAGGCATGGGCAAGGACTTCATGTCTAAAACACCAAAAGCAATGGCAACAAAAGCCAAAATTGACAAGTGGGATCTAAAAACTAAAGAGCTTCTGCACAGCAAAAGAAACTACCATCAGAGTGAACAGGCAACCTACAAAATGGGAGAAAATTTTCGTAACCTACTCATCTGACAAAGGGCTAATATCCAGAATCTACAATGAACTCAAACAAATTTACAAGAAACAAACAAACAACCCCATCAAAAAGTGGTTGAAGGACATGAACAGACACTTCTCAAAAGAAGACATTTATGCAGCCAAAAGACACATGAAAAAATGCTCACCATCACTGGCCATCAGAGAAATGCAAATCAAAACCACAATGAGATACCATCTCATACCAGTTAGAATGGCAATCATTAAAAAGTCAGGAAACAACAGGTGCTAGAGAGGATGTGGAGAAATAGGAACACTTTTACACTGTTGGTGGGACTGTAAACTAGTTCAACCATTGTGGAAGTCAGTGTGGCGATTCCTCAGGGATCTAGAACTGGAAATACCATTTGACCCAGCCATCCCATTACTGGGTATATACCCAAAGGACTATAAATCATGCTGCTATAAAGACACATGCACACGTATGTTTATTGTGGCACTATTCACAATAGCAAAGACTTGGATCCGACCCAAATGTCCAACAATGATAGACTGGATTAAGAAAATGTGGCACATATACACCATGGAATACTATGCAGCCATAAAAAATGACGAGTTCATGTCCTTTGTAGGGACATGGATGAAATTGGAAATCATCATTCTCAGTAAACTAGCACAAGGACAAAAAACCAAACACCGCATGTTCTCACTTATAGGTGGGAATTGAACAATGAGAACACATGGACACAGGAAGGGGAACATCACACTCTGGGGACTGTTGTGGGGTGGGGGGTGGGGGAGGGATAGCATTAGAAGATATACCTAAAGCTAAATGGTGAGTTAATGGGTGCAGCACACCAGCATGGCACATGTATACGTATGTAACTAACCTGCACATTGTGCACATGTACCCTAAAACTTAAAGTATAATAATAATAAAATAAAAAAATAAAAAAGACCCAAATAAATAAAATCAGAGATGAAAAAGGAAACATTAAAATGATAATGCAAATTCAAAAAATCATCACGGCTACTATGAATGATGATATGCCAATAAATTGGAAAATCTAGAAAACGTAGATACATTCCTAGACACATAGAACCTACCAAGATGAAACCATGAAGAATTCCAAAATCCAAACAGACCAAAAACAATTAACAAGATTGAAACCATAATAAAATGTCTTCCAGTAAAAAAAAGCTGGGGACCCAACGCCTTCACTGCTAAATTTTACCAAACATGGAAAGAAGAACTAATACTAATTCTATTCAAAGTATTCCAAAAAATAAAGGAGGAGCAATCAGACAAGAGAAATAAAGAGGACATCCAAATTGGAAAGGAAGAAATCAAATTATTCTTGTTGCAGATGATATGATTTTATATTTGGAAAAACCTCAAGACTCTACCAAAGAACTATTAGAACTGATAAACAAATTTGATAAAGTTGCAGGATACAAAAGCAGCATACAAAAATTAGTAGCATTTCTACATGCCAACAGTGAACAATCTGAAAAAAGAATTTAAAAAGTAATCCCAGCCGGGGCCGGGCACGGTGGCTCACGCCTGTAATCCCAGCACTTTGGGATGCCGAGGTGGGCGAATCATGAGGTCAGGGGATCGAGACCATCCTGGCTAATGTGGTGAAACCCTGTCTCTATTAAAAATACAAAAAATTATCGGGGTGTGGTGGCAGGTGCCTGTAGTCCCAGCTACTTGGGAGGCTGAGGCAGGAGAATGGGGTGAACCCAGGAGGCGGAGCTTGCAGTGAGCCGAGATCACGCCACTGCACTCCAACCTGGGTGACAGAGCGAGACTCCATCACAAAAAAAAAAAAAAAAAAAGTAATCCCAACCGGGTGTGGCGGCTCATGCCCTGTAATCACAGCACTTTGGGAAGCTGAGGCAGGTGGATCACCTGAGGTTAGGAGTTTGAGACCAGCCTGGCCAACATAGTGAAACCCCATCTCTACTAAAAAATACAAAAATTAGCTCAGCATGGTGGTGGGCACCTGTAATCCCAGCTATGTGGGTGGTCGATGCAGATGAATTGCTTGAACCTGGGAGGCGGAGGTTGTAGTGGGCCCAGAATGCACCACTGCACTATAGCCTGGGCGACAGAGCAAGACTCCATTAAAAAAAAAAAAAAATCCCACTTATAATAGCCACAAATAAAACTAACTGTCTAGGAACTTATTTAACCAAAGAAGTGAAAGATCCCTACAATCAAACATATAAAAAACTGATGCAAGTAATTGAAGAGGAGACAAAAGAAAAGTTATTCTATGTTCATGGACAGGAATAATCAATATTATTAAAATATCCATACTACCCAAAGCAATCTACAGATTTAATGCAATTTCTATGAAAATACCAATGACATGCTTCACAGAAACAGGAAAAATGATCCTAAAATTTATATGAAATCACAAAAGACTCAGAAGAGCCAAAGTTCTCCTGAGCAAAAAGAAAAAATCTAGGGGAATCACACTACCTGACTTCAAATTATATACAGAGCTATAGTAACCAAAACAACATTGTACTGACATAAAAACAGACACACATATCAATGAAACAGAATACAGAATCCAGAAACAAATTCACACACCTACAGTGAACTCATTTTTAACAAAGGTGCAAATAACATACATTGGGAAAAAGACACTGTCTTCAAAAATGTTGCTGGGAAAACTGGATATCCATGTGCAAAAGAATAAAGCTAGATCCCTGTCTCTTCCTGTATACAAAAATCAAATCAAAGTGAATTAAAGGCTTAAATCTAGGATCTCAAACTATAAAACTACTTCAAGAAAACGTTGGGAAATTCTCCAGGGCATTAGTCTGTGCAAAAAGTTCTTGATTAATACACTACAGGAACAGGCAACCAAAGCAAAATGGACATATGGGATCACATCAAGTTAAACAGCTTCTGCACAACCAAGGAAACAGATAAACTGCAGAGACAACCCACAGAATGGGAAAGAATATCTGAAAACTACTCATCTGGCAAGGGATTAATAAGCCTAATTATAAACAGCTCAAAAAACTCTATAGGAAATAAACCTAATAATCCAACTTTTAAAATGGCCAGAAGCCTTACATAGACATTTATCAAAAGAAGACACACCGAAAAAGAAATTTTAAGAAAGAAGTAAAATTGTGATGTTAGGGTGTCAATTTTAGATCTTTCCCACTTTCTCCTGTGGGCATTTAGTGCTATAAATTTCCCTCTAAACACTGCTTTAGCTGTGTTCCAGAGATTCTGGCACGTTGTGTCTTTGCTCTCATTGGTTTCAAAGAACTTATTTATTTCTGCCTTAATTTCATTATTTACCCATTAGTCATTCAGAAGCAGGTTGTTCAGTTTCCATGTTGTTTTGCAGTTTTGAGTGAGTTTCTTAATCCTGAGTTCGAATTTGATTGCACTGTGGTCTGAGAGAGAGTTTGTTGTGATTTCTGTTCTTTTACTTTGCTGAGGAGTGCTTTACTTCCAACTACGTGGTCAATTTTGGAATAAGTGTGATGTGGTGCTGACAAGAATGTATATTCTGTTGATTTGGGGTGGAGAGTTCTGTAGATGTCTATTAGGTCTGCTTGATCCAGAGCTGAGTTCAAGTCCTTAATATCCTTGTTAATTTTCTGTCTCATTGATCTGTCTAATATTGACAGTGGGGTGTTAAAGTCTCCCAAAATTACTGTGTGGAAGTCTAAGACTCTTTGTAGGTCTCTAAGAACTTGCTCTATGAATCTGGGTGCTCCTGTATTGGGTGCATATTTAGGATACTTAGCTCTTCTTGTTACATTGATCCCTTTACCATTATGTAATGCCCTTCTTTGTCTTTTTTGATATTTGTTGGTTTAAAGTCTGTTTTATCAGAGTCTAGGATTGCAACCCCTGGGTGGTTGTTGTTGTTGTTGTTTTGCTTTCCATTTGCTTGGTAAATATTCCTCCATCTGTTTATTTTGAGCCTACATGTGTCTTTGCACGTGAGATGGGTCTCCTGAATACAGCACACCAAGGGTCTTGACTTTTTATCTAATTTGCCTGTCTGTGTCTTTTAATTGGGGCATTTCACCCATTTACATTTAAAGTTTATATTGTTATGTGTGAATTTGATCCTGTCATTATGATGCTAGCTGGCTGGTTATTTTGCCCATTAGTTGATGCAGTTTATTCATAGTGTTGATGAATTTTACAATTTGGTATGTTTTTTCAGTTGCTGGTACTGGTTTTTCCTTTCCATATTTAGTGCTTCCTTCAGGAGTTCTTGTAAGGCAGGCCTGATGGTGAAAAAATCTTTCAGCATTTGCTTGTCTGTAAAGGATTTTATTTCTCCTTTGCTTATGAAGCTTAGTTTGGCTGGATATGAAATTCTGGGTTAAAAATTCTTTTCTTTAAGAATGTTGAATATTGGCCCCCAGTCTCTTCTGGCTTGTAGGGTTTCTGCAGAGAGATCCACTGTTAGTCTGATGGGCTTCCCTTTGTGGGTAACCCAACCTTCCTCTTTGGCTGCCCTTAACATTTTTTACTTCATTTCAACCTTGGTGAATCTGACAATTACGTGTGTTGGGGTTGCTCTTCCTGAAGAGTATCTTTGTGATGTTCTTTGTATTTCCTGAATTTGAATGTCCTATATTGCTAGGTTGGGGAAATTCTCCTGGATAATATCCTGAAGAGTGTTTTCCAACATGGTTCCATTCTCCACACCACTTTCAGTTACACTAATCAAACTTAGGTTTGGTCTTTCCACATAGTCCCATATTTTTTGGAGGCTTTGTTCCTTTTCATTCTTTTTTTTTTCTAATTTTGTCTTCTTGTTTTTTTTCATTAAGTTGATCTTCAATCTCTGATATCCTTTCTTCCGCTTGATCAATTTGGTGACTGGTACTTGTGTATGCTTCATGAAGTTCTCATGCTGTGTTTTTCAGCTCCATCAGGTCATTTATGTTCTTCTCTAAACTGGTTATTCTAGTTAGCAATTCGTCTAACCTTTTTTCAAGGTTCTTAGCTTCCTTGCTTTGGGTTAGAACATGCTCCTTTAGCTTGGAGGAGTTCATTATTACCCACGTTCTGAAGCCTACTTCTGTCAATTCATCAAACTCATTCTCTGTCCAGGCTTGTTCCCTTGCTTTTGTGGAGTTTTGATCCTTTGGAGGAGAAAAGGTGTTCTGGTTTTTGGAATTTCCAGCATTTTTGCACTGGTTTTTTCTCATCTTGGTGGGCTTATCTACCTTTGGTCTTTGATGTTGGTGACCTTTGAATGGGGTTTTTGTGTGGATGTCCTTTTTGTTGATGTTGATGCCATTTCTTCCTGTTTGTTAGTTTTCCTTCTAACAGGCCCCTCTGCTGCAGGTCTGCTGGAGTTTGCTGGAGGTCCACTCCCCATCCTGTTTGCCTGGTTATCACAAGTGGAGGCTGCAGAAGAGCAAAGCTTGCTGCCTGTTCCTTCCTCTGGAAGCTTCATCCCAGAGGGTCACCCGCCATATGCCAGCCAGAGTTCTTCTGTATGAGGTGTCTGTCGACCCCTGCTGGGAGTGTCTCCCAGTCAGGAGGCACAGGGATCAGGGACCCACTTGAAGAGGCAGTCTGTCCCTTAGCAGACCTCAAGCACTGTCCTGGGAGATCCACTGCTCTCTTCAGAGCCTACAGGCAAGAATGTTTAATTCTGCTGAAGCTGCGCCCACAGCTGCCCCTTCCCCCAGGTGCTATGTCCCAGGGAGATGGGAGTTTTATCTATAAGCCCCTGACAGGGGCTGCTGCTTTCTTTCAGAGACATCCTGCCCAGAGAGAAGGACTCCAGAGAGGCAGTCTGGCTGCAGCAACTTTGCCTAGCTGTGGTGGGCTCTGCCCAGTTTTAACTTCTAGGAGGCTTTGTTTACACTGTGAGAGAAAAACCACCTACTCAAGCCTCAGTAATGGCGGACGCCCCTTCCCCAACTAAGCTCGAGCATTCCGGATTGACTTCAGACTGCTGTGCTGGTAGGGAGAATTTCATGCCAGTGAATCTTAGCTTTCTGGGCTCCGTGTCTAGCCAGGACAATCAGGCAAGAGAAATAAATAAAGGGTATTCAAATAGGAAAAGAGGAAGTCAAATTGTCTCTGTTTGCAGATGACCCGATTGTATATTTAGAAAACCACATCGTCTCAGCCCAAAATCTCCTTAAGCTTATAAGCAACTTCAGCAAATTCTCAGGATACAAAATCAATGTGCAAAATCACAAGCATTCCTATACACCCGTAATAGAGAGCCAAATCATAAGTGAATTCCCATTCACAATTGCTTCAAAGAGAATAAAATACCTAAAAATAAAACTTACAAGGGATGTGAAGGACCTCTTCAAGGAGAACTACAAACCACTGCTCAAGGAAATAGGAAAGGACACAAATGGAAAAACATTCCATACTCATGGATAGGAAAAATCAATTTTGTGAAAATGGCCATACTGCCCAAAGTAATTTATAGATTCAATGCTATCCCCATCAAGCTACCATTGACTTTCTTCACAGAATTAGAAAAAAACTGCTTTAAATTTCATATGGAACCACAAAAGAGCCTGTATAGCCAAGACAATCTTAAGCAAAAAGAACAAAGCTGGAGTTATCATGCTACCCGACTTCAAACTATACTACAAGGCTACAGTAACCAAAACAGCATGGGACTGGTACCAAAACAGATATATAGACCAATGAAACAGAACAGAGACCTCAGATATAATGGCACAATCTACAACCATCTGATCTTTGACAAACCTGACAAAAGCAAGTAATGGGGAAAGGATTCACTATTTAATAAATGGTGTTGGGAAAACCAGCTAACCATATGCAGAAAACTGAAATTGGACCCCTTCCATACACTTTATACAAAAATTAACTCAAGATGGATTAAAGAATTAAATATAAGATGTAAAATCATAAAATGCCTAGAAGAAAACCTAGTCAATACCATTCAGGACATAGTCATGGGCAAACACTTCATGACTAAAACACCAAAAGCAATGGCAACAAAAGCCAAAATTGACAAATGGGATCTAATTAAAGTAAAGAGCTTCTGCACAGCAAAAAAAAAAAAAAAAAAATCATCAGAGTGAACAAGCAACCTACAGAATAGGAGAAAAATTTTGTAATCTATCTATCTGACAAAGGGCTAATATCCAGAATCTACAAAGAACTTAAACAAATTTACAAGAAAAAACAACCCCATCAAAAAGTGGACAAAGGATATTAACAGACCCTTCTCAGAAGAAGACATTTATGTGACAAACAAACATATGAAAAAAAGCTCATCATCACTGGTCATTACAGCAATGCAAGTCAAAACCACAATGAGATACCATCTCATGCCAGTTAGAATGGTGCTCATTGAAAAGTCAGAAAACAGCAGATGCTGGAGAGGATGTGGAGAAATAGGAACACTTTTATACTGTTACTGGTAGTGTAAATTAGTTCAACCATTGTGGAAGACAGTGTGGTGATTCCTCAAGGATCTAGAACCAGAAATACCATTTGACCCAGCAATCCCATTACTAAGTATATATCCAAAGTATAATAAATCATTCCACTGTAAAGACACATGCACACATATGTTTATTACAGCACTATTCACAATAGAAAAGACTTGGATTCAACCCAAATGCCCATCAATGATAGACTGGATAAAGAAAATGTGGCACATATATGCCATGGAATACTATGCAGCCATAAAAAAGGATGAGTTCATGTCCTTTGCAGGGACATGGATAAAGCTGGAAGCCATCTATCTCAGCAAAGTAACACAGGAACAGAAAATCAAATCCCACATGTTCTCAATCATAAGTGGGAGCTGAACAATGAGAACACATGGACACAAGGAGGTGAACATCACACACCAGGGCCTGTTGAGGGGTGGGGGGTAGGGGAGGGATAGCATTAGGAGAAATGCTTAATGTAGATGATGAGTTGATGGGTGCAACAAACCACCATGACCCGTGTAACAAATACCTATGTAACAAATCTGCACATTCTGCATATGTATCCCAGAACTTAAAGTAAAATAATAAAAAAAGAAATAAAAAACATGAAAAACTGAACAGAAATCCTGGACCTGTAGAATATGGTGATGGAATTGAAATTTTAATAGGGATCTTCAAGAGCAGACTCAATGATATAGAAGAAAGATTCAGTAAACTCAAAGACAGTTTATTTGACATTAGCCAATTCAAGGAACAAAAACAGGGAAAAAGGAGTAAAAATGAATGAAGAAACTACACTGCACCTATCAGACACCATTAAGAAAACAAATCTTTTCATTATGGTAATCCCAAAAGGAGAAGATAGAGATCAAAAATTCACTAAAAGAAATAATGGCTGAAAACTTCCCAAATCTTAGGAAAGATATGGGCATCCAAATTCATGGAGCTCCAAAATTCCCAAGCAATATCAATCCAAAGAAGTTAATCTGAGTGCACATTATAACCAAATTGTCAAAAATCAAGTACAGAGAGAATGTTATAAACAACAAGAGAAAAATGAATTGGCACATACAATAGAACCTTTATATGACTATATAACAGTAAGTTTCTGAGACGAAATCTTGCAAGTCACAGGGAATGGAATGATATACTCAAACTTATGAAAAAAAAAGAAAAATCTGTTAACCAAGAGTGCTATGCACAGCAAGTATGTTCTTCAGAAATGAAGAAGAAACAATGTCATTCAGAGATATACAAAAGCTGAAAGTTCGTAATTAGACATGACTAGACAATAACTAATAACATGAAACATATAAAAGTAGAAAAGTCTCTGGTGAAGGTAAATATACTTCAATTGGCAATATTCCAATACTGCAATAGTAGTGCATAATTCACTTTACCTCTAGTACAAAAGTTAAAAGACGAAAGTATTAAAATAACTGTATTTACAATAATTTATTAATGGATAGATACATAGAAATATGTAAAATATGACAGGAGTATAAAATGCTGTGTGTGTGGTGGAAAACAACTGTAAGCATAGTTTTTATATGTGATTTAAGTTAAGTTGTCAACTTAAAATATACTTTTACAACCCTAAGATATTTTATATAAGCCTCATGGTAATAACAACAAAAAAAGCATTAGTATATATAAAGGAGACAAAAAGATGTCAAAGCATTCCACTATAAAAAAGAATCACAAAGGAAAACAGAATGACAAAAAAACTATAAAAAGTCAGAAAACAATGAAAAATGGCAATAGTAAGTCCTTATATAGCACTAATTATTTAAATTTAAATGTATTAAATTCTTCAATCGAAATACACAGAGCATTCATATGCATAAAAATTAGGAACACAAGATGCAACAATATGCTGCCTCCAAGAGAATCACTGTAAGAACACACATATGCTGAAAGAGAAGGGATGGAAAAAAGATATTCTATGCAAATGATAACCAAATGAGAGCAGGACTGGCTATATTTATATCATACAAAATAAAGTTTCTATGAAAATTTGTCATGAGAGACAAAGAACATAACTATAAAATGACAAAGGTATTAATTCATCAAGAGGATATGACACTTATATATGCATGCAACATGGCAGGGCACCTAAAATACAAAGTAAATATTAACATAATTGAAGAGAAAAATTGATGGCAGTACAATAATAATCAAAGACTTTATTATCCTACTTTCAACAATAAACAGACTCTCAAGACAAAAAATCAGAAAGACTGGACTTGAACTACAGTTTATACCAAAGGAACCTAAGAGACATATATGAAACAATATACCCAACAACAGCAGAATACACATTATTCTTAAGACTACATGGAACATTTTTCAAAATGGATTATATATTAGTCCACAAAATACATCTTAACAAATTCAAGAAGCTTGAAATTACATCAATTATATTTTTCTGAGCACAGTGGTGTGAAATGAAAACCACTAATAGGAGAAAAATTGGAAAAGTCACAAATATGTGGAAATTAAACAACACTTTCCTGAACAAACAATGGGTCAAAGATGAACTGAAAAGGAAAATCAAAAATATCTTAAGACAAATGAAAATGAAAACACGACATACCAAAACTAAAATGCAGCAATAATAGTTCTGAAAGGTAAATTTACAGAAATAAATGCTTACATTAAGAAAAAAGAAAGATCCCAAATAAACAACTTAAATTTTACACATCAATAAACTATTAAAAGAGCCCAAATTTAGCAGAAAGAAAAAAATAATAAAAATAAAGGCAGAAATAAATAAAATAGAGATTAGAAATTTAACATAAAACATAATCATAATGAAAATTGGTTTCCAAATAGTAAAACAAAATGACAAAATTGAGAATTGGTTTTCAAAATGAAAAACAAAAAACAAAGCCTAAATTTAGTAGGAGGAAAAAAATAAAAATAAGAGCAGAAATAGAGATTATAAATTTAATATAAAATATAAAATTTATGATAATTGCTTTTCAAAAGAAAAACAAAACAGATTGAACAAGGAAAAAAGAGAGAATTCAAATAAATAAAAGTATGGATAAAAGAGGATATATTCAACTGAGACCACGGCTATATAGATATACAGAGAAACATATGAGACTTCCACGCACAGTTACACGCCAACAACTTGGATATTCTAGAAGAAATGGATACATATAGAAATATAAACCCTTCTAAGACTGAATCATGAAGAAACAAATTCTGAGCAGAACAATAATGAGTAAGCAAATTGAGGCAGTTATAAAAAACATATTGCAATAAAATAAAGCCTAGGACCAAACAGCTTCACAGGTGATTTCTACCAAACACCTAAAGAATTACTGTCAGTCCTTCTCAAACTATTCCAGAAAAGAAATTGAAGAGGAGAGAACACTTTCAAACTCATTTTACAAAGCAAGCATTACCCTGATATTAAACCAAACAAAGACACTATAAGAAAAGAAAACTATAGGACAACATCCATAATAAAAATATATGCAAAAATCCTCAACAAAATAATAGTAAACTGAATCTACCTACATATTAAAAGTATTATATTTCATGATTATGTGAGATTACCCCTGCAAGAATGGTCAGCATAACCAAATCAATAAATGTGACACAGCACATTAACAGACTGAAGGATAAAAATCATATGATTATCTCAGTAGATGCTAAAAAGCATTAAAAATTTTTAATATCCTTTAATAATTAAAAGTCAACAAAATAGGTAAAGTGGAATAAACTTTAACATAATAAAGGCCATAAATAACATTTCTGCAGCTAACATCATACTCAACAGTAAAGAATGGAAAGCTTTTCCTCTAAGATAAGGAACAAGGCATGGATGCCCACTCTTGCTACTTTCATTCAATCCAAAACTGGATGTCCTAGTCGGAGCAATTATGCAAGAAAAACAAGTGAAAAAGCATTCATATCAAAAATAAAAAGAAACAAAAAGCATTCATATCAGAAATAAAGCAATATTGTCTTTTTGTAGATGATATGATTATATATATAATACATACACACACACACACACACACACACACACACACACACACACACACACACACACTCTCCAGGATGGAGTGCAGCAGCATAATCATGGCTCACTGCAGCCTCAAACTCCTGGGGTCAAGCGATCCTCCCACCTCAACCACAGGTGCATGTCAACACAACTGGTTAATTTATTTTTATTTTTTTGTAGAGACAGAGTTGCCCTATGTTGCCTAGGCTGGTCTCAAGCTCCTGGGCTTAAGGAATTCTCCTCCCTCCACCTCCCAAAGTGCTGACGTTACAGATGTGAGCCATCATGGCTTGCCTGATTGTATATATAGAAAACCCTAAAGACTCTAACAGAAAACTGTTAGAACTAATAAACAGATTCAGTAAAGTCTCAGGATACAAAATCAATGCAGGATATGAAAATCAGTTGCATTTCTATACACTAACAACAAATTTTTTTTAAAAGGCTAAGATAATTGCATTTATAATATCATCAAAAATAATAAAACATTTAAAAATAAATGTAGCCAAGGAGTGGAAAGATTTGTACACCGAAAAGTATAAGACATTGATGAAATAAATTGAACAAGAAACAAATAAATGAAGTGATATACCATATTTATGGATTAGAATAATTAATATTGTCAAAATGTCCACCTTACCCAAAGTGATCTACAGGTTCAGTGCAATCTCTATCAAAATTCTCATGGCATTTTTCACACAAATAGAAAAAACAATCCTACAATTTGTATGAAATTAACCCATTTATGCCTGAGGTTGCAATTTTTTGAATTTTTGCAATCAGACCTTGGCAATGACATTCAGCAATAGGATATAAATAACTCCCACATACTTAGCATTCTAATAGTGGAATACTAGGCATAAATGGGTTAAAAAGTCCTTGAATAGCCAAGACAATCTTGGGAATGATAAAATAGCTGGGGAATTCACACATTCTGGTTTCAAACAATATCACAGAGCTGAAGTAATCAAAACAGTATGGTACTGGCTAAAAACAGACACACAGATCTGTAAAACAAAATAGAGCCAAGAAATATACTGACACAAATACAGCCAACTAGTCTTAAACAAGGTTGCCAAGAAAACACAATGGGAAGAGGTGTCTCTTCAATAAGTGGTCTTGGAAAAACTAGATATCCACGTGCTAAAAAATGAAATTGGAACCTTATTCTATACCATACACAAAAATTAACCTGAAATAGATTGACTTAATCATAAGACCAGAAACTATAAAATTCCTAGAAGAAAATATAGGAAGCCTCTTTGACTTTGGTCTTGGCAATGATTTCTTGGATATGATTCTAAAATCACAGATAACAAAAGAAAAAACAAACAAGTGGGCCTACAACAAACTAAATAGCTTCTGCACAGCAAAGGACCCAGTCAACAAAATAAAAAGCAACCCACAAAATAGAATAAAATACTTGCAAACTACATACCTGATAAGGGGTTGATATCCCAAATACATAAAAAAAACTCATACAAATCATAACAAAACAAAATTTTTAATAGCTCAATCAAAGAATTGGCAAAGGACATTTTCCCAAAGAAGACATATAAATTGCCAACAGACACAGGAAAATGAGTTCAATAACCTCAGTTTTCATAAGGGAAATGCAAATCAAAAGAACAATAAAATGTCACTTCATACCTGTTATGATGGCTATTATTAAAAAGACAAGAGATAACAAGTGTTGGCCAGGTTGTGGAAAAAATGTAGAATCCTTGTACATTTTTGGCTGTAATGTAAATTAGTATAGCCATTATGGAAAAAAGTATGGCTGTTTCTCAAAAAATTAAAAATTAAACTCCCATATGATCCAGCAGTCTCCATTCTGGGTATATATTCAAAGGGAGTGAAAGCCAGTATGTTGAAGAAATATCTGCACTCCCATGTTCATTGCACCATTATTCACAATAGCCAAAATGTGGAAACAACTTAAGTGTTTATTCATGGATAGATAGAGAAATTGTGAGATAGATATGTATGTGTGTTTGTGTGCATAATATTCAGCCATATTACAAAAAAGAAATCCTGCTATTTGCAATAATATGGATGAGCCTAGAGGATACTATACTAAGTGAAATAAGTTAGACACAGAAAGACGAATACCGCATGATTTCACTTACACATCAAATCTTACAAAGTCAAACTCACAGAAGCAGAGAGTAGAATGGTGGTTGCTAGGGGCTAGTAGATGGGAGAAATGAGAAGATGTTGGTCAAAGGATACAAACTTTCAGTTATAAGTATGACCTAGGAATCTAAGTAGAGCATGGGGTGGCTATAGTTAATATTGCTATTTTATATTCTTGAAATTCATTAAGACCATAGATCTTAATTGTTCTAACCACACACAAAAAAGGTAACTGTGTGAGGTAATAGATATGTTAATTAGCTTGACTATGGTATTTGTTTTACAATGTGTATATATATAAAATTATTCTTTGTATACTTTATACAAATTTATTTGTCAATTATATTTCAACGAAGCTGGAAAAAGTAGAATCAAGACATTCTAGTCTACACATAAAAAGAAAACAAATATATAAAAGTGATAGTTATGTCAATAAAATTTAAAATATGCCCCATGTTTTAGTACTAATTCACATAAGCCATTTATTGGGTGGTGAAAAAGTAATTCCGGTTTTTGCCATTACTTTTGATAGCAAAAACCGCAATTGCTTTTGCACCAACCTATATATAGGCACTTTTAACATATTGGGAAAGATTAACATAATTGAATACTAGATAATATTAAACAATCATGTAAAAATTGTAGTGTAATATTGACAATGCAGTTATTATTTTTAAAGTTCATATCTGTTAGAAATACATGTTACAGTATTTATACATTAAATGATAAGATGCCTGTGATATGCTTCAATAATGACCAGCAATTTCAAGTGTGAAGGGGAGAAATGGATGAAGAGATGGATGGTTTAGATAGATAAAGATAGATGGATAGACAGATAGATGATAGATAGATGATAAGTTTTAATATGTGATAGTCATCTACAGCAAGAATGTTCATATAGTCATCAGAAGCAAGAGTCGTAGAATGTTAATAATCACTGATTTTATGTGAAGTATATATGTAGATTCATTACATTATATTTTTTAACTTTTACATGTATTTGTATACAAACTTTGGAAGAGGGTTTTAAATCTATGTTTCAGTTTGTATAAATAGTCAAGAAGAAAAATAGATACCGTTTCTTGTAAAATTGTTTCAGTAAAACTATTTATCAAAATAACAACTTTCTTATCTAATACTTTTTCATCACATATATCCAAAACAAAAATAAACAGCAAAAAAACACAACTCACCATAGCTTACACACATCACAAAACTAATACAAAAATGTGTTATCTAGAAGTTTTGCCATCCAGAAAACAGATTTCTGTTCTCCCATATTGCCACTGGAGGCAAAGCTTCCAAATATAAATTTTGGTATTATTCAGTTTTGCTACATTAAGCTGTGAGACAAATAGCCTCACAGAAAAGTTCAGTGGAATACAAAAACTGAGGTTTATTTCTTTCTCACATTACATGAAGGTGTCTGATCAATTGCAGTTATACTTAAGGCTGGGGTTGAGTTCAAATAGATTACACAAATCTTCATTCCAGGATCTAGTAAATGAAGCACCTCCTATTCAGAACATATTATTCTCATGGCTAAAGGCAAAACCACAAGGAAATGAATGGAATCACATGATGTTTTGTAAAATATTTGCTTGGTAATAGGATGGCACATTATCTCACATTGCACTAGTCAAAATAAGTCACATGGCGATATAGTTTGGCTTTGTGTCCCCACCCAAATCTCATCTTGAATTGTAATCCCCCAATGTTGAGGCAGAAACCTGGTGGGAGGTGGTTGGATCATAGGGACAGTTTCCCCCATGCTGTTCTTATGATAGCAAGGGAGTTCTCATGAGATCTGATGGTTTTATAACTGTTTGTCAAGTTCTTCCTTCACTTGCTTCTCTCTCTCCTGCTGCCATGTGAAGAAGGCCCTTGTTTCCCCTTTGCCTTCTGCCATGAATGTAAGTTTCCTGAGGCCTCCCCAGCCATATGGAACTGTTAGTCAAGTAAACGTCTTTCATTTATAAATTACCCATTCCCAGGGAAGTTCTTTATAGCCACGTGAAAACAGACTAATACAATAAATTTGTACTGGGAGTTCGGGATACTACTATAAAGATACTTGAAAATGTGGAAGCGACTTTGGAACTGGGTAACAGGCAGAGGTTGGAACAGTTTGGAGGGCTCAGAAGAAGAAAGGAAGAGTGGGAAAATTTGAAACTTCCTAGAGACTTGTTGAAAAGCTTTGATGAAAATGTTGATAGTGATGTGAACAATGAAGTCCAGGCTGAGGTGGTCTCAGATGGAGATGAAGAACTTGTTAGAAACCAGAGTAAAGGTCTCTCATGCTATGCTTTAGCAAAGAGACTGGTGGCATTTTGACCCTGTCCTAGAGATCTGTGGAACTTTGAACCTGAGAGAGATGATTTAGGGGACCTGGCAGAAGGAATTTCTAAGCAGCAAAGCATTCAAGATGTGACCTGGATTATTCTGAAAGCACTTAGTTTTATGCATGCACAAAGAGATGGTTTGGAATTGGAACTTATGTTTAAAAGGGAAGTAGAACAAAAAATTTGAAAAAGTTGCAGCCTGACAATATGTTAGAAAAGAAAAATCCATTTTCTGGAGAGAAATTCAAACCAGCTGAAAATTTTGCATATATAATAAGGAACCAAATGTTAATCAACAAGACAATGGGGAAAATGTCTCTAGATAATGTCAGAGATCCTGGCGGCAGCCCTTGTGATCACAGGCCCAGAGGTCTAGGAGGAAAAAAATGGTTTAATGGGCAGGGCTCAGGGTCCCTGCTGCTCTATGCAGCCTCAGGACATGGCACCCTGCATCCCAGCCACACCAGCTTCAGTTTTGGCTGAAAGAGGCCAAAGTACAGCTCAGACCATTGCTTTAGAGGGTTCAAGCCCCAAGCCTTGGCAGCTTCCATGCGGTGTTGGGCCCCCAGGTGCACAGAAGTCAAGAATTGAGGTTTCGGAACCTCCGCCTAGATTTCAGTGGATGTATGGAAATGCCTGGATGTCCAGACAGAAGTCTACTGCAGGGGCAGAACCCACATGTAGAACCTCGGCTAGGGCAGTGCAGAGGGGAAATGTGGGGTTGGAGCTCCATGCAAATCTGAAATCCAACAGGGCAGTCATTAAATCTTAAAGCTCTAACATTATCTCCTTTAACTCAGTGTCTCACATCCAGGTCACACAGATGCATGAGGTGAGCTCCCATTGTCTTGCGCAGCCCTGCCCCTGTGGCTGTGCAGGGTAGAGCCCCCCTCCCAGCTGCCTGGAAGTCCCCACTTGGGGTACTGCCTAGTGCAGCTGTGAGAAGATGGCCACCATCCTTCAGACCCCAGAATGGTAGATCCACCAACAGATTGCACCATGTACCTGGAAAAGCCAGATATTGCCAGTCTATGAAAGCAGCTGGGAGGGGGGCTCTACCCTGCACAGCCACAGGGGTGGAGCTGCCCAAGACCATGGGAGCCCACCTCTTGCATCAGCATGACATAGGTGTGAGACATTGAGTTAAAGGAGATAATTTGGGAGCATTAAAATTTAACGACTGCCCTGTTGGATTTCGGACTTACGTGGGGCCTGTAGCCCCTTTGTTTTGGCCAATTTCTCCTATGTGGAATGGGGACATTTATCCAATTCCTATACCCACATTGTAACTTGGAAGTAACTAACTTGTTTTTGATTTTACAGGCTCCTAGGCTGAAGGGACTTGCCTTGTTTCAGATGAGACTTTGGACTTGGACTTTTGAGTTAATGGTGAAGTGAGTTAAGACTTTGAGGGACTGTTGGGAAGGCATGATTGGTTTTAAAATGTGAGGACATGAGATTTGGGAAGAGCCAGGGGCCAAATGATATGGTTTGGCTGTGTAGCCATCCAAACCTCATATTGAATTGTAACCCCCGGTGTTGAGAGAGAAACTCAGTGGGAGGTGATTGGATAATGGGGACAGTTTCCCCCATGCTCTTCTCATGATAGTGAGTGAGTTCTCACAAAATCTGATGGTTTTATAAGTGTTTGACAGGTTCCTCCTTTGCTTGCTTCTCTCTCTCCTGCTGCCATGTGAAGAAGGTCCTTGCTTTCCCTTCGCCTTCCTCCATGATTGTTAACCTTCCTGAGGCATCACCAGCCATGTGGAACTGTGAGTCAATTAAGCCACTTTTGTTCATAAATTACCCAATCTCAGGGAAGTTCTTTATAGCAGTGTGAAAACAGACTAATACACATGGTAAAGCCTCAGAATGTCATGGGGAAATGTATTTCACTCATATGCAGGGATGCTGTACAATAATACAATCTATCACAGAGAATTTTCCACAAAGAGCATCCTTCCCTCCATGTTTTGGCCCACCAAAATATTATTAGTCAACATTCGCCTGGACTCTTGAATGTTAAAGTGGTTTAGATTCACCGGCAGGCCTGGATCCTGTGGGCAAAAGCCTAGTTTAACGAGGGCTAAGCTGAGAAAATTACTGTGTCCACTGTCACAGGAATCTAGGGAACACATTTCACCTTTGACAACCCAATTTAGAGCTCCAATCAGCCCAGTGATTGGAGGCCTATTTAAGCCCCTGTGGTGACATTATCGCAGGAAGCTTATCCATTCTCAGCTACTAGACCTGGACAGATCACTCTGTCTACACTAAAAGATTTCAGTAACTTGAATCTTGGGATGAAGGAAAGAACTTCTCAATTCGTTTCTTAACAGAAAGTCCCTAGAAACATTCAAAATGTTCCTCCAGGAGGACATCAGCAAGATGGCATAAGAGGACTTTCTAGCGCTCATCCCTCACCCCAACCCCACCCCTGCAGACACATCAACTTGAATAACTATCCACATATAAAAATACCTTCCAAGGAGCTAAGAAAATCGGGTGAGCAATCACACCACCTAATTGTATCACAAGAATAAGAAAAAGAATGCGAAAACAAGTGTCTCCCTCAGTAAAACCCAGCGCAAGGCAGACCCACAGGGCTCCAGCCTTCAGGATGGTACCTGCAGATTAAGCCTGCAGGCTCACCTCAGCACCCGATTGGATCTTGCTACCCCCAGGCTCAAGATCGCCTGGTGGCTCAGTCTCCCTTGGACCTACCCCGACACCAGGCCACCCTCAGTGGCCCCAGGTTCTAGACCAACCTTAACACTAGGTCAGCACTATATCCCTAGTCATCAGGTCAGCACTCTTGGGTCCATGTGCCACACCTGCTCCAGATTTTGGACCAGCCCAGAGCCATTCCACGATGTATACATATTTTAAAACATCATATTGTACACAAAAAAATGTATACAACTTTCATTTGTCAATTTAAAAAAAATTAATGTTTTCCAACTTCAACACCCCCAATCATCCTTCATGCTGAATAAATATCTTCTTACACCGAAAAATTATACATCCTTCTCACTAAGCACTCTAAACCAGCAAAAACAAAGCAAAACTTCAACAGTAATGGTGTAAAATATTAAATTCAAATTAAAAATTTAAAGAGAACAAACAGGGTTATTTTATATTAATAAAACATAGTCCTCAGGATAAAAAAGTACAGGATTTTATATGTCAGATTACATAGAATAGAAATACATAAAACAAAAACGTTGGAGAGATAGTTATTGTGGGAGATCTTGCTGCAAGTATCTCAGCTTTTGAAAGGGAGATCAGTGGGAAAAGGCAATCAAATATGTTGAGAAGTTGAAAATATAATTAAGAAATTTATAAGTTAGGTTTGATTTTTTAACCCTACAAACAGATTTTGGACTTTCTTTTCAATAACTCTTGAAACATTTGTAATTGCTAAGAACCCAAGCCCTCTTATTAAAAAAAAAAAAAGTAAACAGATTTAATTCTTTAGCTGTTACAGAATTAAGTTAGAAACTAGTAAAAATGTTTCTTATACAATTCACATACTTAGGAACTTTTAAATTCTCCCAATTTGCTGTTGAATCAAAGAGGAAAATTAAGCCATAAACTACTTAGAAACGGTAAAAATTAGAGCATTGTTGAAAATACAGTTTTGTGCAGATTATTATTCTCCAATGTTCATTCTCTCTTTCTTCCTATTGATTTAGAAGGTCACAAAGCTCAAGCCTATATTTTCCAACCTCCTTGGTAAACATAATTAGCCATGTAATTATTATGGTCTAGCCAATGATATTTAGAGAAATTAATGGTGCAACTTCTAGGTTATCATCTTATAGATGAAGTCACTTACACTGGACTATTTCACTTTTTCTATTCTGTGGACTGGATCTGAGAATCGTGTTGTCTTGATTCTGACTATACAGATGAAGACAACATTATTAGAATGGCAGCACAAGAAAATTAAAGACATTTTAAGTTCCTGATTGATATTGTAAAACAGTGCTTCATAATAGCTTGGACTTATCTGTACTATTACATTGGAGAGAAATACGTTACTACCTTGTTTGATCCATTGTATATTGAGATGATATCTGTTACAGTAAGTAAGCTTGCCTCCTCACTAGCAAAGCATGTGTCCCAAACTATTGTAGTTTCACAGCTTCAAATTTCCATATTAATAATTAATGAAAAAAATGGAAATAAGTTAAACATCTAATACAATTAAACAGTATAAGAAATGTAAAAATAGAGTAGCTAAAAGAAAGATGAAGTCAGAAACAATTGAATTAGAAAAACAGAAAAGCAACAGAAATAGTAAGCAAATAAGAGTTGACTTTATAAAGTAAAATAGGCAAACATTGCAAATCAAATTAATATAGGTTCACAGAAGCTTCTGTTAGGAGGGTTTTATGAGAAAAATTCATAATTAAAAGAAAAACAAGGATATGGTAAGAAAGATTAGAAATCTAACGGATTCAGTAAACTGTGACTTATTACTCACTCAAAGGCCATGTTTCCAAAAAGAAGTGAAGCCCCTAGAGAGCGAGAAGTTCTGCAGTTTGTGTTCAAGAAGCTCTACTCTACTCAGTAGCTTTCAAGGACAACTTAATACCTTGATAAAGCTACATGCAACCCGGGATGATGATCTGGAAATGTGTGCAGTGAACATACACTCTGATCTCTGATCATTTTAATGATCTTATTTAGACTCACAGCTCAAAAACATTTAACCATTCCAGTTTACAAACTGGGTGTCATCTGCAATTCATAGCAATGCTGGACCAGATTAAACCTCAGTGCATTCGACGACTTCAGACTGCATGGTCATGCATAATAAAATCAGCATGAGAAGAGTTATTACTTTCTGACACTATAACCATCCTTTGTCATATATTTATTCTAAAGAGTCCCTTTACCCCTTTTGAATGGTTTATGTTTGTGATATATAAAGTGATTCTTAGAAGAGAGTCACTGGAACATAGTGAGCACTCAAAAAATAAACTCTGCTATTACTATATCCTCCTGTGGCACAGCTGAGATTGACTGTCACACAACAGAAACACAGCTTTATGCTACGAGCTTGTAGTCCATGGCAGAGCTTCATTCCATCCCAGATAGAAGGGAGTTGATCAGTAAAATTTAGGAGCACAGAAGTTTTACTAGGCATTTTCCCTGGTTATGGAGAAATATAGGAAACATTTTGATAAGAAAAGCATACTTGTAGGAACCCTCTAAAATTCCATCTTTTGTCTGAATTCAAATGTGTGGTAAGAACAATTATCATAGCCACAGAAGGCCATAATGAGAACATCAACTACTTGGTGATGAAACCATAAAGCTTATGTCAGCATTTTGTGAAATTATGAGATTAATCTCCTATAAAAAATGACAGGATAGGTAGATGGAAGAGAGACAGCAGATCCCCTTTTGACTTTAGCAAAGCTTTACTTTCTTTACTTCATTACCATTATCAATTCAATGAGAAAATTATGGCATCAAACTGCCTAATTGGTAGTTGGAGGGTCATTCAGAATAAATTTCCTTCATAAGAATAATGTTACCCAGAGGGGACATAGCAAGCCGTGTTCTGCCAGGGTGAATACAGGAACCAATTTTTTAAAGTCATCAGTGTCCTCACTAATGGTATAAAAATGCTGCAGGTTGATAGAATTTTTTAGCAACATGCAGGTTAAAATGAGAATTCAAAATGATTTCAGCAATGAACATGGATTTCAACATGGATGGGTCAACGTTACTTTTTAAAAGGAAAAATTATATGGATATCAAGAAGAATCAATAGTTAAAGATAAGAGTAACAAAAAATGTTCCCTGGTTATAGAAGAAAATGAATTAATAAGCTGTACAGAGGTGAGCTTCAGCACAGTGTCCACAAGCCAGGCAATGAGCTGTGCATCCAAGGAGAACACAGGAGACTCAGGTATGCCCTTAAAGGATATGGCAAATGTGAAATGTGGAGGTAGCTATAAAAATAAAATAGTCCTTAAAGATGCTTCTCTATAAGAAATACATTTTCCATGCATACAAAATAGCCCACTTTAAATATGATTCAGTAGTCATCTGGGCCCCTCAGGTTAGCCCAAACTGACCTCTTAGTATTAAGATGTATTATGTGATGATAGAGCTATTCTTTTGATTTTGACAGAAATAATAATTTAAAGCAGCATTTCTCTTCTCGTCAGTTTAGGTGAGTTGAACTGCTGTGCTGAGAGGGAGAAACTAGGAGAGGTGGCCCACGAGATTTTTATTGATACGCTTTCCTGACATCCTCATACAAAAATATGCACAACAACAGAATCCTACAGAAGTTATAACATTGATTGGAAATATTAGAAGTTTCACTGCTCTCAGAAGATTGTTGTAGGGGAAGGTGAGCAATATAGCACCATATTTGCTATAAAACTTATTTGTTGCCCCAAATTCTTTGACAGTTTAAAATTTTTTTCTCAAAGTTCAGCAGTAGCAATCTCATGATTGCTTTTGTTTTTCCAACATGTCCTCAAAAATTATATAAGCAAAACTTTATCCCTGTGAATGAAGGATCATGGAGTTGAATCAGGGGAGCTTAAGACTGTCTTTGCTGTCAAGGAGCTTGCAGTTTAGAGACATGAATGCATAAAAGGATAACAGTACTTGTCTGTTTTTGATGGCATCCAAATAAATAATTTTTAGGATCATAATCGTAGAAAGAAGGTATCTGGGCTTTTAAATACGTAGAGGAATGATGGAAAGAATTGGAAAAATAATTGAATAAATAAGACCAAAAATAAATAAGTTGTGTTACTACCAGAGTTATTATTAATAGAATAATCATTCTGGAGAAACCATGCATGTTAGGGAGCAGTGTAAGGCTTCATAAAGAAGGTGGACTCAGACTAAGAAAGGTTTTGAGTGACAAATAAAACAATTTGAACTCAATTTTGTAAATAATGTGGAGGTTTTGAAAGCCCTTGACCTGGATAGGATGAAATACACATTTTGAGGTCAATGTATTTGTGGTGAGAAGGCAGGACCAGCAGAAAAGGAAAGAGTGGGTAGGTCATTGCCATAGTAGAGACATGAAGTGTTGTGAAACATGGGGAGGAAGGGCAGGGCAGGGAAGATGACAGTCGAAAGAATGGTTATGAGAGGGAATCTGAAGTAAATGTGGATAGACAGGACTGTAAGGACCAAAGCACCAAGGTTTATATGTGGGGTAACAGAAACAACTTTGAAACTTCACAAAAATAGAAAAGCAAAAGAGAAACCGATTTCAGAAAGATTAATCAATGTATTTGAGGAAATAAAATTTAAAAAGCCAGAAAGTAAAAATGCCTTACCAGATCTTTCTTTTTTCCTTCCCTTTAGGTAATGATTCCATCTTTTTCATTGGTGTTATACCCTTGCCTCTCTACTAGTTTATTCTTTCTGAGTACCTTACCAAGACACACACCTTCACTACCCTATTTATGCTGGTGCTTCCTAAAAATCTATCCCTACCTCCAATCTCTCTCCTAATCTCAAGACTAATTGTGTTAACTTTTGCTAAATACTTCCACCTGCTTGACCAAAAGCCCACATATCCAAGATTGACTTTATTTTTCCATCCAATCCTGCTCCTTTCATAGGCTCTTTTTCTTAGTTAGCATCACCATCTATTGTGTCCAAACTGAAAATTCTTGACATCTCCTTCCATTGTTCAACAACTACCACTTGTCCCTGGAAATTCTAAACATTCTTATTAGTTTTCAAAATCTTATAGCTACCATAAAAAAGTTCTCTTATAATTATTTTCTTCATTCTACCATTATCATTTTTCCTGGGATTTTGTAGCAGATACAATATTTTAGATTATGACTTTATTACTTTTTTTCAAACTATCTCTTTGCAGTGTGACTATGTCATTCAGTTATAGTAATTATTTTCTCAAAAACTGAAAGAGAGCCATAAAACCTAACACAAATGTCTTCAAACCTGACTCCATGCTACTTCTCCATCCACTTTCAGCAAGAACTCAGTGTTCTGGCCACCTTGGGTTCTTTACTGATATTCAATACACCAGGTACTTCAGTACACATGTGTTTTACTCATGCTTTCCTTCCATTCTATAAGGCTCTTTTCCACTCTTATTTACCTCTTTAATTCCTACTCACTCCTCAAGACCTGACTTAAAGATCATATTTTTTAGCCAAGCCCCTTGACACAAGTTGTCAGAATTAAAATTCTTATTGCCTTCTAGCAATAATTTTGCCGCTCATCATATTGCATCATGGCTATTTGTGGAGACACCTGGTTTGACCACCACAATCCTTTTCAGGTTTTATTCATCTTGAAATTTACAGCAGCCAGCACAATGTCAAGCATGAATGAGGATTTCTGTTTACTGACATCAGCTTATTTGAATTAAGCTCACTTTAACTGAAGACATCTATGAGAAGTGGGAAAAAAAGGTACTGAAACTCAGAGAAAGGACAAGGAATTGGAACATGCTTCTTTTCCAAGTTTCTTGGAGAGGGTTAACTTATAGAGGATGATGACACAGAGAAGGTAGGAAGAAAAAAAAATAGAAGTGAAGCAGTTAGTGAAGCATAAAAAGTACAGGGAAAGAAGATGGTACTGAAAGCAGTCCATTGGAAACAAGCCTCAGAAGAAAGGTTTAGAGCCTTGTTTCATTATTGCCAAGTTCTATAGGTCAGGCTGGCTGCTTTAAAGGATAATTTTCTCCTCCCTCTCACACGAAGATATGTAAATGGCATCCAGATGTTTTAGTATGATCATTCTTTTAATTATTTTCTTAATGAAATCTTTTAGAGATTGTAAATAACATAAATATACTTTCCATTTGTTCATTTGTTTACTGAATCAGCTGTTAATTCAAGTATAGTGTAATGAGTAGCACTGTATTTGTACCATATTTGCCTGCCAATGGTTTGTATTCATTTACTAATAAATTGGTCTTTTATCAAATTGATTATATCTCTGTCCCATTAAAATCTGAATAAGAAGATATAAGTTGCTTTCCCAGTTTAAATCTTTACCCTTATTGTTTTTATTATCTACACAATAGTATGTGCAGCAAACCAAATATGGGTTGAAAAAATGGTCTACTGATTTTCCTACAATTTGCCCTCTCTTCATACTCTCAAATTTTTATGGGACCTAATTAGCATTAACAATTATAATTCCAGTTGCTAGGTAAAAGTGTCAGAAATGATAATCTAGGACAAACCAAGTATATTATCTGACTTTGACACAGACATATATTCAGTTATTCCTCATAAAATCAACTTTAAAATCCTGTAGATATGATTTTATACTCCTCACTTATTTTAGTAACCAAGTATGTTCTGTAATCTCAGGTTGTTTCTAATTGTTATAATTTTAAAAGGAGCTCATATGTTATCCAGCCTTCAAATCACTTCTCACTGGTCTTCAAATGAAGAAATAGTGGCTTCTGTTATGACTTATTTGATCCTCCCACAAAAAATGACCCTTTCTGAAAGATATAAAGCATATCCTAAATACCTAGGTGAAATCTACCAGCCAATCTCTCAATATTCTCTTCTTGAAAAATTCTGGAGCAACACCACCCTGCTTTGTCTCTTGCAGAAATCTCACCTCTTCAAATGTTGGTAATGAGTTGTAGAATTATAATTACAATAGACTCATCTAATTTTCCTTTTTTCTTGCTCTTTCTGCTTGGAATGCCCTTTTCCTTTTGTTTAAGTATTCATCTTTAAAAGCTCTCCTCTTAATCCAGTATATATCACTGCGCAAAGAAGAACAAATAGACAAACAATTGAATGAGCAACTGAAGTGATATCATACGTAATTTGATGCCAAACTCGAGTAATTTCATGTTTTTATATAGATGTGGTTTTGACTATGTCTTCATTTACTTCTTACAGGCTCTACCATGATTTTAGTATCTAGTGAGGAAATTATTCCAATGCCAGTACTCATGATAATGAGTACCACATTTTATATACTACATTGAAAGACCACCCTGAAGGAGCTTAAAATTCAGCAATTGCAAAATAGCAGTCATATTAGTAATTTATCTCACCTCAAATCAAATCTTTTTCGCTTTTTTATTGAATATCATCCACATAAATTCTAGATATCTTAGAGATATTATAAATTAATTTCAGTTCACCCATGCACACATTTTAATCAGAAGTCAAATCATGTTAATTTTATTTTTTATTTCTTTATTTTTATTTTTTAAGTTGTAATAAAAGATGAGGTTGTAAGATGATTTCATAACACTGCCCTTTGGTTTCTCACCATTTTATTTCCACTTCCCTCTCTGAACAGTCATTAAATGCTAATTTGGAATATATTTTTCTGGATTATTTTCAGTGCATTTACAAATGTGCCCATCTGCATACGCACAGTCTTAGTTTAATAACTATGATCCTATTATATATATATTTCTTTGACTTTTTTCACATAACAATATATCATAGCAGTATCTCCATGGCACTATGAATACATTTATCACCTTTGTAACAGCTACATAGTAATAAATAATCTATATCTACCATCAATTATTTAACTTTACCCTTATTAATGAGCATTTAGTGCACCTCCATTTTTCTTTTTTTTTTTTTGCTGCTTACAACAATGACAAAATGAATATCCTTGTATATAACTTTGTGCCTAATGTAAATATTTCTCTAGCACAAAGTTTAAATGTAAAGTTGCTTGGTCAAAGGTCATGTGTGTTTTACATTCTACTAGAATCTAGAAAATTGCCTTTCAAAACCACTTGTGTCAATTTACATTTCCACCAACATTGGAGGATGTATTACCTGTTTCTTCACAAATATATCAAAACAGAAAATTTTTAATTTTTCAAAGTTATTTTTCTGTGATGGACATAAAAAATGCTATTGTATTTTGATTTAATTTGCAATTCTGTAATTTTTCGTATAGTTGAACATTTTTCACAAAGCTTATTACCCACTTGTAATTCTGTATATATTTGCCCATATCTTGGTTTATTTGTCTTTCTATTACTATATTAGAGCTCCTTATGAACCCATTGTATATATTTGCCCATATCTTGGTTTATTTGTCTTTCTATTACTATATTAGAGCTCCTTATGAACCCATTGTATTATAGATGTTGCAAGAAAATAAAAACTCATCAAAATACAATAACAAAAACAACAATGTAATAATTCCATTGGGTAAAAGCCAGTTTTATTAAGTGACCAGATGAGTCAGTACACCTGGCCTGCCAAGAATTTGAGGTTTGGTGGTACACTTCAAGCCTGTCTAGGTCCTGGCTGCAGTTTGTTGCCATTTGATGTCTATTTTCTGATATGATTCACAAACTCAAAGGGAATATTCTGGGACCTGTGGCTAGCTAAGATTTGTAGGACAATGACAGCAATTTCAGAAGTCTTCTACCTGATTAGAACTAGTTACATCATCGTGCTCATGAGAGGCTGAGCTGATAGATTATAAGTGAAACAAAATACTGAGTGACCCAGCCTCTGTGTATCATTTCCTGAGACGGAAGTTTCTACTTTTCTGCCTAGTTACGCTGTTCTCTATATGTACACCTCCTTCTTCTTGCAGATGCTATAAAGACTGTTGCATAAAACTATTTGAAAACAGAACAAGCAGAAAACAGAAGCCAACATTCTGTGTTTTACCAAAATTCATCTCATCACAACTTCTGTAACCATAGGATTCTGCTGTATTTTTCCCATTTATTCATTTATCTGTCGATAGACATTTGAGTTGTTTCCAGCTTTTAGCTATTACAAATAAAGCTGCTATAAACAGATACATACATTCTTTCTGTAGACATTTGCTTTAAGTTGTCTTTGGGGAATACCTAAGATTGGAATCATGTAATTAAGACTGCCAAATTGCTTTCCAAAGTTGTACTAGTTTACATTTCACCAGTAGCGTATGAGAGTTCCAGTTTGTCCATATCTTGGCACATGGTTTTTTCTTGTTTTTTCTTTTTTTTGTTTTTGATATTTTGCTGGTTTGTTTTTAATTTTAGCCATTCTAGTGGTTCAAATTGTATCACATTGCAATTTTAGTCAGCACTTCCTTAATAACTAATGATTAGCTTCTTTTCATATGCTTATTTGCCATTTATATATCTTCTTCTATTACATGAATATTAATAACATTTTTAAATATTTAAATTTTATAAATACGTCTAATTTATAAAAATGTGTTTGTTAGTTTTCTATTGTTTTAAGATTTCTTGGCCAGGCACGGTGGCTTATGCCTGTAATTCCAGCACTTTGGGAGGCTGAGGCGGGTGGATCATGAGGTCAGGAGATCGAGACCATCCTGGCTAACATGGTGAAACCCCATCTCTACTAAAAATACAAAAAATTAGCCAGGCGCGGTGGCGAGTGCCTGTAGTCCCAGCTACTCAGGAGGCTGAGGCAGGAGAATGGTGTGAACTCAGGAGGCGGAGCTTGCAGTGAGCCGAGATCACGCCACTGCACTCCAGCCTGGGCAACAGAGCCGAACTCTGTCTCAAAAAAAAAAAAAAGATTTCTTTATACATTTTACAAACAAATTCTTTTTAGGGTATAGATCTGCAAATATTTTACCACAATTTATAGCATGTCTTTTCATTCTCTTAACATTGCCTGTTAAAGGACAGATATTAATTTTGGTTGAGTTCAATTTATCAATTTGTTCTTTTATGGATTTTGCTTTAGATGTCATACCTATGTTTAATTAACAGGGTCACAAAGATTTTCCCCTATGTTCTCTTCTACAAGTTATACAGTTTTAAGTTTCACATTATTGAGGATTTATATTTTGCGTTAATTTTGTATATGTCATGAGGTATGGATAGAGATTCATCATTTTATGTTTGGATAGCCAATTGTTTCCACATGATTTTTTGAGAAAACTATTCTTTTTATATTGACTAGCCCTTGTGCCTTTATTGAAAACCTGTTGAGCATATAAATATGGGTCTTTTGGATTTTTACCTACACTGTAATTTTTATTTTGAGACAGGGTCTTGCTCTGCTGCCAGGATGGAATGCAGTGGCGTGATCACTGCTCACTATAGCCTCAAATTCCAAGGTTCAAGAAATTCTCCTGCTTCAGCCTCCCAAATAACTAGGACTACAGATGCTAGTCACTATGCCTGGTTAATTTTTTTTTCTTTTTTTTTCTTTTTTCTTTTTTTTTTTTTTTTGTGTAGAGACAGGTTCTTGCTATATTACCCAGGCTGGTCTTAACAATACTTATTATAAAGCTGCTAAGGTAACTAATGGCGTGTGGCTTTGGTGCAAAGATAGACACATACATCAACAAACAGAATTCTGAGTCCACACTGTGGGAGGCTGTGGCAGGAATATTGCTTGAGGACAGGAATTTAAGTCTATTTTGCTTTTGTTGCCTGTGCTTTTGAGATCATACCCCAAAAATCATTGCTGAGACCAATGTCACTGAGCTTTTCCCCTGTGTTTTCTTCTAGTAGTATCATAGCTTCAAGCCTTACATTTTCTTAATCCATTTTGAGTTTATTTTTGTATATGGTGTGAGATAAGGGTCTAATTTCATTTTTTTCTCTATGTGAATATCCAGTTCTCTCAGCGCCATTTATTGAAGAGACTGTCCTTTCCTTAGTGTGTGTTTTTTGGCACATTTGTCAAAAATCAGTTGGCTGCAAATATGTAAATTATTTCTGGGCTCTCTATTCTGTTCCAATGATCTGCATGTCTCTTTTTATGGCAGTGCCATGCTGTTTTGGTTACTGTAGTTCTGAAGTCAGGTAGTATCATAATGCATCCAGCTTTGTTCATTTTGCTCAAGATTGCTTTTGCTGTCTGTGCTCTTCTGTGGTTTCATACATATTTTAGGATTGTTTTTTCTACTTTTGTAAAGAATGTCATTGGTATGTTCATAGGAATTCCATTGAATCTGCAGATCACTTTCAGTAGTATAGTCATTTTATCAGTGTTAATTCTTCCAAGCCATTAACATGAACTATTTCTCCATTTATATGTGTCTTCTTCAATATTTTCATCAATGTTTTATATCAGGGGTGTCCAATCTTTTGGCTTCCCTGGGCCACATTGCAGGAATAATTGTCTTGGGCCACACACAAAATACACTAACACTAAGGATAGCTGATGAGCTAAAAAAAAAAAAAAAAAAAAAATCAGAAAGAAATCTCATGTTTTAAGAAAGTTTGCAAATTTGTCCACATTCAAAGCTATCCTGGTCGGTATGCCGCCCATGGGGTATGTGTTGGACAAGCTTGTTTTATAGTTTTTAGTGTAGCAATCTTTTATCTCCTTGGTTACATTTATTTCTATTGGTTACATTTATTTCTAAGTATTTTTATTTGTAGCTATCATAAATGGAATTGTTTTCTTGATTTCTTTTTCAGATAGTTCATTGTTAGTGTATACATTACTACTGATTTTTTGTATGTTGAGTTTGTATCCTGCAACTTTAGCTAAATTTGTTCATTAGTTCTAACATTTTTGGTGGACTTTTAGGGATTTCTATATATTGTATTCTAAATATAATCCTATATATTGGATTCAAAATATAATCCAATATATAGAAAGCCCTAATTCAATTTTATATACTAGATTATACATAGGAATTCCATTGAACCTGCAGATCACTTTGCAGATTCAGTGGAATTCCTATATATAACCAATCTTAGATAACTTTACTACCTCAGTCAAGGGTTTACAGGTGATCGATACCACTATATTTTACCCCTCCTCCCCCACAAGAAAAGATTTAATATAGAGAATTGGATGCTTAGAAAATTGTAGCAAGGACCAGAGAAGCACAATTTAGGCTGCACTTCCAGTAGTGACACCCAAAATAGCATTTTGGAACCCAGAAACTGAATGTTGGAATATCAAAAAGACCCTGTTCAAGTGCTCACCCCAAGACTACACTTTAGCCATCACCCAGGTATCTGGAAGCTCCTCCATAGCTGTTGATTCTAGGACCACACTTTGTTAGCCTTCAAGATGGAAATTCCAAATGGAATGTAACTGTCAACAGTTGCAAACTACCTAGGGTCAAACCACTGAGATGCTGCTACAGCCACCCTAGAAAATAAAATGCTTTTCCAACTCTGGTTGCCAGCAACAACAACAGAAGCACATTCTCTGCCTCATTTTCAGTTCCAAATATCTCCTGTGAATGTCTGCTTATAGAAGTTGGATCACATGTGGAACATAAGCAGAAAGGGTGTCTGGTAAATGTAATCTTAGGATTTACAGCTTTTAGCATCCAATAAGTCATGCTACAAAAGTTTGAAATAATGTTTAGAAAACTACAATTTGTCATTCTTTATTAATTATGTTAAATTATCATAATATGTCTAAATATTTGGAAGATTTTCTATGTAGAACATACCAACCAAAAATAAAAACAACTTTGTTTCACCAGTTCTTATTCCTTTTAATCCTTTTCTTATCTTATTTACAGGCTAAGACCTTCAATAAATCCTGACTGTAATTGAAATGGCTTTAATGTAAGACAAAAAAAAAATAGCCTGTTTGCTGTAGGCTTCTGGTAAATTATCTTTATCAAATTAAGAATGTTTACTTATACTCCACATTTACTATGAGGTGTTTTTTTTTCTCTGTTTGTTTTACAAACAGGAATAAATGTTGAATTTTATCTAATTTTCTGATAGAGTCAAGATAATTGCATGTTTGATCTCCTTAATCTATGAAAGCAGTGAATTTTACTAATAGTTTTGCTAATGGTGAACAATTTCTACATTCCTGTCTATTCTGTCTTTATGAAGCCTCTTATCTGTCCTTTCCATGCTACACTTGATGCTCCTGCATTAGGTCATATTCTCATTATCTTTCACCTACACTACTGCAATAGCCTTCTAATTGGTTTTTCAGTCATAAGTGTGGTTTCTGCAATTGCATTATTTACATTTAAACTAGAAGTCTCTTTCTCATTGCATAATCTCACTCTGGCTCTCAAAATCCTTTAGTGACTCTCCATGACCTAGGAAGGAAGATTAAAATTAGGAATTAATTATATTCTAAGCTATAATTACATCAGCACTTTATTAGTATTGCTATTGTTGTATAAGTTTACCATGAATTGGTCATAAGAAGCCACTGGAGAATCCATAAAACATCCCAAACATGGTCATGTCTCTGAGTCTTTCATCTAGCTCAGCATTTCCCCAAGTATGTCTTAGAGAACACTAGTCCCAAGAGTTACTTTTGAAAATAATGGTTTCAAAATCAAATAAATTATGAAAATGATGATTTCACTATGCTGGTCTCAAAAATTCATGTTATATATCAGAATAAGAAACACTGTGTAAAATCTTATAATAAATACAGTAAGGACACTCTTAGCTTAGCACTCTCTAAACATATTTATATACAAAATCTTTCATTTAGCAAAGTTCCTATGGAATACACTTTATCGGAAAAACAAAATGCTCCAAACGTTTTTCTCATTGTAGATTGTGCTTCCTCTCTTTACCATCCATCAAATTCTACTCATCCTTCAGGATTTACTCTGTGAGTCTCTCTGGATAAAACCCATCTTCACATTAGAATTCATTCTCTAAATTCCCACAGCATATCTTTATACCCTTTTTAAACTGCCTACTTTATCCTTCCCTAAAATAAATTTTAGTTCTTTGGAATTTCCATTTCATTTCAGAAAATAGTTGGCATATAATAGTTGCTTAATAGGCATGTATTTTTTCAACCCATTTAAGTTCTTCTCCATTTTATGGACTTGGGCATTTTATATTTTATATCTGTATTTTATATTTGTATTTGTATTTATATTTGCATTTTATATTTATATCTAAAATTGTATTAGATATTATTAAAGGCACAGAATACATTTGAGAAGTGGCTCTGACCATGAAGAATGTATTATTTTGGAGTAAGTACAGTCTTATTTGAAGACATTAGGTAAACATATATTAATAAAAATACAAAAATACAAACTATAACATAAGTTGCATAGTCTTTCGTCCTTTAGGACATCAGAGAGAGGAGATTTCATTGCAATTTTGCCTAAACAGATCAGGCAGCGTGAAAGGTGGGACTTTAGAGTGCTCTGACCAGAGGGCGTGAGCCCAAGGAAAACATTCTCAGTGCCATGAAAGGAACCCAGACATTCTGTTCTCCTTACACCCACATCCTGTTTGGATCTCATTAGTATCTACTGGGCTTCATTCAAACATTCTGACCAACACATGCTGTTCCCCTTGTTCCATTTTCCCCCACTGAATTTTCAATAAGTTATCAGAAATACAGTTTAATAAGAGAACCAATCATGCTAGAGAACAAATGGATGTATAAGAATTTTACTTGATTATAGAAGCCTAGGTTAGGAGAATTCAAATGCATCCATGCATATAGATAAAAGGTACCCTACGCCATTGGCGATCCCAGTAAACGAAACCTAGAAATGAAGGGAAATCTTTCTTTTCTTTTCTTTTTTTTTTTTTTTAGACGGAGTCTCGCTCTGTCGCCCAGGCTGGAGTGCAGTGGCTCAATCTCGGCTCACTGCAAGCTCCGCCTCCCCAGCTCGCACCATTCTCCTGCCTCAGCCTCCGCAGTAGCTGGGACTACAGGCGCCCGCCACCACGCCCATCTAATTTTTTATATTTTTAGTAGAGACGGGGTTTTACTGTGTTAGCCAGGGTGGTCTCGATCTCCTGACCTCGTGATCTGCCTGCCTCGGCCTCCCAAAGTGCTGGGATTACAGGTGTGAGCCACTGTGCCTGGCCAGGGAAATCTTTCTTAATCCTTGATCATCTTGAAGTGACCCTGGAGATTACTTGACAAAAACAAGGGCTATTTATAATGATAAAAGTATGTTCCACAGACAGCTTACGGATGTTCAAATCTAGGAAACAGTGCATTGGGGCGTATAGGGGACAGAATTCAGAAATGAGCACGATAAATTACTACTTGGGATAGTGATTACCGCAAGATTTATGTTCTTCCAGGACATTAGCAGCTAAGCCTTATTTATAAGAAGACCAAAGCAAAATATAAGAAGAAATTTTTCTTCTTGTATTTTGTGTAGATGTGTAGCAATATGGTGAAAATGGAAGGAGAGAACCTTAGAGTTAATTGCAAAGTGTTCAGCAAGTCCTGTGTCATATGACTTCTCCCTGGTATTTTGGTCTCTTGCTCTCATTCCCATTGCTACAAATTGTCCAACCTACACTCTATCTTTCCCACACCCCTCCCTTCATCATTCTCTGTAGTCCTGGTCTATGTTACCCAGGAAGCAATGCCAGAAGTATAGGGCAGAGTGGAGGATACTCTCATCACCACATGCTGTCTTTGTTACTCATTCATTCATTCATTCATTCATCATTCCAACAAATAATTGACAAAATTTATTTTTACTATTATATGTATAGGCATTGAAACACAAAAGAAGCAACATCTAAACTGAGCCATCTAGGAGGATGAGAAAGAAGCCAAGTGTGGAAGTCAAAGCAACTCCATCTCAGAAGCTAATCTGCCATGTTGACTTCTGATCAGCCTTGGTTCCAGGATTTCCAGTTTATCTATTTTTCCTTGTTTAAGAGAATGTAATTAAGATAAATCCTGCCTTGATAGCAGATCAACCTTAATAAACTCAACTTTACCATAAATCTTGCCCTTGGGACAATTCCTACCTATTCCCTTGATACACAAGTGTCCCTCCCCTGTGGTGTATATTCCCTGAATCTATGGGGTAATGGTGCATGGATCCACCATTTTGTCTCAACACCACCAGAGACACAAACTTCTGTTTATAAGCACCTATTAAGTGTTTATTTCATAAGCACCTATTAAATGTTTCTTTCTAAGAAACTAGATCTGTCAGCCTTTTTCTTCAACCTCTCAGCTTCCTCAGATTTTGGAATAGGTTTGCATAGAACTGCCCACTGTGAAATACTAAGTATTGGTGTTTCAAAAGGTTGGGGAGAGTGTTCCAGATAGAGAAAATCACATGTGCAAAGGCCTATCCAGGAGACAAAGCACAATAGGCTTGAAAAAGCAAAAGTCTGTTACTCTGGAGTACGGAGTTCAAAACGGCTGACGGTCAGAATAGAAAACAGTGGCCAAATGATGCTGGGCTTTCTAAACCACAATAAAGCATGTGGAAGTAGGAAGCATTTCAAGAGCTTAAACACAAGTTTCTTGCATCATCTGCCCTGTTTGTTTTGCATATAGGAAAAAGCATATGTGTACCTGCTTTAGAATTTCTGAGGTAGGAACTAGGCTTCCACAGGAGGAGAGATTTAATTTACAAAGACTTAGCAGGCACCAAAAATCTTTCCTTGTTTTGTTATTGTAGATAAAAATAAAGATATTTCAAGAAATATGAAAATAAATGCAATTCTTACTTTTTAATATCTCTTGTATTTCTAAGGTAATTTTGTTAATGTAGAAGTGTAAAAATGTATTAGATCTAATTGTTTGTTCATAAAATGTTCATGTATTATATATTAAAATATTGTGTACTCAGACAATTACAAATTTACTAGAAGAATTTTCTTAAAATGTGGTAAATTAAACTACAAGCTGCTAAACTGTAAGAAATATGTTCTCATTCTTGCCAGTTTATAAGAAAGAGGCAAAATTGTGAAAACAAGAAATCATCAATATTAAACTATGACAAAGAAAGTTATTATATTTTCTTGAATTAGTGTCTTCTAGTACAATGTCAAGCACATACAGAAAGCATTTATTTTCAGGAAAGGAACTTGGGAACAAAGGAAATAAAAATATTGATGAAATATTTTTGTCATGTGAGACTTCGGTAATCAATCTCTGGGCCATCTCTCTAAGCATCTTTTGCTTCACCTGATGCTTTATTTTGAAAACTAAAGAAATTTCCATTGCAGAAAAAGAACCAATTATAGGGCCAGAGATCTGAGTTCTAGAATCATGTGACCTAGAACAAGTCACTTCATTTCTCTGGAATATACCCAGTTTTCTGAGGTATTTTCCAGCTCTACTGAAATAATGTGGAATGTGACCATAAAGGTGTTTGACCCACAAGCGTACATGTCCCTGTGTGGGAAGGGTGTAATTAGGAGCAGAAATGGCTGGATGAGGTGGATCAGAAAGAAAATACTTTTCAAGAAGCTGGAATACACACTTGCTTGTGGGGAATGAGGGGAGATGTAGGAAGAGCAATAGGAAAAGGAGTGAAAGAGAGGGAGTAACAAGAGGAAAAAGTTATTTTCCACTCAGGAATGCTGTGGGCATTCTGTTTGTTGTCTTTCCCCCTCCTAATTGGGGGAGCACAAAACACAGTAGAGCATCTCTTTGGGGTTAGAATTTGAATGTTAGAAAAGAAAAGGACTCTTTCATCTTAATGAAGAAATCAGCAATATAAAAGTGGAATTTGACATCTTCATATATCAGCTTCTAAATCAATGTTGATGTAGCTTTCATATATTCTTTAAAAATATTAATATTACTCTTCAAAGTGCTTGAATAGTACAGTTTAGAAAACAGTAACAACTGTTCTGGTTAAATGATAGCCATTTCCAAAGGTAACATAAATCAAATAAACCTGAACAATCACAAGAATATTGATCTGACCTGTTAGAGTTATAAACAGTGCCATAATTGTACATTGTTATTGCTTCCACTTTGTTCTTAATAAGTGCATGTCTACAAAGGGAATAGGTTCATTCACTGACTACAAAAGAAAAATAGTTTTAGATAGATAAGAGCATAGAGTAGAGAATGAATGGAGCTAATTCCCGCCAATGTGGTGCTGAAAGGGTTCTTGTGTAGTAAATAATTTAATCTTCCTCCAAAGAGGTCTGGCCTTTCTTCTTCTGAGTCTGGGAGGTGATCTCGGAGATATCAAACCTCATAGGAGTATCTTTGTTTGCCTGGATTATGTTACCTTTTGAAACAGGATCCTTTCAATCAGGATGGATAGTCTAATGATGTAAATTAGAGTAGAAGCTACCCATACTTTACAGTCTTAGAGTGGGAGTTTACCACTCCGTATAGAGCAACAATATTATTTAGGATTGGGGCTTTGGGTCACACTTGAGAGATCTGGTCAATCGATTAATCATGTTTGTGTAAAGAATCCCCTATAAAACTCTGAACACCAAGGTTGGGATAAATTTTTCTGGTTGGCGATGCCAGGAGACTATTATATTCTCACTGTGGGGAAAGAAGAATGGGAAACCTCACATTTGGTACTTCTGGACTCCACTGATATGTTTTGGATTTGTGTCCCTGCCCAAATCCTATGACAAATTGGAGGATGGGCCTTGTGGAGGGTGATTGGATCATGGAGGCAGATTTTCTTCTTGCTGTTCTCATGATAGTCAGTGAGTTTTCATGAGACCTGATGGTTTAAAAATGTATAGGACGTTCCCCTTCACTCACTCTCTCTCTCCTGCTCTGCCATAGTAAAGATGTGCTTGCTTCCTCTTCAACATCAGCCATGATTGTAAGTTTCCTGAGGCCTCCCAGTCATGCTTTCTGTAAAGCTTGTAGAACCATGAGTCAATTAAACCTCTTTTCTTCGTAAATTACCCAGTCTCAGGTAGCTCTTTATAGCAATGTGAAAACAGACTAATATAGAAAATTTGTACTAGAAGTGGGTTACTGCTAAAAAGAAACCTGAAAATGTCGAAGCAACTTTGAAACTAGGTAATGGGCAGAGGTTGGAACAGTTTGGAGGACTCAGAAGAAGACAGGAAGATGTGAGAAAGTTTGGAAGTTCCTAGAGACTTGTTGAATGGTTTTGATCAAAATTCTGATAGTCATATGGATAATGAAGATCAGGCTGAGGTGGTCTGAGATGGAGATGGGGAACTTTTTGGGACCTGGTGCAAAGGTCACTCTTGCTATGCTTTAGCAAGACATTTGTGGCATTGTGCCCCTGCTCTAGGGATCTGTAGAACTTTGAACTTGAGAGAGATGATTTACGATCTCTGGCAGAAGAAATTTCTAAGCAACAAAGCATTCAAGATGTGGACTGGCTGCTCCTAACAGCATACAGTCATGCATACACGAAGAGATGGCCTCAAATTGGAACTTACGTTTAAAAGGAAAGCAAAGTGTAAAAGTTTGTAAAACATGCAGGCTTACCATGTGGTAGGAAAAGAAAAAACATTTTCTGGGGAGAAATTCAAGCCTCCAGGTGTAGATATTTGCATATGTAAAAAGGAGATTTAATTTTCAAGACAGTGGGAAAGATGTCTGTAGGGCATGTCAGAGATCTTCACAGCAGCCCCTCTTATTACAGGCCCAGAGGCCTAGGAGGATAAAATGATTTTGTGGGCTGGGCCCAGGGACCCATTGCTCTGTAAAGGCTCAGGACACGGTGCCCTGCATCCCAGACACTCTAACACCAGCCATGACTAAAAGGGTCCAAGATACAGCTAAGGCCCTTGCTTCAGAGGGTACAACCCCCAAGCATTGGTAGTTTCCAAGTGGTGTTGGGCCTGTAGATGCACAGAAGGAAAGGGTTTAGGTTTGGGAATCTCCACATAGATTTCAGAGGACGTTTTAGAAATGCCTGGATGTCCAGGCAAAAGTCTGCTAGACGTGCAGAATCCTCATGGAGAACCTTTACTAGGACAGTGCAGTTGGGAAATGTGGAGTTGGACCCCCACAGAGTCCCCCCAGGAGTACTTCCTAGTGTAGCTGTGAGAAGAGGGTCATCATCCTCCAGACCCCAGAATGGTAGAGCCACCGACAGTTTGCACTGTGCACTTGGAAAAGCTGCAAACACTCAATGCCAACCTGTGAAAGCAATCTCAGGGGCTGTACCCTGCAGAGCCACAGGGGTGGAGCTGTCCAAGGCTTTGGGTGCCCACCTCTTGCATCAGCATGACCTGGATGTGAGGCATGGAATCAAAGGAGATTATTTGGGAGCTTTAAGATTTAATGACAACTCTGCTAGGTTTTGAAATTGCATGCGGTCTGTAGCCTCTTTGTTTTGGCCAATTTATCCTATTTCAAATGGGTGCATTTACCCAAGGCCTATGCTCACATTGTATCTTGAAAATAACTAACTTGGTTTTGATTTTACAGGTTGATAGGCAGAAGGGATTTGCTTTGTCGCAGATCAGACTTTGGACTTGGACTTTTGGGTTAATGCTGGAATGAGTTGACTTTGTGGGACTGTTGGTAAGGCATAATTGCATTTTGAAATAAGAGAATGACCTAAGGTTTGGGAGGGCAAATGGTATTGTCCCTGCCCAAATCTCATGTCTAATTGGAGGAAATCCATTTTGCCCCAGGGGCAAAATGATATTGTCCCTGCCCAAATCTCATGTCTAATTGGAGGAAAAGACTGGTGTTAGGTGATTGGATCATGGGGGCAGGTTTCCCCTTTGCTGTTCTCATGATAATGAGTTCTCAAGTGAACTGATGGTTTAAAACCATGTGGCATTTCTCCCTTCACTCTCTCTCCCCTGCTCTACCATGGTAAAGACATGCTTGCTTCCACTTCACCTTCTGTAATGATTGTACATTTTCTGAGGGCTCCCAGTCATCCTTGCTGTTAAGCTGGCATAACTGAGTCAATTAAACCTTTTTTCTTTGTAAATTACCCAGTTTCAGGTAGTTCCTTATAGCAGTGTGAAATGGACTAATATATCTACCCTATGTGCTACTTCTCTTGGCTTATTTTAATCTGTGTTAATTTTTTTGGGGGGGTGGAGTGCTGCATTTAGATCATTCACCTCCTTGATTAGATTTGTTCCTAAGTACAATATTGGGTGCATATGTATTTACAATTGATATCTTCTCTTGATTAATTGACCCCTTTATCTTTATATAGTGATCTTTGTCTCCTTTTACAGTTTTTGACTTAAAGTCTACTTTGTCTAATATAAGTATAGCTACTCTTTTCTCTTTTGGTTTCCATTTGCATGGAATATCTTTTTCTGTCCCCAGGTGATGTGAGTCTCCTGTGATCAACATACAGTTGGTTCTTCTTCTCTTTTTTAATCTAGCCATTCTATGTCTTTTGATTAATTTAATCCATTTACATTTAAGGTAATTATTGATAGGTAGGACTTACTATTGCCATTTTGTTATTGTTTTCTGTTTTATAGATCTTCAATCCTTTCTTTTTATTACGTTCTTTCTCCTTGTGAATTGATGATTTTGGTGTGCTTTGATTCCTTTCACTTTATCTTTTGTTTATCTACTATAGGTTTTCAATTTGTAACTACCATGAGGCCTGTGTAAAACATTTTATATTTAAAACAGGCCATTTTAAGCTAATGAGAACTTGTAACCTCCATCAAATATAAAAACTGTATTTCTGATTCTTCTCCCACATTTTAAGTTTTGATGTCACAATTTGCTTTTGTAAATTGTAACAAAATTATAATTTGTATCTGTTAACAAATTGATGTAACTGTAGTTATATTTAATACTTTTGCCTTTTACCTTTATACTAGAAATATAAGTAATTTACACACCACAATTATAGTATCAGAGTACTTTGAATTTGACTGTGTACTTACTTTTACAAGTGATTTTATAGTTTAATATATTTCCATGTTACTAATATTAGGACTTCCTTTGCTGTTTCTTGTAAAGCAAGTCTAATGGAGAGTTTTTGTTTGACTGGGAAAATTTTTATTTATCCTTAATTTCTTAAGGATAGCCTTAGCAGTTAAAAGTGTTTTTAGTTGGCAGTTTTGTTTTTCTGTTACCACTTTGAATATATCATCTCACTCTACACTGGCCTACAAAATTTCCACTACGAAATCCACTGAGAGCCTCATAGAGGTTTTCTTGTATGTGAGGATCTTTTTCTCTTGCTGCCTTCAAGATTCTCTCTTTGTCCTTGAGTTTTAAGAGCTTGTTTATAATATGTTTTGTTGTAGTCTTGTTTGGATGAATCTGATTGGAGATAATTGAGCTTCTCACACTCATATATTTACATCTTTCCCATATTTGTTAATTTTTCAGCTACAATTTCTTTAAATAAGCTTCCTGTCCCTTTATTTCTTCTCTTTATTATGTTCTAAAAATGATGATGTTATCTCTCGTGAGGCTATCCCATGAATCTTGTGGGCTTTCTTTATTCCTTTTCATTTTTTTCCTTTTCCTCCTCTGACTACATATTTTCAAATAATTTGCCTTTGAGTTCATGACATCTTTTTTTATGCTGTAGGTTAATTCTTGTGTTGAGTCTTTACTGCATTTTTTATGTTGTTCATTGTGTTCTTCAGCTCCAGAATTTCTTTTTGATTCTTCTTTATCATTTTAATCTGTTAATCTTATTTTACTCAGGTATTATTTTGCTGATTTTGTTGAATTATCTATCTGTGATTTCTTGAAGTTCAGTGTCTTCCATAAGACAATTATTATGAATTCTTAGGTAATTTGTAGATCTCCATTTTTGGGGTTTAGTTACTAGAAAATTATTGTGGGTTTTTTTTTTAGATGTTATTCTTCCTTGGTTGTTCATGTTTCTTATTTTCTTGTGTTGCCTCCTTCACCCTTAATGGAGCAGTCCCCTTTCCCAGACATTATAGACTATTTTGGACGGGAGATACTTTCCACTGTAAGTGGATGCAAGAGCACCAACTGTGTGAGGTGTGACAGTTCTGGCTCCAGTGAGGGCACAGCAGGTAGTCTCTGTGAAACTCTATCAGCTAATGACAATGTTCACAAAGATTACAGAAGTCCTCACTATCCACTGCTGTGTGTTTCCACAGAGGTGGTGAGGTCTATAGGTATCTTTCATGGAAAGGGCTGCTAGGGTCTTCCTGATCTTATTTTATCCCACCAGGGAAATGTTGCCAAGGAGATCCCTCTTGGTTTGATGGCACACTTGCAGCACCAGTGGCAACAGTGTGTTATATGCAGTGCTATAAAGTGGCAAAAGAGCCAGTCTGAAACACAGACACATGTAGAAAGTCCAAGCCTCCAGTGTCCAGGACAGCAATGGCACCAAGGTCTGAGGTGCATATGCCCCCACTGCCATATTGGACACTGTATTACTCATAATTAGTGACTGTATTAGTCATGATATTATCCTGAGATCATACATAATCTTCAAATATAGACAATAATAAGGTCATAATTACACCTAACATAATACAACTATCTTTTGTACAACTGGAAACACACCAATCCCTACCCAAATACTGTTACATAAAGTTTATAATACTTAAATGCTGATGTGAAGTCAATAAATCTTATGTCACATGATAACAGTGAAAGGAAATAAAATGAAGATGTTTATTAGTACAAGTGCATACATGCACAAACATGTTTTTAACAAAAGGAGGAAATACTCTTGACAATTACAGTCCTCGTTTCTGCAGCTGGTCACATGGTCATAGCTGATGTTGATGACTGCCTTCTTCTACTACCCATTCTATATTCCCTTTGCTTTCAGCAAGCACCTCAGTATGTTGTGGTTTTTTTCCTGGAGGAGTAACCCAAACCTTCATTCCTGAAGGGTCTGGGTCATTTGCAGTCCTGCCTGGATTGGGCTGTTGTAGTTTCCCATTGACCCTAATCACAGGCCATGGTAATACTAAGAGACACCCTAATAGATATCCTGTATTTAATGCATACTCTTCCTACCTCTGTTGTCGAGTAGTAGGCTGACTTTATCTTGATAGTTAGGATCCATCACCCCAGTCAACACTGTAACTCCCTTCTTAGCCTGTTGACTTAAAGGTAGGAGAAGCACAAAGTGTCCAGGTGGCAATCTTAACTTCCAGTTTAATGGAATTGTTGTTGTGTCTTCTGGTGGCAGCATTCCTCCTTTTGGAACTAAGACCTCTAGTCCAGCAGAACGTAATGTTGTGGGAACAGTAAGAAAAGTTTTGCTAATGGATCATTAGGGGTGGTGGTGAGTGGTGTCACTTCCACTTCTACCCTTTGATTCATGGACTGGTGAATCCTGGCTATGGGAGAAACAGTACTATATATTGAATGCTGATTCAGAGCATATATGGCCTTCTGCAGAACTTTGCCCCAGCCCTGAAAAATATCATCAGCTGGTTGATGTTTTAACTGTGCCTTCAAAGGGCCATTCCATGATTCTATCAATCTAGCTGCTTCAGGATGATGGAGAACATGGTAGGCCAGTGAATTCCATGAGCACAAGCCCACTGCTGAACTTCTTTAGCTGTAAAGTGAGTGCCTTGGTCAGTGGCAATGTTGTGTGGAATACCATGACAGTGGATAAGGCATTCTGTGAGTCCATGGATGGTAGTCTTGGAAGAAGCATTGCATGCAGGATAGGCAAACCCGTATCTGGAGTAAATGTCTATTCCAGCAAGAATGAACTTCTGCCCTTTCCATGATGGAAGCGGCCCAATATAATCCACCTGCCACCAGGTAACTGGCTGATCACCCCTAGAAATGGTGCCATATCAAGGGCTCAGTGTTGGTCTTTGCTGCTGGCAAATTGGGCACTCAGCAGTGGCCATAGCTAGGTCAGCCCTTGTAAGTGGAAGTCCATGTTGCTAAGCGCATGTATAACCTCCATCCCTGCCACTATGGCCACATTGTTCATGGACCCATTGGGTGATAACAGGGGTGGCTGGGGAAAGAGGCTTTGTGGTATCCACAGAATGGGTCATTCTATCCTCTTATTAAAAACCTCCCCTGCTGAGGTCACCTGTTGGTGAGCACTCACAAGGGAAACAAATATCTTCATGGTTTTTGACCACTCAGAGAGGTCCACCCACTTACCTCTTCCCCAAATTTCTTTGTCATCAATTTTCCAATTCTGCTTCTTCCAAATTCCTGATCATCCAGCCAAACCATTGGCTACAGCCCATAAATCAGTATATAATTTCACATCTGGCTATTTCTCCTTCCATGCAAAGTGCACAACCAAGTGCACCACTCGAAGTTCTGCCCACTGGGAAGACTTGCCTTCACAGTTGTCCTTCAGGGATGTCCTAGAGAGGGGCTGTAGTGCTACAGCTGTCCACTTTCAGGTGGTGCTGCAGCTGTCCACTTTCGGGTGGTGCCTGCATATTATGCAAAACCATCTGTGAACTAGGCCCTAGTCTTCTCTTCCTCTGTCAGCTGATCATAAGGACATCCCCATGAGGCCATCAGTGCAGGCTGGGGTTGAGAAGGCATGGCGGGAGGAGTGGAGACCATGGACATTTGAGCCACTTCTTCATGTAACTTATTTGTGCCTTCAAGACCTCCTCAAGCCCAATCAAGTATATACCACTTCCATTTGATGATGGAATGCTGCTATACATGACCCACTTTATGGGTAGATGGGTCAGAAAGCACCCAGTTCATAATAGGCAGTTCAGATCGCATAGTGACTTGATGACCCATAGTCAAACGTTCAGTTCCCACCAAAGTCAAGTAACAGGCCAAGAGCAGTCTCTCAAAAGGAGAGTAGTTATCTGAAGATGATGGCAGGGCCTTGCTCCAAAATCCTAAAGGCCTCTACTGTGATTCACCTAGAGGGGCCTGCCAAAGGCTCCAAACAGCATCCATATCTGCCCCTGATACCTCAAGCACCATTGGATCTGCTGAGTCATATGGCCCAAGTGGCAGGGCAGCTTAGACAGCAGGCTGGACTGTTGTAGAGCCTTCTCCTGTTCTGGACCTCACTCAAAACTGGCAGCCTTTTGGGTCACTCAACAAGTGGGCCAGAGTAACACACCCAAATGAGTAATGTGTTGCCTCCAAAATCCAAATAGGCCCACTAGACGTTGTGCCTCTTTCTTGGTTGTAGGAGGGGCCAAATGCAGCAACTTTTCCTTCCTTAGAAGGAATATCTCAACAGACCCCACACCGCAGAACCCCTAGAAATTTTACCGATGTAGAATGTCCCTGAATTTTAGTCAGATTTACTTCCCATCCTCTGGCATGCAAATGTCTCACCGATAAGTCCACTGTGTTTGCTACTTCTTGCTCACTGGATCCAACCAGCATAATGTCATCAATGTAATGAACAAGTGTGATATCTTGAGGAAGCAAAAAGTGATTGGATCTCTCTAAATAACGTTATGACACAAAGCCAGAAAGTTGACATACCCCTGAGGTAGGACAGTAAATGTATATTGCTGGCCTTGCCAGTTGAAGACAAATTGCTTCTGGTGGGTCTTATGGATAGGAATGAGGAAAAAGGTATTTGTCAAGTCAATGGCTGAATACCTGGTACCAGGAGATGTGTTAATTTGCTCATGCAATGAAACCACATCTGGTACTGCAGCTGCAATTGGAGTCACCAGTTGGTTGAGTTTATGATAATCCACTGTCATTCTCCAAGATCCATCTGTCTTCTGCACAGGCCAAATAGGAGAATTGAATGGGGATGTGGTAGGAATCACCACCCCTGTGTCTTTCAAGTCCTTGATGGTGGAACTAATCTCCACAGTGCCTCCAGAGATTAGGTAGTGTTTTTGATTTACTATTTTTCTAGGTAGAGGCAGCTCTAATGGCTTCCAGTGGGTCTTTCCCACCATAATAGTCCTCACTCTATCAGTCAGGGAGCCAATGTGGGAGTTCTGCCAGCCGCTAAGTATGTGTATGGCAATTATGCACTCAGGTACTGGGGAAATGGCAACAGGATAAGTCTGGGGACCCACAGGACCCACTGTGTGTCAGAACTGAGCTAAAACTCCATTAATTACCTCACCTCCATAAGCTCCTACCTCAACTGGAGGACCACAATGACGTTTTGTGTCCCTTGAAATCAATATCAGCACAGAGCCAGTGTCCTGTAGTCCCTGAAATGTATGTTCATTTCCCTTTCCCCAATACACAGTTACTCTGGTAAAGGCAGGAGGTATCCTTGGGGAAGGATGGAAGAAATATTCATAGCATAAATTGTCAGTAATGTAGTGGAGTCCTTCCTCAAGGGGATCCAGTCACCCTTTCATTCAGTGGGTTCTGGGTCTGTAAACTGGCTCAAGTCTGGAAATTGATTGAGGGGCCATGATTCTCTGTTTTTATAATTCAAATAAATCTTTTGTCCATTCGACCTAGAAGTTTTTTCTGCTTATATAAATTAAGTAGGAATGCGGTAGGCTTCCTATCAATTTTACTTCTAGGAACACCACGATTCATTAGCCAATGCTAGAGCTCTACTTGAGTCAGATTATTCGGATTGTCACTTTGCCTCTGCTGTCCATTACAGTAGCTACACTCAATTGCCTTTGATGGGTGATTGCCTCCACTTGGTTCTTCCCACCTCAGGATCCAATTATTCCCATTGAAATTGGGAATCTTTTAGTTGAGTGACTGAGGTTCCCACTGTTAGATCTGACATACAGAAAAGAGCAATTACAGGGCTCTTCAAAGATGCAGGTGCTGCCCTCACACGTCTATTCTGTAAGGCATTGGTCAAGTGTGTATCTTCTGGACGCTTCCAGCTGGTAGGTCTAAAGTGACTAATCCACTCCACCATCCCAATCTCCCTAAGCCTTTGGATCCCTTCCTCTGCATTAAACCAAGGGAGATCAGGCATTTCCAGCTTACTCACTGTGGGCCATCTTTTAATCCATATTTCAGCTAACCAAGCAAATAAACTATTAGAACCTTTTTTAACTCCCTGAGCTGAAACATTAAATGCAGAGTCCCTACTTCGTGGCCCAAATCAGTAAATTCAGCCTTATCCAACTCTATGTTCCTTGCACCATTATCCCATACCCTTAATGTCAATTCCCATGCCTGTTCCCCAGATTTCTGTTTATATAAATTAGAAACTCAAGCAGTTCTTTTCAAGTGTAGCCCACCTCCTCATGAGTCACACTCTCAATATTACCTCTAGGGTCCCGCCAGAACTTTAGTCTAGTTATAGGTCTAGAAGCAAACAGGAGTGTTGGGGATGGCTCCTGAGGAGAATCAACATTATCTTTCTGGGCAACTGCCTCAGGGGAGGTCACCATGATTCCTCAGGCAGTGCAGGGAAGGCTGATGGCAGCATGGGTTGGGGAGGAGTTGTTGCCACTGCTGGGGATGAGGAAACTGTTTCTTCTGACAAAAAAAGTTTCATCAGAGTTTACAAACTCAGCATCCCCAGCTTCATCAGGGTCTTTCCACACATCCCCATTCCAAGTTGCAGGGTTCCATTCTTTTTCAATCAATGCCCTCACTTTAACAGTAGACAACTGGTAAGGCTGTGCATGCACCTTTTGTTGCAGGTCAGCCACTCTCACGATAAGAGCTTGTGTCTGTTTTTCCACAATTTCAGCTCTTTCTCTACAGGAGATAAGACTCTCACTCAGGGCAATCTTAGCATATTTGAGGATTGGTATCTGCTTCTCAAGTGGGGAGATAGAATTTCTGAGTTCATCATTTTCTTTCATCACTTTGTCTACTGAACTTAAGAGCAACAAACCAGCTTCATTATGTTCCTTGGTTCTCCACATATGGTCAAAAGTATTCTGTATAGAGTCACCAAACTCCTTGCCTCTCATGAGTGATGAATCAGGAGGATCAAATGCATTTATTTTTCATATCCCTCTAAACAGTTCATACCAAGGACTATCAGTGTTCTTCATACTACTGGAAGTAGAGTCCTTAGCATTTTGGGGTCTAATCATATTAAGCAGCCAACTCCAGAAACCACAAAACCAGTGAAAAAACTCTATTCTTATTATTTTGTTCCTCTAGAATCACTCCTGCTACCAAAATCTGTATTAAGCAGGGTTCTCCAGAGGGACATAACTAATGGAATATATATATACACACACACGTGTATATATATATATATATATATATATACACACACACACGTGTATATATATATATATATATACACACACACGTGTATATATATATATACACACACACACTAATGGAATATATATATATATATATATATATATATATATATATATATATATGACGGAGTTTATTAAGTATTAACTTATAGGGTCACAAGGTTCCCAAATAGGCTGTCTGCAGACTTAGGAGCAAGGAGAGGCAGTCTGAGTTCCAAAACTGAAAAACTTAGAGTCTGATGTTGGAAGGCAGGAAGCATCCAGCACAGGAGAAAGACATAGGCTAGGAGGCTAGGCCAGTCTCTCTTTTCACATTTTTCTGCCTGCTTATGTTCTAGCTGTGCCAGCAGCTGATTAGATTGTATCCACCCAGATTAAGGGTGGATCTGCCTTTCCCAGCCCACTGACTCAAATATCAAACTTTTTTGGCAACACCCTCAAAGACACACCTAGGATCAATACTTTGTAACTTTCAATCCAATCAAGTTGACGCTCAGTATTAACCATCACACTTTCTAATAGTATGCTATATATTCTAGATGCAAATTCCTTATCAGCTATGTGGTTTGCAAATGTTATCTCCCATTCTATGAATTGCTTTTTAACTTTCATGATGGTAGCATTTTAATCATAAATATTTTAAATATTGATTTAGTCCAATTTAGCTATTTTAAAATTTTTGTTGCTTATCTATTTGGTGGTAAATTTAACAAACAATTGCATAAGCAAATGTCATGATGGTCTACTCCTACTTTTGTTTTTTTTTAAGACGGAGTCTCGCTCTGTCACCCAGGCTGGAGTGCAGTGGCACAATCTCGGCTCACTGCAAGCTCCACCTCCTGGGTTCACATCATTCTCCTGCCTCAGCCTCCTGAGTAGCTGGGACTACAGGCGTCTGCCACCACGACCGGCTAATTTTGTTTTGTATTTTTAGTAGTGATGGGGTTTCACCGTGTTAGCCAAGATGGCCTCAATCTCCTGACCTCGTGATCCACCCACCTCGGCCTCCCAAAGTGCTGGGATTACACGCCTATGTTTTTTTTTAAGTGTTTCATAGTTTTAGTTCTTGTATTTATAATTATGATTCATTTTGAGTTAATTTTTGCATTTGGTGCATAATAGGGATCCAAATTTATTCTTTTGTGTATGCATATTTAGCTATCCCATCATCATTTTTTGAAAAGATAATTTGTTTTCCATTTCATTGTTTCACCTTAGTAGAAAATCAAGTGACTACAAATATGTGAGTTTATTTGTGGATTTTAAATTTTATTCATTGATCCATATGCCTACCTTAATGTGATTATCATCACACTATCTTGAATATTGTACTGTTTTAGTGAGTTTTGAAATAGGGAAGTTATTCAACTTTGCTCTTTTTTTTTAAATTGTTTTGACTATTCTGTTTCCCTTGCATTTCCATATGAATTTTAGGATCAGCTTGCCAATTTCTGTGAAAAATCCTGCTAGGACTTATTAAGGATTGCACTGAATCTATAGATCAACTTGGTTGGTACTGCCATCTTAACAACATTAAATTTTCCAATTCATAAACAATGAATGTATTTCTATTTATTTAGACTTTTTAATTTTATTCAGCATGCTTAGTAGTTTTCAATGTATAAATCTTTATCTGGTTTGTTAAATTTACTAAATATATCCTTTATTATGCTATTTTAAGTAAAAAGGCTTTCTTGCTTTTATTTTCAGATTGTTAGTTACTCATATATAAAACTACAATTGATTTTTGTATATCCATGTTTTCTCTTGCAAACTTGCCAGATGTGTTTATTAGTTCTGATACTTTCTAGGATGTGTTTAAGGATTTGTTACATGCAAGACTATGTCAACTGCAAGCAAAAATACTTTATTTCTTGCTTTGCACTCTGGATGTTTTTAAATTCTTTCTCTTGCATAGTGCTCTAACCAGAATCAATTGCAATATTAAATAAAAATGACAAGACTAGACATCCTCATTTTTTTCTCAATCTTAGAGAGGAAGCATTCAGTTTTTAAATATTAAAAATACTCTAGCTGTGGCCTCATTATCGATGTTCTATATGAGATACAGAAAGTTTTTCTGTATTTCTATTTTGTTGAGTGTTTTCATCATGAAGTGCTGTTGGGTTTCATTAAATACTTTTTCTGTGTTCATTAATATGACCAGGTATTTTTGTTCTTTCTGTTATATGGTATATTAATGGATTGATTTTCAGATGTTAACAAATTTTGTAACCCTGAGATAAATCACACTTAATCATGACCTATAATCCTGTCTATACATGTATTTGTCCATTTTCTTACTGCTATGAAGAAATACTTGAGACTGGGTAATTTATAAAGAAAAAAGAGATTTAATGGGCTTACAGTTCCACATGGCTGGGGACACCTCACAGTCATGGTGTAAGGTGAAGGAGGAACAAAGGATGCCTTACATGCTGGCAGACAAGACAGTGTGTGCAGGGGAACTGCCCTTTATAAAACCATCAGATCTCATGAGGCTATTCCCTATCACAAAAACAGCATGGGAAAAAAAACACCACCATGATTCAATTACCTCTCACCAGTCCCCTCCCATGACACACGGGGATTATGGGAGCTACAGTTCAAGATGACATTTGGGTGGGAACACAGCCAAAGAATATCAATACATAACTGGGTTTGATTTACTTCTTTTAAAATATTTTTTGTGTCTATATTTATAAGGGATAGTCTATTGAAATTTTTTTTTCTTCTGATGTCTTTATCTGGTTTTGGTATATAGGTAATATTCACCTCACAGAATGATTTTAGAAGCTATCTGAAGGTGTTTTTTCTTGATAGGAAGTTATTTAAATAATATTCCATTTTCTTTACTCATTATAAGCCTATTCAAAGCATCTATTTCTTACTGAGTCAATTTCATTAGTTTGTGTCTTTATAGGAATTTGTCTATTTCATCTAAGTTTTGGCACACAGTCGGTTATAGCAGTCCCTTAAAACCTTTCAATTTCTGAAAGGTTTGTAGTAATATTTTTTAATTCCTGATTTTAGTAATTTATTTCTTCTATTTCACTTACTCCAGCAAAAGTCTGTCAGTTTTGTTGATCTTTGCAATGAACTGACTTTTGGCTCTGTTTTTTCTATTGAGTTTTTAATCTCTCTTTCATTTATTAATACTCTTACCTGCTTGGTTTGAATATTATTTCCCATTCTCTTCTCTAGTTTCTTAATGTGGAAGGGTAGAAAATAATTGATTTGTGATCACTCTTCTTTCTTACTATAAGTCTATAGCTATAAATATCCCTCTGATCACTTGGTTAGCTACATGGCATAACTTTAATGTTTCATATCTTCCTTTGAGCCACTGGTTATTTAGTAGTATGCTGCTAAATTTCCACATATTTATGAATTTACAAATTACCTTTTGTTATTTATTTCACATTAATTCCATATTGACCAGAGAACATGTACTACATGATTTTAATTTTTTAAAATTTATTTATTAATTTTTGTGGTCTAGCATATGCCTTATTGTATTAGTCCATTCTCAGGCTGCTATGAAGAAATACCTGCAACTGGGCAATTTATAAAGAAGAGTTTTAATTGGCTCACAGTTTCACATGGCTGGAGAGGCCTCAGGAAGCTTATAGTCATGGCAGAATGCACCTCTTCACAGGATGGCAGGAGACAGAAATGTAGAGTGAAGGGAGGAAAAGCCCCTTATAAAACTGGCCAGATATGGTGGCTCACACCTGTAATCCCAGCACCTTAGGAGGATGAGGCAGGCAAATCACTTGAGCTCAAGAGTTAAAGACCAGCCTGGCCAACATTGGGAAACCCAGTCTCTACTAAAAATACAAAAAATTAGCTGGGTGTGGTGGCTCATGCCTGTGGTTCCAGCTACTCAGGAGACAGAGGCAGGAGAATTGCTTGAACCTGGGACACGGAGGTTGCAGTGAGCCTAGATCATGCCTGTGTACTCCAGCCTGGGTGACAGAATGAGACTCTGTCTCAAAAAACAAAAACAAAAACTATCAGATCTTGTGAGAACTCACTCACTATCATGAGAACAGTATGGGGAAACTGCCCTCATGATCTAATCACTTCACACAAAGTCCCTCCCAAACACGTGGGGATAGCAATTCAAGACGAAATTTTGAGTGGGGACACAGCCAAACCATATCCTCTATCTTGTAAATGTTTTAGGTGTACTTGAGAAAAATATTTATTCTGCTGTTTTTGAGTGGAATATTCTACAGATGTCTATTAGGTCTAGTTGTTTTATATTTGTGTTCAAGTATTTTATTTCCTTGTTATTCTTGTACGTAGTTGTCCTATCCATTATTGAAAGTAAAGTATTAAGGTATTCAATTTTTATTGTTGAATTGCCATTTTCCCTTTAATTCTCTTAGATTATGTTTCATGTATTTGGGAGCTCTCCTGTTAAGTGTATTGTATTAATCCATTCTCACACTGGATAAAGAACTGCCTGAGACTAGGTAATTTATAAAGAAAAAAGGCATAATTGACTTACGGTTCCACATGGCTGGGGACACCTCAGGAAACTTAAAATCATGGCAGAAGGCACCTCTTCACAGGGTAGCAGGAGAGAGGAGTGAGCAAGAAAGGAACTATCAAACAATTATAAAACTACCAGATCTCATGAGAAGTCACTCACTGTCATGAAAACAGCACAGGGGGAATCACCCTCATGATCCAATCACCTCCCACCAGGTCTCTCTCTTCCCACCTGGGGATTACAATTCAGAATGAGATTGGGGTGGGGGTCACAAAGCCTAATCATATGACGTATACATAATTACAATTGCTATATCTTCTTGATAGATTGTTTATTATTTTTGAATGTCCTCCTTTTCCTTTAGTAACAATGTTTTTGTTAACATCTATGTATCTGATATTACTATACTTTCTAATGTTTACTGTTTGCATGATCTATCTTTTCCTATTATTTTATTTTAAAACTATTTGTATGCATTATTTATCTTTTCTCATTATTTTACTTTAAAACTATTTGTATCTTTGAGCCTAAAACATATCTACTGTTGACAGCATATGTTTGGATTTCATTAGTTTTTATCTATACTCTCCCTTTAGATTGTTTAATCTATTCACACTTGTTGTTATTTATATGAATGTGTTTACATTTGCCATTTTTTTCTGTTTCCTATATGCCCTTTTTATTCCCCTGTTTCTCCTTTACTGCCTTCCATGTACTAAGTAGAAACTGTTTAGTATAAAATTTTAATTCAATAAATAATATTTAATTATATTTTTTAAAAGTTAGTAATTGCCTAAATTACCAAAGTACACTTCAGATGTGTAGTAATTTAATTCCAGTGAAATATAGAAACTTTACTCTTCTATAGCTCCATTTCATTACTCTTTGTGTGTGCTATTAATGTTATGCATATTACCTCTATATATGTTAGAATATTAACTATGCCCTGAAAAAATGATAAATTATATAATCTTATCTCTTTAAGGAAGCTTAGAGAAGAAAGGAAAGCAATCCAATCATGTATTTATGGAGTTTGTTATGTTAATATTAACTTTCGAGTTTACCATTTTTAATTCTCTTCATTTATTTTTTTGAATTTTAATTATTTTATATCATTTATTTACCCCAATACAGCTTTGTTTCCATCATTGTCCTTTGTGTTGCTATTGTTAAATATATTTATGTATATGTTGTAAGCCTAGCAATACAATAGTATACATACTGTTTCATAAACTGCTTCTTAAGTTAGTTAAGAGGACAAAACAGAAATATTCAACCACACAGTCTTTTATAATTATCAGCATAATTAACATATTGGTACTTTGTTCACTGATGTGAATTCAAATTACTGTCTGGTGTTGCTTACTTTTAGCTTGAAGAACTTTAAGTATTCTAAGGCAGGTGTGATAACACATTCTATTGGCTTTTGTTTGTCTGGAAAAAAAATTATTTCACCTTAACTGCCACACATAATTGGTCAATAGATGTTTACTTTTCAGTACTTTGAAAATGTCATTCCACTGCTTTCTGGCCCCATTGTTTCTGATGAGTAGTCTGCTGTTAATCTTGTTGGTTTTCCTTTTGTACATGATGTGTCATTTTTCTCTTGGTGCTCTCGATATTTTCTTTTTGTCTGTGGCTTCCAATATTTTGATTATAATGTATACAAGCATGAACATCTTTGCTTAAGCCCATTGTGTTCATGAAGCTCACACTTTTGTTTGTGAATCTGTGTGCAGCTTGGGAAAGTTTTCAAGTCTTCCCCACATCTTATTTTCACTGTTTCTGAGTAATTATAGCTTCATGTGTGTGCTCAGAGCTCTCACTCCTGAGGATTGACTTCAATCCCAGGAGAACTCTTTCTGGCTATTTTTCTTGTTATCTCTGTTAAACTTCTTGTTCCTGGGGCTATTGCACTTGTTCTAATCAGTATTATAAAACTATGATAATCTTGGTTGCTCTCCATTAAGATTTGTATTGTTTTTAATAACACTCACAGCCAGTAATTTCTCCATGCTCTGATCCAAAGAAGTCAGTTCCCTTAAATAGCTGTGGAGCTCTTCATCCTTATCAGCTGCCTGTTACCCAGGCAAAATTACTGTTTTCACTGAACAGAAGCTGAGGATAAAAACGATGCTCTTCCTCTCCCAGAGTAACATCCCTGCTCTACCAATGGGCACTGGGGGAAGGTGATAGTCTCTGACATCTTGACTTGCCTTTACATTGTGGAAACTCTTCCCTATGATTAAACTGGGGCAGGGACAGTCATGTGTCTAGTATCCATTGCCTGCTGTGTTTGGAGTGGAGTTTCTTCACTATAAGTCGGAGGTGGATGATAGAAGGGAATTTCAATTCTCTTGATCACACCAAACAGAAATAGAACTCCTGCAACTTCTATAGAGCAAATAAGAAACTCTGCTGTCATGCCCCTTCTAAATTGAAACCATAGCCCTAGTGGGTACTGGTGGGTAGAGAGCCCTGTCTTCTTTATATAGGGTGCTTTACTCTGCACCCATTCAGAGTAAAGCATCCTACTTAAAGTTCCATAAATCAGAGCTGGGAGGGGGATAAAAGAGCAGACTATGGCTCAAGAGCCACAGTCTCTTACACTTCTTAACAAGATTTAGTAAATTTTCTTGAATAAATATTTCACTTGCTGCACTCCCTTAGGACAATTACAAGAAACTTTAAATAACTGTATTTTTTAAATAATTTCCTCCAGTCAAATAATTGTATTGTTGGGAAAAGAGTTCTTGGCACTCTTCATGCCATCACTTCAGAATCCCTTTGGGTGATTTTTGCCAGACTTTATTTCTAATCTAAATACTCAAAGATGTTCTGAATTTCTCATATTTTTTGAGGGGGGATTTGGGGGAGCATAAATCTAATCAAATGTAGCACAATGATATTAGCATTTATAGGGCAATATTTATATTTAAGATTCAGGGCATTTTGTCAGCATGGATTAGCTTGAAGTATTTAGTTGTATTTATTAATAAAACTTCCATTATATCGTTCTGAGAAAAGATAAACTTTGCTTCTAAAGAACAGTTGGTTTTTGTCTAGACCATTTGGTAAGGAATATTTAGTGACAGTACTGTTGGATGACTGCTGAGAAAATTGTCTTTAGAACCTTGAAGGAGTTCTGTATATGAATCCAGAAAGTATTCTCATTAAATAAAATGAACATTTTTACTTCCTTTAAAATCCTCCACCATTATCATTTATTGATGAGATGCTATGATTTTTAGTAGTATCTTAGATAACACTACGATTCTTCTTCACCAGTTTTTACTACAGAATTTGTTTTTTTTATATTGCTTGCATTTAAATCTTTTTAAAAGACCATGACTAATATAAGTGGCATTCAACATTTTATATACTTTAATTTTCAATATTTTTAAAATTTATACTGACATTTGTATTAGAAAACATTGGTTACTGATATCAAAGGTAGATTATGAATACAAATGTGCTTTTTTCTGATTTTAATGAAAATTTTCTGGGTTGGAAATTAGAAAAATAAGCTCTGGAAAAAAGTGTAGCATAATTTTTTAGATAATCCTCAGACTCATTTTAGGCAAAAATTGTACCATCAAGAGTGCTTGTATGTGGCTACTCTTAATGTTGTATAACATGATATGTAGATACCCTATATGGCTGGTGCTGTTTTTACTGAAGGAATGGCAGCAACTGAATTTTTTTTTAGCTGAGTTCAATGAAAATTTCCATTTGCATCATTAAGTTCCTGTCTGAGAAAATTAAAAATTTTAAATGACTGCAAGGCACATCTTACATATAAGAATACATTTGGTCATCCCAGTAGCAGTTGGAAATGCATATTTCATTTGACAGCATTTGCAAAATCCTTTTATCACCTCAAAATAACTTGTAGAATGTACAGACTTCCAAGTGGTAAAAATTGGTCTCACAATTTTTTGTCAAAGTATAATTTTGTTTATAATAAAAAATAAAGCTATAGGCAGTATTGATTTAGTGGTTGCCTCTCCTCAGAAATCATTATAATAATTCTTGTTCCTGCAGTCTTCACCTAACTTTTAAGGTTGGGAAGGCAATTTTGCCACAAAATTAGAAATTAATAGAAATCCAAATATGAACATAAATAGTGTTATTATTCTAAGAAGTATTGCAGTACAATTTTTTGTGGACTTATGCTTTCTTATTTCATTTTCCATAATCAATATCTTTATTTACATACACAGAAAAAAATGTTATTTGGTTAAATCATCCTGAAGAGTAATAAAAATCTTCATGTGACTAGTTTTGTTTCTATCTGTTTTCTCTCATCATAAAACATATATATGTGCATATATAAGTATACACACATATATACGTATATATATATGCATATATAAGTATACACACATATATACGTGTATATATATGCATATGTACATATATATCTGTATATACTTATATACACATATATATACATATGTGATATATATATATATATAAAACATTTAATCCAGTCATCCACAGATAGACATTTAGGTTGATTCCACATTCTTGATATTACAAATAATACTGTGATAAACATATGACTGCAGGTATCTTTTTGATATAACAATTTCTTTTCCTTTGGGTAGATACCCAGTAATAGGATTGCTGAGTCCAATAGTAGTTCTATTTTCAGTCCTTTGAGAAATCTTTATGCTGATTTCCATAGAGGTTATACTAATTTACTTTCCCACCAAGAGTATACAATTGTTTCCTTTTCTCCAAATCTTTGTCGACATCTGTTATTTTTTGACAGTTTAGTAATAGCCATAATAGACATTCTGACTAGTATAAGATGGTATGGTATCTTATTGTGGTTTTAATTTGCATTTCTCTGATGATTAATGAATTGAACTTTTTTATATGCTTGTTGACCATTTGTATGTCTTCTTTTGAAAAATATGTCTGTTCATATCATTTGCCCACATTTTAATGGGGTTATTGGTGTGGTTTTTGTTGTTGTTGTTGTTGTTGTTGTTGTTATTGAGTTGTTTGAGTTTCTTGTAGGTTCAGTTTAATGTTAACTTTACAACACAGATGTAACTATAAGCCTGGGGGATATTTTTTCCAGGCCAGGAATCTGAAAGGGGACTAGATGTTTTCTGTTGATAGTTAACCAAGTGTAACACAAGAATATGACCACATATACTTGTTTCCAAAAAGAAAGAAAGAAAAAGAAAGAAGAAAGAAAAACGAAAGAAAGAAAGAAACTCAAATAAAATAGCAAAGACAAATCACAATGACTACATCCCAGAAAAGTAGACATAAAAGAAGAAATAAGGTGTCTTGTAACAATACATGAGTTTATTTTTCACCGTCTTTTATCCCAAAACTTCAGTGAACCTATGTTGCATTCAACCTTAAAACCAAGCTCTTCAGCTGAACATACAACACATTTCACAATCTGGTTCCAGTAGTTTCACTGTATTACCCAAGCCTCCCTTGCATTCACACTGTACCCTGGCATATGGGACTACACCCCATATTTCTTAGCTTTGTACCCTTATTTGTACTGTTCCTTCTACATGAAAACTTACCGGCTGATTAATAAACCACCTGTTTTTCAAGTCCACATTAGATGCAAACTCTTCTCTGAAATCTGTACAGTTTGCTTTAATTAATGACATCTCTCTCTCTCTCCTTCAAACTCTCTAAACAGTTTATTTCAAACTTTCATGTTGTAATTTATGTTCTTGCTCTTTGTATCTTGCCTCCCCACACACGTAATAAATGCTACTTTAGAGAAAGGAAGGGACTCTTACCTGAACCTCTTTACAACCCCGGAAGGATCAATATTATCTCTACCATGTAAGGTGTTTCTTCAATAGATAATTACAGAAGAAATTTCAACTCTAGATTCTCTCATTCCAAAATAGTCTTAGATTTTCTTGATCATAAATTTGTGTAAAGGAAAATTGCATTATCTTTAAGTGAGCGCAATTCTATCCCCAGCAAATTCTGGTGGGAGTCATGAAGTCTGTTGCTAGGGAAATTGTTAACAAAATTTAGAACAGAAAGGCCCAGTGGGGAGAGTTTGCTGATGTCTTCCAATAGCCACAGCAATAGTTCTTTTTTTTTTTTTCCTTTGGTCCCTTGTAGACAGAAGTATTGTGGAGTACAGAAAGGAAAAATCACCACTATGTAAGATCCCAAACTGAGAATATTTGCCCCTACCACCACCTGAGCCAAGGGAGGCAGGTGCACCTTCTTTGGTGCAGAAGGGGAGGCTGGGGCTTATCTGACAGAAAGAAACTTCCGAAAGTGGTCAAGGTGCTGGCCAAGTGGGGGTGTAACTGAGTCGTGTTCTGTCTCATTTTTATGCCAAGAAAGTGGTTGGTGGGAGGGTGGAGAGAGAGAAAACAGGGCCCTTGTGCAGAAACCAAGGATGCTTCCTTTGGAGAATAAGAGAATACAAAATGGGCCCACAGTTTTGCCACTTTCTTTACAAGAACGACTCTTACCTCTCCTCCTTTCTGAGATTTCAGTACATACAAGAGTGGGACTGTGGTGTCCAATCTGTCTGTATTATGTCACTCTTGTAATGCTCTCTCTTGGATTTTCTTAGTCTTTTTAGTCAGATATTGCTCTAATACAGATTTTATTCCACCTGCTTCACATCCAAGGTAAACTGGTAGGGTGGACATCAGAGAGGGTCAGTAATTATATGACCATAAGGAGGGTAGTGCCTGAATGTAGCCAGGAGGACAGGGTGAGGTGCCCTTTTTAACTGGAGAACTTAGCGTACATCCCTTTAGTGAGTATGACACCCAGTGGGCATAGGCAGAAGGTTGGAGACCACTAAAAGAGAAGCAATCAGCAACCATATTGAGAAGTTAAGAGCCAGAAGTGGCTCTGTCAAACACTGCAGGTGAAGTGCTGAGCACTTTGCATGACAAAAAGGAGCTAAGCAGACTTCTTTTCTCCTTCCTTCTTCTTTGTCATAGACCACATTACTAATAGTCACTTGTTAGGCTTCTTTTATCTGGAATATTACAAATGTATAGGAAAGTGCATAAAGCATAAAAGTATAATTTAGTGAACTATACAATAAACACTTGTTTAACTTTTGCCCAAGTCAAGAACTTGAATATTAACAGAACTCCAAAAGCCCTCTGCAAGTCCCTTATTAAAAAGAAAACCCTTCCCTCCTCCCTGGAGTTACCTCTATGCTGAATTTTATGAAACCCAATTTCTGCGGTATTTATTACATAGCTTTATTACCTAATTGTAAACTATTAAAATATAGTTGAATTTTGCCTGTTTTTTGAACTTAATATAAATAGAACAATAAAATATTCATTATACTATGTCTGGTCGCTTGGATTCAATATCATATCTTATCATTCACTCATTGTACGTACAGTCAGCTCTCCATATCAGCAGACATGTATTCAACCAATCACAATCACAGATCAAACATATTCAGAAAAATAAAAGTAATAAATAACAATACAACACTATTTTTATGATACAAAACTTAAAAACAATACAGTATAACAACTATTTACATAGCATTTGCATTGTATTAGGTATTTTAAGTAACCTAGAGATGATTTAAGTTATAAAGGAAGATGTGCATAGGTTATATGGAAGTAATATGCCATTTTATATCAGGTTCTTGAGCATTCATGAATTTTGGTATTCATGGGGGTCCTGGAACCAATTTCCTGCAGATACTAAGAGACAGTTGTACTGTAAGTCATCATGTTCAGTGCAGCATGTTGTTTCATTGTATTTCTATATTACAGTTTACTTACATTTCTTAACAGATATTTGGACATCTTTTTCCATTAGTTTTGTAAAGGGGAACACATAAGGCTGCATATTAATCATCTACTATCCACAAACAGTTTCATGTATTTCTGAATCCAGACCTTCAGTTCTTAAATATCAAAGCTCCATGTGAGGTGTGTGTGTCTGTGTAAATTAACCTTAAGAACTTTTGTTATACGCCATGTGCAAGATTGGGTATAAAAAAAAAAAGTAGCTATTCCTAAGATTCCTATCAAGGCTATGCCATACAACATTACATCCCTAAAACAGGTGTTTCTGGCCTGCATGCATAGATAAAGGTTACAACTTAGGTTACATTTATTTTTTAAGGACCTGAACACTAGAGAGGCATGGATTATACCTCAGAACCATTGCTAACTTTTAACACATTTTATAGTAAATATTATTACTTTAAGTTTCACTTCTGTTTCCCAAATCTGTTTTAGCATATTTATTTCATGAGTTACCTTTTAGTAAAAAAGTGGATATAGGACTGTCTACTAATGACAAGATAGATGTATGCAGTCTTTCTGGAGATATTGATGTAACCTCTTCTCTAAGGCATTATTAAAGAAACTTAGTAAGTACACAAGTAATGTCTCTTGTGAAGGATGCACAACCTAGCTGAGAAGTAATGCAAAAGGCAGCGAGTTTAGTTTGGAAAAGAGTCATAATCCCTAAGGATTAATTCTGTGATTAGGTCATTAGAATTTAGTATCAAGGAAGAGCCTGTTTGTCCCTTCACCTAGATCTAAGGGTGTCAATTGCTTAGTGAGCTCCTTAATTCAGTGTATACTTACAACAGCAGATATTTATGCTTTGGACTTCAGCATTATAGTCAGAAGATTTTCTGTTGCAGGTGAGAAACTCTACTTCAAAATATTTGAAGCAAACAATGAAATGTAGTACTATATATTAAGGGGAATCCCAGGGGTGGCCCCAACTGATCCAGAATTGGCTTCACACTAACCCAAAGCCTCAAATGGGGTTCTGGTAATACTCCCTTCTTATCTTGCTCCCTTGCTTTCTGGCTTTCTGCTTCTCCTTCTAATTCTCTTAGATTTTCTCCTTTTGTGCACTGATTTTCTCCACATGACAGAAAGGTGACTAAAAGACACCCTAAGCTATATCTTCACATCCAACAGAAAAGCCCCAGGGAGGGCTCTGACTGGCCCAGCTTGGGGCCCACTTTCCACTGCAGTAGCCAGAGTACAACCACAAAATTATTAGCTCTTCTATAAACGGGAAAAAAAAACACAAGAATATGCAGTAAAGAATGCAATCTTGACCAAAAAAAAAGTCTAGCTTTTGCCTTCAGCTTCAGAGAGGTAATCTCTAAGCCCTTGGATGGAATGTTATGCCCAAAACAAGTGTCTCTATTTGCTGGGGGCCTTGGGTCAGCAAGAGAGTAACAGTGTGATTTAAGGTGAGGATCCAAGCCACATTAATAATGTGATGTGGGTTGGGTACCTTTGGTCACACAACTTGACCTCCTAAGGGGCTAGAAACAGGTCTGCCATGTAACAGCAAACCACATTTTACATGATGGAACCCCAATAAGGACCTAAACACGAAGGCTCAGGAAAGCATCTGCGGTTGGCAAAACTCTCTGTGTATTCCCACACTTTGATACCAGTAATGTAACTCTGTCCTTACTCCACAAGGAGAAGATAATTGGAAGCTCAGTTTTAGGTACTATTTCTAGACTCTATGCATTTCATTATTTCATATAAAATCAGTTGGCGAATTTTAATCTGTATTCTTCCCCTGTAATAAACTGTAACTGTGAGTATAATAGCTTTCAATGAGTTCTGTGGGACTTTCAAAGGAATTATTGAAAGCAAGTATGGTTTGATAACTCCCTGCATCCCAAACTTGCAATTGGTGACAGAAGTGAGGATGATCCTATGAGCTACTTTCCCTCTAACTTCACATTTGGCAAAACTCTCTCAGAAAAAAAGTATGAGTGAAATGTTCTGGGTAGTCAAGCACTATAACTAACATATAGAAACTGCCCCCTAACAAAGTTTATAAAGATTGTCCTCTAAATCCTTCACCTTAGAAATACCCCAAATTCACACCATTAGTGGGAGATAGAGGTACTCACATTTTCTAGACCCCAAAATCCTGCAAAATGTTTGGGAAAGAGCTACACTTTTCTGAAAAGAGATCTTAGCCTTAGATAAAATTGGAGAGAGATAAAATACTAACTTGATTAGTTAAAATGCCTGGGGGTATAAGCAGATGAGATACTGATCACATATTTATTAATAAAGATTAATTAAGGAAGAGGAATTAAAAACACATGTTCATATTTTCTAATTTATCGTTCACTTCTGACTTTCCCTTATGTAACTGTTATTATATTCAAAAAATTCAAAATCATCATTCCAGTGAAATATTACAATAAAAAAATATGCAAATGCTTTCATTTGTGGAAATTCATATAGGAAAATAGAATCTGGAAGCTAATCTTCTCTTTAATAAGCAAGCTGATAAAGGCTTCATGCTTACAAATAAACCCAAACAGCACTATTAGGCACAAAAATCTGAATGCAAGGAATAGTAAGGACCTTTGTACTCTGAACAACATGGTAGGAAATTGCAGCACACACAGAGAAAAGGCTGATTACAGTTTAGAACAATGGAAGAAGAAAGAAAGGGATCCCCACAGAACCAATCACTATTCTCTTAAATTTTCTTGTTAAGGGTTATTATTTTAGTGAAGAAACACTAAAATTTGATAACAACTCTCTGCTATAAATTATTTACAATTGCTCGGATTATCTGTGTAGTAAAATATATGTATTCTCATTTCATGGGGTGGTCCTTCATAAAGTTTTCAGTTAAATAATTTTCCTGGTATTGCTGTATATAGTACAGTATTCATTCAGCTCCAAAATGCATGTTTTCTTTTTACAGTTTAACATTATAATGGTAATCTCCTTCCTGATTTGATTTTTTTTTCTGAAAAGCTGTTATCCACCCAGTGGTTTCTATTATAGTCAATGGCATTTTACAAGGAAATATTTATAGTGAGTCAGGTCCAGGAAGTAGAACACTATGTAAGTGCTACATCTAATTACACCTGATAGAATGCTGTCTTAACAAAACATATTAATATCTGGGAGTACTATTTATTACAGAAAACAATTTAAATGAATAAGCAATATTATTTTCTAAAATCTTGAGTGTTGGTGTTTAAAACACCAAATTTTAAACTCCTTAAGTTCAGTAATTATAATGTTGCTTGTCTTACTCTGTGTTTTCTTGCAGTTTCATTGATTCCCATGACTTCAACTCCCACTATAGGTAGTAATGATTACCAAATCATGACTTTCTGGCCCAGAAATCTTTTCTGAGATTCAGAGCTATATATACAATTTTCTATCATACATTTTGTTCATCCACTTACAAATTTTTAAAAATAATCTACTGTGTCCTATAGCAAATCAAACTTTCAGCTAAAACTAACAATGTATTTTTTAAATAAAATGTCCAGCTCTCTTTATTCTCTACTCTGACTAATTTACCAAGAGTTAGAGTTAGATAAAATAGAGGAAGCTATTACTAATCCTTCAAGAAGCTCAACCAATTTTCCCAGTCATTTCAGAATAAGATGAGTCTGTCACCTTACGATACCATATATTCATCCTGTCTTCTCTATCTTTATTGCCTCTACCTTGTTTAAGGTTCTCATCATCACTCTTATGGACAATGGTAGTCACTCCCTGACTGGTCTACCTGATCTTTTATTTATGCTGAATGTACTTCAAAAACGCGTGGATTTCCTTATGTCCAGACAGTAATGCCACTATGATTGTGTGCCAGTCAGGCTCACCTATATATAAACTCACTAAATGTACCCAAATGTACCCATAATATGAGGGTATATTAATAGATATAATTCTTAATTTTCAGAAGAGAAAACTGAAGTCTATGTGATTTCCATCACTAGTAAGTAGAAAATTTAGGATTAGAAACCAAATCTTTTTTTTAACCCCAAATCCCTTCTTTTTTTAAGCTGCATAGCCTCCTTGCTATGTCCCTGGCAAACATATAGAAAAAGGAAAAGGAAGGGGGAGGCAGGGGAGTGAAAGACATTTTCTGTAGTAATGGCAGGGATTTTTAAAAGGGCAGTTTGAGAAGTGGTGCATGTGCACTTAACATAATTACTTAGACGTATAATTTAGTAAGTTACCTGGAAAAGGGTGACAGAAAAACATATGCTGGTGGCATATTCCATTGCACCAGCCACATTATATGCAACTGCTTACTGCTATGACTGATGGGAGAAGAAATGACATCTCTAAATGGGCATCTCTAAATGTATTAATAGAATGCTCTTTAAATCAGGTGCTGGTATAGTTGGGCATACCTTTAATATATAAAAGAGAAAGAAATATGTTTTTGGTTTGTTTAAATGTTAAATGTGATAGAATGGTTCTCCATTTCAGAGACAGCCAGCAGGTAGCCTGTCAGAGCACTTCAAGAGTGTGACAGCTGTGAGTCAGACAGGAAACTGGCAGGGAAAAGTACGGTCTGAAAGAATATAGCTTTCAGATAAAGAGTGGCCTTTTCAGAGATTAAAAAAACTGTATAGTATCGAAGACAAGTAAAACTCTCTAAACCAATAGAGAGTTTGATGAACATAAAAGATTTGACATATTTCTGACAGGCATGTCAAAGAATTAAACATAGCAAACAAGAATAAGTAGATAAATATATGATTTAATTGTAAGAAGGTTGTTTGTGACTTTATGTGTTTGACTGAGGGTATATTACTAAATTATTTACTAGTGTTGTTCATCATTATCTAAACATTAATAAATAAAATAGTTTAAAAATAAACACTAGCCAGAATCCTGACAGAGATAGCACTACAGCCAGTTAACAAAGTTGAATAAGCCAGAATGATTAGAAAGCTGCTCATGTGATGGCAAGGTCATGCAAAATAAACAACTCTTAGGAAGGAAATTAAAAGTATCACCAGGTGTTGCTTTCAAAAACCTTGAATTTTTGTCATACTTAGAGGGATCATTTCTTTATAACCCATTATTTTCTGTAATAAGAGAACGGGGTGGGGGAATGAAAAACAGCAGATAATTCCATTTATTTTTAATATTTGGTCTAGAAATCCATTACATTATTTTCATCATATTAAGTTTACACTTCTAATTAATTTTTAGCCTCATATTACTTAGTTTAAAGGAGATAAAAAATTCACAAAATGTTATCTCTTTTTTATTTCTCTTAGAAAAGCTCAGCTGAACACATTCTGCGTGAAAATGCACTCGTTTTCATGTTTTAATTTCCTCCAAATCCATCACTGGAGCTGGGAAACTGTAATTTCCTTGTTACTCATGAGTGTGTGCATCCTCAAAGCCATTGGGCCCTCTGGTCCCAGAAGGCACAAGCCTACATCCCTCCCCATGGAGATCTGGTAGACAGCTTCTCTCTGCTCCTAAGCACTTCACTTGCCATTTTCTCCACCTTTGCATCCTCTGAGTCTTGCAGAAATCAAACAATTTAGGTATTTCCATAGCCTGACAGTTCTAGAGAGATCAGTTTTTTAGAGAAACCTAACTTCTGAACTGAGGGTTGAGGTCCTGCGTAAGTGAACACCAAGATATGAGTGAATGTAAATTATGTAGCTAGTCCTAGGGAAAATTGACAAACCACAGTCTTTAGTACCAAGGGAAGAAGCTATGTCATTTTGGACTTATTTTTGTATTAAAAAAAAGGCTTAGGCAAATTTATTGGTGTCCCAACTGTGCCCAACATTACTTAAAGTGCTGATAGGTACAACTGATTATTCTATAAGCAATTATTTTCTGAAGTATAAATGGGGAAATTAGACAAATATTTACTTTTGTTATGGATTAACAATTCCCCAAAGTACTTGCTCCTCACCCTCTAATTATCTCTTTTAAGTGAACCTGCTATGGGTAAATGCAGAAAGTTGAAGCAACAAAACATAAGTGGGAATTGGGACAGCAGCCCAGTAATTAGACTGATTTCCACTGGTGGTCAAAATGGTCAGAGAACTAAGTGCTGCTAAAGTGAGAAGGCGAGTAAGAAAGTAGCCAGACACCCACAGTCTCTCAGGAGGACTGACCCAAGCGAGGTAAGCATTGAAACCACAGGGTCCTGGAACCCAGGACAATAGAGAATAGCTTTGTGCCAGTGACCCTACTCACACTAAGTCTATTATGGAAGATGGCAGTGATGCCATCTTCACAGATAGTCTGTGATGGCTATGCTGTGTGAGTTGTGGAGCACCTCAAAATATATTTCAGTAATGTGAGGAAAGATAAATAAATATATGAAAAAAGAGGAAAGAAAGAAAGAGAGAAAGGAAGGAAAAGAGAGAGGAAGGGAACAAGGGAGGAATGTAGAAAACAGAGCTATATACATAAGGAAAGACATAAAGACAGGCAAAGAATAAATGAAAGGAAGAAAGATGAGAAGGAGGGAACATATTGAGAGTTTATTATTATACTAATTACACTTTACATATATCTACCGCACGTTACATACATCTACCCTAGAGGCAGTTACTATTATTAACACCATATAAAACTGAGGCGTTAGTAGGTTGAGAAACTCCTTTATGCTCTTTTACATGGTTTGGCTGTGTCCCCATTCAAATCTCAACTTGAATTGTATCTCCCAGAATTCCCACGTGTTGTGGGAGGGACCCAGGGGGAGGTAATTGAATCATCGGGGCCAGTCTTTCCCTTATTATTCTTGTGATAGTGAATAAGTCTCACAAGATCTGATGGGTTTATCAGGGGTTTCTACTTTTGCTTATTCTTTATTTTCTCTTGCTGCCACTATGTAAGAAGTGCCTTTCACCTCCCACCATGATTCTGAGGCCTCCCCAGCCATGTGAAACTATAAGTCCAATTAAACCTCTTTTTCTTCCCAGTCTCAGGTATGTCTTTATCAGCAGCATGAAAACAAGCTAATACAGTAAATTGGTACCAGTAGAGTGGGGTGTTGCTGAAAATATACCAAAAAATGTGGAAGCAACTTTGGAACTAGGTAACAGGCAGAGGTTGGAACAGTTTGGGGGGCTCAGAAGAAGACAGGAAAATGTGGGAAAATTTGGAACTTCCTAGAGACTTGTTGAATGGTTTTGCCCAAAATGCTGATAGTGATATGGATAATAAGGTCCAGGCTGAGGTGGTCTCAGATGGAGATGAGGAACCTGTTGGGAACTGGAGTAAAGGTGACTCTTACTATGTTTTAGCAAAGAGACTGGCAGCATTTTGCCCCTGCCCTAGAGATCTGTGGAACGTTGAACTTGAGAGAGATAATTTAGGGTATCTGGTGGAAGAAATTTCTAAGCAACAAAGCATTCAAGATGTGACTTGGGTGCTGTTAAAGGCATTCAGTTTTAGAAGGGAAGCAGAGCATAAAAGTTTGAAAAATGTGCAGCCTGACTATGTGACACAAAAGAAAAACCTTTTTCCTGGGGAGAAATTCAAACCAGCTGCAGAAATGTGCGTAAGTAGCAAAAAGCTTAATGTTAATCTCCAAGACCATGGGGAAAATGTCTCTAGGCCATGTCAGAGACCTTCACAGCAGCCCCTCCCATCACAAGCCTGGAGGCCTAGGAGGAAGAAGTGGTTTCATGGGCAAGGCCCAGGGTCCCCGTGCTGGGTACAGCCTAGGGACTTGATTCCCTGTGTCCCAGCTGCTCCAGCCATGGCTGAAAGGGGCCAACTTACAGCTCGGGCTGTGGCTTCAGAGGGTGGAAGCCCCAAGCCTTGGCAGCTTTCACATGGTATTGAGCCTGCCAGTAAACAGAAGTCAAGAATAGTGGTTTAGGAACCTCCACCCAGATTTCAGAAGATGTATGGAAATGCCTGGATGAAAACTTTTGCCCAGGCAAAAGTTTTCTACAGTGTTGGGGCCCTCATGGAGAACCTCTGCTAGGGCACTGCAGAAGGGAAATGTGGAGTTGGAGCCCCCACAGAGAGTCCCTACTGGGGCACTGCCTAGTGGAGCTGTGAGAAGAGGGGCACCATCCTCCAGATCCCAGAATGGTAGATCCACCGACAGCTTGCACTGCGCACCTGGAAAAACTGCAGACACTCAATGCCAGTCTGTGAAAGCAGCCAGGAGGGGGGCTATACCCTGCAAAGCCACAGGGGTGGAGCTGCCCAAGACCATGGGAACCCACCTCTTGCATCAGCATGACCTGGATGTGAGACTTGGAGTCAAAGGAGATCATTCTGGAGCTTTAAAATTTGACTGCTCTGCAGGATTTTGGACTTGCATGGGCCCTGTAACCTCTTTGTTTTGGCCAATTTCTCCCATTTGGAATGACTGTATTTACCAAATACCTGTACCTGCATTGTATCTAGGGAGTAACTAGTTTGTTTTTGATTTTACAGGCTCATAGGTAGAAGGGACTTGCCTTGTCTCAGATGAGACTTTGGACTGTGGACTTTTGGGTTAATGCTGAAATGAGTTAAGACTTTGGGGGACTGTTGGGAAGGCATGATTGGTTTTGAAATGTGGGGACAAGAGATTTGGAGGGGCCAGGGGCAGAATAATATGATTTGGCTGTGTCCCCATTCAAATCTCAACTTGAATTGTATCTTCCAGAATTCCCATGTGTTGTAGGAGGGACCTGGAAGGAGGTAATTGAATCATGGAGACCAGTCTTTCCTGTGCTATTCTCATGATAGTGAATAACTCTCACGATATCTGATGGGCTTATCAGGGGTTTCCACTTTTGCTTCTCCCTCATTTTCTCTTGCCACCATCATGTAAGAAGTGTCTTTTGCCTCAACCCATGATTCTGAGGTCTCTCTAGCCATGTGGAACTCTAAGTACAATTAAACCTCTTTTTCTTCCCAGTCTTTGGTATGCCTTTATCAACAGCATGAAAACAGAATAATACATTCATACACCTGGTATGTGGTAAAGCAGAGGTTCAAATCCACAAAAATTACCTCCAGTGTAAACTAACTATAATATAATCAAATAAAAAGTGCATACTATACTAAATGTTCTGAAAGCACAGAGGAGCAATCAATCTATTTCCTTGGACTCTCACAGTTAGTTATGGTTTGGGGCACATTTGATTGTCTATGTTTACATTTATTTGCTAATTAATTTATTTATCTTATTCCTTTTTTTTTGCAGAAAGAGCTATCACTACATGTTAACATGCTACTTTCCAGTAAGGACTAAAAATATTTAACACAAATCCTCTATTGTTTGTAAGGTGTGATTTTTGAGTTTAGATACATTTTCTAAGGTAAGGTGCTGTATTTATTTGATAATTCCTGATAAATGCACCTTCTAACTGATCCATACTTGACATTCAGCAGCCATCCATTTTATATCTTTATCTCTAGCTTATGCAATTGAAATAGATGACATCTTAATTGGAGCTTTGTTTTTTTATATTTTAATTGAACTACTTTAAATAGACATTATATGTAAATAGGGAAAATGCAAAGAGACAAAAACGTGTACCATAACATAGATATGTGTCCCCCCTACTACTGTCTCAGCCGTTCAGTTATATTTCCTAGAGGTTAAGGATGTTTCCAATATTTAGTATATCCTACTGATGATAGTCAATGCCTGGGCAAGCATGTGGAGATATAAATATAAACATGCACACAGAAGATGATGACTTAATTGTTGTAAATTTTTTCACTTCATTGTATATCTAAAAAATTATTTCATTTTACTACATACAGAATTGCTTCATTCTTTTTAGTGCCCACGTGTAGTATTCCATTTAATGGATTAACATTAATTTGTTGATCACTCCCCTGTTGATAGATATTTGAATTGTTTCCATCCTGTGCTATTGCAGACCATGTTATAATGCATATATTTGTATGGGTGTCATGTGGGACATATGAAAGTATATTTGTGGAATAAATTCCTAGAAATATAATTGCTGAATCAAAAGACATTTACATTTTATTTTTTGGAAAAGCTTTGTAGAATTGGCCTAACAGAGGTTGAGCCAGTTTACATTCCTTCAAGAATACAGTAGAGTAGCTACTTCACCACACCGATTTTCTCATGATATACAGCCACCCCCAAAATACTTAATAATTACGAAGGAAAAATTAATTTACAATGGAAAACTCTTGCATATATCAACTTTATTAAGTAATTAAAAATAAAACCATCAGTTATGGGATAAATTAAAATAATGGACCACCTTATAAAGTGTAAAGATAAGAACACACTGTCAAATTTGTAATATCCTTGCCCAAAACAAGATTCTGAAAAATGGAGAAAAGAGATAAAAGGTCAGGGAACTCAGGACCTGGGGAAGGACGTGATGTGGAGTTATATAGGTATTCTTTTGGCTCCATGTATCCCAGACTAGGAGCTGAAGAAGCTGATAATCTAGAAACACCAAGAGGAGCAGAAAAAAAAAAAAGCACCTATCAAAGTCTGCTCTAGTCGAATGACCAGGATAGGGGCAGCCTAGCAAAACAAAATTATTAGACGGTAACCTCTCTACTCTAGCCAAACACATCAGCATAATCTTTGACCCCATCCTACAAAGGAAGAGAGGAAAGCCTAGACTTTAATACCTGCTGGCCACTATTGATTCTCCCCTGACCCATGGTGTCAGTGGAAATCTTATGGGGAGTCTGGACTTCCTTCCCACCCTGACCTGAAAGCTAGGAAGAACCCCTCTTCCTCCCTGCCTGGGTATATAAGAGGAGGCCTAGTGGAAAGTCAAAGCGTTCACCATCAGCCAGCAGTAATGAGACAGTCTACACCACAGCGTCAGTGGAGACCATGTCAAATGTCAGCACTCTACTGCCCCCCAACAGTAACTAGGAGCCCACTTCCCCAAGAGACTTAATGGAGACCAAGTGGAAAAAGTGGGTTTCTACCACCACTTCGTAATAACAAGACAGTTCCTTCACCACCACTTGCCAAGCCATTATTAGAAAAAAACAGCTAAAACAAAAAGTTTAATAAGATCCAGAGTCTCATAACATAATACAAAATTTTTCAAGTTTTAATAAAATAATCATTCATCAGGCTGAGCACAGTGGTTCACGCCTATTATCCCAACACTTTGGGAGGCTGAGGCTAAAGGATTGATTGAACTCAGGAGTTCAAGATCAGCCTGGGCAACATAGTGAGACCTCATCTCTACAAAAAAAATTATATATATATACACACACATATATATGTATACACATTTATTATGCCAAGAACTAGAAAGTCTCAAAGCAAGTTACAGACATAATCAACAGATGCCAAAACCACAATGACAGAAATGTTAGAATTATCTGACAAAGATTTTAAAACAACTATGATAAAATTGCCTCAATGAATAATTGTGAACATGCTTCAAACAAAAGAAAAATTAGAAAGGCCAAGCAAAGAAATACAGTCACAATAAATATACAGAAGATATAAAGAAAAGCCAAATAGAAATTTTAGATATGAAAAGTATAATAATGGAAATAAAAAATCAGTGGATGGACTCAACAGTAGAGTTGCCGGGGAGCAAGGGCATAGGAAACAATCAGTGAGCTGGGAGACAAATTAATAGAAATTACTCAATCAGAACAACAAAGAGAAAATAGACTGGGAAAAAGGAATGAACAGAGTCTCAAGGACCTGTGGGGCTATAACAAAAGACCTGACATTCACGTCATTGAAGTCCCCCAGTTGGAGAGAGAAACAGTGGGGCTGTAAAAGTATGAAAAAAAAAGACTGAAAACACCCCAAATTTGGCAAGAGAAATAAACCTATAGTTTCAAAATGCTAAGCAAACCCCAAACAGGAAAAACCTAAAAACATATATGCCAAGGTAAATTACAGCTAAATTTTGATAACTAAAGACAGCAGAAAAAGTCTTGAAAACAGCCAGAAAAAATGATGACCTATAGTACAAAACCAGAATGGTAGTGTATTTCTCATGAGAAACCATGGAGGCCACAAAGAAGTGGCACAATATTTTTCAAATGCTGAAAGGAAAGAACTATTAAGTCAGAATCTTCTACTGGCAAAATAAATATATTTTAGAGAAAAAGGGGAAACAAAGACATTTTCATGTGAAGAAAAACTAAGAGAATTTGTCACCAACAGACCTACCTTTAAAAAAGTGGCTAAATGAATTTCTCTAAACAGAAATGAAACAGTACAATAAAGAACCTTGCAGTGTCAGCAAGGAAGAAAGAACATGGTTAGCAAAAACACTGGTAACTACAATAAGCTTATCTTCCATTAACTTTTCTAAATTATGTTTGTTGAAACAACAATCATACACTTTCTGATGTGGTTCTAAATATACACACAGGAAGTACTTAAGACAATTATAGTATGAGTGGGGAAGGGTAAACTGACATAAAGGGATTTAAGGGTTCTACACTTCACTTGAACTGCCAAAATGAGGACACTAGCAGATTGTGGAAAGTTACTTTAGTATAATACCTAAAGCTATAACCAAAAAAGCTAAAGCTAAACAATTATCTAAATCTGTTATAATGTCCCCTCTAAAACTTATGCTGAAATTTAATTGCCATTGTTAGTGCTGAGAGGTGGGACCTTTAAAAGGTGATTAGGTCATGAGAGTTCTGCCTCATAAGTGGATTAATACCATTACCAAGGGAGAGGGTTAGTTATTGCAGGAGTAGATTAGTTATCATGGGAGAAGGCTTCTAATAAAAGGATAAAGTTGGGCCCCCATCCTCTCTCTGTGTTACATACTCTTCCCTCTCTTGCTCTCTTTCACCATACAATGCCTTCTACCATTTTATGATGCAGCAGGAAGGTCCTCACCAGATGTGTCCTCAAAGTCTTGGACTTCCTAGCCTCCAGAACCATGAGGCAAATAAATTTCCTTTTTATAAATTACCCAATCTGTGACATTCTGTTATAGCAGCATAAAATGGATTAATATGCCATCTAAAAAGCACTGTAGATAAATCAAAATGTAATTCTGAAAAAAAAAATTCTCCTAACCCAAAAGATAGCAGGATAACGAAAGATATAAAATAGCAAATTCAAAACAAAATATAAAATGGTACACTTAAGCCTTTAAGATACTCATAATTACAATAAACTTATATGATGTAAGTGCACATAAGAATGGATTAGTCCATTGGAAGAAGGAATTTAAAACCATGACATTACTCTATATTCTCTATAAGAAACTCACTTCAAGTATAATGATGTAAGTATATTGAAAGTAAAAGGATGAAAAAATACATGCAAATATTAATCAAAGGAAAGCAACAGTAGTTATATTATTAAAATAGATTTCAAAGCAAAGAAACCAACCAAAGGCAGAGTATGTATATAATGATAAAACAGTCAATCAACCAAGAAAGCATAGCAATCCTAAGTGTGTATGCATCAAACTACAGGTCTTTTAAATTTGTGAAGCGAAAACTATTAGAACTAAAAAATATCAACAAGTCCACAATTATAGATGAATAATTACATGTTCTCTCTCAACAATTGATAGAACAACCAGACAGAAAATCAACTAGAACATAAAACAACTCAACATCAACCAACAGAATCTAATGAACAGTGATAAGACACTCCATCTAACAACAGCAGAATACACATTCTTTCCAAATGCCCACAGAATACAGGCCAAGAGAGACCATACTCTAAGCCATAAGACAAATTTCAAATAATTTAAAAGAATTAAAACTGTACAAAGTATCTTCACTGACTGCTATAAAATTAAACTAGAAAGTAATAAAAAATAAATGAGAGAAAAATATCCAAACACTTCTAAACTAAACAATACGTGTTTTAAAAATATCCATGGGTAAGAGGAATAATAAAAAAAATTAGAAATACATTTAATTCAATTAAAATGAAAATAAACGGTTATGGGATTAGTTCTGTCCCCCTAAAATTCCTGTGTTGAAGCTCTAACTCCTAGTATCTCAGAATGTGACTGTATTTAAGGATAGAATCTTTAAATAGGTAAGTAAGTTAAAATGAGTCCATTAAGGTGAGCCCTAATCCAAATATGATTCATATTCTTATTGGAAGATGAGTTTTGGACACAGACACACATACGAGGAGAAAGCTACGTGAACCTGATGTGGGCCATCTGTAAGCCAAGGAGGGAGGTTTCAGATAACACCAACCCCAGCGAGACCTTGATCTTCGACTTCTAGCCTCTGGAATTGTGAGAAAATAAATTTTTGTTGTTTAAGCCACCCAGTCTTTGGTACTTTGTTATGACAGTCCTAGAAAATGAATGATACAACAACATATCAAAGGTTGTGGGGACACACCCAAGCGGTGCTGCAAGTAAATTTATAGTACTGAATACATATATTAAAAAAGAGAAAAACTGTTAAGTCAAAAATGCAGTCTTTTCTTGAGAACTTAGAAAAAGAAAACGATAAACCTAAAGGAAACAAAATAAAAAAATGGTAAGAGCAGAAATCTATCAAATTGTAAGGGGAGCAGGGAACAAACAAACAAAAAAAGAAAATTAATGATAAAAAGTAATGCTTGAATTTTTCTATAATAAAATACTTTTTAATTTAAAAAAGAGTGCAAGAAGAAATGTCAGTATAGATATTGAAGACATCAAAAGGATAAGTGAATACTACATAGAATACTACATACTTAAATTTGACAACTTACACAAAGTTGACGAATTCTTCAAAAAAGCATAAACTGCTGCATCTCACCCAATATGAAATAGATAATATGAAGAGTCTTATAATATTAAGGATATTGAATTTATGCCTTTAACATTTTCAAAAAGAAATCTCCAGACCAAGATGGGGCCTGGCAAATTCTCTGAGACTTTTAGAGATAACACCAATTCGACACACTCCTTTTGAAAATAAAATAAAACAGGAAGAAACACTTCCTGCCTAGATTGTATTAATCTGGTATTACCATGACACCAAAACCTAAAAAAGACAGTAAAAGAAATATAAAACTACCAATATCTCTCGTGTATAGACATGCAAATTTTTTTAAGTATTAGCAAGTAGCATTCGACTATATTTTAAAAGAATTCTACACCATAACCAAGTGGGTAGAATTCCAAAAGTGTAAGCTTGGTTCAATATTCAAAAATCAAACATTGTAACTTATTGTATTATCCATTTAAAAATTAAAAATCATATAATTATTACCAATTATAATAAAAGCATTAATAAAATTCAACATTCATGATTAAAAATTTTCAGAAAAATAGGGATATGAAGGAACTTTTTTTTTTTTTTTTTTTGAGATGGAGTCTCGCTCTGTCGCCCAGGCTGGAGTTCAGTGGCGCAATCTCGGCTCACTGCAAGCTCCGCCTCCCGGGTTTGCACCATTCTCCTGCCTCAGCCTCCCGAGTAGCTGGGACTATAGGCGGCCGCCACCATGCCCGGCTAATTTTTTATATTTTTAGTAGAGATGGGGTTTCACGGTGTTAGCCAGGATGGTCTCGATCTCCTGACCTCGTGATCTGCCCGCCTCAGCCTCCCAAAGTGCTGGGATTACAGGTGAGAGCCACCGCACCTGGCCTGAAGGAGCATTTTTAACTTGATAAGACACACCCACAAAAAATCATTAGCTAACACTACACAGATTTATAATGTTTTTCATTTTTATTTTTTAAATTTTGTAGGTGTATATATTTTGGGGTACATGAGATGCTTTGATACAGGAATGCACTGTGAAATAATCACATCATGTAGAATGAGGTATCTATCCCCTCAAGCATTTATCCTTTATGTTACAAACAATCCAATTACACTCTTTTAGTTATCTTAAAATGTACAATTAAGGTGTTATTGACTATAGTCACCTTGTTGACTAATACTGTACTTAAATAGTGGAAGATTGAAAACATTTTCTCTAGGATTAGAAACAGGCAAGGATATCCACTCTCATAATCCCTTTTTGCCATAGTGATAGAAGTTTTAGCCAATGCAATAAGGCAAAGAAAAAAGGAAAGAATGCATACAGATCATAAAGAAAAAAAAACTGTCCTTATTTGAAGACGGCATAACTGTATATATAGAAAAACTCAAGGAATCTGCAAAAAGACTCCTAGAACTAATAAACTAGTTCAACAATATCTCAGGATACAAAATTAACATATACAAATTTATTTTATTTCTATATATAAGCAATAAACATCTGGGCACCAAAACTAATAATATAATACCATTTATAATCACTCAAAAATGAAATAGTTATAAAGCTAACAGATATATACAAATTTTTATGCAAAACACTATAAGAGAAACTACAAGTACTACAAGTACTACAAGAAGTCAAACATCTAAATAAATGGAGATAAATACCACATTTGTGATTTTCTAGACTCAAAATGTGAAAAGTTGTCAATTCTACCCAAATTACTCTATAGGTGTAATGCAACTCCAACAACCATCATGGCAAGGTGTTTCGTAGACATAGATAAGCTTATTTAAATGTTTATATGGAAAGATACAGGACCTAGAGTAGCTAAAACGATATCACTCTACCTGGTATTATTACTTAGTGTATAATAACAGCAGTCAAGACAGCGTGATTTTGAAGGATAAGAGATACATAGAACAATGAGACAGAATAGAAAATCAAGAAATGGACTCACACAAATTTTTCCAATTAATTTTTGACAATGATGTAGCAGCAAGTCAGTGGTGGAAAGATAGTCTTTTCAACTAATGGTGCTAGAGTAATTGTATCTCAATAACCAACAAAATGAACCTTGACCTAAGTCTAACCCCTTACACAAAAACTAACCTAAAAAGATCATGGACTTAAGTATATAACTTAAAACTTTTAGAAAAAAATACAGGAGAAAATATTCAGAATCTAAGGCCAAAGAGTTCCTAAATTTTATGGGTCATCTAGTATGACCTATAAAAGGAAAAATTGATACTCTGGACTTAGTCAAAACTAAAATCTTCTGCTCTGTGAAAGACCTTGATACAGAATGAAAATGTGTAGTGTGGGGGGAAATATTTGTGAACCACATATCCAACAAAGAACTAATAGGATATATGGTGCACTCTTGAAACAGTAAAAAAAGCAAACGAAGTAATCAGAAAATAGATAAAAGACATGAAGAGACATCTCACCAAAGAAAATATAATGATAAAAAATAAGTCCGTGGAAAGATGTTGAAGATCATTAGACACTAAAGAAATGCAACTTAAAATCATTACACACATCATATTTGCTAAAATAAAACACAGTGAGAACACAAAATGCTGGTGAGAATACAGAGAACCTGGATCACTTACACATTCCTGATGGAAATGTACAACCATTGCAAAAACCAGTTTGGCAGATTTTTAAAACCACCACATGGCCTAGCAATTATAAATCATGTATTACTTTAAAGATTATCAAATTTCATATTTCATTTTTTTCTATTCTTTTGGTCTGTTTCCATCTTTAAAACAACTATAAAGTTGTTAGGTCTCTTAGTCTCTCTTTTCATAGTAACCATTTTTTCTATTCTTTGTAATCTACCTATTTTCCATTTCATTTTGCTCATTTTTCTCAAACCTATCCTCCATGTCTCTCATCATGCTTTCAGTAGAATCTATTTACTCTTTTCTGCTTTCATTAGGGCTTTCATTTTTCTTATTATTATTTCTGCAATATTTTTCATGTACTTTACTAGCTCATATATCATTTGCTTTTGGTGTTTCCCTGTATCTTTTCAAAATTCTTGTGTTTCCAATTTAAACGTTTGTTAAAAAATTACATTTTTTATTAAGTTTTTCTTTTTCATTCATGGTGATATTTTTATCATATTATTTATCTTTTTTATGTCAACATACTTTTTTGCTTAGTTCTTTGTTTACTATTTATCATTCCTATTCTAGTTCCTATTTTATTATTCTTATCATTCTAACTTTTATACTCCCTTATAATACTTTTAATATATTTTATGCAGAGCCATTTTATGCTATTAATCATTTCCAAATTAGTTAAGATCTTTTTGATCAAATATTTAAAAGAAAGTTTATTTTGGTTATGGACAAGGAAAGTTTTCTAGGCTAGTCAAATCCCTGTGTCATAAAATTGTATCTGTAAATAAATCATTGTAGCTTTTACTTATCTCTGCGTATGTCCAGAGAACCTGTTGTGGAACATTCCAAATTCAGAGTCCCTTTTCTCTAACTTCAGTCAAATACTGCCACCAGTGAAGATGGCATGGGTCTAGGTTTTATTATTCACCCCCATCTTCCCTATTTGTCATGATACCAAAGGAAGATCAGAAAAGCTCCTGCTACCAAGTCATGCACAAGGTTCCAATACTTCAAATCACGGCATTATTAGTTAAATATTTCAGGATGTGTTGTCCACTTTAGGGAAATGTGATCTCTTAGTTGCATATAAGATCTGCAGCCACATGTGTACTTCCCTCTTATGTTCCCGTATTCCTGCCTAATCTGCAAAGTATTTGTCAGCTTCTCATGAAATGTTGAGGTTTGAATATTGTAGATATTCACTAGTTTCACTGAAAAGAGACAGTTTGTATTTCTCCTTCTGTTTCTCCTGAATGATGGAGTGATTTCAGTGCTTAAAAATGTGACAATATTATTTCAAAACTTGAAGTCTTTTTTGTTTGTCTTTATAAAGTTCTTGTAGTGATTTAAACAAAGATATTATAGATAAATCACTGGATCCCAATTTCTTAAACATACCAGTGATCTGTATTATATTTAAATCATTGGCAACTGACATTTTATCTCTTCTCTGTATTACAATTTACCTGCTCATCAATTTTTCAACTTTTTAAACTTTGTATTTCAACATTAAAAATTTATATTAAATAGAAATTATTGGATGAATATAATATTTATTACACAAATATAAATATATTAAATATAAACATATTAAGTATAAGTGTAAATATATTAAATATAAATTTAGAATATAATATACTTCCTAGGCTAACAAATTAATAATATGGTGTTTTTATTTGGGGGTCGGCTTTTTTGTTGTGTATATTTGTTTCTTTAACTCTATAATCTTTGTAGAAACATGAGAAACACTTCTGGTAAGTGAGAAAGTCATTGCAGGAAAATTTTATGTACAACATTTGAATGACCTCTTCTTGAAAACTTTGTGAAATAAATTTTTAAAAGCCAGCCCTATGTCCTTTCACCTAAATTAATGTAATCAAATTCAAAAGTATTCTAAGCCTTCTCATAGATACTATATTTTACCCTAATAATAAATGTGGGGAAGAGGAAGAACTGATGCAGAGGCAGCTGAGTTACTATATCTCCAAAATTCCCTTATAAAAATAAATACAGCAATTAGGATAACAAAACCCAAAGCTCATGGAAAATGTCTTCAATAAAACTTTGTCCAAGAAATCTCTGAGCTGCCAAAACACAAGCAGATGGTGACAAACCAACTGTAGCTACAGCATCCACAATATGCATGAGAGGAAATGGAGGAAGCAACAGGAAGAATCCCCAAATAGATAAAGGACTCTCTTTATAAAGTTTGTCACGTCAGTTTGAGAAGAGCAACTGAGCCTAGCAGGAGATTTCACTCACTTTAATTTGAGGGTGAGAGCAAGGATACCTCCACGAGAGCTGAAGTACCTGGAGCAGTCTGGGCTTTTGAACTCTCAAAGCAAAACAATCATGTACAGTCCCACACAGAGGGAAACGTCTGAGAGAAGAGCCCTGATTGAGCAACACAGGGAAAAAAGAAGAAATAAGAACAGTAAAAATGCGATGGCAAACCCCATAATAAATTATTATAAAAATATGATGAATAAATAGCAGAATAACTTCCTACAGACAAAAGCATAATTAATGTTTACTAAAAGACAAAGCTCAAATAAAAACTGGGGAGGGTAACAGATACAGTACATTTGAAAACAGAAGGTTATATATTTGACCCTTTAATGAACACGATGGAAGAGATGGCTCTAGAGCCCTGACCTACTCCTTTCTTTTAAAAGTCTGGAAACACTCATCTTCACAATTTAAAATGAGCACCTTTTTTTTTTTTGACAGAGTCTCGCTCTGTCACCCAGGCTGGAGTTCAGTAGTGTGATCTCGACTCATTGCAAGCTCCGCCTCCCAAGTTCACGCCATTCTCCTGCCTCAGCCTCCCGAGTAGCTGGGACCACAGGCGCCCGCCACTACGCCTGGCTAATTTTTTGTATATTTAGTAGAGACGGGGTTTCACGGTGTTAGCCAGGATGGTCTCGATCTCCTGAGCTCGTGATCCGCCCGCCTTGGCCTCCCAAAGTGCTGGGATTACAGGCATGAGCCAACGCGCCCGGCAAGCAACATTTTAAATTGTGAACATTTGAGGGCAAATACCGTACTAGGTTATTACAAAAATAAATACGGAGCAGAATAATTTTCTACAGTAAAAACAGCAATAAAAACATCCGAGAAAGGCATAGTTACACAATAGATTTTCAAAATCTAAACTAATATTTCAAAATAAGCTAAAACAAGTTAAGAAAAATAATAAAGGCTACTAAAAACAATATAAATTTGGGAAGAATTCAAAAGTAAGGCAATAAAATGCAGAAAATAAATAAAAAGAAAAATTATTTCCGAAATGAAAACTACTAGAAAGAACACTAGAGCAAATAAACATAAGAACAAAGTAAGTTCAAAAGATGAGGAAAGGGATTTAAAAGATCCAAGCAAAACAGACAAGTATAGAAATAAACTGATATACAAAATATGTATAACAGGCATTGCTAAAGAAAATGAAAACAATGAAAGAGAATATATACTAAACAATATGAATCAAGAATAATTTATTGAAAAATTTTGACTTAAAACTACATGCTGAAGAGGTAAGTCACATACCTGGAAAAATCAACCAAAAATGCCTAACACCAAGACATATTCTAGCAGGCCTATCAAACTTTATAAAAGAGGTAAAAAAAATTATTGCGGTTGACATGCCAAAGAAAGAAAACAAGTCAACACCCAGACAAATTCTGGTAAGTATTTAAGACTTGAAAAAATACATACCTTTGGACATCGAGGATAAAAATAGTCAGTTACTTATAAGACTAATAATCTGATTTTTACCAAATTTTTGACAGCAATGCTTTGTAGCAGAAGAAAATGGAGTAATAGGAAAGTAAATGTGAGCTAAAGTTTTATATCTATTCAGACCGGTAAGCACAAACAAACTTTTCTGAATGTGAAAAAACTATATTAAGCACTAAATATATTTGCATGTGGAATTAAGACTACATAATTGTTATAAGGGAAATAATATAGCGTATAATCACTTTGTGCCCTAATAATGTAGGTGATGTACAATAATCAAAAATGGGCAGATAGGGAGAAAATATGAAAGTAGAATAGGCTTGTTGATTGCCTTACAGCTTTTAACCAGAGTAAAGGAATATTACTTCAAATCAGATACTGAGGAAGAAAGAGAGGACAGAAAGTAGTGGTTAATAGCTAGTTCTAATATTGCTAATAGTAAGAAACTAATAGAAAATAACTAAGTAAAAAAACTCAGACTATCATATAAAGCTTTTTAATATAAAAGTAAACATTAGCACAAAAATGCAGCTCTCCTGGACACGAAAATATATAATTAAGAAAGATTTTTTAAAATAATAGAAGAATAAGTAATAACTTTTTATTTGTTATATAGGCGTAGAGATATAATAGAGTGGAGAGAACAGAAAAAGAAGTTTTACTTCTTTGAATATATCTCCTTAAGTTTTGAGTTTGGAACTATAACATTTTACCCAAACAATATTAGCAGTATTAAAATTATAAATCAATCCATTCAAGTAAAAAGAAAATAAAATAAATGAACCTACATTTGTATTCAGTTGGATGAACTATTCCAGGACAGTTTAAAGCACACCAATTCAGCTATACGTGTCTAGTAAAATATATCCTAAAGGGGAGAAAAAGTGCAAATCACATTTTAAACTGTTTTCATTCATCATTATTTGTGGTAGTGTTGGCATTGAGACCATTGCTTCTGTGTATTAGAGGATAAAGCAAGTGAGTAACTGTGGGACATTCTATTATTTCCAGCATGATTGAGAACTGTAATTCTTGCCATGGGATAAAGGAAATATAGATCTATATTTAATCTAGTTAGAAGCCAAGTAAAACCCCTGTTATCCTTACTTTGAAACTTGGAATTATTGGAATACGCATGATGCATTTTACCTTTAAAATATGTCCTACCTCTGTTCACTGATTCAAAAACAATGTCCAAACCAGTAGCAATATGCATTTCTGTTAGATTGTAGTGTCTGTCCATATTACAGTAAAAGGAACCAGAACTTCTTAGATAACTGTCTCCTTCATTTATTTATTAATTTTATTCTTCATAAGTTTTTTATAGAGATGTGATCCAGGCTGATCTGGAACTCATGACCTCAAGTGATCTTTCCACCTCAATCTCCCAAAGTATTGTGACTACAGGGGTGAGCCACCATGCCTGGCCTACCTTATTCATTTCTATACGTATCTGGGACATTTTGGCAAACCAGAGAAAACTATCAAAGACTATTAAGTTGGAGTCAGATTAACTCAGGAGTCAATTTGTAAAGTCTCCCACTATCAAACATGGGGAAATTTCAACATCAAGTAGAATTTTAAAACTGCAATGAATTGAAACATACAAATATGTTTCAACTATTGCTTTAAATAATAGCAAATTTTTTTGAAGACATCATTGGTCAGTATACTAACAATTCAAATCATTATTTGAATTGGAAATTATGGAAATGAACTAAGAAAAAAAGGAAAGAATCAGGCATTCATGCTATAACTTTCTCATACACTTAACCAAATCAAGATAAGGGCAGCTTCTTTTTATAGAAATACTCTGGCTAATAAAACGAAGAAGGAATAGTAAAATACCTTAAAAAATCAATAATTGATCTAGATGGTAATATCAAGGACTGGCTTAACAACCAGATACTATGTGCCTCCTAATGGAAAAAGACAACATCAGTTACAAAACTGTCATGCTGATAACATGACACTCAATCCGATCAAGCTCCTAGGTCAAACTACCAATTTACAGAAAATAAAAAATAAATTCCACCAACAGGATGCAACCAGCAAAACCTAGAGTGTAGAAAATTCTCCAGAAAAAAAAAGATCTTGTTTCTTCAACATATAAATTGGAAAATAAATAAATAACATTTTATATATATGAGAGAGGGTAATAGAGAAAGGGGAGCAGTAGAAAGAAGCAAGCCTAAAGATTTAGACATTTAAAAGCCATTAAATCAGTCATAACATCTGAATCTTATTTGGAATCTGAAGAAATATATATATTATTAAAACAAATTAGAACAGTTTTTCAAAAATTAGAAATTTGAACACTGATAGATATTTCATGACATTAAGGAATTATTGGGTTTTTAAAAATTATAGTTTTATGTTTACTTTTCAAAAGATACCTTAAGTTTTGACATACTGATTTACAATCATGCACCCAATAACTACATTTAGGTCACTGACAGGCTGCCTATATGATAGTGGCCCTACATGATTATAATACAGTATTTGTCTATGTTTATATATGTGTAGCTACACAAATACTTACCATTGAGTTACAGTTATCTCTAGAATTTAGTACAGTAACATGGCTGTGCAGGTTTGGAACTTAAGAGCAATAGGCTGTACCACATAGCCTAGGTGTGTAGTAGACTATGCCATCTAGGTTTGTGTCAGTGCACTCTATGATGTTCACACAATGATGAAATCACCTAATTACACATTTCTCAGAACATAACCCTGTCGTTGAGCAATGCATGATTGTATTTACAAATTAAGTAACAGGATGCCTGAGATTAGCTTCAAAATTCAATTCAATATTGAGGGAGTGAGTCAGTGAGAATAAAACTAGATTAGCTATAATTGACAATTGTTCAGTTTGGGTAATGATTCATGGAGGTTCATCATACTATTCTACCTACTTTTATATATGTTTTAAATTTTCCATAATAAAAAGTTTTGGGAAAAATGAGAAAGAGAAGAGAAAAAGTAAGGACAAAAATTACACTTTAGGATCACTAATTAAAAATAAATTTGCTTGAATTGGATATATCATAATGAAGCAAAAACATATATTTTGCTGCATATAGTTATCAAATAAAGTACTATGTTATCTGGCCTTCAATATGAGGAATAATTATTTTACATAAGGTTTATCACATAAGAAAGTATCACATCCCCTTGGCTACAGAAATTGGTTGGGAATAAGCACAAGATCCAAACAGACAAAAAATCAGACAGAATTCTTGCAACTGGAAGGCTACTTCCTTTCCTTGCTACCCATGAACTATACATGGAAGTTGGTGTATATATCCTAGAGCTGCTGAGGACCACCAGGTAGAAACAATCTGAATGAGAGTTAGGGCAACCCAGAAGAGAGCAGATCTATGATAGTAAGAGAACCAGGTCCTGATGCTGTCATGTAACCCTATCCCCAGAATTATCAAGCTATAATTAAACCAGGGTACCTTTAATTTTTTACAAAATAATATTTTTATTATGTTTTAGATGTTAAAAAATTATCCTTATTATTAAATCCCAATAGAGTTTGATGAACTCTGTTTTAGCATTGCTGGAGAAATCATAAAGAAATTGAACTGGAAGATGGTGCATTTACATAGATTCCCAACTGCATATTCATTTTACACACAGAATTTAGATAAATCATAGTTATGGACCTGAGAGAAGGATTTTGTATCCAGCTCTCTTGTTCTGCCCTAGTCAGCATTTTACCACCAACCTAGATTAAGATACAAATGACATACTTATCAACTTTCACATCCACAAATCTGGGAGTCAGCAAAAATTATATAACTTTAAACATGAAGATTTAGAGATATTACACTATCTAGAAAATGAGCTGCAATTGATGAGATTTTGTTTTATATGTAGAAATGAATAGCTTTACACAAAAACTAAGAGTCAATTGCATAAAAGCAGACAAAGAAAAAGAGTCCAACAGCAAATCATGGATAAAAGCCTGGGATTTCAACTGGATGCAAACTCAACTTTTTCCTCTATCACCAAGAGGAAAAAAAAAAGACAAGTAAAAGCAATTTTAACAGGAGTAGAAGCTACAGATCAGCTAAAGTAGTAATTCAACTATGTTTTCCCCTTGCCAGAGAAAATACAGGTCTTGTGTTCAGTTGTTATTTAAGAAATAAATTTTTAAGAGTGGAAGACTCTATAAGAGTGAAAAGACAATTATCAAAAAAGCATGTAAAGGTTAATGATCTGAGACTGCTTAGCCTCAGGAAAATCAGTCTACGGCAACTCTCTTATTTAGTGGAAGAAATGAAGACATAAAAGAGGCATTAAATTTATTCTATGTAGATCCAAAACTGGGACTCAAGGATGGAAATTAGAGAGATATAGGTTTGAGCTTAAGAAGAAAAATGGTTTTCTAATGATCAGAGCTGTCTGAAACAGAAGCTTTATGGAAACACTGTACTCACTGATCACTACAAATATTCATGATAATCACCACTTTGGTGTTTAGATGCCGCCCCATTAAAAGGGGGTGGGAAGTTGAGCTAACTGACCTTTAAGGTTGTTTACAAATTGATTTATTAATGATACTAATAATCAAATATATCATATTTATTATCATGTATTTTATAAACCTTATCTATAGCAGCATATGTTTGGTATTGTCTATTTCTTAAAAATTATTGAACCACCTGAAGAACAACAACAACAAAAACTCTCGGTCTCTTGTATTGGCCTCTGGTTGACTCATATTTTCCCCCATTCTATCTTTCAATCTAACCAACTCAGCTAATCCACCTAGCATGCTACTATCATACACTTAATAACATTTAATGTGCTGGCCAAAGTCTCCATTAAACTCTTACGTTTTGTGAATCAGCAGCTCTCTAATTGATTTAAGTTGCTTCTTCCTTTCTCTACTGATTGCCAAGCAAATCATAAGAGATATCTAAATATATTCTGTTGAGCATAAATAATCTAAAACCATGTAACCTTTTAACAGCAAAAACCAAGTTAAGCTTACTTGGATTCAGGGAATCTTATACTCTTGGAACTTACATTTACAACTGACTGTATAAAATGGAATAAAAATAACATGTTTCTCTTTGACCCATTTAATCTAAATATCTACTTATAAACTACACCACACCATATTTTGCCAAATTTAGATGTTTAAGATATAACCCCAAATAGCCCTAGTTTCCATCATTCTAAATGAATATTTCATAAATCAATAAATATAATTATTTATTAAATTTTTATTAAGTGGCTACATGTTACAGCTTGTGCTAAGCCCTGGAAATAAGAGATAAGCACAAACAATAATAACGTCTGTCCTCATGGAGCTTATGATCCCATTGAGCAGATAGATATCATATATTATAGCATAATGAAACCTAAAAGTTAATTTATGATAGCTGCTACAAATGAGAGCTATAGGGTGATCTAAGAGTATATTAATAATGAGATTTGACCTGGTCAAGGTCTGGGACTGTTTTCCAGAAGTGACACTAGAGCCTCCTCTCTAAAGAATGAATAAAAGTTCCCCCAAACAAAAAAAAAAAGATTTTTTAAAAAATCACTCCATATATAAAACATTGTAAAAGTGTAAGGGACTACAAGAGGTCTGTGTGGTTAGAACAGAGACGGGCACAGTTTAACAACAACAATAATGAAGATCGAAGTGAGATAAGCCTGAAAAAAATAATTAAGAGTAAATCCACACATGCCCTTCAAAGCAGTGGGTAGGAAATATGATTGGGATATGATTTGCATTTGAAAGTGTCATGGATCCTTTGGAAAAAGGGGAGAGGTACAGTCATGCAAAACGGAAGCCAGTAAATTAGTTTTGAGGCCATTCTACTAGTCTACTCAAAAGAAGGGAAGCTTAGGTTGGTTTGACCATGGAACTGATGAAATTGGTTGTATTTAAGAGATACTTAGATGGTAAAAGTGATAGGATTTGAATAGATTTCAATTATGTCATTTGCCTGACAACTATATTTAAATAAATTGAGTTGTCTAGTGCCTATTTATCCAGATTATTCTGTGATTTTGTGGTCTGTATCAGTCATTGTTCTCCAGAGAAAGAGAACCAATAGGACATACATATAAAGAGATTCATTTTAGAGTTCATATGAGCTTTTCATGAATTTCTTAGTTCTAATAAATTAAACTAGAACATTAGTTTATTTTAGCCCTAGGTTTCCCAGGATTAAGAAAACACACATACAATTTTCATCTCTCCTCACAGCATAGGCCCTCTTCTTCAAGCAATTATACCTTTCTTAGATTTGCTAGAATAATTCAGATATGAAAGTTAAGAAAAACTGTATTATGTTAACTTTGATTGATGTCTTGATCTGAGATTAGTTTAACATTACCAAGACACAGAGCTACACAACACCAATCTGCCCAACTTCTCAGCACATCTGCTAGGAATAGTAAATGTGGAGGCTTTATTGAAAACTCCTAAGAAATTTATTGACAGTTTTCTATAGGATGAATCATGCCAAATACCTGAAGGAACTCACTTTAACAGTCCTAGAATCAGAGAAATAACAATTTTTCAAAGATATTTTGGTTTATTGACTTCCTCAGTTCTTATCCTATATGAATTACTTAGACATAAACACCACCACCAACCACCAACATCAGAATAACTTCCATGTGTGAGGGTGCGTGTGTGTGAGCATGAGTATACATTTGATGTCAATCTCTGTCAAAAAGTTTAAGTTATAATGGAACATATTTTTCTGGTTTCTCTTTTTCCAAGTGTTTATTTTCACATTATGGCCTCCAGCACACCTCTTCTGTTCCCTCATCAATACATAATGCAGGCTACCATCGTGTGAGATTAGCATGTCTTTCCCCCTGATATTTCTGTAGGAAAAGCAGTATATGAATCTGTAGGATAAATGTAATACATTTTCCTGGAATATCAACTTTACTACAAGATTTGGAGGAAAAACGAATGTTATCAAATAACTGGTGATAATTTTAAAACACAATTTTTGTCTCTTCCTGGGACTCTTGTTACCCTTATCTACTACTTCTACTCATTCCCTCTCTCTCTATCTCTCTCTCTGACTTTCATTTTTACTGCTTTTATTCTTTCTTGCCACCAAGAAATCTCCTCACACTAAACTTCTAGCTCGCTGATTCATTCGTCAGCTATATTTATCCTGCTGTTTACATCAGCTATTGTGTTCTTGATTTCCACTACCATTTTTCAGACCGACTATTTCTGCTTGATTTCTTGTATGACATTTTCTGCTTCTGAGCCTTCTATAGTTCATTAAGCATATTATTTTGCTTATTGAAAATTCTTGGTTAATAAGTTCCAATAATTCTGCTTTGTGCTGTATATAATCTGTTGTCTTTCCTTTTTGTAGTTCAACTTCTAAAATATCTAGTTATTTTGGTAATTGGGATTGTGTTCCCATGAGTAGATCAGCTATTACGTCAGGTAATATGTAAGGGCCTAAGTCTTAGTTTGTGTTTGTGGTGAGTTGCAAAAGAAGTGAAGGAATGAGCCTTGGGGAAGATTCCATCATAGGCTGCATTTACTGCTCCCATTTGCTGCCACTTTTACTAAATAGGGATTCATTTTCTAACTACTGGTAAAAAAAATAATAGCAGTGGATAAGGTAGCCACTCTAATTATCCAGCAGCCCTGAGGATCTGGAGGAGAGTGAGATGCAGGAATGAATGTCACAGAGTAGCCAGTCAGCCATGCCATTGGTCATCTACTACTTTGCCCCAACAGATTTCTTTATATCGCTTGATATTGTCTTCCAAGACTAGGTAGCCTGAGTTGCTGAGATGATGGAGTCAGCAATTATTGTCCAACTCAGTATGTAGAGAAAACAAAGCATAATTTCAAAAACACCCCCATCCATCTTCCACTGCTGTGTCTGGCTGACCTCTACTCTAAGCTACTGAAACCTCCATCCCTTTCCCCTATATGTCAGCTCAAGGTTTCTTGTTATTTTTATGTTAGTTTCCAGATTTGAGCTTCCCTAGGGAAGGAGCTAACAGTTTTTGCTACATCACTTTATTGAGGGACCAAAATTCAAAATAAAATTTACCTCCTGAAGCAAATACTATTATGGAATAGAATGCAAGGTTCACGTGAACATATCAGGTATAATTAAAAGTGAAGACACATTTTCTTTTTGCAACAGACTTTTTCAAAATATGCCCCTCAACTCTCAGGTTGTACCTGTTCAATCTACTCTTTCATTATAATTCTTCTCTGAGAAAGTCTCAAAAGTGCTAGCTTCAGTGATTAGTCAAATGATGTTTTGTTAAAATCCTATCTATGAGTACAACAAAGAATGAGACTTACTGGTCTGTAACTCCTGTGTCCCCAGGGAACCCTTTTCACTCATGATTGGGAGTTGCCTTAACAATCACACAGCAGACTGGCCTGTTTATGGAAGCTTGCATATTTATGCCAATGACTCCGCAATTTTACCCCTGAGCACCTTTAAAACTCACTCTACACATCATTAACAGCAGAGAGCCTAGGGGACCAGAGAGATGCTGGAGCCACAGCACAGGAGAGGAGGAAGAGAAAGTAAATCCCTTACTCCAAGCACTAGGACCTGGGCAAACAAAGTCATGAGCCAGATATGCAATAGGTCTCGAGTATATAGACCTATATAGAGCAGAGTAAGAGGGATTCTAAAGTCCAGAAGGTCAGTGGCTGTGTACACAGGGAGATAGTCTGAAAATGGTTTGAAAGGTAGGGAAGAAATAGGGATACAGCACAAAGCAGAAGGAAATCAAGGCCCTGGCTGGGATATGGAAACACTGATCAGCTGCCTTCATGTTCCTCTCACCTAGGTGTGAGCCAGTCTGTAGTGAACCTGACCATAGGGAGATGCTTGCAAACAGCTGCCATGTTGGGCAGTTAGTATAACGTTAGGTGGAACAAAGGCATTTTCTTGACGAAAATTAAAAATGGATGGATGATAGCAGTTGCAGTTCTTTATCTTCATCTAGTTTTTCAATTACACGTAAAACATACCTAGCATTTACTGGCATTTGATCTAGTATCTCTGATCTGTCTTTGTTAAAAGATAATTTGGGAGTAGAGATTCCTTTAAGGTCTCTCTCAGAAAACTCTCAAGCAAATAATTCATTTATTCTTCCTGCCCTCTCCCTTTCACTCTCAAGCACATCCTTCACACCACCACAGCCAAGTGTTTTTCTTTTTGAGATGGAGTTTTGCTCTTGTTGCCCAGGCTGGAGTGCAGTGGCATGATCTCAGCTCAAGAGCTCATGCAATTCTCCTGCCTCAGCCTCCTGAGTAGCTGGGATTACAGGCACACGTCACCACACCCAGCTATTTTTTTGTATTTTTAGTAGAGACAAGGTTTCATCATATTGGCCAGGCTGGTCTCAAACTTCTGAACTCAAGTGATCCACCCGCCTCCGCCTCCCAAAGTGTAGGGATTACAGGCGTGAGCCACCGCGCCCGGCCATGCCAAGTGTTTTTCTATTTGGTTCTGTGCCTTTGATTTGCTTAAAGAAATTACTACTGGCATTAGAGTGTCTTACAGGTTTTCCTCAAATTATTTTTTCAGTCTGCCTAATGTTTACTATGCCCTTGAGCTGCCATAATTCTGAACTACCCTGTTCTCATGCCTTACCTGATCTTCTCCTTTCTGAAAAGATAATTTTCCTCTTTGCAGGGATCCTTTTTAAAAACTTGACTTTCAGGCTTCCACTGAGTTATTTGCTTTCAATATTATTAATTTCATGGTGTCTCTAACATCTTATTTTGTTATTTTTCACTCTCAAATTTCAATGTTAGGATGCATGTCTCTTTGCTTCTTTATTTTCTGTTGACCATATGATCATTGTGTTGAATTTTGGTGCTTCTACAGATAAATAAGATACACATTTTTGCTACCTATAAGAGTCGATGGAGATTTTATTTGTGAATTTTAAGATGGCCTATTCTAGAAAGTAGACAGGCCTCATAAACAGACCTTTTTTCAACTTAGTATTTCATCCTGGCTCAGTCTCCATCAGGTGGTTAATTGAAATATTCTGGGTTATTATTCCATCTAATTTGGTTTCCAAACTTCAGTTAACTTTTTTTTTTTAGTTTCTATCTTAAATATAAGGTGTACAGTCTATTGCTTTTACATATTTTGCACTTTGTTGAGGATTGTTTGCTGGTCAAGCCTTACATACACCATTGCCTCCTTCTCTTATCCTATTAATCATCCTATACCACTGCATGATTTTTTAATTCTGGAAGCTCCACATTTACCCAACAATGATTAATTGAGTAGTCACTATGTGCCAGGCACTATGCCAGGCTCAGGGAGACCTGGCAGTTACCAAGAAAGAGATCATTCCAACCTTATGAAGCTGAGAAACCCTCAAGGTTTTCAATCACTGTCAAACTCAATTTTCATAGAGTCATCTATAAATCATAAAGTAGTTTTATTACTTTAAAATTATCTTTGCTATTTGATATTGTCAGTTGATTATTTTGTCATTTTTTTTCTTCATATAGGGCACTGTCTGACGGGTCTGCATAGATAAGGGTAGGAAGAGGAGATGAGGCATAGTCAAATTCTTACCAAATCCTATAGGCTACACAATAGCATTCACTTAGATTTTAGTTTAAGAGAAAAAAAAAGTTGTTCTGTAGCTTCTGGTCCGAAATCTTGATAATAACCCTGGAGGCAGCCTCTGTCATGTCCCACTAAAATATCTACGGAAACCATAAGCAGGAGAAAATATGCGAAACACCAAAAAAGTTAAAACTGATACTTAAAAAAGTTAGCTGTATCTAAGAGAAACCTCTGTTAAAAATCCATGATGTATCTTTATTTCAACAGAGCCACCACACCCATTTAAACTAAATCACAATGACACATTGCTCATTTTTCACTTTCTTACCTCTAACTCGGAATCCCTCATAGTAGCAGCTGATACCATTTTTTAAAATTGTGGTAAACAAACATATATCATAAAATTTATGTGTTTAACCATTTTTAAGTTTACAGGTTAGTAGCATTTCAGTATCATTAAGTTGATATGAAACATATCTCCAGAATTTTCTCATCTTGTAGAACCAAAACCCTATAGCCATTAAACAAAAATTTCCCTTGTTCCTTTCTTCCTATTCCTGCTGATCACTGATATGCTTTCTATTTATATGAATTTGACTACATTAGATATTTCATATAAGTGAATTATTTCACTTAGCATAGTATCCTCAAGATTATTCACGTTGTAGCACGTGACAGGATTCCCTTCCTTTTTAAGATTGCACAATAGTCCATTGTATGTGTATGTGTGTGTGTGTGTGTATATATATATATATATGTCTCACATTTTTTAATCTATGTATATATCAGTGGAGATTTGAGTTGCCTTAACCTCTTGGTTATTATGAATTGTGCTCCTACAATTATGGGTAGGCAAAGACACTGCTTCCCTTTTCGGGGGATGTATACCAAGAAGTAGTATTGCTGGATCACATAAGAGTTCTATTTTTATTTTTTTAACTACTGTACTATTTCCATAGTAGTTGCACCATTTTACAATCCCACCAACACTGCTGAAGTTTTCCAAGTTTCTCAAATTCTTGCCAACACTTATTATTTTCTGTTCTTTATCTTTGATAGTAACAACCTGATATGGATTGGCTCTGTGTTCCCATCCAAATCTCATCTTGAATTGTAACCCCCATGTGTTGAGGGAGGGACCCAGTGGAAGGTGATTGGATCATGGGGACAGTTTCCCCCTTGCTGTTCTTGTAACAGTGAGTGAGTTCTCAGGAGATCTGATAGTTTTAAAGTGGGGCACCTCCCCCTTTGCTATTTCTGTCTCTCCTGCTACTATGTAAAAGATGCCTTGCTCCCCCTTTGCCTTCCACCATGATTGTAACTTTCCTGAGGCCTCCCCAGCCACGTAGAACTGTGAGTCAATTAAACCTCTTTTGTTTATAAATTACGCAGTATCAGGCAGTTTCTTTATAGTAGTGTGAAAAGGAACTAATAGACTACCCTATTGGATGTGAAGTTATATTTATTATATTTTATTGTGATCTTTGGTTTGTATTTCTCTGGTGATTAGTGATGTTGAGCATCTTTTTATATGCCTCTTGGCCATTTGTATATCATCTTTGGAGAAATGTACACTCAAGTCTTTTGCCCATTTTAAAATTAGGGCATTTTATATTTGTTATTCAGTTGTAGGAGTTATTTATATATTCTAGATATTAACTCCTTATCAGATATATTATTTTTAAATATTTTCTCCTATTACATAGGATGCCTTTTCACTATATTGCTTGTGGCCTTTGATAGAGAAAAATTTTTAATTTTGATGTAGCCTCATTTGTATATTTCTGCTTTTGTTGCCTGCACTTTTTTGTGTGTCATATCTAAGAAGTCATTGCCAAATTGAATGTCATGAAGTTTTTTTCCTATATTTTCTTTTAGAAATTTTATAGCTTTGGGTCTTATGTTTAAGTATGTAATCCATTTTGAGTTAATTTTTGTGTATGGTGTAAGATCAGGGCCCACCCTCATTCTTTTGCATGTGAATATTCAGTTTTCCCAACACCATTTACTGAAGAGACTGTCTTTTCCCCACTGAATACCCTCGTTGATGATCACTGAACCACATACACTAGGGTTTATTTCTGGACTGTATTCTAATCCATTGGTGAATATGTCTGCATTCATGTCAGTACCACACAGCTTCAATTATTGTAGCTTTGTAATATGTGTCAAATTCAGGAAGTATGAGTCATCTGACTTTATTTTTATAAATTATTTTGGCTATTGACAGCCTCTTGATGTATAAATTTTAAGAAAAATTTATTTTTGTTTCTGCAAAAAATACAATTAGGATTTTAAAGGGGATTTTGTTGAATCTGTTGATTGCTTTTAGCAATATTAACATTTTTAAAAATGTTGTCTTCCAGTTCATAAACATGGGATGTATTTCCATTTACTTGTGTTTTCTTTGATTACAGCAATGTTTTGTAGTTTCAGTATACAAGTTTTTACCTCTTTGGTTAGCTTTACTCGTAGGCATTTTATTCTTTCTGATACTAATGTAAATTATTTCTTCTTAAATTTCCCTTTTTGATAACTCATTTTCTAGTGACAAATGTAACCAATTTTTGCATGTTGATTTTATATCCTAAACTTTGCTAAATTTATTAGTTCTGCTTTTATTTTTTTGTGTGTGTGAGGCAGTACCTTTTTGAATGAGCATAATCATCCTTATTTCACCCTATAAGGCAAATTTCCTACTTTCATTTTGATATGCTGAGAAGCAAAATATATCAAAGTGTAAGCACCCATAATAAGAGCTAACATTTATAGATTACTCTGTGCAAGGCATAGTTATTCTGAGCATTTTGCATATATTATTTAATTTAATCTTCACAACTACCCTATAAGAACTATTATTCTCATTTTACAGGTGAAAAAACTGAGAAACAGAGGTTCAGTCGCTATTATAAGTTTATTATTAAGTGCTATGGTCTGAATGTTTGTATTCCCTCAAATTCATATGTTGAAACCTAATCACCAATATGAAGGTATTAGAAGGTGAAGGCTTTAAGATTAGGTCTGCCCTTGTGAATGAGATTAATGCCCTATAAAAGTGGCCCCAGATTTCTCCGTCCCCTGATTCCAAGACGTGGCCCCGAACTAAAGAGGAGCCCACTACCCTAAAAGGAGAGACTCAGGACTGGAAGCATTCACCACTAAAGACTGAAAAGCCCTTAGCCCTTGAATGAGTATCAGCGGTAATTAGGCAGTACTTGCCATAGGCCTGGGGCAGTGGAGGCCATGGGGATAGATCCTGCTTAAGGAAATGAAAAGGAAGAGTAGAAAGGACTTTGCCTTGCAGCTTGAGTGCCAGCTCAGCAGCAGTAAATAGAGCATCAAGAAGATTCCTAAAGTTTCTGACTCTAGACTCTGGCTTACAGATGGCATCTCTGGACACACCTAGGACCAGGGGGAACTTGCTACACCAAAGGAAAAACCACGAGTGTGACTAGATTTGCCACCTTCTAAATGTAGAGCTCTTGGGCCTTAAGTGAACATGGTTGGTAGCCATGCAGTGATCATCATAGGACTTGGCTGAAACACAGTGCTGTGTGGGCTTAAAGTCTGACCCAATGCCATGTCAGTAATGGTAGTTACAGGAGTACTTATGTCACCCCTCTCCCAGCTCCAGGAAGCTCAGCACAGAGAGACTTCACTTGTCTGGGGAAAGTAAAGAAAGAGAAAAACAGTCTCATACTGGTAATACAGGGAATTCACCCGGGTCTTACCCAGAAACACCAAGGCAGTACCTGTATGAGTCTGCAAGAGCCACAGTATTACTGGGCTTAGGGTGCCCCCCAATGCAGATATGGCTGCAGTGACCAAAAACTTAGATTGCAACACCCAAGTCTTTTTGAATACTTGGCAAATCTTCCCAAGAAGAATAAATAAGTCCAGATTGTGAAGACTACAATAATTAACTAACTCCAATAGCCAGACACCAATGAACATCCACAAGCATCAAGACCATCTAAGAAAACATGACCTCACCAAATGAACTAAGTAAGGCACCAGGGACAAATCCTGAAGAGACAGAGGTAAGTGTCCTTTCAGATGGAGAATTCAAAATAGCTATTTTGAGGAAGTTAAACAAAATTCAAAATAATACACAGAAGGAATTCAGAATCCTATCAGGTAAATTTAACAAAGAGATTGGAATACTTTTAAAGAATCAAGCAGAAATTCTGCAGTTGAAAAATGCAATGGACATACCAAAGAATACATCAGGGTCTCTTAATAGCAGATTTGATCAAGCAGAAGAATAAATTAGTGAACTTGAGAACAAGAGTATTTGAAAATACAGAGACAGAGGAGACAAAATAAAAGAGTGACGCATGCCCATAAGATCTAAAAAAGATAGCCTCAAAAAGGCAAATCTAAGAGTCTTGACTGTAAAGAAGAGACAGAGATCAGAGCAGCAAGTTTATTCAAAGGGATGTCAGAGAACTTTCAAAACCTAGAGAAGGATATCAATATTCAAGTACAAGAAGGCTACAGGCCACCAAATAGATTTAGCCCAAGTGAGACTACTTCAAGACATTTAATAATCAAACTCCCAAAGGTCAAGGAGGAAGAAAGTATCCTAAAAGCAGCAAAAGAAACAAATAACATAAAAAGGAGCTCCAATATGTCTGGCAACAGACATCTCATGGGGAATCTTACAGGCCAGTAGAGAGTGGCATGACATATTTAAAGTGCTGAAGGAGAAAAAGTTGTATCGCAGAATAGACTATTCAGCAAAAATATCTCTCATACATTAGGGAGAAATAAAGACTTTCCCAGATAATCAAAACCTATGGGATTTCATTAATATCAGATGTGTCCAACAAGAAATGCTAAAGAGTTCTTCAATCTGAAAGAAAGGGATATTAATGAGCAATAAAAAAATCTGAAGGAAGAAAACTCGTGGGTTATAGTGAGAAAATGGAAAAATGCAGAATATTATAACACTGTAATTGTGGGATATAAGTTACTCATATCTTGAGTAGAAAGAATAAAAGATATACCTATCAAAAATAATAACTACAACTTTTCAATACATAGACAGTACAATAAGATATAAATAGAAACAACAGAAAGTTAAAAAGTGGGGAGTGAATTTGAAGTGTAGAGTATTAGTTTTCTCTTTGGTTGTTAATTTGTTTATAAAATCAGATTAAAATAATGACTTCTAAAACATTATTTGCAAGCCTCATTGTAACCTCAAATCAGAAAAATCTTCAAGAAATACACAAAAATAAAAGAAAAAAATGAAAATATACTACCAGAGAAAATCACTTTCACTGAAAAGAAGACAGGAAGGAAGGAAAGAAGAAATTTGTGAAACGACCAGAAAATAAATAACAAAATGGCAAAAGTAAGTTCTTACTTATCAATAATAACACTCAATATAGTCTAAACTCTAATCAAGAGGCAGAGTGGCTGAATGAATTTTACAAAGATCCAATGATCTGTTGCCTATGAGAAAAACATTTCACTTGTAATGACACATATAAATTCAAAATAAAGGGATGGAAAAGCGTATTCCTGCAAATGGACACAAAAAGGTGCAAAACTATCTACACTTAAATCAAACAAAACAAATTTAAAGACAAAAACTATAAAAAGAGATAAAGAAGATTATATAATAATAAAGCAGTAAATTCAGCAAGAAGATATAACAATTTTAAACATATATGCACTCAACACTGGAGCTCCCAGGTACCTAGAGCAAATATTAATAGAGCTAAAGAAAGAGAGAGAGACCCCAGTGCAATAATAGCTGGAGGCTTCAACACCCTCACTTTTACCTTCGTACAGACCATCTAGACAGAAAATTAGCAAAGTAACATTGGACTTAATCTGACCAAATGGACATAATAGATGTTTACAGAACATTTTATCCAAGAGCTGCAGAATAGACTTTCTTTTGCTCAGCCTGTAGATCATTCTCAAAGGTAAACCATATGTTAAGTCACAAAACAAGTCTTAAAACATTCAAAATATTGAAATTATATCAAGTATTTTCTCTGATTACAATGGAATAAAATTAGAAATCAATAAGAGGAATTTGGGCACCTATACAAACACATGGAAATTAAACAATATGCTACAGAATGACCAAAGGGTAAACTAAGCAGTTAAGAAGGAAATTGAAAAATTTCTTGAAAGAAATAATAATGGAGATACAATATACAAAAACTGGTGGATACAATGAAAGTAGTAGTAAGAGAGAAGTTTATAGAGATAAATGCCGACATCAAAAAAGAAGAAAACCTTCAAGTAAATAACCAAATGATGCATCTTAAAGAGCTAGAAGAGCAAGAGAAAATCAAACACAAAATTAGTAGAATAAAATAAATTATAAAGATCAGGGCAGAGATAAATGAAATTGAAATGAAAAAAACTACAAAAGGTCAATGAAACAAAAAGTCAGTTTTGTAAAAAGATTAACAAAATTGACAAATCTTTAGCCAGACTAAGAAAAAAAGAGAGAAAACCAAAATAAATAAAATCTGAGATGAAAAAGGAGAAATAACAACTGATACCACATAAATTCAAAGGATTATTAGTGGCTACTATGAGCAACTACATGCCAATAAATGGGAAAATCTAGAAGAAATGAATAAATTTTTAGGCACACACAACCTACCAATATTGAACCATGAAGAAATCCAAAACCTGAGCAGATCAGTAATAACTAACAAGATTAACGCTGTAATAAATTGTCTTCAAGCAAAAAAAAAAAGCCCAGGACACAATGACTTCATTGCTGAATTTTACCAAACATTTAAAGAAGTGATAGCAATTCTATTCAAAATACTCTATAAAATAGAGGAGGGAATACTTCCAGAATCATTCTATGAGACCAGTATTACTTTGAGATCAAAACCAGAAAAAGATACACCCCCGCAAAAAAAAATATATATATATATGTATATATATATATATGTATATATATAAACATTCATGCAAAAATTCTCAATAAAATACTGGGAAGCTGAACTGAAAAACACATTAAAAGATCATTTATCATGACCAAGTGGTATTTATCCCAGAATGTAAGGATGATTCGACATATGCAAATCAATCAATGTGATATGTCACATCAACAGAATGAAGGACAAAAATCATGATCATTTCAACCGATGCTGAAAAAGCATATAATGAAACTCAACATCTCTTCATAGTAAAAACCCTCAGAAACTGGGTATAGAAAGAACATACCTCAACATAATAAAAGCCGTATATGACAGACCAACAGCTTGTATCATACAGAATGGGAAAAAACTGAAAGCTTTTACTCTAAAATCTGGAATAACACAAGAATGCCCACCTTCACCACTTTATTCAATATAGTACTAGAAGTCCTATTTAGAGCAATCAGACAAGAAAAGAAAACTAAAGGACATCCAAATTGAAAGGAAAGAAGTTAAGTTATCCTTGTTTGCAGATGACATAATCTTATATTTATAAAATCCTAAAAACTCATCCAAAAATCTATTAGAACTAGTAAACTTAGTGGAGTTATAGGATATTAAATCAACATGCAAAAGTCAGTAGCATTTCTATATACCAAATGTGAACAATCTGAAAAAGAAATCAAGAAATTAGTGCCATTTACAATAAATACAAATAAAATAAAATATCTAGAAAAAATTAACCAAATAAGTGAGCTTAATCTACAATAAAACATAAAATATTGATGAAAGAAATTGAAGAGACACAAAAAATGGAAAAATATTTTGTGTTCATGGATTAGAAGAATTAATATTGTTAAAATGTTCATACTACACAAAGTAATCTATAGATTTAATGCAATCTCTATCAAAATACCAATGACATTCTTAATAAGAGTAAAAAAAAAATTAAATTTATATGTAACCATGAAAGACCAAGAATAGCCAGAGCTACTCTGAGCAAAAAGAACAAAACTGGAAGAATCACATTATCTGACTTCAAATTATACTACAGAACTACAGTAACCAAAACAGCATGATACTGGCATAAAATCAGATACATAGACCAATGGAAAAGAATAGAGAACCCAGGAATAAATACACACACTTTCACCTCATTCATCTTTAACGAAGGTGCAAAGGACATACTTTGGAGAAAAGACAGTTTATTCAATAAATGGTGCTGAGAAAACTGGAAAGTCATATGCAGAAAAATGAAGCAAACCCCCATCTCTCACCATATACAAAAATCTAAACAAAATGGATTAAAGACTTAAATATAAGACATAAAGCAATGAAGCTACTGAAAGGAAACTTTGGGAAAATGCTATAAGACATTGGTCTGGGCCAAAATTTCTTGAGTAATACCCCACAAACACAGGCAACAAAATAAAAAATGGACAAATCGGATTACATCAGGTTAAAATGTTTCTGCATAGTAAAGGAAACAATCAACAAAATGAAGAAACAACCCACAGAATGGAAGAAAATACGTGTCAACTAGTCATCTAACAAGAGATTAATAATCAGAATCCATAAAGAGCTCAAACAACTCAATATGAAAAAAATCTAATAATCTGATGTTAAAATGGCCAAAGATGGGAATAGACATTTCTCAAATGATAACATAAAATGGCAAGCAAGCATATGAAAAAGGTGCTCAACATCATTGATAACCAGAGAAAAATGTGAATAAAAACTACAATGAGATAGCATCTCACCCCAGTTAAAATGGCTTTTATCTGAAAGACAGGCAATAATGAATGCTGGTGAGAATGTGGAGAAAAAGGAACATTTGTACACTGTTGGTGGTAATGTAAATTTGTACAGTCTCCATGGAAAACATTTTGGAGGTTCTTCAAATAACTGAAACTAGCTCTATCATATGATCCAAGAATCCCACTGTTAGGTATATATCAAAAAAAAAAAGGAAATTAGTATATCAAAGACATATCTGTATTCCCATGTTTATTGTAGCACTATTCACAATAGTCAAGATTTGGAAACATCCTGTGTCCATCAACAGATGAATGGTTAAAGAAAATGTGGTACATATACACAATGGAGTGCTACTCAGCTATAAAAAAATTATGAGATCCTGTCATTTGCAACAACATGGATGGAAGTGGTGAACAGTGTGTTAAGTAAAAGGAACCAGGAACAGAAAAGAGAACTTCACATGTTCTCACTCATTTGTGGGGGCTAAAAATTAACACAGCTGAATTTGTAGAAATAGATGGTAGAATGATTGCTACCAGAGGCTGGGAAGGGTAGTATGGGCCAGGGGAGTAGGGATTGTTAATGTGGACAAAAATATAGTTAAATAGAATGAATAAAATCTATGATTTAATAGCATAATAGGGGACTATAGTGAACAATAATTTATTATATATTTAAAATAACTAAAAAAGTATAATTGAATTGTCTGTAACACAATAAATAGATAAATGCTTGAGGTGATGGATATCCCACTTACCATGCTGTGATTATTACACATTGTATGCCTGTATCAAAATATTCCTTTGTATTTGTCCATTCTTACATTGCTAATAGACATACCAGACTGGATAATTTATAAAGAGAGAGGTTTAACTGACTCACAATTCAGCATGGCTGAGGCCTCAGGAAACTTACAATCTTGGCAGAAGGAGAAGCAAACACATCCTTCTTCACATGGAAGCAGGAAGGAGAAAATGCAAGAAAAGGGGAAAATCCCCTTATAAAACCATCAGATCTCATGAGAACTCACTCACTATCACAAGAACAGCATGAGGGTAACCTTCTCCATGATTAAATTACCTCCCACTGAGTCTCTGTCATGACATGTGGGGATTATGGGAACTACAATTCAAGGTGAGATTTGGGTGGGGACACAGAGCCAAACCACATTATTCCACCCCTGGCCCCTCCCAAATCTCATGTCCTCACATTTGAAAACACAATCATGCCCTTCCAACAGTTCCCTCAAATCTTTAACTCATTCCAGCATTAATCTAAAGTCCAACTCCAAAGTCTCATCTGAGACAAGGCAAGTCCCTTCAGCCCATGAGCCTCTAAAATCAAAAGCAAGTTAGTTACTTCCTAGATACATTGGGGGTACAGGCATTGGGTTAATACACCTGTTCCAAATTGAAGAAACTGGCCAAAACAAATGGGCTACAGGCCCAATGCAACTCTGAAATCCAATAGGGAAGTCATTAAACCTTAAAGTTCCAAAATGGTCTCCTTTGACCCTATGTCTCACATCCAAGTCACGCTGATGCAAGAGGTAGGCTCCCATGGCCTTGGAAAGCTCTACCACTGTGGCTTTGCAGGGTACAGCCCCTCTCCAGGCTGCCATCATGGATGGCGTTGAGTGACTGTGGCCTTTCCAGGCACATGGTACAAGCTGTTGGTGGATCTACTATTCTGAGGTCTGGAAGATGGTGAACCTCTTCTCATAGCTCCACCAGGAAGTGCCCCAGTGGGTACTCTGTGTAGGGACTCTAACCCCACATTTCCCTTCCATACTGCCCTAGCAGAGGTTCTTCATGAGGGCTCTGCATCTGCAGCAGACTTCTGCCTGGACATCCAGGTGTTTCCATACATCCTCTGAAATCTAGGCAGAGGTTCCAAAACCTCAATTCTCGACTTCTGTGTACCTGCAGGCCCAACACCATGTGTAAGCAACCAAGGCTTGGGGCTTCCACCCTCTGAAGCAATGGACTGAGCTGTACATTAGCCCCCCATGATTAAATTACCTCCCACAGGTTCCCTCTCATGACACATGGGGATTATGGGAACTAAAATTTAAGGTGAGGTTAGGGTAGGAACACAAAGCCAAACCATACCGCCCTTAAATATATACACCTACCAGGTACCTACAGAATTATTTTAAGTGGCCTCAGAGAGATGCCTTGATTTTTCACCATGTGAGAACACATAGAACATGCCATCTAGGAAGAATAGGCTCTCATCAAACACTGAATCTGCTGGTTTCCCAATTTTGGACTTCCCAGCCTCCAGAACTGTGAAAAATAAAATTTTCATTATTTAAAAGTAACCTGTCTAAGGCATTTTTATAGCAGCCTGAATAAACTATGACACTAAGACAGATGCAAAGACAGGATATAAATAAACATTATAGCTGTAGGTACCTTGGCGTAAACTAGAACAATACCCCAATCATATGTCAGGAGTCTCCTGGCCTAAGAGGTTATTTGGCCCTGCATTGAACACAATTTCTGCCCATATTGTCTATGGAAGACAATGTGCTGATGTTATTATTATGTATGATGATGTGTTAGAGTTAAATTTTCAAGGAAGGAGGTCAATGCATACAAAGAAGGGCTTATAAGCTAGAGAAAATACAGCTGAGCTTTATTTTTCAAGTTCATCTGTGTTTCATTTTTTCTTCTTTTTCCAAATAAATTTGAAGTCACCTTCTAGGATCATTCTTTTTACAAGAATCTTGTGTGGTTATTTCTACTGCTAATTTTAACTTTTGTTTAATCTAGGGGAGGTTATTTACCCTCTTGAAACTTCACTTTTCATGTATTTATCTTTTAAGTGCTCAAATAATAATTATTTTGAATTATTTTTGAATTATTATTTTTGAATTATTATTTTTATTGAGCACCACAGTCACTATTAGTAGGATTTCTTTAGTTTGTAACTAAAATATCTTTGAGAACATTAGCAGTGGTTTAACCCTCTCTTTATACTCTAACTTTTGAATGCAGTATTAGTTACATTTCAAGTACACAACATATATAAATAAAAGCATTAAACTTAATGACCAAAATATAAATTTGCTAAAGACTATCGCAGATACATAGAGTTAGGAACAGAGTTGATTGCTCAAAAGATAATACTTCTAATAATACAATTGTTCTTCTCCTTCCACAGAATCTGTGCCTATGGCAATGGGGCCACCACATGAGAGCTGTATGTCCTTGAATAGACAGTGAAGAAAAATTTGTCCAAGTTGGCTTCACAAAGTCATCACATATATTAGTCCTAAAATGATATTAATTGTTTGATATTGAACAACCAAGAGCTGATTTCTGACAAGCCTTATTTGGAGAGACTAATATTATCTCTTTTTTTTTCAAATTCCTAAAATATTCATGTGAAAACAAATTTGGACCATGATGTGACTGGAACAAGACCTGGGTCAAAGAGTTGTATCCTGGGCTTTACACTCTCTTAAGACCCCCATATCACAAATACACAAAATATAAATTTATTGAAGAAAATATGGGTGACAATTGGTAAACACATAGCTTTACCACAGCAAAATCTACTACCTTGAACATCTGCTCTTGTAACTAATAATTTTCTAGCTCTAGGAAAACACCTCTATTTCTCTTGCCTTAAAACGAAAGACAAATACATCTGAGTGCTTTGAAGATTTGTGAGTTGTGTTACTGCTTACTTTTTGAAGAGAAAAACAGAAACTGTTGAAAATGTTGGGGAGGATTTGAATGGTAGCGGAGCATAAGTAAGGGAAAAGACAAATTAATTAACTTGTCAAGTCCTTTTTCTCAGATTGCATGATTACTACATATGCTTGCTTATCAGTGGTGCTAAGAATCTGTGTTCTTGCTTCTCTTGATATAATTTTGGGTTCTAGAGGTACTCATGAATGAGCTTAAAATTTTAATCATTGCATAGGCAAACTGAAGGAAATTTTTCCATGTTCATGAATGAATGAATACTGGTCTAGAACAAAGCTCAAATAAGTGTTAAGAGGAAAAGAAAGAGAGTGGAGATAGAAAAAAGAAAGCATAGAAATACTGTGTATTAGGCTTATGGGATACTATGAAAGCAGGTTATTAAAAGAAATGTATAGCTGCAAATGTCTATATTACAAATTAGAAAGATCTCAATGCAATAACCTAAACTTCCACCTTAATAAACTAAAAAAAGCACAAAATAAACCCAAAGAAAACTAGAAGAATGAAATAGTTATGATTAGAGAATAAATTAATGAAATAGAGAATAGAAAAATTATGGTGAAAAATCAGCAAAACAAAAGTTGATTATTTGAAAAGATCAATAAAATAGACAAGCCTATAGCTAGACTATCCAAAAAAAAAGGAAAAGGATGAAATAATAAAATCAGTATTAAAACAGCAGACATCAATAATGACCTGACAGAAACAAAAAGGATTATAAGGGCACAGTATAAATCTCTGCATACCCACAAATTAGACAACTTTGATAAAATGCAAAATTTTGTTAAAAGACAAAAGTTACTGAAACTGACTTAAAAAGAAATGAAAAATATGAATACGCATATAACATATAAGAGATTGATTTAGTAAATAAAATTGCCATTAAGAAGATCCCAGGCAAGATAGCTTCACAGGTGAAAACTACCAGATATTAAAAGAATAATTAATATCAATACTTACACATTCCTTCAAAAAAACAGAAAAAGAGAAAAGAATACTTCTCAACTTAATCTATGTGGCGAGTATTGCCCTCACAACAAAACCATACAAAAAGACTAAAAGAAAAAGAAAACTACCCAACAATATTCATTATAAACATAGATGCAAAAATCTCAACAAAATACTAACAGAATCCAACACTTTAAAATAATTTTATGCTATGATCAAATGGAATTTATTCTAAGAATGAAAAATCTGTTTAATATCCCAAAGTCAGTCAGTGTAATAGACCATATTTATAGATTAAAGGACCAAAAACACATGATCTTAACAGTAGACATTTAAAAAAGAAGCATTTGGGAGAGTTTTGTCACCAAAATGACAGAATAGAAGCAATCCAGCTTCACTCCCCGCCCCAAGCCCAAGAAAGCCAAAAACAAATACCCAGCACCAGGATTATCACTAGCAATATCTCAGAAGTCAAGTCTAAGGATGAGACAATCCCTGGGGCCACAGAGAAGTGATAAAACTCCAAGCAGATGATAAGAGTTTCAGACTTCTATGTTGATGATGCCCCTTGTTTAATATACTAGGCACTACACATGTAAAATCTCCCCCAGACTCACAGTTTCTACACTGGAAAAAGTGAGATTGAGGTAGACAACCAACTTTCCCACCATTTGATGTTCGCTTTCAGGAGAACTGTTTCTGCCTCACTCAAGGAAAACATTGAAAGTGCCTGTGGAGAGAAAAACCCCTTAGGGCCGCCAGAGACAAAGAGAAGAGGTGGACTACAATCCCCAGCCCATAAAATCTCTGCTCTGTATCTCCAAAAGAGCTGTCAGGTCAGAATGGGCTGTTCATCAGCATCATGCTATATAGTAGGCATGTTCCATTGGTCTCCTGGGCACAAATCCCTAGATAGCCCTCCCACACAGCTGGGGTATCCTCTATGGGACGTACCCCATATGGGACAGATAGCATTCCAAAAATTTTCTACAGCCAAGGCAAAGTGGAGCTTAAGGTGCCATCCGATGCCAAAAAAGGATGTAGTAATTTAGCAGAAAGGAAATCCAACAGGTAAATTGCAAAGAACCTCTAAGTAAATATGTCCAAGAAAAACAAAACAAGCCAGATAGAGAAGACTGGAATAAATAACTAATTATTCAATATGAAGATATGCCCACAAGAAACAGCAGCAGGCAGGCAACCATGACCTCCCCAAATGGACAAAGCAAGAAGCCAGTGACTGACCCTAATGAGATAGCAATGTGTGAGCCCCAGATCAAGAATTCAAAATAGCAATTTTAAGAAAACTCACAGAACTCTGAGATAACATAGAATAACAACTCAGAAAATTATCAGATAAATTGAACAGAGAGGGTGAAATAACAAAATAGTTAAACAAATCTCTGATGTGAGAAATATATTAGCTGAACTGAAAAATGCATTAGTGGCATTAACACCAAAATGGATCAAGTAAAGAAAAAAAAATAGTAAGCTCAGAAAAAGGCTATTTGAAAATACATAGAAGATAAAAAAGAAAAGAAGGGTGAAAATGAATGAAGAAAGGCTACAAAACATAGAAAATTACTTCAAAAGAGTAAATCTAGAAATCATTAGTGTTCAAGAGGGAGTTGAGAAAGAGCAAGGAGTATAAAGAGTATTCAAAAAATAATAACAGAAAACGTTCCAAGCATAAAAATATATTCTGGTACAAGGAAAGTCAGAGATCACCAACAGCTCCAACCCAAATAAGACTACCCCAAGGCATATAATAATCAAATTCTCAAAAGTCGACGACAAAGGGATAATCCTAAAAGCAATGAAGGAAAAGAAACAAATAACAAAATAACATATAAAGGATGTCCGATTCACCTGGCAATAGAATTCTCAACAGAAACCTTACAGGCCAAGAGGGAGTGGTATGACATATTTTTTTCCAAAGGAAAAAAAAGCCCGAAAAAGAATACTGTACTTAACAAAGCTATCCTTCTTATATGAAAGACATATAAAGTCCTTCCCAGGCTAATAACAGCTAAGGGAATTAATCACCACCAAACCCATCTTACAAGTAATGCTAAAGTGAATTCTTCAATCTGAAAGAAAAAACCAATAATGTGCAAAAAGAAAACATTTAAAGGTATAAAACCCACTGATAAAAGTAACTACACAGACAAACTCAGAATAATCTAATACTGTAATTGTGGTGTGCAAACCACTCATATGTTTAGTATGAAGACTAAAAGGTAAATCTATTAAAAATAATAGTAACTACAGCAATTGTTAAGAAATAGACCATATAAAATGCAAACTCAGAAAACAAAAAGTCAAAATGTGGAGGGATGGAGCTACAGTGAAGTGTTTTTTAGTTTTTCCTTTGTTTCTATTCCATTTTGTGATCAAGGATAAGTTGTTATCTGTTTAAAAACACTCAACAAACTGGATATAAAGGGAACATACCTCAAAACAATAAAGGATATATATGACAAACCCAAAGTTAACATCATGCTGAATAAGGAAAAAATTGAAGGCCTTTTCTCTAAGATCTGGAACAAGAAAAGGTTGCTGATTTTCACCCCCCTTATTCAATAAAATACTGGAAGTCCTTGCCAGAGCAATCAGACTAGAGAAAGAATAAAGGATATCCAAATTAGAAAGGAAAAAATCAAATTATCCTTGTTCATAGATGACTTAATCTTATACTTAGAAAAACCTAAGGATGCCATCAAAAGTGGTTAGAACTGATAAATAAATTTAGTAAGGTTGCAGAATACAAAATTAGCATACAAAACTCCATAACGTTTAAATCTGCTAACAGTGAACAATCTGGAAAAGAAATCAAGAAACTAATCCCATTTATAATTGCTACAAAAAATATAAAATATCTAGGAATATATTTAACCAAAGAAGTGAATGTTCTCTACACTGAAAAATATAAAACATTGATGAAAGAAATTGAAGAGGATACAAGAAAAAGGAAATAGATTTCATGCTCATAGATTGGAAAAACTAATATTTTTTAAATGTCAATACTATCAAAAATGATTTGCAAATTCAGTACAACCTCTATTAAAATACCAATGATATTCTTCACAGAAATAGAAAAATAATTCTAAAATTTGTATGAAACTGCAAAAGACTCCAAATAGTCAAAGTAATCCTAAGCAAAAAGAACAAAACTGGAGGCATCATACTACTGGACATCAAAATATACTACACACCCATAGTAACCAAACTGCATGATATTCATATGAAAACAAACACATAGACCAACGGAACAGAACAGAGAACCCAGAAATAAATCCCCACATTTGCAGCTCACTTATTTTCAACAAAGGTGACAAGAATGTACATTGGGGAAAAGAGAATCTCTTTAATAAATGGTGCTGGGAAAACCAGATAACCATATGCAGAAAAACAAAGTGAGACCCTTTCTTCATCATATACAAAACTCTAATCAAAATGTATTACAGACTTAATGAAATGTAAGACAGGAAGCTATGAAACTAGTAAAATAAAACTTTGGAGAGATGCTATAGGACATTGGTCTGAGCAAAGATTTTTTGGGGGAGTAAACCTCAAAAGCATAGACAACAAAAGGAAAAATAGACAAATGAGATAACATTAAGCTAAACAACTTCTGAACAGCAAAGAAAACCATCACGAAGTGAAAAGACAACTTACAGAATATGAGAAAATATTTGCAAACTATTCATCTGACAAGGGATTAATAACCAGAATATATAAGGAATTCAAACACATATCAAAAAATTGGTCTGACTTAAAAACAAGCAAAACGATCTGAATAGACATTTTTCAAAAGAAGATATATAAATGGCCAAGAGGTATATGGAAAAAAAAAAAAGGACAGCATCACCAGTCATCTGGGGAATGCAAATCAAAACCACAATGAGATATCAACTGCAGCTAAAATGGCTATTATCAGAAAGTCAAAAAATAACAAATTCTGGAGAGAATGCAGATTAAGGGTAATGCTTGTACACCATTAGTGTGAATGTAAACCAGTGTAGTCATTATGGAAAGGTATGGAGTTTTCTTTAAAAAATAAAAATAGAACTACCACATGATCCAGCAATCCCACCACTGGGTTTATATTCAAAAGTAAGGAAATCAGTATATCAAACAGATATCTGCACTCCCATGTTTACTGTAACACTATTTACAGTATCTAAGACATAGAATCAACCTAAGTGTCCATCAGTGTATGAATGGATTAAAAAAAATGTAATATGTATACACAATGGAATATTACTCAGCTGAAAAAAAGAATGAAATCTTGTCATTTGCAGCAACAGGGAAGGAACTCGAGGTCATTGTGAGCACAGAAAGACAAATATTACGTGTTCCCACTCATAAGCAGGAGCTAAAACACTGGATCTCAAAGAGGTAGAGAGAAAATGGTGATTACCAGAGGCTGGAAAGGGAAAGGGGTAGGAGAGGATAAAGAGAAGTTGGTTAAATGGTACAAAAATACAGTTAGATAGAAAAAATGAGTTCCAATATTTCATAGTACGAAGGAAAATAGTTAATGATTTATTCTACATTTCAAAATAACTAGAAGAGAAGAATTGTAATGTTTCCGACACAAAGAAAAGATAAATGCTTCAGTTGATGTATATCCCGATTATCCTGATTTGACCATTGCACATTATATACAGATATAAAAATATCATATGTACCACATAAATATGTACAACTGTTATATATCAATTTTAAAAAGAATGAATTTGGGCTCCTACCACACATGATGCACAAATATTAACTAATAATTAATAATAAATGTACATGTAAATGCTAAAAATATAAAAGTCTTAGAAAAAGACAGTAGTAAACTTTGAGACCTTGGGTTAGGCAATAGTTTCTTAGATAAAACACTAAAAACACAAATAAAAAAATAGATTGGTTGAAATTCATTACAATTAAAAACTATTTTATCTGTAAAGAATACCATAAGGAAAGTGAAAACACACAGGAGAGAAAGTATTCAGAAATCATGTATCTATTAAGTAGCTGGTATTCCGAAAAAATACATAAGAAAATTTTGCAACTCCATAATAATGAGACAAATGACACAACTGACAAATAGGCCAAGCATCTGAATAAACATTTCCCCAAATAAGACACATAAGTGGTCTATAAACACACGGGAATATGCTTTATCATTTAGGCTAGGCTTTATGGAAATACAAAAGAGTATCACAATTACTTACCACTTTATATCTACTAGGATGCCTAAAATTAAAAGCACAGACAATAACAAGTGTTGGTAAGGATGTGAAGAAATAGAAAAACGTTATATTGCTGGTAGGAATGTAAAATTTTATAATTGCTTTGGAAAACAGTTTGTCAGTTCCTCAAAATGTAAACATAGAGTTACCATATGACTCAGCAATTCCAATCCTATGTATATATCCGACAGAAATAAAAACATACATCTGCCAAAAATAAAATTTGTGCACAAATCTTCATAATAACATGATTCATAATAACCAAAAGTGAGATCAGCCCAAATATTAATTAACTGAACAAGGGCAAAACAAAATGAGGCATAGCTATACAATGCAATATTATTTGGAAATAAAAAGAATGAAACACTGATTCATGCTCCAAAGTGAATATACTTTAAAAGCATTATGCTAAGTAAAAGAAGCCAATCACAAATAACACATATCATATGATTGCATTTCAAATATATATAATCATATGGTATGTGGCAATATAAAGTGACTGAGAATAGATTAGTGGTTTCCATGAAGTAGAGGGAGATAAGATTGGGAAATGACCGCTAACAGAAAGGGGATTTCCTTTTGGAGTGAAGAAATATTCTAAAACTGGATAGTAGTAATGGTGCTGTAACCTTGTAAACATACTTAAATGACCAAGTTGTACATTTTAAAAGGGTAAGTTTGATAGTATGTAAATAGTAACTTTGTTATGCAAAAAAATGCATTGGTAAATAAAAGTGTCTTGAAGAGGAACCACACAGGGAGAAAAAGAATATTTTTAAAAGGTAAGAAATAAGGCTAAGTTTGCAACTGAATGCCACTGGTTCACATTTTTCATTCACAATTTAAGATGTACAAGAAAGAATTCTGGTGTGAATATTTGATAAATAAGTTTTTAGAAAAATGAAAGAGATGGCAATTTTGGAATGTTCTTTCAAATTTTCCATCTGTTCAACTACATAGACTGTCTCTTTAATTTTTCATGGAAGTTTATTATTAACAGCCTCTTCTTTCTGAAATTAAAATCATGTTGGAAAATATGGAATTAAATTCTGACACTGATCACAATAAATAGGTCCACCATCAATATGTACTTTGACTTAAAGTTTAGTAAAATCTCTCAATCAGCTTTCTTTCTCATAATTATTAAATGTTTGTGGTGTTTTTGTGATTTTTAAAAAATGTAATGTCTGGTAAGTTAGCTTCAAAGAACTCTGTTATTTTCCTTCCTAACAATGGCCTGTCACTGCCCATAAGTTGGGAACACTAAAAAACAGTGGAGTGCTGTAGTCCCAGCTACTCTGGAGGCTGAGGCAGGAGAATTGCTTGAACCTGGGAGGTGGAGGTTGCAGCGAGCGGAGATCACGCCATTGCCCTCAAGCCTGGGCGACAGAGCAAGACTCTGTCTCAAAACAAAAGAAACAAAATGTTACAGTGGAGGAAGTCAAGAAGAATGAAGGTGAAAAAAATAATTATTTTACTGGCTATTTTTTCAAATCATATTCTTCATCATTGTCAACTTAACTTTCCTTAGAAGTTCCAGCACTGATTTGGTGCAACCCAGAACGCTAATGCAATGATAAATTACTTTACACATGTAACACAAAATAGAACAAATATTTTTCCCTCAAATGAATTCACTCCATTTAAGTTGCAGTGTCAGGAAGCAAGAAAACTAAATCCATAATCCTCCAAAGTCACTGGTTTAAATGTTATCCAAACCCTGACAGTTAAGGAGGCCAATAGTAAGTGTCTGACTTTGAGTTTAGTCAGTAATAATGGCCACCGTCTTGCCCACAGGAGTAAGTTCTTCCTGAGACACCAAGACAGAAGGAAGGACATGGAAAAAATGATGGTGAAATCAATAACAGACATGTAACAGCAATCACATTAAATGACACTTTGCTCCATCCTCTTAGGCAAAAATGTTTTGTTGATTTTTTTGTTTGTAGATTTTACAATTCTTGTATTAACATTAACACACTTTTCAAATCTTAGGGAAAGGTGTTAGGTGGAGGCAAAACAGAAATAGGGAAAAATGTCAGACCACCTCCTAAACTCTTCATACTCTTATAAATGATTTGTTCCTAAATACTTGCCTTTGGGGATTCTGTTTCTTTCTCCATTGGGAAGGTGATACTAGTGCATTGAGTAGACTTTTTTTTTGTACTAATGTTGTCTTACATCTGCTGAACGAATCAAGATACTGTGTCAAATCCACATTAGTAATGTGGATATATGCATAGTAATATATGCAAAAACAAGCATGCAAGAATAGAAAGGAAAACACCAAAAAAGAAAGCCACAAGGGTAGCTTTCCCTTATTGCATATTTTAAAATACTGTAAAACTTATACAATCAAAATGATGTGTTACTAGAAAATGAACAAACAAATATGCCAGTAAATAGCATAAAATGGCCCAGAAATAATCTCAAGTGCATATGAAAAGTTACAATGTCATAAAAGTAGCATCTCAAACCACTGGGACAAAGATAGACTCTAAGTTGTCCTGGAATGGCTAGTTATTTAGAAAAAGACAAAATTGTATCTTTACTTCACACCACAAACTAGAGTAAGTTCCTATTGGATCAGGGACCTAAATGAAATAAACTGACTAAGCTCAAAGTCAGACCCTATTTGTCTCTTTAGCTGTTAGGGTTTGGAGAAATTACAGTTGAATTCCTTTTAACTTTTGTGTAGGGAAAGCTTTTTTTTCTTTTTTTCTTTTTTTTTTTCTGAGATAGGATTTTGCTCTGTTGCCCAGGCTAGAGTGCAGTGGTACAATCTTGGCTTACTGCAACCTCTGCCTCCCAGGCTCAAACAACCCTCCCACCTCAGCCTTCTGAGTAGCTGGGACTGTGGGTGCACACCATCAGGATCAGATACATTTTTAATTTTTTTTGTAGAGACAAAGATCTCACTATATTGTCCAGGGTGGTCTTGAACTCCTGGGCTAAACTGATTCTCCCACCTCGGCCTCCCAAACTGTTGAGATTACAGGAATGAGCACCAGGGTCCAACAAGAAAAGCCTTTCTAATTAGGATTCAAAATCCAGAGGGAACAAAAGATTGCTATATTTGACTACATAAATTTTTTTAAGTATTTGAATGACAAAATAAATATAAAATAAAATAAATATAAATATAATACAAAAGTCAAAAGACATTGACAAACTGGGAGAAAATCTTTGCAAAATATATCACAAATAGATAATATCCCTAATATATAAAGAACTCTTAAAAATTGAGAGACAAAGAACCAAGTATCTGATGGAAAAATGGGGGAAAGGTAGGAAAACAACTCAAATAAAAAGTGAAAAGTAGTCCTTTAAACATGAGAAAAGGTATTCAAAGTCATTTATAATTGAAGAAACTTTAAGACGTGGTTCATGTCTGTATTCTCAGCACTTTGGGAGACTGAGGAGGCCGGATCCCTTGAGCCCAGGAGTCAGAGACCACACTAAGCAACATGGCAAAGCCCCATCTCTACAAAAAATACTAAAAATTAGCCGGGCATGGTGGCGCAGTTCTGTAGTCCCAGCTACCTGGTAGGCTACCTAGTAGTAGCTACAATGAGCTGTGATCGCGTCACGGCACTCCAGCCCAGACAACAGGAGTGAGACCCTGTCTCAAGAAAAAGAAGAAAAAGGAATGTTAATAAAAATAACACTTAAATATAAATTTGGCACCTATTAGATAACTGAAAATTGTACAAGTATGACAATCCACTCTGTTGGTGAGGTTGTGGAGAAACAAGTACTCTCATACATTTTTACTAAGAATGAAAACTGGTATAAATTTTTTTTTTTTTTGAGATGGAGTCTCGCCCTATCACCCCAGCTGGAGTGCAATGGAGTGATCTTGGCTCACTGCCACCTCCACCTCCTGGGTTCAACTGATTCTCCTGCCTCAGCCTCCCGAATAGGTGGGATTACAGGTGCGAGCCACCACGCCCAGCTAATTTTTTGTATCTTTAGTAGAGACGGGGTTTCACCATGTTGGCCAGGCTGGTCTCAAACTCCTGACCTCGTGATCCACCCACCTTGGCCTCCCAAAGTGCTGGGATCACAGGCGTGAGCCACCGTGCCTGGCATGGTATAACTTTTAAAGGAGGATTTAGCAATATCTAATAAAACTACTTATGCACATACTTTTGACTCCTGAAGTTATCCTGAACATATGCCTCCAACAATATGAAAATGTATATGTAATGTTATTCATTATAGCATTGTTTGTAACTGTACTTGGAAAACAATCTAAATGCCTATATGAGGAGAATGGGTGAATAAACTATGGCACCCACAAAGCGGAATACTACACAGCTATAAAAAATGACGAGGCAAAACTCTATGAACGGATAGGGAGTGATTTCCAAGATATAAAATCAAATGGAAAAGCAAAGTGCAAAGGTGTACCTATAGTATATGCTGCCTTTTATATAACAAATAAAAGGATACAACAAAATATATAGGGATCTGCTCATTTGTGCAAAATGGAACACTAAAAGGATAAACTAGAATCTAATGAGAAAGATCACCTACAGAGAGGAGGTAAAAACAGGTGGGGAGAATAGGGAAATGAGAATGGAGGATCAAGAGTGAGATGCGGAATGGAACTTCTCTGAGTATACCATCTCCTGGATTGGAACATTTGACCCCAACTACCTCACTGCTAATTTTTAGCATTTGATGCTTCTAAAAAGATAAACCTTGCATTTTATTCAAATTTTGTAATTTATCTCACTGAAAGAACTGATTCTTTTAAACTTTTAAGTTCAAGCATTCATGTGCACGTTTGTTCTATAGGCAAATTGTGTGTTATGGGGGTTTTGCATACAGATTATTTCATCACCCAGGTAATAAGTATAGTACCTAATAATGGACTCCAGCTCCATCCATGTTGCTGCCAAAGATAGAACATCATTTTTCTATGGCTGCATAGTATTTCACACTGTATATGTACCACATTTTCTTTCTTTGGTCTATCATTGATGGGCATTTAGATTGATTCCATGTTTTTGCCATTGTGAATACTGCTGTGATGAACATATGTGTGCATGTGTCTTTATGGTAGAATGATTTATATTCATTTGGGTATATTTGTAATTGTACTTGGAAAGCCTCCAATCCCAGCTGTTTGTCTACTTTTTAATGGGGTGGTTTGTTTTGTGCTTGTTAGTTTGCTTAAGTTCCTTATACATTCTGGATATCAGAGATTTGTTGGATGCATAGTTTGCAAATATTTTCTCCCATTCTGTGGGTCATGTTTTTACTCTGTTGATAGTTTATTTTGCCCAATGATGGGATTGCTGGGTCAAATAGTAATTCTGTTTTAAGTTATTTAACAAATTGCCACACCGCTTTCCCCAATGGTTTAAGTAATTCACATTCTCACCAGCAGTGTGTAAGTGTTCCCTTTTCTCTGCAACCTCACCAGCATCTGTTATTTTTTGACTTTTTGATAATAGCCACTCTAACTGGTGTGAGATGGTATCTCACTGTGGTTTTGATTTGCATTTCTTCAATGATTAGTGATGCTGGACAATTTTTAAACACCTTTCTGGCCACATACATGTGTTCTGTTCTTTCAAAAAGTGTTCACGTTGTTTGTCTAATTTTTATTTTATTTTATTTATTTATTTTTGAGATGGAGTCTCCCTTTGCCGCCCAAGCTGGAGTGCAGTGGTGCAATCTTGGCTCACTGCAAGCTCCACCTCCCAGAATCAAGCAATTCTCCTGCCTCAGCCTCCCAAGTAGCTGGGCTTACAGCCACCACACCTGGCTAGTTTTTGTATTTTTAGTAGAGATGGGGTTTCACCATGTTGACCAGGCTGATCTTGAACTCCTGACCTCAAGTAAACTGCCCACCTCAGCCTCCCAAAGCGCTGGGATTACAAAAGTGAGCCACCATGCCCAGCCTGTTTGTGTACTCTTTAATGGGGTGGTTTGTTTTTTGCTTGTTAGTTTGTTTAAGTTCCTTATACATTCTGGATATCAGAGATTTGTTGGATGCATAATTTGCAAATATTTTCTCCCATTCTGTGGGTCAACCATTTACTCTGTTGATAGTTTATTTTTCTGTGCAGATGCTCTTTAGTTTAATTAGGTCCCATTTGCTAATTTTTTATATTGTTGCAAGTGTTTTTGGTATCTTAGTTGTGAAATCCTTGCCAAGGCCTATGTCCAGAATGGTATTTCCCAGGTTATCTTCCAGGATTTTTATAGTTTTAGGTTTTATATTTAAGTTGTTAATCCATCTTGAATTGATTTTTGTATATGGTGTAAGAAAGTCCAGTTTCAGTCCTCTGCATATGGCTAGCCAGTTATCCCAACACAATTTACTGAATAGGGAGTCCTTTCCCTATTTTGCTTTTTGTGTGTGTGTGTGACTTTGTCAAAGATAGTGGTATATGTGTGGCATTATTTCTGGGATCTCTATTCTGTTCCATTTGTCTATCTGTTTTTGTACCAGTACCATGCTGCTTTGATAACTGTAACCTTGTAGTACAGTTTGAAGTTAGGTAACATGATGCCTCCAGCTTTGTTCTTTTTGCTTAGGATTGCCTTGGGTATTCAGGCTCTTTTTCAGTTCCAAATGAATTTTAAAATAGTTTTTTTTCTTCCAATTTTGTGAAGAATGTCATTGGTAGTTTGACACAATTAGCATTGAATCTGTAATTGCTTTAAGCAGCAGTCCATTTTAACAATGTTGATTCTTCCTATCTATGATCATTGAAAGTTTTTCCATTCATTTGTATTATCTCTGATTTTTTGAGCCGTGTTTTGTAATTCTCACTGCAGAGGTCTTTTACCTACATGGTTAGCTGTATTCCTAGGTATTATATTATTTTTGTGGCTATTGTGAATGGGAGTGTGGGAAGAACTGTTCTTTATTACCTATTATTATCAATGTCCTAAACATGACTGAGAAAGGATCTGTTTATCTAACTGATTCTTATACAGATTTCCATATAGTTATCCTGTTTCACCTCACCTGGCCCTCCCCCTGAACCTTCAGAGGTATTTGGTGCCTGGAGTTACTGAGGCTTCCGTGGTTCTGTCCTACAAATCATCTGGATCACCTTCCTCTTAACTTAGGTTCCAGTTTTCTTTTGTTTGCTATGTGCATCTATTTTCTAGCCTCGAAAATTTATCTTCTCTTCTGTACTTTTTGTTCATGTGAGTTTACACATTTCTTATTCCTCAGGTATGACTCTACTGGAGCCTTGGAAAAAGTGGAGATTAACCTGAATTTTGTATTTCTTTCTGATGGCCTCAGAGGCAGTGAGAGTACTTCAACAAGGTGATCAATGACAGGGGTTCCGAGATAAGGAAATTCCACTGGTTTCTTGAGTTTACAGTGTTCCTGTTGTGAGACAGTAGATCTTAGTGTTTCAGAGCATGGTCTTTCCAATTTCCAAACTGCATAGCCTCTGTGCCTAAACTTCCTCAGAATTAAAATGGATATAATTATAGTATCTACCTGCTAAGTTTCTTTTGAGAGTTAAATGACTTAATACCTGTAAAAAACACTTAGAATAGTGCCAGCCACAAAATAATTATTCAATATGTATTAGTTTGTATTACTTTTGCTAAAAAGCTCAAAGAACAGCAGCAATCACATCTGTCCTCAACCAGCACAACCAAACAACCCACTGAAATCAAGACAGTGTCAGGAGGTTTACTGGTCATTTGTGCTGTCAAGTATTAAACACCCAAGGCCATCTCACCAGTTTTTAATCTGTTGCCTAATTTTCTCATATCTATGGTGATACACTTAATTGCTATGAGGAAAAGACATGTAGTCTGTTTTCTGATTATTTAATTTGTTTCTAATCAATTCACTATATATTCATTGATTATGCAAAGCACTGAGTTAGGTATATTGGGGGATAGAAAAATTTATAACTGTGATTGCCTTCTAGGAACATAATCATGCTGCTATAAAGACACATGCACACGTATGTTTATTGCAGCACTATTCACAATAGCAAAGACTTGGAACCGACCCAAATGTCTAACAATGATAGACTGGATTAAGAAAATGTGGCACATATACACCATGGAATAATATGCAGCCATAAAAAATGATGAGTTCATGTCCTTTGTAGGGACATGGATGAAATTGGAAATCATCATTCTCAGTAAACTATCGCAAGAACAAAAAACCAAACACTGCATATTCTCACTCATAGGTGGGAATTGAACAATGAGAACACATGGACACAGGAAGGGGAACATCACACTCTGGGGACTGTTGTGGGGTAGGGGGAGGGGGGAGGGATAGCTTTAGGAGATATACCTAATGCTAAATGATGAGTGAATGGGTGCAGCACACCAGCATGGCACATGTATACATATGTAACTAACCTGCACATTGTGCACATGTACCCTAAAACTTAAAGTATAATAATAAAAAAAGAAGTGATAATAAATGAAAGACTATATTTTATAAAAGATTTGAATAATAGTTAATGGCTAAAAATAGAATAGTTAGAGGTGATATAGGATTATTAAAATCTATTTGGAAAATTGAGTCATAATATTTCCATTGAAACTTTCCTGAATTATTTGAATAAATTATGCATTGCCAGAGATGGATTTGTCATGAAATGAATGGAACTTTAGGACTCAGGGACCCTCACTTGCATGGAGCTCTTACAAGGCCCTAGAAAAAGTTCCAAAAATGTGTTCACATGTTCACACATTTATGGAAAATTTGGAAAAGAAAGATAGTTTAACCTTAATCCGTAAACACCACTGTCTCTCTACACTCTTACTTCCCTTTCATCACTCTTCCCCTGTGACAGATGGCACTAGAGTGACTGTCGGCATTTTGGCGATCTCGCAAAGGAGAATTTCAGAGGAGGATATATTTCATTTGGGTTTAATGGGGTATGTATCATGTGGTTCACAATTGGTTCTGTGTATAGTGAGCTTATTGTTAACCATCCAGGTACAGAAATGGATTTCAGAACACTTGCACCTCTCACTGTTTGAACTCACCCAGTTCCATGAAACAAATGGTATTAGAGTTCCTGTTCTATGAACATGCCCTACATCTCTCAGTATTGGAAGTCAGAATAATAGAGAAGAAATAATGTTTGAAATCTGCGTGATCAGGAGGCAGCCTGTGGAAATTTCTTACAGTCATCAGTGGTATAAAATTATAAGCAGTGCATTTAAATCTCATAGAGCCTAGAGAAAATAAAAACTACTACCTGACTGGAATATACTCAATAACACAGCACGTACAATTATAAACATATAACACATTTATAAATGAGAATTGGGCACAAAGTTGAACTGCCCCAAATTCTTTTGTTTATAGGGCACATTCCTCTAACAGTGCTACAAAGAGCCAGGACATCAGAATGTGAAGTTGTCTGCAATGTGCATCTCAAGGTATTGGAGTATATCTTAGCATATCTGATGCATGTTGGCCTGAACTCTCTGACACATTCAGACAAACCAGTGAGCGAAATTGCTACTAAGGCAACAAAACAGTCAGAAGAACCAAGTGCTCCAGTGACAAAAATTCCCATGCATATTGATCAGTAAGGCAATGTATGCAATTTAAGAGTAATGTGATTACACAATTATGTAGCTCAATACAATATAGCCACATTTTGTAAATGCATTTAATTTCCTTTTGTTTATGCCTTGATTTCAGATTAAATATACATTTTATACTTATTGATCATATCAAAAGTCAAAGACTTACAGAGGTGTGCAAGGCAACTATGCAGTTAATAAAGATACTATGTTTTAAATGTGATATCTGTGGTATTTGTCAGCATTTTGTGATTTGCAAAATTTTGTGACTTTTTTCTTTTTCTAAATATGTTACTTTCACATATAATTGTGTATTCATAATTTGCTCTTCTTCAAACCTACAATATAGAGTCATTGTGAGTTTGAGAGTGATTTGTAGGTGTATAGCCCTCAGTACAATGCCTACCTCACAAGTTCTCAATTATTTCTAGCTCTAAGCATTGTGTATAATCAGCAGAGTTACTGTCATTCAGTAGATTCTAAGGGCTATCTCCTTCCTTCTTCACTATCTTGAAAAACATATGTGATTGCCATGGAACTCAGTGGCTCCATTGAATTACGTAACTGGCTTTAACCAAGAAGCTGGACTACATGATATTTTAATGTTTTTCAACTCTAAGATGTCACTAATGTATACCTGGCCAAGAATTATAAGTTGGTAGAGTCATATATCACTCCAGGTATCAGAATGCTAAGATAAGAAGCATAGCTTCAAAACTTTACAAGAACTTGGAGGGTACAACACATACAAACTTGAATGGAGTGATTCAAAAATATAAAAGAAAAACAACCAATATCCTATTTATTATTTATTCAAAAACTGCCTTTTTTATTGTTTAAAGCTTTTCCCTTTCTTTCCTCTATCCATGTCCATGCTAGTTCTAATATCCCTTTTACATTATTTTGAAATGCTAGTATTATTTTGTGCTTTAGAAATGCTTTTCTATGTTTTTACAATAAGAATTTTCTTTTAAAATCCTAAAATGGGCTTCATTTTTCTCTATATACACCTCTGTAGTTTCTCTCCTTACCGAGCTACTTGAGATATCTTTGTAAATTTCTTTATCTTTCACTCCAAGTCTTTAATAACTGCCTTTTTATTCTTCCCTGTCTTTTGTGTGTAATTCCTCCCATGTCATTTCTACTCCATTTTCTAACATCATCGACTGCACTATTAAATAGAAACACCCTCTAGGAAAAGCTAATTGCTTGGGGAATTTCTGTTCCCTAAAGCCAATGGGAAACTTTTGGAATCTCCTATTCATCTCAAGACTGAAATCCTACCTCAATCAGAGATAATTATTAAACTAAGCAAGAGGATTTCAATAGTCTTCTCAAATTGATCCCAAAGATGCCACCTGCAATGCTGCTGCCTCATTCAGCTTTAGCCACTTTCAATTAACTGAACAGCATAAAGCACTCCCGAGGGACTAGAAGCAAACAAAATCCAAATTACAAACAAGCAGAGATATCTGAAGCAATTAAGCCCTTGGTGGCTTAACTCCAGGGTGCCCAGAACTCTTGTTCAAGGCCAAGGACCCAATTGGAGTAGGTATATTAAGTCAGTTCAATCTTGTGAAGCAGCTAATATCTATTAAATTCAGGTGGTATAGACAGTTACGTTTCATAATTGATAAGAGAAAAAAAAAAAAACCTAGGGCCTGAATGATCCGATTTAACACTCTCTACAGCCCAGTTCTACAAGGTAATGTACAAATTTCCACTTCACTTTGCAAACGTGGCCTCATTTACTTCCTAGCTTACTTAATACAATACTGTAAAACTGCATTTTATAACTTCTAAAAACCCCATCAAATAACCTAGGCCAAGCAGTTCTTTAAATGTGTGTGCCCCCAGAAGAACTAAGCAGTTCCCTTACATGTAATTTGGCAAATGTAAAGAAGAGTCAGTGGAGAGAAGGGGATAAAAAGGAGAGCAGCAGTTGGAAAAATTAAACAGAAAATGAAGCAAAGAAGTATATGCTTGTAAGTGGTTGAAGTAATGAAGTGACTGTAAAAAAAATACAAAGTCCTCAGAGTGAATCCCAATAGCTGTGAATATCTGAAGATAGGGGTCAGGGAAGCATTTCAAAGGTGCTTATGTTTTGACTGTGCACTGGATTACAGAAGTCTTCTGCCAAGATTCAGGGAGGGAGGCAGATGTGAAGTCCCAATTCCTCCTCCCTCTCATTCTTCCCCCTCCCCTCTCCGTGTTATCATTGGTGAAGCAGCAGCAACTGAGGGAGAGTTCTGGGACTGAAGAGGCTTATCTGTAATAGCAGCTTATCTATGGCAAGCAGTAAACCTTGAAGTTAAAACTAAAGGAATTTTAGCCTCCCTGCCATTTCTCTTTTTTTTTTTTCAACCCTATTCCAGTTTGTTACTACCCTCTTTCCCCTATTTTATGCACTTCAATCAATCAAGCAAGCAATAAGAGCATATTCGGGCCCCACTGCGCTTCAGGAACCATGTGAGGCCTGAGGGCATGAAGATAGAGAGGTACTCTCTCTGATAACAGACCTTACATCATTATTGTGGACACAAGGCATAAACATTAAAGGACCAAATAAGGCAGGACATCAACATCAGGTACATATTGAGTTCTAGTACAGATGAGTGGGCTCTGAGTTCAAAGGAGAAAGAGTTCAAGGTCCCTGGGGATGGGCCCTATGGTGGACCAAGAAAATAGATATGGTTTACTAGATGGAGTTAAGGAGATGGCATATGTATACATATGTAACAAACCTGCACACTGTGCACATGTACCCTAAAACTTAAAGTATAATAAAAAAAAAAGTACACAGCATGGGCAAAGACACTCAAAAATAAAGGGCTGGCTTTTGGAGGAAGTAAACCATCCTGGTGTGAGGAAAGACCCATGGCAATGATGTAAAGGAAAACTCAACTCAGATTCTGGAAGCCTTTGGATATCTATCTAAAGGATTTGGACCTTATTCTGATAGATGTAGGAAAACAACTAAATCTTTAAGGAAGAATATGCCTGCTTGGTTTTTTGTTCATAGATGTATGCAGGTATGCATGTGAATTCTTTCATTAACGTTTCATTTATTGCCTATCTTACCTCTGCAAAGGATCTGAGGCTTATAAAACAGAAACCTATAGCATCTGAAAGAACAGATAGGTAAGAATGTCAAAGGTAATTTTGAGGAGTACAAGAAACTAGACTTATGAAATTGATAATTCATATTTTCAAGGCAAAATAATCTCAAATGTAGTGAAGGTATAAGAATAAACATAAATTGGTGGTTAAGAACAGACAGCGAAAAGTAGATCTTAATATACATAATGATGTAATATATGAGGAGTCATAATAAATATGATTTGACTATATTATAATTTATAAATACATGTATAAATGAGTATAATAAGTATATTGAAAGATAATCACATTTATCACAAAGCTCAGTATCTCTAGGTTTATCCCCACTCACTGCAGAAATTCAAACTGTGGAACCCTCAGCAAGTGTCTTACATGCTCATTTTATGGACTAGTCCTTTAAGCTATAACATGGCATATATTACTGGACTTTTGTTTGTTTAAGGCCTCCTGATGGAATGCCTAGTGAAGGCAATGCCACAGCTAACAATGATCCATGCAAAAGCTACCCTGGCTGCAGCCACCCGTCTGTCTGTCTGCAGGCAGCCAGTTAAAGTGATGAGGCTAAGTTGTCTGCATGGAGGGCCCTGGCATGTGTCACTACTACAGGTCTTAGTCTTAGTGCTGCCTACAATCATGGTAGGTGTCCCTAGCACATCTCCTTTGGAACACTGTGCCATCAATAAGTTACAGAGACAATAATGGAAAAAAAAAACTTGGTTTTCAGTCTTTTATTTATTGCAGCCTCCTCAACCATGAGCCAGCAAAAAGAAAGTGAGTGAGAGATTTGTTACATTCAGAATCTTCCTTGCGTTTTGACAACTGTCCTTGAGCCATTGCGGCCTCTTCTCTCTCCTCCTTCTCTCTCTCTCTCTCTCTCTCTGTGTGTGTCTCTCTCTCTTTAGAATTTAGTACTCAAAAAGACTTAGAAGTAAGGTCTGCTAAGGTGGGAACCTGGTTTTGAGATGCCCTAGACCTAAGCCTAAACTGAGAATTTGCTATGAAAGGAAAGCTGGACCAAAGTAGAAATATACACACTTCAATTTCTGAAGGTGGAATAGGCACCTTTATGTTTGAAAGCAGCTGTCCCATACCAAATAATTATAGATGATTTCACAGAATGTAAGCTTTCTGGCACATCCTCTTCTGTTTTCTAATGACTATAAGAAAGAAAAATTCCGCTGAATCCAGAACCTCTAGGCATGGTACCTGGAATCCAAGTCAATGTGGACAATGACAATAGTTTTGCAAACCTAATCTTAGCTTTAAAGAATCATTATTTTAAAATTATATTAGTCATTAGAATACCCCATGTTACAGAAGTGGAGGAAGTCAACACACCTGCATTCCCATTAGCCTTCACTAGGCATTCCATCAGTAGTAAAAAGCCTATGTTTCTAACTTCCCCAAACTTACTTCCCAAGATACACATAAGGGACCAACCAGTACCATTATCACATAGTAATAATTCTCCCCCAAAGAGCTAAGCAGATGCTATCTGGTCCCATAAGGATAAAGCATGTACATAGCAACAAGGCCATCTCAAGGTATCATATCACACACCAGATCAAAGTACAGCATCTTTTTTTCTATTTCAAACTTAGGGTTGTTCCTCACTGGTGATTTTCATCTACAACAACTTATATCTCAAAAGAAACCAAACCCAAACAAATATTTCATTATTTGTGTGTGTGTGTGTGTGTGTGTGTGTGTGTGTGTGTGTAATATATTCTAAGACCTCTTTTGCTCAGCAGCAATTATGCTCAAACCTAGATAATAACTACTTTTGGAAGCCATTGTCTGATGATTAATCTTCGTTGGTGGAGACACAGAGAATAGGTGATGTGACTCAATAATGATTGTCCCTAGAAAACAAAATTTAAAAATCAAGGCTGTTTATAAAATAGAAAAGTGTTGACACCAGCTCTATATCATTAGTACTTCAGTCTCACTCTTCTAAATATGAGAAAAACAGGCAAAAAGAGAGTTACATTGAAGTTCATAATAACACAGAGATAACTTCACATAAGAGTTCCTTCTCAAAGATGATGATAAGCAAAGTGAAGCCAGTTAGTCAATGAACAATAGGTATCCTTGACCATTTCTTGTGATGAAAAGTATGTTCCACCTTGCATTTCCTCCTAAGTTGCTTTTAAATTCTATTAGGGAATGCTCACAGATGGAACAATTAAAGTAGGTATTTTCTTATTTTCTTTGCATTCAGCTATCCCTCTAAGAGTGGGTCCATAAAGAATCTTGCAAATTAGATGTCCTAGAGGTGAAAATGTTAGTACCATAGCCAGTCCTAGCATTTAGACCTCATAAAATTATTGTGTCAGATAATGGGAGCAGGGACTATAAAGTTCAAGGGACTGTCAAGTTGAAATTAGACATGTAAAGAATCTGCATGCCCTTAGCTATAGGAATATAAACATAAAGATATAGAAGGTCAGTCTTTCTCAGTAGCTGAATCAAAGTCAAAAGACATACAATTTTAAGAATAACTCAAAAAACTTCCCTGACATTAACTACCATCACATGGTCAGTGCACTTCTACCTCTACCCAAATTACTTTGCTTTATGGCCAGAACAGCAAATAACTAAAATCTCTGAACATGAGAAACTTTGTGTCTTACAAGCTGGTTCTACGGTTGATATATAATGCTAAGTTTCAGTAAGTTGGTGATCAGATCAGATTCTTTGCATTCAGAACCTATATCTTACCACATTTCAGATTTGTAGTCATTAAGACCGGGAAACAGAAAATGCAGACTTTTTGTCTTCTGGCATTTGTGATAAATTTAATCTATAATGCCTGTATTAGTAACATTATTGGAGAAAAATGGGCCTTTATTATCTGGAGTAATAAGTGATATAGTAATTGGCCTTTTTATCAGGAAAAATAGTTTTCTAGAACAGTGCACAAAAAGAATAGTGCTCAATGAACAAGTCTTCTCCAGTAAATGATCATGTTGCAGGCACCTAAAGAAAGCATGATTGTGGTGGTGGTGGTGGTGATCACAAGTCTTATTGTTGGGATTCTATGTGTAATACCATTTACAGATTATTTTATTTTTGTAACCATAATCTTATTTCAGTTTGTTCTTTCTATTTCTATATTTAGTGTGACTTAGCCAAATCACCTCAGAACTGTTTAGGACCTAAAGAATCATCTCTCAGTTCCAATAGTAACTAAAGGTAAAAATGGTTTTGTCTGAGCTCAATTGGCAGACTATATTAACAGAAAGAAAAAAAAATCATTAGAAATCAGTTAACAAGAATGTTGCTATTCCATAGGTGAACTCGGGCAAAAACAGAGAGTCCCACATACTGTTATTGAAGCTCCTGATACAAGGAAGTGACCATTTCTATATAGAATATTAACAGGGCAGAAGCCATGCATGAGAGCATGTAGGTAAGAGAGGAGATTCATAAGGTCCCAAAAAGGAAGGATTCAGTTGGCAGCATCTAACTAAAGGTCTTATTAATGAGGAAGGTCCTAATGAGGAAGAAGTTGAAATTAATGATGGAACCCTGGTTCATATCATTTTGTAATTGGGGCTGGTATTAATCAGTTATGAGAAAATATAATTTATAACAGCAGGTATTAAAATAATAATGTTTATGTGTCTTGTATACCTTATTTTCATATAAAATATATAAATGTACATAAAAATATAATATTTTGACATAGGAGCAGAGCTTTTATTGAGGGTCTGTCAGTTGCATTCTGAGTCACAGTTCTTTCATAAACCACAGCCACATGCATTGTTAATTGTTTTCTATTTCAGCATCTTGAAGTAAAACAATAACCTAATTATGAGTACTTGTAAAGCAACCTGAATATAAAATCCTACTAGTTTTACATTTTTTTATTATCGTTGTCTCACCCACCCCTGTGTCTATACATTTTTAATAACTCTCTTCCAACAAGTCTTATGTAAGCATTTCACTGTTTTTATAAAATCAATAATCCCTTTCTTTTCACATCTGTGCGTTATCAGTTTACGCTTTACTCTATTAGATTAAAACAAAATAAACAATAAAAAAGTTTAGGGATAAACACAACAGAACATTTACTGGCACACAAATTGACTGGTGGGAGCAAGCATGTCTGAGCATATTAGATAGGACATAGTAGCTATAACATCAAGCCTGACATGGACACTATTCAGCGTGTTTGACCAAATGAATGAAGAATTGCAGTTAATTGGAGCTCATTGAATATGAGCTGGTGTCTACTGTGTTTCACATAAATCTTCCTACACTAACTTCATAGAAAAGAAGTTAATTTACATGCCTTTATTCCAACATTTTGGGAGGCCAAGGTGAGATTGCTTGAGCACAGGTGATTGAGACTAGTCTAGGCAACATGGCAAGAACCAGTCTTTACAAAAAGTACAAAAATTAGCTGGACATGTTGGCATGCGCCTATGGTCCCAGCTACTCAGGAAGTTGAGGCAGGAGGATTGTTTGAGCCAGGGAGGTCGAGGGTTCAGTGAGCAGTTTTCAAACCACTGCATTCCAGCCTGGGTGAAAGAGTGAGACCCTGTGCTCCCAACCCTCCAAAAACAAGAATTTATTTTAAATCTTCTTTCATTTTTTAATGAAAATTTACCCCATTCATGCCAACCATTCTGGGGCACACTACCTGCGAAAGGTAGTAAAGTGAACCTACAATACAGGTAACAAAACGGGCTTTCTCTGGTTTAGCCTCACTAACTGAATTTTTGGATGATAAGCCCCATTGAATTCCTCTTGACTCTGGAGATTCCCAAAAGGTTACCTGGGTTCCTTACCCACAAATACAGGCTTCCTGGTTCCTGCACACAATCCTTCTCCTCTACTGCCTCCAACAATAGCTGGGAGAGTTCCAGATCACTGTGAAGGTCTTATGCTATTTCTCAGTTACTCTATTCCGTCCTCAGCATGAGTTATCTCTTGCTCCTGGCCCTAATCACAACAATGCAGCTTTCATTTCCGACATTACATCTTTGATTTCGAATCCTGCACCAGTGAACATTTGAGGCAGGACCAAGATATTTCAATCCAGAGTCATATTTATCATGATGCTGACAAAGCTTGAGTTTTAAGGCCCCTCATTTGCTCCATCTCTTTCAGGGCCATGTACCTAATTTTGTATTCTTAAAGAATCTTCTCTCAAATATGTAAGTTTAACACCCTGCTTCAACCTATTTCTTTTATTCTAATTCATTTACGAGGCACAAAACTGTCCGTTCTTAAGATTCTAGCATCCTACAGAGATTAGAACAATAATTTTTTCTTAAATTTTCTTATCACCTGATGGAAGTCTCAGAGGAAATGGTGAAACCCAACAATCTGAGCTCACTTCACTTCTCTTCAAAATTCTCCTTCTCTCCTCACTTGTGAGTACTCACTGGCCTCCTAATAAGCGAGTCAGCCCCTGCTTCCTTACCTCACCCCAGAGTAAGCTCCTTCTCTTGAAGCTGCTTGATCTCTAAAGGACACAGAACCTTTTAGTAAACTTTCTTCCCTCCATCATCCATGAACACCAGAGAGCACAACATGTTTCACAGATTTATCTCTTCTCACTTTTCTCAATCAACCTTTCTGTGCTCCTTATAAATTCTTGAGTTAAATTGGCTGTGGGAACTGGAAGCTGTGCCAAGGGTCACTGAGCCTGGCTTCTGGTATGAGAAACTTTCACTTGTATTCAAAATGGATGGTGAGACAAAATAAAATTATAAGAATTCACAACAGGCTCCTAGGAGCCTGTCTAGAGTTTGGTTAAGAAGAGAAACCTCATGAGTAGTTAGTCTCCTCCCAAGAACTGCCTTAACTGCGTATACTCCTATTTAGGTGAGCTACAGAATGCATTTATAAACAGGCTATCTATGAAATTCACATATAAATCAATTATTATCCTGTTCTGAAGCTTCACTAATTTAGCAATAACCAAATCAGGAAAGTCAAAGTCATGCTAATAAATGATCAAAAATTTCTTTGGTTAATGCAAGCCCTTACAAAGTGTAAAAGGAAGAGAGGAAATAATTTATCTGATTCAGACTCAGCAACATTAAGATGAGAGTTCTGAATGCAGAGGGCTGGTCAGAACAAAGGTCCACTTTAGGTAAATCAAGAGAACCCATGACCTGGAGAGCAGCAACACACTGCTGGTAAGAAGAAAGGCATTTCCCATGGAAGAAGCAGCTACTAGGCCTGGCTAACCTTATTAGATTTTGAATTTCATGAACCCTAAAGTTGCTCCCAAATCGGTTAAATGCATACATAAATAATAAGAAACTGGAAATGTTGGGCCTTGGTAGGATAATCAATAGTTCTCAGATCTGGAGGCAATGTTTTTAGCAACCCAGAAACAATAGTTATTTTTAAATTGCTTGGGAACTTTGCCAGAGGTCAGAGATAAACTAATAATGTCAAGTAGCACAGTACTGAGATCCATAAACCTCAGCTATGGTGCACTATGGAAATGTCTCCAAGAGGATGGTGGCAGGCTTCACAGCGGACTATTGGCCTGGTGCCACACAATGGAAAGGAGAGGGGTAGCTGGATCACTAGTGCCCCTATAATGAAGTGGTTCTTCATGGGAGGCAATTCTGCCCCTAGAAGACCATTGGCAATATCTGAGACATTTTTGGTTGTAACAGCTGGGAGAAGGGTGCTAATAATATCTAATAGGTAGTGGCCAGTGATACTGAAACAGGAGAGTTCCCTGTCCCCCTCACTGGACATAGGACAAGGGTGTGGTTTGCTTCTTTGGTACCCCAAAGGGGTTTGCTCAAACCCTTAGGGGGAGCATGCAGATGGGCAGGTGCAGAGGTTGTGGGGCGTGTTTTTGGGCTCCAACCCCACAGCAGCTCTAGGGGTGAGTGGTTACAACTCCTGAAGCCCAAGTGGGCATGTGTTACAGCCTGCCCTTTCAGCTCTGCTGTCTGCAGGCAGCTTGTGTTAATCAGCTCAATTAGACCTTCTGCCTTATCGCAAGGACAGAGGGCTTTATGTATCCTGGGTTCTTGCCCTAGTGTACCAGAAAAATTGGATCTCACATAGGCTTAGCGGATGAGTGCAAGGTTTTACTGAGTGGTGGAGGTAGCTCTAAATGAGATGAATGGGGAGCCAGAAGGGGGATGGAGTGGGAAAGTGGTCTTCCCCTGGAGTCGGACTGCCCAGAGACCAGACTCTCCTCTTACCACCCCCAGCTGAATTCCCCTCAGCGTCCATGTCGTTCTGCCATTGCTAGTCTGCCAGTGTCTGCTGGTGTCTGTCAGTGTGTTCTTGGGCTTCTCTTGACGTCCAGCCACTATGTCCATGCCCACTAGGGTCTCAGGTTTTTATGGGATGGGGGCGTGGCAGGCCAAAAGGCAATATTTTGGGTGTGAAAACAGAAATGCCTGTCCTCATTTAGGTCCATGGGCACAGGCCTGAGGGTGGAGCCTTTGCCAGGGACCCCAAACTTCTCTACCCAGCACTTCCCTGCCCTACTTTCATATCAGTACTACTAAACATCCTACAAGGAAGCTTCCTCCAACAAAGAAGTAATTCACCCAAAATGTCGATAGTGCCAAAATTGAGACATCCTGTCTATTAGTCTGATAAAGACATACCAGAGACTGGGAAGAAAAAGAGGTTTAATTGGACTTACAGTTCCACATGGCTGGAGAGGCCTCAGAATCATGGCAGGAGGTGAAAGGCACTTCTTACATGGCAGTGGCAAGACAAAATGAGAAAGATGCAAAAGCAGAAACTCCTGATAAAACCATCAGACTTCGTGAGACTTATTCACTATCACAAGTACAGTATGGGAGAAACTACCCCTATGATTCAAATTATCTCCCACTGAGTTTCTCCCACAACATGTGGGAGTTATGAGAGTACAAGTAAAGATGAGATTTGGGTGGGGACACAGTCAAACCATATCATCCTGCTATAATGCTATTAAGGATGGAAAAGCAACCCAGTAGCCTATCTGCCTAATCTCAGGTAGCAACAACAACAAATAATCTGCCCTAATCAAAGCCATCATTTGAGAGACAAAAGATGGACACTTTTAAATGTATTATGATTATAAAGGAAGCAAATGGGTAATAAGTATTTTATATTTCTAGATTTCTATTGGTTGATATAATTTTTATTCTAGAGCCTTCCCCCTTTATGCTCTGTGATGTTTTCTCCATTTCCTTTCCTCAACCCCTCCCTCTCCTCTTCTACCACTAACCTATAAGACCACATTAGACATACCTGAGATATTATTTAAAATGCTCTGCAGTATGGAAACCTCAATGGATATCTGAGGATATTCTGAGGTCATTGTGGCCATTCTAATCATAGACAGGAGATAGCCTGTCTGATGTGGGAATTATTTATCAAGTTTTAAGAAGATACAATCACCTCAAACATAGTTTAAGATATTTAAGTAAAGAACCTAAAATGAAGGCAGTTTTATAAGATTCGTCTTTAAGTTTACATTTCCTTTTTTTATTTATTCTTTACTTTTTTATTTTTCTCCTTGAAATCATAAAATGTATCTTGTATACAAATTATAGGTATATTTGACCCATGTTTTCCAAGCCATGTTATTCTGCAGATTACATCAAGGTGAATAATGAATAAGGCCATGATAAATGCAAACATTCTATTTTCAGTTCGCTGTTGAGAATGTCGACTCCTCTCAAAATCTCTCCCAATAATTGCATCTTCTAGAGCATTGCACACGAGTGCATGTTCACCCTTGTCAACCTCCCAGTATTATCCTGAGTCAAGGGCCTGCCCAGCAAAGCAGCTCTCCTATGACAGAACTGTCACACTGCAGCAGGCCATTCCTGCCCCTGGCACTACAGTCACTGTGGTGACTTGGGCCTGCGTGTGGCAAGACTGAGTGGGATCTCCTGCAAGAATGTCTTTTTTCCACCTCAGGGGTATTTTCTATTGTACTATACTAGTTTTTCCCAAATAGCATATATTCATTTATTACCTGTGCCCTCTTCTACAACAACTGACTCAAAGTCTCTGGAGAAACGGTCAAAACTCTGCATTTTTTTCATGTTTCCCAGCTGATCCTTATGTGCATTAAAGTTTAAGAACATGTGCTCCAACACCTCACAGGCTTTTTAATAAAGTCATTTCCCCATCTATATTTGCAGGACTCTCTCCTTCAGACTCAGTTCTAATAATTATATAGTTGATGATGATTATTACAATAACAACATAACTCTGAGGCACAGGCATTAGTTATGTTGCTTGAAGTAACATATCTAGTAACTGATGATCTAAGGATTAGAACCACTTTTGAGCTAAAGATTGGGCAGGCAGGTCAACTGAGTAAAAGGATACTAAGCTTTACTCACAACTCTCCTTTATAATGACAGGGCATTGCAACTGGTCCAGACTCCTGTGTCTCCATTAAGTCACGCCTAATTATGAGACTTCACTCCTGACTCTAAAGAGCTCCCCTTGGTCTTAAACATGTGCCTCACCTTTTCTGTATCCCAGGGTTGCTCATGGCTTAGTTTCAAGCTGGGATACTCCTATCTTGCTCTATCAGTCTGCACACCAGCCCATATCCATTCTTGTCACACAATACCCCTGACATACACACATACAAATACAGAATAGATTATCTCACCCATTCAGCCTGCAATGCAAGATAGTCTCCTCTTGAGACAGGTCATGCCTCTTACTATTGCTTTTAAGTGCTTCATTACATCAGTAAATGAGTGCAAGGAAGTAATTAAGAGGATGGTCTCTGAAGTCAGGTTCAAATCCCATTTATCCCTCTATTTGGCTATGGCCTTGAGATTTAAAATTGTTCCTCAGTTGCCTTTACTTTAAAATTGGAATAACAGTACATAACTCATTGAATTGTGGTGAAGATTGTTTATTTTTTATGTAATGCAAATAGAACTCTCTATCTTATTGAAAGCATCATGTAAGTGCCAGCTATTATAATTTAAATTGTAAGCTTTAAATTTCACCAGAAAAAAAATATTTTATATTTTGTACTGTAACCCACAGAATGAAATATGGTACACAAATACATAGGCATTGTTTTAGTCCATTCTCATGCTGCTAATAAAGACATTCCCGAGGCTGGGTAACTTGTAAAGGAAAGAGGTTTAATTGATTCAGTTCAGCATAGCTGGGGAAGCCTCAGGAAACTTACAATCATGGTGGAAGGGGAAGCAACATGACCTTCTTCACATGGCTGCAGCAAGGAAAAGTGTCAAGCAAAAGAGGGAAAAGCCCCCCCAAAAAATCATCAGATTTAATGAGAATTCACTCACCATCACGAGAACAGCATGAGTGAGGGTAACCTCCGCAATGACTAAATTACCTCCCACCAGGTCCCTCCCACGACACATGGGGATTATGGGAACAACAATCCAAGATGAGATTTGGGTGGGAACACAGCCAAGCCATATCAGACATACTCATATCACTGAAGTAAAAGACTCACAAATGTTACCATTATTATATGCAATGTATTCTAGTATTCTTTTATCCACTGTATTTTATTTTTTTAAGAACGATAGGTCAAAATTCATGAAATTGATTTTATAGTCCACGATTGGGGTTAACACACAGTTTGAAAACACTATACTAGACTGAAACTTTATGAAGAAAGTTGCCATACCTGTTTTGTTCAACATTGTATCTGTGACTTCCTGGAACAAGGCTTGGCACATAATAGGTGCTTATTTATATGTGTTGGATAATTGAGTCATCTTTTATTATCAGTTAGCATAGAAATAAGAATTTACTTTACCTTCTCTGCTGTTGATGTCTGAAACTGTGAAAGAATCTTTTCTACTCATTATTTGCTGAAATTCTTAGGAAAAGTCCTAGAAAATCATTAAAAACGTAAGGCATTTTAGAGGCTTATTCCAATAGAATCAGGTCCCAGTGTTAACATGGCAGACAAAATCTTGTCTGGATCATTAATTTTTTTATTTTCTTGAAGAGATGGCAATTCTTGTCATAATTTTGTTGTTATCCTTTGTGTGTGTGTGTTTGTGTGTGTGTGTGCGTGTGTGTGTGTTTCATTTCCACCTTTGACTTTAAGTTCAGGGGTACATGTTCAGGATGTGCAGGTTTGTTACATAAGTAAACGGGTGCCATGGTGGTTTGCTGCACAGCTCATACCATTACCAGCATCCACTAGTTATTCTTTCTGCTCCTCTCCCTCCTCCCAACCCCTGCCCTCTGACAGGCCCAAGTGTGTGTTCCCCCACCATGTGTCCATGTTTTCTCATCATTTAGCTTCCACTTATAAGTGAGAACATGTGGTATTTGGCTTTCTGTTCCTGTGTTAGTTTGCTGAGCATAATGGCCTCCAACTCCATCCATGCCCCTGGAATGGATATGATCTCATTGCTGTATATGGCTACATAGTATTCCATGGTGTGTATGTACCACATTCTCTTTATCAAGTCTATAATTGATGGTCATTTAGGTTGATTCCATGTCTTTGCTATTGTGAAGAGTGCTGCAATGAACATACGCATGCATGTATTTTAATAAAAGAATAGTTATATTTCATTGGGTATATACCCAGTAGTGGGATTGCTGGGTTGAATAGTTTTTCTCTCTCTAGATATTTGAGGAATTGCCACACTGTCTTCCACAATGGTTGAACTAATTTACCCTCCCACCAACAGTGTATAAATGTTGCTTTTTCTCCACAACTTCATCAGCTTCTGTTAATTTTTGATGTTTTAATAATAGCCATTCTAACTGGTGTGAGATGGTATCTCAGTGTGGTTTTGATTTGCATTTCTCTAATGATCAGTGATATTGAGCTTTTCTCCACATTTTTGTTGGCCCCATGGATGTCTTCTTTTGAGAATTGTCTGTTCATGTCCTTTGCCCACTTTTTAATAGGGTTATTTGTATTTTTATTATAAATTTAAGTTTCTTATAGATGCTATATATTAGACCTTTGTCAGATGGATAGATAGCAAAAATTTTCTTCCATTCTGTAGGTTGTCTGTTTCATCTGTTGCTGGTTTCTTTTGCTGTGCAAGCTCTGTAGTTTAATTAGATCTCATTTGTCAATTTTGGCTTTTGTTGCAATTGATTTTGGTGTCTTCTACGTGAAATCTTTGCCCGACCCTATGCCCTGAATGATATTGCCTAGGTTTTCTTCTAGAGTTTTTAAGGTTTTGGTTTTACATTTAAGTCTTTAATCCATCTTGACTTGATTTTTGTATATGGTGTAAGGAAGGGGTTCAGTTTCAATTTTCTGCATATGGCTAGCCAGTTCTCCCAACACCATTTATTAAATAGGGAATCCTCTCCCCATTGCTTGTTTTGTTGAGGTTTATTGAAGATCAAGTGGTTGTAGGCATGTGGTCTCATTTCTGGGTGCTCTACTCTGTTCCATTGGTCTATGTGTCTGTTCTTGTACCAGTACCATGCTGTTTCGGTTACTGTAGCTCTGTAAAGTTGGATAGTATGATGCCTCCTGCTCTGTTTTTCTTGCTTAGAATTGTTTTGGCTCTTTAGGTTCTTTTTGGTTCCATATAAATTTTAAAATATGTTTTTCTAATTCTGTAAAGAATGTCAATGGTAGTTTAATGGAAATAGCATTTAATCTATAAATTACTTTGGGCAATATGGCCATTTTTACACTATTGATTCTTCCTATCCATGAGCATGGAATGTTTTTTCATTTGTTTGTGTCATCTCTGATTTTTGAGCAGTGGTTGGTGGTTCTCCTTGAAGAGGTCCTTCACTTCCCTTGTTAGCTGTATTCCTAGGTATTCTATTCTTTTTGTGGCAATTGTGAATGGGAGTTTGTGATTTGGCTCTCGGCTTGCATGTTTTTGATATATAAAAATGCTAACAATTTTTGTGCATTCATTTTGTATCCTGAAACTTTGCTGAAGTTGCTTATCACCTTAAGAAGCTTTGGGGCTGAGACAATGGGGTTTTCTAGATATAGGATCATGTCATCTGTAAACAAAGATAGTCTGAATTCCTCTCTTCCTATTTGAATACCTTTATTTCTTTCTCTTGTCTGACTGTCCTGGCCAGAACTTCCAATACTATGTTGAATAGGAGTGGTGAGAGGGCATCCTTTTCTTGTGCCAGTTTTCAAGGGGAATGCTTCTAGCTATTTCCATTCAGTATGATATTCATTGTGGGTTTGTCATATATGACTTTTATTCTTTTGAGGTATGTTCCTTCAATACCTAGTTTATTGAGAGTTTTTAACCTGAAAGAATGTTGAATTTTATTGAAGGCCCTTTTTGCATGTATTTAGGTAATCATGTGGTTTTTGTCTTTAGTTCTGTTTATATGATGAATCATATTATTATTTCTTCCTGGTTCAGTCATGGGAAGATGTATTTGTCCAGGAATTTATCCATTTCTTCTATATTTTCTAGTTTATATGCATAGAGGTGTTTATAATATTCTCTGATGGTTGTTTGTAGTTCTGTGGGGTGAGTGGTAATATTCCCTTTATGATTTCTGATTGTGTTTATTTGAGTCTTCTCTATTCTTTATTAGGCTAGCTAGAGGTCTATCTATTGTATTACTTATTTCCAAAAATCACCTCCTGGATTCATTGATCTCTTGAAGGGTTTTTGATATCTATCTCTTTCAGTTCAGCTCTGATCTTGGTTATCTCTTGTCTTCTGCTAGTTTTGAAGTTTGTTTGCTCTTGTTTCTGTAGTTGTTTTAGTTGTCTTATTAGATTATTAACTTGAGATATTTCTAGATTTTTGATGTGGACATTTAGTGCTATAAATTTCCCTCTTAACACTGCTTTAGCTGCATCATAGAGACTGTGGTATGTTGTATCTTTGTTCTCATCAGTTTTAAAGAACTAGTTGATTTCTGCCTTAATTTCATTATTTACCCAAAAGTCATTCAGAATCAGGTTTTTCAATTTCCATGTAGTTATATGGTTTTGAGTGCATTTCTTAATCTTGAGCTCTACTTTGATTGTGCGGTGGTCTAAGAGACTGTTTGTTATAGTTTCAGGTATTTTGCATTTGCTGAGGAGTGTTTTACTTCTGACTATGTGATCAATTTTTGAGTAAGTGTCATATGGGGATGAGAAGAATTATATTCTGTTGTTTTGGAATGGAGAGTTCTGTAGATATCTCTCAGGTCCTCTTGATCCAAAGTTGAGTTCAAATCCTGAATGTCTCTGTTTATTTTCTGTCTTAATGATTGGTCTAGTATTTTCAGTGAAGTGTTAAAGTCTTTCACTGTAATTGTATGGGAGTCTAGGTCTCTTTGAAGGTCTCTAAGAACTTACTTTATGAATCTGGGTGTTCCTGTATTGAGTGCATATATATTTAGCACAGTTAGCTCTTCTTGTTGAATTGAACCCTTTACCATTATGCAATACCCTTCTTTGTCTTTTTTTATCTTTATCTTTGTTGGTTTAAAGTAGGTTTTGTCAGAAACTAGGATTGCAAACCCTTTCTTTTTTCTGTTTTTCCATTTGCTTGGTAAATTTTCATCCATTCCTTTATTTTGAGCCTATATATGTCTTTGCATGTGAGATGGATCTCTTGAAGACAGCATACCAATGGGTCTCGGTTCTTTATCCAGCTTGCCATTTTGTGTATTTTAATTGGAGCATTTTGCTCATTTACATTTAAGGTGAGTATTGTTACAGGTGGATTGGATCCTGTCATCATGATGCTAACTGGTTATTTTGCAGACTTTTTTATGTGGTTGCTTCATAGTGAAGTATGAGTACTTCAGTGTGTTTTTGTAGAGGCTAGTAATAGTTTTTCCTTTCCACATTTAGTGCTTCCTTCAGGAGCACTTGTAAGGCATGTCTGGTGGTAACAAATTCCCTCAGCATTTACTTGTCTAAAAGGTTCTTATTTTTCCTTTGCTTATGAAGCTTAGTTTGACTGCATATGAAATTCTGGGTTGGAATTTCTTAGCTTTAAGAAATTGAATATTGGCCCCCAAACTTTTCTGGCTTTTAAAGTTTCCATTGAGAGGTCTGAAGTTAGTCTGATGGGCTTCCCTTTGTAGGTGGCTTGGCCTGTCTCTCTGGCTATCCTTAACATTCTTTCTTTCATTTTGACCTTGGAGAATCTGATGATTATGTGTCTTGGAGATGATCTTCTCATGGAGTATCTTGCTGGGTGATACAGTTTGGCTCTGTGTCCCCACCCAGATCTCATCTTGAATTGTAATCTCCATATGTCGAGGGAGGGACCTGATGATTGGATCAAGGGTGCAGTTTCCACCATGCTATTCTTGTGATATTGAGTTAGTTCTCACATCATCTGATAGTTTTAAAGTGTGGCTCTTCCTCCCTCACTCTCTTTCTCTCTCTCTCCTGCCACCTTGTGAGGAAGGTGCTTCCTTCTCCTTCACCTTCTGCCATAATTTTAAGTTTCCTCAGGCCTCCCCACCCATGTGGAACTGTCAGTCAATTAAACCTCTTTTCTTTATAAATTACCCGGTCTCAGGTAGTTCTCTATAACAGCGTGAAAACAAACTAATACACTGGGGTTCTCTACATTTCCTGAATTTGAAAGTTGGCCTATCTAACTAGGTTTGGGAAGTTCTCGTAGATGATATCCTGAAATATGTTTTCCAAATTGGTTCCATTCTCCTCATCTCTTTCAGGTACCCCACTCAGTCATAGATTCAGTCTCTTTGCATAGTCCTATATTTCTCAGAGGTTTTGTTCATTCATTTTTATTATTTTTTCTCTATTCTTGTCTGTCTGTCTTATTTCAGAAAGACAGACTTCAAGCTCTGAGATACTTTCCTCTGTTTGGTCTATTCTGCTATTAATACTTGTGATTGTATTGTGAAGTTCTTGTAGTGTGCTTTTCAGCATATCGGGTTGATTATGTTCCTCTCTATACTTGCTGCTAATATTTTGTCTGTCACCTACTGCATTGTTTTATCATGATTGTTAGCTTCCTCGCATTGGGTTACAACATGCTCCTTTAGCTCAGCAAAGTTTGTTTTTATCTACATTCTGAAGCCTACCCCTGTCATTTCAGCCATCTGAGCCACAGCACAGTTCTAAACCCTTGCGGGAGAGGTGTTGCAGTCATTTGGAGGAAAAGGTGCACTCTGGCTTTTTGAGTTTTCAGTGTTTTTGCACTGATTTTTTCTCATCTTTGTGGGCTTATCTACCTTCTATCTTTGAGGTTGTTAAACTTTGGGTAGGGTTTTGGTGGAGTTTTTTCTTACTGTTGTTGTTTGCTTGCTTTTCTTTTAACAGTCTAGCCACTCATCTGTGGGGCTACTGTGGTTTGCTGGGGGTCCGCTCCAGACCCTTGTTGCCTTGGTTTCTTTAGTAATTGGAGGTATCACCAGCGAAGCCTGCAAAACAACAAAGATGGCAGCCTGCCCCTTCCTCTGGGAGCTCCAGGTTAGTCCCAGGGGGGTCCTAACGTGTTGCTAGCCCATATGCACCTAAAGGTGGTGGATAAAGACCCCAGTTGGGAGGTCTCAGCAGTCAGGAAGAATGAGATCAGGGTTCCTCTTAAAGAAGTAGCCTGGCTGCATGTCGGTAGAGCAGCTGTGCTATGTTGGGGGATCCTTTCAGCTCCCAATCAGTTTGGGCTCTCCAAGGCTCACAGGCTGGACCAGCTGAGATGCCCAAACAGCAAAGGTGGCAGCCCTTCCTGCCTCCTGGGTACTATGTTCCAGGGAGATATTAGAACTCTGTTGGCTATAGAACACAGGCAGGGTGGTCAGAGGTCCCAGCTGGGAGGACTCACCCAGTGAGGAGAAATGGATCAGGGCCCCATTTTAAAAAGCAATCTAGCCATACCTCAACAAAATAGCTGAGCCATACTGGAGAACTGCTTGTGTGCTAGTTGGTTGGACTCTCCAAAACCCACCTGCTGGAATGGTCAAGTTGCCCAAATAGCAAAGGTGTCAACCCACCCCTTCCCCTGGGCACTTCATCCCAGGGAGAAATCAGAACTCTGTCCACAGAATACAGATGAGGGTGGCTGGAGGCCCCAGCTTGGAGGTCCTGCCCAGTGAGGAGAAATGTATCTGGGTCCCATTTAAAGAAGGACTCTGTCTACATTTTGGTAAAGCACCTGTGCTGCGCTGAGGGAACCCTTCCTTGTCTAGTCTGTTTGGACTCTCCAAAGCCCACAGGCTCGAACAGCTGAGTTGTCCAACAGCAAAGATAGTGGCCCACCCCTTCCCCCGAGGGGCTCTGTCCCATCTCAGGCAGACTGTACCTTGCTGGATGAAATTCCAAGCCAGTCAGTCTTATCTTCTTGGGTGCATGGAAGTGGGGCCTGTAAACCTATTCTGCTTGGCCCCCTGGATTCAGCCCCCTTCCTAGGGTATGTACAGATCTCCTGCCTTACCTGAGTTGCAGTCACCTTTGCCAGGAATCCTGAGGCTAGAGTATGTAAACTCCTAGGTCTCTCTGCATGCCTGAGCAGCTGCTCTGCCAAGACTCCACACAGCTCTGTGTGTCAGACCCAAGGCCCTGGTGGAGTGGGCTCACGAGGTGATCTCCTGATCCAAGGGTTGCAAAGATTCATGAGAGAAGAGTGGTTTCCCAGGGTCACACATTCCCTCACCACTTCTCTTGGCTGGGGTGGAGGTGGCTTCATATCATTCCCAGGTGGGCCATCACCTTGCCCTGCTTTTCTCTGTTCTCTCCCTTGGGTTGAGTTGTTTCCCTAATCAGTCCCAATGCAAATACATGGATGTTTCTGTTGAAGATGTTCTATTTACTCACCCCTTGTGTTCCTCTCTGTGAGTGACACACACCATAGCTGCTTCTACACAGCCATCTTGGCTCCCTCCCCCACCTTGTTGTTATCCTTAATTCAAGCTTTTCTTTCTATATAAATCATTACATTTGGTATTGTAGACATTTTTGTTATCGGTACTTGAACATTTCTCTAATGATGACTAAAGAGGATAAGAATTCCCATTCTCATAGATTTTTAACATACTTAAAATTTTACCTATCAGTTCAATGTAGCTCAGTTAAATTTTTTAGTTTCACTGAGAGCTATACCTATATAGCAAGTAAATTTAGAGAGATACAGCTAATGAAAAAAATGCTAATTTTTCTTTTGTTGTTCTTTCAGGAATTTCCAGTTTCCTGCCCCATGCACACACTATAAAACATAAAATAAATGTAAAAGATAGTAGGAAAGCTTCATAGTGTTTATAATTTTATAATGCAAAACTACCTGAACTATTATCATACTTTGTAGTGACATTTGTGTTTAAAAGTAGTGGCATCAAAGAGGCAACATTGTATAATAGAATGCAAAAAAAATAAAGAAACAAAAATTTATTTCCACGGGTATTGGAATCAGGCAGATCAAGGTTCAAATCTTGTCCACCATTTTCTAGTCAGATTTTTAATCTGCAACATGGGGCTAAGATGTGTGTGTCTACATCACAGGGTAGATGTGAGGATTCAATAGGCTAATATATGTAAAGAAACTACTATAGAAAACAGCAATTGTTTACTGTAAAAGTGAACTCCTCCCTCTGCAAGTGAGTGTACCTGGCCTATAGGTCTTATGATCTGGCTTAGGGATCAGCTCACTTGAAAGTCACTTGTTTATGAGGTTGAACCTCAGTTCTAAAAATAATGGTGCAGTTTTGACATTCAGTTGAATTCAATAAACATGTAGTAAGTGTCTCTTGTATACAAAGTACTGTGGTTAGTTGTTATGGAAATGGAGAAAATACATAATATGAATGAAAATTGTTTTCTGCCCTGAAGAGCTTCAAATTTACTGGGAAAAGAGGGATATATTAATTTGCAAACACAATAAATACAAATAGTACAACAGAGAAGTAATTAAATCTAATTAAATCTAATGTGGGGTTGGGGGAACAGTCTACAAAAGCTAGCAAAAAGATAGTATTTGAACTATGGTTGAAGGATTAGCATGGTTTTTTTAGGTTGAGATAGTAGCAAGGGATTTCTGGTCTAAAGCTGTGTTAGGACACTTTTGCATTGCTACAAATAAATATCTGAGGCTGGGTAATTTATAAAGAAAAGAGGTTAAATTGGCTCATGGTTCTGCAAACTGTATAGGAAGCATGCTCAGCTTCTGAGGAGGCCTCAGGGAGATTTTACTCATGGACAAAGGCAAAGTGGGAACAGACAGTTCACATGGTGAGAGCAGGGGCAAGAGAGAGAGTAGGAAGGTGCCACACACTTTTAAACAAACATATTCCATGAGGACTCACTCACTGTCACAAGGCTAGCACCAAGCTATGGGGAATCCAACCCATGACTCAAACACTCCCCACCAGGCCTCATTTCTAACACCAGGGACCATATTTCAACAGGAGATTTGGATGGGACAAATATCCAAACCATATCAAAAGCAATAGCATGAGTAAACCCTGGTAAACCAACTAAGTGGTGATAATCTGGGCAAGAAAGGATGATAGTCTGGACAAGGATAATGGCAATGGAAATGAGAATGAGAAAGGGAGTGTGGGGAATAGTTTCAGAGTTTAAACCAAATAACTAAAAAATAAGACACGCTGAAGACACGAGCAACATACTTTGCAGCGATATCTGTGAGTGCTTTGGGTTTTTACATAGATCTATTTTGTCTATTAAAGCCATTTTCTTTCTAAATAACTTCTTTCATTTTCTGACTAGTTGACTTTATTGTCTAAATATGTTTCATACACTAGCTACCCCCAAAATTTTAAGAATAAACTTTATTACTGCTTCCCATTTCATTTTCTCCTTTGCTTTAAATAAAAATTTTTACAGCTCAAATCACATTGACCTTTTTTGTTCCAATATTGCATTATAAATTTATTTTTATTTAGCTACCCTCTTGCTCAGTGCCATCTCACATACCAGATTTCTCAGAAGGACAATGAATCTGAGTCAATTTCTTTCCAGATATACTAGTTTACACTCTCCCAATTTAATCTCATTTTGATTTGAGTCCACATTTATAACCTTTTCAAGTTCCAGATGAGTATTTCCTAAGTCATTACCCATATTTACAACATTGCTTAATATAGCATCATTTCAAGATACATTAATGTACTGCTCATTCTGCAGATATTAATTGAGTTGAAAAAGAGAAGTAGAAACAGTATTTTGTTCCATAATGTCCATAATACCCTCTATCCCCTTTGCAGTTTATCAGATTGTATAGTCTACTATTCTGTTGATAACTGTTATTATTTATTATTTCTTTATCCAGTCTCCTTCGAACTACATTCCAAGAAAAAATGTTTTAAAATGTGGCTTATAACTCCAAGAAATTATGGACTATGTGAAAAGACCAAACCTATGTTTGATTGGTGTACCTGAAAGTGACAGAGAGAACGGAACCAAGTTGGAAAACATTCATCAGAATATTATCCAAGAGAACTCCAATCTAACAGAACAGACCAACATTCAAATTCAGGAAATACAGAGAATATCACAAAGATACTCCTCGAGAAGAGCAACCCCAAGACACATAATCATCAGATTCACCAAAGTTGAAATGAAGGAAAAAATGTAAAGGCAGCCAGAAAGAAAGCTTGGGTTACCCACAAAGGGAAGCTCATCAGACTATCAGCATATCTCTCTGCAGAAACCCTACAAGTCAGAAGAGAGTGGGGGCCAAAATTCAACATTTTTAAAGAAGTTACAACCCAGAATTTTATGTACAGTAAAACTAAGCTTCATAACTGAAAGAGAAATAAAATCCTTTAGAGACAAGCAAAAGCTGGGAGATTTTGTCGCCACCAGGCCTGCATTACAAGAGCTCCTGAAGGAAGCACTACATATAGAAATGAAAAACCGGTATCAGCCACTGCAAAAACATACCAAATTATAAAGACCATCGACACTATGAAGAAACCGTACCAACTAATGGGCAAAATAACCAGCTAGCATCATAATGACAGGATCAAATGTACACATAATATTAACTTTAAATGTAAATGGGCTAAATGCCCCAATTAAAAGACACAGACTGGCAAATTGGATAAAGAATCAAGACCCATCAGTGTGCTGTATTCAGGAGACCCATCTCACATGCAAAGACACACATAGGCTCAAAATAAAGGGATGGAGGAATATTTACCAAGCAAATGGAAATTTAAAAAAAAGCAGAGGTTGCAATCCTAGTCTCTGATAAAACACACTTTAAATCAAGCAAGATCAAGAAAGACAAAGGAGGGCATTACATAATGGTAAAGGGATCAATGGAAAAAAAGAGCTGACTATCCTAAATATATATGCACCCAATACAGAAGCACCCAGATTCATAAAGCAAGTTCTTAGAGACCTACAAAGAGAATTAGACTCCCATACATTAATAGTGAGAGACTTTAACACCCCACTGTCAATATTAGACAGATCAATGACACAGAAAATTAACAAGGATATTCAGGACTTGGACTCAGCTCTGGAACAAGCAGACCTAATAGACATCTACAGTACTCTCCAACCCAAATCAACAGCATCTACATTCTTCTTAGCACCACGTCACACTTATTCTAAAATTGACGACATAATTGGAAGTAAAACACTCCTCAGTAAATGCAAAAGAACCAAAATCATAACAAACAGTCTCCCAAACCACGGTGCAATCAAACTAGAACTCAGGATTAAGAAATTCACTCAAAACTGCACAGCTACATGGAAATTGAACAACCTGCTCCTGAATGACTACTGGGTAAATAATGAAATTAAAGCAGAGATAAAGATGTTCTTTGAAACCAACAAGAATGAAGACACAATGTACCAGAATCTCTGGGACAGAGTTAAACAATGTTTAGTAGGAAATTTATAGCACCAAATGCCCACAGAAGAAAGTGGGAAATATCTAAAATTGACACCCTAACATCACAATTAAACAAACTAGAGAAGTAAGAGCACACAAATTCAAAAGCTAGCAGAAGACAAGAAATAAGATCAGAGCAGAAGTGAAAGAGATAGACACACTAAAAATCCTTCAAAAAAATCAATGAATCCAGGAGCTGGTTTTTTGAAAAGATTAACAAAATAGATAGACTGCTAGCCAGACTAATAAAGAAGAAAAGAGAGAAGAATCAAATAGACATGATAAAAAATGATAAAGGGGATATCACCACTGATCCCACAGAAATACAAACTACCCCATCAGAGAATACTATAAACACCTCTATGCAAATAAACTAGAAAATCTAGAAGAAATTGATAAATTCCTGGACACATACACCCTCCCAAGCCTAAACCAGGGAGAACTCAACTCCCTGAATAGATCAATAACAAGTTCTGAAACTGAGACAGTAATTAATAGCCTACCAACCAAAGTCCAGGACTAGATGGATTCACAGCTGAATTCTACCAGAGGTACTAACAGGAGCTGGTACCATTCCTTCTAAAACTATTCCAAGCAATAGAAAAAGAGGGACTCTTCCCTAACTCATTTTATGAGGCCAGCATCATCCTGATACCAAAACCTTGCAGAGACACAACAAAAAAAGAAAATACAAAATTTCAGTCCAATATCCCTGATGAACATTGATGCGAAAATCCTCAATAAAATACTGGCAAATGTAGCATATCAAAATGCTTATCCACCACGATCAAGTCGGATTCATCCCTGGGATGATAGGCTGGTTCAACATATGCAAATCAATAAATGTAATCCATCGCATAAACAGAACCAATGACAAAAAACACATGATTATCTCAATAGATGCAGAAAAAGCTTTCCATAAAATCCAACAACGCTTCATGCTAAAAGTTCTCAATAAACTGGGTATTGATGGACTATATCTCGAAATAATAAGAGCTATTTATGGCAAACTCACGGCCAATATCATATTGAATAAGCAAAAGCTGGAAACATTTCCCTTGAAAACTGGCACAAGACAAGGATGCCCTCTCTCACTACTCCTATTTAACATAGTATTGGAAGTTCTGGCCAGGACAATCAGGCAAGAGAAAGAAACAAAAGTATTCAAATAGGAAAAGAGGAAGTCTAATTGTCTCTGATATACAATCAGGTGACATGATTGTATATTAAAAAACCCCATTATCTCAGCCCCAAAATTCCATAAGCTGATAAGCAACTTCAGCAAAGTCTCAGGATACAAAGTCAATGTGCAGAAATCACAAGCATTTCAATACACCAATAAATAGACAAACAGAGAGCCAAATCATGAGTGAACTCCCATTCACAATTGCTACAAAGAGAATAAAATACCTAGGAATAAAACTTACAAGGGAAGTGATGGAACTCTTCAAGGAGAACTACAAACCATTGCTCAAAGAAATAAGAGAAGACATAAACAAATGGAAAAACATTCCATGCTCATGGACAGAAAGAATCAATATTGTGAAAATGGCCATACTGCCCAAAGTAATTTATGGATTCTATGCTATCCCCATCATGCTACCACTGACTTTCTTCAAAGAATTAGAAAAAAAAAACTACTTTAAATTTCATATGGAACCACAAAAGAGCTCATATAGCCAAGACAATGCTAAGCAAAAAGAACAAAGCTGGAGGCATCATGCTACCTGACTTCAAACTATATTACAAGCCACAGTAACCAAAACAGCATGGTACCGGTACCAAAACAGATATATAGACCAATGGAACAGAACAGAGGCCTCAGAAATAACACATCTACAACCATCTGATCTTTGACAAAGCTGACAAAAACAAGCAATTGGAAAATGATCTCCTATTCAGTAAACGGTGTTGGGAAAACTGGCTAGCCATATGCAGAAAACTGAAACTGGACCCCTTCCTTACACCTTATACAAAAATTAACCAAGATGGATTAAAGACTTAAATCTAAGACCTAAAACCATAAAATCCCTAGAAGAAAACCTAGGCAATACCATTCAGGACATGGTCATGGGCAAAGGCTTCATGACTAAAACACTTAAAGCAATGGCAACAAAAGCCAAAATTGACAAATGGGATCTAATTAAACTAAAGAGCTTCTGCACAGCAAAAGAAACTATCAGCAAAGTGAACAGGCAACCCACAGAATGGGAGAAAAGTTTTGCAATTTATTCATTTGACAAAGGGCTAATAATCAGAATCTACAAGGAACTTAAAGAAATTTACAAGAAGAAAACAAACAACCCCATCAAAAAGTGGACAAAGGATATGAACAGAGACTTCTCAAAAGAAGACATTTATGTGGCCAACAAACATGAAAAAAAGCTCATCAGCACTGGTCATTAGAGAGATGTAAATCAAAACCACAATGAGATACCATCTCACCCCAGTTAGAATGGTGATCATTAAAAAGTCAGGAAACAACAGATGCTGGAGAGGATGTGGAGACATAGGAAAACTTTTACACTGTTGGTGGGAGTGTAAATTAGTTCAACCATTGTGGAAGACAGTGTGGCAATTCCTCAAGGATCTACAACCAGAAATACCATTTTATCCAGCAATCCCATTACTGGGTATATACCCAAAGTATTATAAATCATTCTACTACAAAGACACATGCACAGTATGTTTGTTGCAGACCTATTCCCAATAGCAAATCTTGGAACCACCCAAATGCCCATAAATGATAGAATGGAAAAAGAAAATATGGCACATATACACCATGGAATACTATGCAGCCATAAAATAAGGATGAGCTCATGTCCTTTGCAGGGACAAAGATGTAGTTGGAAACCATCATTCTCAGCAAACTAACACAAGAACAGAGAACCAAACACCACTGCAAGTTCTCACTCTTAAGTGGGAGTTGAACAATGAGAACACATGGACACAGGGAGGGGAACATCACACCCTGGGGCCTGTGGGGGTTGGTGGGCTAGGGGAGGGATGGTATTAGGAGAAATACCTAATGTAAATGACAGATTGATGGGTGCAGCAAACCACCATGGCACATGTATACCTATGTAACAAACCTGCACATTCTGCACATGTATCCCCAAACTTAAAGCATAAATAAAATAAAATAAATAAATAATAAAATGTGGCTTACATTCATTTAAAAATAAGGTTTCTAATTATTTGTTTGAAAGTTCTATTAGAAAAGATTCCTAAATCTCTTTCTCTCTTGGATGTTATTTATTGTTCCCAGTAGATGTTACAAATAGACATGCAGTGAGAATGTATCTTCAAGAAGACTAGCTTGTTCACCAAGGGACTTACAAACCTGCTTGAAATTGATGAACACGGCATGGCCCTGTGTCCATACCTCTTACTGTATTTTATTTTGTTGTCCTTTAGATATTTTCATACTGTTTCCTGATTTATAATCAATTTTATTAAAAATATATTTTATGGATCTAGGCTTTATGATTGTATTAACTGAAGAGTTCAGATACACCAATAAGAAAAGACAATAAAATAAACGAAAAGAATATAAAAAGATAACTCACAAAAGAGGAATTACAAAGGAAAAGGAATCAAGTTTTAAAAAATATGAGACTTGTTTTTACTTAATAGAGGAGAATATTTATTATAATTGACAATACTTTTTACTGGAAGAATTCATAGATGCTGGTATACTCAGATATTGGTTTTGACAATAACAATTAGAACAATTGTTTTATAAACAACTTGGTACTCTGTATCAAAATTTATGAAAAATGTCATACTTTTGTCAGTGATTCATTCCACTTCTGGGACTCTATGCTACAAATATAAGGTGGGAGATATATTGAAAGACTATTTGAATTATATACTTTATTTATATTAGTGAAAATGCTAAAAGTACCAGAATATCCAACAGTAAGGGAATGATTACATAAATTATAAAGCATCCACTGAAAGGAATAGTATAAAAGGTGTCAAAATGAATGTCAATGAAGACTATAAACATGGGGAAATGTTAATTTAAAATATATTTTAAGAGCTCAATATGACAGGTTTAGTGCTACCACAAAAATCTAAGAAGAAAAATGTGCTTATAAAACAAAATTTTGAAACAAATGATAAAAAATGTTAAAGCAATTTTGCAGGTTTGGGGATGATGCTTTTTGATGTTTTTTTCTTTATGTTCTAATTTTCCTTATTCATGCTTATTTGTAATACGAAAATTTTAAGTGTGTGAATACTTACAGGGCATTCACTGTGTGTTGGGCACTATGCTAGGCCTTGGAAACATAGAGGTAAGAAAGACAGCTATGGCGGCTACCCTCACAGAACACAGGATCACCAGGATTTGGATACTTGGAATCAGCCTTGACTCATCTCTCTTCCACACTCAAATCTAATCCATTAGGAAATACCACTGGCTTTGCTTTCAAAATAATATCTAAAACCCAATCATTCTCCACTATCTTCATTGTAACATCCTAGTATAAATCACCATCATCTCCTTCCTGGTTACTAGAACAGCCTTGTGGTAGAATAATGCCTCCCTCACCCCCCGCCCGCCCCCCAAAGATGTCTGTGTCCTAATACTCAGAACCTGTGACTATGTTACCTGATAGGACTTTGCAGATGTGATTATATTAAGGACCTTAAGATGGGGGAGATTATCCTGGAGATTATGTGGGCAGGCCCAATGTAATTACAAGGTTCCTCATAAAAGAGAGGCAGCAAGATCAAGCTTAGAGCAGATTCAATGAAGGAAGCTATGCTAGTCTGCTTTGCTTTGCTATAAAGGAACACTTTGCTATAAAGGAACCTGAAACTGGGTGATTTATAAAGAAAAGAGGTTTATTTTGGCTCATGGCTCTGCAGGCTGTATGAAAAGCATGGCACCAGCATTAGCTTCTGATGATGGCCTCAGGCTGCTTCCACTCATGGCAGAAGATAAAGGGGGAACAGGCACATCACATGACAAGAGCAGGAGCAAATGGGGTGGGGTAAGTGCCACACTCTTTTAAACAACCGGCTCTCCCATGAACTACCAGAGCAAGAACTCATTCATGACCATGGGGATGGAACCAAGTCATTCATAAGGGATCCACCCCTATGATCTCAAACACCTCCTACTAGGCCTACCTCCAACATTGCAGGTCACATTTTAACAAGAGGTTTGGAAAGGACCTACATCCAAACTATATCAGAAGCAGAAGTCGGAGTGATACAATTTCTGGAATTGATCCACTAGTGAAGGAATGCAGAAAGCCTCCAGGAGGAGCTATAAAATATGAGGGAATGGATTCTCTCCAGAGCCTCTAGAATGAATGCAGCCCTGTCAACTTCTTGATTCCAGCCCAGTGAAAACCATTTCCGACTGCTGACATCCAGAACTGTGAGGTCATACATTTGTGTTGTTTGAACAAACCACTATGTTTGTGGTCATTTGTTATAGCAACAATAGGAAACTAATAGCAGCCCCTAGTTGCTTTCCTTGCTCTAAACCGTTCTTCTCTATGATCTGTTCTCAATCTAGCAACCAGAGTGACCCTGGTAAAACCTAAGTCATATCATTCTACTGCTTTCTGTTTCACTCAGAAGAAAAATAGAAATCCTTACAATGACCTGTGAGGTCCCACACAATTGATCTCCTTTTCTCTTTGATTTCATTCCTTAAAATTCTCACCTAGTCTATTCCAGGTATTCTGGCCCCCTTGGTGCTTCTCAAGATTACCAGGGATGCTTCTGCCATAGGAACTTTGCACAGGTAGCTTCTTCTGCCTAGGATATCTTATCCCAGACATATGACTCTCTCCTGTCTTCTTCAGGTCTTTGTTCAAATATCACCCACCAATAAAACTACCTCAGCTACCATACTTAATAATGCAATCTGAAACACCTACCCTCCCCCAGCACTCTACTCATGCTTTGTTTTTCTATTTTTTACAATACCTACAACACCTTCTATTTGATTTACTTATTTGTTTGCTGTTTATTTGCTATGAACTTTCCACCTCCATACACACACACACACACACACACACACACACACACACACACACACACACACACAGAAAGGAATATAAGCTCCATAAGCACAGGGATTTGGTACATCTCATTTACTGATATATTCCAAGTGCCTAGAATAGTACCTAGCATATGACAGGTGCTTAGTTAATATTTTCTTTAAAAAATGAATAAATTATTTAAAAATTAATTCTTTTGATACATATTCAATTTTCTCGAATGGAAAATGTAAAGCACTGAATAATATCTTTATTAAATAAATAACTTATTCAAATCATTAAAAAAAACAACATCCAGAATAGGAAAATGGTAACTTTATAATTTACAAAATAAAATATATAACTAACCAACAAACATTTGGACAATAATTCAGACTCTTAAAATATCAACAAGCACCGTTTTTGCTTATTTATGTCCATATACAATAAAAAGTTATTAAAGACACTTTACAGTCTATGATAATTTCAAGTTTCTGACAAATTATTCAGGTTTTATATGGAAATACTGAGGCTTGTTTGTGCTCCATAGAGCCCTTTTGCATAAGCTTCTGGCTAGCCAGTTATTGTATTGTTCTTTAGTTTTTCTTTTCAGGTTTTATGTAGGGCTTTTGGTAAGGTTTCCAGCTCCTTCTTTGGTAGACTGGTATGGGCTTCTCCCCCACAAACTTTTGCTGTCCTTTTTTGGTAGGGAGGGGTGAATGGAGTCTTGCTCTGTCACCCAGGCTGGAGTGCAGTGGTGTACTTGGTTCACTGCAACCTCCACTCAGGGGTTCAAGTGATTCACTTGCCTCAGCCTCCTGTGTAGCTGAGATTACAGGCATACACCACCACACCCAGCTAATTTTTATATTTTTAGTAGAGACAGGTTTTCACCATGTTGTTCAGGCTGGTCTCGAACTCCTGACCTCAAATGATCGGCCTGCCTCAGCCTCCCAAAGTGCTGGGATTAAAGACATAAGCCACCATGCCCAGCCTCTGTCCTCTTTTAGATGTGATTTGTGAATCCATTCTAGCAGCCAAACTTTCACATGCTACCCCTGGAAAAGTGAGTTAAGTCTGCTGTTCTTTTAGCTTAATTTTTCATTTTATCTTGTTCCTTTTCATCTCTTAAGTGTCATCAGTACCACTGGAAGGATAATGAAGGCCATATAACTTAACATTATCAAAAGCTGCTTGAATCCCTTGCACTGCAGTGAGCTCTCCAGAGCTTATGACAGGTCCCCAGGCAGGTGCCTGAGATATCATTCCACACATGATTTAGTAGTAAGCTTGATGACAGGGGAAAGAATTCCTCCTTTCCATTTCAGATGATAAAAAGAATGAGCCCTTGGGCATGCGAGGACATACTTCAATCATCTGATTAGAATGCTGATGTTTCCATTTTTTCAATTCTGACCACTTTCTTTGTAAGTCCAATCACAACAAAGGCTGCTTTGTTCAGAGAAACAAATAAACCTGGACATTCAGCCTCTCTATTCTAGTGTCAAATAATCTAGACTGTTGACTATATCCATCCATTCTCATTGTAAAACCAAAACCATCATAACCCCCTTTTTGGGGACAAGGACGAGAATGTCTGACTGTTTATTCAACAAACTTTTATTAAATTCAATTAAGATCCCTGTATTAGGCCACTCTTGCATTACTATAAAGAAATACCTGAGACTGGGTAATTTATTTTAACAAAGAAGTTTAATTGGCTGACTGTTCTGCAGGTTGTACAGGAAGCACAGCGTAATCTGCCTCTGGGGAGGCCTCAGAGAGCTTTTACTCATGGCAGAAGGCAAAGTGGGAGCAGGCACTTCACGTGGTAAAAGCAAGAGCAAGAAAGAGAGGAGAGTGGGGAGGGGGTGCCATAGATGTTTAAATGATCAGATCTAGCAATAACTCACTATCATGAAAACAGCACCAAGCCATGAGGAATTCACCTCCATGATCCAAACACTTCCCACCAGTCCCCATCTCCAGAACTGGGGGTAACAATTCAACATGGGATTTGGGTGGGGACAAATATCCAACTTATATCATGCTCCAAATCTGGTGATGACAAGAAGAATAAGAAGCAATCTCAATCCTGATTTCTACTCTTAGAGTCTAGTAGATGAGACCAAGTGGCTACCAGGCAACTAGATAAAAAGGAACAGCATTAAAGAGCAGCGTTAAAAAGAGAATGAGAGAATTTATGTAACCTGGAAGTCATGGAGAAAAAAGAAAAAAACAATCCAAATGATAGGGCAGGGCCAGGGGACAAGACAAAGGAAATAGAAATTGAATACTTCAGGACAAGTTGAACTTGGCAATGGGCTGAGAAGGAAAACGAGATGAAAAGGGGGAGAATTGTAAGGAACCTAAGAATAAGCCTAGAGTGGGAGAAAATGTGGAACCAGTCAGAGTCAGTATGGCTAGAGTGTAGGACAAAGGAAATATGTGGAAGGAGATGGGTTGGACACATAAGAAGACACCACATTATGGAGGCATATATGCCAGTTAATTATTCGCTTTTTATCTAGAAGATACTTTTTCTTTAATGTTTCTATATAACTGAGATTTCCCTCTTGTTTATATCATATTAGACATATGGAAGTTGATGTGTAATGTTCAGTCGAGAGATTTTATGTCTGAGCATACTTTTATAATGTCCTTTCTAACCTTGAGATCTCATTTATTCAATTTTTCCAATCATTCTTCAAAAATATCTGCTAATTTCAGTAGTTGCAGATAAATAATGCTTTGACTTGATCATGTGCACATGTTCAAATTTTCTACATACTCTTTTGCATTTTTAGGTCAATAGTTGCTTTATTCTTTCTCAGTGTTTAGATTTATAGGCTATAGTTTTCTTCTTGAGGGCAGATTTAAAAATTAGTTTAGCCTAACAAAGTATTTTAATTGACATTAAATTTTTATGTCCTACTCCATTTATTAGCAGATATTTTTTAGTGAGGGTTTTCTTCTCCTCTGGCTAAAATGTATTTTTGTAAGGAACAGGAGAGGTTTCCAATTATTTATCTTTTTATTATTGCTTTATATTTTTGCCTAGGATTCACTCATCCAATTTCTTTATTCACCATTTAATCTGCTAGAACAATACACTGAGCTAGGGTTAGCCCTTTTGACTCCAATCTTATCTATCAGAATGACTAGCTATTTGACCCTGAGCAATTTACCTAAAATGAGAGAGTTAGAATGGATTATCCCCAAATGCCCTTCCAGCATCCAGAGATTTAATTCTCATGACTAAGCATTAATGTATATAATGGATCTCATTACAGTTCCTTCCTTTGCTTATCTCATCTATACATTTCTTGAATCATAAATCTGTATACTTCACTTGTTTGCTCTCTTTGTCTATACAGCAGGGGTGCTTGGGGGGCCAAGACTGAGTCATCTATTTCCTTAGGTTCCCATCAGAAGCACCACTGAAGGTTTTGGCTTGCAGAAGTTACTCAGTGAAACTTTGTCATGACAAAAGGCACATTAGGGGTTATGATCTGTGCTGTTGTGTTTCTTGTAGAATGCTTCAGATGTTACACATTTTATCTTTATTTCAAAGGAAACAGTCTTGTTTCTGTTTTATTATAAAGCCTATCACAGAATGTTCTGTTTCCAAGTCATACAATGCTGATGGCTCTATATCAGCAGCTTCCAAATATCTAGAAAAGGTTGGCTGACGCTGACCCCAGGGTTCAATTAGCTTGGCCTACTACTATGAACCAAATGGTGTGGCCTTTGTTAATGAAACCTGTGGTGCTGTTGAGCCAAGCTACATGCAAGTGCAAAAGCAAAACATACTTTACATCTCAGATAACAATTTGAGGGTTTAGATGATTTCCTCACTAGATTATCTCCATCATTGTCTCCTTCAATCTGTTTCCCTCTCAGGCTGGTCTGCTAAATTTAATCTGATTCAGGAACCAGTGAGGCAGCAGCTTCTTGCTATTGTGTAGGATAGTTTTACTATTATGTCATCAAACATAAACTTTGTTGTCTTTATTCCAAAATATGTTCTCTAATTTCTCATTATTAAACTCCCAGTCTTAGTCTGTCTGTGTTGCTATAACAGAAAACCTGAGACTGAGTAATTTATAAAGAACAGAAATTAATTTTCTCACAGTGCTGGAAGCTGGAAAATCCAAGATCAAGGTGTCAGCAGGCTCTGTGGTCTGGTGATTGCTGCATACTCCAGAAGGGAGGACTGCTGTGTCTTCATGTGGCAAAAGGTGAAAGGGCAAGCAAGTCAAATGCTGCATGAGGCCCTGTTTATAAGAGTGTTAACCCCATTCATGAGGGAGGATCCCTCATGGTCTAAAGCGTCCTCTTCTTCATACTATCACATCAGCAACACCTGAATTTTAGAGTGCACATAATCAAACCACAGCATTCTACTCTTGGTCCCCCCAAATGTATGTTCTTCTCACGTACAAATACATTAATTCCATACAAATAGCTCCAAAATCTTAACTTGTTTCAGTATCAACTCAAAAGTTTAAAGTCAAGAGTCTCATCTAAATTAGATATGGGTAAAATTCAAGGCATGATTCATCCTGAGGCAAATTTCCCTCCAGCTGTGAGTCTGTAAAATCAAACAAGTTATGTGCTTCCAAAATACAATGGGACAGACATAGGATACCAAAAGGGAGGAATAGTAAAGAAGAAAGGGGTAACAGGTCTCAAGTACATCCAAAACCCAATGAGACAAACATTAGATCTTAAGACTCAAAAATATTATTTTTTTTTACTATATGTTCCATCATCTGGACACACTGAGGTGGGATTTGGATCCCCAAAGGCCCCATGGCTTTGCTGGGCACAGCTCATATCATAACTCTCATGGGTTGGAGTGAATGCCTGCAGCTTTCCCTGGCAGGAGTTGCACACTGGTGGCTTTAGATATCTTGGGTCTTAGCAGAGACCCTGACACATGGCTCCACTGAGCATTGCCTTAGTGAAGGTTTTCTTCTATACCCTAACCCCACAATTACACTGGATATTGCCCTCACTGAGGGCTCTCTACAGTGACTCTACCCTGTGGCAAGTCTGTCCTAGGGCTATCTAGGGCATTCTTTGAATCTAGGTAGAGGAAGCTATGCCTCCACAGTTCTTGCACTCTGAACTTTTGAAGAATCAGCAGCATATGGATGCTGCCAAGGTTCACTGCTTATACCCTCTGGAGCTGTGGCCTGACCTGTATCTAGACCTGCCTGAGCCACAACTGGGGCAACTAAGGAGCACTGTGTCAGAATATGGGGAGGAAAGACCTGAAATGGCCCTGGGAAGTGAGCACAGATATCCCACAGGCATCTCAATCTACTACCCCAAAACACCTCTACCCCTAGGGCCTAGCACTCTGGGCCTGTGATGGGCATGGCAGCACCAAAAATCTCTGATATGCCTTGGGGGCCATTTTCCCATTTTCTTGATGGAAAACACATGGCTTCCTTCTATATATTAAATCTCCTTATCAAAGTGTTGTTTAGTCACACCTTTGGTTTTTTCTCCTAAACATTCCTTTTATTCTTTATATGGCCAGGTTAAAAAATTTCCAAATCTTTGTGTTCTGCTTTCCTTTTAATTATGAATTCTGTCTTTGAGTCCTTACTCTCTTTTTGCATTTTTCTATAAGCCATTAAGAGAAGTTATGCAGCATCATGAACACTTTGCTACTTAGAGATTTCTATCACCAAATATCCTAGTTCATTGTTCTTAAGATCTACCTTTCACAAAGTCTTAAGACCCAGACAAAATTCAGCCAACTTCTTTGCCAATTTATAACAATCACCTTTCCTCTGGTTCCCAATACTTTGCTCCTAATTTCCATCTGAGGCCACATCAAATGGTCTTTACTGTCCTTATTTCTATCAGCATCCTGATTACAAGCAGTTAGATAATCACCAAGAAAACTGAGGGTCTCCCTACAGTATTCCTCTTCTTCTGACTCTCACCTTTAATTTTGCCTTAATGCTCCATTTACAACAATCTAGGTTTTTTCCAGCATTAATTTCAAAACTGTTCCATCCTCTACCCATTATCCAATATCAAAACCATTTCTACATTTTTAGATATTTGTTATAGCAGTATTCCACTCTTGGTACTGATTTCTTTCTTAGTTTTCTTTGTGCTAGTATAACAGAATACCTGGGACTGAGTAATTTATAAAAATCAAGAGACATATTTTCTCATAGTTCTGGAGGCTGAGAAGTTCCGAATGAAGGCACCAGCAAATTCAGTTGTCTGGTGATTGCTGCATCCTCCAGAAAGGAGGAAGGCTGTGTTATCACATGGCAGAAGATGGAAGAGCAAGCTAGCCAAACACTGAGGGAAGCCTCTTTCATAAGGGTGTTGATCCCATTTGTGAAGGAGAAAGTCTCAGGGTCTAATCACTTCTAAAGGCTCCACCTTTTAATATTACCACATTGACAAATTTCCCCCTATGAATCTTGAAGAGGACACATTCAAACCATCGCACCCCCTTCCTCCTTGCTGTTGTCTGAGTCAGACACTTGCTTTGTCTTAAGGCCATTTCCTTGCAGAGGACCTGATGGGCTGGTATACAATTGCCACAGCGGACCTGATTGGGGCAGCCTTAGGGGACTCATGGGAGAGAGCAGCACCCTGAAACTGGAGTGTTTCAATTAAAGAAAAAAAAAATCATTCCCAAATTGTAAAGCGCAAATTTTGACTTTGAGACAATTTTATCTCCATCTGGGCCTAGAAATATCTCTTCATATTTCCACTCAAGTGAGACCAAGCAAATATCTTGGTCAATTTAAAAAATCAATAGTCCCATGAATCTGTGCATGAGGCATACAGCAATATTTTTTAACATATATACCTTCTGGACCAAAAGTAGAGGCACATGGCTAAACAACATGAATATCCTCCTGGGTTCAATCTGAAGTCCAGGGAGGTAAGAAGTGTGCTAGCTTGCAAACATCCCTCTGGCTGGGATCTGGATTTAAACACTCATTTATTTAGGGTATTGTTGGTTTTGTTTATAGAGACGGAAACTAAATGTGATATGAGATCTGTGGCTGATACAAACTGCTGAAGTTAAGCAAGAGAAACATATCTGGTATGAGTCATCACAATCAGGCCACCCAAAGAAATTGCCTCCCAAGTTACAGAGACAGGCTGTGTATCAGGATGGCAAATGGGAAGTTGCCTGAATAAAATAAACAGGCAGTGTAGAAAAATGAGGCTGATTTTAATATGATTATTTTACATATTGGCCTAGATGGGTAGAATCTATCTACAGCTTCTGTTTTAGAGAAGAGCAAGACATGTTGGAAACTACAGGGTCAATAAAGTCAATGTAGTAGTGAGCTTTGAAGAACCTGAACCTCAAATAATCGAATTCTACCCTGTTGATCACCATACCCTCTACTACCACCACCATAAGTTTAACAAGAGAGACATTAAGAGGTATTACAGCACCGCTTTCTTACTAGCTGCACAAGTGTCCAACAATTCTAATTCTGACCACTGATCAGATCAAATCTGAGCTGAAGCATGGGGTTCTAGGCCATAATTGCCCTACTCAACTCTGATCTAAATTTTTGTTTTTAATTTACCACTATGCAACAAGGGCAACAGGGATGAAAAAGCAAAAGAGAAGATGGAACAAAGATAAGTTGTCCAGGCTTCCCTGAGAGGCCAAGCTTCAAGCCCAGTAACTAGTGAGCTATATTGCCATGTATGAAAACCAGGGGTGTCCAGATACTCATGATGCAACAATCCCCTGGGCCCACCTGATTTCAGGCCAGCCCAGCTGTGGCTCATGCTCATTGACAATATACCACATCAAGCACAAACCACCCAACCACATGCAATTGCAACTTAAAAGTGTAGGAGAACTTCATCTCAAGTAGAGAATAGGAGCTGGTAGATAAATGGTCTAGCCTTTGCATCTCCTGGTAGGATAATTCTAAAGCAAGTTCTGGAAGAGTATAGAACTTGCCAAATAGCAATTTGGCAGAGCTGAGCCCTTATTACCCTCATGTCTTGGTTTACTAGGGCTGCCATAACAAAATACTACAAACTAGATGCCATAAATAACAGAAATTTATTCTTTCATAGTTCTGGATGCTAGAAGTCCAAAATCAAGGTGTTGGCAGGGTTGGTTTCTTCTGAGGCTTCTCTCCTTGGTTTACAGATGGCTGCATTCTTGCTGTTTTCAGCCTTTCCTCTATGTGTGCACATGCCTGTGTTTTAATCTCCTCTTCTTATAAGGACATCAGTCATATCATATTAGGGCCCAGCTCTTTGACCTCATTTACATAATTCAGCCCATAACGTCCCAGTAACTAAATGTGTGCTTTATTGGCATTTCATCTTTCTTTGTCTGGCTTTTCCCCCCCCACACGTATGCTACTGCGGATTACTTCCCAAATAAACTACAAAAATCTATCTTTGTCTCAAGGTCTGTTTTCAGAGGAACCCGATCAACTATCTTAAACTCTGACCAACAGAATTAACTGTTCCATGGGGGAGTTAGGAATATGTTGGGCATACACAGGTCTTGCTTGTGATTCGTCATTAATGTGTTCCTATCTCTTCAAATCCAATATTGTAGGTACTTTGATCTAAATTTGGGAAACTCCAAGAACCAGATAAGATAAAGGCATGCACACAAATCCACCTGTCTGCCTCAACCCTGTCAGCAAAATTAAGTTTGGTGCAAAATGTAAAGAGACATTTAAATGTCTTCTCAAAAGGGTAGGGTGAGTGTATTTAGCAGCACATGGCTGTGATACTCCCCCTGTGGGGCACAGCAAAGTGCCTGCAAAATACTGAGCATTGAGTCATCCAGACATTTGTGTGCATTTTCCCAAAAAGGAAAAGTAGGATTCATCACCTCTTGGATCCAGAATACTTTTCTCTTTACTTTGAATTCTTCTCATTTGAATTTTAGAACGATAGACATGTTCTCAGTTGAAATGCTGTGGGTTTCTTTCTCATTGCCCTTCATGCTGCTATGAGTTCCCAGTTTCTTTATTTGAATTCTGTAAGCTGTTAGTCTAAAAGTGGCCATCGTACCTCTAAAAAGCTTACCTAAGTTGACCTTTTAAAATAATCTACTATCTACTATGAATGACCTATGTGTGTATGTCAGCTAATGAACATAAAAGCAAACAAACTACAACCTAAATAAATAATCATAATACTTGCATTTCATCATCAATGAACTTAGCATATCCCATGCTTGCAATGGACTTAAATGAAATCAAAATAGCTATGATTTAATGAGCTTCTAATATATGTCAGTCTCTTTAAGTAACTATCACAGGTCATACTCCAAAAAACCCTAGGATATAGATACTACTATTCTTGATGTTTTTAATATGAGAAAAGGGATTTGGAAAATATGATTAAGCTAATAAATAACATAAACGAGATTTGATCCCAAATCTGAATCTAAATATTTTTACTTCCAATGATTCTCAACCAGGAATGACCATTAAAATTTATTGGAGAGCTTTTAAAAGTTGTAGGTTCTGCTATACAAACACTCAAGAATATTTTTAGATGTATCATGGACTTAAATAAGAAAGCTAAAAAGAATCAAGATTCTAGAATAAAATACAGTAAACTATTATCATTACCATTGGCTAGGCAGATTTTTTTAAGTAAGATTCAAAAATTACTGACCCTTAAATAAAAAAATAACAGATTGGACTTTACTAAAATTAAGATCTTTTAATCAAAAGTCACCATGAAGAGAGTAAAAAGATAAGCTAAAGACTGAAAAAAATCATCAATACATTTATTTTATTTATTTATGTATTTATGTATTTTAAGATGGAATCTTGCTCTGTCACCCATGCTGGAGGGCAGTGGCGCGATCTTGGCTCACGGCAACCTCTGCCTCCCAGGTTGAAGTGATTCTCCTGCCTAAACCTCCTGAGTAGCTGGGACTACAGGTGCATGCCACCACACCCAGCTAATTTTTGTTTTTTAGTAGAGACAGAGTTTTACCACGTTGGCCAGAATGGTCTCCATGTCCTGACCTCATGATCTACCCGCCTCGGCCTCCCAAAGTGCTGGGATCACAAGTGTGAGTCACTGTGCCCGGCAATACATTTATTTTAAAAAGTTTGATTCAGAAAATAAACATTTTATAAAGTGCTCACCTTTAGTCACCAGAGGAAAGCAAGTTAAAGTCACTATACACTTACCCAAATGACAAAAATTTAAAGGTCTGACAATACCAAGGTTTGGCGATATTGTAGAACAACACAAGGACTCCCTTAAATTGCTAGTGGGAGTGTTAAATGTGAGATCACTTTGAAAAACTATATCTCAGTAACTTTGAAAGATAAACATCCCTATATCCTAATGAATGACATAGCAATTCCACTCATGAATATATACCAAGCAGATATAAATGCTTTATATATCCAAAAAAACATAGATAAGGATGCTCATAGCACCTTTATTCATAAAAACTAAAAACTATACATAACCCAGGTGTTCATCAACAGTAGAATGGATAAATAAATGATACATTCACACAACAGAATACTACGTAGCAATGCAAAAGAACAACCACTGAAAAATAAAACATGGTCAAATTTCACAGATATAACATTGAGTGGAAGAAATCAAACACAAAAGAGTATTCATTATATAAATCCATTTATATAAATTTCAAAAACAGGCAAAATAATCTATGGGGAAAGAGGTAAGTGTGGTTATCCTTGGAGGAAGGGGGTTTACTGACTGAAAAGGATAACATGAGTTTTCCAGAATCTGGATATCTTAATTTATTTTTACTTTGGCACACAGGTCACACAGATGTGTGGATGTATATGTTTATATATGCTCATGTGTGTGCATAAAAATCATGACATTTACACTTAGGATTTATGTATTTACTATCTGTAAATTATACTGTATTCTTTAAGTATAATTGCTGGATATCTCTCTTAGGCCTATAGAATCAGAAGCAGAGCTGAAGAATAAATATACACAAGTATATATATTTTTAAAAAGTATCCCAGGTGATCCAAGTATTTTGATATACATCCTTGTTTTCAAATCACTTTATCCCTAGACTCAGGGAATTCAAGAACTGTGCAAAGAGTCAGCCCTCATGAGTAAAAGTTCTGGCTCTGCAAATAACAAGCTGTGTAACCTTGGGTAATGCAGTCATAAAAAGTGGCGTCTAGACTAGATGAACTCTCTGGTTCCTTCCAACACTAATGGTGTAAATGTTATGACAGAAATCCATATCAATCAGCCAATACACACAATAAGCCCAACATTAAAACCCAAGGGAAGTAGGTGGTTGACTATGTGATCTAATTTCAATTACGGCTACCCAAAAGTTCTTTCACTCTAAGTATGTATTACACACTATCTTTAGAAATTCATTCTTCCATATTGTGCTTAGGCAAATTCTTAAAAGATGGTAATACATTAAGCTAATCATTAACACTCCTTTATGGATGTGACAATAGACCAACTTCAATTTCATAGTCACTAAAATTCTACCCTTTAAGGACAGTATGTAGAATCAAACTACAAAAAAATGTAGTTTGGTATATAGCAGAAAGAACATAGAACTGAGAAAGAAGAATCTGCTTTCTGCTTACACTTATACCATTAATTATTTCTATGCACACTTATGCCCCTGATTAACTGTGTGTCTTTGAATAGGTCCGTTTTCCCCTCTGATCAACCATGAGTGAAATATGAGGACTGGAATACATCATCTCTTAAGTGTCATGAACACTACTACATGATTCTCTGAATCTTTTTCAGTCCTGATATGGGGAAAGTGAAAGGTAATCTTGAGTTCTCAAGTGAAGGCACTGCCATTCTGTAATTTTGAGAAAGACAGCCACAGCAACTAGGGACAGTGGCAGGAAGCTGATGGAGAACACTGAAATCAGTTTGTTTGTTTTTCTTTAAAGCCAGTTTGAGCCCTTGGGTGAGAGCAGGGACAATAACCAATTACATTACCTTTGTGCTTATGCTGCTCAAAGTGTTTACCACTTAGAATATACTGGCTGTCTCAGGGGGAGAGAAATACACTGGCTTTGTTCCTTAGGACACTCCATGTTGTATTTATATATGATATAAATACAAGTTGTACTTATAAAGTGCTATAAAAGTGCAGAGGGCAGAACCCACTGACCAGACTCCAGAAGCATGTGTAAGGACTGCACTCTGCTGTCCTCTTCCCCTTACCCAACACTGCTCATTTCCCTCCACAAGGAGTGCTGGGACTAGGACGAGCATGGAGAAGCCAGGCTTCCACATGGCCTGGGGGAGGCTTGTGGCACTGGATATAAGCTTCTAGGGCTTCAGGGGTAAGACAGCAGCTCAACTAAGGGAAATCAGATGGCTACCTAAAAGTAACATTGGAGGGAAAAATTTGAGAGGAAGGACAAATGTGTGAGAGTCACAGGGACCCTTTCATGTGAGAAAGGGAAAATGAAATGCAGTCAAATAGAAGCCATTCGATTTGGAAGCAGATGAACTTTTCATTCAAAGAACACTATCATTCCCTTTTTCCTAATGAGATTGGGGTAAACCATGTTTCTAATAAGTAGCTGATGCAAAATTAGGTGTGTTGACTTCTTTACTCCAAATACACAATCTCAAGACAATGGCTGAAATTTCAGGTTTTGATAACTGAAAGAATTATAGAGAACACTCTATCTTTCCCACTGTACCTTTCAGTCTGAGTGAGACACCAGATGGGAACGGATCCCTGGCAGAACCTCCAACAGATCTGCGCACTGAGAGGAATGTGCACTGAGGTGGAGCCTTGGGAAGATTGTGCCATTTGCAGTGGGGAGGAGCCTGGTCCCTTCTCTTCCTGGGTGGTACCTGGGATTCAGTCTGGGAGGCAGGAAACTGGCTAGCAGGACTATCACTTTGCTGAGAGTCCCTGTTTCCCTTTTTTCCCTTTTCACCCAATAAATTCCATTTTTCTCATCCTTCAAACTGTCTGTGAACCTAGTCTCTCATGACCATGTGACAAGAACCTGGCTTTTAGCCAAAATAAAGAGAAAGTCCTACATTAGGAAGTCAGCCACTACTTTATTTTTTATTACCCTTTCCAGGAGTAAATACTGCTAACTCATGAGTTATTGTCTCAGAGGTGTTTGAACCAGAGCAACTCCACCTTGAATAGGAGCGGGGTAAAATGAGACTCAGGCCTACTGGGCTGCATTCCCAGGAGGTGAGGCATTCTAAGTCACAGGAGGGCATAGGTCGGCACAAGATACAAGTCACAAAGACCTTGCTGATAAAACTAGTTGTGGTAAAGAAGCCAGCCAAAACCCACCAAAACCAAGGTGGTGATGAAAGCAACTTCTGATTGTCCTCACTGCTCATTGTGCACTAATTATAACACATTAGCATGGTAAAAGACACTCACACCAGCGCCATGGCAGTTTACAAATGCCATGGCAACATTGGGAAGTTACCTTATATGGTCTAAAAGGAAGAGGAACCCTCTTCAGGGAATTGCCCACCCATTTCCGAAAAAACTCGTGAATAATCCACCCCTTGTTTAGCATGTAATCAAGAAATAACCATGAAAATAGCCAACCAGCAGCCCTCAGGGCTGCTGTGCCTATGGAGTAGCCATTTTTTATTCCTTTACTTTCTTAATAATTTTGCTTTCACTTTACTCTATGGATTCACCTTGAATTATTTCTTGCCCAAGATCTAAGAACCCTCTCTTGGGATCTAGATTGGGACCCCTTTCCAGTAACAATTAGACCAGAAAATATAATTGTGTGAACCCAAGTTTCCTAGGAATTGAATGCAAACCCACAATTTCAAGTAGTCTAGGAAATAGCCATTCAACTAATAATGATAACAGGTTGCTACTGATCTGAGTCGAATGGGGGCTCACCTTAAACGGTAGGGGGAAAGAAAAATCTCCCTTTTTAGAAACCTGCCTCATCCTCAGTTACTCTTAAGTGTTCTTTCTCTCTCTCTTCCCCCCTTCCCTCCCTCCCTCTTCCTCTCTCTTCCTCCCACCCCCTTAAAGAAATATTTAGCTTATACTTGTAATGAGCCTTAGGAAGCTCACTGGGGCCTTGCCTGAACATTGCCTGTAATTTAGGGTGAGTTATGTTTCAATTACCTCTATGCTATAGCATACTGGTGAGGGCAGGCATTATGTCATGTCAGGGATACAGGCGAGAGAAAACACGGACGCCCCCGTTACAGGCGGTGATGGAGCAGTTTTAATAATATCGGAAGAAAATGGACCATAAATGCCTTTCCAGCTGTACCATTACTGCACATTAGCGATACCACATGCTCTATGTCGGGGAAGGAGGCTGAAGGCAGGAAGGGGTTACAGGTATGGTGGGTACTGGAGTTCGTTTTCTGCCTTTAGAAAAGAGGCAAAAAAAATCCTATAAAAACCATAGAAATGTCTGGGATTTTTCTGTGAGTAATGATCTTACCAAAGATATAAAACACTAACTTTTTAATTTAAAAAAATCTAATTTCTAGTGTTTCCCTGTTTCCTGCAAGAAAGATAACTTACATGTGCTCTCACCCTCCCTCCCATTCCCTCTCTCTCATTTTCTCTGCCTCTTTATTTTCTTGACACAAATAGCAGTCATTGCTCAGAGAATGCGCAGGATTAGGCTGCTTTGTAATTCAAACCTTTTATTCAGGTTACCCCTTATGTTCTAAAGAGGAAAATATGTATTGGCTAAATGGCCTTGTTATGGATATTTCCAATTGTGAATAGGAGGGTGGCTCCCCCCACACTAACCTTTCCAAACCATTACTCCATTTTTCACCTACTTCGGAATTTAGCTAATTCTAATTTCCAATTTTTTTTTTCAAATAGGGGAAAAGCATATATAGATATTTTTCTTTGGCGTGATTGGTTCTTTTAAAAAGAGGAAGTGGCAAAAATGAGCAGCCACAGCCAGATGATGACCTACACTTTGAGGATTTGTGGTTTGCAGGTGTTGAGCCCCATGAAATAGAGTAAGAAAGATTAGGATGTGGTGGGTTGGTGCATCCAACAGCCCTTTAACTTTGGTTAGTTAAAACAAATACATTCAGTCAGAACTGTCTCTTATTTAATCAAGGAGGAATGTGTTCAGTATCTAAAATAAATAGTATACATGGCTGGTCTAACTTTCCTTGAATCAAAATGACAGTGTAAGCCTAAAATAAAAAGGACAATATGAAACATGACACATGCACAGAAAACTGGAAAATACAGAAAATTTTAAACCAACTGTGGTTGGGAAAGATACATACTAAAGAAAGATAATTGTCCATGTGTGGTTAATAATTATTTTTTTCATGTAGATATAATTTGGACTTACTGGAGAATATTCAAACATTTCACATAAATATAAAAACCACCTCTGTTATTATTTCAGTTATTTCTATGTCTTTTAATGATTCTATCTAATGTATGGACATAACTATCTATTTATTCATTCACTCATTTACTGAACAATTATTCATTGAGTATCTACTATGCAATAAGCACTGTTCTGCTCAATGTAAAATGAAGACATCTAGTGAACATAATACATATGGTGAATATCTTCCTGGAGTTAATAATATTCTATTGGGAGAATTAGACAATAAATCAAATACATGCAGTTTGTGATGCATGCTAGCAAGCAAATGTTATGCCAGAACAACTTTACAAAGTCTTCAGAGAAATCAGAATTATATAGCATATGCCACTCTGCATTGTGCTCTGTTTACTTAAAAGTGGTGAGAATGAGCTTATGTCATTAAATATTCTTGGAAAACGTTTTTAATGGCTGGATAGTCTGTCTTTTTAATAAACCTTAATTTATCAATTTATGAATTCTATCATACAGTCTTTTAATTTGGGGGGTATTTGAATTGTTTCCAATTATTCACATTTGTAAATAATAACAAGGACCATCTATTGCATATATGTTTGCCAACATTTCTCATTAGTTTGAGTAAATAGCTTCTAAGAAGCAGAATCACTAGGTTGAAAGGTATGAGCATTTCAAAGGCTCTTGATGCAAATTGATAAATTGTTTTCGAGAAAAGTTACTAACCTATGCTCCCAACCGAATGTCCTCTTGGAAATAGCTAATATTCAAAGCATATTGACTGTGCCCCCAGATCCTGTTCTAAGTTCATTACATGGATTAACTCATTTAACTCTCCCCTATAAAGTAAGTATACTGTATTACTAACCCCATTTATTGCTGAAGATTCTGAGGCACAGAGTAGTTTGTCTAAGACCACACAGTAGTAAATAATAGTGTCAAGATTTGAAGTCAGGCAGATCAGCTCCAGAGTTCTATCTCTAATTGATTAGGCATTGTTGCTTCTGATGCTCTCATCAACATTCTGTATTATCCTCCTTATTCTTATTATTTTGAAAGTAAATAATGTCATCCTTTTGTTCAACTTTGTTTGTGTACTTAGTAGTAGAATTAAACACTTTGACACTTTTTCAATTTCAGTTATTCCATGAGTTCCAAATCCCTTGATTCTCTCTTCCACTGGAATATCAATGCTGTTATTTATTTTTAAAAGCTCTTTTCACATTAAGGCTACAACACTGTCTGTTACAATAGCTATAGCATTTTTTCTCATCTTGATATTTGTTTTAAATTGCATTTTTGTATAAACAAAAGTACTATTTTTATTCATCTTTTCATACGCTTATCAGAACCTTTTAATTTTTTTTGGCATTTCTCTTCCATGGCTTTTATCTAAGAAAATAGTTTTTTTGCCCGAATGTCTGTTAACTATTCACCTATATTTTCTTCTGTTTTTGTTGTTGTTGCTACATTTCTATATTTGCTTTTTAAATTCATGTGAACGTTATTTTTATGTAAATAAGAGAAAAAATAAATTAGTCTTTCAAACAAAGTTAAAATAACTATTCCTGACTCACACATAGCTTCTTCATTATTTTATAATGCATTATTTGACAAATAATACGTTTTTGAATATGCTAGAATTTATCCCAAGATTATAAGTTTTATGGATCTGTCTGGAGATATTTACATCAAAGGATATAAATTGCTCTAGCTGTAAAATCAATTTTAACGTCCAGTAGGAGACAAATCCCCCTCTCCATCTTCCTACTTTTCTTAGCTGTATTCCCTCCAGTTTGTTTTCCAGATGAATTTTAAAATTACTCTGTTATGTCTTTCTACAAAAAGAAAAATTAATAAATACAACTGATACTCATTACCTGCAATTCTATATTTGCAAATTTGCCTATTCTCTAAAATGCATTTGTGACCCCAAATCAACATTTATGGAGCTTTCTTTGTCATTTACAAACCTGAGCAGAGCAGCAAAAAGTTTGCCACCCCAAATGCATATTGAATTAGGTGATGCAATGTTTTCTTGCTTCAATTCTCATACTATAAACAAGTGTCCTTTTTGGTCTTAATTTAGTGCCTTTTTTTTTTCACATTTCTGTGCTTCTTGTGGATATTACTGTTTAAAATGGCCCCAAGTATAGTGCTGAAGTGCTGTCTAATGTTCCTTAGTGCATAAGGCTGTGATGTGCCATACGGAGAAAACAGTTGTGTTAGATAAACTTCCCTCAGGCTTGAGTTATATCACTGTTGGTCATGAGTTCAATGTGAATTAATCAACAATATATGCTAAATAAGATGTCTTTAAACAGAAACACAAAATAAAGTCATGTACTGATTGGTTTGTTGGGGCTCTGAAAACAATACCTTAAAATATAGTGCTTACATATGCTGAACAAAAGAAGCTTGACCTTCCCTGATCCTGTCTCTCAACAATGTCTCTCCCAAACCACAGCATATTGTCTGAAATTCCCTTACCTATCTAAGAACCATTCCCACCAAAAGAGGACGCAATTGCCTCTAATCCCTTCCCTAAATTTTTATGAACAAGAGAAAACAAAAATTCATATCACAGAGGAGGAATCTGAAAATTAACCATCACACCTACAAGCCCAAAGGAACTTCATCCCAAACTATTGTTTATTCCCCAGTCGCATTCATTTACAAAGAGAATCATCATTTACAAGCTAATTTCTGTCTCCCTGATCAATGCATTCACCTCTCCTAAAATTATTTACCATGCCTCTAAAATTGTCTTCAGTCCTCCATTTCACTCTTTGCTATGAAGTGGATGTTTAACCATCTGGCTTTTCTTTGAGCTTCATACTTTGTGTATGGCTCCTGTGTTTAATGCACATTAATAAACTTTAGTGCCTTCTTTTCTGTTAGTATGTCTATTGTCAGTTTGTTTTATAGACTCGAATTATCAAACTTTCAGGAAGGAGAGGAAATATAATTCTTTTCACAGGTTGATGAAAATATTGTGACCAGAGGCTCCTAGGATCCTAATCTTGTATGTCCCCTAGAAGTGATGATTCAGGATTGGTAAATTCATTGTTCACAGCAAATTTATAAAACATAACAACCACAAATAATGCAAATCAACTGTATTTTTATAGATATTGTTTTAAATCAATGTATTATCTTGAGAAGGATTCACTGTTTCAAAATAAAGACACCCTCATCCAGAAAAATGTTATGTTTCATAGTTATTTTATTCCATAATAGTCTACTGATTTTATTATGCTCATTCCCAGGCACTGTATTGTTCTTATTTGCTGTTGTGAATGGATTTATTTTTCTCTTATAACTTTTTGTGGGCTATTGCTGGTTTACAGAAAAGGTATTGGTTTTTATAAAACTATTTTTATCTAGTCACTTTGCAAAACTTCTTGTAAGTTGATATTTTTCCTCAGAATAAAATCAAATATTAGGCAAAATAATTCTAATTGTAATTTTTGTTCCAATAGTTTTGTCTCTTGTTCCTAGATATCATCTTGTTTTATTGGAAAGAACTTTCACAGCAAACAACTTTATCTCATTCTTGATTAAAGGTGGGACTATTTCTACTGTTTTGCCACTAAGTACAAGCATACCTTGGAGATATTGTAGGTTTAGTTCAAGATCATCACAATAAAGTTAACCTAGCAATAAAGTGAGTCATAAAAATTTTTTGTTTTTCTGGTACATATGAAAATTGTGTCTATACTGTAGTCTATTAAGTGTACAATAGCCTGTTTTTAAAAAATGTATATACCTTATTTAAAAAATACTTTATTGCTGACACAGAGACATGAAGTGAGCACAGCTGGTTTGGAAAAATGGTGCCAATACACTTGCTTATAACAGAGTTGCCACAAATCTTCAATTTGTAAAAAAATCCAGTATCTGTAAAGCATAATCATGTAAAGTGCAATAAAATGAGGTATTCTTGTATAATGTTGTGTCTTATCATGTTTAGCAATGTTCTGTAAGAGTTGTGATGGAATGAGTGTTGAATGTAATCAGAAGCCTGTTTAATATTTCATGAGTAGCCATTTTTCTCTTTTGGTCATTTGACCTAATTAGTACATTTCTTAATATTAATTCACCATTATATTCTCTCGATAAATTCCATATTGTATTTTTTGATTATATTAAAAGTATAATAGGATTCAATTTACTCTTTGGTTATTTACGTTTTATCTCTCTATTTAAATGAGATTTTATTTAAAGACAAAAATACAGATAGCAATTCGGTTTCGATATATTTTATTTCTGCTGCCATTATGAGGTTTTTGTATCTGAATTTAGTAATTTTACTACATTAAGTCAATAATGTTACATCTTTTTCTAAATGCTATTCACTAAATCTTTGAAAAAATTGGTCTGTATATAAACATGGAAACCCCAAATTTTAAAAATACATTTCTATAATTAATTTAATTCCCAATTACTTTAAAGGGTCTCAGATTTCTCCTGGGCCATTTTGATAATTAACATTTTTGGATATTGCTCATTACATTTGTATTTTTTAACTTATTTGCATTTATTAGAAATGGTATTATTTGCTAATTTAAACAAAATTATCTTCTCTTTTTAAATTTTCTTTCTCATGTCAAATTTTGTTTATTTTTGTTATGATTAATTCGTTTTTCCAGGAGCTTTTCCATTTTTTGTTTGTTTTCAAAATGACCACATTTATTTTGGGAGAAGGGTTTAAAGAATTCTTTTGTGGATACTTGAGGACTTTCTTTAATGAAGAAGGAGTGGGCGTCAAGGGGAAGATGAAAATCCAAGAATAGCATGACCCAAACTCAAGGCGATGAAGACTGTTCTGAGTCAAGAGGGGAAGCTGGCAGGCTTGTTTCTCTGCAGGAACAGGGGCAGTAGATGAAGCATAGCATACCTCATTATGAAACGTGGTCAGGAGCTGGCATTTGTAATGATGATAAATGGTGTGCTACTTTAAAACTTTGAGCAAGATATGGAAGGACCCAAATTATGCAGTTTTTAAGTGATTTTAGGAGAAATTCATGAAAAGGCTTAAAGATTGAGGCAGGAAGGCTTTCCAGGAGGCTATTAAAGTTCTGGACAAAGGGATGAGTAAGAACAAACAGATTAAAGATTTCATGGTTCTAGTGAAAATGTAATGCTCATCTAAGAAGGAGACATTCATTCTGACAAATATAAAAGTTCAATGGGAATGTCTGGGCAGAATATTTGAAGGTGTAACTATCCCCAAATTCTAGGATAAATATTCCTCTTTGGGCCCCTGAGATATGAGAAGTCAAAACTAAACAACTTCTCAAGCAGAGCTTTGAGAAGTTCTGTTCAGTACAAGCAGTGAAATGACATGCAGAAATCCTGCGTCAGAAGCATAGCAGGTTTAAGGAAGAAAAGGCCGCCTTGTAGCTGGTGCTCAAAGGAAGGGGAGAGCCATATGAGATGTGGCTGGACAGTAGATGATACAAGGCCTTGGAGACCGTATTAAGGAATTCACTTTTTATTCTAAAAGCAATGGAAAGTGATTGAAAAATTTTCATCAGAACAATGTATTCAAACTTAAGTATCAAAAAGATCTGTGTTCCTTTAATATAGAGAAAGGACAGGAGGAGGGCCTGAGTGCAGGAATCATGGGGGTGGCTACTGAAGAATGCAGGTGAGAGGTGACAGCAGCCAAGACCAGAGGGATCCCTATGCTAACTGAAAGGGAAAGAAAGGACAGATTTCAGAGACATTGAGAAGAAAAACTCAGTAGAATTTGATGTCTAGCTAAAACGGTGTGGTGAAAAGAAAAGGCCATGTCAAAGGAGACTAGTTTTGAGGCTTATAAAAATTGGATGGCTAATGTGACATTCCTCAAGATAAAGAATACATTCTTGAATGCTTATAAAGAGCCAAAGACCCTATTAAATTTTTTTTCATTTAACTTTCCTGGACCTCAGTTGCACAGAACTGTATTGATTTCATAAATTCTCATGGTAAGCACACTGTGCCATTTAAGCCTCACCATTCCATCTCCCTCACCAAGGAAATTCCACCACTGTAAGGTAAGCAACGTTATTACCCCCATTATACAGACGAGACACTGCAACTGAGGGGCAAAAATGACTTGCTCAGAGTCACACAGTTGGGGATGATGGAGATTTGTCTGACTGCCGGGAATACAGTCTTCACAATTATACTCTTTACTGTTCCTGAATATAATTAAATGCAAGTTAATTGGTCCAGGCTTGACCTCCAAGACAGGTGTCAAGGGGAAGGAAATCAGTAAGAATAACCTGGTCAGCTAGGAGATGGGAATAGGTTAGACTGGGCACAAGGAAAATTACAGACCAAAGACAAGTAAGTAAATAGATATTACTTAATAAAACACATTTGGGTTTTTTTTTAAACTCTAATTTGTAGTCAATTTTTACAGTAATTTTGAAAATCTTTAGAAAGTTTTAAATCAGTACTTCAGAATTCAGGCTTTCAATGATTGATTTCTTTTCTATTTCTTCCCTAAAGTCTCACTTGAAAGGATCTCTTGATGTCAAATATGGTTGTTTGTGTCATACAGAGAAACAAATAACATAAAAACAGGTTCTAATCCTTCTAGCAGATATTTTTCAAAGCTCATTTCACTTACAAATCATGTCTATATACTTACGTATTCATTTCCTTGCTGAATATTCCTTTTCTCCCCTCCTGTTCTCAACCAGAGCCTCGTATTCCCAGGAGTCCTCCCCAGGTGAAACCTCTGAAAGCCTGCTCATCACTGCCACAATTACCCCACAAATAAGGAGAGATGTAGGGCCATTTCCCCATCATTTTTCCCCTTAGGAGGAAACCAAGTCCTATCTGTACTGGTTCAGTCCTCCCTAGTCTGAGTGGGGCACAGCAAGGCAATCATACATTCTCATCAAGGCTCAAGCACAATCGTGCTCTGGGGAATTTGTGTATAATCTAATTTATGTGGAGCCACTTCCAAGGGAGATCATGGAACTTCTGGTTTAATTGGGGTGATCTGGAACACTCAGCATCTGTCAGTGAGTAAAGAGATCATGGTGCATAAACAGAAATAGAAATTGCTCTGCACTCTCTCCTTAGCCTATGTACGTTTTCTCTGAAGCTCCCAGCTGTGATATTTCTTACTGATTTCCTACTCTTCTTGTTCTACCTTTTAATCTTTCTGGAATTCTCTTCTATTCTTTAACAAACAAGTTTATGTGGGGAGGGGTGAACTCCTTCCTGGAAGAGAGTGGGAGTCATCCCATACCCACCTAAGCTTCTCCACCCTCTCCAACAAAAGCCCCTGTGGGATTAGATGGATGGCAACAGGCTTGGGTGACATGGAGCTGTTGCCCTCGCCAACTAAAAAGCAGCCTTAATTATGTCTGTAACTCGAATTAACTAATTCAGAGCATATTTATTGAATGTTAACCACATGCTAGGCACTCTTCCAGGCACTGAGGATATAGCAGAGGGTAACCTTCCAGTGAGGAAATCATAAAAGCAAAATTAAAAAGTAAAACATATAGTATGTTCTTTGGTGATAAGTGCTATATAGAAAAATAAAGGATGAAAGGAGGAAGAGAATAATGGAATGGTAAGGTCAATTCTTTTTTTGTTGTTTGTTTGATAGGCCTTTTATTAAGAGTGTTTGCAACATGTCTCCTATGCCGTGGGTGTCAGGCAGTGTCACAATGCAAGCTTTGTTCTGAAAAAGAATCTCATAGATTTTATAGGCTCTAGAAGGAGAGTGACATTCCAATTTTCTCCCAATTCTATTGGAAGGTCAATCTTAAATGCTGTATAGGAGGATCTCATTGAGAAGATATCATTTGAGCAAAGATGTAAAGCAAGGGAGGGAATGAGTCAGTGGCTACATAGGGAGAGTGTCCTAGGCAGAGGAAACAGCTTCTACAAAAGCCCTGAAGCAAGAGAATGTTTGAAGTGTTCAAGAATAAACAGGAGATGCAGAATGAATAGAATTGAGAGTGAGTGAGGCAGTCGGATACAAGGTGTGTGAGGTGAGGGGGTGGGGTGCAGATAATAGAGGGCCTCTTGTTATTGAGCAAAAGGAGCTTGCTGCCAATGCTATGACACCGGGTTTTGAGAAAAGAAACACTGTGTATTGAAAGTCAACTCTCAAGGAGATAGGAGCCAAGCTCAAATCTCCCTATGCTGGCTTCAAGGCAGTATATTTTAACTAGAAAAGGTTCAGGGAGTGGATTTTGAGATTAGTAAGTGACTGGTGGAAGGAAAGGAGAGCTCTGGAAAGGCCTTGGGCACGTGCAGTTATCTCCTCATGCTACTTCTGGGTTGCATGTGCAAATTCAGGGGGAGTTAGTAGAAAACGTGGTGTAAATTTGGGCTGTGACATCAGCAAGCTCGCTCTGCACAGACTCCAGTAGGCCACATTGGTTCCAAAGGATTTCAGTCAGTTTTTTTAATCTCATAAGCAGAGGGAGATTCAGTGTTTCAGCAAGTTGGTTTTTTTTTTCCTTTCTTTTTTTATTTTTGTTTTGTTTTGTTTTGTTTATTTTTTGAGATGGAGTCTTGCTCTGTCACCCAGGCTGGTGAGCAGTGGCATGATCTCGGCTCACTGAAACCTCTTCCTCCCAGGCTCCAGTGATTCTCCTGCCTCAGCCTCCCGAGTAGCTGGGATTACTGGTGCCTGCTACCATGCCTGGCTACTTTTTTTTTGTATTTTTAGTAGAGACGGGGTTTCATCATGTTGGCCAGGCTGCTCTTGAAATCCTGACCCTGTTTTTTTTGTTGCTGTTTTTGTTTGTTTGTTTGTTTTTGTTTGTTTTTGTTTTTGTTTTTGTTTTTTTTGGTTTTGTTTTTCTTATCAGTCATCCTGCAAACTCAGGAATTTCTGTTACTCATTGGTTTATTTAACTCTTTAGGGCATGGTTTCACTCTGGAGCCACTGTAAGAACTTTTTTGGCTTTTACTCTGAGTGAGATGGGAACCATTGCATATTTGAGTACAGATGTGATATAATTTGACTTATGTTTGAACAGAGCTAATATAAACTAAGAGTATTCTCAAGGTCAACTGGGCATATTTATTCATATTAAAGAGTTTTAGAACATTCTTTCTACTAGATACTGTCTGGGAGACAACATTGTTTAGGAAATTATCCACTTTTTCAGGGAGTTGGCAATCTCTTAGAAATGATGAGCCAAATATTTGGAAAGCAGTTAGTGCTTCAGACAGATGAAAAATTATGATTGTAGGTAAAGGACTTTGAACAATTAAGAAGAACATTAATAGGAATCTTCCAGAATAGTTTCATAGAGAGGAAGGGACAGAAACAAAGAAATGAAAAACTGAGGGAGAAGTTTTGAAGGATTAGGCAAATATTGTTATTTTAATGATATGTCCACAAATTCTCTGATATCCCTCCCTTTGAAAAGTGAATCTTGGCTTATAATCAAAAGACAGGCAATAAAAAATGCTGGTGAGGATGTGGAGAAAAAGGAACCCTTACACTGTTGGTGGAAATGTAAATTAGTACAACCACTATGGAAGTCAGTTTGGAGGGTCCTCAACAAACTAAAAATTGAGCTACCATATGATCCAGCAACCCCTTTGCTGAATATATACGCAAAAGAAAGGACATCAGTATATTGAAAATATATCTATACTCCTATGTTTATTGCAGCACTGTTTACAATAGCTAAGATTTAGAAGCAACCTAAGTATCCATCAACAGATGAATGGATAAAGAAAATGTGGTACATACACAAAATAGAGTCAGGGTACTATTCAGCCATAAAAAAAGAATAAGATCCAGTCATTTGCAACAACATGGTTGAACTGGTTAAATGAAATAAGGCAGGCACAGAAAGACAAACATCACATGTTCTCACTTATTTGTGGGATCTAAAAATCAAAACAATTGAACTTATGGAAATAGAGAGTAGAAGGATGGTTGCCATAGGCTGGGAAAGGCAGTGAGGGAGCTGAGGGGAGGTAGGGATGGCTAACAGGCACACACACACACACACAAAAATAGAAAGAGTGAATAAGATGTACTACTTGATAGCACAATATGGTGACTATAGTCAATAATAACATAATTGTATATTTTAAAATAACTTAAACAGTATAATTGGATTGTTTGTAACTCAAAGGATAAATGCTTGAGGGGATGGATATCCCATTCTCCATGATGTGCTTATTTCACACTGAAATAAGGAATCTTGGAGGCCTGTATCAAACAATCTCATTATGCCATAAATATATACACCTACTATGTACTCACAAAAAAATAGTTTCTAAAAAGTGATTCTTAATCCACTTATTGAATATAGACTGGACTTAATGATTCATTTTTAGGAAACAGAATATAGATGACGTGATGGAGGAAAAATCTGAGACTGGGTTATAAAAAGACTGCAGCTGCTGGCTTGGGTGCACTTTCTGACTTGCCTATACTCTGTCTTTCTCTCTCTCTCTCTCTTCCCCACTCTTCCTCTTATCACTCATTCTGAGGAAAGCCATTTCTTGATCTTTTTCATAGAGAGACTAATATGGGGCAGCACTGAAGACTGCTGACAGCAGCCACATGAGTGAGCTCAGAGTGGACACAACAGCCCCTTCAGAGGCTGCAGGGATGGCAGACAGCCTGACTGCAATGTCGTGAAAGATGCTGAGGCAGAACCATGCAGCAAAGTCATTCCCAGATTCCTGACTCTCAGAAAATGTGTGAGATAATAAATGCTATTATTTTAAGCTGCTAAATTTTGGGGCAATTTACTACTTAGCAGTAGATGCCTAACACAAGGTATATTCATGAATAGAATGAACGTAGATAAAAACTGAAAGAATATTAACTTGAGAGAAGAAGAGGCGATTTGATATGTTTACTTTTTTGTTGTTGTTTGTTTGTTTTGTTTTTTGGAGACTAGGTCTGGCTCTATGGGCTGGAGTGCAGTGGCACAATCTGGGCTCAATGCAACCTCTGCCTCCCAGGCTCAAGTGATACTCCTGACTCAGCCTCCCAAGTAGCCTGGACTACGGGAACATAGCACCACATCTGGCTAATTTTTGTATTTTTAGTAGAGACAGGGTTTTGCCATGTTGGCCAGGCTGGTCTTCAGCTGGCCTCAAGTGATCCGCCCGCCTCAGCCTCCCAAAGTGCTGGGATTACAGGCATGAGCCACCACGCCTGGCATGTTTGCAGTTTCAAATAAGGAAGACTTTATGCTAGTCATTAATTTTTCTGAATTGCAAGTAACAAATATGCATGAAGTGCCCAAAATATCTTAGGCACTGTTGCATCAGTTATACAGGTGAATTATGAAGTCTTTCAAAGTTCTCTATAAGCTGAACTCTGTATCCCCACGCATTAAAGTATGAGTGTCTATCACAGAAATTGAATGTAGTAAATTCTAAGGGCAGGGACAACATTTGCATCATAGATTTGTCCTTCATAGCAAAATTGTCTCTCTCTTTTGCCAAATATAGGAATTAAACTTAATTTCCTGTCCCTTAAAAAATAATATTTGTGATTTAAAAGTAAAGACTACTCTAGAATGTTATGTAAAGTTGTATCCTTTAACTGAGTAAATAGCTATATTACAACTGAGATAGCACTTTGTAAGTTTTCTTTTCTTCTTTGTTTAGATTAATAATATTTATCATAAAGTGACATATACACCTTTTAAAGAAGTTAAGCACAGTTCAGATAAGAATTTTAAGATTTACACTTAACGTATCATCCAGTAATTATCATTTTTAATATTAGGTAAACTTCATTTCAGACACAGAGAAAAGAGTGAATGGAAAGATGGGTGAGGGATAGATATATAGATAAATTAATGCAGAAATAATTTTACAAAAATCGTATCATACCATAATATGTTGCTTTTTCATTTGTATTTTAAAATGAGCTTAAAAAAGATATAGGAAAAACTGCTGGATTTTATATAAATATTCTTAAGATAGGAAATATTGTTTCTAAAAAGATAAAATAAATTTAAGAAAGAAATAATTAGAGGAATATTAAGAAGTTGGAGTCATAATGGTTCTTTTTTAACTAAATGTGTCAAATTTAGTCAACAGTGATTGATTGCTTGTTCTGAAAAATGAGGAAATTAGCACTCCCACCCACACACCTATCCTGCCCCATCTCCAGATTTTATTATGTTATTTTAATAACATCAAGTTATATATCATTTGCCTTCTGTTCTGAAATATTTGCCAGTTTTCTCTTAGTTTTGTATTAGTATGGATTTAGCATTCATACCAATACCCTCACCATAACTCTCCCATTTCTAAGTTTAAAAAATTTTATATTTCAATTGGCTGTATTTCATCAACTACATTTTACAAAATAATAATATAGTCCTCAAGTTCCTGCATGTTTAGGGATATCTGCCTAGTCCTTTCATACATAAACAACCACTTGAAATTTATAAAAATCATAAATCACTTTTCTTTCTTAGAATCTCATAGATTTTTTCTTTCTTTTCTCTTTCTCTTTCTTTCTTTTTTCTCTTTCTTTGTATTTAGTGTTACTTTAGAGAAGTCTGAACTTGCCCTTTTTTTCATCTTTATGCCTGAGGAAATTTTTCTTTATCATCAAAGAACTCTGAGAATTGATGGGCACTGTGTTAGAGCAAGTGGGAAGTATAGACACAGCTTCCCATGTTAAGCACGAGCAAGAAGAAAGTAATTTGAATGGAAACTATTCAAATATATCACAGTGATCAAAGATTTAAAAGTGGATGAAAAGAGACAGCTCAAGAACCCAATTCAGAAGACAGCATAGCTCAAGGAGTAAGCGGTGAAGTGAGCTACATCTACAAATACTTTTGTTGTTGTTCTTTCCTGTGTTCTATCATTTGGGCAGTTTTGCTCTATTACAGTCACATGACTCTAAAAGCAGGACATGGTTGAGAGACAAAACATTTAAGTCTAATATTTTTGCCACTATGTTTGTAGGTGTTCCAAGGTTTGGGGAAGATAAAGCTCAGGTTAAAGATTAGATTAAGTGGCAGGGCTCTGGGGACATTTCATATCATGCCCTGAAAAACATACATACCATGCTTCTAGAGGCCCTGCCTTACTATGCTAGACAAAATACAGACCATCCCCCTGCAAAGAGGGCCACACCAGGCTAGATTTATTCAGAAGCAAAGTGAACACAGTGTGTGAACTGATAGCCTAGCCAGAGCTTTCTCCTCTGGTGGGCTCTGCTGATGAAGCCTGTGTTATCAGTCTTGGGGTGACAGCTAGTCACCTAGTGACTAGTGACATAGCTAGTCACAGTGCTATGTCACCATTGCTTGTGACCAGCATCTGTTGAGATAGGCCAGTGCCCACATTATTCTAATTATTAAGTATTTTAGATAGCTCCTTGTATTAATTTTCCATTGTTGTATAACAAATTAGCACAAACTTAACAGTTTGAAATAGTACCCAATATGTCTATAGGTGAAATTTGGGTGGGCTTAAATAGGTTCTCTGCTCAGAGTCTCATAAGGTTTAAATCAAGGTATCAGCCAGATTCAGCTCTCATTTGGAGCTCTGGGTTCTCTGCCAAGCTCATTCAGATTGTTAGCAGAATTCAGTCCCTTGTGGTGTAGGACTGTGGTTCCCATTTTCTTGCGACCATCTGATGGGAGTTGCTCTCAGCTCCTAGAGGTCACCTTCAGGTACTACCCATGTGGACCTCCCACAACATGGCAGCTTCTTTCTTCAAAGCCAGTAGGAGACTCTCTAGTCAGAATATATCTCTATCTCTAGTAAGAAGACTATATAGATAATTTCTACGTAGTCTTACAAGGTAATATAATCACAGGAATGACTATCTTATCACATTCACAGTTCCCATCCACACTCAAGGGAAGGTGGTTGTACAAGGCACATACAACAGTGAAAAGGAATCTTGGAGGACATCTTAGAATTCTACCCACCACACCCTCTACTATATTGCTTGCTTTGATTCCTTGCCTGCCTAAACATTTAGGATCATCCAAACCACTCATGTTTAGATGAACTTCTATCTCTGATCCCTTCCTAGCTAGCTCTGTTCTGTAGGATGGCCACTCACAGGCATGACAATATTTACTTGGTACATATTTTGAAGAAACATCAATACAAGTGTGCTTAAAAATTGTATAGAATACTTTGGGGAAACACAAAAGAAGCTAAGCTGATAATACAAAAGTGAGTATCACTTTATACCATCTATGATGGCTATAACTTTTTTAATGGGAATTAAATGTTGGCCAGGATGTGGAGAATATGGGAACCATGTACACTGCTGGTAGGAATGTAAAATGTTTCAGCCACTATGGAAAACAGTTTGACAGTTTCTCAAATTACCATAGATTTAGCATAGATCTAGCAATTCTACTTCTAGGTACATATTCAAAAGAACTGAAAACTGATACTCAAACAAATACATATATACTCATATTCATAGCAGCACTATTCAAAATGACCAGAAAGTGAAAACAACCCAAATGTTCATCAATGGACAAATAGATAAACAAATTGTGGCATATACACAGAATAGAATACTATTCATGTATAAGAAATGAAATACCGATACATGCTACAACATGGATGAACCTAAAAAATATTTGAAGTAAAAAGAGCCAGTCATGAAAGACCACACATTGTAGAATTTCATGTATATGAAATATCTCGAATAGGCAAATTCATAGAAACAGAAAGCAGATTGGTGGTTACCAGAGAACAGAGGGAGAAGAATATGGGAAGCAATTGCTTAATGAATGCAAGATTTCTTTTGTGGGTGCTGAAAATGTTTTGACACTAGATAGATGTGGTGGTTGCAAAACATTGTGAATGTACTAAATATCACTAAATTGTTACTTTAAGATGGTCAATTTTATGTTATCTGTTTTGTAACACATAACACTGTCTTCTCCACGATGAACACTAAGAGAAATTCTGATAAGCATTTAGGCCTATATTGTTGCAAAACATAGCACATTTTTATACCCCTTTTTCTTAGCATAAACATGATTCAGCACATGCAAAGTCCAAAAAGAACTGAGATTAAGATAATCATAGAAGTTCCAGTATGAGTCTAAAAAATATACTCACGAATAGAATGAAAATAGAAATAAAGAGCAATTAAAATCAGAGCAATGACAATCAATGATACCTAAGCATGGCATTTCTGTTTCTCTCATAACATATCCGGCCTTCTGTAAGGTAATATGCAAATGGAGATGATCAGATCAGTGCTTACTGAAATTTATACTATTCTAATGATACTTTCTAATAGGAAAAAATAAAATTATGTTGGCCAGATGTACTTTAAAAATTTATGTTGGTTTTTAACCCTCTTTATATATTAATTATGGACTTTTCTAAATTAGTTGAGAAATAAGCATTTTAAAATATCAACACAGAAGTGATGCTTATCCACTAACAGTCCTGTTTTGGCAGTGTCATGCCTATGTCTACACAATAAGGTTTGGAAAAAACTGCAATGACATATTCTAATACTTGTACTCTATTCTACAAAAATCTAGGGTTTCTTGGGAGCCATCATTAAGGTGAAGAACAGAGAAGGCATCCTAGCACCAGAGTTCCAGGTAGCCCCAACCCATACTCACCCATACAGCAGCTCCCCTTTGTATCTGTCTTACATAGTATGCTTCCTGATGTTACCTGAAAAGGGGTTTAAAAATGTGCAATTTACAAAAATGCATGGAAAATATGAAATACACATATTGAATCTTTTTTCAATACACATATTGAATCTTTATTCAAAAATACACGTAATCTTTATTCTCATAAATTAATTAAAATACTGAGACAAATATATAAATCATAAGATATGTTGAAAGCAGTGTCTCTTTAATATCAATTGGATGCTTATTAGATTAAATGTCATCAGTGGAGAGTAAAGCCAATGAAAGAAGAAAAGTGTGTGGGTTTTTTATACAAAATGCTGAAAATATTTCAATGAAAATTATGCCTAGAAGACAAGGTAAAATTAACAATTTTATAATATTTTGCAACCCTCTGAGAACCAAAGATCAACCATGAAATATGCAGTACTTCTGCTCATCAGATCTCTAAACATATTCTCAGAAATATACTATGCACACACCAAAGGACTGGCTTTATGTTTCTCAGTCAGAAGGAGAGAAACTATAGTCACTTGATCCTGCCTCAGTTATGTAGCTTTCATAATTGACACTACTATCCCATATCAGCTCTGCTAATGATAAGCCTGAAAGAATTTTTCCACATATGTGGGCCTTGCAAACTCAGCCCCAAAATGCTTCTAATATCTTGGGCTGTTACTTAAATTTTGAGATTTATGTGTCCTATTTCTTCAGTTAAGCTAGAGTATCTTTTAAAACAGGGACTATAGCCTATGTGTCTGGGTCTTTCCCACAGCGATAGCACATGCCTGATTCTGAATGAATGACCATGAAACATCAGTGTGATAATGTGCTGATGTCAGTGATCCTGATCACAATAGCCATCATAATGGAAAGTGCAAACACCCAGGACTCTTAGTACCAACTCGAATAGGGACAAAATGCTGAATATGTATGTATGAATGCTCAACCTGACATCAGCAGGAAACCCACAAACTTAAGCAAAAAATAAATCTTTCTGAAAGAACAAACATGTGATGCTACAAGGATTAAAAACTTTATCCCTAAAAGTCCCAAAGCAGTCACAAATAATACAATAGACCAAGTACTGAAAGGGCAATTTGCTTCTGAGAGTAAAGATTTAGAACTGGAGAGGAGCTCTGGCCAGATTTAAATAATGGCAGAAGGATCAAAAATAAGAGATGGTAGAGGATCAATTGACCGGCCTGTGTGTTGATCCCTAAAGCAGAGTGACACAGATGCCAACACCTGCATTTGAGTCCATTTATTTTGAAAAGCACATTCAGTTCAAGCTTCCGTGTTTTCAAGGTTATTCTGAAAAGTGTATATATAAGGTTATCAGGTATGCAGTTTTTAAATATGGAACATGGCCTAACTAGATGGGGTAGAGGGTTTGGTCTTCATTAATATTTGATTTCTAGTAGGTTAAAATATGGGGCTGTTACATATTTAACTATGGTTGATCACTGAATTACAAAATGTAAATGTGTTCAAGTATGTATTTTTATTTAGCAACCCATTTTGAAACAAATTGCTCTTTAAGAAATTGTAAGTCAAACACAAATTTATATTTATTATTATATGACAAACTTTACAAAACATTTCTTCAGATATTTTCATGAAACATCTAAATATGGAATCCAAGAAAATAATTAAAGAGACCTGCATGTTAAGCCAATACCAGATTAGAATAGTGATAAAAATACTTAATACTTTTAATTCTTTTACTATAGGCTGAAACAATGCTAGCAAATGAATTATTTTATATAATTATCATGATAATACAATGAGGTTCATATTTACTATCTACATGTTACAGATAAGGTATGTAGGTTTAAAGTGGTTAAGTAGCTTTCTAATCATCAGCCAATTAGAAAAGGAATCTGAATTTAGACTCAGGCTTTCTAATTTCAGAACTCACACCCTTCAACACTGGTCCACCCTGGAAGTTGGAAAGAAATATCTTCACTGACATGAGAACAACATATTTGCCTAATGTTTGTCATTTTTATTTTAAAAAACACATTTCCTTCATGTGCAATTTTAAATTATAATTGGATGTATAATATCTTGAGACCCTGGCTTTTTTCTTTAAGCACAATTTCTCCTTTTTTATTACATAAAAAGTAATGAGAAAAATAGACATTCATTCTACAAAAGAATGTTCAAGCCTAGTTACTTAATGAGCCTTTATTTGCATTTGGACCCTAAAATTATCCCATCCCTTCACTCCACGTATCCTGTATTTCTGATTTTCCTCTAAGAACCAGGACTCAATTCCTGCTCCATGACTACATTTGGAACTTCACTGCTGAGTTTCCGGTTCTGCTAGAGCTTCCAAGAATGGTGGGCTAAAGTCCCTTTCCTCGATAATCTCATTTCTCATGGTTTTCTACTTAAAGCAATACTGTCTATGAAGTGCAACCTGGCTCTTCCTTCTCCCATAATCATTGCCTCTCTGGATTTTCCTTCTTCCAAGACTCCCTTTCCTGATTCCCTTTAACACCCCTTTCATAATTCACATCCAGAGAGTTCTCTGCAATCACCTACCCATCCCAATCTCCATTATTTATTTCATTTTATTACCTTTCACAATTCATATAGTAAATGTTACTTAGAACAGAGGCTGCTCTAGTGTTTCATTGGATTTGTCTCATTTTATTTCTGGTCATTGAATGGCACAGTGATATCACATGAGGTTGGACAGAGTTATTTTCCATCGCCATCATAAAGCTTTATGACTATAAGTGGGTTTGTCTTTTACCAGTTCACTGTCTTCCTCTAAAGATAGTCTCTCCTATCTCTTGCGTAGGACGCACTAATCACTAATGTCCCACAGAAGGATATCCTGAGCTGTCCTTGGAGCCATTTGGCATGGAACCTTACAGAGTGCCCCTACCCTCTGTGCCTGGCTTCCATCCTCCTGACTCTTTGTGACTTTCAGATCTTAAAACTAAAATCAGGTGCAACACTTAACCTCCAGAGGAATAATCTGTGGCTCTTATACGGAGACGATTGATAAACACTTTCCCCTCTCTTTTCTTATGTTTGTTTTCTTAATTAGATTTATTGTTTTTCTATTCTCTCCTCTCCCTCAAGGTACATGTGCACACGTATCCACTCCCGCAATGTGGCAAAGGCTTGGAAAGGTACCCTTCCCCAGCCTTCCTCCCCAGACTCTAACCTCTTTGAAATGGGCATGAAGGAGAAGTTCTCTTTGATGTTCATTTGAATGTGCTTATATCTTGATTCCTCTGTGCGTTTACATCTTTTATTCATGTGCACTTTAAATACCCCCATTAAATTAAATAATCATTGAGATAGGAACAGTGTCTATGATTTCTGTTGGAGCTTCCTTCTATTTCCCAAGATGCGGCTCTCTGCACACTGAACTCTCCTGACTTTCTTCACCCAGCTGACTTTAAAATCAGATGAAATGGTGAGCCTCACCTCCAGACTGTGCATACAACTAAATGTAATGCTATGGTTCAAACAACAAGCATCCTCTTTGGAAGAAGAAATACTTTGAGGGCTGAGAGCGGTGTCTCATACCTGTAATCTGAACACTTTGGGAGGCCAAGGCGGGTGGATCACCTGAGATCAGGAGTTGGAGACCAGCCTGGCCAACATGGTGAAACCCCATCTCTACTAAAAATATAAAAAATTAGCCGGGCATGGTGGTGTGTACCTGCAGTCCCAGCTACTCAGGAGGCTGAGGCAGGAGAATCGCTTGAGTCCGGGAGGCAGAGGTTGCAGTGAGCCAAGATCGTGCCACTGCACTCCAGCCTGGGTAACAGAGCAAAACTCCACCTCAAAAAAAAAAAAAAAAAAAAAAGGAAATAATTTGAGCTAGTGCGTTTTCTCAGATTTAAGTGCCTTAAACTGTCACCTACCTCAAACACAACTCTTTTCTAGTAATTTTTTAAAAATTCACCCATAGAATCATGCTCAGAAATGCAGGCAGACAGTGGGGAAATCTAGACTGTAATCCTGCTTCTACCCCTTCCTAGCCCTATATCCTTGAGCAGGTTATTCCACATCTCTGAGCCCCAGTTCCCTCAGGAGTTAAATAAGATAATGTAAGCCAGTGCGTGGCCCATGCTAGGCTCCCAAAACATGTTAGCTATTTTTATAATTTATGTATACCAAAGTTTATGGATCCTTTTACCACTCTCCAATGCCCTAAATATAGTTAAGAAATCTTCCCAACAGTTGCTTTATGATTATAGGGCTCTTGTTCCAAACAATCTAGAAATCTGCAAAGAAACTCATGAGTAGAATATGGTCATGTTTACATATTAAGCAGCCTTTTTGGCAATTCAGCAATAAAAAAAAGTGCTCTAAAAAGGGGAAGGGAAATATGAAAAGAAAAAAATCCTTTTGAAATAACGATTTCATCTTTTGTTCTGGCCTGTCTTGGGGTAAAGAAATGCCAATTCAGAAAGTCCCTGGAGCTAAGCAAATTCTCTACCATCAGCTCCTGGGCTGCATCAGCAAAGCGAGGTCTGCTTTCAGGAAATGTGAGCCCAAGAGTCTTCCTGAAGCATTCTCCACACTGATGCCACTGCCTTGCTGTACTTCTGAAGGCCACAGAGGGCAGTGGGACAACTGCCAGGCCCTCCCCTACTTGGCATAAAACTCAGGCAGGCTTTTGGCCTGATGAGGCAGCCCTCTCTACTTCCCTTGTTCTCTGCCTCCCTCACTCCCTCCTGGATTTTAAACTCACTGTGGTTTCATCCACTTTATCATCTCATTTGCTTTCTGATCTGATCCCAGGCTGCCATGTGGCTGATCAAAGGCAGATGTGAGCTCTCAGCTTCACAAAGGAGCCCCTGTATTCAAACAAACATGTTAATTTATTGTCTCCTTGCTGGCAGCTCCCTTCCCTTGCTCTCTCCTACGTTTCCCAATATATTCATTCACTTTCCATGCCCCCTCCTGCTATTTACTCTTTCTTTCTCCTCTCTTGTTGTGACCTTTTCATTTTCATTTCTCTTTAAAATCTCTCCGTTTTCTCACTCATATTCTATTGTAGGTTAAAATAATAAAATTGCTTTTACTGCCATTTCATCATCCTCATACCTGAAAAAAAATTATACCAACATTTTTTTAAACCTCATAGAAGTTATTTTCAGCAGCCAAATTTGTTTGTAATAGTGGCATATGTTATCAAGTTCCAGTTTTGTTTTCTTCTGTCCTGTCTGCCCCTCTCATTCGATATTTCCCACCTCCCCCTTCTCTCTGTCTCCTTGCCTCCTTTCAGGGTTGCCTTTCTCTTTGCCCTTTCCTTTCCTCATCTCTCTCTTTCCTTTTTATGTCCCTCCCCTCTGAGACAGTCACCCCTTTGCATTCTCTCCAACCCCTACCATGCTGCTGCTTTCCTCTCTGCTGACTTTTTGCTGAGGTGCTACTTTCAAGGTTTTAAAATTCAGTAAATCCTTGATAGTTTGCCCTAATTTGGAGAGAAGGTCAATCAGAAGTAATAAGCCCAAGAAACAGAATATTTTACAGAAATCTGCCAGTTGAAGGATATTAAGTGAACACAATATGATTGTTGACAGAAAATAAGGAAAGCTATTCACAGAACTACCAATAACAACTTACTAAGTTCTCAGGGCTGTGGGTGATTCACAGATGAACAAGCTTGATCCCTGCTCTCAAGGAGAGTAAATTATAGTACAGATAATACAGCGCACTTGCGTATTACCTTAATAAAGGCACAGTGTGTGAGAAGCCGCTTCATTTGACAAACATTAATCCCATACACTGTAGTTAGAGCTGTAGAACACTCAAATGTAAATCTGACATCAACTTCACCCACAGGACACATAGATTCTAATAGAAGATCAATTTATACATAAATAATTACTATGCAAATCAAAAAACACAACAAACAAACAAATAAAATCCATATAGTAAAGGTCAAGAGAAGATCCAGGGGAACATAATTAATTTAAGCAGGAATATAGGGATGCTGTCATGACAGAGATGTCATTTCACCTGGACCTTGACAGATGATTTGGATTTGGTAGTTAGTAAAAGGTGAAAGCCCTACAAGGGCCAGATAAACTTAATGCCAGGTTCTGTTCATTGTGAGAGAATTGGGATCCCCTGTCTGAGGAGTCTGAGGCTGAGTCCAGGCCTGCTGGGGTACTGTGCTGTGATGCTGTGACTGATTAGCGGTCTCTCCCTTGGACCCAAGTGGGACAGTAGAATCGTGCATGTCCCACTTGTGACTTCTTGTGCTAGGGAGAAAGCTCTGCACGCATGAGCACAGGTTCAGAGGTAGGAAAGTGATGGGGACATTAAGGGGGCAGAAGAGTGGCTAGTGTGGCTGTTGAGCAGGTTGTGAAAGGAGGCAACCAAGGTGAGACTAGAAAGATCAGCAGGTGCCATATTGTGGAGGCCTTTGAACATCATGTATAGAAGTCAAATATTCAAGATTTTTAAGCAGGGGAAGATAGAACCAACTTTGTGCCAAATCTATTGAAGAGGGAATATATTGGATGAAGAAAGACCAACTAGGAAGCTACTGCAATCACTCAGCAAGTGACGATAGAGACTTCTTTTAATAAGTATGATGGCAGTGGAAAGAGGGGATTTGATTCAAGCAGTATATCTATGGTAGAATCTCTTGAGGAAGAAGACGAGGAATTGGAAATGAGACAGATTGGCTAGGATAATGATGATACCAGTAACCAAGGGTGGGGGACGACAAAGGATGACTGTTTAGGAGAGAAATGAATATAATTGATTTTATTCATATTCAGTTTTGGATATTGGTGAATATAGCAGCAATAGTGGGGAGAAAGCATAGAAGATGAGAGATCATTTGAATACATTTTGGGGCAAATTGCATAAGCCCAGGAGCTGAAAGCCCATTACTTCCTTTTTAGTCAGCAAGTATTTATTAAGCACCTACTAACTATATGCCAATGAGATGAAGCATGACCCTAAATAATAGGATATTGATTTTAAAATTTCAGCAGCCAAAAAAGCAAGAGGTGTGTATCTTGAGTTGAGCCTGAAAAGTTGACAAATACCTACCATGGGTAAATTGATTTCACCAGAATTGAAACCACCTTAATGTGTCCTAGACTTTGTGAAAGAAAAAACTAACTGGGGAGAGAGTGAAGAGAAAAAGGTCCTGGAAGCCACAAAGGTTTTATAGAATCCAGCAGTTCATTAACAAATAGATAAGAATCAGTTTTGCTTAGCAAATATATTATTTAAATGCAAATGATGCTGCTAATTGTCTTCACTCTTAAGTAGGCTAAAGAGGAGGTATCTCATGCTGAAGAGAGCAAGGAACCAGGGAGACCTGGTTTTGTAATTCCTCTGCTACATGGTAATAATAGTCCTTGGGTAAGTTACTTTATATCTCTGTGTTCCAGTTTCCTTCTCTATAAAACAAGGAGAATAATATTCCCTTCATGGTGTTATTGTAAGGATTAAATAAAATTAATGTGCATCAAGTGCCTGAAACAATACACTTATTATCATATTTTTTATTTTTGTTAGTCTAACACCTCTTTCCCTGCTTTGGGTCAAGCTCTGTTACTAAGTATCTAAATGAGTAAACTATTTGCACATCCTAGCAAATTGTCTCTAGTAACAGAGCTTTGTTGGTCTGATTACAGTACATTCTCTGCAGTGCTAGTCCCTGACCCTGTCCACCTAGCAGTAATTCTCCACTACAAATGCATGCTTATACAGTTTTCATTAGAGGAATAGATGGGAACAGTTGAACTGAGAGGCAGAGCAGAATGGTTCTTTGTTTTTACATCAAATAGCAATTGTCCATCAAATCTCACCCTGCTCTACCTCAGAAAATCAAATCAACCTCCCACAGAAGTATTTCTAAATCCTTTTATGTAACCATTATCCCTCATCCCCAACCCCCACTTTCACCAACCAAATTTACCCCTAACATACAATATTGTTGATATCAGCATGCAGCATCCTAGCATCCATGTTGCCTCCTCTTCCTCCTGGTCACGTCCAAAAGGTCCTGTCTCTTGAATCAGGTTTCTTCTCACTATTCTCATTCTGTTGCCCTGTTCAAGACCCTCTACCTCTAACTGGTTTCCAGTCTTTTCTCTATTCCAATCTGCCCATCGCACTGTAAGAGATGTAAAGATGGCATTCTGTCACTTGCTAACTTCCATTAGCTCTGTCAATTGCCCACAGGATAAAATCTACACTTTCTAGTTGAGCAGCATGTCTCTTTATATTCCCAATCTAGCTGTTCAGCCCATCCTTTGTTCCTGTTTCCCAAATATGCAATATCATTTACTAATTCAAGTAATTGCACATATTGTTCCTTTCACATATAATACCCTTCCACAACTTGTTTGCCAGGCAAACTCCTACTCATCCCTTGTCCTTTAAAATTCAGCTTAAATGTAATTATTAGTAACAGGATGATATTGAGGATAGGTTCCTGAACCCTAGAGTTCTGCCCTTATTAGTCACCTATTACTTTGCACGGTTGCTAAGGGAACTATTACTACATACATTAAGGCCAAGCAAAAGAACAGTTTATAACTTGGTTTTGAGTTTGAACCCCAAGCTGAAGCCCTGTGTTGGCTAACTTGAGAAGGACTGCCTTGAACTCAATTATTTCCCCTGGACACAGTAATGGACTTTTTGGTGAGACTTCATTCTAATTTCTAGATGTCTTTCTAAAAGTCCAAGAGAAAAGGAAGAGTGAGAACTGGGGTAAAAGATCACTTTTCTTAAGCAGGAAGGCCACAGGCCCTGACTTGTCTCCACGACCTATGGAAGAAGAGAAATAGGGCTATTTAACTTACTAAAAGTTTAGTTTTTTTATACTGGAAACCAAAGCTCCATCTTCTAGAAAACCTGTTCTAATAAATATACCTGAACATAATTAATCTATACCAGTTCTCCTTCTTCCTGGGATCAAGTGATATGCCAAGAAGATACCAAATAATAACTCCCCCTGAAATTTTTTCCTCTCTCCATTCCCCACCTGCCCCTTCTGCTCGATAAGAATTACTTGTTCCTTCATATGTGTTCTCTTAATAATTTGTTCATCCCTCTCAGTACTAAGTACTTACCAATTTTCTGTAATTATTTATTTAATATCTATTTTTCCCACTTAACTTATTATTTTTAAGAAGGTAGAGTTTGTGTTTATCTTGTAGCCCTATTATATGTCCAATGCTTAACATAGGAAGACCACTAGCACGTATGATGTTGTTATGCCACTTCCTCAGGGTGAACTTGGCCTGGGCTTGGTGGGCAGAGTGTGGACCACATTTTACCTCTCCTCGTCCTATGGTCTGGACACCTAGTGCGGGAAACAACTTGGATAACTGTATCCAGCAATCCTAGTGGAGCACATAAGAGGAATTTTAAGTATTTTCTGAATGAGTGAATAGAGCATAAAGGAATTTGCTTTGGAATGTAAAGAATATAGTGACAATGTAAAGGCTGAGAAAGTATGAGACATAAAAATTAATAGAATTTGTGGCCAGCATCATTAACAACCCATAAATTTTAGAAAGTTCTTAAATACACAAAAGCAATAAGAGGGCCTTAAATCTCAAAGAATTTTATAACTGGAAATATAGCAGCCATATGTTCCACATTTTCTAGGATAATCCGTATTTCAAATCTCCTGTCTCATTGTCCCCATAAGTGTAATTGCACTTGTCAGAGCATATGTCCTAATTTGGGGCTCAGAAAATATAGTCACTAAGTAGAAGGTGCATTGAATTTATTGTTGCTCAACCTTCTCATTTTATAGATAAGGAAACTTAGGTCCACAGAGACTAACCAGCTCACCTAAGGTCACACAGCAAATTAATTACACAAAATCTAGCTCTCCAGACTTCTGATCTACTGTTACTTTTGTATTATTTCATGTTGTAAGCTAACGTGACTCCCTGAAAGCCTTTTGCTTGCAACTGAACAGATATCTTGCTCATACTATTGCATCCTTTCCTGTGCTAGGACACACTGTCCTGCCAAAATACTCCACTGCTAGCCTTTCCATTTCTGATTTATATAGAATCTCTGATATCCCAAATTGCCAGGTACCTGGGGACAAACTCAGTCCATGTATTTCAGCTGAGTGTTTGCTGGGTGACATGAGAGAGGAGACAATGAATGCCCACATCAAGGTTGCTGGTGCAGGAAAGACATAATCACTGGACAATGTTGCTTAATTACTGTATTCTGAACTTTATCTCTCAAAAGCCCAGGCTTCCTGATATTAACATCATCCAAGGTGACTTTCTGGAATAAAAGAGGAATGTGAGAACATCTGGTAGGGGATGGCTCAATAAAGAAAAAGTACAGGGAATACCCAGCAGCCAATCTGAAACTGCCATTCATAAAGAACTCATCACATAGGGAAAGGGCATATGGAGTTATTAAGAAAAAGAACAGAAAGAGTGGGTAAGTTGAGAATAATTAATATGAGCATATTATGGATACTGTGGTACAGTCACAGTAATGAAATACTTAAAATCAAGGTGAACACACCAATACTACTGACTGGAGGACTTGTGCAAGTTAAAAACTTGAAAACGGAGGAAAATTAGTTTTAAAAATGATAAAGTACACACAGAAGAGAATGTGGAGCTATTTCAAACGTTGTCATGGAAGAACGTCAGTCAAGACTTAAATTGGACTTGATATGTGACTTTGAACAAGGTCACTAGTTTCCCTGGGCCTCAGTCTCCCTACTTGTAAAGACAAGAGCTGGGCTCCATAATCTCTCAGCACCCTTCCATGATCTTTAATTTTTCATGATCCCAACAGAATCATTGCCACCTTTTGTTTACTTGCAGATAATTTCATTTGTAATAAAATTACTAATACTGTGAAGCGTTGTGTTTCCCAGATCAATGAAAAACTTCTATTTAGTGTAGGCTCCAGTCCACAGATTAGCAAATTTTCCTGTAAAGGGCCAGATAATAAGTATTTTAGGTTTTGTGAACCCTATGGTTTCTGTCATAACTACCGATATCTGTCATTGTAGCATGAAAGTAGCCGTAGACAATAGGTAAAAAAAAAATGAGTTGGCTATGTTCCAATAAAACATTATTTATAATAACCGGTAGCAGGCTAGATTTGGCCTATAGGCTTTAGTTTGCCAACTCAAGTATGGGAAATAAATATAGTGTCATTTAATGGAATATTTTTATTTTGGTATTTTAGGACTAATCCCCACAGATGTATGTATTATACATAATAAGAATAAAATAAAGCTTTTGAAATGAAGCAAGTATGCACATTTGATAATCAATGTAGACTGCCCCATTATTTAACTCCAGAAGCCACCATTCACAATGACGTTGTAAAACATTCTAGAAATCTATAGGGTATAATGTGAGTGATGGAGATAATGCAACCTCTATGGCCCTATTGGTGGTATTGATACCTCAGTAATGCTACCAGCTTGACAGGGAGAAGTTGGTACCAAGAAACAACAAAGGAGTGGCAGTGGCATAGAATTCCTGCATCCTACTTCCTCCAGACACTCTAAGTCTGCCTTCTCCATCCTATTTCTTTCTCCCTCTGCAAACAAAAGGTTCTGATCTCAGAAAAGAGATGGCCTACCAGTCATTTAAATTCAAGTGAGTTTCACAAGTTGCCTTTTTCAGAGTGTTATTACTAAGATTCTTAACTATTGGAGGTAGTCCAAGGAATTATGAGACGATAAGGGAGTGCTCCTGAAATTACAGCTTATTAACTCTTTGCTACTTGTGCTGCCTTTATATTGTTAATCTATTTTTCAGATTCTTTTCTCCAGAAATAGCATTCTTCTGTTTTATTTTTTTGTTTGTTTTTGGAAGTCTTACCCCACATCAAATCTAAGGTTCCAGGGGAAGTTACTAATGAGTACACTTATAACTAATCACAGTTGATCAACTCAAGGACAGGCATGTGACCCAAGCCAGGCCAATCAGAGTTCTCTTCTAGGATATTTCAACTCAGAACTCGGGTAAAAAGGGTGTCTCTCTCTCTGGTAGGGAAGCTGCAAAAATGAGTCCTCTGTGTGCAGCCACATTCCCTGCCATGTCAATGAAGCAGATCTGAAAGAATAAAGCAGGAATGCAGTGAGAAATTGAGAGAAGAGATAGGATTTGAGAGAGATTCTCAATAATATTGTGCCCCTACCTTCTCAGAATGTGGGGATGCCCTTCAGTATCCTAATAAAGTTCACTTTTTGCCCAGAATAATTCAAATAGTATTTTCGCCACTTGTAACCAAAATATGTCTAAAAAATACAGCCCTATAACTCTTAGGTTTCTTCAAGCCCCTGCCCCCTGCCAGATCTGTACTCTTGTTTTATGTTTTTAAGCTCCTTTTTCCTTTCCTTCACGAGGATTATCCCAAATCCTGTCAACTGAGGAAAAGTTAAATTCCCTGCCACTGTATAGCATGCATCAATCATACTCTATACTTATGCCTACATGCTAATAGGGTTTCTGTGGTGTGAGCATCTTTGTAGTTTGACAGAAAACTCTTGATCTACAGACTTTGGGTATTATAAGAAGAATTTAGTCTGCACTCCTTTCCCAATGGCCCTCAGACATAAAGAGAACAAAATAGCAAGTAAGCACATGATGGGTCACCAATCTCAACAAAGTGCAGGAAAGAAGTATTAATACTTCAAAGGCTTCAATAATCAAATTCTATATCAGCCAACTATAAGAACCCCAATGTCCTAGAGAGGTCAATCCCACCACTTTGTTTTGTTCTCCTTGCTTGTTGGTTGGTTATCATTTTGATAGACAATACAAGCACATGGCACAACCTTGAAAGGTTATAAAAGTGTTCATGGTGAAAAGTAAATCTCTCCCTATCCCTGCCTTTTCCTCTAGCCACCAGTCGGCCTCCCTAATAGCACAGCTCTTTATAAGTTCCTTGAATATGTTTTCAGAGACTGTCTGTGCATTCATAAAGATATGTGTACATAAAAAGTTTCATACAAATGCCAGTATTAAAATGCATACTATTTTGTTCTTTGCTTTTTTATGTAAAAACATGTCTGTTCTTACCACTTGGAATGATGCATATGTAATCTAAAGAACTAAATCTTCTAGTTACATCCACCTGGGAGCAATACATAAATAGCCACAGTTGAACAGGGAAAAACACTTCCTGAGGTATCTTTTAGACGTGCTTCTTTGTTTTGCCTTCACCCCAACAGCAGTCGGTCTAAAGGAGGAAGCTCAAGTGGGCAAAAATACAATATTGAATTTTGTAGAAGGGTGAAATATCTAGCTGCTCACTAGATCCTAGGGGTGTGAATCTTCATTCTTGAGAGTGTCCAGACAATTGAAGCAATGTATTTCTTTACACAAGTTGCAAATTTCAGTACCATATGAAATAGAAAAAGGTATGACTGCTGGGTTCCAAGTCATTTTACTAAAACAACAAAGGGACAACTAAATGATGGGTTATTGAAAAAAGAAATAGAGAGTTTACCACTAAACTTTTGTGGTTGGCATAACAAGAGAATATCCTATTTTAATTATAACCAAAACCAGGATTAAATGGACCATTAATTTATAGTTATATAATCATTTATTTATAGGTTCTCTTTAAAGGAATATAACTTCCTGCAGCTCAAAAGACTCATGAGACAGTCTGAATGACCAATTTTAAGTGATTTTTATCCCCTCTTTGGAAAAGACAGTTTGAAATCTTTGTCTTCTACTGGGCAAATCATTCCATAAAGGAGGACAGCTGTGACATTTATCATCATTTAAATAGATTGGAGTTTCAAAGCATGCACTGTCCTAGATCTAAGTCCGTCATAAATTTTGCATAAGTTTCTTTGTCTGCTCTGAGGAAACAGTCTGACCCTGGGCAGTGCTGTACCTGTTCTTTCCTTTTAAATTCTTCCTCACTTATGCCGTTCTTTCCCCTCATTTTAATAGTCATGGTTTTACCCTGATGGGTCTTACATGAACTATAGTATTTGAAGAGTCATCTTACAGCCATGGCCAAGGAAATATTCACAGCTACCTGACCTGTGCTGACCCTATGGAACTTCTTACCAAGTCAAACCCTGGAGAAAATTATGTCCTTTAACCCTCTTTTTAAATTTCGTTTTTCTCTTTGCATCTCTCCTTCTATCCAGGCAACACAATACCCTCCTGTTGCACCGGATTGACCAGGGTCCCTCTCTGTAAGATGTCAGGGAAGCCTGCATTCCCTCCCAGGGCAGTAACTAGGGTCTAGAGACATCTGTCTACTTTCCTCCCCGCAAAATTTATTTGTTATATAACAAACTCAACAGAGGTTTTCCTCAACATGGCTCTGTTGGCATTTTGGATCACAGAAATATTGAAGTCATGGTGTGCAGATTACTCCTCTGAAGACAACAACTATGAGATTCACAGCTTCCATCCTTCCCAGCAGTGTTCGAAAGTATAATCAGCTCAGGTGCATAAATTATGTTTACAGCATTGAGTTAGGATCTCTGTGTTAACCATATAAAGATTATATGCCTTAGGTGGATGGTGTCATGTTTCTAATTTATCTTGGCATTCATTTAAACACAAACCAGCCTCTCTATTTCATGACATTTTCTTCCCAGCAGTAGGCTCCTACTCAAGGACACTATACTTTGTGCTCAGTCAGGCTGTTTCCTTTAGATCCCTTTTGAACCAAAGAAATCAACAATCTTCCCTCTATGGGCCACCAGATCTCTTCTTTCTGTGCCATCTCAGATTTATTCCCAGGTTCCCAAATTTCATCGTTAGCTGGTACGTCCCAGAATCTGCCCAGAGAAAATCTGAATAGATTTTTCTCTGTCCTGGAGATGCAGCCTCCTATATGGCACTACTAAGCTCAGCCTCCAATCTCTGAGTTTCCCTTAGTATCTCTATGATGAGCTGTCTCTCCTCTTGGTTCTTTCACTAAATGCCTCCCCTAATAGGCTAGCTAAAGGTCCTCCCCTCTTAATTGGCTTCTCAGAGGTTCACTTTTCTTTAGGTAGCCCCAGGTTCTCTCTAACCCCCACTGTTCCTTCACAATAACCCAGCTGGCATCAGTAGCCCACCTGGATACCACTTAACTGAGAACTGCCACAAGCATTAGCATGGTAAGGCACAAATTATCTACACTTCTTTTCCTAGAATCCCTTTCCCTGGCAACATGTATCATTTGAAATCCCACATTTACATTTTGTCTCAGCTGATCCAAGGCCAGGGGAAATCAAATGGGAAAGATTGATATTTGTTTACCTAAGTTATTCCAAAAGAAGTTTGCATAATCTTTTAAAATATCTGACGAGGCCAGGTGTGGTGGTGGCTCATACCTGTAATCCCAGCACTTTGGGAGGCTGAGGCAGGCAGATCACCTGAGGTCAGGAGTTCCAGAACAACCTGACCAACATGGAGAAACCCTGTCTGCTAAAAATACAAAATTAACTGGGTGTGGTGGCATATGCCTGTAATCCCAGCTACTCAGGAGGCTGAGGCAGGAGAATGGCATGAACACTGGAGGCAGACGTTGCCGTGAGCCAAGATCACACCATTGCACTCCAGCCTGGGCAACAAGAGTGAAACTCTGTCTCAAAAAAAAAAAAAAAAATGATGAATTAGTTCATAATAAAATGTTAATAACTGGAAACAGGCTGGAAAGAATTTTGTACGCAGACAGACCTGGTTTTCAATCCTAGATTAGCTAAACTTGGTTTGGACTCTGTTTAAACTTGGGGAAGTTAGGAAACTTCTCATCTTCAGATTCATCTACTAAATGAGCATATGTATTACTTACCTCTCAGGAGTAATAGCAATAACACTGATAATGTGTCCAGTAGATATTCAACAGATGTTATGTCCTATCTCGCCTCTTCAGGGTATTTGTGTTATTTTAAGGGGTTACAGTGACTTCCTCAAAGAGTTTATGAAGGCATCAGAAAGATGCTGTTTGAGGAAAAACTTTGCAACAAGGCCTTGCCAAGTGTTTCTGACATTATATCGTATAGATAACATTATTCTAGCTAAGAAATGAAGATAGCTATGCTATTAAGTACTTGACTGGCCATTCTTCCCTATTATCCCTGTTATTTCCTGTCATTGTTGGTCAATAAGTTTCTGCCATTTCGTTAACTGAAGTCCCAAGTTTCTGATTATATGATATTTGAATAAATATTTCAAAATGTAGAATTTGGGGCTTTCTGTGGAATTGATGACCACCCATTCAGCAATCAAGCTGTACTGCAAAATGTAGAGAACTCTACTACACCAATTACTTTAATATTCCTGTAGGAATCATTGTATTTCCTTGCCCAGGACCTATTCCATCTCTTCTGGCAATAGATTTTGTGCTCTTCAGCATTAAAATGAGTATGTGAACCAAGCTGAGCCAATAAAATTAATGATGAGGTGCACAAAATTCTATCCCAAAATATGGCACCCTGGATATTGAGAAAACAGTAGAAGCAGAAAGGCCACTCTCAATGTCCTCTCACCCTTTTTTCCTGAAACAGGCCATAAAACCTAGAAAGGTCACTTTCTGACTTTCTCCCTCCCTTCTCCCCTGAAGACCCTCTTGTGACAGGTGCCCACCCTGTACCTGAAGGAAAGGAAAGTCCTTATCTCTGAAGACACAGAGACACCAAGAAGAAACTGAACAGACAGGCCTTGCTATATCCCTGCCAGTTTATTACCACTAGAGCTAATGCTTTTGTCCTTTAATAAAAATCCACAGTTTTCTCTGTTTCTTCGGGTCTTCTTTTCTGAAGTTTCCCATGTCATGTACAACAAATAAATGTACATGCTCTTCTCTTGTTAATCTGTCTTTTATTACACCAGTCTTAGCCATGAGCATTACGGTTTCTGCAATAGGTAAGAAATCCTTTTTCCCCTACATTGTCCAACTGTCTGGCGACTGAGATTGGCCTGGGATAGATGCGTAACCATGCAGATTTCTGCTTCAGGACATTTCTGGATTAAAGGAGCAGAAATCATATTGTTCCTCTCTGATGACAGAACTGCTGGGCAATGAGTTCAGGGCTGCAAGTAGCCATGTTTCCTGTCATATGGGGGAAAAATAACTTGTCTATATTAAGAAAAAATAAACTCAATATGTGAGAAAAGCTGAGAAGTGACACAGAGGTAGAGACAGGGCCCTGACAACATCACAGACCATGGATCCCATTGTCCTTGAGGCCAATGTCACCTTTTCTGTGATATGCTCCATGGGCAATTAATTCTCCTTCACCTTCAATGAGAATTTTGTTATTGTTAAGTAAAAATGTTCCTTTTGGTAAAATTTTCATCTTCTTAGCTCAACTCTTTAGGAAAATTCACAACCCTCACCAAAATAAATAGATTGCCCTATACCATGGGAATCCACTCATAACCTTGAGGAAGAGATGACTTTCATTTTTCCTATTAATCTACTTTTCTATCCCGTCTCCTTTCTTCTGCTATCTTACTTCATTTGTTTACCCCTTCTGACATCTTTTCCTTTTCTTTAGGGGTTTTTGTTTTTATCCTCAAACAATCTTAGTTTCACTGAATCATGTTGATGCTTCAACATAACATGCCATCTGGTCAAGATATGGTAGGCTTTGCTGCAATAACATCACCATCTCAGAGGAAACAACAAGGCTTCATTTAGTGCTCATATTAGGTGTACCACAGGGCAGATGACTCTCCAGAACAAATATCTCTATGTGGCAACTCAAAATCCCATCTAATGCATACATCCTCCATGGCTAGGGGAGGATGTATGCATTAGATGTATAATTGTACCCTTTATATTCTTTATACAACCATACTATAATTGTACATCTAATGCATACATCCTCCATGGCTAGCACAAGAGGGGAAGAGAAGGATGGAGATTTGCACACAAGCTCTGCCCAACACTGATACATGTCACATTTGCAGAAATTTTACTGGCAAAAGCACCTCCACGGTCAAAGATTCTCTCTGGGGAAAAAGAAGAGAATTGGATATGGGTGAGCTTTGGAGGTTTCTACCACACTTCTCACTTCTTTGTTTTACCACTAGAATTCTTAAGCAATTAGGCCATAATCAATGTTAACTTTAACCACTCAATTCTTAACTACTTGCAAATTTGCTTGACTAGACTGCGGGTTGGTTGTAGCTCTGCTGAAAGCTGGGGCCCTGCCCTTGTGTCTTCTTCTCTGGGATCTAAGCAAAGAAGCAGCTCCCACATTTCTGTTTAGCTATTTCATTCCTCACCTTTGCTCTCGTGCCTTTAATTAGCCAAAGTATATCCTGCATCCAAACCCAAAATCTATGAGGCTGGGAAGCATACTCCTCCCACAGGAGGCACACAAAGTCACATGGCAATGGGTGAGGACTCTCCTAGAAGGAAACCAACTTGAATAATAGTGGGCAATAATGTCGTCTGCCCCAGAACTCTGCTGGCACTGCTTTCTTGACCTTTTCTTGTTCTGCCAACCTTCTCTTATTTAGGGCCCCTCATTTTAAACTGTCTCAACCACAACATCCATGAAAACAGTATATAATTTACATCTCTGATACTATTTGTTTCTCTCAAGATTTCATTTAAAATATTAAATAATTTGCTGGAATTCTAAATGGTCTAAATTGCAATTCCCATCACCACCCCACAGACATACCTTAAATATATTTCCTCAGGTAAGCACTTTTCCATCATATCAGGGCTCAGTACACAACACCCTGAAGTATGGTGCCTTAACATACTGAGTACTATGAACTGAAGACCACTGGAGGGTCTCAGAAGCAAGGTCATTCTGTCCTTCTCCTGCCCTTCTGTCTCCTGGCCTCTCCTCCAAAGTGAAACATAGAAACCAGAATTCCTCTTTCCCATGGCAGGTCATAGAAACTGCAATTCTACTCCCCTCAAAGAAAGCCACAAAACCTAGAGGTCACTTTCTGCTCTACCTCCCCTGAAAGTGGGTCATAAGACCCTCATTCCAGAAAGATCCTACCCCATACCCAGGGAAAAGGAATACCACACAGAAAGGCCAAAAGAAATCTAAACAAACAGGCTTTGCTAAGTTCACCCTAGTTTTATTATCACTAGGTAATACTTTTTTTTTTTTTTGCATTGTGTTTCCCTACAACCAACCTCTTCTTTCATCAGACAAAACACAGTTTTCCCTGGGTCTTTGGGTCTTCATTTCTGAAGGCTCCCATGTCATACAAAACTTCGTAAAATAAATTTGTTATGCTATTCACTTGCTAGCCTGTTTTTTGTTATGGGAATTTCAGGCATGACCCTTGCAATGGGTGAGGAACCTTTTTGCCCCTACAATACATTCTCATTTCTGTCTGAGGTAGCATCATTTTCTGAGCCATTCCCTGCCATATAACCTCAGTGTCATTCTTAAATCTTACTTCTTTATCTCTCCTCGCATCCCGTGAAAACTCAATTGTTATCCAATATTTCTTACTAATCTTTTGTTCTTTCCCATTATCTAGATCTACTAGATGATCCAGGTACTTATTATCTAGATTATTCCAGAATTCTTCCTATTTAGATAACTTATAACCCAAAAATTTTATTCCTAAGTATATGCCCTTAAGAATTCTCAGACACATGCAAAAAAAAAATGACAAGAATTTTCACTTAAGCATTGATTGGAAGAGCAAAAACCAGGAAAACATGTATGTGTGCATCAACGAGAGAACTGATAAATGAATTCTGGTATATGTATAGAGTGAAATAGTATACAACATTAGAAAATGAATAAACTTAATCTCTATATATTAACATGCATGATTTTCACAATGAAATATGAGCTAAGACCAGATGCGGTGGCTCAAGCCAGTAATCCCAGCACTTGGGGAGGCCAAAGTGGGCAGATCACCTGAGGTCAGGAGTTTGAGATCTGCCTGGCCAACATGGCAAAACCCCACCTCTACTTAAAATACAAAAATTAGCTGCAAATGATGGCAGGCACCTGTAATTCCAGCAACTAGGGAGGTTGAGGCAAGAGAATCGCTTGAAACCAGGAGGTGGAGGATGTAGTGAGCTATGTTCACACCAGCGCCACTGCACTCCAGCCTAGGCAACAGAGCAAGGCTCCATCTCAATTTAAAAAAAAAAAAGAGTTAAAACAGCAACATTGATCCCGTTCCAAGATGGCTGAATAGGAACAGCTCTGGTCTGCAGCTCCCAGTGTGATCAACTCAGAAGACGGGTGATATCTGCATTTCCAACTGAGGTACCTGGTTCATCTAATTGGGACTGGTTGGACAGTGGGTGCAGCCCATGGGGGGTGAGCTGAAGCAGGGTGGGGCGTTGCCTTACCCAGGAAGCACAAGGGGTTGGAGGATTTCCCTTTCCTAGCCAAGAGAAGCCATGACAGACTGTACCTGGAAAAACAGGACACTTCCACCCAAATACTGCACTTTTCTCACAGTCTTAGCAACTGGCAGACCAGGAGATTTTCTCCCATGCCTAACTCTGTAGGTTCAATGCCAACGGAGCCTTGCTCACTGCTAGTCTGAGATCGACCTGCGTGGTCTGAGATCTACCTGCGAGGTGGCAGCCTGGCAGGGGGAGAGGCATCCACCATTGCTGAGGCTTGAGTAGGTAAACAAAGTAGCCAGGAAGCTTGAACTGGGCAGAGCACACCACAGCTCAGCAAGGCCTACTGCCTCTATAGACTCCACCTCTGTGGGCAGGGCATAGCTGAACAAAAGGCAGCAGAAACTTCTGCAGACTTAAACGTCCCTGCCTGACAGCTCTGAAGAAAGCAGTGGTTCTCCTGTCATGATGTTTGAGCTCTGAGAACAGACAGACTGCTTCCTCAAGTGGTTCCTTGATCCCCATGTAGCCTAACTGGGAGACACCTCCCAGTAGGGGCCGACAGACACCTCATATAGGCAGCTTCCCCTCTGGGATGAAGCTTCCAGAGGAAGGACCAGGCAACAATATTTCCTGTTCTGCAATATTTGCTGTTCTGCAGCCTCCGCTGTTGATATCCAGGCAAACAGGGTCTGGAGTGGACCTCCAGCAAACTCCAACAGACCTGCAGCTGAGGGTCCTGACTGTTAGAAGGGAAACTAACAATTAGAAAGGAATAGCATCAACATCAAAAAAAGGACATCCACACCAAAACCCCATCTGTAGGTCACCAACATCAAAGACTAAAGGTAGATAAAACCACAAAGATGGGGAGAAACCAGAGCAGAAGAGCTGAAAATTCTAAAAACCAGAGCACCACTTCTCCTCAAAAGAATCACAGCTCCTCACCAGCAATGGAACAAAGCTGAATGGAGAATGACTTTGATGAGTTGACAGAAGTAGGCTTCAGAAGGTTTGTAATAACAAACTCCTCCAAGCTAAAGGAGCATGTTCTAACCCATCACAAGGAAGCTAAAAACCTTGACAAAATGTTAGATGAATGGCTAACTAGAATAAACAGTGTAGAGAAGACCTTAAATGGCCTGATGGAGCTGAAAACCATGGCAGGAGAACTTCGTGATGCATGCACAAGCTTCAGTAGCCGATTTGATCAAGTGGAAGAAGGAATATCAATGACTGAAGATCAAATTCATGAAATAAAACGAGAAGACAAGTTTAGAGGAAAAAGAGTAAAAAGAAATGAACAAAGCCTCCAAGAAACATGGGACTATGTGAAAAGACCAAAACCATGTTTGATTGGTGTACCTGAAAGTGATGGGGAGAATGGAACCAAGTTGGAAAACACTCTTCAGGATATTATCCAAGAGAACTTCCCCAACCTAGAAAGACAGGCCCACATTCAAATTCAGGAAATACAGAGAACACCACAAAGATACTCCTTGAGAAGAGCAACCCCAAGACATATTATTGTCAGATTCATCAAGATTGGAATGAAGGAAAAAATGTTAAGGGCAGCCAGAGAGGAAGGTCGGGTTACCCACAAAGGGAAGCCCATCAGACTAACAGTGGATCTCTTGGCAGAAACCCTACAAGCCAAAAGAGAGTGGGGGCCAATATTCAACATTCTTAAAGAAAAGAATTTTCAACTCAGAATCTCATATCCAGTCAAACTAAGCTTCAAAAGTGAAGGAGAAATAAAATCCTTTACAGACAAGCAAATGCTGAGAGATTTTGTCACCACCAGGCCTGACTTACAAGAACTCCTGAAGGAAGCACTAAACATGGAAAGGAACAACCAGTACCAGCCACTGCAAAAACATGCCAAATAGTAAAGACCATCGATGCTATGAAGAAACTGCATCAATTAATGGGCAAAATAACCAGCTAACTTCATAATGACAGGATCAAATTCACACATAACAATATTAACCTTAAATGCCAATGGGCTAAATGCCCCGATTAAAAGACACAGACTGACAAATTGGATAAAGAGTCAAGACCCATCAGTGTGCTGTATCAGGAGACCCATCTCACATGCAGAGACACACATAGCTTCAAAATAAAGGGATGGAAGAAGATCTACCAAGAAAATGGAAAGCAAGAAAAAAGTAGGGGTGGCAATCATAGTCTCTGATAAAACAGACTTTAAACCAACAGAGATCAAAAGAGACAAAGAAGGCCATTGCATAATGGTAAAGGTATCAATTCAACAAGAAGAGCTAATTATCCTAAATATATATGCACCCAATACAGGAGCACCCAGATTCATAAAACAAGTCCTTAGAGACCTACAAACAGACTTAGACTCCCACAAAATAATAATGGGAGATTTTAACACCCCACTGTCAACATTAGACAGATCAATGAGACAGAAGGTTAACAAGGATATCCAGGACTTGAACTCAGCTCTGCACCAAGCAGACCTAATAGACATCTACAGAACTCTCCACCCCAAATCATCAATCATCAGAATATACATTCTTCTCAGCACCACACTGCACTTATTCTAAAATTAACCGTGTAATTGGAAGTAAAGCACTCCTCAGCAAATGTAAAAGAATAGAAATCACAACAAACTGTCTCTCAGATCACAGTGCAATCAAATTCGAACTCAGGACGAATAAACTCACTCAAAACCACACAACTGCATGGAAACTGAACAATCTGCTCCTGAATGACTACTGGGTAAATAAAGAAATGAAGACAGAAATAAAGATGTTCTTTGAAACCAAAGAGAACAAAGACACAATGTATCAGAATCTCTGGGACACATTTAAAGCAGCGTGTAGAGGGAAATTTGTAGCACTAAATGCCCACAAGAGAAAGCAGGAAAGATCTAAAATTGACACCCTAACATCACCATTAAAAGAACTAGAGAAGCAAGGGCAAACAAATTCAAAAGCTAGCAGAAGGCAAGAAATAACTAAGATCGGAGCCAAACTGAAGGAGATAGAGACACAAAAAAACCCTTCAAAAAACCAATGAATCCAGGAGCTAGTTTTTTGAAAAGATCAACAAAATTGATAGACTGCTAGCCAGACTAATATAGAAGAAAAGAGAAGAATCAAATAGACACAATAAAAAATGATAAACGAGAATCACCACTGACCCCACAGAAATACAAACTACCATCAGAGAATACTATAAACACCTCTAGGCAAATAAACTAGAAAATCTAGAAGAAATGGATAAATTCCACGACACACACACCCTCCCAAGACTAAACCAGGAAGAAGTTGAATCTTTGAATAGACCAATAAGAGACTCTGAAATTGAGGCAATAATTAATAGCCTACCAACCAAAAAAAGTCCAGGACCAGACGAATTCACAGCTGAATTCTACCAGAGGTACAAAGAGGAGCTGGTACCATTCCTTCTGAAACTATTCCACTCAATAGAAAAAGAAGGAATCATTCCTAACTCATTTTATAGGCCAGCATCATCCTGATAACAAAGCCTGGCAGAGACACAACAAAAAAGAGAGTTTTAGACCCATATCCCTGATGAACATCGATGCAAAAATCCTCAGTAAAATACCGGCAAACCGAATCCAGCAGCACATCAAAAAGCTTATTCACCATGCTCAAGTTGGCTTCATCCCTGGGATGCAAGGCTGGTTCAACATACGCAAATAAATAAACATAATCTATCACATAAACAGAACCAACTACAAAAACCACATGATTACCTTAATAGGTGCAGAAAAGGCCATCAACAAAATTCAACACCCCTTCTTGCTAAAAACTCTCAATAAATTAGGTACTGATGAAATGTATCTCAAAATAATAAGAGCTATCTATGACAAACCCACAGCCAATATCATACTGAATGGGCAAAAACTAGGCATTCCCTTTGAAAACCGACACAAGACAAGGATGCCCTCTCTCACCACTCCTATTCAACATAGTGTTGGAAGTTCTGGCCAGGGAAATCAGGGAAGAGAAAGAAATGAAGTGTATTCAATTAGAAAAAAAGGAAGTCAAATTGTCCCTGCTTGCAGATGACATGATTGTCTATTTAGAAAACCCCATCATCTCAGCCCAAAAACTCCTTAAGCTGATAAGCAACTTCAGCAAAGTCTCAGGATACAAAATCAAGGTGCAAAAATCACAAGCATTCCTATACACAAATAACAGACAAACAGAGAGCCAAATCATGAGTGAACTCCCATTCACAATAGCTGCAAAGAGAATAAATACCTAGGAACCCAACTTACAAGGGATGTGAAGGACCTCTTCAAGGAGAACTACAAACCACTGCTCAATGAAATAAAAGAGGACACAAACAAATAGAAGAAAATTCCATGCTCCTGGATAGGAAGAATCAATATCATGAAAATGGCCATACTGCCCAAGGTAATTTATAGATTCAATGCCATCTTCATCAAGCTTCCAATGACTTTCTTCACAGAATTGGAAAAAAGTACTTTAAAGTTCATATGGAACCAAAAAAGAGCTCACATAGCCAAGACAATTCTAAGCCAAAAGAACAAAGCTGGAGGCATCATGCTACCTGACTTCAAACTATACTACAAGGCTACAGTAACCAAAGCAGCATGTTACTGGTACCATAACAGATGTATAGACCAATGGAACAGAACAGAGGCCTCAGAAATAATACCACACATCTACAACCATCTGATCTTTGACAAAACTGACAAAAACAAGAAATAGGGAAAGGAATCCCTATTTAATAAATGGTGCTGGGAAAACTGGCTAGCCATATGTAGAAAGCTGAAACTGCCTCCCTTCCTTACACCTTATGCAAAAATTAATTCAAGATGGATTAAAGACTTAAATGTCAGACCTAAAACCATAAAAACCCTAGAAGAAAACCTAGGCAATACCATTCAGGACATAGGCATGGGCAAGGATTTCATGTCTAAAACACCAAAAGCAATGGCAACAAAAGCCAAAATAGACAAATGGGATCTAATTAAACTAAAGAGCTCCTGCACGGCAAAAGAAACTACCATCAGAGTGAAGAGGCAACCTACAGAATGCGAGAAAAATTTTGCAGTCTACCCATCTGACTAATATGCAGAATCTACAAAGAACTTAAACAAATTTACAAGAAAAAAAGTGGTAATATCCAGAATCTACAAAGAACTTAAACAAATTTACAAGAAAAAAACAACCCCATCAAAAAGTGGGCAAAGGATATGAACAGACACTTCTCAAAAGAAGACATTTATGCAGCCAACAGACACATGAAAAAATGCTCATCATCGTTGGTCATCAGAAAAATGCAAATCAAAACCACGATGAGATACCATCTCACACCAGTTAGGATGGTGATCATTAAAAAGTCAGGAAACAACAAATGCTGGAGAGGATGTGGAGAAATAGGAATGCTTTTACACTGTTGGTGGGAGTGTAAGTTAGTTCAACCACTGCAGAAGGCAGTGTGGCGATTCCTTAAGGATCTAGAACTAGAAATACCATTTGACCCAGTGATCCCATTACTGGGTATATACCCAGAGGATTATAAATCATGCTACTATAAAGACACATGCACACGTATGTTTATTGCAGCACTATTCACAATAGCAAAGACTTGGAACCAACCTAAATGTCCATCAATGATAGACTGGATAAAGAAAATGTGGCACATACACACCATGGAATACTATGCAGCCATAAAAACGTACGAGTTTATGTCCTTTGCAGGGACATGGATGAAGCTGGAAACCATCATTCTCAGCAAACTATCACCAAGACAGAAAACCAAACACCATATGTTCTCTCTCATAGGTGGGAATTGAACAATGAGAACACTTGGACACAGGGTGGGGAACATCACACACCAGGGCCTGGTTGGGGGTTGGGAACTGGGGGAGGGATAGCATTAGGAGAAATACCTAATATAAATGATGAGTTGATGAGTGCAGCAAACCAACATGGCACATGTATACCTATGTAACAAACCTGCAGGTTGTGCACATGTACCCTAGAACTTAAAGTATAATAATAAAAGAAAAAACTTGCAAAAAAACCTCGCAACATTACTATAATGTATTTAACATGATATTCTTTTGATAAATATTTTTAAACATGCAAATGATAATATCATTCTTTAGTAAAACAATTTACTAAAAGTTTTTATTTATTTATTTATTTTTTTGAGATAGGGTCTCACTCTGTTACCCAAGCTGGAGTACAATGGCATGATCACAGCTCACTGCAGCCTCCACCTCCCCAGGCCAGATGATCCTCCCATCTCAGCCTCCCAAGTAGCTGGGACTACAGGTGCATGCCACCATACCTGGCTATGTTTTGTATTTTTTGTAGAGAGGAGGTCTCACTATGTTGCCCAGGCTGGTCTCAAACTTTTGGGCTCAAGCAGTCCTCCTGTCTCGGCCTTCCAAAGTGCTCAGATTACAGGCATGAGCCACTGCACCCAGACTGTAAAAGTATTTTTTTAAAGTGTGTAATTCATAAATACCACAATTGTGATAACAGTTACTCAGCAGGGGACAAGCACTGGGGGAAAAGAAGGACACTATGCCTAAAGAGGGGTACACAGAGGATTTCAATTGTATTTATAATGTCTTATTTCTTCAGGTGGGTTGTGGATACACAGTTTTTTATGCGTTTATTTTGTATTCTTTATGATTTTAACCTGCCAAAAGTACTTAGGTATATACCATATATTTTTAAAATATCTCCTACCTAATCTCTCCATTCTAGACTCTGCTCACCTCAAACCATCTTGAACATTGACTAGACTAATCTTTCTAAAATACCATTTTGCTTTGTCTTCTATTTTCAAGGCTCTGGCAATTCTATGTCACCTATAAAATAAACAAACTTCACATGTTTTAGTGTGCTATTTAAAGCCCCAAAGAACTTGGAACCATCCCTGTCTCCATCTTCCTTAGTTCTTTTCCTGAAATATCCTCTTTTCCTGCCTGCTTACTTAAGTCTTAATTTTCCCTTTAGTATCCGGTCCACCCATCCTTTTTTTTTTTTTTTTTTTTTTTGAGACGGAGTTTCGCTCTTGTTGCCCAGGCTGGAGTGCAATGGTGCGATCTCGGCTCACCACAACTTCTACCTCCTGGGTTCAAGCGATTCTCCTGCCTCAGCCTCCCTCATAGCTGGGATTACAGGCATGCGCCACCATGACCAGCTAATTTTGTATTTTTAGTAGAGACAGGGTTTTTTTATGTTGGTCAGGCTGATCTTGAACTCCCGACCTCTGGTGATGCACCCACCTTGGCCTCCCAAAGTGCTGGGATTACATGCATGAGCCACCATGCCCGGCCTCACTCATCTTTTTCTCTTCAAGCCTCCATTAAGGGTGGAATAAATGGCCCTCTTTTGTAACTACAGCTATTCCCCTACATATACTCTTGGGCCTCTTTCCTCCTATATCCTCAGGGAACATGTTCTATCAATTTGCCTGCTTTCTTTTAACTTGCTTTGTCTTCTGCATTCCTTTGTCTCCTATAAAACCCCCTTTATCAAGTCTTTCCTCCCCAGTCAAACCTGAGGGTTGAACATCCACCAGTGTGCATTCTCCCTATATTTTTTAGGTACTGTCAAGAATGGTGAAAAGTCAAAGATTTTACCCAGCTTGTAAGCCAGGAAGTTAGCCTGCCACAGTTTGACAGATATTGGCAAAAGGCAAGAGATTCACAGGTTAGAGACAAAGTATTATTCCCTCACCACAAAAGCAGTAATCAGAACATGAGCATTTTCTTATACTGGTTCCCAAAGCCCCAGTTCCTGTAAGATGACGCACAAGGTCATGTGAGATCTGCACACACAGTGGGTTATACTACAGAAGAGAAATCCTGAGCCTAAGGAACCTGAAGGTTTTATAATGGTTAGTAAGTACCCTTGCCCTTTCCTTTGGAGGGACATATTATCTTTCTCTTCCAAGGCTGTTGGCCATACAAACTTCCTTAAAAAGATATATCTGAAAAAAGACAATCAGTGCCTCTGCTCAAGAGACATGCAGAAATTTGATACCCATGGAGAACTGTTTTCCAAAAGTTACTAGTCCTCTTGCCCTTACTACACTGTAAAATCCTTAAGAACAGGATTTGGCAAACATTTTATTAAACAGTCAAAGGTAAATACTTTAGGCCTGTAGACTACACAGTTTCTGCCATTGTAGCGCAAAAGAAGCCATAAACAATTGTAAAATAATGGGTGTGACTATATTCCAATACACATTTAGTTACAAAAACAGGAGGCTGGCCCATGGGTCATTGTATATTGACCCCTGCTTAAGAACATCAGAACATTTTATTGATGTGCCACACACTACTGTAGATGCAGATGATATCTCAGTGAATAAAACAGATGAAACTGAAACTGGAGAGTTCCCCAACCCCACTTGCAGGAAGTGCAACAGGGGTGTGGCTTGTCTGTTCGGCTGCTGTGCATGCTCAAACCCCTTACAGGAGGGGGAGCATGCAGACAGGCAAGTGCAAGAGCCAGGTTGAGTTTAGGGGTGGGTGCCTATGACTCCTTAAGCCCCAGTGGACATGCTACAGTGCTCTTTTAGCTCTGCCATCTGCAGATGGCTTAAGTGTTAACCAACTCAGTGCCCTCTTGGTACCTGGGTTCTTGTCTGGAGACCAGGAAGAATCAGGTTGCATGCAGACTTGAAGGATGAATGTGGGGGTTTTATTGAGTGGTGGAGGTGGCTCTCAGCAGGAAGGATGGGGAACTGGAAAAGGGATGGAGTGGGAAGATAGTCTTCCCCTGGAGTTTGGCCATCCAGTGGCCAGTCTCCTCTCTGACTGTCCCCAGCCTCTTCTCTCCTTCTCCGCCGTGCCATTCTGCTGCTCTTCTGCTCTTCTGTTTGTCTACTAATGGAACCTGGGGTTTGGTATTTATATGGGTACAGGACAGGGGTGTGTGGCAGGCCAAAACGCAACTTTTGGGCACAAAAAACAGAAATGCCTCTTCCCATTTAGGGCTGCAGGTTGCCAGGCTCGAGGCTGGGGCCTTTGCCAGGGAACCCCTCTCTTATACCCAGTATTTCCCTGTCTCCTGTCTATATCAAAACCACCTCATCAACCATATATTCTACTAGAAGAACACAGCAACAAACAATAAATTAGTAAAACATTATAAGATGGTAAGTACTATGGGGAAAAATTAAGCAGAAAAGGAGGATGATACTGAGGGAAGTAAATTTTAGATAACAGGTCAGGAAAGGCATCAGCTGGAAGGTGACATAAGAGAAAAGATCAAGGGGGTGGTGATATCTGGTGATATCTATGAGAAGAGCATTCCAAGCAAAGGGAGCACATGCAAATATCCTGGGAAGACAGAACTTTGGGACTGTTGGAGGAACAGTAAGAAGGCTACAGTGCTGAGGCAGAGCGAGCAGGAGGATGGTAAGAGATGAGCTTGGAGAGGTAACTGGAGGATTGAACAAAGGAGCAACCTGTGTTGACTTGTATTTTTAAATGCAAATCTGTTGCTTTGGGAATAGTTTGAACTAGGGCAAGGGTGGAAGCAGGAAGGTAATTCAGGATGACTTTAAACTAATCAAGGCAGATGTGATTGCTCAGACCAGAGTAATAGCAGTCACATTCTGAATACATTTGAACATAGAGCCAATAGAATTTTCTGGTAGGTTAGATGTGGCGTGGGAGAGAAAGAGTGGAATCAAGGACTATAGCAAAGTGTTTAGCCTGAGCTACTAGAAGAATGAAGTAGCCACTAAGTGAAATCAGAACACTGAGAGAGGAGCAGATCTAGGGACAGATCAGGAGTTCTGCCTCAGAATTTTAAGTGGATACTCCATACACGTGTTGGAGATAATAAGCTACCTACTTAACAAATCTGCCTAAGGCCAGCCCCGCAGCCCAGAAGCATGTATCAGGAAACTCTAAATGCTAATAGCCAGCATCCTTCTCTCCTATCTACAGAGTCTGGCCCACGGCCTCTGTAGATGGGTCAGCTGGAACATTAATTCAGATTGCTTCTCTGGCCAAATAGGCACAGAATGATGACAAGGGTCCTTTGTCTAGACTTTATCTGATGAAGGACAAATCCAGCAAATGAAGAAGAGGTTGTCTGTCTATCAAAATGCATATTCATTAAACTCTTTATCAACTGTCAGCCCAAGAGGGAGAATGACAGATTTTTAACAAGATAATTTGAGGAACATTCCCTACACATATTGAAGTAAATTGTCCCTCTTGTATCTGGGCTGGTGCCAGCAGTCACTGTCCACATCTTGAATTCTCCCCCAGGCTTCTTCACAGGGTCAACTGAGGAGTCCTCATGCACTGTTTAAAAATCAATGTACAAAGCTCATTCAGGGAATGAGGGTTTCTCACTCTGAAAGTGAAAGAATCACAACCCTACAGCTGTGCTCCCTTCAGCCCCAGCTCTCCTACCCCACTAGGTGAAAAAACTCAGAATAAAAGGCAGCTTTACTGTCTTTTTTCAAGCAAAAGCAAAGCCCTGCCTAGGAGATGTAAACAAAAGAGTGAACATACACCTAATTTCACTCTGTTATGCAATCTTAAGCATTTTTACTCATATCTTCAGTATTTCTCACATAGGAGCAGCAGGAATAACAGTGGAAATCATTCCTACATGCAGAATCCTTTCCTCTCTCAGGTCTCAAGGTTAAAGGAGGTCAGTGTGGCTAGTTACTACAGTAAGGCCCTGTTTCAGTCAAAAGATCAGATGCCTCTGAGATATTTGAAGAGGGACAGTGTATTCATCCAGAGTGGAAGGAATAAAACCTCCTTGACATACAAGGGAGACATTTGCCCAGAATTTGACAGAAGTATAATGGTACTCAACTCAGGAGAGAACTAAGTTGACAGTTTTAGAATTGAAGACAGAGAGAGAATTGACAGAAGAGAAAGGAAAGTTCAGTAAGTGTGAAGGAACAAAGACAGACTTGTTTCTTGAGAATAGAAACCTTCAGAGCTCTGCCATAGGATGTCTGCACAAAATGTGGGTGATTGGCCCAGACAGAGAGGTAATAAGTGTACCTTAAAAACATTAAGATTGAAATTTGAAGTTTACTGTTATCCATTGCTTATGTTTTGCTGCAAGTAACAGAATTTCTGATTAAAAGTGACAATAATGAGGATTCATTATCTTAAAAATCAATAAATCCAGGGTTGGGGGATTTAAGGGTTGGTACAGCAGATTCACAATGTCAACAAGAACCTTGGTTTAAGCGGCTTTTCTGCTCTATTGACATTCATGTGTTGTTGATTTCCCGCCTCATTATTACAAGCTAGCTTCAGCAACTCTTGTACCCCAACCTCACAAAACAGTATCTCAAAAAGCAAGAAAGTGGACTGGAGCATAAAGGGTATAAGCTCACGTGGCTCTGTATTTTAATGGTGATAGTAAAGAAGGAGGGATAATTCTAGTTTCCCAGAAGACTTCTTCATGTATCCTATTGACTAAATCTAGGTTATCTGTCAGAGGAAATAGGATTGTTCTATTTGGCTTATGTTAATTAAGATCTCATCGCCTTGGGGTGAGTACATTGCTGCAAGAATAAAATTGAGGTCTTATTAGCAAGAAAAGGAATATATTTGTTAGGTAGAAAACCAAGACTCTCTCCTACATTTAGTTTCTCACATTTCCCATAGCGTATCTTAAAAATTACTTCTAGGGGTAAAATCTTTTACAGGAGGAAAGGTTTGAAGAACTGAAACTCAGATGTCTAAGAAAAAAAAAATAGAGTGAAATAAAACTATCTCTGGTAAGATGGCCTAGGTAGTTGAGATGAAACACCCAAGAGAAATAGCAACTTTAAAAACTGGACAAATTATTAAAATCATCTTTTTCAAACTATCTGAGAGCTAGCAAAACAATAATCAATTATAAGGCCAGAAACTAGAAGCTTATGCGTCAGGGCTCTTCAGAGAAACAGAACCAAAAGGAGACATAAATAGAGACATGTATTTAAGAAATTGGCTTATACTAAAAATTAATAGATTAGTTTAATAGTAAATCTGATACAACTGATTAGAGAATTAATCAACTGGAAGTTAGCTCAGAAGAAAATATCCTGAATGAAGTAAGAAACAGAAGAAGATGGGAAATATAGGAGAAATTATGCAAAATAGAGAAAATACAGACAGAAAATATTGATTGAGTATAATTAAAATCCTAGAAGAAAGGAGAGAGAGAATATGCAAAAGCAATATTTGAAATGATAATGGCTAAGAATTTTCCAAAACAAATGAGAAATATTAAACCACAGATGCATGAAGCAATATGAATAGTAAGTAGAATAAATAAGAAAATTACACCTACACACAGCATGGTAAAATTGCTAAAACCCAAAGATAAAGATAAATTCTTAAAAGTAGCTAGAGAAAAATGACAAAATACTTTCAAAAAGTAACAGTAATATAGAATCTGACTTCTCAATGGAAAAAAAAATGTATCTTCAAATTTCTGAAAAAAATAATTGCAAAGCAAGAATTGCATAACAAGTAAAATGAAAATGAAATAAAGACATGCATTAGTCCATTCTCACCCTGCTATAAAGAACTGCCCGAGACTGGGTAATTTAGAAAGGAAAGGCAGTTCTGCATGGCTGGGGAGGTCTCAGGAAACTTACAATCATGGCAGAAGGCAAAGGGGAAGCAAAGCACCTTCTTCACAAGGCAACAGAATGCAGTAGGAACTACCAAACACTTATAAAACCATCACATCTTATGAGAACTCACTCACTATTATAAGAACAGTATGGGGGAAACTGCCCCCGTGATTCAACTACCTCCGCCTAGTCTCTCCCCTTACATGTTGGATTTACGGGGATTACAATTCAAGATGAGACTTTGGCTGAGGACATAGCCAAACCATCTCAGACATGTTCACACAAATAAAAACTAAGAGAATTGTCAACATTACTTGTTCACTAAAGGAAATACTAAAAGAAAGGAATATATGGACAAATCTACTTATTGGCCAAAATATGAGTAATGCCTGTGAGTTTTACTCATAGAGAATTAAAATACCTGAAACCAAAGCATATAGGTTGGAAAGGAGAACAAAGGTAAAACAAAGCTTGTAAGTTCTTGCATTTTGCAGAAAGAGATGAAAGTCCTGATTTGCATTAGACATCAATAAATTGAGAAAATATGTAATATGTAAGATAACCACTAAAAAATAGTAAGAAAGTACGTATCACCTACTAAATGAGGTAAAATGCAACAACAAAAATAACCAATTCAAAAAGGGATATTTCTTTGTCATTCATCATGTAAACAAAATGAAGGAGATAAAGCATATGATCATGTCAAAAAAACTTAGCAAAAAGTATTTGATAACTTTTAGTATCTATTTATGAAGAAAAAAACCTCATCCAACTGGTGTCAGTCAAAGAAAATACCAAGGCAAGTCTCAATCATTTAAGGAGGTTTCTTTGCCAAAGCTAAGGTTGCATGCCCAGGAGACAGGTCTATGCGTTTCTCCAAAGATGATTTTGAGGGCTTCAGTACTTAAAGGGAAAAGGGTGGGATATTGAAAAATACTTAATTTTCATGTGAGAAGGGAGCAGGGGAAAACAGTCATTCATGCCTTTATCTGGCTCAGTGAATCTGCATTTTTACACAAGATAACATAGTCAATAGGCCAGAAGAAACAATAAGATATGCATTTGGCACAGGTAGGCAGAGGGAGGACTTTCAGTTTTGTGAAGATAAGCTATCAATTTACATTGCCATGGTGAACTTTAACAGAAATGCTTTAGGGTAAAGATCTTGGGGCCCACAAGGAATTTCCTTTTGGGCAAAACATGAGGGAGGTATGTAGTTTTCCATCTTTGTAGCCATCTTATTTAGGAAACAAAATGGGAGGCAGGTTTGCATGACCCAGTTCCCAGCTTGCCTTTTCCCTTTTGTTTCTGGAAAGCAGTCAGATCCAGACACCAAGACAGGGTTCTTGGATCTCGCGCAAGAAAGAATTTGAGGCAAGTCCAGAGACTAAAGTGAAAGCAAGTTTATTAAGAAAGTAAAGGAATAAAAGTATGGCTATTCCACAGGTAGAGCAGCCCCAAGGGCTGCTGGTTGCCATTTTTATGGTTATTTCTTGATTATATGCCAAACAAGGGGAGGATTATTCATGGAAAAGGGGTGGGCAATTTCTGGAACTGAGGGTTGCTCCCCTTTTTAAACCATATAGGGTAAATCCTGACATTGCCTTGGCGTTTGTAAACTGTCAAGGTGCTGGTGGGAGTGTCTTTTAGCATGCTAATGCACTATAATTAGCATATGATGAACAGTGAGGACAACCAGAGGTTACTCTTGTGGCCATCTTGGTTTTGGGTTTTAGCCAGCTTCTTTTCTGCAGCCTGTTTTATCAGCAAGGTCTTTATGACCTGTATCTTGTGCTGACCTCCTATTTCACCCTGTGACTTAGAATGCCTAACCTCCTGGGAATGCAGCTCAGTAGGTCTCAGCCCTATTTTACCCACCCTCTATACAAGGTAGAGTTGCTCTCGTTTAAAAGTCTCTGACACTTTGGCTTTGTGAGTCTAGGGTCCCGAGATTTATTTTCTTTTCACACTGGAAATAGAACTTTTTGAAAAGTTTAGTTGAAGTAAAATAAACATACACATTTTGACAGCCGATGATTTTATAAGTTTTAACATGCGTATATCCCTGTGAAACTATCATCACAATTCAGATAATATGCATATCCATCATCACCAAGAAACTCCTTGAATTCCTTTGTAATTCCTCTTTTCTGCCCCATCTCAGAGCCACCCCAAGCCCCAGTGAAATATTGTTTTGCTTTTGGTTATTATCATTTTGTTTGCATTTTTTTAGAATTATGCAAATGGAATCATAGACTGTACTATTTTTTTGTCTGGCTTGTTTCACTCAGCCTAATTATTTTGAGGATCATTCATGTTGTTTTATGTATTGTGGGTGTTCAGTCAAGATGGTGGGAGAAATTGTAAAATTACAGGAAATAAACACAAACCGTCTTGGAAGGCCTGGAGGTTTGCATAAAGTGTTTGGCTGAAGGCAGCTGAATCCACTTAATAGCTAAAGGTGCAGACACAAAGGAATGTAGAATAGTTTATCTAAATAGCTTGTTTAGTCATGTGGTCCTAAGACCAACCTTTGTCGCAGGTACATAATTGCTCTCTACTTGGGGGGTTGGCAACCAGGTCAATTACCCTCTACTGGTGTTTACTCAAGACCTTTATCACTTAATCTATACTGAATAAATGCAATCTTCTCTGGCCAAACAGGGCCATGGCTGCTACTCTTTACAGCACCTTCTTTGGTGTCTGTGAGGAGTCCAGACCCTTAGCTAAACTGACAGGCAGAATATCTGTGTCAGTGTACAGTATTCATCTGTTATTGAGACAGGGTCTGCGGGGTGAACCCTGCAATGTATCAACAGTTCATTCCTTTTAACTGCTGAGTGGTATTCTATTGTATGGGTATACCATATTCATTTGTGTATTCACTTGTTGAATGGACCTTTAGATTGTTTCCAGTTTGGCTGATTACAAATAAAACCACTATGAACATTTGTGTGCAAGCCTTTGTAAAAATATAGGCTTTTATTTCTCTTGGGTATATACCTAAGAGTAGAATGGCTGGGCCACATGGTAAGTAATATTTAACTTTTTATGAAATCGCCAAACTGTTTTTCTAAATTAATTCCACCATTTTACATTTTCACCAGCAGTGTGTGAGAATTCCATTTTCTTCACATTTTTACCAACACTTGATTATTTTAAAATTTTTTATTTTAGCCTTTCTAATAGGTATGTAGTGGTTTTAATTTCCCTAATGACTAAAAATGTTAAAAAAAATTTATTTGCGCTTATTTGCCACTCTTTTAACTTCTTTGGTAAAATAACTTTAAATCTGTGTACATTTTAAAATTTGGTTCTTCATATATTATTACTAAGTTTTGAGAGGTTTCAAAAATATATAGCCTCGGTACCATTCCTTTGTCAGATGTATGATGTGTAAATATTTTATACCAGTCTGTGCTTGTCTTTTAATTTTCTTACTTGTATAAAGAGTAGAAACTTTTAATTTTGATGAAGTTTAAGTTATTATTTTTTCTTTTAGAGATTGTGCATTGGTGTCAAATCTAAGAAATTCTTGCTTAACACAAGATCACAAAGATTTTATCTTATTTTTTCTCTTAAAACTTTTATGTTTCAGATTTTATGCTTATGTCTATGATTCATTTATAATAAGTTTATATTTTTGCACATGAATATCCAATTGTTCCAACACCATCAGTTGAAAAGACTATCCTTCCTCTAGTGAATTGCCTTTTTACCTAAGCCTTTGTCAAAAATAAGTTGTCCGTATATGTGTGGGTCTATTTATAGATTCAGTATTGTTTTCCATTGATTGTTTTGTCTCTCTTGATGCCAACATTGCATTGTTTTGATTACTGTAGCTCTATAATAAATCTGAATTTAGCCCTCCAAGCTTGTTCTTTTTTGGAACTGTTTTGGCGACACCAAGTCTTGTATATTTCTCTATTAAATTTCAAATCAACTTGTCAATTTGTATGAAAAATTCAGTCAAATGTAGAATAAGTATTTAAGTGGCTACTTCAGATATTTAATTAAAGTGCCTGTACATGTAATGAGTAAAAAAATCTATTATCTCATTAACTCACTCTGTGGCTTTCATGCATTCATCTTATTCTGCACAAAATTCAAATGAGTGTTTCATCAAGTTTACAAATTACTAGAGTATACTGATAAGTGCTATTTATTGAGCAAATACTCAATGTTCAATACTCAAAGTCCCCAGTGTTCTGGGGACTATACCAACCATTTTTCTACATTATTTAATTTAATCCTCACAACAACCAGTGAGGAAAGTTCTATGATTCCTTTCTGTTTAACAGATTAAGACATTCAGACTCAGAAAGGTGATATAATTTGCCCCAGATCACACACTCCACTCCTGATTTGATGCCAGATCTGACTCACTGACCGTTAAGTTGCACTGCCTCTGAAGCACTAGATATTTAATCAGATAATTATATTCATGCCTTATCTGCTCTTTGCTGGTCTATAACCCCCACAAAGACAGAAATGCCAGTGCTCACAGAACACCTTGAACATAATTATATGGTAGCCATCCAATAGATTTTTTTGAAAGTGAGTGAATGTATGAACAAATGAATGAATGGATAAGAAAAGAGGAAAATAAATGTTAACCAGGTTGAGGCATTTAGGATTTGGGTTTGGTGAATGGTGGTGCATATTTCTGTAAGGTTTTTTGTAGTGTTTTGTGATGACTTATAAAAAGTTGAAGTCTGGACTGCAAGGAAGTTAGTCAAAGAAGTTGCCCATGTAGAAATGAAATCTGTCAATACCAGTTAAAGAACAGTCTGGTAAGCCCTGAAACCTAGTTATGACCTCTCAACAAATATTGTAGAATAAGTGTTTGCACAAGAAAACACAATGATTTAGGAAATAATTTTCATGAACTAAAAATCTTAATTACTTAACTAAATATCACTATTTTATTTGAATGCCTTTAGAATTTTGAATACTGAAGAAACCTTGATTCTGCCTTTCAGTTTCAACACAAAGAAATGGAGCCTCAGAGAGATGATGGCCCTATCTAATGTTACACAGTTTGCTGTTAACAGAAATCCAAATACACTAATTCCCAGTCCAATACTCACTCCTTTACAACACATAGTCTCTATGTATATCCAATCATAGATAATCTCACACATTTTATGACATGTAGACTAAAAAGGGATTTCTGCAGGCAGGATTAATGTCTTCCCAGTCTCTAGAGAGAAGAATGGTAAAGTCAAATAAGCAGGGATCTAGGAAGCTTCACGAACAAGCTGAAAACATGTTTCCCTCCTGTTAGCCTTGCTGACAGTTCCAATGAATGCCAAATTTCCGTAGTATTTGCAAGAGAAGCTGAGACTTTCTCTTTAGCCTGGATGGATTCTAATTTGGAACATTCTTCTATGGCAACCTATTGCCATATTATTTGACTTTATATTTGCACAATATTTACAACTAGGTACCAGTAATATGAAATTATATTCATTATCTTTAATTTTCCCTATGACCTTGAAAATTAGGTACAATTATCATTCTTGTTTAATAGATGAAGTTAAAAAAATAACTCAGAATGTATAAGAACACACCTGAGGTGACACGACTAATAAGATATAGGGCCAGATATCAAACCCAGGTCCTGGTGATGTCAAAGTCTTTGTTCTTGCCACACAGTGCAAAAAGACTGGCAGAACAGAATGATGCATCCTAATCAGCACATACTGTCACCAAGCTGGTCAGTAAGTGTTCTGGTTTGCTAGACAGTAAGAGGATCCTTTGTAGGAGAAATCTACGGTTAGAAAATCACTCTTTCATAGATAGGGGAGGGATATAAAAGCAGATGAAAGAGCATCAAAAAAAATCATAATTAAAAATAATTGATAACTTGCACAATCGCTTTACAAAGTATATTCTTATTTAATTCTTACAATAGCACTAAGAAGTGTGCACTATATTCATTGTAGTTAAAAGTAAACAATAGGAGGCTTTTAGACTTAGTGACTTATTTAAAGACACAGATAGGAAATAGTGAGTCTTATTTCCAAGCCAACTTTCTTAACCTGGAGGTTAAAAATCACCTTAAAATGGAAAGGAACAGAGAAACAAAAGAAAGTACCAGGTAATTGCACAAGTAACAGGATAAGGTGAACACCAAGTTAAAATTTGCAGTTTTTACTTAAAGAGGAATCATTGTTGTTAAAGACTAGTTTCAAAAAAACTAGTCTTTAAAACACTTTCTACAGTTCTATAAAGCTAAAGTTGGAATTTTTTTCTTGTTGTGAGACTTAATAATATATGTTTCCAGTTATAAGAAATTACATTGTTTGTCTCTATGCAGAACAGTTTGTTTGGCATGAAATTGAGCAGTATGATTGTGTTTACTAATAATAATTAGAAAACCAGGCTGGGCCTGGTGGCTCATGCCTATAATTCCAGCATTTGGGAAGGCAAATACCCTTAATTATAATGCTCCATTTTTCTTTTTTTAATCTACTTCTTAATTTTCTGTCAAGTTCCAATCCCAGCATTTGTGGGCAAACCACAAGGTCAAGAGATCGAGACCATCCTGGCCAACATGGTGAAAACCACTCTCTACTCAAAATTAGCTGGGCGTGGTGGCGCACGCCTGTAGTCCCAGCTACTCTGGAGACTGAGGCAAGAGAATAGCTTGAACCCGGGAGGTGGAGGCTGCAGTGAGCCAAGATCGTGTCACTGCACTCCAGCCTGGCAACAGAGCGAGACTCCGTCTTAAAAAAAAAAAAAAAAAGAAAACCAATAGTTATGTAATTCACCACAAATGATAATGGAACATGAAAAATGTATATCCATTATTTAGTCTCTAGCTCCAAATCAGACTAATAACAAGAGAAAGATATAAGCCATGATGGATCTCATTCTCTGACCTGCATAGGAATTTGGGGGATTTCAATCCCACCCCTGCCCCATCCCTTTTGAGTTCATGAGCTGCCTAAAGCCTTTGTTCAAAGAAAGCAGCCTCACGGTTTACTAAGAAGTATATTTAGCTAAGATCGTCAGTGCCTACTATGCACCTTGGCCTCTCTTCCCAAATTAAACATCTCTCCATGAAAACCCTAGGAACTTAGGAGTTACCTTCAGACACATGGGCTTTAAAAGAGACAGATAAGATTTGAGTCCATCTCCACCACTTAGTTGTTTATGACATTAGAGAATATAGCAAGAACTTCAGGTCATCCTGAACTTCTTGGTATCCAGTCTCACCTTTTTCTACAAAAATAGAATTTTTAGTTTGGCACATTGCCACCCAAAATATGGACAATGTAGTATTCCTAGCTTTCCTTGCAACTAATTCCTTTATATGTCCTATATGACTAATTCTGCCCAGTTTAAATGAAAATGTCTTATGAGCAATTTCTCATAACTTCCTGAAGAGTAACCTTCCAGGTGTACTCTTTGCCCCTTGTTACTCATCCTTTCCTTAACGCTGTTGCCTAAAACACAGATCCCTTCAGAAACAATGAGGCTAATGGTCACACCCAGTAGATGTCAGAATGGTGAACTGGTAAGAATCTTGGTCTTTGTGGACTTGGAACAGAGCCACACTCTGCCGTCCAAACCCTGGACTAACATCTCTGCATAGTTACATGATACAGAAATAAGATTCCAAATTACTTGTTATTTCAAGGTTTTCTTCTATTGCATTCAAACCTAATCTGAACTAACACAGTCAAGTTATATAAAATAATAATAATAGTATGTTCATAGCTCAGAGGTTTATTCTGAGGATTACATGAGAAAATGCATGCAAATACAAACCTGGATAATAAGAATTAAATGTTAATCATTATTGTTAATATTATGATTGTATTTCTGCCTATTGAAGACAATTTTCTTGTCATGCCTTGCCCAGAAATTATGATTTTTGAGGCATTTCCTCAGACTAAGATATTATTAGAAAAGATGTAAATGTTCTTATTGAATTGCTGCAGTCTTCATAGCCAAGGCTATTTCTTTCTCCATACTAACAGAATTTTGTATAAAGAATAAAAGATCAGGGTTAGACTGCCCAGAAATTAGACTACCAGGTTTTTCTTTCTAACTCATCTTTTCTGGTATCTATTATCAGTCATAAGTGCTCTTGTCAATTAGAATATTATTGTATGATATTGTTCAGTTTTCAAGAATGCAGTCTGTTTTAAATTACGCTTAAATACATTATACTTTAGGATTGTCACTTCCTGGCACCTTAAAGTTGTTAGCAAATTATCTCCAAATGAAAACATAAAATGGATTATTTCTGGGAAGGGTTCTGAATAAGTGTATGTTGATTCTCTCACCTTTGTTACTAAATAATTTAGAATATAAGTTTCCTCCCTACTCATCACAGAGGTATAATGTTAAGTGCAAAACGAGTAGTGCTGAATCACGGGAGAGAGAAATTGCTGAGAACTGCACAAGCCAAGGAAATTGTCACCAAAGGGACAGAACTTGACAGAAGAGTAAGATTTAGATTAAAAAAAGAAAAACGGAGCATTATAGTTAAGGGTACTAGTACGTACAGAGAGACAGAGACAGAGAGTAAGCCAACCTCACTGAAGCAGCGTTTATATAGAAAGGCAGTCTCGGGTGTCAAAAAGGTACACTGAGATTGGAACGTGAGAGGCCTAGAATGCTAAGTGAAGAAATTTGGACTTTAGAGTCAATAGACAGCAATGATGGGTGTTGAGCAAAAATGTGAATGAGCAAAATAATGGACTAACTTGTGGCAGTGAACTGGATTAATTTGAAGTGAAAAAGATAAAGAGAATGACTTAGGAGACTTTTTAAAAAACAGCTTTATTCGATATAATTCACAGAACATAAAATTCACCAACTTAAAGTCTACAATTTGATGATTGTTAGTATATTCAGATATTGCGCAACCATCATCACAATCTAAATTTAGAATATTTGTGTTTCTCCCTAAAAGAAATCTTGTACTCATTAGCAGCCAATCTCATTTTTCCCTACCTCATCAGCCCTTGCAACCAATAATCAGGAGACTTAATGTCTCTATAAATTTGCATATTCTGGACATTTCATATAAATGGAATCACATGACATATAGTCTTTTATGACTGGCTTCTTTCACTTAGCATAATGTTTCTGAGAGTCATCTATGTTGTAGCATGTATCAATATTTTATTTCTTTTTATTTGCTAATAATAACCCATAACATGCATATACCACAATTTATTTATCTATTCATCAGTTGATTGACATTTTAAGTTGATTCCACTTTTAGACAACTATAAATAATGCTGCCATGAACATTTTTGCACAAGTTTTCATATGGACATATGTTTTTATTTCTTTTGAGTATATACATAGGATATTGCTTGGTCATATGATAGCTTTCTTTAGCATTTTGAGGAATGGTGAAACTGTGTTCCAAAGTAGCTACACCATATTGCATTTCTACCAGCAAAGTATGAGGGTTTTAATTTCTCCACATCCTTGAAAACGCTTGCAATTGTCTGCTTTTCTGAATATAGCCATCTTCGCAGGTAGGTGTGAAGTGGTATCTCATTGCATTTCCCTAATGACTAATAATATTGAGTATCCATTCATGTGCTTATTGTCCCTCTGTACATCTTCCTTGGAGAAATGTCTATTCAGATCCTTGTGTTGTCTTTTTATTACTGAATTGTAAGAGTTATTTACAACTTAGTTATGTATTCTAGATGTAAGTCCCTTATCAGGTATCTGATTTGCAAATATTTACTCTCATTCTGTGGATTGTATTTTTACTTTCTTGAGGTGAAAAGTAAAATTTTAACTATTTTTTCTTCTGTTTCTTTTGCTTTTACTGTCTGTCTCAAGCATCTATGCTTACCTTTCTTCTAGGAGTTTTATAATTTTAGCTCTTACATTTCGGTCTACAATCCTTTTAGAGTTAACTTTGTTACATATGTGGTGTAAGGTAGGGATACAACTTTCTGCTTTTAAATGTGGATATCCAGTTGCCCTATCACCATTTGTTAAAATAGTAGACTTGCACATACAATCTAAGTGTGTAATAATAAGGTCCTGACAATAGTAATGGGAACCACTAGGAAAACCTTATAAAGAATAAAGATTAGTGGTCAGGCAATGGGGAGGCAGGAGATGGGTATGACTAGGTAACCAGTTGAGTAGTGTTACCGCCAATATGAATAGGAAAGTCAGGGGAGGAAGAAGTTTTTAGAATAAGATGAGCTCTATTTCGGACATGTGAGTTCACGTTGCCCAAGTGAAAACGTATAAAACATCTGAGAAGATGCCAAATGGTGATGTAATGCTGAGAGTATCCTTCATGGAGATGCTAACTAAGTACTTTTCCATAGGAAAAATTTAGAGATTAAACTGAAGGGGGCCAGCCCCTCCATACCTGTGGGTGTTTCTCATCAGGTGGGATGAGAGACTGAGAAAAGAAATAAGACACAAAGTATAGACAAAGAACAATGGGCCCAGGGGACCGGCGCTCAGCATACTGAGGACCTGTGCCGGCGCTGGTCTCTGAGTTCCCTCCATATTTATTGATCACTATCTCTACCATCTTGGGGAGGGGAATGTGGCAGGACTATAGGGCAATGGTGGCGAGAGAGGGTCAGCAGGAAAACATGTGAGCAAAGATCTCTGTGTCATAAATAAGTTTAAGGAAAGGTGCTGTGCCTTGATGTGCACCTAGGCCAGATTTATGTTTGACTTTACACAAACATCTCGGTGCATTAAAGAGCAGTATTGCTGCCAGCATGTCTCACCTCCAGCCATAGGGTGGTTTTCTCCTATCTCAGTAAATAGAACATATGATCGGGTTTTACACCTAGACATTCCATTCCCAGGGACGAGCAGGAGACAGATGCCTTCCTCTTATCTCAACTGCAAAGAGGCCTTCCTCTTTCACTAATCCTCCTCAGCACAGACCCTTTACGGGTGTTGGGCTGGGGGACAGTCAGGTCTTTCCGTTCCCATGAGGCCATATCTCAGGCTATCACATGGGGAGAAACCTTGGACAATACCCAGGCTTTCTTGGGCAGAGGTCCCTGCAGCCTTCCGCAGTGCATTGCGTCCCTGGGTACTCGAGATTAGAGAATGGCGATGACTTTTACCAAGCATACTGCCTTCAAACACATTTTTAACAAAGCACATCCTGCACAGCCCTAAATCCATTAAGCCTTGAGTCAACACAGCACATGTCTCTGCAAGCACAGAGTTGGGGCTAGGGTTACAGATTAACAGCATCTCAAGGCACAGGAATTTCTCTTAGTACAGAACAAAATGGAGTTTCTTATGTCTACTTCTTTCTACATAGACACAGTAACAGTCTGATCTCTCTTTCTTTTCCCCACATTAAACAATACCAAGAGCAACAATTTTATTAAGAGAAAAATAAGAGGCAGAATAAAATACATTTTTAAGTAATTTATTATGTAATTTACCCATTCACTCCTTCAATAAATGTTTATGGTACCCCTAACATGTACCAGGAACTACACCAAGTACCCAGTGCCGAAGGAAACAACAATTGACATGGCCTTTGTCTTCATGACACTTTCTATCTAGAGCAGCAAGATAGACAACTCACTGAACAATTGCAGTACAATGATAAATGCATGATGAAGAAAGACCAACATGCAACAGAAAGCACTCATCCCAGTCCAAGGGTGTCTTTAAAAGTGTTGGATGAACTTTTGCCTAACCTGAAACCTAAAGATTTAACAGAAAAAAGCCAAAGAAAGAAGCAGGAGGGGCAGGGGAAGCATTCCAGGTAGAGGAAATAGAACATGTAAAGGAATGGAACATAGAGAATGTTGTTCTTTGGAAAAACTGCCAAAAGATGTCTGTTCTGGCCAGAGGCTCAACCCCGAAAGATAGGTGGTAGGAGGTGAGGTGAGACAGACAAGCTGCTAAATCATGAAAGGCCTGGTCAACTGTCCTCACGCCTCCTGAACTTGCTCTCTCCTTTCATCAGAAAGTTCTATCACTCAGCCTTTATCTTTTCTCACTCACCAGAACCAGTGCTCAGCTTCAACCTCAGGCTCTGCTTCCTTTAACACCTGGACACCTACCTTTGGACATGTCCCTCTGCTTGGGTCACCGTCCTCACCTACTCCATTTGTTTCCCTGTTAATACCGAAGAGTAGCATGAGAACCATTGCTAGAGTTGGACTAATTCACCCACTCCAGGGGCTGGCCAACTCCCCATAGCAGCTTATCTGTTGAAGTGCTGTACCCGTAACCACTCCCAGGGGCTTCCTCAGCTTCTCCTGAAATGGTGATCCCACTACATGACAAACCCTTTCTCTCTGTCCTGGCAGAGATACCCATCTCTTTTTGTCCTGCATTGGATATAGTTTTAAAGGATAGACTGGCATAGGGAAAAGAGCTTCCATTTTGAATCAGACAAGGCTGAATTCTAATACCAGCTTTGCCACCCATTGGCTATGTGGGCATGCATGACTGACTTAATCTGAGTCTGGTTTCCTGACTTGCAAAATCAGGGTAATGCTTATTCAGGAGTTAGCATTTTAAATGAGAGAGATATGCAAAGGGCGTGGCATGTAGTAAGTATTTAATTAATGCTGGTTTGTTTTCTTTCTGTATATGGCAAAGAGTTTCCCTTCTATGCCTCATATTTCTGCCTGGGAGCTCCAGTGTTTCCCCTGGGACTTGGATCCCTAAATTACCCACCATTCATATTTTACTCCTTATTGTGTCTTGCCCTTTAACCACACACACACACAAGCTTCTCCAGTCTTGAAAATATCTCAGCCTAATGTCCACCTCCTTTTCGCTTTTCTTTCTTTCTCTCTCTACATCTAACTCTCTTTCCCTCCTCTCCTACTTTTCTGTCTCTCTTCTTTCTGTTTGTGTCTGTCTCTCTCTCTCTCCCTTTTCTCTCTTAATTTTCTCTCTCTTTCTCTCTCTCTCTTTCTCTTTCTCTGCCCTCCTCCTCTGTCACATTTCCAGCTTTTCAAATGAATTTTCTATACTCACTGCTCCTATTACCTTACCACCCTCTCGCCTTTTCATTGCCTCCTATCAAATGTTTACTCCTTTTCCTGTTCTGAAATCTCTCTTTGGGAACTCCTTTTCCTGTTCTGAAACCTCACTGCCAAAAAAGGATGGCTTTTTCTCTTGGTATCATACACACACAACACACACACACATTACAAGATATGCCTTGACATGAAGACAAATCACTGAGAACAAAATCCTCTGTTTGGTTTAATATCTCACTAAGTGGTTGTTGTCTACTCTGAGGATATACATGTGTTTCATGTCCAGTTTCATGAACTGATTCGGAGATCAGAGATCTTGGGCTGCCTATAAGAAAAATGGTCCAACCCTTGATAGGAGGACTGATAGAAAATTCTACAAATCACTAATAATTATAGAGCATGAATCAAAGCAAATGCAAACCAAACAAAAACGCAAAGTGAAATAAAATTTGCCTTGGACACATGATTTAAGAAAGAGAATACAATAGGCGATCGATTTAAAAGTTGAAATTGAAAAACAGAGGTTTTTGACAAAGAAAGTTCAAGTTAGAAATGTCCGATTTTCAGCATTATATTTTAAATTTATTTTTATGTAAAAATAATTCAAGTTGAGTTATTTGTTTTGAAAACTTGACTCCTGTCTTCACATTCTATCTGGGAAACAGATGTAAAAATAGCTCACTGCTACTTGAATAGAAGTGGCTATGGACTTTATGGGGATGGAGGTCCCTTATGTCCTCTATGTGTGAGGACTTGGCTCCACTGGTGATATCTCATCTTTCTAGAAGTTTATCTTAGCCACTTGATCTAATCACCCTCATCCCTCACTTGATGTCTGAGGAAACATCAATCTGAAACCCATAGCAAGCTGCTGGCAGCCCAACATTGATGTTACTCCAGTGAATTTTCTTAAAACGGAAGGTGGTGCTCATCCAAGGGAGATGAAAGTGATGGAAACACTGAGGGCCATCCAGCGACCTCAGCTGGACTCTAGTAACATATCCTCCTAGTTGTCCGGTTAAGATCAAACCCAGTGTGGCTAAGAGGAAAGTCTGCCAGGTTCAAGTATTAATAAAATAAAATGTATGAATTCACACATGCAGAAGAGAAAAGAATGAAGAGAATTAAACCTTAAATTTGGTAATGATTATATGGCTTAGGGAAAATTTTTATTTTACTCTTTATATTTTTCTGATTTCTAAATGTCCTGCAATGCACTGGTGTTGGTAAGATAATATAAAAAATTATAAAAGACAAAATTTAAAGGCTGTCTCTGATGATATAAAGAGAAGAGACATGAGTCTGTACTAATTGGGGAAAGTACGGATGAGGAAATTTGAAGCTGTATCCAAAGTAGTTTTTTCATTGTATCCTTTCTCTCTGTTTCCACATTCACTTACCTCCCTGTTCTGGATCTGTATCACTAGATTATGGTAAACTATCTTGCAATTTATTTCCTCACTTCCAAGCTGCACTAAAGACAGCCTCTCCCACACAGAAACAGCACATCCTGCTGCAAACACCGTCTTTGCCTGTCAACCTCCTCTTTAGTCACTTATAATGACATCCTGTCACATCAGATTTCACTCAGAAGTTGTCTAGTATTCAGTAGCTTTTCTTAACTATTCCTTTGCAATATTTTCTTCTCCACTCCTACTTCTCACTAAAACTTAATGAGGCCTCTGTGTTTCAGTGATTCTCAAAGTGCAGTCTCCAGACCAACAGCATAAGCATCACTTGGGAACTTGTTAGAAATGCCTAGGCTTGGGTGGGTGACACCCTAGACCTACTCAATCAGAAATTCCATGTTTTAACATCCAGGTATTTCTGGTACACATGAATGTTTGAGAAGCTGTGAGCTAAACCAAACTGCTGGATTTCTTCAAATCTTGTTTGTTCATTTACATCTGGTTGTCTTTATTCATGGTTTGGAAGCCTGTAATGTGTCCACTTGGGTAGGATTAACTACATTTCCCAGAATTTCCTGACCTGTAGGTTTCTGGATAGATTGGGCCATGAGAGCTTGTAGTACAAGATTGGGAGAGCGGAAGTGCTGCAGCAGCCATTTATTTCGTAGCTCACACATGGTGTCATTTACCTGCTGACTCACGTCCTGGGTGTGGAGCAGCAGCTGGCTGTGCTGCTGTTCTACAATACTCTGAACTCTCCTTTACCTTCTCTGACCCCTGCGCCAGGCAGACATTCAGCTCCATAACAAAAGGCACCATCTTTTCCTGTGGACACTCAAGGTCAGAGGCGGTGAGAACCACATGCTGTTTATGGGTCTCAACTTGTCTTTGTTCTCTCTACTTCATACCCATATTCTCTTCCCCACTGAATGTCCCATGGACTCCAATCTCCGCAGCAGATGCAAAGACAACAGCCTTACAGCCCGAGCTGCAAGTGAGGTAGATGTCTCCTCCCATGCACAAAAAGTGAAGGGCAGAGGCATAGGGAGTGGTTCCTTTGCCCCCACCACAGGCCTCTGCCCCCATTTATTCCCCAATTTCTCCTCCACATTATTGCATGCTCATGGAAACTCAGCTCAAATCCAAGCTCCAGGAAGCCTTCCAGATGAACCCTATTCCAATTCTATTCTGTCTTTTCTAATTCTGAAAGACATGCTGCCCTCCTTTGCATTCTGTCTGGTAATTATTCTCAAGCTGTTTCACATATCTTTGTTTGTCTCCATATCTAGATTATGAGCAACTTTTGGCTATATTATATTCATTACACTTTGTAATGAACAACCTTCTCTTCCCAGGCTTCACATTCTTACTGGACTTTTGCCTTCACTTCCAGTGTTCCATATCAAAGCCGATGACTTTCAAACATCTATCTTCTATACTAATCTATTCCCTGAATTTCAAGCCACAAATCCAATTGCCTGCCATCATCTACATATAGATGTCCCTCAGGAACCTCATTTTTATGAACATCCAAAACTAAGCTTGTCAGTAGCCAATCTCAGTGTTCTTGTGTTTCCAACTCAGGAGAACTGCACATGCATCCATCCAGCTGGCCAAATCCAAGCTATGACCTGAGTGTTATCCTGGAGGCCTCACTCTTCTTTTTTCCCTAAACCCAATCCTATTACTAAATCATCTTAATTCTTCCTCCTTGGGTCTATTCACCTTTTTCCTTGTATCACATACAATATGCATAGTGACTAAAACCATGGACTGAAGAAAAAGGCTCAGGTAGACTTAAATTCCAGTTTTACTGGTTACTGCTTAGTAAGCCTCAATTTCTTTACCTGTAAAATGGGAAAATAATAGTACCTATCTCAAATGATTGTTGTGTCTATAAATACAGACGATTCTCATGAAGCCATACATAGCCCCTGTCACATGGCAAATAATCAATAAATATTAGCTATTATGATTCTTTCTGCTATTACTCTAAGCCAGATCACTCTCTCTTTCCTCGATTACATAACAGCTTCCTAATCGGTCTCCTTGCTCTGAAACTTCCTCTTCTCTCTGAATTATAAATGTAGAATCTAATAAAATGTCATAAGCATTCTCTGAAATACCATTAATTGTTCCTCCAAATACCACATATATTTTAGAATGGTATTTTAAGTATATGAATGTTTTAGATGGGATAAACCTGATTAACAATTTTCCAAGAACTAGTGAATTTAACATGAGGCCAAAATTCTACCTTTTGGAATTTGAAGTTTGAGAGGCACCAATTCACACAGACTTTCAGGAATAACCTTGAGGATCCTCGTAATTCCATAAGGTATGTAAGCAGTACTGCTACTAAGTTATAAAACAGGTCCATTTTCCTGAGGCAGCCTATGGATGTCTGTGACTTTTCTACTTTTCTCTATCACCCAGACTGGAATGTCCTAGGATTGCATCAAAGAGATTCACCATATTCTTGTGAAGAGATATGCCTTCCCATAGCAATAAATGACTGTGACTGAGATAGACAAACTTAACAGCTGCACAGCAGATGGCTCTCCGTTGTGTTTTAGGTGACTGCTTGTATCGAATATTATAAAATTGGATGAAATTCTGCCAATTTCCTCTCACAATTATAGAAGTGTGGAGTGAGGAAGTAAAAAGATTTAGTATTCATTAGAGTGAACAACCTTAATAAAATCTTCACTTTCCATTTAAAAAAAAAAAGCTACATGTTTTCTTATAGCACCAGAACACTTTATTTGTACCTCTAATGAGGTCTGTCCTGAATTAAAATGATTTATATATGTTGCTTACCTTCCCCACTAGACTGTGAGCAACTTGAAGACAATTGTATGTCGGATCCATCTTTGGTATTCCAGCACCTAGCACACTTTTTTGCCTACAGTGTGTGCTCAGTGAATACTGAATTAATGAACAACCAGATGAATAAATATGCCATTAAAATTTTCATAATTAAATCATACTTTATAATGAAGTGGAGCAAGTCACTATTTAAAGGTACTCTGTGGAAAACTGTTATATGTAATGCCAAATCTCCTCATTGTTTATCATGTATTTCATATATTAAGTTTACTTAATATAATACAATAAAAAATGCACAGCTTGAGCATCTGTTACCTTTCATTGATTGCTGAGGTGCTGAAATACAAAGAAGAATGAGACATGGTCCCTCTGGTAAATTTTATTTTCTGCTCTTTCATTTTTTTTATTTTTGTGACAGAATCTTGGTCTGTCACCCAGGCTGGAATGCAGTGGTATGATCATGGTTCACTGCAGCTTCCAACCCCTGGGCTCAAGCAATCCTTCTGCCTCAGTCTCCTAAGCAGCTAGGACTACAAGTGCACACCATCAAGCCTGTCTCTTCTTTTTCTTTCTGTAGAGATGAGGTCTTGTCATGTTGCCCAGGCTGGTCTTGAACTCTTGGTCTCAAGCAGTCCTCCCGCCTTGCCCTCCCAAAGTGCTGGGCTTACATGTATGAGCCACTGCACCCGGCCTGCCTTTTATAACATGGTTTATTGACACTCTTTCCATGGAGTGGCAGTGTCCATGTGCCCACCCCCCACACACGTGCACATATGAGCAAGAGTTTGCGGCTACTCTATAAAACATGCTATGTGACTTCTGAGGCTAAATTACATAAGGAATTCAGCTTCTGTCTGGCTCTCTCAACCAGGACATTCCTGCACTTGGAAGCCAGCTGCCATGCTGTGAGAAAGCCTGTTCACATGGACAGTGGAGAGGCCACATTAGAGAGGTCCATATGAAGAGGAGCTGAAGCTCTCTTCATGGATATGGATATCCATGAATGGATAGATGCAACCACCAGATAGCTAAGTGAATAAGCCTTTATATCAGGGCTTCTCTACCTTGGCCTGATTGACATTCTGGGAGGGACAATTCTTTGGGTGGGGGAGAGGGTGTGTGGTGATGGAGTGGGGTGGTCACTGTGCATTATAAGATGTTTAGCAGTATCCCTGGCCTTTACTTACCAGATGTCAGTAGCACCCTTCCCCCAAATTGTGACAACCAAAAGTTATTCCAGACATTGCCAAATATTCCCTGGAGATGAGACAAAAATCACACCCACTTGAGATCCACTCTAGCTTTAGATGATTCCAGCACAAATCCTTGAGCTACCACAGCTAAGCTGGAGTGGGCAATAAGCAAGCTATCCCTACTGAGCCCTACTCAAGCTGAAGAATTTCAAGCTGAATAGATATCATTGTTTTTATAAGTCATTAAGATGGTTTGTTGCAAAACATTACATAATAAGATGTGTTCCTGACTTCAAGAGATGGTTTTTCCCTTTCATGGTAGAAAGGAACCGTATAACCAAATAATCACCATTCTACATCAGACCCTTATAAAATCTACTATGAAGTTTTACTTGTGAGGTACACCTTGAATATATGTATGTGTGTAAAATTATGTATACATACATAGAGGGACAGCACTCTGATACTGTGCTTCCTGATATTGTACGTACACAGAGGGACAGCACTCTGATATTGAAGCCCGGGTCTGTGGTCATACTGAGCCATTAGAGTGTCTACGTTAACCTAATTTTAGTATATGTAATTATATTGTCTTCCTAATTTGCTCATGCACTTTCAACTGGAAGTGGTCAACACCGGATTCTTAAATAACTCCACATCATTAAGGTCGCCTACAGTAACACATAGCTTGTTTTCCTGTAAGCTACATTAGATGACTCAGTCCCCGAGTATTTGGAACAATTGTGAGATAATGTTCTGAATAGAGCTGTGGCAGGGTCATGTTTGGTCTGCTTGGCACTTATAATTTATCTTCATATATCAAGGAAAAAGTCTAGATACAAAAATGTGGATATGCAGTAGCTCACATAGAATATATATGCTAAATTCTGAAATTTAGATTTTTTTAAGAATTTAAAATTATGATAAGACATGCTGTGTACCTAGAATTTATTTTATTACATAATTACAATGAATAATTAAATCTCATCAAGGACGGAAGGCTACATCTCATTTATAATAATGGATATGACAATTATGCATACTCTTGGGCCCGCGCAGTATATGCTGTGCAGTTAATTCTAACAGCAGTCCATCAACTGCAGCTCAAAGAGGTTAAATGGCTTGTCCACAGAGCTGGTGTGATTTTAAGCCTTATCTCTCTGACTCCTAAACTTGTCTTTCCACAGCACCTGCTCCCTTTATCTTTGTATGCTCACTATTCAACACAGTACACAGTATATAAGCATATAGCCAAATGAGTTTATAGTTATTGATTACAAATAGCTTTGAATCACGAATCACAACTGTTAATCACAAATGAACAGCTCTGGATGGAAAGGAAACAATATGGTTCATTAGGTTGATCACTATGATGGTCAATCCATGTTTGCTGATTGCCACACAATAGATGAGTTACCAAATAAGCAATTATTCTAGGTGCTAAGCCAACTGAACTAGCTTAAGTCTGTGCTGTATGACTGATTGCCTAGCAATCAGCGATTGAATGACAAAACCCATCTCCTATGTAGATGCAGCCTTGAAATGGCCTGCTGTACCAAGTCATTATTTTCCTTTTTATGAAGGCAATGTTGCTTCAGGAAGGGGAAATAGAAGTCAGCATAAGCTCTTTCTCATAAGGAAAGTGATAAACTAGTTGAGAGAGGCGGGCTGAATCTGATGAATCTACGCATAGAATATGCTGATGTATAAGGCTGATTTAAAAACAATCCCACTTAAATAGTGGATTGTTATTAACACAGGATGATATCCACAAAAGGTAAATAAATAAATGAATGACTGAATAACTTATATACAAATACATAATGAAAATGGCACCCTAAACTAGTCATAGGCATTGTCAACTGACGTCCAATAATATAATTGCCAAATGAACTTGTCAGGAAAATATGTACACATAGGTCAATTGCAAACAATAACTATTAGTATTTCAAACTGGTTAATGATAACTGGTTGTTTAAATTAAACTTTCTTTTTCCTCTGAACTGCTTTCTGCTTCACTTAAATTGTTATAAACTTTAGTTTCAGACTTAAGAACCATAGTATGGATGGATGGATGACAGACAGAGAGAGAAATGCTAACCTGAAGAAGTGCCTGTACAGATGCCCTCTCAATTTTTCATACTCTTAGGCCCTTCCTGGTATTTTATGGCCCTGATTACATAGTTTGGAGCTACACAAACCAGAATCTTTTCACCCTAGCAGGAAGCAGTAGCTAGACCTCTTCTCTCTTCCTGAATAGAAAAAGGTGAAGAAAAGAGACAGGCTCAATAGTTCTCAACAGTAGGTGAAATAGCCCTCTTGGGGCTGTTTGGAAACATATGAGGGCCTTGGAGTTGCTACAATGGTAGGAAACACCAATGGCATTGAAAGAATGGTCGCCAGGGAAGGAAAACATTCCTGCAACATACGTCACAGTTTTCCAAAAGGAAGAATTTTCCTGCACAAAATGACAATAGCATTGAGAAATGTTAGCCAATTCCCTTTCAGAACATCACAAGCACTTGCTTAATATCATCAAGGAAAACTAAACTTCAGCCATTATTTCAAAGAATATGCCAAAATTTGGCTGAAAAACATTCTCTAATTAGAAGCAAATAAGATTCTTTATGGCAAAAAAAAAAAAAAAAAAGAAATGAAAAGTCCTTACTGTTATTCCAACAGTAACCTCTAAACTCTTCTCAACATTAGGAACAGCACCTCTGAGTCTCTGCAGGCTTCAGAAATTTCAAAAGAAACAAACACTAAGATTCTGTTTTATCCAAGAACCATCCCCTGCTCAGACAATAAACTTGGTTGAGCACACAGTAGATTAACAAAGCAATCCAGGTAAGTTGCAGGGTGCAAAGCTCACTTGAAGCTGCTGTAAAATGTCCCCTTCCTCCTACCTTCAGTCTTGGGGGAGACTGTGGTTCTTGCACATTTCTGGAAAACAATGAATGCTGTTCACTATGCAGGTGGGCTGAGGATTTTAGCAGATGGTAACAGGATGGCTGTAAAAGAGAAAAGGGCTTTTGCAGATGGTATAGTTACTCCTTTCTGTTTTTTTTTTTTTTTTTTTCTTTTGGGAGGGGAAAGTGAAGGAAATAGTTGCAAGACAACGCAATAATGCTGCAAATGTCCAAAATATTTATTCTCATACATTTTCTGAAATCACCACATTATTACCTTTCATCAACATATTGCAGAGGAGAAATAAAGCAGGAAGTGGAGAGAGAACAGGAAGAAAAATCCTTCAACATCTACAACTTTAAATTCCCCACCCTCTAGAGTTACCCGTTGTGGAATTGAAGCTTGTTAATGTAATACATTTCCCCATATTTTTCTTCTCCAAGTGAAATAAGCTAATTACTCTAACTTTTTCTCATAGGCCATTTTTTTTTCCAGCACTGTGCAATTATTTTTGGTGCTTGACTTCCAGCTATATACATTCTGCTCATCCTGTGATTCTGAGATACTACAAGTTGGTCACAACATTCTGAAAATGGCTTGCTAGGTAGCAGCTTCCTTCACTAGTGATCTCCTGTTAGATGACAACACCACATCTCTTGGCAGTCTTATCCAAAAAAAGGAGGTAGTTAATAAAAACACTCTGATGTAGGTAGCTTCTGACACAGCGTAGGCACAGGTTTTTCACCATAATGAGCAGCCACGATCATTAATTGAGCCACAGATCTGTGAGTCTTCCAATCCTATTTCTTCAGCTCTTACTGACATTGAAAAGATGGCAAGTGGCAAGTTCTCTGCAAAGTATTGTCTCCCACAGGTCTGATCCTGGGAAGTCAATCCTCAATGATTGATATCTGCTGCTTTTTCCTACGCTGGCTTTGGGTGAGTGTCCTCAGAGCATTTCCTCTGTCTCTGTACTTTGATATTAGAAAGGGTAGTAAATGATACAGGCCTATGAGTGAAGTTGATGCCCTTTAATTATTATTCAGATGATTTGCTCACATTTTCATTTGTCTATCACCAATTTAGTAAATATATAAGAACCTACTGTGAGTCAATCTTGGGATGGTTACTAGTTACAAGGCAACTAGATCAAGTTGTGGCCATAAAGGAGCTCAGGGGGAAGAAGATAGATAAGGAAGTCAAGAATTACTACGATAAGTTGGTGAGGTGATAGATATTTTAATTAACTTGATTAAATTTTTCTAAATTCTCTATGTAGATCAAAACATCACATTATACCTCATAAATATATATAATTACCATTTGTCAGTTAAAAATAAATTTTAGAAAACGTGGTACAATACAATATAATAAGTACATTATTTAAAAAATGTATAGGGTCTTGTGAGAACACCGTTTCAGCCTGAAGGGTTAGGATCAGAAAAGCTCACAGAGCAGGTAATAAACAGAGTCATGAAGAATAATTAGGAATGATCTCATCAGGGATCCAAAAATAGGAAGAGCAAACCGTGGAGAAGATGGAGCCCCTAGAAAACCACAGGAATATAAGAGCACCAGGTAGGTAGGAAATCTGTGGATACAGGTGAAGTGTGACAAGCATAAAGCTGGAGAGAGAGAGAAAGGCTGAAAGTTAGGACTAAACTAGAAGCTAATTGAAAGCCAGCACAGAAACTACCACCCAAGTCCAATTTACTCAGTGGCCTTAGTTTAGAAAACTTGGATTCAGAATGGGGCACTATGGTGCAATGAAGCTAACTTTACGTTCCCCACAATCTAGCTGTGTGTCTCCCTGCATTATAGTGACACAATGTGATGATGACTGCTATGTGGTAGACAAGGGCCTTAGTTTTCAATAAAATGTTTCACTTCCTCAATCAACTAGAGAACAAACCCAGGGATTTGGGTGGCTCCTTGTGGAAGACATTTGTTGCTTTGGCCACCCAGCATCTATTTCCTGTCTTCTCTGGAACTATCACCTTTGACTTTTTTTGGAGAACTACCCTACACCCACTTTGAGTGCATGTGTGGTTCCATTCCTACTTCCAGAGGTGAAGCCTGTTACTCAGTTTAGTACATCAGCACATCACAGGGACTGGTCAGTGACTGGTTCTGAGATAGGCACATGGCCCAAGCTGGTCCAATCAGGATGAATCCTAGGGCTTATTCAGGAGCTGCCAGGAAGATTTGTTCTCTCAGGTCCACTGGACCCAAACACGGCAACATTGAAGGGTCAGAGTTACTGCCAGATACCTACCTACTTTGGGAAACTTGAAAATAAAGTCAACACAATAGAAAGACAAGCCAGGACCAGGTGTAATGGCTCACACCCTGTAATCCCAGCACTTTGGGAGGCCGAGATGGGCAAAACACTTGAGGTCAGGAGTTTGATACCAGCCTGGCCAACACAGTGAAACCCTGTCTCTACTAAAAATATAAAAATTAGCCGGGTGTGGCGGTGGGTGCCTGTATTCCCAGCTACTTGGGAGACTGAGGCAGAAGAATCACTTGAACCCAGGAGGCAGAGGTTGCAGTGAGCCAAGATGGTGCCACTGCACTCCAGCCTGGGTGACAGTGCAAGACTCTATCTCAAAAAAAAAAAAAAAAAAAAAAAAAAGCCAGGGATAAAGAAAAATGAAGCATCCTGGATGAAGCCACAGCTGAATCCCAGATTACCCTAGAAATGCATGTCAAGAAAATTCCCATTTTATTAAAGCCACTTTGAGTTATATTTTCTGTTATTTGACACTAAAAAAATCTTTACTGATATAATGCTAAAATTCTTTTACAAAAATTGCCTCTTTAAAAACGTAGTGTCTTAAGGGATAGAATATACTAAATATTGAACAGGTGAAGTCTAATGGATCAGAATCCATAAAGCCTGCATTTTGGGTTAGATTTGTCAATTACTATAGTTTTGGGCAAAGTACTTCATCTTTTTTACCTCAACTTTTCTACATATAAAATACAGAATACAGATAATAATTCTAACCTCCTTTCTATATCACAGCCTTGCTTGAGATGAAAGTGAAATAAAATTATTTTTAAAAAGTCGCCAAATCCAAAGTGCTAAATGAATGAAATGGCTACTAAAGTATTAACATTTTTTTTTTTTTAGTCAGTGTTCAAAGATGTTGATTTTGCATTAGGAATCAGTTCTATTGTTCCCAGTAGTCTAAAACCGGTCTAAAGATGTTGATATCTAACCAGGACATGCTAAAAAGCAGAAGGTTCCTAAAGCTAAATGGAAGTCAGCATTACCCCAGGTCAGGAGCCAGCTAAGCTTTAAAACGTGCTGTGTCCATGTTGACACATTTCATGTTAATTGGCATTATGTTGACACTCATTTGGGCCGAGAAAGAAAATGCTAGAAAGCTATGTCTAGTATCTCCTTTACCGCAAAGAGGTCCCCAGAAAACCAGCGAATAAACAAAATAAAACCAATCTAATTAACTTTCCCTTCCAAATTGTTACCACACTTCACATGTCACGTGGCTGCTGTGGTGACCTGCATGGCATGAAAAATTTGTTTGGCCTACACTGAACTGACAAAGTTTTGTTTCAGTTCTCAATCCTCAATATATGCTATGTCATGAAGGACTACAAAAAGCCCATACTCGTTTGTCCATTCTCTTTCTGAACAACCATCATACAATTGATCACCTAGTTTCATCAATTCTATTACTAGGAATCTCACAGATCCCCAACTGCTCAGCAAGTCATTCAGGCCACCTTAAAGTCTTCCTACACTCGGGCACTATCTCTAACCCCACCCTTTCATCCCTCTCCACCACCCCAGTTAAAAGGTCAACATCCTAGTTTTGGCAGAATTCCTGGACATGACAAGGAATAGTCACAGCTTCTTGGACTTCATTTACATTTTTATAACTCTGGGACTATGCTTATTTAGTTTCTTCTGACTGGAATACATTTTCTGCTAATCCACCCCATTGCCCTTCTCTGCCTAATAAGCCCTACTAAGTCTTTTTTTTTAATAACAGAGACTTTAAAAAATGAAATTTTTATTGGGTTCTGACAGGTAACAATATGATTAAGTAAAACTGATTTTATAAGAAAAATCATATTACTATCCGAGCCTATCTTTTACATTTCCACCTCTGGTAGAACCAAGGGACAAAGAAATATTGATCTATTTTAAAAAGAAATCAGATCAAGATTAATGAATGACAAGGAGTAACTAATTGCACCTGCATGCTGAGAACACAAAAGGGATTGGTGGGGACTTCAGAGAACTGAAGATTCCATATCCTTTCTAAAGGGACAGAGATCTAGACTATTGTTGCTTTCAAGTAAGCAGGTTTAATGTGTTAACAGAGCTTTCCAATTTTTAGAGAAGTCATCTGTATTGCTCTGTGAAATCTCCTGAGAAGGTTGGATCAACATGTTGTTGGCTATATCCAGCCCAAGGGCACAAATTTGTAAATCTCAGCCTCATGACCTTGTTCAAATATTGGATTCTTTGCGATGGCTTCTCTTACTCCCTTAGCCCAGTAGAGTGACCCTTCTACTCTCATTCATGTGCTCATTAAGAGATATTAATCTGCCACTATCTTGAAGTGTCAGTGACAAGGTAGACTTAATGTGGAGCACGGTCATATATTGGGGGGGCAAAGTGTGGACTGTAGCCCATGCTTCGGTGCCCTGTACCCCATATCCCTTGGTTGAACAATTCTTTTTCTAGTAACTTATATGCCTACACACTGTTTATAAGGATGTATTTTTTTAAAAAATTACCACTTCATATAACAAACAAAATATTTTAAGTGCAGATCTCATCCAAATTCCTCTAGGAGACCCTACCCACTCCATGACACAGTTATAGTAAGAAAAAATGATGATGCTTTTACGAAACACTGTGATGATTTCTGCTTAAAATAGGTTGATATAGAATGCCCTCTCTTTGTTCTGGGCAAGATCATTTTGGTGATAGTTTTTAGTCAAGCAGCTCTAAGGCAAATACCTACCCACTCTTAACTAGAAAGGCCTGTAGCCAAATGAAGATGCTGCAAATTTGTTTTTAAGCCATCTCTTAAATAATATCACAGTGTTTTAACTGTGAAAAAGTATATTTCTGAGATGTTTATTTTAATATTTATTTATTTTGTGTTTCCTCTGGTGGAAGCCCCAGACTGGGTTGAAGAAATAACTGAAATGTAGAAAACCACCATAAGAAAGTTGATAAGATCCTACAATCTGGCAGTGGACCAAAGGATAAGATAGAGATGGCCAGAACCCAGTAAGAGGTTGTGGACACCAGGCTTGAAGAGCTGATGTATCTAATATCCAGTTTCAAGTTTCCTTTCTCTGTCATATATTTTACTTATATCACCCTCACATCTTTATTAAGATTCTGTTAAATGACAGCCTTTCACTGACAGATAGGAGTGAGCTGTCACCGCATGAAGAAGCTGTGATGTGGAGACAACTGGGATGAAGCCAGACAGAGGGCTGGCATGAGCAGAGCACAGCCACACCCAGAATGGCATTTGTTATGGGTTGAAGTGTGTTGCCCCCAAAAAAGAAAGTTGAAATCTTAATCCATACTAACTATGAATGCAACCCTATTCCAAAATAGTGTCTTTGCAGATGAATAAGTTAGAATTAAGTCCTAATACAATTAGGACCTCATATTGAACCTTAATACAATGTGAGTCATGTTCCTATAAAAAGGGAAATTTGGACCCAGTGACAGACATTCACCGAAGGAAGACAATGTGAGGATACAGGGAGAATGACATGTACAAATCAATGAACACCTGAGACTGTCAGAAGCTACGTGAGAGGCATGGAAAAGATTCTCCCTCGTAGCCCTTAGAAAAGGCCAATCTGCCCAACGTCTTGATTTTGGATTTGTGGCCTCCAGAACTGTAAGACAATAAATATGCCTTTTGCTTTAAGCCACACACAGTTCAGTACTTTGTTACGGCAGCCTCAGGAAAACTGATATAGTATTCCTCCAGGGAACCTCAGAGAGAGGTGAACACAGAATGGATTATTGCAGTCACACAGGAGGGACTCTCGCGTTACTATAATTTACATATTAAAGGTAAGGGTGAAAAACTTAGGAACACTCAGATAGCAGACGACTCCATCCACATTGCTTTCAGAGTGGAGCACTCCAGCTCCCTCATTATATCACAGGAGTCCATTCTGGAAACCAGCTAGAATTAAACTCCTTCATAGCATAGAATACAATACAACACAACATAAATGCCTTGATCAGTTTCATCATCTCCTTAGTACCTTATTGGCACTTAACATTATGTAAATATCCTAAGAGTTACATCTTCAAGGCCTTTCTATATTTAGGACTTACAAAAACACCAAGTTCCTCTGATTTCAAGAGTTACCAAAGGTACCTGCCCTCAAAGATCTCAGGAAAGGAAAATAATCTCTTAACAATCTTGGAAGAGTGTTGTTAAGAAAGGTAAGAGGTGGTTCAAGGTGCTTAGTGGTCTGGAGATAATATTGAGCACATTTTCCTGAAGCCCACTTTTTTCAGTTGACAATATATCATGAACTTTTCTTTGTGTCAGTAAATATTTCTCTACAACGTGATTTTTACTATGTGCAAAGATTCCATCTTCAGAAAGACAATCCATAATTCATTTAACTAATCCTCTATTTCTGAGCCAAGTCAATGGAAAATCAAAATAGTGTGCTGAGGCCAGAGGCATGTATGCCTGAGGAACAAGCTCTATGATCGATCATCTGTTTCATATTCTTCTGTAAGTCTCTTACATGGCACTTCCTTTATCTAAGAGAGTACCTTATGGAATTCCATTCTCCAGCATGTGGTTGTTTCTAGGACACTGAACAAATGAAAATATCTGTCACTCTATCAAGTTTCTAAACATATCATCCATTCATTCATTAAGCAAACATTTATTTTGTACTTAACATGTCAGACACTACTCTGGGCCTGGTGATATTGTAATGACAGATAAGGTCCCTGCCTTCCGGAACTTTAAAATCTAACTGGAACACACAAATAAGATAAATTCAAGTAGCTGTTACAAAGGAAGTAGAACAGGCAATGGGAAAGGGATTGATAGGGAGGCATATATTGTAGATGGAAAAAGAAGAAGTAGTATGTTAACTGTAACCTGAAAAAGAGTTTTCCATGTCAAGAGCCAGGAAAAAGGTATCACATGCAGTGGAAACAGGTAGAGTAAATGCATGATGTGGGAAAAAGTGTGATACATCGAATCAACACAAGTTGATTAGATGATCTAGATAATTGTGACATAGTAGGTGACAGAGAGAAGAGTTCAAGAAGAAGGCAAGTGTTGGATCCAGGAGACCATTGCAGGGCATGGTAAGGCAGTAGGACAGCAAACTGTTAGTTCAGAAGATTTGAATCATGGAGTGTTATATATCAGCTCTGTTTTAAGAAGGTTGCTCTGGCTTTGGGGTGAAGCATGCATTATAAAGAAGCATGAGAGGCAGCAGAGAGAGACAGACTAGTTAGCAGGATACTGCTATTGCCTTGTTGAGAGGGTTGTTGGTAGTTTAGACTGAATAGAAATAGATAAAATGGAACTGGTTAAAAAAATATTTTGATGATAGTGTAGGCAGGCAGGACATACTGATGGAGGTAATATGGATGGGTGAGTTAAAAGAAGAAATCAAGGATGACATCTTATTATGAAAATTTTCAAACTTACAGAAAAGAGAGAATTGAATAATGAATACTTATATACTCATCATGTTGACTGTACAATTAAAATTTTACTATATATATTTTATCAAATAGCTATTCATTTATCCATCCCACTATCCATGCATCAATCCATGTTATCTTTTGATGCTCTTGAAGTGAAAGACCACGTTACCCCCATTTCTCCACTACAGTATGCATATTATTAACTACAATCAGTGTTTTGTTTTGGTTCTTTGTTTTCTATAGGAAACTTTTCATAGAGTTAAATGCAAAAACAAAAACAAAAAACACTCAACTTAAAGAGTTTTGAGAAATGCATGCAAATATGTAACCCTAACTCAGGGTTTTAAAACCTCAACACTGTTCTGAACCTTAAATAATTCTTTGTTGTGAAGGGCTATCTTTGGGCAATGTAGAATGTTTAGCAGCATTCCTGGCCTCTAAATTGTCTCTACACTTTACCAAAAATAACCTGGGTGGAGGGAGGGGGGTGGGCAAAATTGATAACCACTGCCCTAACTCTAACCAAGATATAAAACATTACCATCATCTAGAAAGTTTTCTCATGTGCTTTCCCAGCAAATCCCCACACCTCTCTCCCAAGGCTACCAATATTCTAAATTCTTTGCCACATAGATTAGTTTTGCATGTTCTAGAACTTTATATAAGTGTAGTCAAACTGTACATGCTCTTTTGTGGTAGGCATTTCTTACTAAATTTTACTACATTTTTGAGATTCACCCATGTCATGTATACGAGTGGTTCGAGTGGTTTTTCCTTTTCTGTGTTAAGCAGTATTACATATGTGACTATACTTGGGTTTGTTTAGCCATTTGGTTGTTGATGGATTCATTTAGCTGTTTCCACTTTTACCTATTATGAATAAACTTGATATGAACGTTCTCATATAATTGTTTCCTGGACATGTTTTTATTTCTCTTTGGTAGAAGCAGAATTCCTGAGTCATGGGATAGGTATCTGTTGTTAGAAAATTGCCAGACACTTTTACAAGGTAATAATACCATGTTACCTTTCAATCAACAATGTATGAGATTTCCAGTTGTTTTATATCCTTGTCAACACTTGGTGTTGTCAATAATTTTAATTTTAGCCATTCTGGTAGGTGTTTAGCATATCTCATTGTGATTTTAATTTGCATTTCCCTGATGATTCTAATGTTGAGTGTGTTTTCATGTATTTATTGGTCATCTATATAATTTTCTTTGCAAAGTATCCATTTAACTACCTATTTTAACATGGGGTTGTAGTTTTATTATTGAATAACCTAATTTCTTTATATATACTGAATATCAGTCCTTTGTCAGATGTATGTTTTGTGAATATTTTATGCAGATCTATGGTTCGCCTATTAATTTTACTAATAGTGTCTTTTGATGAGCAGAAACATTTAATTTTGATAATACCAAATTGCCATGATCTCTTTTATGGTTACAATTTTCTGTGTCCTTTCTAGGAAACTTTTGCCTAGTCTCAAAGTCCTAAGGACATTCTATTGTGCTGTCTCCTAGAATCTTTATTCTTTTAGTCTTTATGTTTAGGTCTAAGATTTATCTCAAGTTATTGTTGTGAGGTGCAGATCAAGGTTTATTTTATTTTCTGTATAGATATCCAGTTTTTATAGCACATTTTGTTGAAAATATTTTCTTTTCCCTACTATATGGCATTGGTGACTGTAGAAAATCAAACACAATTATATCAGTAAGAGTCTAATTCTGGACTTCTTAATCTCTTCCATTGACCTACTCTTGCTAGTACCATGCTTTCTTGATTACTGTATCTCAATAGCAAATCTTAAAGCCTGGTTAGGTCCCCAAAATTTGTTCTTCTTCAAGATCGTTTTTGATATTCTAGCTCTTGTGCATTTCCATAAGAATGTTAGATCAGCCTATTAATATCTTTTTTAAAATCCTGGTAGCATTGTTATTGAGATAGCATTGAATCTATAAATTATTTGGAGGAGAATTAGCATATTAGCAGTGGTATACATTCTAATAAATATACATGGTATATCTCTCAATCCATTTCTCTAATTTTTCTTTTAATTTTTGATGTAGAAATCCTACATGGTTTTGTTAAACTTATTCCTATGTTATGCTTTTTTGCTTTATTAAAATTTGAATTTATTTTTAATTTTTCTTTTTTATGCAGTTAAATATGAGAAGTGCAGTTGATTCTTATATATTGAGCTTGTATCTTGAGACATTGCTAAATTCAATATTAGCTCTACCTGTTTCTTTTGAAGGTCTATTATACTTTTCTACCTTGACAATCATGTCATCTGAATAAAGACATATTTACTTCATTTTTATATGTATGTATTTTATTTCCTTGTCTTTTGTTATGGCACTGGCTAAGAGTTCTGATAAAATGTTGATAGAAGTAGTGAAAGTGGACGTCCTCGCCTTGCTTGCAGTTTTGGGAGAAAGCATTCAGTATTTCACCATTAGGAATGATGTTAACTACTGGCTACTTGTTCTTCACAGATGACTTTGTGTTTTTTTTTAGACAGAGTCTCACTCTGTCACCAGGCTGGAGTGCAGTGGTGCTGTCTCAGTTCACTTCAATCTCTGCCTCCCGGGTTCAAGCAATTCCCCTGCCTCATCCTGCCGAGTAGCTGAGAGTACAGGCATGCACCACCACACCTGGGGAATTTTTTGTATTTTAGTAGAGACAGGGTTTCACCACATTGGCCAAGATGGTCTCGATCTCCTGGCCTCGTGATCCACCTCTCAAAGTGCTGGGATTACAGGCGTGAGCCACTGCACCTGGGCTGTAGATGACTTTTATCAGAACAAGGAAAACCCTTCTATTCCTAGAGTGCTAAGAGCTTTCATCAATAAATGGATGTGAATTTTGTAAAATAACTTTTTCTGTCAAGATGATCATATGTCTTTTCTCCTTCATTCTATTAGTATGATGAATCACATTAAATTTTTAATATTAAACCAAACACATTCTAGAGGTAAGCTCTATTTGGTGTTATCCATTTCATGTGCTGTTGTATTTTATTTCCTAATATTTTGTTAAGAATGTTTTCTTCTATGTTCATGAGGTCCATTTGACTGTAATTTAATATTTTTTGTAATATCTTTGTCAGATTTTCAAATCAGTGCTTTTCATAGCATCTTTTTTGAAATTTTGGCAACTGGTTGAAATACACTTTAACATATAGAGATCAGTTAAGGCAAAAAGAAAACAAGAAAAAAATGAGAAATGACATTCTGTAAGGGGAGAAGGAAAATCAGAGTTTGTTGATTCAAGGAATCCGAAAGACAACAGTCTTTCATATTGAATACTGCTGACAGTTCAGTAAAATGTGAAGAGAGAAGTGACAATGAATTTGGCAATGTGGAGGTAATTGGTGACACTAATATGAAACTTGGGGATAGAGACGGGTAGAATGAAGATAAATGAGAGTAGATTGAAGCGAGAACCGGAAATGAGGAAAATAAGAGGGCTAGTACAGCCAATTTGCTGTAGCATTTCTTTTCTGTCAAGAGTAACAGATAAATAGGGCAGTAGTTGGAGAAGATGAGAAGTCAAGAAACAATGAAAAAAGAATATTTGTTTGGTTTCCAAGGCAGGTAAATAGGACAAAAGAGAATAGAGGAGAAATTAACCTAAAATATTTGTGATGGTGGAGAGAGCTATTGAATAGGGATCAGACCAGGATTCTGTTTCCAGCTTTAAAAATAACTAACTACATGAACTGGGGCAGGTCATTTCCAGTTCCCTGAGCTTTGGTTTTCGTATGTGTAAATTGATGTCTTTCAAACTAGATATTTTAAAAGGTAGTATAAATGGTCCTCAACTTCTGTGACTTCTCTGACAAGTCTCATAATGAAACCAGTCTTTAATGTGTCATTCTTGTGTCTTAAAATTATGGTAATTTTGTTTTATTGACTGTGCCTGTTACTTGAGTAGCTTACTTGCATCATGTAAGTAGTATTAAAATGGAAGGCCAAGTGTACTTGATTACTCTACACAAGCAGCTATATTGAGAGTGAGAATTTCAGTTATGTGAAAACAAGTTATAAAGAAGAGAAATCAAGCCAGCATGAGAAAGTTCCAGGAAGAGAGAGTGAATAGAGAGCAAGGGGAATATCCTAAACAGAGGAAATGCAGTCACAGATGCTTTATTAGATACCCTATAGTCTCCACAACAAGTTAGAAGAGAGATACTAGGGGTTCTTGGAGGTTAGTGACAATCATCCAATCACATCATGGTAGATGAAACACATTTGATCAACTAAATAAATAACTAGAGCACATCAAATTATTTTTCTTGTTAAGATAAATGTATTGGATTCACCATTTTACTAAATCCACGGATAGATGTTTAAGTAATTAAATTTTTTTCTTCTAAAAGAAGTGATTAATTGTGTTGATGATGTACTGTGAAGTCAACAGGATAAGTTAATTTGCAGAGGAAAAAAATTAAATTGAGTTTCCTGCAAAGAATATTTATATTTAAATGGATTCTGAAATCAAGCCATCACCATGGATGGGTTGAGTTTCTAAAAATTACTAGACACTGGGCAGAAAAAAAAAAGAAAGAAAGAAAGAAAGAGAAAATGATACTTGCATTTAAGTAGCCATTAGTTGAACTGAAGATATTGAATAACATAACTTCATGTCTGGTTTGCGAAAGACTAGAAAATTACTAATTATGCAGAAGAAATGGAATATTACAGAGCAAGGGTAGTCAGAGAAGGCTCATAGAGGATGTGTTAAAAGTAGAATCGAGAATTTGGTTTCAATTGACAAAATCCAATATTAATATATTGTGCATAAACTAGAATTTGTAGAAGACATAAGCAATCAAAAGGAGAATGGAGATGACAAAATTGACAGGTACACAAATACTTTTAGGACACTTTCCCTTCTTGTCATCTCTATTTCCCTTGATTTCTCAGCTTCAAGTCTTTCAATTTGTCTTCAGTGGAAGATCAGAGGAGTCATTGACATAAATCTTTTCAGCAGGTAGAGTAGGGTGGAACATAGGTAGACAGAGTAAATTGAAAATAGAAAATCACAAAAGGGTGCACCAGACCAACGAAGAGGCAAGAAAGGGGAAGCATGTTATTTTTCCACATACCTCAAATTTCATTACATGGCAGAACCCCCTTTCTTCACCATCCAGCTATCTGAAGGAGAAACTGAATGATACAGAGAACCCACACTTAAAGAACAGAAAAAAAGAAGTCATTAAATACAACGCAGAAGGCACAGTTAGTGAGATAGAAAAAAAAATCAATTTTAATGTATATTTACAGTAGCCAAGGTCAAAAGAAAGATCACCAAATATAGGTCCAGTTATGAGAAGCATCAAAAAAATGCAGAAAAGTTCAGGGATAAAACAGTCTTTTATAGCAGATTGGAGGCAATTAAAGTCAAATTGAAAAGAGATTAAGAAATAAGTGAATTAAGAGAAAATGAAACTTCATCTTCCAGCAATGATGGAACAATTAGTACCTGACCAGCCCTACCATCATTAAACAGTGGTGTGCTGGTAATGTTTAACAATCAGTTCTCCAATTTAAAAAAAAAGTCTTGATTTGTAACATTTGCCTTTTTTCATGATATACATATTCCCTGTTGGGTTGATTTCGACCTACCAATGATTTAAAAACTGTCTGACAATATTCCTAAAATTTTTAAAGTTGCTTCTCACAAGCTGAAACGATCTGGCTCCAGCACATCATAAATTGCTACAAAACTAAGGAAAATACTAAAAGAAACTATTTTTAGCCATTGGAAAAAAGGGAAGCTCACAAGGTGAGAACCATGTGTACCACCTACTACCTCACCCTGCTTTTCACCTGTGGACAGTTTCCAAAACAGGTGGAGCTGGGGCTGGTGTGCAGTATATACAGCACTCTGCCTGAGCTGAGAAGTTACACATCAGTTTGGAGATGCAGAAGAGGATGGAACCTGAAGAGCACCATAGTCAATAGGAGGTACCTGTGCAGAAGGGAGATCCAGAACCTAACGTGGGCCTCCCCACCCATGAGACCTTGGCTAAGGGCTGAACTGCTATTATGCAAGAAAACACTACAGGAGTCTTACAAGAAAGTAATTACTATGGGGCTGAGAGCAGAACAGAGATCTTAGAAGTCAAGCAGAAGTGGGAGACTAGTATTAGAGTTCTAGACCAGCCAGATCTAGGCTGCCTAAGCATTCTGTTAAGACATTAGTACTCAGCAGACAGCTGACACTTCAGAAAGAACATACACTAGCCATTAGCCATAAGGAATGATGTCTTTCAAATGCTGAAAGAAAAAGATAAAAAACAATAGTCAGCCCAGAATTCTGTATCCAGCCAGCAAATATTTCCTTTCAAGATGAGAATAAAATGAAGACATTTTCTTTTAAACAAAACTCTGAGATAATCTGTTGCCCACAGACTAGCATTCAAGAAATGCTAAAGAATAGTCTATAGATTAAATGGAAGTGATACTAGATGGGAACCCATATTTGCAGAAAATGAAGAAATGAAAATAAGTATGTGAGTAACTGTGAGAAATTTTTCTTTTCTTAATTTTTTTAAACAACTTACAGATTAAAGCAAAAGCAACAATTTTGTAAGGTGTAGCTGTAGCATACATGCAACTAAAATATTAGGGCAATGGGTGTATATTCATTCTAACAACTTCTATTTAATATCCTTCTAGGGGCTGAGGCAGTAACATGCAAGAAAAAAATTAAAAGGAGTAAATATTGGAAGAAAAAGGAGTAAATCTGTTTTTATTTGTAGACAGAATGACTATTTACATGGGAAATCATAAGGACTCTATACGTGAAAATACCTAGACTCAATAAATAAAATTTGCATGGTCACAGGAAACGAGGTCAATGAATAAAAATTAATTGCATTTCTACGTACTAGAAAAAACAACTGGAAACTAAAATTTTCAAAAGACAATATGTGTAATAGCATCATAAAATATGAAATCCTTTTTTTTCCATAAGTTATTGGGGTACAAGTGGTATTTGGTCACATGAGTAATTTCTTTAGTGGTGATTTGTGAGATTTTGGTGGACCCATCACCCGAGTTGCATACACTACACCACATTTGTAGTCTTTTATCCCTCATCCCTCTTCCACTCTTCCCCTCATGTCCCCAAAGTCTAGTCCATCATTCTAATGCCTTTGTGTCCTCATAGCTTAGCTCCCACATATCAGTGGGAATGTACAATGTTTGGTTTTCCATTCCTGAGTTACTTCACTTAGAATAATAGTCTCCAACCTCAACCAGGTCACTGCAAATGCTGTTAATTCATTCGTTTTTATGGCTGAGTAGTATTCCTTCATATATATATATGTGTGTGTGTATATATATATGTGTGTGTGTGTATATATGTGTGTATATATATATGAAGGAATATATATATGAAGGAATATATATATGAAGGAATATATATATATGAAGGAATATATATATATGAAGGAATATATATATGAAGGAATATATATATATGAAGGAATGTATATACATATATATATATGAAGGAATATATATATATATCACAGTTTCTTTATCCACTCGATTGATGGGAATTTGGGTTGGTTCCACATTTTTGCAATTGTGAATTGTGCTGCTATAAACATGCATGTGCAAGTATCTTTTTTGAAAAATGATTTCTTTTCCTCGGGGGTAGATACCCCGTAGTGGGAATGTTGGATCAAATAGTAGTTCTACTTTTAGTTTTTTAAGGAATCTTCACACTGTTTTCCACAGTGGCTGTACTAGTTTACATTCCCACCAGCAGTGTAGAAGTGTTCCCTCTTCACAGCATCTATACCAGCATCTACTGTTTTATGATTTTTTTATTATGGCCATTCTTGCAGGAGTAAGGTAGTATCATATTGTGGTTTTGATTTGCATTTCCCTGATCATTAGTGGTGTTGAGCATTTTTTCATATGTTTCTTGGCCATTTGCATATCTTCTTTTGAGAATTGTCCTTAGCCCACTTTTTGATGGGATTGTTTGGTTTTTTCTTATTGATTTGAGTTCGTTGTAGATTCTGGATATTAGTCCTTTGTTAGATGTATAGATTGTGAAGACTGTCTCGCACTCTGTGGGTTTTCTATTTACTCTTCTAACTGTTTCTTTTGCCATGTAAAAGCTCTTTAGTTTAATTAGGTCCCAGCTATTTATCTTTGTTTTTACTGCATTTGCTTTTGAGTTCTTGGTCATGAAATCCTTACCTAAGCCAATGCCTAGAAGGGTTTTTCTGATGTATAAATTCTTTTAGAATTTTTATAGTTTCAGGTCTTAGGTGCAAGTCCTTAATCCATCTTGAGTTGATTTTTGTATAAAGTGAGAGATGAGGATCCATTTTCATTCTCCTACATGTGGCTAGCCAATTATCCCAGCATTATTTGTTGAAAAGGGTGTTCTTTCCCCACTTTATATTTTTGTTTGCTTTGTCAAAGATCAGTTGGCTTTAAGTATTTGGGTTTCTTTCTGGGTTCTCTATTCTGTTCCATTGGTCTATGTGCGTATTTTTATACCCATACCATGCTGTTTTGGTGACTATGGCCTTTTAGTATAGTTTGAAATCAGGTAGTGTGATGCCTCCAGATTTGTTCTTTTTGCTTAGTCTTGCTTTGCCTATGTGGGCTCTTTTTTGGTTCCATATTAATTTTATGATTGTTTTTTCTAATTCTGTGAAGAATGATGGTGGTATTTTGATGAAGATTGTATTGAATTTGTAGATTGCTTTTGGCAGTATGGTCATTTTCACAATATTGATTCTACTCATCCATGAGCATGGGATGTGTTTCCATTTGTTTGTGTCATCTGTGATTTATTTTAGCATTGTTTTTGTAGTTTTCCTTGTAGAGGTCTTCTGACTCCCTGGTTAGGTATAATCTAAGTTAGTTTTTTTTTTTTTGGTAGCTATTGTAAAAGGGGTTGAGTTCTTGATGTGATTCTCTGCTTGGTTGCTGTTGGTGTATAGAAGAGCTACTGATTTGTGTTCGTCAGTCTTCTATCTGGAAACTTTGCTGAATTCTTTTATCAGTTCTAGGAGTTTTCTGGAGGAGTCTTTAGGGTTTTCAAGGTAAACGATCATATTGTCAGCCAACAGTAACAGTTTGAATTTCTCTTTAACAATTTGGATGCCCCTTATTTTTTTCTCTTGTCTGACTGTCTATATTTTTCTCATCTTGTCTGATGAGAGTGGGCATCCTTGTCTTGTGCCAATTCTTAGAGGGAATGTTTTCAACTTTTCCCCATTCAGTATTATGTTGGCTGTGGGTTTGTCATAGATGGCTTTTATTACATTAAGGTATGTCCCTTGTATGCTGATTTTGCTAGGAGGAAGAGATGCTGGATTTTGTCGAATGCTTTTTCTGCATCTATTGAAATGATCATATAATTTTTTGTTTTTAATTCTGTTTATGTGGTGTATCATATTCATTGACTTGTGCATGTTAAACCATCACTGCATCCCTGATATGAAACCCACCTTATCATGGTGGATTATCTTTTTGATATGTTATTGGATTCAGTTAGCTAGTATTTTGTTAAGGTTTTGCATCTACATTTATGAGAGATTTTGGTGTATAGCTTTCTTTTTTGGTTATGTCCTGTCCTGGTTGTGGTATTAGGGCAATACTGGCTTCATGGAACAATTTAGGTAGGGTTCCTTCTTTCTCGGCGTTTTGGAATAGTGTCAAAAGGATTGGTACCAATTCTTCCTTGAATGTCTAGTAAAATTCTGCTGTGAATTCATCTGGTCCTTGACTTTTATTTGTTGGTAATTTTCTTTTTCTTTTTCTTTTTTTTTTTTTTTTTTGAGATGGAGTCTCGCTCTGTTGCCCAGGCTGGAGTGCAGTGGCATGATCTTAGCTCACTGCAAGCTCCACCTCCCAGGTTCACGCCATTCTCCTGCTTCAGCCTCCTGAGTAGCTGGGGCTACAGGCACCCGCCACCATGTCTGGCTAATTTTTGTATTTTTTAGTAGAGACAGGGTTTCACCGTGGTCTCAGTCTCCTGACCTTGTGATCTGCCTGCCTTGGCCTCCCAAAGTGCTGGGATTACAGGCGCAAGCAACCACACCCAGCCATTTGTTGGTAATTTTTAAATTACCATTTCAATCTCACTGCTCCTTACTGGTCTGTTCAGCATATCTAATTCTTCCTCATTTAAGCTGGGAGGGTTGTATTTTTCCAGGAATTTATCCATTTCTTTTAGGTTTTCTAGTTTATGTGCATAAGGTGTTCATTGTAGCATTGAATGATCTTTTGTATTTCAGTGGTGTCAGTTGTAATATTTCCTGTTTCGTTTCTTAATGAGGTTATTTGGATTTTCTCTCTTCTTTTCTTGCTTAATCTTGCAAATGGTCTATCAATTTTATTTATCATTTCAAGGAATCAGCTTTTGGTTTCATTTATCTTTTGTAATTTTTGTTTTAATTTCATTTAGTTCTGCTCTGATCTTGGTCATTTCCTTTCTTCCACTGGGTTTGAGTTTAGTTTGTTCTTGTTTCTCTAATTCCTTGAGGTGTGACCTTAGAATGTCAGTTTGTACTCTTTCAGACTTTTTGATGTACATGTTCAGGGCTATGAACTTTCCTCTTAGCACTGCCTTTGCTGTATCCCAGAGGTTTGGATATGTTGTGTCATTATTGTCGTTAAGTTTGAATAATTTTTAAATTTCCATCTTCATTTCGTTTTTGACCCAATGCTCATTCATAAGCAGGTTATGTAATGTCCATGTATTTGCATGGTTTTGAAGGTTCCTTTTGGAGCTGACTTCCAGTTTTATTCCACTGTGCTCTGAGAAAGTGCTCAATATAATTTCAATATTCTTAAATTTATTAAGGCTTGCTTTGTGGTTTATCATATGGTCTATCCTGGAGAAAGTTCCATGTGCTGTTGAATAGAATATGTATTATGTGGTTGTTGGATGAAATGGTTGGTATGTATCTGTTAAGTCCATTTGTTCCAGGGTATAGTTTAAATCCATGTTTTCTTTGTTGGCTTTCTGTCTTGATGGCCTGTCTAGTGTTATCAGTGAAGTATTAAAGTCCCCCACTATTATTGTGTTGCTCTCTATCTCATTTCTTAGGTCCATTAGTAATTGTTTTATAAATTTGGGAGCTCCAGTGTTAGGTGCATATATGTTTAGGACTGTAACATTTTCCTGTTGGACAAGGCCTTTTATCATTACATAATATCACTTTCTGTCTCTTTTAACTGCTGTTGCTTTAGTTTGTTTTGTCTGATACAAGAATAGCTACTCCTGCTCACTTTTGGTGTCCCTTTGCATGAAATGTCTTTTTCCACCACTTTACTTTAAGTTTATGTGAGTTCTTATGTGTTAGGTGAGTCTCCTGAAGGCATCAGCAGGTAGTTGGTTGTTGAGTTCTTATCCATTCTGTGGTTCATTAAGAGACAGCATTTAGGCCATTTACATTCAATGTTAGTTTTGAAATGTGAGGTACCATTGGATTCATCATGCTCTTTGTTGCCTGTGTACTTTGATTTTTTGTTTTCTATTTTTGCTTTTTAACTTGTATTTTTGTTTTATATGTCCTGTGTGATATGCTTTAAAGAGGTTCTGTTTTGATGTATTTCCAGGATTTTTTTCGAGATAGAGTTCCTTTTAACAGTTCTTGTAGTGGTGGTTGGTAAAGGTGAATTCTCTCAGCATTTGTTTGTCTGATAAATACTGTATCTTTCCTTAATAACACTTAGTTTTGCTGGATACAAAATTCTTGGCTGATAATTGTTTTGTTTGAGGAAGCTGAAGATAAGTCACCAATCTCTTCCGGCTTGTAGGGTTTCTGCTGAGAAATCTGCTGTTAATCCAATAGGTTTTACTCTTCTGTCTCACAGCTCTTAAGATTCTTTCCTTCGTCTTAACTTTGGATAACCTGATGACAATGTGCCTAGGCAATGATCTTTTAGCAATGAATTTCACAGGTGTTCTTTGTGCTTCTTGTATTTGGATGTCTAGGTCTTTAGCAAGGCAAGGGAAGTTTTCATTGATTATTCCCCCAAATATGCTTTCCAACCTTTTAGAATTCTCTTCTTCCTCAAGAACACTGATTATTCTTAGGTTTGGGCATTTAACATAAGCCCAGACTTCTTGGAGGCTTTGTTCATATTTTCTTATTCTTTTTTCTTTGTCTTTGTTGGGTTGGGTTAATTTGAAGACCTGTCTTTGAGCTCTGAATTTCTTTCTTCTACCTTTTCAATTCTATTGCTAAGACTTTTGGGAGCATTTCACATTTCTAAAAGTTCATCCAAAGTTTCCTGAATTTTTTATTGCTTTTTCCTTAAGCTATCTATTTTCTTGAATATTTCCCCCTTCACTTCTTGTATCATTTTTTGGATTTCCTAGCATTGGGCTTCACCTTTCTCCAGTGTCTCCCTGATTAGCTTAATAACTAACCTCCTGAATTCTTTTTCAGGTAAATCAGGGATTTTTTTCTTGGTTTGGATCCATTGCTGGTAAACTAGTGTGATTTTTCTGGAGTCATATTACCAGGGATGGTATTGTCATATTACTAGGGATGGTTTTCTGGTTCCTTCTCATTTGTGTAGGCTCTGTCAGAGGGAAGGTCTAGGGCTGAAGGCTATTGTTCAGATTCTTTTGTCTCACAGTACATTCCCTTGATTTAGTACTCTCTCCCTTTTCCTATGGATGTGGCTTCCTGTGAGCTGAACTGCAGTGATTGTTGTCACTCCTCTGGGTCTAGCCACCAGTGAGTTTACCCAGCTCGGGGCTGGTCCTGTGATGTGAACCGTCTATGGGTCTCTCAGCAGTGGATACCAGCGCCTGTTCTGGTGGAGGTGGCGGGCGGTGCAATGGACTCCATGAGGGTCCTTAGCTTTGGTGGTTTAATACTCTTTTTTTGTGTGGGTTGGCCTCCTGCCCGGAGGTGCCACTTTCCAGAGAGAATCAGCTGTAGTAATATGGAGAGGGACTGGCAGTGGGCGGGGCCCTAGAACTCACAAGATTATACATCTTTTGTCTTCTGCTACCAGGGTGGGTAAGGAAGGACCATTAGGTAGGGGCAGGGCTAGGCATGTCTGATCTCAGACTCTCCTTGGGTGGGTCTTGCTGCAGCTGCTATGGGTGATGGGAATGAGATGCCCAGGTCACTGGAGTTGTGCGCCTAGGGGGATTATGGCTGCCTCTGCTGAGTCATGCAGGTTATCAGGGAAGTGGGGGAAAGCCAGCAGTCATAGGCCTCACCCAGCTCCTATGCAAAATGAAGGGTCAGTCTCACTCCAACTATACCCTACCCCAACAGCCCTGAGTCTGTTTCCAGGTGGACCGTGAAACAAGCTTAAAAACTTGCCCCAGGCTACCGGTCTCCCAGCTGCAAAAGAAAAGAACTTGGTTCTTCCCAACCCGGCCCGTGGAGTCTGCACAACGGATTTTCATTCCCCCCCGACCCCGCCGCCCCACCGGCAGAGTTCTAACCAGGAGATTCTCACCAGATTCAAATTGTTACAAGTAGCGATTTCTTTCTTCCTGTGGGTTTTTTTGTTTGTTTGTTTGTTTTTCTGAGACGAAGTCTCGCTCTGTGCCCAGGCTGGAGTGCAGTGGCGCAATCTCGCCTCACTGCAAGCTCCGCCTCCTGGGTTCGCGCCATTCTCCTGCCTCAGCCTCCCGAGTAGCTGGGACCATAGGCACCCGCCACCACGCCCAGCCAATTTTTTTGTATTTTTAGTAGAGACGGGGTTTCACCATGTTAGCCAGGATGGTCTCGATATCCTGACCTCGTGATCTGCCAGCCTCAGCCTCCCAGTGCTGAGATTACAGGCATCAGCCACCACGTCCGGCTCCCTGTGGAGTTTTACCTGATGCTCCTCTTGCCGCCCTCCTGAGGGATTCCTTTGGTGCCAGACAGGAATGGGCTGCTTGGGGACCAAGAGAGCTCCCAGGGCCTTTCTACGGCTTCCTTTACCCCTTTATTTTGTTCGCCTCTCTAAATTGACTCAGCTCCAGGTAAAGTCGAAACTTCTCCCACAAACGGACCTTCAGTTTCTCCAGTTAGGGTGTGTGTTCAGGAGAGGAGGGTCTCCCTTTCCCACTTCCGCAGTTGGGGCACTCACAGTATTTGAGGTATCTCCCAGGTCCTGCAGGAGCAGTCCACTTCCTTCAGAGGGTCTGTGGGTCCTTTCGGGATTGCTGGTTTGTTCTTGTAGTCAATCTGGAGCTAAAATTCACAATGCAAGCCTCCGCATGGTGTTCTATCTGGAGCTGCAATCTAGTCCTGTCTCTAAAATATGAAATTCTTAGGAATACATTTAACAACAGATGTACAAAATCTTGATTCTGAAAATTACATAATATTTCTGAGAAAAAAATAAAGAAAATTTAAATAGAGATTTATATATACTACATTCATGGATTAGAGAACTCAATATTAAGATGTCCACTGTTTCCAAATTGATTGGTAGATTCAATTCCAATCAAAGTCCTATTAGGCATTTTGGTAGAAATTAGCAAGCTGATTTGAAAACTTATATGGAAACAGAAAGGACCTAGAATAGTCTAGATAATATCGAAAAAAAAAGAACAAAATTAGAGAACATATACCATCTAATTCTGAAACTTACTGTAAAGCTACAGTATTCAAAACAGAATAGTACCAGCATGGAACATCAGTAGAACCTATAGCACACATGCACATGCACACACATACACACAGACACACACACACATCAAATGATTTTTGACAAAGTTTCCAAGGGAAAAGCCAGTGTTTTCAACAAACGATGTTGGAATAAATGCAAACAAATAGAGCCAAATGGGGAAAAAGTGAAACTCAACTCCTACCTTTCAATAAATATTAAATTAAAATTGAAACAGATCATAGACATAAAAACTAGATAATTTCTGAAGAAAATATATGAGCAAATCTTCATACTGTGGGGTAGGTAAAGATTTCTTAGATAGGATACTTAAAATCACCAACCAGAAAAGAAAAAAAAAAGTTAAACTGGACTGCATCAAAATTTAAAACTGTTTTTCCAAAGATACCGCGAAGAAATGAAAAGTTAATGTACAACATCACGACTGTAGTTAACAACACTATATGGCACACTTGAAATTTGCTAAGAGGGTAGAACTTTAGTGTCCTCACTTCAGTAAAAAAAAAAAGATATAAAGAAAATGGTAACTATGTGAGATGATAAACGTTAATTGTTTGATTGCGATAATCATTTCACAAGGTGTACAATTTTCAAAACATCAAGTTGTACACCTTAAATATGTACAATTTTTATTTGTCAATTATGCCTCAATAAGGCTTGAAAAAAGAAATGAAAAGGTAAGCCATAGACTGGGAGAAAATATTTGCAATACAAATATCTACCAAAAAATATGTGTCACAACATATTAAAGAAAATTCTTCTAACTCAATAATAAGATAAGCAAGCCAATTTATAAAAATAGGAGAAAAAAATTACCAGCCAATTCTCAATAGAAGGTATGCAAATGACCAGTAAGCACATGAAGAGAGGCTCAACATTACTAGTCACCAGGAAAATGCAAATTAAGAGCCCAGTGAAATACTGTGTCATTTGAATGGAGAAAATTAACAATTGACAATGCTAAATGTAACATGGTTGTGAAACAACCGGGACTTTCATACACTACCGTTTGGAGTATAAGGTGACACAGCCACTTTGAAAACCAGCTTAGCAACTTCTTAAAAAGTTAAACATATACAAAATATATGACCCAGTAATTCTATTCTTAAGTATTTTTCCAAGAGAAAAAAATATATATTATATGTATATATATGTTCATAGAAACTCTTTTAGATGACTGTTTATAACAGCTTTATTGACAATTGCCAAAAAGCAGAAAAACCTCAAATATCCATCAAAGGTGAAAGCATAAATACATTGTATGTATTTATACAAAAAAAATTGTATGCATTCATACAATAAAATGCTTCTCAGCAACACAAAGAATGAACTACTGCGACATTCAGCCTGGAAGAATTTTTTTAAATTATGCTGAGCAAAAGAAACTAGACATGAAAAGTACCTACTGAATAATTTCAATTATATGAAGTTCTAGAACATGTAATGTAAATCTAAAATGATAGGATCAGATCAGGTGTTTATTTGAGCAGTGGGTGGAGGGAATTGATTGTAAATGGACATGAAAGTTTTCTCCGGAGTGATGGAAATGTTCTGTTTTGATTGGGGTGGTGGTTGCCAGGGTACATAAACTTATAAAACCTCATCAAATGTTATGATCAAAATTTTACATTCATTTTATGTCAATTATGCCCCAATTAAGTTGATTTTTTTAAAGGGAACTGTAGTAAGTAGTAAGCATAACAATGATGTTTCTTAAGTATCTTGTATGGGTCAGACACAGGGCAGAGTGTTTGTTTTTATCACCACTCAATTCTTACAGCATCCTTCAAGATAGGCATTATTATGAAAACTGAGGTTGAGAGTGGTGAAATAACTTACCTAAGGTCACACAGGAGGAAGATGGCCCATAACACAGCACTGGGGAAGGACTGCATGAAGAGGCAGAAACTGAAGTTGCTAGAGAGAGGCTTAGAGGGAAGAATTAAAATGTGTTTGTAGAGGCAAGTATATGTGAAGAAAGGGATCCAGGTAGCTATTGGGGCTTTATGTTTGATTTGCTTGGTCTTCTCAGTGAGAAGGTGAGATGGTGAGACCACCTGCTAGAGGAGGGCTGGAGCGTGAGGGGAAATCTGGAATGGCCCAAACAGAAATAATAAAGAATTGTGAGGCAGCAAGAAGGACCCTCTCTGAGGTAGGAAAAAGTTAAGCATGGAGTAGGCAATGTCTGTACAACTCTGCCATGTTTTCTGGCAGGTTCTGCTAACTACAAACAGCAGTGATGAGAATAATGGGGGGGGGCACACCCTAGGTGCCAGTGTGTGAATCTGCCCCAGGCAGGCATGACCCAGAGGCCTCTGGGAGTGGGTTAGTAAAGCTTTCCTAGTTGAAGTCAAAAAAAAATCTAATATCTGTCCCAGCTGAGGGGAAAATTGGCAATCCTCTCTCTCTTTTTTAATTATAATATTTGACTTACTATGATTCTGTCAGACTACTAAATTGGAAATGGAACAAAATATAGTAGAGTAGAAATTTTGGCTGAGCCAATTAAAATATTCCATAGGGAGTCTTTCCTGTCCAAGCAATATTATGAACCTCTGAATAAATTGGGCCTGGGCCCTGGTTTGTTATTTTTAATTTGGACTAATGGAGTGGATATAAAAGACTGAAATGTGGAGCATATTCAGTCACTCACATCCTGATCAAACTCTAGTGTGTCAAAAATTGACAATACCTTCACCACCTCGATTTCCCTTATTACTGCCAGTATCTGACCCACACTCTTCCTTCCCAGACTTGAAACCAGAGTGGTATTTATTAATTTATTTTTAATAACTTGTATCACATATATTTAAGGTATACAGCATGTTGCAAGATACATATATATATAGTAAAATGGCTATAATAGTGGAATAAATTAACATCATTATCTCACATTATTACTCATTTTACCCCTCCATGGCAAGAGCAGCTATAGTTTACCATGGAGATATTTCGACCTCAGAACTATGCACCTTCACCCCTTGGCTGCTATCCCTTTCTTCTATTTCTCTGTGAAGACCTGACACCACACATAGGTAATAGGTGCTACATACAGGAATCTTTCTGTAGTCAAATATGTTTGGGAAACATTGTGTTAAAGTCTTTGCTGCAGAACCTCCCAGAGATTTTAATGTGCTCCTGTGCACTGTGAATTTCCAAGGGTGAGATAAAATATTTGATCATGGAACCCCTGTGGTTGTAGCATTACCTGAAATTCACCCTGGGAAACACTGGCCTAAATTGTAGTAACTGCCCCCAGCCATCCTGTCTGCCTTAGTCTTTCTTGTTCCAATCCATCTTGAGTACCACTGTGGGGAATTATCTCAAATCTCATTTTCCTTGAGCTAGTCCTCAGCTGCAGAAGTTTTGGTGACCGCACAGAGTACCTATTATGCCACATCTAGTCCCTTCCTCTAGCCTCCCCACATTGTGACCTGCAAAGCTGCCCTTAATCAAAAACGAGAAACCTGCTGTACCTTACCACCACCACCAGCAGCAGCGGCCACACAACTGATAAGGATGATAGCCACACAATTTTTCTTGCTATCAGTGGCAAAGAAATTACTGTTTCCAGAATGCATGCAGCTTCAGAGGTTCCATGTTAAGAGGACTCAACATGGATAAACACAAAGGACAAGAGAAAAAAGCCTGCATGATCCCCTACTTTTGGAGGAAGAAGAAAACTAAGGATCAGGTATATCCAATGATTGTTGTCCTGATTCTAAATCCTGTGGATTATACAGAAGCTAGCAGGTAAGAAATGGGTCAGAGCTGGGACTGATGGGAATCACTTGCCAAAATCTTCTGAGCTGGCTTCGGTTTACAAACAGCCAAGAGAAGACTTTCTCTCCGTAACCACTTTACTTTATTCAAGAGTAAAACAGTTACCCTCCTACCTTAGATAACTAAAGCTAGGTAAGTTTCCACAGTTGAGTCTTGGCGGCAGCCCTGGTAGCCTAATGTGGTCCCCTCAAAGAAAGGAAGACTTTTTGAAACTCCTTCACTCCCAAATATTTTGACTTAAAGTTATTTGAATATGTCAGGTCAGAATGTGGTTTGGACCTCAATTATCTAGATAATTAAATGTGTAGACAGGTTCTCAGTTTCAAGAGCGTGGACTGGAATAAAAAGAGCCTGTTTCTTTAAGTAGTTTTTACAAAGGCTTTCTAAAGTCCTCTCCTGTTTTGTTGATTTATTTTTTAAAGAGAGAAAGACATGTTGATGAATGAGTCGGGATCTACAGGATCCCAGGAGAGGAAGGAGGGACTTGTGGGAGAGGGAGGGGTGAGCAGCTTTTTCTTCTGCTTCTCAGAGGTTCCAAAGCCTCCAGTCCTTCCTGATTACTCTCCAAGATGTTGCACTTACTGTCTGAATTGACTTCATGCCAAGAAAACCCTTCTTTTAAGCCTTGGATATTTACAAGCTGTGGGATAAAAAGTAAACAAGAACAGAAAGGGTTGAAGGGTAGGGAGGGAAACAAAAAGAAAGCTGAGGAAATGAGTATATTTGCAAGCTGGGGAATTTCTGCATCCTCTGGTCTCCTAGGCTCCATTGACACAAATAAAAGGGACAACACTAATACAAAATGTCCAATCCAGAAAGGAATTTGCTTTTCGATGGGAGGTGGCCAAATAGTCTTTCTGCCTCTGTTCTGAAAAAATGCAGGTCCTTAATAAGAGGACAAGTGAGTGGATTTGTCCTGAAAATCAACTGGAGACTGGAGCAGCCATAATACAGCTTTTGAGGGGCTTGTGCTTGTCATAGGAGCCTTTTCTCATGACTATGTGTAATCAGAGCTGTTAAATCTCTCATTCATGCTAGGAGAGTAGACAATGGAGCAATACTGTATGATCCAAATGGCAGACTTCAGTGAGCAACAAGTACCCAACAAAACAGAGAAACAAATGAGAATGTGTTTGGTAGACTGATTAATAATATTTGCTATTTTTTAAAAGATAAAATCAGCAGGGGAAACTGGCTGGAACAGGCTGGGCTCTGTTCCAGTCACCCCCTAATAATAGGATGTCCTTCAATGCTTTAGCCAGGTCTGTCATGTGACCCCAAGGTATGTAACCTGGGGCAGGCTACCTTTTGAGGGCCCCTCATCTGTGGTGCAAGTGAGGCATGTGCAGATGAGACTCCAGCCACCCCAGGAAGCTTTCTGAACCTTGGGGGACTGGCTCACAATGAATCCTGGGCTTCTGTTGCCCCTTGTTGCCTAACTGTAAGTGAAAATCCACCTCATCTACTTACTGCATATGAGTGTGCTCCATCTCACTGGGCTCAGACAAGCTGGTAATCAGTGCACAGTGAAGCTGCTTTACAGAAACTACAATAGAGTTTCTTATACTTGTGCTACAGTTCAGTGTGCTCTGGAACAGTTAGCATTGCTACAAAAATACCGTGTAACAAAGCAGCTCAAAACTCAGTGATTTAAAACATCAGTGACCTATAGGTCCGTCAGGTTTTGTCTCATCTAGGCTGGACTCAGCTAAGAAGCTCTGCTTCAGGTTAGGGTGGGTGGAGCAGCTCTGCTTCTTAGAATAGGACTGAGAGACAGCCAGGTGGCACTGCTACATACACTTTTCTCTTGTTTGGACCATCCATCTAGCTCAGGGAAGAGATACGAGTTGATTCAAGGTTACCCAGAGAACTGTCCTGCAGCTTCCTATACTGAGTATTCTACTCTTGGCACTGACAGACATGGAAGAGAGGGCACGCCGCAGTGTACAAGCACAGTTCAAATCCTTGCTAGAATTTTCCCTACTAACATCTCATTGGACAAAGCAAGTCAAAGTGCCAAGCCCAAATTCAAGAGATAGGACAGTACACTTCACCTTTTGAGAGACAAACTGTCAAGTTACATGACATAGGCTGTAGATATAGGAAGGAGTGAAGAATGGGGGTGAATATTCCCACTTATCATAATGCACCATTATCTCTTCGATTTTTACAGCCCCTAAAGGTCTTCTCTAGACATCACTGGTTCTTCACCAGTCAGTACCCAGGTAGTGTGAAGATATCCCTTTGTGGCTTAGTTTCCTTATCTGTGAAATAGGAATGATATTTTCTCTGCCTATGTCATAGAGTTGGTGTAGATGCCAAATGAGATAATGGACAAGAAAGTCCTTAGATGGTGATAAAGTATTATACAGTGCAAGTTATTATTACAGTTGTTACTGGGGGACCATACTCTGTACATACTGGACTTGTGAACCATAAGTTCCCTGTTGCAACTGTCCAACTCTGCCATTGTAGTTCAAAAGCAGCTATTGACTATATGTAGATATGGGCATGGCTGTGTTCTATTACAACTTTACACTATATACACACAAAAAAAGGCAGCTGGCCCAAGGCTGCCTTTTTATGCCATAGTTTAACAACCGTGGTATATATCCTTGAATTTCAGGAAACGGATATTAAGATGACTTTTTATCTATCTGAGATGCTTAAGTAAAGACGTTTTCAAGATTCCCCTACCTCCCTCATTAACTCATCAAACAACCATCACCATTAAAAGATTTATCATATTATAAAGTTCCTCACTCTGCACTGAAGTCCATGTTCCTTTGTTTTGCATGGGGAATAGTTTGTTACATACCAGATAACTTGTGCATTATAAGTACTTTATAAAGCTAAGGTTATTTGAGGATTGTCCAGATTTGAGAAGAGAAAGAAAAATTTGTCATTTCCTCTGGGACACTGGAAAGTCACTGGCTTCCTCCTTTCACATTATAAGCTCCTGTGCAATCCTATTTTGCAGAGACAGCAGGAAAAATGAAAATATGGGAGTTGGGACATATTTTACAGCCCCTGTTAAAGGAGTGGTCCCTTCATTTCTCCTGAAGAAACAGCTGCTGCCACTGAGAACCTTCCACAACCCTCTTTCCTGTTTTCAGAATTGTCTTTGAATTTTCATTCCCTGTCAGCCAGAGCAGTTGGCAGTGACAGCTGAGCTATTCTCCATTATGATCAGGTAGAAGCCTGGCTCAGCCAACACTTTTGGGAGACAAAGGTAGGGGGAAGTTCTCTTACTTCTATGCCCTGGGACATCTGTAGGCCTACCCTGAAGGTGAAAACAAAATGAAAAATAAGCTGGGGGAAAATCAAGAATAGTCACACAACCCCATAATTTTTACCTGAGCTCTTCATTAGGCATTCTGAAAAATCTACTTTGGAAGCAAAAACAGCTATTGAAAAGACGACAGAGGCTAGTGCAACTGATTTGTTTTACTAGAAGCCTAACACGTAGAACTTTCCACAGAAATCAGGCTGAGTCAGGATCCCTAAACAGACCTACTGTGAAATATTTCACTGTCTTCGAATGGTCTTCTCCATCTGAAATGAAGGTTTCAATAATAAGTAAATAAGCTGCAACTGCCTAGCAAGTCAAGGCAGGTAATTAGGACATCTGGGGTTACAAAGCTCATATCTCCCCACTTGGTTCATAGTTTAGAATACAGGCGGAACCCTGTATTGATTTGGTGCCTCTCATCCACAGAGCTGGAAGGGCTCTCAGGGTACATTAAACTCAATGCAGACAACATGGGTACAACCTTTGCTGTAACTTGGAGCCTTTTAAGGCCTGAGCTCCATTTAAAGTTGGCAGATACCCAGTTTTAAGAGATTGCTCTGAGAAGCAACCCATTGTAGTGCAGACCAATTTCAAAGAGTTCATGTTCAAGGGGAAGAGTTTCTTTCCTTGTGCTCAGCTCTGAATGTAGATGTGCTCAGGAACTGCCTCCAAGAAAGCCGGAGCCCTGGGTGGAGCATTCACTTTGCCAGGATCCTACCACTGACAACACACGTCTCCCAGATGACTGAACCAGTCTGGCTAACTAATGCTGTGGCTTTGCAAGGTATCTCCTATCCATCCTTCTCTCCCTATCCATCCTTCTCTCTCTTCTCCTCCTATTCATGACTTTCTAAAGAATTGCTGCCTCCCTGCCACTACCTTCTCTCTTCCTACAAATTCACCTCACACACTGGGCCCTCCTTAATCTTCCGATAGCTTGACTTTAGTTTTCAAAGTCCTATTTTTTACACTGATATCTTTTACTGACCCACGTGAACCCTATGTTCTAGCAAATGGTGTTACTCACTATTCCCCAAACTCATCTCACCCTTTCCTACCACCTTCTTTTAGTGCTGTTTTCTCAATCTGGAATGTCCTGCCCTATATCTACCCACTGAAGTATTTCAAAGCCTTATTTATACACTATTTATTCTAGAAAGGCAGTCAAAAATGGTACTCTGAAGTTCCTTAATCTCTGGACTCCAACTGTATTCCTTTCATGTTAATCATATTCTCCCTTGTATTTTAAAAAATTGTCTTTTCTGCCTTTATAGAATGGAAGCACCTTTATCTCTAACCTGCCTTCTTCCTCCCAAAATAGAATTCATAATACATGCTCAGTTAATAAGTGTCACTGGATTCACTGGTAAATGCAAGACTTGAGGCTTGCTTTCCTAAGGATCTCAAACATAAGCAGAAAATATTATTGGGAGTGGGGAGGAAATGTATACACATATATATTTCCTGTTTCTTATTAAAAACTAAGGGAGGCATTTTATAGTAGTTTCACTAGGTTGATTACCAGATTGTTGACTGAATCAGATCCTGTAAGCCTAAGAGAAGTATGTTCAGTTTACTTTTCCCATAAAAGCAATCTTATAAAGTTGGTTTCTGTTCTTAACTGAGGCCTGGTACCCAACTTCTTTGTATGAACAATCAGAAGCACACTATTTAATCATTTATAAATGGCACATCTGTACACTATATTGTATAAAGCTTTCTACAGTATATGTAAATCAACTGAACAAGGCAAAATGGCAGCCTATAAAATAAAATTTTATAAGTCCATCATAAAGTTCTATTGTATGAAGTTTTCATCTTCCTTAAAATTTCTGATAAAATAGGCTGGGTGTGGTGGCTCACGCCTGTAATCCCAGCACTTTGGGAAGTTGAGGCAGGTGGATCACAAGGTCAAGAGATCAAGACCAATCTGGCCAACATGGTAAAATCCCGTCTCTATTAAAAATACAGAAATTAGCTGAGGGTGGTGGTGCGCACCTGTAGTCCCAGCTACTCAGCTACTAGGGAGGCTGAGGCAGGAGAATGGCTTAAATCCGGGAGGTGGAGGTTGCAGTGAGCCGATATTGCACCACTGCACTCCAGCCTGGGCGACAGAACAAGACTCCACCTCAAAGAAAAAAAATTATGATAAAATAAAGCAGCAGGTAAAGATACTTCTTTGACAGGGTCATGATTTCACAAAAATTTCTTTAAGGAAATTTTGTAAGACATCTTTGGAAAACTTTGTAGAGGATTAAAGACTACAGTGACCTTTAGATAAACTAATGCAGAAATGTAGGTTTTGTTGCACTGATTTGCCCCTGACAATTTCCCTACGGTGAGCATAGCCATTAGCCAGCAAGCTTGGATTTCCCTCAGCATGAAAGTGGAAAGTGTGCTGCCTTTTGAATAGTTGTCTCATCAGCACTAGTAATTTTCCCCTGCTACCTGATAATAACATACTTGGCCAGGAACACTGCCCTGTCATTAAAATGAATCCATCCATTTATAACCTCATGACGGTGTCTTATTTTTCTCATTGGATAAAACATTTGGCCTAGATTTCTTCCAGTTTGACAGCCTGAAAGTCTACGATGCTCACAGCCATCTCCATGTAACCCCTCCACAATGCTATGCCTCAAGGCTGCACTTCATAACTGAGGGTAGTGTGTCTCCATGTTATTGATCTACAACTGACTTATGTAGTACTCAGGTCTTTCTCCACAGTTATCATGTCTATGTCAGAGGTGATTAATATTGGTTACAGCTGAAAAAATCTCATTGCCTAGGTACTCATCCCCACCCCAAAGCCAATTAAATTAGAAAATACAAAGCAGCCTGTGGATCACTCAAAACTCAAAACAATATTTTAAAAAGCACCTGAGGGGTATTCAGAAATTTTAGGTTTTATACTCTACCTTGACAATAACATCCAGATATACAACTTTGGGCAGACCACTTTCTCTCCTAAAGTTTTAGTTTCCTCATATGTAATAGGAGAACAGTATTTCCCATATCAAAAATGGTATGATTCTTCAACAAAGTACTAGCAACAGATCTCAACAATACGCTAAAAGGATTATCTACCATGACAAATTGTGATTTATTCCTGCAATGCAAGGATGGTTCACACACAAATATTAATCAGTATAATATCCCACATAAACAGAATAAAGGAAAAAAACACATGAGCATCTCAATTGTGCAAAAAAAGGGTTTTTACAAAACGCAACACCCCCTTTTATGGTAAAAACTGAAGAAAAACTATCTCATTATAATAAACAGCATATATGAAAAGTCCATGGCAAGTATCATGCTTAATGGTGAACAGATGAAAGCTTTTCCTCTAAGAACTGGAATAAGACAAGGATTCCCACTTCCACCACTTCTATTCAACATTATATTGTCACTAAATTCCTGGAAGAAAGCTTCATGTCAGCAAGGCATTTAAGAAATCAAGGCCAAAACTCTAATTAAGAGAGAAAGGAAGAAGAGGCTCTATGGTAAAAGCAACTAACCAGAAATTTACTTTCCAAATTGGAGGCATATCATGAGGGTTAGATTAGCAAGGTGGTTAGTACCTCCTGTCGAGGCCTTACAAGGTGAATCTGGAGAGATTTTCATTTTTCCTTCACCTGGAACTAGGGATAAGTCTAAGATGCCTGATGTGTTTATGTAACCCTGGATATGAAAAATAAAGAAATGCAAAAGCTAGGGGGCCAGACCTGAAATAACCTGCATCTTTGTCTTGGCCTTTGTTCTCCCTCAACATCACAGGTCATCTTTGTCCTTCCACCTCAGACTTCCTAGTGCAAATCTTCAGCTCAATCCCTGATTAAGGAAATGCAGTTGGGAGGAAAGGTAGAAATGAGCACCCACAGATGGAATGCACAACAGAAAAGTTTTCCACAACAAAGAATTACACTGAGAAGGCATTGGAAGACATGACCTGGACACACAGAAATATTTCTCTCATAAAAAGGATTTCACTGATTATCTCTCCTTGCTTATTGCAGTAATGTTACTTCTCTAGTCTGTGTTAAACAGCCTAACGGTCCACTCTTAGTTGGCAATTTATCTGACTCTGTCTAATTAATGTGTTCTAAGGATAGCCTTTTCAAGTGTAGCCAGTAAGGTAATAATAATAATATAGTAGTAATAATAATGGGTTTTTGAGCACTAACGATAAGCCTTTTGTCATGTGAGCTATTATTATGCATTATTAATAGCCTCATTTTAATGGTGACCAAACTGAGGCACAGAGGCAATAAATAATTTTCCCAAGGTTATGCTTTTACTAATATGGGATTCAAATTCAGACTTTTTAGAGTTCTTGCTCTAAACCACTGGATAGTGGATAGAAAGTTATTCTCATTGACTTTCATCTACCTTTGATAAATTTGTAGTTTTTGAGGGTGATCTCTGATCTAGAATGGCCTCTTTTTAAAGACGCACATCTTTTCAAAAGATATGTGAGTGGGAAGCATAAATGTTAATTTTTCAATACTGCTTTACAGTACACAGTACGGTTATAAAGAAGAACAATGATTGAATCTTGTCTATAGGTCCACATAACCATAGCAGAAGACCATGATTTGCTTTCATTTCCTTCAAACTCCCTTTTCTGTGTGGAGAAAAGTACATTTCCACTGTATCCAGAGAGAAAACCATGTGTGCTGAACAAATAACAGGCTAGTCAAGCTGTCTTCGGAGATTTTAAATACCAAGTTTTCTTGAATAACTGAAGCACACAGAATTGTGAAACCCATACCAATTCAGGGGAGTTTCATTCCAATTACCATACCCTGAAAAAAACCTAGAGTTAGATTATGCCATGATCCATCACATATAAAGTTTACTGAGAGGTACTTCATTATACCTGTATTAGATTTTCTTTAAATCTTACTCTCATTTATGTACTCTGATTAAAATATTATATCCTATTTGATAAATATAGCAGAGAAACACAATCTGTTGTTTTGGTTTTTGTTTTTTAGTTACCTACATCTATCAGGAGTGCGGCAGAGAAAACCAGCAAAGGCATCATACTGTGTGGTTGTAACTAGCTCTAATTGCTGGCTAAGAACTGAGAAAGAAAAATATAGAAAAAATATAGAAAAGGTAGATTTTGTAATGATTCGAAGGCCAGAAATGAGAAGTAGGCTTTCCTATAAAGAAGTTGATCAAGCAGTAAGTGTTTATCAAGTGCAGTTGCATTCTCCATAGTACATTAGGAGCTGAGATTTCCAGAGAAGACTACCTGCTCCCCACTCTTGAAAAATTTTATATCTCTTGAACAGAATTGTCCAATAGAACTTTCTGCAATGATGAAAATATTCTACATCTGTTCTGGCCAATATGGGAGATAAGAGTCACACGTAGCAATTTAAATTTAAATTTAAACGAATTAAAATTAAATAAAATTAGAAACTCAGTTCCTTAGACATGCTAGCCACATTTTAAGCGCTTAGTGGCCACATGTGGCTCATGGCTACCATGTTAGATGTTAGACAGCACAAATATAGAACATTTCTCTCACCACAGAAAGTACTAATGAATAGCACTGCTCTAGATAATGTCAGAAAAGGAGGAAAGTGTAATGTCCTTATTTCTTTTAAATGTCAATTGTATGGGCTTCAGTAAATAAAACTTTAAGTTATTATGACAAGAAAAAATGATGGGCAGGACTCTATTTAAGGAGGAATCTTATCAACTTAAGGCAAACTATATATACTTAACAACATACCTATAAACAGATGGATACTTGATCTTAAATTGGCTTTGAATTCATATATGATTATAACACTGGTAGGCAATGTCTTTAGCAATTGAGAGTAAAATGTTAGGCACAAAAAAGTTTCCAGTTGAACAATTTTCTATGAGAAGAAGTTAAATCCATTAAATTCTTGACTTTCTAGTCAAAAACGATCAGTGTGGGTTGATGTAGCAGACTCTTAGGAAAAAAATGAAATGCAGGATAGCAGAGATACCATTGAGGTGAATTATATTGCTCCAGCAAATTTCATGCTGAGATTTATTTCGTCTTCTTGGTAATGCATAACAAAGAAAGTCGAGTGTGGGCTTGTATCAGTGGGACCATTTAAACTGATGCATTAGAAGACTAGCAGCAGCTTTCACCTCATTCTAGTTGTGGGCCTATTAATGTTCTCATTAAGAAGTAATATTCTCAGTGATTTGAAACTCATCATAAATATTTAAGTGGTATTACTTCTAAAATAAGAGTTTCTTCCTTGCCCTTCATTCATGAAAGAGCTTCAACCCATTTGTGACTATGTTTCTAAAGATGAATGTAACAGGTGTACCCACAATGATATGCCCTCAATATTCAAGTAGATCTGATACATGCCCCATGAAAATGGAACGTAGTAACTGTGCAGAGTGCATGTGCCTTCAATTATCTTGTCTACACATCTAAATGAACGATTTACGTATTTAAAACTGCCTTTTTGGTACTACCTTCAGAACTTCGGTCTTCAATGACTTAGATCTGGAAAAAACACACGAGGCAATTTAGTTTCTGAAAATTGGCTTCTTCACACGTGATACAATTGATTTAATAACAATGATAATCATGTTACTTGAAGGAAAGAAAATAATTGAGCAAAACCACACTAAGTCCTGGCATTATTTTAATCTGTTTGGAACTTTTGGATTTAACACCCCCTTTTATGGTAAAAACTGAAGAAAAAACTACCTCAGCATAATAAAGACTATGTATCAAAAGTCCCTGGCAAATATCATGCTCAATGGTGAACAGATGAAAGCTTTTCCTCTAAGAACTGGAATAAGACAAAGATTCCCACTTCCACCACTTCTATTCAACATTATACTGTCACTAAATTCCTGGAAGAAAGCTTCATGTCAGGAAGGCTTTAAGCTTCTGGAACATTCTATCCTAGTCCCAGTTGGAATATCCTGGGTGAATACTACCCACTACAAGAAAGAAGATGTCTGCTCTGGTCATGGAGGTTAGCCAAAACTGGCACAATGCCTAGCTCCAAATGACTGCCTTCCCTTTTCCATATTCTTCATTCAAACTCCTCCTTTCCATGGTATTTTTGTGTTTTTTGTTTGTTTGTTTTGTTATCCTTTCTTTTTAAAAAAAAAAGTTTGACATAGAAATAGTCCTTTTAATAACAGCCTTTCATGCTTTCTTCTGTTCACTGATCCATAGTAACCCTTAGAATAAACCCCTGAACCCCAGCTCTAGTAATAATCTAACCACAATTCATGCTGTTATTGCAGCCATGAGCCATTCATCCACTCCTGCTGCTATGCTTGTGGTTTCATTGTACTCAGTAAAGCTATCCTGTCAGTACCTCACCCCACTGAAGTACCTGTCACCTCCTTCTCTGCTCTCAGATTTGGGCTCCTCTCAGTCATGGGTAATTGAATTTAAAAGGGACATCTGAAACAAAATAAGCCTGTCAAATTAATTCTTCTGAAAAATTTAGAATTAGGAGTTAGTCAGTCTGACCTGGTTTTTGAGTGAAAAAGTTGAAAACTTGAGAGGTGTGAGTTGGTGACCTTCTGCCAGCTATGTGATGGAGAATTAGGAAAAAAATGAAGTCAATTTGCAGGAGAAAAAAAATAAAGTTCTGGTAGTTTTTCAGTTCAAGTTACTATCTCCTCAGTCCCACCCATCACAAACCTCATGGACACATGCAAAGAAGCACATATCCTCCTTCAAAGATTGAGGTGTCTCTGACATAGTCATCTCCATCTGCTATGGTTTGGATTTGGTTTCTTTGGCCCTACCAAGTCTCATGTTGAAATCTGATCCCTGATGTGGGAGTTGTTTGAGTCAAAGGGAAAGATCTCTCATGAATAACTTGTTGTCTTCCTCCAGGTAATGAGCAAGTTCTTGCTCTATTAATTCCCATGAGAGATCACCCCCTCCCCAAAGCAAGAGCTGGTTGTTAAAAAGAGCCTAGCACCTTCCTCTGCTCTCTCTCACTTCTTCTCCCTTGCCATGTGTTCTCTGCATGCTGGTTCCCCTTCCCCCTCCACCATGAGTGGAAGCAGCCTGAAGATCTCATCAGAAGCAAATGCTGGTGCCCATGCTTCTTGTACAGCCTACAGAACTGTGATCCAAATAAACCCCTTTCCTTTATAAATTATCAAGCCTCAGGTATTCTGTTTTAGCAACCTAGGTAGCCTAAGACACCACTTCCTCTCCTTTTTACTTTTAAATGCTAGTTTTTGTATATCCTCTTCTTCCTTCTTGCATTCAGTACAAAGATTTCTTCTCTTTTTTAAGATTAATCCTTCAACTTGACTTGGGCCCATGCATTTCTGCCTCCTAAATAACCCCAATAGCTATTGTTCAATAGCCCCCTCCTCTACCCATGCTTTTATTTCTATTTCTCTAGGGATTTCCTTTAGTCTCTAAGTATGCACCTGTGTTCCTTCACTTTATCACCAAACTACTAGAGAGAGAGGTGTGCACTTGGTAAACAAGGACTGAGTTCTGGCTACCTGCAAGTCACTGTGCTGAGCATAATTTTATATATATATATATTACCTCACAACTACCCCACAGCTCTGCCTACTGCATTTCACCTCCTGTCTACCCTCATACTCCATTAAGCCCAGCAAGCTGTCCTCTTCTCTCATCAATTCATGGAAGTATTTATTCCAGAGAGCACCTATGGACTCCAAATCACCAAATCCTAAATTATTTTATTTCTCATTCTATTTGGCCTTTGAATTGCATGACAGTTAAGGATTTATCTTCTGTGGTAGGAAGAATAACAACTCCCCAAATATGCCCAAGTCTTAATCCCTGGGTCCTGTGAATATGTTACATTACATGGAAAAAGAGACTTGGCAGATGTGATTGAGGTTGTAGCTCATGAGTTAGAGGGTTTCATGGATAATCCAGGTGGGTACAATGTAATCACATGAGCCCTTTTAAGTCTAGCATCAGTAACAGAGATATGATTGAAGAAAAAAGAGAGATTTGAAATGTGACACAAACTAATCCCAGAGTTGCTGGCTTTGAAAATGGAGAAGAAACCACAACCAAAAAATGCAGTAAGCCTCTAGAATCTGGGAAGGATTCTCTGGCAACAGCCAGCAAGGAAATGGGACCTTGGCCCCACAACCACAAGAAAGTGAATTGTGCCAACTCTAAGGAGCAATGAAGAAGACTCTTCTCCAGAGCCTCAAAAAAAAAAAAAAAAAAAAAAAAAAAAAAGCAGCTTGGTGATATCTTGATTTTAGGCAGATGACACCCATGCCAGAATTATGACTTAACTGAAGATGAAATAAATGCCTGTTGTTTAAGCCCCAAGTTGTCAGAGACATGTAAACCAGAGCAACTCTATCTTAAGTAGGGGCTGGGTAAAATGAGGCTGAGACCTACTGGACTGCATTCCCAGATGGTTAAGACATTCTAAATCACAGGATGAGACAAGAGGTCAGCACAAGATAAGGTCATAGAGACCTTGCTGAGAAAACAGGTTGCAGTAAAGAAGCTGGCTAAAACCCACCAAAACCAAAATGACAATGAGAATAACCTTTCTTCATCCTCACTGCTACATTCCCACCAGCGCCATGACAGTTTACAAATGCCATGGCAACATCAGGAAGTTACCTGTATGGTCTAAAAAAGGAAGTAATGAATAATCTGCCCCTTGTTTAGCATATTATCAACAAATAGCCATGAAAATGGGCAACCAACAGTCCTTGGGGCTGCTCTGTCTATGGAATAGCCATTATTTTATTCCTTTACTTTCCTAATAAATTTGCTTTCACTTTATTCTGTGGACATGCCCTGAATTCTTTCTTGCATGAGATCCAAGAACCATTTCTTGGAGTCTGGATCAGGACCCCTTTCTTGTAACATCTTTCTGGTGACCACAGAAGGAACTATAGTGTGGAAACCCCCGACCCAAAGGCTAACTTTGGGTAAGTGATGGGGTTCAATAACATCTTTCTGGTGAATCATGGAAGGGACAATACTGAGGAGACCCCTGATATACAGGAAATAGGCTGCAGCACTAATTGGATGACTTTGGGTAAGTGGGGTGCATATACCCAGGTAAAAGATGGGATTGGGCTGGAGGCCCGATTTAGAGGAGTTAGAGTCTCTCCTAAGACAGTGTAGGTTACAGGCTCCTCTTAGTAAAAAGCAAAGGACACTTGACAGATCTTGGGTTAGAGGCCCAACTTAGAAGAGTTAGTGTCCCTTCTAAGATTTAGGGGGTTAAAGGCCCCTCTTGGTAAGTCCCTTTTGTCTAAGGACTGGTTTGACATGACAAGATGTTAACTGCTATTCTCTTTGAATTAATCTGTCTTATACTCTTTGCTGGGGGCTGTGGGTGACAAGATTAGGCAAGTACAGAATCATGGGACATGGGGAGCTTTTTCTTGCCTAAAAGGAAAAATTTGAGACCTGATGGGACTGCTGGAAAAGATCCCTTCACAACAGAAAAGTGTCCGCCTGAACTTTTCAGTGTCACTGCAATGGGTGGGTCTTTCTCTGGCCTCCCAGAGCACCTTTTCTTTCCTATCCTGCCTCAGGCAAACCCATCCTTTCTTCCTCTGTGCAAACCAGTTGAATGAATTATAAAAATCACTGTTTATCTCCTGTCTGAAGTTTTGATTCATGGAAAGAAGGATTTGTGGGACTAGTCTTAAGCTGTAATGAATTTGGTGTGCTTTGTGTGTCTTTCTGAATTGTTCTGTCATCAAAAGGGATACCTTGGGATAGAATACAGGATGAGGACGCCTGTAAGCCTGATTTTTAAGATGGCCCAGCAAACTGGTCAGTTATAAACTTCATTGCAGGCCCCTGAAAAAACTGGATGAGGTTTAACTCTTGTCTTGTATGTCCTTCGGAGCTTGGCCTTGTAACTATGTGGCCATGCTTTCTCTTTTCACGATGGTGGCCTGGGTTCAGGGTTCAATTCCCAGCTTAGAGGAGGAGCCCTTTATCTTCTTCTGTCTGTGTATTTATAAAATGTGTTGTGAGTGTGATGTGTATATATGAAAGAGTGTTAACTAGTTGACTTAAAAATAATAAAAGCTTAAATCAAATATTTTGTTAGAAAAGTAAAAAGTGTAATGCCTTTTAGTTCATGTGACTTAAGTAATCTTTGGGAAATATAGTTTTAAAGGTCACTGGTGAAATAAAAATATCTTTTAAAATGTAAACATTTGGTCTAAATTACAGAGGTCATATATTATGTTTGCAAAATGCTTCAAGGTCATAAACTGCTTCCTCGACTTTTGAAAATTGTTCAGTTTACCTAATTTGGAGCATTAGAGTCTAGATAAGGCCTGGGGACATTGGGTATGTGGAGTTAGCCACGCCCCCTAGCTATGCTAGAAAGTCAGACCTTATCTGCACTTCTGTCTGGGTCCTGGGCTCCACACCTGGTACATAATTAAAATTGCTTACTAGCCAGGTTTTTCACAAAAAGTAAAAGTTGCTAAAAGTTAACATTCTAACATGTATTTGAGACTACTGAAGAAACAGTTTTACATGCAAGGTGTGTAAAGAAAGTGAAATGTGTTTTTGGTAAAAGATTATAAAAAGCCATGGGAATGTGGATTTTCTTTTTTGCTTTGTTTTTCTTTTTTTCTTTTTTTTTCTGCCTAAAGAGCTAAAGGATTGTTTTAAGTTAGAATAAAGCTAGAGGCTTAAACAAGTTGTGGAAGTTTTGTAAAAAATTAATTGTAAAAGAAATTCTGTGTGTGAACATATTAGCTAAAGATAAAGGGGTATTATTCAGTTTTTCTGTAAATTAAACATTGGAATAACAACAGGTTTTTCTTAGAACAAAGACCTGCTTATGATCTGCTCTTTAACAAAATCTGTAAAGGGTTATAAGAGGTTTATGAAAATCTTATATTATGGTCAACCTGATTAAGATTGAATGCATTTACCTATAAAGTTTTATTAACAGTTGGTTTTAACATTAATAGTACACTAATGTAAAGGTGAAATTTGGCTTGTTATAAAAAATCATACAGAAGCATTGTCAAATATGAAATGGTGTTTGGTTTTCTTTGGGCTGTATTTGTATAAATGTGTTATTATGTGTTCCAAAATTATGGAAAACTCCTGTAATCCTGATATGATTTAGTGTATGTTATTAATAATTATAATTTTTTTTTCCCTGAGACGGAGTCTTGCTCTGTCTCCCAGACTGGAGTGCAGTGGCTCGATCTCTGCTCACTGCAAGCCCTGCCTCCCAGGTTCACATCATTCTCCTGCCTCAGCCTCCCAAGTAGCTGGGACTACAGGTGCCTGCCACCAAACCCAGCTAATTTTTTTGCATTTTCAGTAGAGACAGGGTTTCACCGTGTTAGCCAGAATGGTCTCGATCACCTGACCTCATGATCTGCCCGCCTCGGCCTCCCAAAGTGCTGGGATTACGGGCATGAGCCACTGCGCCCGGCCCAATAATTATAATTGTTACATAAGATCATTGTATGCCAGAGAGGTAACCAAATTCATTGGCCAATCATGTTTTTAACTGTGGCTGTCCTAAGACATTTTGTCATTTATAAAAAATTGTCTCATTTTGGTCCACTTTAGAAGGTGGTTTTATAATCAACTGTAGGACTTTAAGAGGTGCACTTAAATGTAGGTTTTGTATAACTTTGGAAATTGTGAAATCAGAATAGAGGAAAATAGAGGAAAAACCTCTCATAGAGAGCTGGAATGTTCATGAATATCAAGCAGAACAGGAGTTAACTGAATTGACTGAACCAATAGAAGACTAAGGTAATCTTTAACTTTTTGCTTAAAATGTTGCCGATCCTTTGTTTACTTTAAAGGGTCAAGAAAACTTTTTTTTTGAGCTATTTACAGATTTTAACAATTGAGTAAAGTATACTGCTGTGAACAAAATTTGGAGCATATTTGTTTCTCTCTAACTGATTTCTCTGAAATTTGGCAACTATTTGTGAATATTCTTAATTTATGGCAATATAGTTATTTGCATAAGTGCAATAAGAATCTGTTTTCTTTTGCAACAGGACATAATTGGAGAAATTGGTTATTGTACCAAGGCTTTGACTGGAATGGCATGCTTTCCTGTAAGGAATCAAACCTGACCTGTAAAGCCAATAAAAGCCCCTTGGGGAAATGCCTCACACCTTGTCGCCACAGTCCCCATACAGGGTTTCTAACCTGTGGTATGTAAAGAATGTTAGTTTCTCATAGGCCCAGGAGCCCCAAGTTACCTTGGGACCCCGAGAAGAGAGGAATTTACTCAAGTCATAGGTATTTGAGGGTAGAAACCCGTGGCAGGGCTCAGCTCTAAAAAAGTCTTATCTAAGATTCTTTCTATGGAACAGAGTTCCATCAAAGCCAATTTAAAAGGAGCTATGTGAAAAAATAAGTCTTCTTGCTGCACTTTATACAAATAATCAGGCCAAGTATAATAAAGCAAATCAGTCTTACCATTATTTGTCTTTAGTAAAAATGGGAAACTAGAGAGAGAAAAGTTATGTTTCAAGAGCTATGGTACACTTGTTACTAAATTCTAGTCTCAACAGTTGTTGTTAAGTTTGTTTCTGCAATTTAGGCCAATCTTGCTTATTCCTGTGAACCAACCAGTGATCTCTGAGTTCTACTCAGAAAAAACAAGAGGGGTGGCTATTGTAAATATCTGGATCAGTATTCTAATCCTAGGCACATATTGGAATCATATAGCAACCCCTTATGAGCTTGGTTTCAACATTTGCTCAGGTCATGGACAGTCTTCTAATTTAGTTTACTTGGAATAATTTTGCTTATTTTGCATTACTGTTGTGGAATATATTGCTGTTGTACCCTTTGTGTAGGAATGAGGATAAGCTTACTCAATGTTGTATTAAACTAAACACTTATTAATCTTCCAGGTATCACCTTTTGTTAAACTCAGAGTTATGAATGGCCCTTGCCATACTGATGCTTTCTGACTGATCTCCTTTCTACCCTTAACACAAGAGACCGCACAGTTAGGCAGGAATATAATTGCCCCTATTCAGCCTGAAGAATTTACAGAAGATGGATCTTTGTGCCTCTGCAACCCTTAGGATTGAGGGTTCTCCTGTAAAAGGGAGTGGGGAAATGTCAAAGGTGTGTAAACCAGAGCAACTCTATCTTAAGTAGGGGCTGGGTAAAATGAGGCTGGGACTAACTGAGCTGCCTTCCCAAATGGTTAAGGTATTGTAAATCACAAGATGAGATAGGAGGTCAGCACAAGATACAGGACATAAAGACTTTGCTGATAAAACAGGTTGCAGTAAAGAAGCTGGCTAAAACCCACCAAAACCAAAAGGGCAATGAGAATAACCTCTGGTCATCCTCACTGCTACACTCTCACCAGCACCATGACAGTTTACAAATGCCATGACAACATCAGGAAGTTACCCTATATGGTCTAAAAAGGGGAGGAACGAATAATCCGCTCCTTGTTTAGCATATCATCAAGAAATAGCCATAAAAATGGGCAACCAGCAGCCCTTGGGGCTGCTCTGTCTATGGAGTAGCCATTATTTTATTCCTTTGCTTTCCTAATAAACTTGCTTTCACTTTACTATATGGACTTGCCTGGAATTTTTTCTTGCATGAGATCCAAGAACCTTCTCTTGGCATGTGGATCAGGACCCCTTTCCTGTAACTAAGTTTGTGATAATTTGTTATGGCAGCTGCAGAAAACTAAAACACCTCCATCTTTCTCAAATTCTCTCATTGGCTTTGTAATGATACATTTTGTTATTCTACTTCTATCTCCCCAAACTCTTCTTCTTTGGCTCTTATTCACTCTCATCCTCCCTGTATATCATCAGTAATTCCTAAATTCTGTTTTTCCTACCTATTCTCCTGGCAATCTCATAAGCTTTCATAACCTCAACAACCACTTCTATTCATATGGTACCAAAATCTAAACTCGTGCCCCTGACCTCTCTCCCAACTGCCTAGTGTTCATTATCATCTGAATAACCCACCATCCAAAACATCTGATATGTCCAAAACTGAACTCATTGCTTTTTCCTCAAAGGTTGCTTCTCCTCCTCATTGTTCTATTTCTTTACTTATACTGAAATGGGAAAAGTTCCCTTATTCCCCTTACAGGGTGTGTGATGGGGGTGTGGCTCACTTCTTCAGTGCCCCACTGCTCAAACCTCTAGGGGGAGCATATAGACAGGCAGGCTGTGGGGCTCCAATCCCATGGCAGTGTCTAGGGGCGAATGTTTACAGCTCTTGAAGCCCAAGTGGGTGGGTGTTACGGGTGCTCTTTTAGTTTTGCTGTCTGTAGGCCACATGTGTTAGTCAGCTCAATTAGACCCCCTGCCTTATCACAAGGACAGAGGGCTTTCTGTATCCCGAGGTTTCTTGCCGTGGTGTACCAGAAGAATTGGATCACATGTGGGCTTGGAGAATGAGTGCAAGGTTTCATTGAGTGGAAGTAGCTCTCAGCAGAAGGGAGATGGAGCAGAAAGGTGGTTTTCCACTGGAGTCAGGCCACTCAGAGGCTGGGCTCTCCTCTGGCCACCCTGGTAAAACTCCGTGCTGTTCTACCAGTTGATGGTCTGACAGCTGGCTGGTGCCTGTCAGTGTGCTCTTACACCGGTGCGTTCCTCTTGACATCCAGCCCCTTGTGTCTTCTTCTGCTGGTGTGTTCCTCTCAACATCCAGCCACTTGTGTATGTGCCCCCTAGGGTCCCAGGGTTTTTAAAGGCACAGGATGGGGCAAGCCAGGGTGGTCTTGGGAAATACAACATTTGGATGCAAAGGCAGTAGTGCCTGTCCTCACCTAGGTCTGTGGGCACAGGGCTGAGGGTGGAGCCGTAGCCATGAACCCGCCTTTCTCTACCCAGCACTTCCCTGTCCCCCTCCTGTATCAATACTACCATTCTTTCAGTTACCCAGATTTCAAAACTCCAACTTACGTTTAATATCTCCTATTAAAAAACACACAACCCTACAATTATTTACCAAGTCCTGTGTGTTACTTTCTTGCTTCCTCTTTACTATTCCAGATTTCAGCCAGGAATTTTATCAGCCATGTTTGAACAATAAAAACAGAAACTGATCACTTCAAATAGAGGAATTTAAATATAGAAGTTTACCTGCACAGATGGTAGAAGAACCAAGAAACCAAACCAGGGATAGAGAGGCAAACCAGAAATTAGTTTGACAGTAAATTCTACCTGCCCTACCCTGGAGAAAGAAAATGGAAGATAGGATTACCAAAGCTGGAGCCGAATTTATCACTGCTGCCAGAAGCATCACCTGAGGGACAGGGAGTGAAAGAGAATTACCCTGGCTTCTTTCTCCTCCCTCCATCCTTCCACCAGAGCCTCTCATTGGCCATACCAGCAGGAATCCAGCTGACACCCAATGTGGAGCCTGGGAAACACAGACTGCAATAATTAACTCCCTTTAATTAGGGGAAGAGAGAGGAATGGATCTGAAAGAATTTAAGCAGTTGACTGACATACCACATTCCCACCCCTCATTCCTTTCACCTTGACTATTTGTAATAATCTTTAATTGATCTCTTTGCCTCATGTGTTTCTTCACACCATCCTATAACAATATTAACAAATTAATCTTCCTAAAGACTAATACAATTACATCACTTTCCTCTACAAAAATTTTAATAGCTCTCTATTACTTTCTGAAAAATTTTCTAATCCCTTAGCATAGTGTAGTTAGATGATTATTATTATGGCCCCCAGGGAACCACACCTCTCAGTATTCATGTCCTTGTGTGATCTTCTTCTACACTGACTCTAGGCCTGACCAATGAATGGGACATAGCAAGCCTTGATGTGCATTTGAACATGAAGGCTTATTCTGTTGAAATGCTTGCTCTTGACATCCAGCCACTATGTAAAGCATCTAAACTAGACACATGAAAGACCAAAGTAGAGAGATAAAGGGGTTAGGGGGAAGGATGGAGTCACAGCCTCCCAGACATCCCTGTTAAACAAAAGATAAGTGAGTGAAACCATTTGGACATTGCCATCTAGCCACAATCTGACTACAGCCATGTAAGAGATCCCAGTAAGACCCACAGAAGAACCACCCAGCTGAGCCCCAGACAACTCATGGAATCATAAGCAGGTAAAATGGTTGTCTTTTTAAACAACTAACTTTTGAGATGGTTTGTTACACAACAATAGAAAGCCAAAATTCTCCAGCTCCTCCCACAATTATGTAAGGTCTATTTCCTGTAATACATCATTATTCTATAATATTTGTAATGGTTCTCCTTTTCTGATCAAACTCTGACTGCTATCCCTGGCATTAAAAACACTCTGCAATCAGACCACAGCCAGCCTTTCCCTGTTTCTCTCGGACTACTGCCTTCAATCATCATTTCCTCCAGCCAAACAAATCTTGGGTTCTCACACATGCTCTTTACTTTCCAGATCTACATTATCTTTACCCAGAAAGTACCCCCCTGCTACTGTTCCATAAATAATAATTTAATATCACCTCCTGCAGGAAGTTTCACCAGATTCCACAAATAATAATCTCTCCTTTGAGACACCAATACATTTTATGACTGGTATGCACCTACCTTGCATAATTGTTAGATCCTTTGTAAAACTAGTAACTCCATGAGGACCAGGATGAGATTCTTAATGCAGCTTTTTCTCTCCTCAGCACTCAAAACAGTGTTTTATATAGTGTGTGTGCTCCTTAAATGTTTGTGAATTCACTGGCTGGCTCAATTAAATATCAGTTAATTTTGAGCGATCACCAGGAAAAAGAAAATAAGTAATGTTTACCAGAATAAAAACATTACTGGACACTGACAAGAGGCTCATAAAATACTTGTAAATTGAATGACATATTCATGTGATGTTATATAAACTTTGTATTTCAGGAAACATATTTTTATTAAACATTCTGTAGCTCCCAAAATGTTTGACGATTTAAAGTTAGGATTACCAATTACCTTTCCTCCTTTTCCTAAAACTCATTTTTTTCTTCCTTCCTTTGTATTACTTTCTTTTCCCAGTTCCTAATTCTTTTTTCTTACCCAAAGGCAAGGAGCCTTTTTTAAGCAGGCTGCATGCTGCCCAAACCCCCAAGCCCAAGTCCATGGAGAGTAGGGGTCATGACAATTATATTAATTTGACCTCTTCTTTTCTATGTAGATTCATTTATGTGCCCCAAACCAACAAAATGGTATGTTTTGTTTTCAGAGTCCTAACCCTTTGGGGAGTAATTTTAATTTAATCATTTAAAATGATAAGAACAACCAAGTTCTTGGTTAGTGCAAAATATCTGGGGGATTGTTGCAAATATTTGGCAATATTCACTAAAGAGAGAGGAAAGTATATTAGGACAAATTGATTATAAATGAAAGCAATCTTCATGGAAAATTAAAAACTACAGTCTGACAATGAACTAGTACTCCATAGCACAGTAATTTCTAAGAGTGTCATTTAACAGAATTCATTTCTCAGAATGCCTTCTCTTTTTTTTCTATTATTCTTCATTTTAAGGAAAAAAAATTGAGGCTTGTGCAAAATTCTAAATTATAAACCTGATTTATACTTCATATAATATAATGGAAAAAGCAAGTACTTTGAACTGAGACAACAGTTTGAATCCCAGTTTTACAAGGCATTTGCTGGATAAGTTATTTCAACTCTGTCACTTTCCAAGTGTCCTCACTTGCAAAACAAGGATAACAACCCTTACTACATAGGGATGTTGTGAGAGCTACTTACATTAACATAGGAAAAGCACACTGCCCAGCATGCTGCAGGTGGTCAACTGCTGCAGAAATGGCAAGGTTTGGATTTTTTTTTTTTTTTTTTTTTTTTTTGAGATGGAGTCTCGCTCTGTCGCCCAGGCTGGAGTGCAGTGGCGCGATCTCGGCTCACTGCAAGCTCCGCCTCCCGGGTTCATGCCATTCTCCTGCCTCAGCCTCCCGAGTAGCTGGGACTACAGGCGCCCGCCACCACGCCCGTCTAATTTTTTGTATTTTTAGTAGAGACGGCGTTTCACCATGCTAGCCAGGATGGTCTCGATCTCCTGACCTCGTGATCCACCCACCTCGGCCTCCCAAAGTGCTGGGATTACAGGCGTGAGCCACCGCGCCTGGCCTGGATTCTTAATGCATCTTTTTGTCCCACCAGCACTCAGGACAGGACCTTGCACACACTGAATGTTCTATACCTTGCCTTTTCCAGAGGCCCTATGGAGGAGTTTCCACTTTTACTTCCTTTCACTAAACTAGTTTTGCAGTTTTCTTTTTTTGAATTTTATTTAATTTTATTTTAAGTTCTGGGATACATGTGCAGGACGTGCAGGTTTGTTACATAGGTAAACGTGGGCCATCATGGTTTGCTGCACCTATCAACCCACCACCTAGGTATTAAGCCCCACATACATTCGCTATTTATCCTGATGCTCTACCCCCCCACACACACTACCACAGGCCCCAGTGTGTGCTGTTCTTCTCCCTGTGTCCATGTGTTCTCATTTTTCAGCTCCCACTTATAAGTGAGAATATGCAGTATTTGGCTTTCTGTTCCTGTGTTAGAAAGCCAGTCAGAATGACGATTACTGAAAAGTCAAGAAACAACAGACTCTCGTGAGGCTGTGGACAAACAGGAACACTTTTACATGGTTGGTGTCAATGTAAATTAGTTCAACCATTGTGGATGACAGTGTGGCAATTCCTCAAAGATCTAGGACAAGGAAAACCATTTGATTGACCCAACAACCCCATTTCTGGGTATATACCCAAAGGAATATAAATCATTCTGTTATAAAGATACATGCACATGTATGTTCACTGAAGCATAATTTACGATGGCAACGGCATGGAATCAACGCAAATGCTCATCAGTGATAGACTGAATAAAGAAAATGTGGTACATACACACCATGGTATACAATGCAGCCATAAAAAGAAACAAGATCATGTCCTTTGCGGACACATGGATGGAGCTGGAAGCCATTACCCTCAGCAGTTTTCTTACTTATGTAATGACAAGACACAGTTCTTGAGGTTTGTGGATCATTAGTCCCTTTTAAACTCAACAAACCCTCACAGCAGTGCATACTCAGGTGGGCAGATAGGCATCAAAACCCTGGCCACAGTCTTGCTTTTGGAACTAAGAGGAATATTCAAGGCCCAGGGTTCCCGATTTCAAGGAATTGATAATCTATGGACACTGCACATACGCCTATGAAACCACACCAAAAACAACAACAAAAAATCAACCATACAGTTTAGAGCCTTTACATAATTTTTTCGTGAGCTTTCATATCAAACTCTATTCTATCTCCTTCAAAGCTCTGAGTGTCTTTGAGATAGGCAGGACAAGTGTTCGTATGTCAGTCATAAAACTGAGGAAACATGCTCAGAAAGGCTGAGCAAGTGGCCAAGACCACATAGGTGCTTAGTGGTGGCTCTCAGACTAAGATCTGGGGCCCCAGTCTTCTTCCCAATAGACACTCATCTTCCTGTGCTTCCTTCCCTCACCCTCTAACTTCTTTCTTAAGATCTTTAAAATATCTTAAAATAAGAGTTCTTCAGATTATTTGTTTATTTAAAAGCATTTACTGAGCTCCTGTCTTGTGCAAGATTATGTGCTGGGTGCTTTGTGGGATACAGAGATGGCTACAAGAAGCCACAATACCTGTAGAGAGAGGCAGTATCATGGAAGAGGAAGAGGAGAATATTTACTTTTATGAAAGTTTAGAAAGTCTTCAGGAAAAACATAGCTTTCAAGTGGGCCTTAGAAAAGTAGTTTGAAGAACAGGTAAGTGAACTCAGGTTATTGACTCAGATCTGCAAGAAATATAGCTCAATTTTTTAATACTTTAACTCAATTTTTATCCCGTGCACCCTTTCCGCATGGTGACAGTAATCTATTTTCTGCCAGTTTGTGTAATCTCAATCCACTCAGGGCATGATGGTTAATTTTAATGTGCCAACTTGGCTGGGCCATGACATGACCAGATATTTGATTAAACATTAATTTGGGTGTGTCTGTGAGGGTGTATCTGGATGAGATTAACATTAGAATCAGTAGACTGAGTAAAGCTGATTGCCCTCCCCAGCATGGGCAGTTCTTATGCAATCCATTGATAGCCCGAATAGAATAAAAGACTGAGTAAGAAATAATTATCTCTCTGTCTATCTTCAAGCAGGGACATGGGTCTTCTCCTGCCTTCAGACTCAGGCTCAGACTGGAATTTACCCATTGAATCTTCTAGTTCTCAAGCCTTTGGACTGAGACTGGAACTTTACTGTCAGCTCTCCTAGGTCTCTAGCTTGCCAGCTGCAGATCTTGGACTTCTCTGACTCCACAACCATGTGGAGTAAATCTCTCTCTATAGTAAATCTCTCTCTCTCTCTCTCTCTCTCTCTATATATATATATATATATGTGTGTGTGTGTGTGTGGTATATATATATGTATATATATAAGTGTGTGTGTATATATATATACTATTACCATTACTATAATAGAGATTTACTATTTTGTATATATATACACATACACACACACACACACAAACACACACACACACATGCACATATATGCACTTATGTGGTTTTGGCCAGCTGCTCAGCCTTTCTGAGCATACTTCTTCAGTTTTATGATTGGCGTACAAATACCCGTCCTGTCTATCTCAAAGGTATTGGGGAACTTTGAAGGAGATAGAATAGAGTTTGATATGAAAGCACACAAAAAATTATAAATATATATGTACATATATATATAAAGAAATTTACTATTTTTCCACTTTTCTTTCTTTTTTTAATTTAATTTAATTTTCAGTTCAGGGATACACGTAAAGGACAAGCAGATTTGTTATATAGGTAAACTGTGCCATCATGGTTTGCTACACCTATCAACCCATCACCTAGGTATTAAGCCCCACATACATTAGCTACTTATCCTGATGCTCTCCCTCCCCCATACTGCCACAGTCCCAAGTGTGTGTTGTTCCCCTCCCTGTGTCCATGTGTTCTCATTGTTCGGTTCCCACTTATAAGTGAGAACATGCGGTGTTTAGTTTTCTGTTCCTGTGTTAGTTCATGCCAGTCAGAATGGCAATTATTAAAAAGTCAAGAAACAACAGATGCTGGCAAGGCTGTGGAGAAATAGGAATGCTTTTACACCGTTGGTGTCAATGTAAATTAGTTCAATCATTGTGGAAGAGAGTGTGGCAATTCCTTAAAGATTTAGAACCAGAAATACCGATTGATTGACCCAACAATCTCATTTGATTTTATATTTTTATATACTATATTATATATTTATGTATTTATCTATATATCAAAGAACCATGGATTTTTTATATATATATATTTTAATATATAATATCTATTAATCTGGGTTCTGCTTCTCTGGAGAACTCAGATTAACACACAGGGCCTTCTCTCACCCTTCACAGATAGGGTGTCTGTGTTCCTGGGGTTACTTAACTCCAAGAGAGGGAAGGAGAAGACAATTGGTTATCATTCCTTATGACCTATGTGGCCACTAGCATATGAGGTACTCACATTCCTGGAAGGTGCCCTCCACTCATTATCCTTGCACAGGACTATTGCACACTAATTGTTTAAATCATCACAGGTCTCATATTCAGCTCCTGCAGTGCTCTGAGGTATTTTGGAAGTATTTGACTGTTCTCTTGACCATCCAGACAACCAGGAAATTTAGCAAGACTGCATCAGACTCATCAGCCGAGACACCTGACACAGCCTCATCACTGTATTGCTCCCATGACTGGGAGACTCAAGAGCTCTGCACAACTTTCATCTTCTCAGAATCTGCCTGCAACTTGAGATGCAGGTCACTTCCACCTCAGATCTCCAAAAGCAACTTAGTATTTCTATTGAGGAACATTGAGTATTCCACAATGCCTACTCCTTCCTAGCTTCCTTGAAACATGTTGCCTTCCTCAGTCTGTGGAAGCTTTCCATAGGCAAGGGCAGAAGTGGTAGAGCAGGAAAGACTGCAGTGAACACATATTCTTACTTATGCACAAAGCCTGGCTTTTGATCATCGAAAGCCAATAATTTGACTCACTTTCTCTGCAGATTTGGCTACTCAACTCTTGTTTTTCTTCTGTGATACCATTTTTCACTCAACTGATAAACACTGCTGACCAAATAGGGAAAAAAACTGGGGGAGAAGAAATGAGATCAGATCAAGATACAGTTGGGTAATATTTAGCATTTTATCCAGCACAATGGGGTTCAGATATGCTGATACGGCAGTTGAGGAGGACTAGCAAGGGTTCAATATGAGAGATACCGGGAAGGTAATGTTAACAGGATTCATTATCTCCAATTTTACAAAAACCTCTCTGCTACTCAGGTTTTATTTCAGAAAATTAAATAAATCATTCAGCAACTTATCAATATTGGCCATGTCTAAATAATGGAAAAATAGAAATGGATTCTATCCTAAACTTTCACATTTTCATTTTCTTCTCTCTTCATGTTTTACCATGTTTTGTGTGAGCTAAACAAACTTGCTTACTTAACATCTGATATAGCTTAGATGTTTGTCCCTCCAAATCTCATGCTGAAATGTAACCTCCCATGTTGGAGGTGGGGCTGGTGGGAGATGTTAAGGTCATCGAGGTGGATCCCTCATGAATGGCTTGGTGCCATCCCCATGGTAATGAGTGAGTTCTCGCACTGGTAGTTCATGGCAGGTTGATTGTTTAAAAGAGTGTGGCACCTCCCCCTTCTCTCTTGCTACCTCTCCGGACATGTGACACGCTGGCTCCCCTTTCTTTTCACCATGATTAAAAGCTTCCTGTGGCCCTCATCAGGAGCAGATGCTGGTGCCAGGCATCCTGTACAGCCTGCAGAACCAGGAGCTAAAATAAACATCTTTTTAAAAATAAATTACCCAGTCTCATGTATTCCTTTATAGCAATGCAAACAAATTAATACAGCATCCTTCATGTGTTCCCAGACCTATGCCTCTACATAAGCCATTCCCCTAAAAGCACCTGTCATAATGAGAATGGGCTTGCTTGGGTGGCACTTACTAGTCCCTGAGCCCTGGGCTGAAAGAAACGGGAGCTATTCTATCAAAGGCTGTGCCTGGACATCTGGCTAAATGCCCCACATCAGTGCTTAGAGGCAGAGCTCATCGCTTGCAAGTCAGACAAGAAGGAAAGATAAGTATGGTCTGGTCCATCAGGCAAAGTAGGGGTCAGGAATATCCATCCTTGCTAGGGTTTCCTGGGAAAGGATGGCAACACACAGCAGTACCCATAAATGGTACTTGTGGGAGGGAGGGCAAGATCCAAGGGAAATATCCAGTCTCCAGGAAAAGGAGCTATGCAGGTTATCACCTCCTACAGGAAGTCTGGGATACCAGGTAGGATGAGAGATGTATGGAAGCCAGTACTTTGGATTAGATCTGTACTGGGATAGGGTATAGCTATAACTGGCAGCCTGCTAGAGTTCCCAGGACTAGCCCCTCTCACAGAAAGTTTGTCTGGTTAGTGTTCTGTCTCAATTCTAGGCACCACTGGTTCAGGAAGAGGGATAGTCCTGAGCTTGGGGCTATATGGAACTGGAAAATTCCAGGAGAAGAGACACAAAGCATAGAGTCAGGACAGCATAATAGGCAGGTGATAAACAAATTTCACTAGATATAGACTTTATGAGAGCAAGAATTTTTGTCTATTCAATATGCTTCTAGATCCTTTGCATCTGTAACAGTTCCTGGTACATCACAGGCACTCAATAAGCACTTGTGGAAAGAATGAATGAAACCACAGTTCTGCCTTTATCCAGCTGTGTAATCCTGAGAAAAATATTTAGCTTCAGTTTTTCTTAGATTTGGGTTTTCTACACAATGTGTTGTTGTAGGCAGAATTTTGGCCCTTGTGACCTTCATCTACAGGTGTTACTTCCATTAATATATTATGTTACATGGCAGAAAGGGACTTTGAAGTTGTAGTGCAGGCTACAATGAATTGACTCTAAGATAGGAAGATTATCTTGGATTATGTGAATGGACTTAATCTAAGCACATGTACGCTGAAAAGCAGAGATCTTTCTCCAGTTCATAGCAGAAAGAGAAGTCAGAGGTGCTAAGGAACAAGGAGGATTTGATGTGTCCTTATTGGCTTGAAGATGAAGAAAGACACATGCCAAGGAAACGGTGGCCTCAGTCCTATAACCACAGGGAAGTGAAGTCTGCCAGGAACTTGAGTAAATTTGGAAGTGGAGTCTTCCCCAGAGCCCAACCAACACCCTGATTTCTGCCTTGTGAGTCTCTGAGCAGCAGATCCAGTTGAGTTACTCTGTACTTAGGCTTCTGACCTATAGAAACGTGGTAGAATAAGTGGGTGTGCTTTAAGCCACCAAATTTGTGGGAATTTGCCATGGTAGCAATAGAAAAGCAATACAGAAAAATAGATAGATAGATAAGATAGATAGATAGATAGATAGATAGATAGATAGATAGATAGATAGATAGATGATAGATAGATAATAGATTTCAGAATATATAAAAATATATAATATTCAGTGTGTGTATTATAAAGAAATTTCCAGCTCCTTCCTCAACCCTTCCTTAGTAGCCATCTTCTAGTCCTAATCACTTCATTAATTTTGTAATAAAATATTCCCTATGGACCTAATTTTGCATTAATTCTTTAGACAAGCCCCTTTTGCTGAGATTAGAATCAACAGTGAACGACTGTTTGGGTATGAAAAGACTTAGTCTATCAAAGCAGGCTGTGTCTGTTATGTTTGGAAGAGACATGTCATAAAAGAGCAGTTTGGGAGAGGACTAGAATGCAGCTCCCACTTGGATGGACAGAGAAGCAAGTGGAGTCTAGCATAGTGAACTTTTGCTCCAGAACTACCACAGGACTAATTCAGGAAAGCTGAGAGAACCCACAGACCCTCTGAAGGAAGTGGATTGCTCCTGCAGGACCCAGGAGACACCCTAAATACAGTGAATACCCAAACTGTGGAAATGAGAAAGGGAGATCATCTGCCCCCAAACACACATCCTCACTGGGAAACCGGAAGGTCTAAACCATGGGAGAAGACTCTGACCTTACCTGGAGCTGAGTCAATTTACAGAGACAAGTGAAATGGGGGGGGGTGGTAGAGGAAGCAGTGGGAAGAGCCGTGTGGGCTCTCTGGGTTCCCACAGAAGCCATTTCTGACTTGTTTCACAGGGCTACCTGGGGAGGGCTGCTAGAGGAACTGGGAAAAGGCCACAGGGAGAAGGAAACCTCCAGCTGAACTTTGTAACAATCCCAACTGAAAGAGAAGTCTCCTGGCCAGGACTTGGGGAAGGGTGTGAATCTAGTGTGCAGACTCCACGGGCAAAGAAGCATGAACGCTCTACTTGCTTTTGCAGCTGGGAGGCTTGTAGCCTAGGGCAAGTTCTCAGCCCTGCTCGCCCTCTGCCTAGAAACAGATTCAGTGCTGTTGTGGGGAGGCACGATGGGAGTGAGAGTGGCCTTCTGGGTTTTGTGAGACCTGGGTGAGGTCTGTGACTGCTGGCTTCCCTCCACTTCCCTGACAACTTGCATGCCATAGTAAAGGCAGCCATAATCTTCCTAGGAACATAACTCTATTGAGCTGGACACCATCCCCCATCCCCCACAGGAGCTGCAGCAGACCCACCCAAGAGTCTGAGCTCTAACACTCCTAGCTCTGCCACCATCTGATGGTTCTTTCCTACCCACCCTGGTAGCTGAAGAAAAAGGGCATATACTCTTGGGAGTTCTAGGGCCCTGCCCACAACCTGATCTTCCCCATACTAACACAGCTGATACACTATTTAAAGCACCACCTCCTGGCAGGAGGCCAACCAGCACAAAAATAGTGCATTAAACAACCAAAACTAAGGGCCCTTACAGAGTCCATTTCACCCCTCTGCCACCTGCACCAGAGCAGGTGCTGGTATCCACAGCTGAAAGACCCACAGATGGTTCAGATCACAGGACTCTGTGCAGACCATCCCCAGTATCAGCCCAGAGCCTGGTAGACCTGCTGGGTGGCTAGATCCTGAAGAGATATAATAATCACTACAGCTCAGCTCTCAGGGAGCCACATGCCTAGGAAAAGGGGGAGAGCACTACATCAAAGGAAGACACCATGGGACAAAAAAATCTGAACAACAGCCTTGAGCCCTAGACCTTCCCTCTGAGAGAGCCTACCCAAATGAGAAAAAGACAGAAAGCCAACTCTGATAATATAACAAAACAAGGTTCTTTAACACCCCCAAAAATTCACACTAGCTCACCAGCAATGGATCCAAACCAAGACAAAATCCCTAATTTACATGAGAAAGAATTCAGAAGGTCAGATATTAAGCTAATCAAGGAGGCACCAGAGAAAGGCAAAGCCCAACATAAGGGAATTAAAAAAAATAAGTGAGGGGAGAAATCTTCAGTGAAATAGATAGCATAAATAAAAAAACAATCAAAACTTCAGGAAACAATGGACACACTTACAGAAAAGCAAAATGCTCTGAAAAATCTCAGCAATAGAATTGAACAAGCAGAAGAAAGAATTTCAGAGCTTGAAGAAAAGGTTTTCTAATTAATCCAATTAAACAAAGACAAAGAAAAAGGAATAAGCAAATACAAACAAAGCCTCCAAAAATCTAGGATTATGTTAAATTACCAAACCTAAGAATAATCAGTGTCCTTGAGGAAGAGAAATCTAAAGTTCGGACAAGTTTTGGGGGAATAACAGAGGAAAACTTCCCCAGCCTTGCTAGAGACCTAGATATCTGAATACATGAACTCAAAGAACACCTAGGAATTTCATCACAAAAAAATCATCACCTACGCACATTGTCATCAGGTTATCTAAAGTTAAGACGAAGGAAGGAATCTTAAGAGCTGAGAGGCAAAAGCACCGGATAACCTATCAATGAAAACCTATCAGATTAACAGCAGATTTCTCAGCAGAAACCTTACAAGGTGGAAGGGATTGGAGTTCTATCTTCAGCCTCCTTAAACAAAGCAATTATCAGCCAAGAATTCTGTATCCAGCAAAACTAAACTTCATAAACGAAGGAAAGACATAGTCTTTTTCAAACAAATACTGAGAGAATTTGCTACTAAGCCAGCACTACAATAACTGCTAAAAGGAGCTCTAAATCTTGAAACAAATGCTGGAAACACATCAAAATACAACCTCTTTAAAGCATAAATCTCACAGGACAAAAATACAAATTAAAAAAAAAACAAAAAACAAGGTATACTGGCAACAAATAGCACAATGAAGTACCTCACATCTCAATACTAACATTGAATGTAAATGGCCTAAATGGTCTACTTAAAAGGTAGAGAAATGCAGAATGGATAAGAATTCACCAACTAACTACCTGCCACCTTCAAGAGACTCACCTAACACATAAGGACTCACATAAACTTAAGGTAAGGGGGTGGAAAAAAGACATTTTATGCAAATGGACACCAAAAGCAGCAGGAGCAGCCATTCCTATATCAGACAAAACAAACTTTAAAGCAACGGTGGTTAAAAAAGACAAAGAGGGACATTATATAATGATAAAAGGTCTTGTGCCACAGGAAAACATCACAATCCTAAATATATGTGCACCTAACATTGGAGCTCCCAAATTTATAAAATTATTACTACTAGACCTAAGAAATGAGATAGACAGCAGCACAATAATAGTGGGGGACTTCAATACTCCACCAACAGCACTAGATAAGTCATCAAGACAGAAAGTCAACAAAGAAACCATGGATTTAAACTGTACCCTGGAATAAATGGACCTAACAGATATTTACAAAACATTCTACCCAAAAACTGCAGAATACACACTCTATTCATCAGTGCATGGAACTTTCTCCAAGATAGACCATATGATAGCCCACAAAACAAGCATCAGTACACTTAAGAAAATTGAAATATTATCAAGCCCTCTCTCAGAGCACAGTTGAATACAACTGGAAATCAACTCCAAAGGGAAGCTTCAAAACCATGCAAATACATGAAAATTAAACAACCTGCTCCTGAATGATGATTGGGTCAACAATGAAATCAAGATGGAAATTAAGAAATTCTTCAAACTGAACAATAGTGACACAACATATCAAAACCTCTGGGATACAGCAAAGGCGGAGCTAAGAGGAAAGTTCATAGCCCTAAACCAATATATTGAAAAGTCTGAAAGAGCACAGACAATCTAACATCACACCTCAGGGAACTGGAGAAATAAGAACAAGCCAAACCCAAACCAAGCAGAAGAAAGGAAATAACCAAGATCAGGGCAGAACTAAGTGAAATTGAAACAAAAAACAAAACATACAAAAAGAGAAATGAAACAAAAAGCTGGTTCTTTGAAAAGATAAAGAAAAATGATAGACCATTAGCAAGATTAAGCAAGAAAAGAAGAGAGAAAATCCAAATAAGCTCAATTAGAAATGAAACAGGAGATATTACAACTGATGCCACAGAAATACAAAAGATCATTCAAGGCTACTATAGCAACTTTACTTGCATAAACTAGAAAATCTAGAGGAGATGGATAAATTCCTGAAAAAATACAACCCTCCTAGCTTAAATCAGGAAGAATTAGATACCCTGAACAGACCAATAACAAGCAGCGAGATTGAAATGGTAATAACAAAAATACCAACAACAACAAAAAAAGTCCAGGACCAGATGAATTCACAGCTAAATTCTACCAGACATTCAAAGAAGAATTGGTACCAATCCTGTTGACACTATTCCACAAGATAGAGAAAGAAGAAATCCTCCCTAATGCATTCTATGAAGCCAGTATCACCCTAATAATAAAAACTAGGAAAGGACATAACCAAAAAAGAAAACTACAGACCAATATGCCTGATAATCATAGATGCAAAAATCATTAACAAAATACTAGCTAACCGAAACCAACAACATATCAAAAAAATGATCCAACATGATCAAGCAGGTTTCATACCAGGGATGCAGGGATAGTTTAACATATGCAAGTCAATAAATGTGATGCACCACATAAACATAATTAAAAACAAAAATCACATGATCACTTCAATATATGCAGAAAAAGCATTCAATGAAATCCAGAACCCATTTATGATTAAAACTCTCAGCAAAATTGGCATACAAGGGACATACCTCAACATAATAAAAGCCATCTATGACAAACCCACAGCCAACATAATACCGAATGGGGAAAAGTTGGTAGCATTCCCTCTGAGAACCAGAACAAGACAATGATGCCCACTCTCACCACTTCTATTCAACATAGTACTGGAAGTCCTAGCCATAGCAATCAGACAAGAGAAAGAAAGAAAGGGCATCCAAGTCATTAAAGAGGAAGTCATACTGTTGCTGTTTGCTGATGACATGATTGTATACCTAGAAAACCCTAAAAACTCCTCCAAAAAGCTCCTAGATATGATAAAAGAATTCAGCAAAGTTTCCTCACACAAAATTAATGTACATCGGCCAGGTGCAGTGGCTCATGCCTATAATCTCAGCACTTTAGGAGTCCAAGGTGGATGGATCACCTGAGGTCAAGACTTCAAGACCAGCCTGGTGAAACCCCATGTCTACTAAAAATACAAAAATTAGCTGGGTGTGGTGGCATGTGCCTGTAGTCCCAGCTACTCTGGAAGTTGAGGTAGGAGAATCACTTGCACCCAGGAAGTGGAAGTTGCAATGAGCCAAGATCATGCCACTGCACCTGGGAAACAGGGCAAAACTCCATCTCAAAAAAAAAAAAAAGTAGGCAAATTAGTAGCTCTCCTATACACTAACAGCAATCAAGCTGAGAATTAAATTAAGAACTCAAGCCCTTTTATAATAGCTGAAAAAAAAAACTAGGAATATACCTAACCAAGGAGATGAAAGACCTCTACAAGGAAAACTACAAAACAATGCTGAAAGAAATCATAGACAACACAAAGGGAAACACATTCCATGCTCATGGATGAGTAGAATCAATATTGTGAAAATGACCATACTGCCAAAAGCAATCTACAAATTCAATGCAATCCCCATCAAAATACCACCATCATTCTTTATAGAATTAGAAAAAACAATCCTAAAATTCATATTGAACCAAAAAAGAGCCCACATATCCAAAGCAATTCTAAGCAAAAAGAACAAATCTGGAGGCATCACACTATCTGACTTCAAACTATATTATAAGGCCATAGTCACCAAAACAGCATGGTACTTGTATAAAATAGGCACATAGATCAATGGGACATAGATCAAGAATAGAGAACCCAGAAATAAACCCAAATACTTACAGCCAACTGATCTTTGACAAAGCAAACAAAAACACAAAGTGAGGCAAGGACACTCTATTCAACAAATGGTGCTGGGATAATTGGCTAGCCACATGTAGGAGAATAAAACCGGATCCTCATTTCCCACCTTATACAAAAATCAACTCAAGATGGATTAAGGACTTAAATTTAAGACTTGAAACTATAAAAATTCTAGAAGATAACATCAGAAAAACCCTTCTAGACCCTGGCTTAGGTAAGGATTTCATGACCAAGAATCCAAAAGCAAACGAAATAAAAACAAAGATAAATAGCTGAGACTTAATTAAACAAAAGAGCTTTTGCATGGCAAAAGGAACAGTCAGCAGAGTAAACAGACAACCCAGAGTGGTAGAAAATCTTTACAATCTATATATCTGACAAAGGACTAATATCCAGAATCTACAAGGAACTAAAATAAATTAGCAACAAAAAAGCAAATAATCCCATCAAAAAGTGGGCAAAAGACATGAATAGACAATTCTCAAAAGAAGACATACAAATGGCCAACAAACATATGAAAACACACTCAACATCGCTAATGATTAGGGAAATGCAAATAAAAACTACAATGCAATACCACCTTACTACTACAAGAATGACCATAATAAAAAAATCCAGAAATCATAGTTGCTGGCATGGATGTGGTAAACAGGGAACATTTCTACACTGCTGATGGGAATGTAAACTTGTAAAACCACTACTAGAAACAGTGTGGAGATTCCTTAAAGTAGCAAAAGTGGAACTACCATTTGTTCCAGCAATCCCACTACTGGGTATCTATCCAGAGGAAAAGAAGTCATTATATGAATAAGATACTTGCACACACATGTTTATAGAAGCACAATTCACAATTGGGGAAATGTGGAACCAACAGAAATGCCCATTAATCAATGAGTGATAAAGAAACTGTGATATATATATTTTTATATATATATATACACACACACACACAAACACACACACATACATATGATGGAATACTACTCAGCCATAAAAGGGAATGAATTAATGGCATTCGCAGCAACCTGGATGAGATTGGAGACTATTATTCTAAGTGAAGTAACTCAGGAATGGAAAACCAAACATTGTATATTCTCACTCATGAGTGGAAGCTAAGCTATGAGGATGCAAAGGCATAAGAATGACACAATGGGCTTTTGGGACTCAGGAGGAAAGGGTGGGAAGGGGGTGAGGGATAAAAGACTACAAACAGAGTGCAGTGTATACTGCGTGGGTGATGGGTGCACCAAAACCTTACAAACTTTACCACTAAAGAACTTACTCATGTAACCAAACACCATCTCTTCCCCAGTAACCTATGGAAATAAAAAAAATTGTTTAAAAAGCAGGCTCTCACAATTGTGCACAAGGAGGGTTGAGAAAAAGGACAAAGTGACAAGCAAATGGTTCTATAGGCTTCCAGAGAAGAAGTTTGCTGCTTCTCCCATGCAAAAGTGAACGATTATAAATGGCAGTAAGTAAGTGAAACCCTCCTTCAATGAAGTGTTCTGCATGGGTGCTGGTGTCCAAGCCTGAAGTTGCCAAGCACAACACAGATCAAACATCTCACATTAAGAGGCGAATCCTACAATGTCAGAGATGGCCAGCAACCTCAGATTTCACCCAAATCCGCAAGGTTTCGTGTCAGAGAAGAGAATTCACTCCAGATAGTTTGAGTAACATGAAATTATGACACTGTGTACTCGGTTAAATAGTGTCCTTCCAAAATTCATGTCCACCCAAAACCCCAGACTGTGATTTGATTTAGAAACAAGGTCTTTGAATATGTATCTAGTTGTTTATAAAAGATCACACTCTATTAGAATGGGCCCTAAATTCAGTGACTGGGGTCCTTTTAAAGAGAAAAAGTGAAGACACAGAAACACACATGGGAAAGAAGGTTATGTGACAACAGAGGCAAAGCTTGGAGCGATGCATTTACAAGCCAAGGAATACCAGGGATTGCTAGCAAGCACCAAAAGCCAGGGAGGGGCAAGAGAAAATTCTTGCTAGAGCCTTCAAAGGGAGCATGGCCCTACTGACACCTTGTATCTTGAACTTCTAGCCTCTAGTACTGTGAGACGAGAATTTTTGTTGTTTTAAGTGATACAATTTGTGGCGATGTTTTTATGGCAGTCCTACAAAATAAATACATACTGCATTAAGTGGCTCAGAGAATTATTTTGTGTGGAGACGCTGCTGAAATAAAGACCATGTGCTTTGATTTGGAATAATCCCAAAGCTACACTGTGGATGCAGTTAGCCAAGGGCACTGCTGCTCCTGACTTACACAGGAGGCCACCAGGAAGATGCCACCATATCTGCCAGTTCTAGAACCATGTTGTGTCTGCTACTAAGGACACTAGTAAAAGTGGACGCCTCCCACACTGCTTCTCTGCCTAGTTAACTCAGTTCCTAATTTACATCTCTAACAAGGGTATCAGATGCATGGAACTGAATCACAAAACCAACCTGCAAAGGAGACTGAGGAGGTAGATTTTTGCTTTCCAGTCTATGTAGCCAGAAGAGCACAATAGAAAGGTTAGAATCCACATTAATCACAGTATACACCAATGTGTCTACTCCTAACTCCTCACATGGATCCAGATTCAACTAACCTTTACTTAATAAAGGTTACATGAGCCAGGGATTATAATATATGATCCCTCCAGTGTTATTTTATTTATATTCCTACCAACTTTTTAAGGCATCTATTACTGCCCCCATTTTATACATGAGGAAATTGAAGTTTAATGAGTTTTTAGGCTCATTGATTGTCTCAAAACAACTTAACAGTCAACAGGTATTTCCTGAATACCTACTATGTGCCAGGCTTGCTGGGAATAAACAGTAAACAGGAAAAGCTTCATTACTAAATTATGTTGCTTGAAGTCTAATGAGATTGTTTTAAACTTTGTCATACATAAGAGTTGCCTGCTGACCTAGGTTTTTGGGTAGATTGCTGAGTTTGCATTACCAGGAGCCTGGGAATAGAAACACAGTCTGAAGGCTGTTACATATCAAAGTGACTATCTGAACCCTAGTCCCTGGATTCCAAGCCCAGTTGCTCTAGTGATATCCTAAAATTTCTTTCAGGTGCCAGGCAAGTAAAATAAATATGTGGAGGTGGCAGGCATAGTAGGTGTTAAATTAAATATTTGTAACTGAACCCAGCATGAGAGCTGCCTGGTGAAACATAATACATCCTGGATTATTTGCGTCCTTTGAGTATCCAGCTTGTGCTCCCTGCACATTTCCTCACCCTCTTCTTTATCTGATGTGAATCCAGGTGAGCAGGAGAATCCCCTTCTAAGTCCGGCTCCTCTCAGAGTGCCTCTTTCACCAAATCGTAATTGCCTCTTGTCTATGAGCTTTGTTGGTCTATAAGTACAGGAGGATTGGGGATTGTGCCTGTCTTGTTCATGGTTTAAACTGTGGACTGAGAATTGAGCTAAGTTCTAATGCATGAGAAATATTTGTGGAAGAGAGAGAAAGGGAAGGAGGAAGTAACTATTCCCTTCACTCTGAGAGAACAAATGTTCTCCAGTCTTGCCTAAGAGAGGAAAACAGCCCCAGGGGTTCAGGGTGGTCTGCACAATGCCCTTCTTCCTGCCACTGATCAAATGGCTATGGAGTCTCCTTTGTGGACTGAATGTGCAATCAGACTCCTTGGGATCCACAAGAGGTCCCTCCACAACTCCAGGAGTGGCCAGAGCTCCTCTTCTTTACCTAGGAAGTTGCAGAGACAATGGAAAGACATTTTTCTCCATTCTTTAATTCAGTAAATGCTTCTTTTCTAGGCTCTGCTCCAGATGTTTGAAGTATAGAGGTGAATAAGCAAAATTCTTGCTCTCGTAAAATTTATATGCTAGCCAGATGATAAACAAGTGCACAAATGGGTAAACAATAATTATAGACAATGATAAGCATTAGTAAGGAAAAAGGAAGATAATGTGATAAAGTAACAGGATGATTACTTTAGCTAGTTGGTTAGAAAACACCTCCTGTGGAGAAGAAATGTAAGCGAAACCTGTAGAATAAGAAGGTAGCATGAGAAGACCTAATAGAATAGTTTTCCAAAAAAGGCCAAGTAAAAAAACTTTATAGAAGGGAATTTAAGAACAGACGAAATCCACTGTGGCTGGAGCTTGGTAACTGGGACTATCACAGGTGGCTGAAAACATAAGAAAAAGCCAAATCACTTGGGCCTTTGTAACTGTGAAGAGACTACAGTTAAGCAACACCCCAAGGACCTACTCTTGGAATTTCTGAGAGGAGTCCAGGCATGTGGCATGGATGGTGGCCAGATAAAGTAACAATTGCTCCCTTATGGATTCCTTTGATCCATGCCCTTGAAGAGAAATCTAGAAGAGTCTCCTTTGCCTTCTTGCTGCCAGTGGACACGTTCCCAAGGACACCCAGGAGAACTGTCTTATTAGAATTAAAAACCTACTGTAAGGTAACAATAGGAAAAGTAGTATAAAAATGGCTCTATTTCTTATATTCTATTCATATTCTCAATTCAAATGCACTGAAGTTGTAATTCAATATGTAATTGTTCTTGCTTCCCTGCAACCAGTTCCACTTCAGATTTTGGAATCCATCTTACCTTGATTCATCCCAGGGCCCTTTCTGTATAGGCAGGCAAGAATTAGCATAAGCATGACCAGTCTATAGGTGGGTGGTGAGGAGAGGATGTGTGCCACCTACCAACATGCACAGGGCGTTGCTCAAAGAACCACCTAAATATGGAGGCAGCTGACAAAGTGAGGCCTGGGTTGGGAAAGATTTTTAGAACATGCTTGTACATTCACTTCACCAGATACCATTTAAAAAAAAAAAAACAACCTTTTATTTTGAAATAACTTCTAACTTACAGAATAATTGTGAGAGAGCACAGTTCTCGTATACCCTTCATCCAGTTTTCCCTAATGTTAGTATCTTACATAAACATGGTACAATGATCAAAACTAATAAATGAACATATCATAGACTAAACTATAAATATTGTTCTGATCTCCCCAGTTTTTTATCAGTTTCCAAACTGGAACTGGTTTAAGTTAAATGCCCACTCCCCACCAGAGCCAATAGGAATAGACGGAGGTCTATTTCAAGAGAGTTGAACTACGGTAGAAAGTTGAGCTACTATAGAAAGGAGGAGGGAGGAAGCTTACCTTCTATGTGACTGGATAGAGTAGGGGAAGAAAGAGGGCAGCTGCTTCCCTTCTTCAAGGGGAAAGGGTTTCCATGAGCTCCCAAAAAGTAGAGACAATGAAATGGCCCCAGTGCTCACCTTCATTTGAGAACCCAGGCCCTTGGCTGCCTAGCTTCTGGGGATCCAGATGCAGCTTTTCCACATAAAGATGCCTCCTCTTGAGTGGCCTCTGCTGCTCAAGACACTGTTAGAATCTACATAAAAAGTGCCTCTTTAGCTCACCAGTGCCCAAACTACACAATCACACAGGATGGGAGCCAGCCCTGGCACCAGCATGGTATGTGTCATGTTTAACATCATTTGGGAGCAACAGGAAGCATTTGGGAGCAGAAGTGAGTGAAGTGAAGGAAAAAAGAGGACAGTGAAACTTGCAACAAATTATCCTGGCTGAGACTGGTCAAAAAGACAGATTGTTTTTATTGTTACTGGGAGTTCATTATCCTACTGGATACCTGTATTCAGGCTTGTGGGTGGATAAGCAATTGTCATCAGCACTTTTCTGGCTTCCAGGAAATCTGGAGACTTGCACCTAAAAGAGCATCAAAGTGTTTTGCAGGAAGTACATTAATAGTAACTGTTTCAACCACCACTTCCACTCCACACCTGCGGGGGTAGAAGCTGCTTAACAAGTTGGATTTCCCAACCTATGAATCAGAGAAAGCATATGCTAAAGTTATTAGGAAACATTCCTAATGTTTCCTTGAATTTGGTGGTATCATGGTGGACAGGGGAGGGGTTGGAGGATGAGGTGGAAGGAAAAATAGAATTCCTTTCATTCGAGGAATGAGTTTTCTGCCTAGGTAGAGGGAGAGACTCAAGCTGAACATTTAATATGCTGCACAAATACGTCTGTTTCTTCATTGATAAATGATACGGAACTGAATCTGGATGATTAATTCAGTAAGTCACAATTCCTTTGTTTTTAGTGTTTGGTATTCTTTTATGTTACATGTTATATGGGGCAGAACTTTGGGGTCTCAAGCAAGCAGTTACACAAGCACTTAAAGATCCAAAGCTCTTTTCTGAAAACTAATATCGTCTGTAGAAGCAGGCATCCCTGCAGCAACTGCATGTGAAGCAGGGGGTTGGCCTTCCCTCTGGGTAAGACGGCGAGTCCAGTTCTTAAACGATGAAAGAGTGGTGCTGGCTCCTCTAAGAGGAGGAGCACATAAAAGAATGCATTGTTATGTGTATCCCAGTTCCACACCACTAGTCAGAAATGTTATTAATTTTAGTTTACCATTCTAAATATATTCTGTGTATTTACTAACAAAACAAAGCAAATATATATGTGTGTGTATATATAGGCATAGATATTTGTTTTGTTTATATATGTAATATCTATACTATAGATATATACATGTAATATGTATGGGTGTATATATATATATGTGGGTGTATATATACGTGTGTGTGTGTGTGTGTATATATGTATATATATAGTTATGGCCTGAATTGCATCCTTCCCCCCAAAATTTATATATTGAGGCCCTAACCCACAATGTGATGTGTGATGGTGTTCAGAAATAGGGCATTCAGGGAGGTACCTGTAATTAAAGTTAAATGAAGTCACAAAGATGGGGCCCTAAACATATAGGACGGGGTTCTTACAAAAAGAGAAAGAGACACCAGAGCTCACTCATGCTGCAGGAGCACAGAGGGAAGGCCATGTGAGGACACGGGGAGAAGGTGACCATCTGCAAGCCCAGAAGAGAGCCCTCACCAGAAACAGAATTGGCTGGCACTTTAATCATGGAACTTCCAGTTCTATAATTGTGAGAAAATAAATTTATCTTGTAAAAGCCACCCAGTCCATGGTATTCTGTTATGGCAGCCTGAGCAGACATATCACACACACCTACCTACACACCATATTATCTTTTCCTTTTTTTTTTTTTAACACAATGAAGCTTACAGCACACACCCCTGCACTTTGATTTTTCCAGTTGACATGCCTTTGAGATTTCCGTATAAGGACATAAAGATGTCATTTTTTTCATTTTGTTTTTGATACCAGCATAATAGTTCATTGAATGGATATGCCATGATTTATTTCACTTGTCCCTTATTAACAAACATTTAAGCTGTTTTCAACTTGCCAGCACAAACAATGCTCCAATAAATAACCCTCATGAATATATAATTTTTTCACATGCCACTTAGGAATTTTTAAAAATATGAATTAGTTGCCAATATTCAAAAGTAAGGAGATTTTGTGTATAACCTGGATTTGTTACTTTTCTTGAAAGAGCAGATCTGAGGAAACTGGTCCACATTCTCCCCTGGTGCTGGAGCTAAGAAGTCACTGCCTTGTTCAGACAGGGCTCACAATGTCCTGATTGCCATTGCTACTGCCCTGCCTCGTTCACTCAGCACTGTTATTGATCGGGCCCCAACAGGCATGGGAGTTTTTGACCCTATTCTAGATTCTCTGGTGCCACTGTACCTTAAGCTAAATTATCAGAAACCATAGTAACTGTGTACCAGCTTAGCTCATTCTCATGGCTTTCTCAAAAAAAGAAAGAAGAAAAAAAAATCCTTACTGAGTTAGAATTTAATATTATGCCTCTGCCTCTATAGAAAGTTGAAATAACCATTCTCTATTTAACAAGGATTTTAATGTTTTTAAAAGGGCTGTCTTTGAAGATACTGTCCACTGTGTTATAGTTCTTTAAATAAATTCTCTTTCCACAAATGTCTGCTTAGGTTTGATTTTAGAATTTTTTTTAAAAAGGTCTCTTTGGGTGAATGTATATTTATTTATTTATTTTTCTTTTTTTATTATTATACTTTAAGTTCTAGGATACATGTGCACAATGTGCAGGTTTGTTACATATGTATACATGTGCCATGTTGGTGTGCTGCACCCATTAACTCATCATTTACATTAGGTGTATATCCTAATGCTATCCGTCCCCACTCTCCCCACCCCACAACAGTCCCCAGAGTGTGATGTTCCCCTTCCTGTGTCCAAGTGCTCTCATTGTTCATTTCCCACCTATGAGTGAGAATATGCAGTGTTTGGTTTTCTGTCTTTGCAATAGTTTGCTGAGAATGATGGTTTCCAGCTTTATCCATGTCCCTAAAAAGGACATGAATTCATCATTTTTATGGCTGCATAGTATGTATATTTATTTTGTCAGAAAGTAAAAATGAAATAATGTACAAATGTCTACTCTTGCATTAGGAAACAATGGAAACTTTTAGCCAGATGCAGTGTCCCTTGAGACTTACCAGCTGTTTCCTGCCGCCTTGGGACGGTCTACCTATCACATTTTATTTAAATCTAATGAGTGACCCCCTCCCCAATCCCTTAGCCATATGCAGCCTAACTAGGTTAAGTTCCCACTCTTTAGCCAATTTCAGAATGAACTTAGATATGCCCCTAATTAACATTTTAATGGCTAAAACTCAGTGCCATTTATTTCATTGACATTTTCACATTCAATAATATAGGTAATCTAAGTTATAAAAATATACATTTTCCCCTGAGGGAGCTAATAAACCTATTTTCATTCTGAATGAAATAAAAATTACATGTAAATATGTGTACTTGTCTTGGATTAGCTTCCACAGAAAAAAGAGGGTTGCTTAGCATAGGGGAACTTTTATCTTTTTTAATCTCTAAATAGCTTTGGAAACTCATATTTCAATTGGATTCTGCATCTTGGAAATAGGTGGGGTACAAATTTTAAATAGTAAGACTAATATTGTTTTTTGTAAAAAAAAAAATTAGGATTATTACCATTAAATCTAAAACTGCAACCTATATAAAAGATAATTTCACACATTTAATGACTTAATGAAGGTCTTAAGACCACTTAAAAATTTTGATTATAAATTCAGCATCTCTATTCTTAGCTAGGCAATAAGTTTGTCATGATTACCTGCTAAATAGGTTCACTGTCATTTAAGTCTTCAGTTTTTTCCTAGCTTCAGGATCCAAGAGGACAATAGTCAAAGCGTATTGGAAAGCACCCTGGACACTAGCTTCAATGCTCTCATTTATTAGTGGTGTCAGCTTGAAGCCTATGGCTGCAACAATCAGTTTTCTTACCCATAAAATGTGGCTGCTGCAGCTCAAGGTTGCTGAGATGATGACAATAAAACATACAATACATAAACATTCTTGGGAAAGGTGCAAGTGACATAATAGTAATAATTTTGAAAGCTAATATGTAACAGGCAGCCTTTTAACTAATATATGTAATTTAATTAATATATGTAATAATTTACATATATTAATTCACCTAACCCTTACAACAATTCTATGAGGGGCTATTATTACTATAATCTTCATACTTCACAAATGGAAAAACTGAGGCATGGAGTGATCATGAGATATGCCTAAGGCCACGTAAGAGCCAAGATTTGAACCTAGGATGTCTGATTTGGAGGCCCATGCTCTTAACCACAATGCCACCTCCCAAATGTAAGGAATTATTAGAATTAATAAACTCTCACTGAGCCCCAAAGTTAGGCAAATGTTTCTCAAACACATATTTTCTACTTTCTTTGCAGACATCAGTTCATGCCCAGAAAAGGAGAAGCAAACTTTCTTTGCATCCTTTCTACAGGAGTGGTTCCTACTAAACAGGAGTGGATAGAGGACTGATAATTCTTTAATTTGCTATGTTGTATTTGTTTCGTGCGTTAGAATTTGCAATGTGCTTTTCAACCTGTTATCTAAAGCTAGCTTCACCAGGTCTAGGCAAAAAAAAAAAATACCATTTTCATTTGACAGAAGGGGACGTTAAGGTGGGAAGAAATGATACAAATGGCCGAGGTCTCATAGCTAGTAAAAGGCAAAGTGGGGAGTAGAACTTACATTTTCTTGAATCTACGCACTAGGCTCCACCCACAAACCCATCCAAGTTTTCACCAAACTCTCATTGAAGACGCAGCATAGTGAAGGAGTAATAAGTGGAATTCTTTAGTCTCTATGTTCAAGTTTTTCTTGTGTGAGGAACAGAAGGCATGGTGGGACAGTCAGACTGCTATGTTGTGTTTCTCCCCTCTGTGTTGAACACAGGGCACTGGTCTTCCCAGCGAACTCTGAAATACAGATACGGTGCCCCCAGTTCCTGTGTGTATATGTTGAGGGTGGCAGGGGTGTGTATGTGTGCCTGTCAAAGAATAGGAACCCCCTGCTCCATGCCTTCCTGGCAAGTACTCCTGTGAATGAGGTCCCTTCCCTTTCCCCTGGTCCCCCAAAGCCTGCAGTGGAAGGTAGAAGGGAAAGAAATGCTGGGTGCCTTCTGTTGCTTTTCCAATCTTGCCCTGCAGAGAGTGGAATCTTTCCTTGGAGGCAGCACCAGGAAAGCTGTTACCCATGTGCTTCACTTCCCATTTGTGGTAGAAGATGGCCAAGGGACTAGAAGGGATAGCAGAGGACATTAGAGAAAGACAAAGGAGGCCAGGCATTGTGGCTCACATCTGTAATCCCAACACTTTGGAACGACGAAGTGGAAGAATCATTTGAGGCCAGGAGTTTGAGACCAGCCTGTGCAACAGAGTGAGATCCTATCTGTACAAAAAAATAAAAATAAAAATAAAATTTACCCAGGTATGGTGGTGCTTGTAGTCCCAGCTACTTGGGCTGCTGAAGTGAGAGGATAGCTTGAGCCCAGGAGTTCAAGGCTGCAGTGTGCTATGATTGTGCCATCGCACTCCAGCCTGAGCAACAGAGTGAGACCCTGTCTCAAAAATAATAATAATAATCATAACATTTATATATATATATATGTTTTTATTATACTTTAAGTTCTAGGGTACATGTGCACAACGTGCAGGTTTGTTACATATGTATACATGTGCCATGTTGGTGTGCTGCACCCATTAACTCATCATTTACATTAGGTATATCTCTTAATGCTATCCCTCCCCCCTCCCCCCACCCCACAACAGGCCCCGGTGTGTGATGTTTCCCTTCCTGTGTGCAAGTATTCTCATTGTTCAATTCCCACCTATAAGTAAGAACATGCAGTGTTTGGTTTTTTGTCCTTGCGATAGTTTGCTGAGAATGATGGTTTCCAGCTTCATCCATGTCCCTACAAAGGACATGAACTCATCATTTTTTATGGCTGCATAGTATTCCATGATGCATATATGCCACATTTTCTTAAACCAGTCTATCATTCTTGGACATTTGGGTTGGTTCCAAGTCTTTGCTATTGTGAGTAGTGCCGCAATAAACATACGTGTGCATGCGTCTTTATAGCAGCATGATTTATATTCCTTTGGGTATATACCCAGTAATGGGATGGCTGGGTCAAATGGTATTTCTAGTTCTAGATCCCTGAGGAATCACCACACTGACTTCCACATTGGTTGAACTAGTTTACAGTCCCACCAACAGTGTAAAAGTGTTCCTATTTCTCCACATCCTCTTCACCACCTGTTGTTTCCTGACTTTTTAATGATCTAAAGGTTCAGTGCAGTGGCTCATACCTGCAATCTCATCACTTTGGGAGGCTGACGTGGGAAAATCACTTGATCCCAGGAGTTCAAGATCAGCCTGGGAAACATGATGAAACCCTGTCCCTATAAAAAATAATAAATTACCTGGGCATGGTAGTATGTGCCTGTAGTCCCAGCTACCCACGAGGCTGAGGTGGGAGGATTGCTTGAGCCTGGGAGGTTGCAGCTGCCATGAGCTGTGACTGTGCTACTGCACTCCAGCCTGGGCAACAGAGCCAGACCCAAAAGGATAAAGAGAAGGAAATAAGGCATTAGCTTCTGGAAGCAGCAAGCAAGAATTACCATGGAAGGGATGCAAAACAGCAAATATTTACTCATGAGGAAATCCAGGCTCAGAGGAAATAAGAGATTCTCTGGTGAGTCCTACAAAGGCCTACAACACTCTTCTAAGATATGTCCTTTAAATGCAACTAAAAGTTCCTCACATTAGGCATCTCAATTGCTTTGCAGGAAGCCCAAACCCACTGTGTTAGCTTCAGTGATCAAATCAAACTAGTTGGTTATGAATTTAAGAAAGCAGACAAACTAGTTGGTTATGAATTAAGAAAGCAGACAGAGTGAGCCTCTAATTGAGATGAGAGAACTGGGGCCATGATGGCCTCAGCCAGGACAGACGCATTTGTGGTAGGCAACTTTGTCTCCAGTCCTGCCTCTACTCACCCAACAAACACACTGTCCTTCTGAGGACCTCACAAATGCTTTCAACGCTTATTAAACCTATCTTGTTTCTTATACCTCTCTTAAAATTGCCATTCCCCATCATTTCAACATATTTATTTCAATTTTCATCATCTGATTTTCACAACACAATTCAAATGTGTCTGCCTCCCTACACAGTGTCTAAAAATGGAGGGTTTCAGCTTTAGGTAATCTACTTATTCAAGCCAAATGGATGGGGATCCTCCAGCCAATCACATACACCTTATCCTACAATTCCAGCTGGTAGAGTTCACAATCAGAAGGCTAATGGCTGGTGAGTGTCATGTGATATGGTGAGATGAACATGGGCATCATGATCAGAATCAGGACACAAGCCCCACTCTACGCATTTCTAGCTGGGTGACCATGGGCAAGTACCTATCCAGTCTGAATACTGGTTTTCTCCTCCATAAAATAGATATCATATCTTCTTCCAGGGAGCTATTATGAAGACTAAATTAGATAGCATTTATTTATTGCTAGAGATAGCATCAATCATGTGATAAGTGCTCAAGATACAATATCACTTTCATTGTTGTTAATCCCAAAATAGAAGAATAAACACAAAATCAAAGAAGACATTTCACAGCAAATGAAGTTTACAAGCATGTACTCCCCAAGACACTCAGCCAATTCCTCCCTCATGTTCCCCAAACATTTGGTACCTATCTCTACTATAAAACTTGTTAACAGTGGAATTGCTTATGAGTCAATTTCTAAACCAGAGTATGAGCAGTGAAAAATCAGGAAGAGTCTTCATCTTTATAATCTAAGAGCTTCTCTTGATGTCTAGCAAGAGTAGGTATTAATAAATACTAAATGAGAAAATAAGTGAATGAATGAAAAAGCTGTCAAAAAAAACTCAAAAACAAAAACAAAAAAAAAACTTCCCCAGGAAAAAAATGTATTCTACAAGTTGATTTGGAGATGTACTGCCAAATGAGTTTATAATGTTTCCTTAAATGTCACTAGAAGATAGCCAACCTAAACTGTAATTAATTAAAAGTAATCTGTAAACTTGTCAACTGTAAACTGTTACAAAAGGATGCTAAGTGAAAAAGGGAAGGACAGATGCAACAACAAAGGCAAGTGACAATGGCCATCAGAGAGGAGAGCTGAGGAGCGGGGGTTTGTCTCTCTCCTGCTCTGCTCTGGCATGAGGGTGCTCAGACTGGAAATGTTCTGGCTCTTCAGACAGCAACATCTCTCGGGAGGAGAGAGACAATTCATCAAGCTACCAAGTCTTGACAGCATTGTCCCTTGAGGACATCAGCTCTGATTCTATATTCACCAAGAAAACTTCTGAACTGTCATGCATTTTTCTGAGTAAGCTCATGGTCTCAGGCCAGGTTTTCCTCCAGCTGTAAATTAATAAAACTGCATTCTAACTATCATTATCAGAATTGGGGGTGGAGGGTATGTTATCATGAATCAATTATTCAGTGCCTAATCATGCCAGGAAAAATAATAATAAAATCAAATTGCTAGTGCTATAAAATTGTGGACTGGGCATTAAAAAGGAAGTAAAAGTTACAACGTTCAGGTCTGCTGGCCTTACCTGTCATATGACTTCAGTAAGTATAACAAAGATTACACGGAAAAGCTAAGGGCTAGATGGACGCCCCAACCCTCAATGTTATTATTCCCACTGCGGTCTTTAGAGTTCAAAGAAACATGATATAGACTACAATAGCAAAAACAATTTTCTCTTTCTCAATAGACACCAAACAATAGATCAAAAGGAATGGTTATACAGTATTGCAAAAACAACAACAAGTATTAGCTAAGAAAAAAGTTTGACAGAGCAATCAATGTTAGAATTATCATCAAGTGGATCTATAAAATCCAAATTCCTACTATTTTTCAATATAAGATAAATATTAACCTAATACAGTTCATATTCAAACCTGTCCTCTTAGTCACTTCTAGTCTTCTGACTCTTCAAATGCACTTACATGGCACAAAGATAATTTGTTAACTCAGCAGGCATAAGTCAAACTAATGGTTTCATCCTGTATGAACAAAATAACTATCTAAAGACTTTAAAATTTCCAACAAATTGAGTTGGCATTGCATAGATTAGGTACAGATAATCTTTAGTCTATGAACCAAGAGAAACTCTCAATTTGTTTTCATCTTGACAACATGAAAAGTACCAAGAGGTAATATTACCAATACATACTTCACTGTAATTGTAAAAATGCAGCCTGGGGCTGAGCATGGTGGCTCATCCCAGTGCTTTCAGAGGCTGAGGTAAGAGGATTACTTGAGGCCAGAAGTTGGAGACCATCCTGAGCAACATAGTGAAACCCCATCTCTATCAAAAATTTAAAAGTTAGCCAGGCACGGTGGTTTGTCCCTGTAGTCCCAGCTACTCGGGAGGCTGAGATGGGAGGATTTCTTGAGCCCAGGAGTTCAAGGCTGCAGTGAGTTATGATCACACCACTGCACTCCTGCCTGGGCTGGAGGCCTCTCTCTGAAACAAACAAAAAAATGGAGCATGGTTTTAAAAACTGTTTTCTATAGAATCATAGTGCTCTATATATTTGACCATCTTTCTGAAAGCCTCCTTCTTAGTCTCTGTGTACTGCAATCTGTAGTCATGCCAGTCTATATGACTTTTATCATCCCTGTGTGTGTGTCCATTTGACTGAGAAATTCCCTGTCTCTCTCACTTTTCTCTCTCAGCTGACCTAGACCATTGTCTGGACCTCTACCTCCCCACATTAAATTTCCCTCCTTTTCTCTTCAGCCCATACTTAACTTTCTTTTATCTATCCCAGTGCTGTCCAATAATACTTTCTGTAATGATGGAAATGTTCTCCATCCACATTTTCCAACACGGTAGCCACTAGTTACATGTAGCCTTTGGGCCCTTGAAATATGCCTAGTGTAACCAAGAAAGGGAATTTTTAATTTTCTTTAATATTGATTCATTTAAAGTTAACTTTAAACAGTCACATGTGGCTGGCAGTTACCATATTGGACAGTGCAGAATTCTGTTCCATAGAACTAATATAATGTTTTTAATCATGATAAGTACAATCTCTCAAAAATAAGAAATTAAATTTACGTGGATCTCAAATAATTTATTTCTTTCAACCATTCGACAAACCCGTGATCCCTGATGATTTCTTAAACCCCTTAGGTTATAATCTCTAAGGACTTCAAGGAAGAAAAAGGGAAAATGAAGCAAGGAAAAAAAAATTTCAGGCTATAAACTTGAGCAGCAACGTAACCATTCCTGTGAGTCTGTTTTGTCTCTGCCTATCAATAGAACATTAATGGCTGATTAGCACATACTGAGGATTTGTGGATCTAGCATGAGAAGATCTGTGTCGGGGCTCTTCGATTAGGCATTCCCTGAGTGCAGATTTTACAGGACTGCACTCTGCCATGCCCAGAGCAGACTTCAGCTGGGAAAGCGGTCCTGCCTTGAGCCTGCAGGTGGTTCATCTAGAGCAAACGCTCCTCCTACAGGCCATAGAAGTTAATGCAGTCTCGCTAACACAGGGTCTTCATTCATCCTGACAAGCAGCCTATACAGTAGAAAATCTCATCTCCAAATTTCGCCACAAAATCACACGTTCATGGGGGTATGAGGAGGTGGACAGAGTGCAGCATTTGTCAACTCCATATCACCAAAACACTACCTCCCTGATTCCACCACAGTGAAGCACTTCATTTCAGAACAAATAGCAGTTCATCTCCAACCTTCTTCCTGTGTGCAGTTTGACTATGCACTGGGGCCTAAAGTCCACTGACAGTTCTCCATTCCCTGTGAATGTATATGCCACTGTATATTCTTTTCTTTTATTTGGGGATTGAACAATGCAAATTATTTCACTGACAATGAAGTACTTATTAAGGAATCTAGGGATAGAATTAGATCCTCCTACTTTCCCTTCATTTAATGACAATGAAATAATCTATTGTTATATTAAATGCATTAAAGATGAACATAATAACCCTGCTATTTTTATCACTTCACCGCCACCTTTACTGGATTTACACTTATTATAGACAATGCAGGACTGTGATTTTTCAGTTTCCTTTTTGACACTGTCTCCTTGTGGCATTTTTATCCAGATTGTCCGGGACAAAAAGCTAGCCCTGAGTCTGTGGGAAGTGAAGCTTACTGGAAAGCTGTCTGAGGTTGCTGCCTGCTGAAAGACTGAGCTCCTATGAATAAAGACCATGTCGGTATTCAGGAATGGGGACAGTTGTGGGTTTGATGGCATTGTCACTGCAACCCAGGCTTTTTGATCTTTTGAGGTCAAAATATGGAGGCGTGGTCAGCCACTAGAGCTATGATTATAATTCCTACTATATCTTTCATATAAGAGTTTCAGTTCCTATTTACATCGGTAAGAGGGAACAGGATATGACAGTACAAGGCCGTGGAATTGGATCAGAAAGAGCCTTTTTCCATTATAGCCGTAACAGAGCCAGTAGTTGTTCACTCATTTATTGCCTATTTATTAGGCTACAACAGACAGACATAGTGCCAAGGCTAGAGAGAGGCATGTGCGCTACCTTCACAGAGCTCCCACTCTGGTGGCAATCTGAAACCATGTGTTAGGCCAAAGATCATGTTGCAGCTATTTGCTATCCCAGCACTTTCATCTTCATTCATTCTTCAGTCTAATATTTGAAGAGCCCCTGTCATTATGTAGGCATTATGCTAGGCTTTTCACATGTTCTGTGAGTAATGCAAAGGCCCCCAGTGAACTCATGGGCCAAAAAAGAAAATATGTCTACACTAATTGAAAAATACACAAAAATAGCGTAAGAAAAGACTGCCAGATAAAATGTTAGGTGAGATCAAGGAATGGTGGGATTTCTAAAAAGATGAAGAAAACTGGAGTACATAGAATTTGAACTGAGACTGAATGGAAGAACAGGATTCTGACAAGTCGAGCTTCTTCAACACAAAAATCAACAAAACACTACATTTTCCAAAACCCTGTTACATTCACTAACTCACTGGAGCTCCATGACAACCCTATAGGATAGAAACATTAGTAATATTGTTATTATCTCTTTTTTTGCAAATGAAGAAACAGCCTTGGATAATTTAAATGACACGCTAAAAGTCACCAGGGCAGCACACTGCCAAACAAGTTTCCTTAACCCCTCAGGAAGGCAGGATCTTCAGTGTATCATTCCAGGTTGGGGTAGGCAGAATTCTAAAATGGTCCCCAAGGTTTCCCATGCACACTCCCAGAATAATCTTCAGGACTGTGGACTTGATGAATTTTTCCTCCTTGACTGGGTTATGTTAGATGGCACCATTAACTTTAAAAAAGATATTTTCCTGGTGGACCTGACCTAATCACATGAGCCTTTAAAGAGAGGGAGGCCTCTTCAGCTGGTCTCAGCACGGGAGGTCAGAGAGTGTCAACTTGAGGGAAGTTTCCTGTTGCTGAGATGGAGAGAGACAAATGGCAAGGACCTCAGAGCAGCCTCAGGAGCTGAGAATGGCCCCAACCAGCAGCTAGCAAGACAATGGGAACCTTAGTCCTACAACTAGAACGAAAGCAATTCTGCCAAATGTGGGAGGGAGCTTAGAAACAGGTCACTGTCTCCAGATAAAGACCTTGATTTCACCCTTGAGACAGCCTCAACAGAGGACCCAGTTAAAACATGCTGGACCTTTACCTACAGAAACCATGAGATAATAAATTTGTGTTGTTTTAAACCACTGAGTTTGTAGTAACTTATTACACAGTAATAGGAAACAAACACAGTGGTCATCTATAATTTTGCCATAATATACCTAGCTAGCTTTAGTACTCTGTAATTACTAACACAAATTTATTACTCCAAACTAAGCAGTCTTTCCCCCACGTGTGAATGTATTTGTCCCTTGCCACCTCCTCCACTTTACTCATACAGCTCATGACAATTTTTATAATCCCATGACCTTTCTTCACCTACACAAATTATCCTTATAGATTTCTAAAGCATGTTGAGCAAAAAAACTCATGCCTGACTGATTGGATAAAATGCTGTAGCAGATCGTATGTATTTTCCAAAAATGGCCACACAAAATTTTTGGTTTCACATGCCTATCCATAATTTACCATTCTCCCATCAAGAGGTAGAGTTTATGTCCTCTTCCTTGAACCTGGAAACGTCTGTGACTATCTGAACTAATAGAGTACAACATACAGGACACGCTATGACTTCTGAGACTGGGCCATACAAGATGATACAGCTTCTGGCCAATGAGCCCTCTGTCAAGGTTGCTCGTCCTTGGAACCCAGTCATCTTGCTGTGGAGAGGCCACATAGAAAGGCCCAGAAGGGCTGGATGCGGAGGTTCACGCCTGTAATCTCAAAAATTTGGGAGGCCAAGGTGGGTGGATTACTTGAGGTGAGGAGTTCAAGACTAGCCTGGCCAACATGGTAAAACCCCATGAAAAAAATGAAAAATGAAAAGAAAGAGACAAGGAGCAATTCTGAGGCCCTGGCTCTCAACCCTAGCCAAGATCCCACTAGTGATATGCTATTAAATGTTGAACCACCAACTCTTGTCGGTGAGATTGTATGTGTTAGGAGGTAGAGTGGGGCTGGAAACTCTGATTGGTAGCATTTGCCAATTCCCATAGTATAAACAAATACCTCAGGCCGGGTGCAGTGGCTCACACCTGCAATCCCAGCACTTTGGGAGGCTGAGGAGGATGGATCACAAGGTCAGGAGTTCGAGACCAGCCTGGCCAATATGGTGAAACTCCATCTTTACTAAAAATACAAAAATTAGCCAGGCGTGGTGGCGGGCACCTGTAGTCCCAGCTACTCAGGAGGCTGAGGCAGGAGAATGGCATGAACCCGGGGGCGGAGGTTGCAGTGAGCCAAGATCGCACCACTGCACTCCAGCCTGGGTGACAGAGCAAGACTCCGTCTCAATAAATAACTAAATCAATAAATACCTCCACCGTGACTAATTTCGAACTACAAACATGATACCACTGGAAATGAATTTGAGAAATAGATGCACACAGTCGGCTTTGTGAATCAATATATGCCAGATCCAGCACAGCACTGCTCACAGCCAACAGCCTTCACTGGCTCACCAGCTATGTGAGTGAATCAGGTCCAAAGTGGATATTCCAGCCCTTAGTTGAGCTGCCACAACTGACTCCACATGGAGCAGAGATATGTCTTTCCTTCCAAGCCCTGCTCAAATTTTAGGTTTATGAGAAAAATAAATGACTGTTGTCATTATAAACTACCAAGTGTTGGAATAATTTGTTATAAGGCATGAAATACTAATTTAAATAAATAAAGGTGTAGGAGGTGAAGTAGAGAAAGTCTCTGAGATGAACTTGGGGTTTTCTGAATGATTGGAAAAGCAGTTATATATTTGAAGCTAAGGAACCTGCAGCTAAAATGTATAAGTTTGAAAACCACAATTGTACATTAAAGAAAAGTAAATAGATAACAGACATTAGGTGATTATCTGATTAAAGTAATTCACACTAAGATGTTACTGGAGCCCAGCTTAACCTTCAAGGGGATGTTCCCATTTTAAAGGAAGAGGGTAATAGAACAAGTTAGTAGTTCTCATGCAATGCTAATCTGAGGTATTTTGTTGCTGAAAGCAAATAATGGTAGCTGCTTATATCTGAATTCACAATGAAAAAAAAGATTTCAATGAAGTGAATTTTCTCGATTTGTTTGTTCCATGGAAAAACAGTTTTCTTAAATTTATTTTACTGCTACAGTTTTGCCGTTGGTGAGTCTTAGCAAATGACAGGACAAATTATTAAGTACTATGTTAATATTAACAGAAAAACTTAGAATCATCCTTAGTTCCTTGGCCTGTGTGATTATGGAAGTGATTTCATATTGCAGTTTATGATACAGTTGTATTTTCTGCTGGTTAAGTGTCCTTAGTTTGCAAATGGAATTAAGTATATCAATATTTCATGGAGTTCTTCTGAGAACACTACTTCCTCCAGGTGTTTTGCCAACTAAACAAGATTAAGAACCATGAACTTAAACGAATCTGTCATTAGTGGAATATAAGAGGGGATATTTTTTAGCAGGGTGGGAAGCCTCACTTTGCGCTGTCCCTGCTCTGAATATCTGTCATGCCTTTACCATAGGACAGGAAGAACAGTTATCACCAACTTAGCTGATAACTCACGTCTGAATGGCTTACTATCCTGGTCCTAAGGCAGCTGAAAAAAGCCAGATTTAGCTGGAAGACACAAAACCATGTGGTAGTCCAAAGAGAAGCGTGATTGTAAGATTAGATCGCATAAATATAAAATAAAAATTATATTCAGTCTAGAGATGAAACTAGGGTGATTGAGAACAATTAAGAAAAGTGAGAAGAGACCCATATTAGTAACCCCAGCTCTGTCATGCTTGGCTGCTTTGAGAAAGTGTAAGAGAGAGAGAGAGAGAGTGTGTGTGTGTGTGTGTGTTCTACATCAAAGTTCTAGAGAACTATTTCTCAAACAAGACTATATGAATAAAATAACCTATCATCTGTATATGAAAAAGTCAGCCAATTTCAGAAAAAAGCACTCCCTTGATATTAGACTTATAAACAAAAATTATAAAATGAAAATAGAAGGCATAACGCTGACTAGTGTTATAAACCTAATATATAAACCTAAATATAAATGCCATGGTAGATTATGATGGTTAAATTTTCCAATATCTGGGCCTCCTAATAAAAATGCTAGTTAGCCAGAGGATTTTGAGTTTGCATAAAATACAAGGATAATTATTGATATTTTTTGTTTTATATTCCATCCATTTCCAAAATGAATTTGAGGCACACTCCTTTTCTAGACCAAAGTTGACTCTCTCTCTCTCTCATAATATAACAAGATCAAGAAGTCTTGATAGCTTCTTTTCTTTGTCACTTGATGCTCTTGAATAATTCAAGGTACTGACAAAACCAACCTCCTCTGAGCTTCATAATCCACTGCTCTTCAGTCCTATTCTAGCACATATTTGTGCTATAGCTAGCTTTTTTTCTAGCCCTGGATATCCTTGAAGGTTCTTTTTTGTTACCTGAAAAAAAAATTAATTTCAGCATCAAGGCCAGGGGAGAGAAGTAGAGGGTGAGGAGGAAATTGGTATCCCCTGCCTTCAAAGGAAGCCCCTGTCAAAGATTTAAAAACAAAACAAAAGCTTTTGTTGGCAAGAGTGAGATAATACCCACCCCTGTACTTATACTACTATCGGCCTAAATGTGACAGAGCTTTAAAGTTGCCCTTATCCTTTGACCCAATCATTTAAAATCAAGGAATGTGGTCTAAACAAATTTTTTTTAAAAAAATTTTAAAAATGTAAAAGCATATTCTTATTGCTAGGTATAATTTATAAAAATAACATAAATCCCAACAATATGAGAAGTTTAAATACATTCTACTATATCTATGTTATAATAATCCACAACACTCTATATACAGTATAATTCCATTTGTGTGTTTGTGTTGTGTGTATATGTGTGTGCACATAGATCAGAAAGAAATAAGTAAAATTCTTAACAGCAGTTATTTCTGGCACAACAATTGTGATATTTCTATTTTCTTGCTTACATTTTTCTATATTTTCCAAGTTTTCTGCAGAACAGATTTTATTTTTATAATCAGAAAAAAATGATATATAAATAAGTTGTCCGTTCATGCCCTTACAAATCAATCAAAATACAGGAGTCTCTGAATTACTCCTGAAAGCTGACCCTCCCTGGATTTACTGATTTCCTTTAGTTTTTTTGTTTTTTTGTTTTTTTTTTTTTTTGAGACGGAGTCTCGCTCTGTCGACCCGGCTGGAGTGCAGTGGCACGATCTTGGATCACTGCAAGCTCCGCCTCCTAGGTTCACGCCATTCTCCTGCCTCAGCCTCCCAAGTAGCTGGGACTACAGGCACCCACTACCACGCCCAGCTAATTTTTTTGTATTTTTTTAGTAGAGACAGGGTTTCACCGTGTTAGCCAGGATGGTCTCGATCTCCTGACCTCATGATCTGCCCTCCTCGGCCTCCCAAAGTGCTGGGATTACAGGCATGAGCCACCGCACCCAGCCGATTTCCCTTAGTTTTATATTTATTTTTCCTTCATGACTCCTGCCTCAGTGCTTCCTGCTCCTGGGGACTGGATCCCTCTCTGTCTCAGTGCAGAACAGCAGAAGTGCATGGCTGTCTCTCATTCATCAAAACTGCTACACTCTACTTTCTGCTTGTCCTTGGGTTTTATAAGCCAGGTGCACTTTCTCTTTCTCTCTCTCTCCCTTTGTGCAGACCTTTCCCAAGCAAACATTCTGCCTCTAATAATGCTCTTTTTTTCTTTCCACCACAAAACTTCCAGGAGCTAGTTTTCTTCCTGGGCTCATTTGTGTGTGTGTGTGTGTGTGGCCCTTCATCTTATATATAGCAAGAGACCAAGAACGTTCATTCATACCCTTTGACCCAAATATTTAATTTCTGGGAATACAGCCCAAAGAAAAAATTCAAAATGTGGTGGTGGCAGAGTAGGATAAACTATGAAATATTCACCATAGCATAATTTTTAATAGCAAAAATTAGAAGCAACCCAAGTGGCCCACAATTGGGAAGTAATTAAGTAAAACTAGGCATATCCATAAAGTAATTTTTTTCAAAATAATAGCCATTAAAATTAATGACTAAGACTAGGTGGCAATTGGGTAAATGTTTAAATATAATTTTAATGAGAAAAAACAGTACTTAACTTCAAATCTAAGTAAAAGGGTAAAACGAAACATAGAAGGATAAACAGAGATTATAAAGAAAAGCATTTTTCCTCTAGTTAGTTACTTCACTAGTTTGGAACCCCAATCTAAAGGTACATATGAACAGTTCTAAAAGTTCTGGTATTGAAGGATCTTACCACCAGCCCATGAGCTGAGATGAAGTTTCCTTCCTTCCCACTCACCTTGTCCCTGCAGGACAATGGTGACTTATTTCTAGTAAAGACAAAGTCAGCTCTATGTCTAAACGTGGTGAAGTGTCTCCTTCCTTCCCATCCAAATGCCTCTAAACAAAAAACCTCTGAAGACCAAAATTTAGTACTGTTTCATCAACGATTTGTGACCCAGTGCCTACCACTGGATCTGCCTGCACCCCTGGCACTATTCCTACCTGCTATGGCTGTGTCTGGTACAATGGAGCTGGCAAGACAGCACGGACCTCTGACTCCCAGTAGGGCAGCCCTGCAGGGAGAGGCCTCCCACTACCTCTCAGAGCTAGTACCTCTTGTCTGGCTCTTCCAGAAGCCATCACTACAAAGGGGAGAGGGTTCAGTAAGGCTGCACTCCCTTTGACCAAGGCTGTGTTTTCTCTACTACCAGAAGGGTCCCTGTATTCTTCTAGTCACTCATATCACTGCCGCCAGACCCACTGCCTTCCCTGTGCTCCACTTGCTCCTTAACTTTGTTGCTCTAGTCTCCCTTCCATTAGGAAGTTATTAAAATCTCCAATAAAGGCAGCTAACCCTTTTTCTATTTCTCAAGGTGCATGTGTCTAGGAAAAGACTGGAGTACTTCTCTTCCCTGTTGAGGCTTCCCCCAAGTGGATGGCTGAAGAAAGGCAATTCGTTCATCCTGATAGAGCTACTGAGGCTAACGGCAGTGAGGTGAGCCCTCTTACTCCCTTTCTATCAGTGAGTTCAGGGGACACAAAAACCCCATGTAAGAGGTGTGCACCTGAACAAGCAAATCCACATGCATCATCACAAGGTCATTTTCTCTGCTGCAAAAATTCCCCAGCCTTCCAGCAACAGGAAAACTCCTCATTAACGAGGCAGTCTTAAACTCCCAGGAGGCATATAGAAACTGCCTTGAAGGCATTCACTGGTTACCTTACTTGCATTTTTCCCAGGGAAGGCAGCCTTCCTTGGGTCCAAAATAAGATTTTCCTAAAATCCTGAGCTGTTATAGAGTCCCAGGTTCCACATATACACATTTTATTTTGAAGTTTAGAAACTACATGTGCATTAAAAATGAGTTGGAGGAAACGTATCTAAATGGTCACACCAATTGTTAGAGTGGTGAAATCACAGATGACTTATCTCTTGAAATCTTTATTTTCCAAATTTTTATGTTTACTTTTTCAACCTAAAACATAGAGGGCAAATAACACAAGAATGTCTCAAGATCCTCTCAATTGATCAAAACTCCCTATAAAACCAAAATATTTCTTCTATTTGATTTTTGTTTCATTTTCTCCAATTTCTTTCTTTCTCCTCTCTGGTGAGAGTATTTAATTGTGGTCTCATCCATCTATCTTTGCATCCATCCATCCGACCGTCCATCCGTCCATCCATCCATCCATCCATCCATCCATCCATTCATGCCTCTTCTTTCCATTCCTGCCTTAAAGGAGCCAAGCAGGGAAGTCACGAGTTGCCTTTAAAAAAAAAAAAGAAAGAAAGAAACGTTCAGCAGCAGCCAAGCAGCCAGAGGCACTAATGTGAGAAGCTGGAGAAGGTGTCGTTTTTCACTCAAACTGACATTTAAGCTGTTTCATAAATATGAAATCAAACTTGAGGGTCCAGATGGGCTGCCGCCCCCTCCGCCTTTTGCTGGAATGACATGCTATTTACCAGCCTCAGAAAGGGGGACTGAGGAATGAAACTTTCAGATGATGAGTCACAGAAGAAAATGATTGATGAGTGATGAATGAACTAGTGTTTTTTTCATGCAAGAATCAGGAGAGAGTTTCTGCCCGATGGACAGTGATCACCGACACATAGTGTAGCCACAGTCAGACTGTGACAAGGAGCAAGGTGGACACATTTCCCAGGTGCTACACAGAGTAGACAGTACAAGTCACAGCTTGTCACTCACTCACTCACACATACATGGAGGCATTTCCAAGAGGGTCACTTTTATTCTGGGTGATTCCATAGCAGCAGTTGTTCCATATCATATATGCATCATAAAAAAGAGTATCACATGAAGCCAAATATAAAATTTGAGTTTTGGTGACATAGGCATCTGTCAGGATCTTGGAATCCCGGAGTGTTTATGACTGCAGTACCCCGCCAAGTGCTTCCTACAGCACTGTTTTTGAGGTGAGCATTGCAGAACCTTGTCTGCCTCTCCAGAGCCCTGTGGAGCTGGAAGGGATGAGGAAGGCAGGGATTTTGGAGGCTCCACTGCCACTTCTGCAACATCAAGCCATGACCCAGAAAGATACCTCCTATTGCTATGCTGCAAAGCTACAATATGCTCCCAATTTAGAGAGATGGAATGTGGTTCTCCATCATTCTGGAGGACTCTCAGGGATGTCTTGGCATTAGTCTCTGATTATTCCTTGTAACTCAAGTGTTTCACTTTTCTGAAGAATAAACAAAGAGACAGCTTGGTTTATTTTATAGCTATTGCTGTAAACCAAGGAAATCACTTTTAATTCCATTTCAATTACAGAAAGAAGATTTTGATGATGTCCATAAGGTGACATTTTCTTCATCATTTGAAAGATAAGAATTTGAGGTTGAGCAGGGCACTTTCTTCAATGAAACACACGGTGGTGATTTGCAGGCATTGGCTGTAACCTTGACCCATACATTCTCGTAATTGGGCGGAACAGATTTTTTATAACAGGACAGATTCCAGCTCCAGCTTGTTTGCTCTAATTCTTTGGAATCACCACCTTTGTATGTACCTGAGCATCCAGATGAGAAGAGCCTTTGTTATATTTCTATAGATTGAGGTTCATGACAAGCAATATCAGAGCTGTTCTACCTCCTTCTTTCAAATGAATTTCTGCAAAATAAAGTCCTCTAGACAATGTTAAGGGAGAAAAACCTCCCTCCCTCTGATTGTCCCCAGACCAGTCCTTACGTAGGCAGCATTGATGTCTCTCCTGCTCTGACTCTGCATTGCCCCACCTCTTGCCACCTTTGAGGGATGTGATTAGGTATAAGATGCAAACTTTGCACTTACCTCTGAGCTAATATGTGCTACAAACAAGGTTGGTGGGAGGGGGCATAGCTGCTGAATCTCTAGAAGGAGGATTACGAAAACCTGCAGTGAGGATCTATCCCAGTGGAATAATGAGAAGAGAGAAGGAAGTGCAGAAGTGAGCAATAGGATTTCCTGGCAGAGGCTGTGGCAGGCTTTGTCTCCCTCTCTTAGAGACTTCGGTTATCAGTGGGTCAATGGCATGCTGGCACATAGTGTGTCTTTTTTTTTTTATTGACTCCAGTGAAGAAATTTCTTACCACTGGATAGATGATAGATAGATAGATAAGATAGGGATATCTTTTAAAGGTTGAATCAGAAGATCTCTGTTATTTGGCTTGATTATGGTTTATACGAATTTCAGTTTTCTAGATTACAATTTTCCTTAAATGGGCCATTGGATTTCTGGCCTGCCAGATTTAAAAATTCCAAATACATTGAAGATGCCGCCCAATTCAGGGCATATAGAATCAAATGTAAAGCTGGTGTAAAGTCAACACACCGCTTAAAGAGAACTGGTCTCTCCTCTGCTATTTCAGATCCTACTAATTTCATTGAGACACTGGGTCACATTATGGTAACTTCTTCATTGGAAGAAATTCAACGGCTTAGCAAAAGAAAGTTGTAACTCCCTCGTAAATATTAAAACCGAATTCAATTTAATTTTAAACATTTTCTAATTGGATACTGTGTGCTTAACCCTACACTGGACATTGAATAGGGTTTTAAAATTTTTGTTTTTTTCCTACTTCAGTGCATATATGTTTCCTATTAAAAATTAAATGATAGCACAAGTCAGTAAATAGTTAATTTCTTAATTAGATCATTTTGTAGGACAGTTTGGTGGGGTTTTTTTTTCCATAGTGAGTGTGCAATCCCCTGTGAAGGGCAATAGAAATAACATGGGATAACAGGCAGGCTTCAGGGCCAAGTTTACTGTGATCATATTAGAGAAGGTGACTAGAAAGTACTCTGATCACACCAGACACATCCCAAAATAGAAGAATTAGCTGCAGTGAAGAAAGATCTAAAATTAAGTGCTTCCCCAGGTGGGTAGTAAGCATTCATGGAAGATGCAGTAATAGACAACAGGTGGGAGCCAAGACAAGCAAATCAACTGAGAGAGATCCTGTGATTACAGATATGCCAGTGGAATGGTGGAACAAAATGGCGGAAGTTTTAGAATAAAGCAAAATGCAGAGTAGCTAATAAGAAGTATTGGGAAAATCTGAAGGCTAGAGACAGCACCTCAGCTGTAGGGCTGGTTTATAAGGTCTCTGGGGAATACAGAAAAAAAGAAAAAACTAAGGTTTCAACCATAAGAAATTAGGCACTACAGGTATTCAAAACAGGGCATAAGATTTTGGAAAACAAGACAGGGATTTAGTAATTAACCTTGGGGTCCAAAGGCAGGAGGTGGTCTCAGGAATAAGACAGTCTAATCTAGTGATCAAAGGGCACAATATTAGAGCCAGGCATGCAGAAATAGTAACTAATATTTATGCACCACACTGCATAGTTTTGAAGTATTTTTACATTGTATGGGTTCCCAGGTCATCTATTAAATAAATTCACCTACTATGTGCCAGGAACTGTGGCAGAAAAGAAGAATCCAGAGATGAAAAAGACATAGCCCCAACACTTAGAGGAGAATGGTCAAGTGGGAAAGACTGATAGGCAAACAGACAGAACAGAATGCCATAATTCCTGGACATCACGTATAGACCAGTAAGAAATAGGAGGCCATCCTGCTCTCTTTCATTTTCCTTCGTCTTTGTTACTGACTGAAAAGCTCAGAAGTGACAGCCTTGGAGCTGATGATAATGACTTAGAATCATTTCACATACTAAAACCCGAGAATTTAAATTTCCATACAAGTGAACGTTTAACTTCTGTCCCACAGGGCTGTGCTTAGAGCAGGGGATCATTTTAAAATTCCATAGAATAGGCCCTGCCACGCAGAGCACCAGAGGACTTGGAGGTGGATGGGCTCTAATGAACCGCGATGTGACTTGGGTAATGTAGAGCTCTGAGGAAAGCCCTCATACAAATTTTGGGTGATTAACTAAATTTTTAAAAAGGATGGAACCTTCTGCTTCAGTGAATGTGGGAAAATTAAGACAACGAAGACATGGGGGTTCAGGCGAAGGGATATCCTAAGATGCTGGGAACTTTGAGTATTTTGAACCCAGTCCCCCTCCTCCCCGAGCCCTTCACCCAAATGTTCTGTTGCTAAGACAACAGGATGCTAGCAGGCATATGCATGTGTCTGCTTCCTGCATGCGGTTGCCTAGCAACAGGACTCAGCAGAGCCTGGGCTCTCGCTCTTTACACCTACCCTGCTCCATCCATTGCCTTGACTTGCCAGTTGCTTTCCCCACCCCCAAGGCAAAGAAACAAGAAGCAGGAGAGTGCAAGAGGCTCAGGATCTGATCTTCTCAACAGCAGGAGAAAACCCTAGCCTGGCTTCACTCAGGTTAACCCCTACACTATGAAGTTATAAAATGTAAACTGACCATTACAGCTGACTGGAAATGAAATGATGATTCGACATTCTTGATATTTGAAATCCGGTTATGGAGTCCTACCCTGTAATCACCAAAGGGATATGATGATAAGGAAAATACTGAACTACTGAGGCAAGATTAATAGAAATATTTTACCCTAGGAATGAGATCACAGGAAATGGGATATTTGGAGGATAAAAGGAAGAAAGGGAAGGGGAGAAAAGAAATTAAGGAGAAAGTAATAAAGAATAGAAAAAAGCAGAAAAGAAAGGAAAGGCTTTTAACTCACAATAAATAATATCCCTTTGGAACCTGAGAGTGTGCAAACTGGAAAAATCTGCAATGTTATGTAGACTAGGATCTGATGTCTAAAATGATAACAATAGAGATTACTGAAGTTCTTTTAAATACAGGACATTACATTAAGGGCTTTACATAGATATTTCCATCTTCACAATAACCCCGTGTGATAAAGCTTAGGAAAGTGATTTTACAGCTTAGACTCAGAACAGTTAAGTGACTTGACCAAGGACACACAGCTAGTAATTGTGGCAAAGCTAACAAAAATAGGTAGCATTCAAACCAAAATTAGTTTGACTCAAAACCCACTCATTTTCTTAACATGTATTATGAGAAGTATCTGAGAAAATATGTGTAAAGCTTGTGAAGTCACACAAATTTGTTAAATTGGGGACCTTTTAAAGAAGCTATAAATATACCTTATATAACATTAAATAAATGTTTTTTCTTCAAAGCTTTAATGCAATAATTTATAAAAGAAAATCATCCTGCCAAGTGGCAAAGTAAAAGCTGGTCCTTTAACAAAGTGTTCAGTAAAAAAGTTTAGAGTCCTTTTGAAGAAGCTGTAGAAAGAAACTCCCGAGTTACTCCCATTGAAAAGAAAGTTCAAATTTTGGAGATGTTTATGAAATTATAGGAAATTGATTATAGCAACAGATGTATACAGAAAAGCAATTGCTCCAGGAAATCAAATATAAGAAAAATATAAGGTTCCTCTGAAACCTTGGTGGCTTCTAATACGGAACTCCTTCCTGGCAGCAGCACAAAGCCCCTGGCCAGCGAACATGTGGCGAAGTGCTGACAGCAGGGATGGATACATACATATTCAGTGCCCCTTTCTCAGACCCTCAGACCTCCATGCCTACAGAAGACATATGGCATGCCAGTCTCATCATTCAAAAAGATGTGCCTAAGCTTGCCTGACCTAGGCTTAAACCAGTAATTTTACCAGCTACATTTATTCCTTATTCTAAAGGGTGAGTTCAGGCATACTTAGAAAATCCTTTTGTCATATTCATTAATTCCAAAGGTAATAGGCCCCCTCTAAATATTAATAGAGATCAGGCAGACCCTACCTGACTATTAGAGTCAAGATTCTGGTGTCCAGAGTGCACAAACTCAGGTTAACAGGTTAATGGCTTCATCCCTTCCCAAATTTAAAGTATTGTTATCATTATATCATATTACATATGACAGCTATTCTCCAGAAATAACTTGTCTTTGCTTAAGGATCAGGGCCAAATACTTTCCTGTGAAGAGCATAAACCAGAGTAGAAACATAAAGCGGGCATTCCAGCTTTTCTACACAAAGCTATATGAAGTAACTATATTGCAGAGCTCTAAATAATATAAGACATAATTCATACAGTAATGCCCACAATGTGTAAAAATGCAATGGACAAAGACTATTGTCCCACAATATCTATTCCATCTTTCTTGTATAGTCACAGAATTTTTAGCTAGGCACATGACCACTCACTCTAAAGTCTGGCCAATAAGATTTATATGCAATTGTCATGTGGCAGTTTTTCTAACTCTTTAAGAAACAGCCATTGTACAAATGTTGCCCCTCTTCTTTTGTTCCTTTCTTTTCCCCACCTACTGCAATGTAGAAGATGTCATCTTGGATTAGAAGAGAGAGAGAGAGCCACAACTTGGATTGACAGAGTATGGAGCCTGAAGGAGCCCAGGTCCCTGAGACACGGTGGAACAAAGCCACTATACTACCTCAGGACTCTGTACAGCCCTGCTTTATATAGAGGAGAAGTAAACTTCTATCTTTTTAAAGCCCCTATTTGTTGAATTGTATTGTCACAGCCATATCCAATCTTAAGGAATATACAAAGATTATGCCATGGCTTTTGTAGCCTAATTGGCTATCTAGGCAAGTAAAATAATCTGAATGATGTATTAGTCTGTTCTTGTACTGCTATGAAGAAATACGTGAGATGGGTAATTTATAAAGAAAAGAGGTTTAATTAGCTCGCAGTTCTGTGGGCTGTAGAGGAAGCATGGAGCATCTCTTGGGCTTCTAGGGAAGTCTCAGGAAACTTACACTCATGGCAGAAGGCGAAGGGAGAGCTGGCACTTCACATGGCCAGGAGCAGGAGGAAGAGAGGGGTTGGGAGGTGCTACACACTTTTAAACAAGAAGATCTCATGAGAACTCTATTATGAGAACAGCAATGGGGGATGGTGCTAAACCATTAGAAATCGCCCTCATGATTCAATCACCTCCCACCAGGCCCCACCTTCAGCATTGGGAATTATATTTCAACATGAGATTTGGGTGGGGACACAGATCCAAACCAAATCAAATGATCTATAGCAGAAAAGAAATCCTGAATAGAAATGAGGATCTGAATTGTCTCAAGACAAGACTCTCCAATTTATAACTGGCAATCTAAAGAACTCCTGTCATTTTCCTTAAGGATATAATTTTTTTCATAGTATACAGAATAAGATGTTCTCCTCAAAAAGAAGGAAGATATTTTATCCACAGGCAAAAACTTGTCTTTTAACATTTACTTGCTTCTCCCTAGATGAGAGAGCCCGATCAGATGCTCCTGAGCATACGCCCAAAATGCACACCCAAAAGGTGTTGTTTCCAAGAAGTGACACCCAAGAGGTGTTGTCACCACAGCCCTTGTACTGATAAGGCAAACCTAAGAGCCACTGGTGAAACTCATCTAATAAAATGAATGAATATAATATGTGACTTAATATCTTTTCAATATTTAAAAGAAATGTGTATACTGAAAATTCGTATGATCCACACCACTACTGTCTGATAGAAATATAACACCAGCCACAAATGCAAGCCATAGATGCCTAAGTTTTCTAGTGACCACACTTTTAAGAATCAAAAAGAAACAACTAAATATAATTTTAATAATATACTTTAACCCAATATATCAAAGATATTATACGTTACATACTAATATGATCCATATAAAATACCAATGTGCTTGAAATTTTCTTTTTTTTTTTGTACAAAGCCTTCAAAACCCAGTATATATTTTACACTTACAGTACATTTCAGTTTAAGCTAGCCACACTTCAGATTGATGTTCAGCAACCACTGTGGCTCGTGGCTACCATACTGAACAGTACAGATCTGGAGTATGCCATTTATTGTTTAGCAGAATAATAACATCTTTGAATGTCTTCAGCCTCTAAAGTTTCTCAAGCCCAACCAAGGCTCCTGCCTTCTTGTCACAATTGTAACTTATGATAAAAAATGAAGGTGACTGTTTGTAAATAGCTACCAAAACGGTTATGCCATTATTACAACTCACAATCATTCAGATCTCACTGATGATGAGGTTCTTCTCTTGGGCTAACTTTATGTCTATTGCTGCATTTAGCCCTATTCTGGTTCTGTCTTCCACAGAGAAGAGGCACAGTGACCCATAATCCCCACATAATTACTTTGCATGTTAGGAAGCACAGAACTCCAGGGACATGCTCAGTTTACTAAGGTGCAAAGGCGGTAGGGATTTGAAAGAGCCAAATCTAAATCTCAAGGCACTCAGACTCAGTTTCCCTCTGCCATGAGGAGACTCATGACTCCTTCCATTTTCCAGCATAGTTTGAAGGTCACAGACACTGTGAAAGCTTTCCTTTAACCACAATGCTATAATGAATACAATTTCTGACTCTGGGGTCTACTTCTACTTTAGATCTTTAAAAAGAAGAATTCGAAGAAAAAGGAATGCAAGGAGAAAGCTGAAGAGGAGGTGGAAGGAAAAGAAGAAGCAGCAGAAGAGGGAGAAGAGAAAGAAATGTCTGTCTATAGAAGGGAGAGTCACATGATTTGAAGGCTGACATTTGGAATGCAAACCTGAGGAAAATGTCTACCTCACTTACCTGCCTGGTTGGAAATCCAAGTATCAGTGATACACTTGTTTTGAGATAAACTAAGAGTCCATGCATACCTAGTTAAGATGCAAATAAACCTAGGAAGTGAAATACCAAACCTTCAATTCTTACTACATTTTCATTCATCAAACACAAGCAAATTGGCCAACTCAGCAGGGCCTAGAAAGACAGACACAAATGTTGACAGGCAGGATGGGAAAGATCTGGGAAACAGAAGCCTCGGGCCACCTATGCATTATTGTGATGACCTTGGAGACCTGGAGGAACGGCCACCTGAAGCACAGAGGATGCTGACAAGAGGACAGAGACTGACAAACCTCAACTCTTCCCACTGTCCAGAGCCAGCCCTGCCTAGCATCTCCACTGTTTACTATGACGTTGTGAGTTTGGGTTATCTGTACTTAACTTCTTCAAGATATAAAGAATGTGACATATCCCCAGCACTTCAATTCTTACTTTTTATTAGGATCAGCTGGTCCTCTTTGGGCCCAGTAAGCTTCTAGCCTTCCAGTTTATTTGACTCAATCATAACGAAATGAACCACTAGTTCTTTGGACTTTTAAAATTCAACTGGACAGTCCGTTGAAAGCCTGTGCTTCACAACAAAGCCCAGAAATTTCTGAGTACCAGAAAATGTGAAACAGTTAAAAATTTTTAAAAATAAATGAATGTTGGCTGGGCACGGTGGCTCACACCTGTAATCCCAGCACTTTGGGAGGCTGAGGTGGGCAGATCACAAGGTCAGGAGATTGAGACCATCCTGGCTAACATGGTGAAACCCCGTCTCTACTAAAAATACAAAAAATTAGCTGGGCATAGTGACGGGTGCCTGTAGTCCCAGCTACTCGGGAGGCTGAGGCAGGAGATTGGTGTGAACCCAGGAGGCAGAGCTGGCAGTGAGCAGAGATCGCGCCGCTGCACTCTAGCCTGGGCGACAGAGCGAGACTCCATCTCGAATAAATAAATAAATAAATAAATAAGTAAATAAATAAATAAATGTTTATCACTTTCATTATCAACTTGAATTCTGGTTCTTCCCTCTTTTTCCCTTTTCTATTTTCCTTATCCTCATTCTTTGTTTTCTGACAGGGATGCATAATTGTCTATAGGTTCATGGCTGAAAGGCATTGTTTCTCTAAGAAGGTGGGGTTAGCAGAGACACGCATGAACCTGTGATAAAGGAAGGGCAGAAACCCCTGTCCAGCTACATTTCCAGAACCAAGCTCATAAGCTCATAAGAGGCTATTTATTCAGTCATTCAATGGCAATAATTGAGTTGCTATTACGTGCCCAATCCTGTGGTCAAAGAATAGTAGTAATAGACATAAGAATACAAATCTGTGTTGAGTGCCAACATGGAGATGCCCCAAGGTAGAGAAGGGGAACAGAGGAAGATGTTGGTTCTGGAAATGTAGCTGGCCAGGGGTTTGTGTCCTTTCACAGATCCAGGGGCCTCTCTCCCAACACTGTTTTCTTGAAGAAACAATGCTTATCGGCCATGAACCTATACATAGTTGTGCTTCCTGTCAGAAAGCAAAAAAATGAGGATAAGGAAGGTAGAAGAGGAAGAAAGGGGGAAGAACCAGAATCCAAGCTTATTTTACATCCCCTTTTCTAGTTATTCTCAAACAGTGAACACCCTAGAGGTAAAAACAAGACAACTTTAGCTTTTTGGTGCCATATCTTTTTCACTCAAGTGTCCTTGGAAACTGAGGCTATGGTAGTGGCCTTTGGACCAACAGAAAGATACTGTAATGGTCTCAAATGTACTTATTAAAGGAATAGTTCCTCGGTGTGCTATGTCTGATTCTATTCTATTCTATTCTTCTATTCTATTCTATTCTATTCTGTGATTTTCCCCTTCATTTCCAACATAGTCTTGACAAAAGTAAGAAAAGGAGGAGAAAAGGTACCAGTGCATTACAAAAACTGCATTTGAGAATCCTAATGTCCACTTCAAGGTGCAGTCTTCTTGGGTAAACATGCAGTCTGTTTGCATTTAATTCTTCCACACAAGCCCTGCAAGAAAGTTAGCCAAATCGATAATCGATTCACATGATCTTTGCTCACTCATTTATTAAAACACACCAAACAGTTAATTCCCTTTTCTGTTGGGAGCTCTCACTGGTTCTACATGGCTTGAATGTTAAACAGCCACTCAGGGGCTCTGGGAAAATAGCAGAGTCATTAGATGGTAACTGTTTCAAACTGTTCAAAACAAGTCTTAGAAATTAAGGGCCTCAATGTCCCTTCAATAAAATTACTTTGGTGAATATTTATTGAACTGATAGCTGACAGATGATAAAGAAGATCTAGCCTGTAATCCCAGTGTTTTGGAGGCTAAGTTGGGAGGATCACTTGAGGCCAGGAGTTTGAGATCAGCCTGGGCAAGATACAGAGATCCCATTTCTACAAAAAAAAAAATTAAAATTAGCCGGACATGGTAGCTACTTGGGAGGCTAAGGTGGGAGGGTCACTTGAGCCCAAGAGTTCAAGGTTACAGAGAGCCATGATCACACAACTGTACTCCAGCCTGGGCAACAGAGTGAGATCCTATTTCAAAAAAAAAAAAATAGAGTGGATTGGTCAACTAAAGAACTTGAAAGATCTCAGAAAGCTCTAATTCAGTTGACCAATCCACTTCTTTCTTCCTACTTCTTCTACTTGAATAAGAGAAGAAAGAAGAGTTTTTGAATACCCTTCACTTCTCCAGCTATGGTATGAGCCCATTGGACACATTGGCCAATACCTTACTAATTAACTAATTCCCCACCAAGAGCCTCTATTTCTAGACCGGGAGATAGATATATAGCTGATGATTGATAGATAGATAGATAGATAGATAGATAGATAGATAGATAATATAGATAGATAGATAGATAGATATAGAGAGATAGATAGATATCTATAGAGAGATAGATAGATATCTATAGAGAGATAGATAGATAGATAGATAGATAGATAGATAGATAGATACAGATGCTATAGATATAGATATAGATATAAATCATCCTCCTCTTTAGCCTGGTCCAGAGGCTAACATTAGGGACTCTAAGTAAATTGTGGCACTGGAAGGAAGCCAACAAATTATAAGACTCTATAGGCCAATCCTTTCTCTTCACATATGAGGACTTTGGGCTTCAGCAATTATTTGGTGGCCACGCTACGACTCTTAGCCAAATGATTCAGCTCCCAGGGTGATGCTCCAATTCCTCTTGCCCACAAACCTAGATGCAGTGATGGAGACATACCCTAGAGCTTTTCTAAAAAGCTTAGTTTAATTTTCCTACCTCACTGTGGTACAAATGTTAAGCTTTTCCCTGACACTTAAGCTATTTTATTTTATTATTTAATTTTATTTTTCATTCACTCATTCATTGTACAATCATTGATGGAGATCTTATTGTGTGCCATGCATTGTGGTAAGGCCTTAGAAACATCAAAAATAAATTAATACTTTTCAGTATGATGGGGAATATAAATAGGTAATGTAATTAAATTATAATTCAGTAAGTGGTAATGAAGATACTTAAGGCAAAATAAAAATGTGTGGATGTGATAACTAAACAAGAAAACACTAAAGCACCTAGTAACTGCTGAATAAATGCAAGTTTATCTCCTCTGTGCAGTAGTCAACAAATGATAGCTTGCAAACCAACTGTCTCAGGACTGTCTGAGGAGCTTTATTTATATACTGGAGTGCAGCTCCAGAATCTTTATTTTTATTGTTCCCTAGGATGTTCTAACACACAGCAACTTTTAGGACTCCAGTTTGATCTAAAATAGCAGAAGAAACAACTCTCTGAGGGGCTTTACAGAGGCTTCGTAGAGGAGGCGATACTCAACTAAGTTTTTAAAGATAAGCAGGGATTTCAGACAAGTATTCACAAAGTTATAATGTGGAAAGAAATTATAATTTCTCTATAGTTTTCACATGGTAGAACTAGGACCAGTATATGGGAGGTGGAGACGATTAATGGGCACCAAAAAATGATTAGAAAGATTGAATTAGAAAGATGTTGCTAGCACAACAGGGTGACTATAGTCAATAATAACTTAATTGTATATTTTAAAATAACTTAAAGAATGTAACTTGTTTGTAACTAAAAAAAATGCTCAAGGGACGGATACCCCATTCTCCATGATGTGCTTATTTCACATGGCATGTCTATACCAAAACATCTTAGGTACCCCATAAATATGTACACCTACTATGTACTTACAAAAATTAAAAATTAAAAAAATATATATATTTAACAAGTAGTTTTTAGGGAGCTATTTTAAAATATATGACCCACCCCAGAAGCATTCAAGCTGGGTTGGTTGACAAAAACCCCTGGGTCTTTTTCACTTAGTCATGTCTTTTCCATCATCTACCGTGCTTATATTGGCTTTGCCAATGAATGAATAATAAATATAATTGAGTACATGAATAAATGAATGAATACATGCTATTGATTGTTTTCTTTTGTAAAATTGAAGACAGACTTTAAATCTACCCCTATTGTTTATGTTTAAGAAACTGAGATCAAGGGCTTTTGAAATCTCATTCTCAACTAGCTTTTCACACAGAATATGTTCAAAAAATGTTTACAGAGTGCTGACTGAATCTCTATTAAATCCCAGCTTGTTAGTTCTACCCATTGTTTCTAGATTTTTAGTCTCTTTTGTAGCTGAGTCCTGACAATTATAGAGGGAAGTGTAGAGACACTGAGCTCCAAGATCTCTTCAAACTCTGAAACTGATGATGCTATGAATGGGCAGAATTTCTATGAATTCATTAAAATTAAATTGAGCCTATTGAATACACTAATGGCAATCTACTTGTCCTCAGAGGGAAGCTTCAGAGAGTAAAAGGGAAGCTGCTTTTTGTGGTACTTACTCCAGTTCAATAAACAGGTGCTGAGTGTCTCCTCTGTGCCAAGAATGCAGAGTCCAGAGTTGAGCAAAGCATGACCTTGCCTCCAAGAGTTTGCCATGTAGTACTAGTTGTTGCTTTCCTCTGCTAAATATCTACACCTTTAGCCAACCAAACACAGGCCATACCCTTAAATGAAAATTGTTTCCATGTTTAACTCAGATTTATCATGTGCCAAAAAAAAAAGGTGCATGGAATGAAAATGAGACAACAAACAATAATGAACTTTCTCCATAAAAAAGAATAGTTTTTCAGTGCTTGTCAGATTCCTTAGTCAATCCAAGACTTATAACTCAAAGCAAAAAAGAGGGTTACTGAAATAGAGACAACTGAATGGCCCTTTCTACAGAAGTTTTAAGGGTAGATGTGTAAGAAAGTGACTGGTGCATGAGGAGGAAAAGCATTAAGAGACTCAGGCTCTGCACTCCTGACACAGAAGCAGGTGGCTGCACACACACCTGCTCCTAAATTGCTGAAGCAGTGGCTATTTAGCATCCTCCACTCTACCTCTCCAACCCCAGGACAGCTACCTCTTGGGCACCAAAACATCACCACCAATCAGTGGCCTGACAGCCCTTGTACTTTTTCTGCAAATGAACAATAAAAAGGCTTTGATTCTTTCCTTCTGCAGGTGTCTACCTCTACCTGAGCTCCAACATGTATGAGCTAAAATGATACTATTTGTTTTTGCACAAAATAAGAAATACCAAGGAAAAGTTTAAAAGAGCTACATTTTCTATTGAATAGCGAAGACAAGAATGATTTCTTTATTAAACAAAATTAAATATTTTCCAAGATTTTATCCTTTTCTCTTTAACCCTCTTCAAGTTCAAATCTAATTTTTTAAAAAAGAACCACCAAATTGATTCTAAGAGAATAATTGCTAAGGCGTGAAAATACCGCCTGTATCCTGGAAACAGGCTATGCCATGGGTCGTTTCTTAATTTTCACCCTATTAGGGTAATTTCCTACCACCGTGGGTTTTTTTCCTGCGGCAGTTCCTGCATGCCTGGCATCCTGGCTCCTTCACAGCTGCTTTGTCAAAGCAGAGGGAAAAGGGACCATTAACATCTTTGTGGAAATAGATGCAACAATGCCACTGCTCTATTAGCCTGCAATAAGGTGAGGACAAGGGAAGGAAACAAAATTGCCACATGAGAGGGCTGGTCATTTTCAAGAACCTGGCTGCTGTGGCTACTTAATTTAACCTGCAATGACACCGTTTATAAATCTAGTACCCTAAAAAGAAAATAGGCAATTCACATATAAACTAAAAAACACAATATGCAAAAAATGTTCAGCCTTCCCAAGTTAAGCAACAAAATGCGAGTTAAAAAAAAAAAAAACAAAAAACATGACACCATTCTTTGCCTCTTAGCATTTTTTAAAATGATAAAATCAGATGCTCTTGAGGGTCCAGTGAAGTTGATATTTTTATACAATACTGATAGCACTGTAAATTTGAAAACTAGCTCTGGAAAGCAGTTTACAATAAATACTAATGGTCATGAAAATATTCATGCTCTTTGACCCAGTAACTCCACTTACTAAAATCTATCTTAATAAAAGTATAGAAAAAGATGTATCTCCAAATATGTGCATTGCCCTTCCATTCACAATAGTGGAAAAATCAGAAACAATGTACATGTATAGATGAATGGTTGAGTAAATTATAGTTTATCGACTAAAAAGACCATTAAAAACAGCCTAGATCAGCACCTCACACATAGTAGGTGCTCAATGATGACTGTGTTGAAATGTGTAAAAATACTTATAAAAAAATTAAATGGAAAGTAAAATACAATATGCATGTATGCTTATTAATACTCTGACAATATGTATAAGGAAAAATAGTCAATTTTCTAAATTTTCAGTAATGTATTTTTTAATACTTTCATACTGATTAAAAAATATAAAACTAAATGAATCAACCTATTTCCCTGGATGTTGGTAAGCTGGGAAACCCCTTAGATTGCAGAGTGTAAATATGTATTGCTACTCACCTCTTTCATTCAAGTCAGCCTCATGATAAAAGGAGGCCTAAAGGTCCCACAAAGAAAGGAAGAGTGCACCCGGCTTATGAACAGATACAGAAGATAGTCAGTTCAAAAATATTACGCTGCAGGTGATCATGATGAAAAAGTGGGTCTTTCCTGGCACCATGCAGAACCTCCCAGTGAAAATTCCAGTTGCTTCAAATTCAGTGTGGAAGCTGAGACTCCAGTGTGGATGCACAGACAGCTAAGGGTGATTCCATAAGAACTGCAGAGTGAATGTCAACAAGGACCTTCCTTCGGGCACTTGCAATTAACTCTAAAGATGGGACACCTAATCTGGAAAAGCTTCTAGGCTAGGAAACCTGGCTAGAAGCCTGAATTGGATCCAGTTCTGTATACCATTAACTGTGAAGTTTCAATAAATCATGTAACTTCTGTCTAAATCTCAGTTTCCTCATTGGGTAAAATGAGCCTAATAATCCCTGCCCTGTCTACCTCACATGACTACTAATAAGGATTGAAGGAACAAGTGCAATGTTGTATGAGAGTCCTGTGAACCATGATGTGCCATATCCAGGTAAGGGATGCTACACATCAAGAAAAGAGACCTCAGTTTGCCACTTTATGGCTCATTCTGGGTTTGCCAATTGTAGGGTCTACACAATCAAAAATCAAAGAAACATTCATAAATTTCTAGCCTTTGGATAAAAACTGCAACCCTCTTCCAATACTCCTTTATTGCCCTATGATTGTTACCTGGAAGAAAATTATATAAAACAGTAAGAATGACACACACACACACACACAAAATCTGTATATAAACACTGGTTATCTACTGACAATAGGTTCAGAAGTGCAAAGTCTCATTTTCTTCCTTCCGTCAAATCTAGAAAAACCATTAGTGCCACTAAAAAACTATTCTTTGTACCAATGGATATTAGGGCCCAGCTAATAGCAGCTCACGGTCAATGGGCATGAGCAAGTTAAATAATGAAACCCCAGAGAAGCTACAAGAAAGGGAAATATCTGTTATGTGTAAGACATACAAAGTAACCTATAGTCAGTAACTTTCACATAAAGCAGGCACTCTTCAAGTAGCATTCCCTAGAAGTGTATTCTTCCCAACAAAGATCAAGGCTGTCTACAAAGCTCTTACTACTACCACCTCCTCCCAGAACAGCTGAGAAACAAAGGACACATTCCTGGGTAATAAGAATCACACCTTTTGCAGGAAGTGCACTGAAGGAGAGGAAATCTCTATTTTGTCTATAAGTACTTATTGAAAAACTACTAAGTACTGGGGACAAAACAGAGAAGCAGATAGACAAGGTCTCTGCCTTTTGCTCAAGCACCCTTCATTTTGATGTTGTGCAATCTACATAGTAGCAAATTAAGAACACAGAAACATAGTTTATGAAGTTTTGCAACTAAAGTCCAAATTCTGGGTGGTCATGAAATAATGAAAATTCTCTACTGTTAGAGTAAAAAGTACCAATACAAAGACTTGTCCATTCTGAGGTGGGATATAAATAGTATGGAATAAAGAAGGAACCACTAGCTGTAGGACACATTCCTGTCAGCATATACTCCTTTCTTGTGACAACAAGAGTTTCCTTTGCTTAAGGATCTGTACTCCCCAATCCTGGCCTGTGTATTTTCAGTGAACCTGACTCCAACCCAAGATATCAGAGGATAGCACATGAATTAGATTAAGCCAATCAGCACATTCTATCCCCCTGGCCACAGTGACTGGCTCAGGGATGGACACTAGACCCATATCAAGTCCATTAAGTCTGAGAAGACTTAATTGTAAGACATGCATTTGGTAATATTCAGGGAATATTTCTGATTTCTTTCCCTCTGGAGATGACCTAAAGAGACACTGAGGTCTTAGATTTAAGTCTTTTTTTTTTTTTTTTTTTTTTTTTTGAGACAGTTTCACACATGTTGCCTAGGCTGGAGTGCAATGGCACAATCTTGGCTCACTGCAACCTCCGCCTCCTGGGTTCAAGTGATTCTCCTGCCTCAGCCTCCCGAGTAGCTGGGATTACAGGTGTCCACCACCATGCTCGGCTAATTTTTTGTATTTTTAGTAGAGATAGGGCTTCATCATGTTGGCCAGGCTGGTCTCAAACTCCTGACCTCAGGTGATCCACCCACCTTGGCCTCCTGAAGTGCGGGGATGGCAGGCGTGAGCCACCACACCTGGCCAGATTTAAGTCTTTAGTCCATTTTGATTTGATTTGGTTTCTGTATATGGCAAGCAATAGGGGTCTAGTTTCATTCTTCTGCGTATCGATTCAGTTTTCCCATTCATTGAAAAGACTTGTCTTTTCCTCAGTATATGTTCTTGGCACCTTTGTTAAAAATGAGTTCACTGTAGGTGTGTGGACTTGTTTCTGCATTCTCTATTCTGTCCCATTGGTTTATGTGTCTGTTTTTTTGTCAGTACCATGCTGTTTTGGTTACTATAGCTCTGTAGTATAATTTGAAGTCAGGTAATGGGATTCCTCTAATTTTTTCTTTTGGCTTAGGATAGTTTTGGCTATTCTGGGTCTTCTGTGGTTCCATATACATTTTAAGATATTTTTTCTATATCTGTGAAGAATGTCATTGGATTTTCATAGGGATTACATTGAATCTGTATATTACTTTGGGTATTATGGACATTTTAACAATATTTATTCTTCCAATCCATGAACATAGAATATTTTTCCATTTTTTTTGGTGTCCTCTTTAATTTCTTTCATACGTGTTTCATAGTTTTCATTACAGAGATATTTAGCTTTTCTGGTTAGTTCCCAGGTATTTAATTTTATTTGTGACTACTGTAACTGGGATTACTTTTTAACTTTCTTTTTTACATAGTTCACTATTGGCATACAGAAATGCTACTGATTTTTGTATGTTGATATTGCATCCTGCAACTTTACTAAATTTATCAATTCTAATAGTTTTCTTATGGAGTCTTTAGGTTTTTCCAAATAAGACAATATCATCTGTAAACAAGGATAATTTGACTTCTTCCTTTCCAGTTTGGATGCACTTTATTTTTTTCTCTTGTCTGATTGCTTTAGCTAGGACTTTCAGTACTATGTTGAATAACAGTGCTGACGGTGGGCATCCTTGTAATGTTCCAGGTTTTAGAGGAAAGGTTTTCACTTTTTCCCCATTCAGTATGATACTAACTATGGTTCTATTGTATATGGCTTTTATTATGTTGAGATAGGTTCCTTCTATCTCCAGTTTTTTGAGGAATTTTATTATGAAGGGATGTCTAATTTTATGAAATGCTTTTTCTAGCATCAATTGAAATGATCATATTATTTTTATCCTTCATTCTGTTGATATGATGCATCACATTCATTGATTTGCATAAGTTGAGCCATCCTTGCATCCCTGGGAGAAATCCTCTTTGGTCATGATGACTAATCTGTCTAATACATTGTTGAATTTGGTTTGCTAGTATTTTGTTGAGAATTTTTGTATTAATATTCATGCAGATATTGAGCTATCATTTTCTTTTGTTGATGTGTCTTTGTCTGGTTTGGTATCAGAGTAATATTAGCCTCATAGAATGAGTTTGGAAGTATTCCCTCCTTTATTTTTTGGAATAGTTTGAATTGAATTGCTATTAGTTCTTTAAATGTTTGGTAGAATTCAGCAGCAAAGCCATGAGGTCCCAGGCTTTTCTTTACTGGGAGACTTTTTATTATGGCTTCAATCTCACTATTTGTGATTGGTCTGTTCAGCTTTTGGATTTCTTCCAAGTTCAACCTTGGAAAGTTGTATGTGTCTAGGAATTTGTCCATTTCTTTTAGATTTTCCAACTTATTTTCATACAGTTGCTCATAGTAGCCACTATGAATTGGAATGTCTTTTTCATTTCTGATTTTATTTATTTGTATCTTCTCTCTTTTTTTCTTAGTCTGGCTAAAGGTTTGTCACTTTTGTTTAACTTTTCTACAAACAAACTTTTTGTTTCATTGTCCTCTGGATTTTTTTATTTCAGTTTCATTTATTTCTGTCCCGATCTTTTTTCTTTCATTTCCTCTACTCATTCTGAGTTTGGTTTACTTTCTTTTCTAGTTCTTTAAGATGCATTGTTAGATTGTTCATTTGGAGTTTTTCTTCCTAAAATGTAGACACTTATGGCTATAAACTTATTTCTTAATGCTGCTTTTGCTGCATCCCATAGGTTTTGGTATGTTGTGTTTCCATTAACAATTGTTTCAAGAAATTTTTTAATTTGCATCTTAATTTCTTCATTGACACACTGGTCATTCAAGAGCATATTCTTTAATTTCCATGTATTTGTACAGTTTCCAAAATTCCTCTTCTTATTCATTTCTACTTTTATTTCATTGTGGTCAGAGAAGATGCTTGATATTATTTCAATTTTTTTTAATGTTTAAAGACTTGTTTTGTGACCTAACATATGGTCTATCCTTGAGAATGATTTACACGCTGAGAAAAAGGATGTGTATTCTGCAGCTCTTGGATGAAACGTTCTGTAAGTATCTATTAGATCCATGTGGTCTTTAGCGCAGTCTGATGTTTGTTGACTTTCTGTCTGGGAGATCCATCTAATGGTGAAAGTTGGGTCTTGAAGTCTCCTACTATTATTGTACGTGGTCCTATCTCTCTCTTCAGCTCTAATAATATTTTATACATATGGGTAATGTACTGAGTCTCATCCGAAGCCAGCAAGTCTCAGAGACTCACTCAAGGCCCTCAACATAGTACCTCGGTATCAATGCTGGATATTCAGGGCCCCAGGGCTCTTCAGTTAGCAGATGATGAATGCTGCCAGGACTGGGTCCTTTCCTTCAAGGCAGTGGGTTCCCTTCTGGCGCAGGATGTGTCTAAAAATCTCATCTGGAATCTAGGGCCTAGAATGGGGCCTCACGACTCTACCTGGTGCCCTATCCTGCTGTGGCTGAGCTGGTATCCAAGATGCAAGACAAAGTCCTCCCCACTCTTCCCCCTCCTCTCCTGAAGCAGAAAAAAATTTGTCTCTTTTGGACCCTCAAGCTCTGCAGCCTAGGGTTAGAGGAGGGGAGATGCCAGCACTCTCTTTGCTGTCCCAGCTGGTGTCTCAGTAGGTCGCATCCCCTTCCCCGCTGTCCACTGTCCACTGCCTCGGGGCCTGGTTCAGTACTAGGACTTGCCTAAGAGTTGCAGTCCTTACGGGCTAGCCTTTCACGTTTACTTGGAGACACAGTGCACTGGAGCCCTCTGTGGCAAGGTTTGCAGGCACTCAAGCTCCAACAATCACTGAGATTTACAATTCCCCTCTGGCTAGGGCTGGTTCCAAAGCTCCCTCCGTGGGCAGGCATCAGCTGAGTTTGTTCGCGTTTTTGCTTCTGCTCTAACGGGATAGCACTGAGTTTAATGCCTCATAATTGCTGTGTTCTTCCTCCCTCAGTGCTCAAAGATGTTCTCTGCACCAAGACTCTGCAATGGGGATTGCAGAGGGTGGGGAGGAGTGGTGTCCATGAGGATTCCAGACTGCTCTTTCCACCTTTTCAGTGCCTCTTTCAGTGATATGAAGTTAAAAAGTTAAAAATCAGGTACTATGAATGCTCACCAGGTTTTCTGTTTTTATGAAAGTGTTTCTTCCATGTAGATAGTTGTTTACTTGGTGTCCTTGCGGGGACCGGGCTGGGGACAATTGGTGAAGCCTTCTATTCAGCAATCTTGCTCCATCCTTTCTAATTCCAAGAAGGGGTTTTTGTTTTGTTTTGTTTTAACATGCTCTGCTTTGCTTATCAACTTATAAGAAATATTTTTCCTTTCTCTGTCTAAAGTGCTTTTACATTTTGGAAAGCCCATACTCCTTGTGACCTCTCAAAAAAATGCTTGGCCATTAAAACCCCGTTATGATACTTCCTATGATGGCCTAAACTCAGGTCCATGCCTTCAAGACATGTACAAGCTAGTTGTAAAGAAAAGACTCACTGGAAACAATGGAGTGAATTGGTTTTAAAGTGGGGATCGAAAGCTATAAATTCTGCTAAAGGCCAAAAGAGAAGGCATTATTGAGACTGGATATTTGGGGAGGCTTTTCCAGAGGAGACAGGAATTTACAGTGGCCTTAAATCATAAAGATTAGAATTAACGGAAAGGGAATTCCAGGAGGGAGAAAATAGGTAAACAATAAGAGGGAAGTGGGAGTGGGCATGGCTCGCAATAAGCACACAGAAGAAAAGAAAAGAGAATGTGTGAAGAGGAGTTGTGTAAGTGTAATGAGGCATTGAAGGGCAGAAGTTTCAGGAATTGTTGCAACGAAAACTTTATAAAATAAGAAAACAATTTCAATAAGTAAAATATATTAGATATTGAACTAAACTCTAGTAAGTTTTGAATTAGATTTCAGAGTAAGGAAGAATGCTTAATGTTGACAATCTCAACCTTGATTTCTGGGCAGCTGGATAGATATGAACACATTTCACAGGGCTACCTTTGAGCATGAAGCAGCATGAAAACAATGATAGTCATAATTAATGTTAAATTTGCTTATTGCCAGGAACATTGCTAACACTTTACATATATTATTTCACTTAATCATCCCAACAACTCTGCAAGACAAACATTATTATATTCTACGTTTTATAATTGAAGATACTGAGGTTCAAGAAAATTAAGGAACTTGGGCCGGGCACGGTGGCTCACGCCTGTAATCCCAGCACTTTGGGAGGCCAAAGCGGGCAGATCATGAGGTCAGGAGATCGAGACCATCCTGGCTAACATGGTGAAACCCCGTCTCTACTAAAAATACAAAAAAACAATTAGCTGGGCGTGGTGGCGGGCGCCTGCAGTCCCAGCTACTCGGGAGGCTGAGGCAGGAGAATGGTGTGAACCCAGGAGGCGGAGACTGCAGTGAGCCAAGATAGAGCCACTGCACTCCAGCATGGGCGACAGAGTGAGATTCCATCTCAAAAAAATAAAAATAAAATAAGAAAATTAAGGAACTTGGTCCATAGCTAGGCTGAGATTTGCATGTATGTATACTGTGTCTATGTGTGTACATACACACACACACACACACAGACATATATATAGAGAGAGAGATTTCATAACACCAGAAATTGTGCTTTTGACTGCTTATACAATATGGATATTTGTCCCTTCTAAATCTCTTGTTGAAATGTGATCCTCAATGTTGGAGGTGGGGCCTGGTGGGAGGGTTAGTGTCATGGGGTGGATCGTTCATGAGTGGCTTGGTGCTTTCCCTGTGGTAATAAATGAGTTTTCACTCTATTAGTTCAGGCAAGAGCTGGTTGTTTAAAAGAGCTTGGTATCCCCCTTCTCTTTTTTCCTCTCTCACCATGTGACATGCCTGTCCCACCTTCGCCTTCTGCCAAGAGTAAAAGCTTCCTGAGGCCTCACAAGAAGCTGAGCAGATGTTGGTGCCATGCTTGTACAGCCTGTAGAACTGTGAGCCAAACAAACCTCTTTTCTTTATAAATTACCCAGTCTCAGGTATTCCTTTATAGGAATGCAAAATGGACTAAACTACTATTCTAACATATATAAGAATTAGTTGGGTTGCATATAGGATAAAAACAAATAGATACAAGTGGTTTTAAAAAGTAGTAAAAGAAGTCCTAAGGCTTCTTTTTGTACCAGGTATCAATCCAACTGGATGTGGGAAAGTAGGTCCAAATATCCCCAAGTTGGGACACAGGAATCCAGGGTGGTGGGTGAAGGGAACAGCTTAGTGTTAAGAGGCCCTAACCAGTTGTTATTTATCAACTAGTGCAAAAATATTTTAGTATTTTAACAACTTGCATGGCCATTCCACTGTGTCCTGGGAAAAAAGTCAGCCCAGCATATGACCCCACTCATCCTTACTACATAGTCCCCTGGATTCCCACTAGTAGCTAAATACATGCAACACCACAAGTGAGACAAGCAGAGCACCAGCTGGATTAAAGGGTCCTTGTTTATTCTCCACTGCATGACCATCTGTCTCACACCTGGCAAGGAAAAGGTGGAAACGAGAGAAGGAGGAAGAGGAAGATAAGTTAGAAAGAATAGAGTAATTGATTATTTTATTTGATCTTAAAACAAGTCAACCAGAACGTACCTCCTCTAGTTCCTAGCAGGCTGCAATTCCATATAAGAATAAACTTAGTGAGATGGTGATAATGTCACTAGAAGAGTTGCTTAAGCAGAAAAGGTTATGTTACATGGAAGTTAAAAGTGAGATGTGCTGTGAGTAGATGTGCTCAGAGTAAAAAATCAGTTCTTGCAAAATTAACAGTTGAATTATACACATTGCATTTTAAAGGTAAAGTATTAATAAATTCATATAATGAAAAGAGTAAAAAATAAATTCAAATTCTCAGACCAAGCCACCATTCTTCAAACTTTGAAAAATGTAGACTGGTTTTTATTGCAATTATTTTAAATCTCAACAATACTTTCTGGAAAAGTGAAGGCTTTAGGCAGTAACATTCTAATAGCACAAATAAAATCTTTTCTTATGAGATTTTAAGTTCAACATGCAGGGTAAGAATTTTTTACAATTGCATTGATCATTTGAACTCTAGGGCTCCTGAACCTGAGGGCACATATTTTGCTCCTCATTAACTAGAAAAAAGTAAGGATGGTATACCACTTATTTTAAAAGCTATTTTCTGAAGATGGAATATGAAAAACATGGTCATTTTCCTCAATTTGGACATGATTTCTTCTATTTTCATGTAATTTCATAAAATGATTATTTTAAATGGTTCTGCTTTTAGTCATAACCTTGTAAGGGGGTAAAGCAGTGTGGGAGGGGACTTGAAAATGTTAAACTTTTATGTTGAACTGGACTTCCAACTGAAGGTTACAGCTGGGTGTTGAAAATGACATCATAATCCCTTTGATGACCCGTATGGATCTCATTGGTAATAATCTGTATTGACCACTAGAATGGTTTTGTTTATAGAATTATTTACTAGCCTTCTATTTTCTCTTTTGAAGAAATAGTTTTCAGAGCCCTCAGCTAAATAGGGGTTCCAGTATCAGAGCTGTGAGCAACGCTGCCTTAATGGGAAATAAAGGGGAGCTGAACTTGGGCGTTTACAGTGTGCCTTTCACAGGATCTTTCTTTTGCCTGGCAGACAGTCTAATGGCTAGTTGTTCAACTTGTGACCAGATAGTTTCTCACACTGGCAGACATCCCTGTGGCTCTCGTCTGACCCATGTCCAGTTTATGCCTGCCTGACCATTGCTCCAGCGCTGGGAGCCCAACCCTGTGTTCTTCCCAGCTTCCTGAAGAAAACCTGGTCTAGGGTAGTCCCTATTTCTTCAGATGGAAAATATAAATTCAGTACACCACCAGAACAGGAAACAAGTTGAAAGATTTTTACTTACAGCTCCTGGGCAAAGAGGATAATGAGTTGGGAGGGCAGTCCTCCATCCTTGGGTCACACAAGGCAGGAATGAAGAGTCAGGCTGAGAGAGAAGGAGAAAGAAAAAGAGAGAGAGTGAAGCATGCAATGACTAGCAGTATTTCTAAGGAATTAGACTGTGGGTCACTTTAAGTTTGAGGGCAGATGCCTAGTGGTTCATTTAAAGGAAGCAGGAAAGCAGACAGCCCCATCTGCTAGGCAGGAGAGATGCCTCTAAGTTCTTCTTTCCAGCCACTGGCTTGAGCCAGCCAGTGGCTGTGGTGTACAGCTGGAAGCTGTGTCCAGGGTGATTGAGCCTTGCTTCTGATATGAGAAAATTAGGGTACTGAGGCAACATAAAATTATAAAAATTCCCTATGGAGACTTTTTTAAAATTTTTTTTTACTATTTGGAAAATCATCCACAAGAGCTACCTGTGGACTTTATTTTCAGTGTCTTTGGAATGCCAAACACAGGGTGAGGTGTCATATATTTAGAAATAAGACCCAGATTTTTCCCTCAAATTCCTTACAATCTAGCTTTTCTTCCTCTGTATTTCATACCTCCCCCTTTCCAGTCATTGTACTAAAAACAAGGAATATTTCCCAGCCACTCCTGCCTTCTCAAAGAAACCTCTTTCCACAGACTTGCTTTTAAGATGTTCTGTTTTCACCATCTATCCATGCTGATTGGACAACTGGCCCTTGTTGAGCTTAAGTGTCTTTCTACTGGAAAATGGAAAATGGGAGCTCAAAACAGTAAGCCTAGTGGCACTTGCTTGGAATGAGAATACCAATGAATCAGGATGTTGGCTATATCACTCTGAAGCAGAAATAGCTGGTCTGCCAACACGGACATGCAAAGAGATGCAACAACATGAAACTAGAAAGTTCAAGAGCAATGAGGCCAAGGTGCTCAGAACTGACTTTCCAGTTTATATGTTCCACTCCCTCAGGAGGACACACTTCCTGCTACAGGACTCTGTGGGATGGAGATCCACAGTGCCGCTGGACCTTCTCAACATATTTTCTCTTTTCACTTTACATTGGATTGAGTAAGTTTCTATTCCTTAACCAAATAGCCCTTGTCTAAAACATAACTTGTGGACTTAAGATTATAAAAGAAAATAAATTCCAGCAAGAAAAGTCAAAAAGAGCATTTAATCAGGAGGGTGCAGACATCTGAATTTTAGTTCAGCTTTTTCCCCTAACACCACTATAGTAATCACATGATCCAGATTTTCTAGGAGAATCATGATATTTAAAAATCTCATTTCATTGATAAAAGAACAATATTGTAAAAACACATGTAGGCAGTGGTGTGTCGGTAAATGTTTAACAATCAACTCTCTGGCAAAGAAAGCCATGCCCTAATATTGAGCCTTGGCCAATTTCCATGGTATAAATACTTCTATGGTGGCCAATTTCAAGCAAATAACCTGATGTCACTGAACACTGAGTTTGGAAGAGATGCTAACAATCATCACTCATGAGCCAGTACAAGATGGCTCCAGCACACCACTGTGTGAGGCACAAGTTTTAGAACGAGAAAGAGTCCGGTTTACAACTTACCTTTGCTCCATTATTATGCATAAAGTGGATTTCTGTCTGTGCCTCCATTATATATAGAGTTAGAATAAAAAATGACCACATAGAGGGTTGTTGAAAGGATCAAATAAGATGATATGTACCTTACGTAATGCCTGGCAATGTGTATGTTCAACTAACAGCAGTGATTATTGTTGCTGTGTTTGTTGTTGTCACTACTCCTGTTATTATGAGTATTATTGTCAGATTATGGGTCTCAGTTTTGGATTGAAAAATACAGTCCCCATAATTATTATCAATTTCCTGAATAACCTTAAATAAATTACCTGATTTTTGTGTAAGTCAATATCCTCATCTCTAAAATGAAGTTCTAAGGAAAGTCACTATAGTATTTTTCCTTCAAATCCTATGAAGACATAAGAGTGAAGCTATGTGAGAGACAGATTTGGGTGCACAGAAAAAGGGAAGGAAAATGGCAGGGTCCCCCTCTAAAATCAAATCCTCAGGAAGTAAAGCCGTCAAGTGTGATATCCAAGAATGTCTCTCTGCCTCCAGTACCTTCAGAAGTACACAAACTGCAACATTAGGCAAAGGTTTAGCCCATGCCATTTTTTCTTTATTTCTTTCTTTTTGAGACAAGGTCTTACTCTGTCGCTACCCAGGCTGGAGTGCAGTGGTGTGACCATGGCTTACTACAACCTGGACCACCTAGACTCAAGCAATTCTCCCTCCTCTGCCTCCCAAGTAGCTGAGACCATAGATGCATGGGCAACTGCACCCGGCTAATTCTTTAATTTTTGTAGAGATGAGGTCTCACTGGTCTCAAACTCCCAGCCTCAAACTATCCTCCCACCTTAGCCTCCCAAAGTGCTGGGATTACAGGCATGAGCCATTACGCCTGGCCTCAGTCCCTGCTTTTAATGGAGTATCTCAATGGCTTAATTAGGAGTAAGAAGATAGGTTGAAATGAAAAGCAGAGAACATACAAAGAAAATGCTAAAGTGCCTTCTCTTTGCCATTATTAAATTGAATTAAGTTTGGCCTAAAGCAGCACCTCTACATATTTAAGTATGGCCAAAGGTTTCTCAGTATATAATGAACTGTTACATAATGTGATATGTAAATAGTCTGTAACCTACTCTTATCACAAGTAACCAAGCCTCAGCCCATCACAGCAGCCAAGTTTCAGCCAATCACAGGCTGCCAACTGTCAAAATCGTGTTCAAATAAGGCAAACACCTGTTCAAGTAAGGCAAAAACCAATCCAGCTATTTCTGTTATTTTTTTGTCCATAAATGTTATCCAACCCTGTAGCAACCCTGGAGTCACTTAAAACTTTTTATGGTTCTGGGAGCTGACTGATTTGCAAATTGTTCTTTACTCAATTAAACTCTGTTACATTTAAGTCATCTGAAGTTTTTCTTTTAATGTTATTTTACCCCCAACAGCAAAATAAACATGTTAGACTAGGGCTAGTAACTACCTCAAGAACTCGGACCCTTTTACTTGGTGCCCTGAGAATATGATGTGATCAACCTCATGCTACTTTCTCTCCTTACTTTCTATTCCCCCAACACACACACACACACACACACACACACACACGCACACACCCTTAGTTCACATGTGATGTGTATACAAACAACAAGAGTCTGGTCAAATGGCAAATTTATCTGCTTGCTGGGTAGGGGCAGGGCACTGATTTTAAGTGAAGACTTAAAATTGGTTCACTCTAAACGATAAAAGTAAAACCAACTCAGTTTCTTTTTCAGTGAAAGAGAGAAACACACTAGAGGTAACGTGGGAATTAGAAGTTGGGGCCCAAAGAGAAGAAGCACTAACCTGAGAGAAAGGGAAAGTATACAGAAAAGAAAGTGGTTTTTAATAAGAAAGAGCAAAGAGGTGGTCAAATAAGAAACTAATGAGAAGAGGGAAGAGATTACAAATTATGAGAGGAGGGATGTGGAGAATGGAGAAAATGGATGAGAAGAGGAATTAACGATGAAAGAATTTTTTTGTTGCACTTTTAAAATCACAGCATCAAAGATTTCCCAAGCTCCAACAGGGCAATATGAGTTTGTGTATAGGTAGCAATCCTGAACGCTGTCTTCGGTAAAGACTGAAAAGGTGCTAGGACACACCCTTTTTTAAATAACATTTACATTCAAATAAACCTAGAAGGCAGGAGAAGGGCAAGTTGCCTGCTGTATCCCATTTACAATCCTGAAACAGAAGAGCCAAGTACCCAGAATATTCTGGACAGATTAATCTTGGCCGAGGTCTACATAAAGATGAAAAAATGCAAAATTAAAGTGATTCTGTCACTTAAAATAAAGAGTAATTACTTATGGGAGGAAGGAAACCAAATAAAGTGGCAAAGAAATTCTCTGATTTAGTGAAATTCATAGAAATGAAAAGATTTTCTATCAGATCTGTTATATGAGCTGTAATTCTCTAAGACTGCAGACACAGGATTTGATTGGGACGATTGGGACCCTTGATCAACTCTTGTTAAGGTTGTTGCACCTTCTTATCATTGCTAGCACAAAATAAAATGTCCACTTCCTGACACAGGCATATTGCACCATAAAGAAACACAGTCAACCTGTTTGAAATCAGGCTCTAGATTTAGCACCGTATGATTTGAGCCCCAACTAAACTTATCTTTGGGGTCTGAAAAGTAATATTTGTTTACTGCTTAAAACACACCATTTGCGAATGAAATTATCATCCCTGAATCATAACGCTATAAAAATGTTCTCTGGGTAAAATCAAATGAAGAATTAAGTTCTTTTGCAGTGAACCTGGGACTATCCTTACAGTCAATTTAACTACTTGGATGGAGTGAGAAGGCACACACTTAAATACAGTTAAAATTAAAGCTATCTTTTGCCTGAGTTATCTGCAAATACTCAGCAACTGGGGTTTAGCTTTTACTTCCTACTCTGCTATGACTACAGGGACCTATGGAATTTTCCAGCCTAAGCTTAAATCATAACATGGATAAGTAACAGCTAAATGATAACATAAGAATTAAAGAAATAGAAGTCAGAAAATCAGGGGCAAGAGAAATGAAAGTGTGAAGGACATCTCTTTCATGATAGCCTATAAATCTGTTCACTCAACACAGCTGGCAAGTGAACTAGGCTTTCAGAAAACATGAAAATGAAGAAGGGTTTCTTCCTTCTTCCTTTCAAATCAGATTACAATGTGCATACAAAAGGACCTGCAAATAGAAATAAGAAAATTCCATTAATGTGATAATGATATTCTGAATGACCTGAACAAACAAAGGAGATTGGAACTTTGGAAGTAATTTGTCGATCATTTCCTCTTCCACATTTCGTGAGCTCCTGACTTAAAGGGTTTTAGAAAATGCTGCCATGTCTCTGCTAGGCCAGCTTTGTTCCATCTGCCAGAGAATGCCTACAGGAAAAATTAATTCAATAAAACATGATTTCCATTGTGATGTTAGATTGTTTTTACTTTCCATTAATTAAAATAGATATATATTTATATTTATATAAAATAAGAGGCAGCCTCAGCCACACTGTATGCATGCTAGAATACATGTGAACTGAAGGGCACTGGGAGACATGACTGTAACTTGATCTTTCTAAAGTTCATGCTCTGTGTAAAATATACCCATGGACCATGGCAAAGCCACCAATAAAATGCTCAAGTACTTGGGCAGTAAAGAGGTGATGTGAAATTATTAACAACTTTGTTTGCATGAGACTCTAAATTTCCATCTCATCTCCCCACCCGACCCTTTCTGCCACCACTGCTTGGCACCATAATAGGCCAGAATTGTGTTCAGTGTGTATATTTGCCTGAAATGGCCCAGAATAAAAGGAGTCAGTAGGTAAATCCAAAGTCTTTACCAAGGATCAATAGGCAAATGAGGAGTACTGACTTGTGTCTTCGTGTCCAGAAGGCCCATCTGAAAGTTGGAACAGATAACAAGACTCAGAAAGAGAAGCTGGTAAACACTGGAACGGTGGAGTGGGTAACAGCAGGAGTAAAGTGAGAAGGCTCAGGAGTAGCAGAGCAAGGACAGGTGTAAAGGTTCCTTTTTCTTTGACCTGGACCCCATGGGGCAGGAAGCCTGGTGTGCACACAGATTTGGGGTGAAGTTTCCTAGCAGGGAAGAATGTACCAAGGAGAAAGCAGTCAGTTAAATAAGATGATGTGGTAAGCACAGTGCAGATGTTAGGTATTGTTAGTAGGTGGGTGGGAGTGCAGTGGGAAAGGTCTGATGTGAGAGCACAGGCCAGGAAGATCGGGCTCTGTGTGAGTTGTCCTGGTCGTCTGGAGATAGAGGATCTCTCACCTGGTCAAGCCACAGAGAGACTCAGCACTGAACACCAGAGCAGAAGCCACACAGAAGCCAGTGTTGCACAAGGACTTACAACCCCACTTTCAGGAAAGACGTCTGCATTTGAAACCTGGATCTGACATTTGCAGCTCTGTGACCTTGGGTAAGTAACTCAAGCCTCATTGTCCAAGCAATAATAGTAGTACTTACATGGATGGGTTCTTGTGAAGATTAAATGAATTGCACAAATAAATGATAATATATAAGGTTATGGATATTTTAATTAACTTGATTTAGCCATTCTACAGTTTACACATTTTTAAAATATCATGTTGTATACCATATATATATACACACACACAATTTTTATTTGTCAATTAAAAGTAAATAAGTAAAACAGAATTATGCCAAAAATATTAAATTAGTAAATATAAAGTACTTAGAACAGTGCCTAGTACATAGTGAGCAATCGACATTAGCTATTATAATCGCTTATTAATATACTTGATACTATTTTGTAAAAGATAGAAAAGCAGAAGCTCCTATACACAGACGCTACTCTTTTATATTACAATGGCTAAAAATATTTTTTTGCTTTCTGTCTTGGAGCAGACATTCTACTTCTCTACTTTTTTCTTGGTAATTTTATTTTAATAAACTAGAATCTCTGAATTCAAAATAATTTCTAAATGTTAAATTTCAATGTATAAGTCAAGCTTTAGAAATCATATTATGCTGTATTGTCGATTTATTTTTGAAACAATTACATATCTATTTTAAAGACACAAATCTTTTGTACTAAAATATTGTTTTAAATGTTACTGTGGGTGCATTTAGTCCATGGACCCTGAAAAACAAAGTATTACAAAGGATGTCTTCCTAGCATCACCTGCTCTCATTCAGAAGGAAGGCAGTCTCTTCCTTAAACATAGGGATGACCTCCTTAAGTGGTTTTTTTAACCAATCTGTGAGTTAGCCTTCTGCAATATTCCTATAGGTGGGTCATGAAACATAGGAACCAGCCGTTTTTTTTCCAGCCCGACTCAAAATTGGACTATTAGCTAAAGCTGGGTCACTAGCAAAGGGCTGCTGCATCTGTTACCAGGCCCTGTTCCCAGACAATCTGTATTTGGATCAGCCCTCCAAGTGATTTTGCTGCACGCTTGAGTTTGAGAAACACTGACCCACAGAAGCTAGACCACAACCTGATTCTTCATCTCCATGAGTAAGGAACTTGTCTAAGGTCAGATAGGTGAAAAGTGGGAGAGCCGAGTGCACTGACCCATTCTTCCCAGTACACCATGCTGCTTCACCCTTCTGTATACTGCCTTCAGAAAAAAAAAGAAAAGGCCTTGAAAATTACACTATGGAAAGAGTATCAAATTCCATTTTAAAAGCATTTATAGTAAAAATGTCAACTGTCTCAGCTTTCTACAACCTAACATATTTTGACTCCCATATCAACTAATCAAATATTTCTTCAGAAGTATTTCCAATGCATAAAACTACCAGATAACAATCTGCCTTCTTCTAAGAAAATTCAATACATAAAAACCTGCTTACAAAACAGATAAATCAGAGTTTTAACTCTACAAAAGAATTTGCCACCTAATATTTTCTTTTAAAAAAACTAGTCTCGATACATTTGCACAGTGATTCATTTCACAAAATTGTAATATACCTGAAAAATTTAGGAGGCAAATCAACTAAGATTGTGTTCAGTCTCTTATAGAATTGGATCATTCATAATCTTTCTCATTAATTCTCTGTGGTTGTGTTCGTCATTTTGCAAAAATGAAAATTCCACTTCAAATTTCCAGGAGACGCTAAGAGTCACCCCAATCTCTTAGGGCAGGGTTCTGAAGACTAAAATGTATCACAAAAAGGAATTTTTAAAACACAGATTGCTGTGCCATACCCCCAGGATTTCTAATTCAGTAGGTCTGGGGTGGACTCAAGATTTTATATTATAAATGAGTGTGATGGATCTCACTTTTAGGATCACTATTTAAGGAAGTTCCAGGGTAGACATGAACAAAAATTTTTCTGCAATAGTCCTCATCAGTTTTCAAGCTGTGTTAAGATACATTCTACTGACACCTGCTGATTATGATGATTCAAGACATAGTTCTTTCTACAAATATACACTTTATAAGCCCTTATCACCAACCAACAGGAGATCAACTCAGACATGAATTCAGGAACAATAGCAAAGCCAGACTACTAGCACCTGGTAAATATGGAGATTAAAACAGTTGCAAGAAGTATCCTCAACAACAGGGAAATGAGTAGCTTTTCCTGTTGTTGTTGGAAATTTTAGAGTGGTTACATTGGGCAACCTATTCCCATTAAGTTTGAGAAGGTTAAGATATTGAGGTCACTACTTTAGCTATCAGTACTCTAATGAGGAGAATTTCCACAAAGCTATACAATTTTAAAAGAAATGCTGTAAATCTCTTATTAAACCGAACAAGTATCATGTTTATTGAGTACTTACTATATTTCATATATTATCTCACTTCATCTGCATGATACCCCTGCTCCATAAATAGTATTAAGTCTATTTTGCAAATGCAACCAAAAAGACTGAATAGAGTTATCCCAGGTAGCACAGTTCATAAATGGCAGGGCCAGGATTTAAATCCAGGTTGTGAGACCCTAGAGCACAGGATCGTTTTTTCACTCCATGTTAACCAGCATATAAAATAAGGCTTCAGTTTTCCCATTCATTGGAGAATAAATAGTTCCTGAGTGCAGACCAGAGCGGTTTCTTTGTTGTTCACCTTCTATGGGTTTTGATGGTGCATCAGTTTTCTATTGCTGCATAACAAATTACAATAAACCTAGAGACTTAAAGCAATACTCAATTATTAGCTCACAGTTCTATACACCAGAAATCCAGGTGGGATCTACTGGGTTCTCTGCTCAAGGTATCACAGTCCTAGAATCAAAGTATCAGCTGGGCTGGGCTGTCTGGACACTCAGGAACAATTGCTTTCAAGCTCGTTTATGTTGTGGGCAGAATCCAAGTTCCTTGGGATTGCAGTATTGAGCTCCCCATTTCCTTGCTGGTTGTCAGCTGGAGGCCATTCACAGCCTCTGGGGCCCTCTCCATTTCTTGTCACATGGCTCCCTCCATCTTCCACCCAGCAACAGTGCATCAAATCCTTCTTGTGCTTATATCTCTCTGACTTGCTGTTTTGCTCCTAGCCAGAAAACACTCTCTGGTTTTACAGGTGTTACTTTTTCGGGTCAGGCCCACCCAGATAATCTCTGTACCTTAAGGTCAACTGACTTGGGATTCTAATCACATCTGCAAAGTCCCTTTACAGCAGTACCTAGGTTACTGCTTGATTACATTAATATTAGATTGAATAATTGGGGAGAGGAATCTCATAGGGAGGAACAGCTATACGTACAGGCACACCCTCGTGTCTAAACAGGAAACTCAAGGACGGTTTTCCCATCTCAGAGAACATCTTGAGGTTGTCCCTGCTCCCTCCGTGCATCTCAGCCCTTGGCAAGTGTTGCTCCTGAGGAGAAATCCTAGTCTGAGGAGAGCCCAGGATTCACTACCTCTCATGGACCCTATCCTGATTCTAACTTCAGAATCCGCCAATAAAGCAAATGTCCAGGCTATTGAAGAAAATTATTTTCTCATAGATCATTTCCTGAGTGTCCATTTTACCTATTTGTTTTGTGTGTGGATATAATCTTATTTCATACTACATGGGGAGATCCTTCATGAAAAGAGCTGTATCTTAAACAACTTTGCATTCACAAAAGTGCCTAGCACAATTCCTGAAATTCAGAAGATATTCAGTACATGCTTGATAAATTGAGTTAGTTATTTGACATTAATTAGATTGTCAGCAACATTGCTTACTACTCATTAGGAGTCCAATACATTTTATTTTCCTTTCCTTTACATCTGGATTAAAAACTAACGAAGTCTTCCCTTATTCTAAACAATCAAAACCTATAGACATTGTAAGTACAGTCATTTATGGCATATGATGAGTGCTTTGTAACTGTAAAGGAAAGAGATGGCCATATAATAGTGTTTCCTTTACAGCTAATCTATAGCAATCTTTAGGATTATAAGCTTAAAACTTTGAAAGGACAGCTCAGTTATTTGTCTTAAATGCAGAAAAAATAGAACTTAGTGATTTTCTTGACAAGGAACTTAAATCATTTAGATGAAAACCAGAAAATTCTACCCATTAAGACTATTAAATAGTTTGGGGGTCTAAAGTCCACAAAGAACCTCCTGGATATTAGAGAGGAAAACTGATTTGAGATGTGGCATATCTCTTGCGAGCAACAATTTCTTGTGAATAAAGTCTCAAAAAGGTAAACTCAAGCATCCTATAATAAATCGAATAGTTTATTAGGCTTTCAAAAATTCTCTATGGTGTATATGAAAGTGTACTTGCTGTTCTGCAGGGAGCTGGAAAGCAACATAGTGCAGTGGCCTTGGAACCAAGTAAGCCAACCTAGAACGTAAATCCCCACTCTGCTGATTACTAGCCAGTAGGCTGTAGCCAGGGAACTTCAGACTTCAGGACATTGGTTTCATCATCTACAAAATAGGTATAATAACACTTAATCCTTTAAAATTGTAAAACTTAAAGATAATGAAAATAAGTCATATGACACAGTACTTCGATAAATAGTAGCTGCAATTTTTATTTGCAAAGTCAGATACCTATCCGCAGTTCATAAAAGAACACTCCATAAATGTTAAATACAAATATTTGTGAGTTTTCTCTTTCCAAGTCCTGGGTTTAGACATCATTTTCCTCCATATCCACTTAAAATCCCTCAAACTCCTTTTTTTTTTTTTTTTTTTTTTTGAGACGGAGTCTTGCTCTGTCACCCAGACTGGAGTGCAGTGGCGTGATCTCGGCTCACCGCAATCTCCGCCTCCCGGGTTCACGCCGTTCTCCCACGTCAGCTTCCCGAGTAGCTGGGACTACAGGCGCCCGCCACCACGCCCGGCTAATTTTGTTTTTGTATTTTTAGTAGAGATGGGGTTTCACTGTGTTAGCCAGGATGGTCTCTATCTGCTGACCTTGTGATCCGCCCACCTCGGCCTCCCAAAGTGCTGGGATTATAGGCGGGAGCCACCGCGCCAGGCCTCAAACTTCCTAATTCAAAGAAATCATCAGTAGTGATGGTGGCGCAACATGCTCTCTGTGCGCTGTGTGTTATGCTGCGTTAGACTAGAGACAATGCGAGGACACTTGTCGCAGGGCCTTTCTGTCTCACGTTGGTATTCAACGCATGTGTAAGAATAATAATGGTCATCAGGATCACTGCATACATATTCTACATAAAAGAAAAATCCAATTGGTGTTACAGAGCTCCTGGTCTTAGAATCTCTTTCTGCTTCAGCTGATATATAGTGTAAATCTAAAACTTATTTAAAAACCTGTCTGGGTAAGACAGCTTTTAATTAATCTTCTCTTAGTTTTTATACTATATGGTACCTGGAAGATGCAAGATCAATCACCACTGTATTGTAATGTCGAGTTGTGAGACAGAAAGATAAATGAGCTATCAAACTTAGCATTTTGATAGCTAAGTTAATTTAACTAGCTTCAGAACATACTCTAGATTGGTGGATAAAGTTGTGAGCTGAGGTGTTGAATGTTATAACCATGCATGTGGTATGTTTTTAAGAAAACAAAAATTTGCTAGTTACTATCTGTCCTTCACAGGCATTTAAATCCAGGATTAGAGAGGTGTAGCTGGGTGATAAGGTCATATTGCTAGTTCTGTCAGGCCAATTAAGACAGCTTTATTAACTCAGACTTTTAATTGAGCACTTGTGACAAGGTCTGGGCTGATCTGAAGTTTCCCTCAGCTGGATGCATGAGTAAAAGGTTGGGCAAGCAAATTAAACTTAATTTATGCTTAACAGTAGACCTGAGTAGACTTTGATTTTTTCTAATAGGACATAAGAAGATTTTTTAAATTATAATTGTATTTCAAAATGTGTTTTCTCAACTATAGGAATATTGAGCAGATTCTCATCCTTGAGGGAGAGGGTACCCCCCCATCCCTGGGATATCCATTTACACAATGATATTTCAATCAGAAAGAAGAATAAGAATAAAACTACCAGCCTGGCTCGTCAAAACTACCAGTCTAAATTGTAATAAAACTTCAAACAAAAGAAAAATGCTTCAGAAGTCATTGGAGAGGTATTTAGATATGTTAATCACAGCTATTAAGAAATACCAGCTTTGGAATGTCACATCTATTCAAATAAGCAACAGTAAATGAAGCCGTTTTGAAAGGTTTTCTCTCTCTTAAAAGATAATAAAATCAAATTGCTATGAGGTGGAAAACCACCCTCTACCCAACTCCCATACTCACCTATCCCCAACCTAATCTATACCAGACCACTGTTTCCCATTTCTTCCATTGATGTGCTCATTAACTCTTTTCTAAACATGCATTAAACACACAGTACATATAGGCCAGGTCCTTTGCTCTGTTTTAGAATCCTAGTTATTAGCAAGTCACAATTTATGTCTTCAAGAAGTCAGAGAAAAGTACAGTTAATTACAAAATGGTACACATGGTGGTTAATTTTATGTGTCAACTTGACTGGGTCACAAAATCCCCAGACAATCTAAGTAAGCATTCTAGGTGTCTCTATGAGAGTGTTTCTGGATGAGATTAACATTTGAATCCATAAAATGAGTAAAGCAGATTGCCCCCCCAACTCCACTTCCCATGTGGGTGGGCTTCATCCAGTCTGTTGAAGGCCCAAATGGACAAAAAGGTAGAGTAAGAGAGAATTCTCTTTCTCTGCCTGACTGTCTTCAAGCAGAAACATCAGTCTTCTCCTGTCTTCGGACTCTCTCCTGGGTCCCCAGTTTGCCAACTGCAAATCTTGGGACTTCTCAGCCTCCATAATCATGTAAGACAATTCCCTATAATCAGTCTCCTTATATACAGAAATATATAATATCTTACTGTTTCTGTTTCTCTGGAGAATTCACACTAATACTGTAGGATAGGTGAAAATGGGAACAAAGGCACCCATGGGTTTTATAGTTGCCACCTCAGAATATCTTGTAATTCACATAATACTTATTTGTTTGTCCAGAACCTTACCTCACTGACATAGACACTTGGCTTTAGAAATCAATTCAAAGACTCACTCACTTCTCATATTCTACCCTAAGAACTTTCTGACCTCAACCGATAAACCACAAAAAACATTACTTCCCTAACATTTCACCATTTCAAAGTTGTTCTATGTGGTACTCTCTTTTGTTACAGTACGTCAATGAATTTCAGTTTGCTTCTATCATAACAGGTTTCTTTAAAGAGAAGACTTTCTTTATATGTTTTAGGGTAGGGAGAATTATTTTCACAAATCTGTGGATGCTTAGAGATCAAAGTTACCTTCAAAGCATCGTAATGTAACTCTCAAAATTTCCTGTCCTATTTAAAGGTAAAGTGATTCACCTAAAGTCTTCCAGCTAGTTGCTGGCATAGCCAGGCAAGAACCCAAATCTTGAGATTCCCTTGCTTTCACATCAAAGATATTTAGAAAAAAAATTCTTCAAAGATATTGTCAACTTTGAACAAATCTCTGATTCATTAAACAAATCTTTCTAACTGCTCTTTTACAAAAAAATTTTGTTGTTTTTGAAAGTCCTGCCAGGTAAAGGGTTTATTAATTAACTTACACACACACATATACACACTTGCACGTCCATATAATTTTTTTCCTTTTCTGGGGGTGGTGGGAAAGAACCTCTATATTTGAATATAGATACATATACATGTGTATGTGTGTGTGTGTGCAAATATTATAATAAATTTACATAAAGGTTTTATAAAAGTAGACATACATATAATGTTTAACAATTTTTTTTCTACTTTTATTAGTGAGTAAAAGCTTTAACTTTTAGTTCTAAAATTTAAAATCTAAGCGGCCTAGAAAATAGGCATCACCCTGACAGGCAGAAGAGGATAATAGTTAAGAACATGGGATTTGACATTAGCCACACCCAAGTTCAAACCCCAGCTCTGCTACCTGAAAGATAATTCTTGGAGCTCTTTGTAACTATAACCACTTAATAAGGATAGAATGGTGAAAAATAAAAGCAGAGAGGTTCCTGTTTTGGAAAAATGTGTTAGGATCATCTCTCCATGTTTGAGGGCAGGAAGTGATTGATCATGTATTGCAGGAACTAAAATCATAGGGGCCATACTTAGAGCTAATATCTGGTTTTGATATACTTTTAAACTAAGAATAAATTGCTTTAAAATAAACAGTTTTTAATATAAAAGACAGTCGATAGCTTTAAAATAAAAAACAATTCTGCATTATTCAGCAAGACCTGCTTGAAGGAATATTTGGTTTCCTAAGGGGTAACAAACCCTGTCTCTATCAAAAAGATAAAAGAGTCAAGCAAATAATAATTGTCCCCATTTTTTTCTACTTCATCTTGGCAGGAAATAATGATACCAGTAAGTAGTCAATGCTTCCTCTTAACAGCCTTACTGGAGATGGACAAATGAGAGCTGCTCTGGTGGGATAGACAGGAGCTGGTGGGTGCAGTGATGGAGATCCAAGTGTGGTGCTTACTATCACTGATCTGAACCTGATCAGAGACACAGGCTACAAGGATTTATGAAACAGGCTCACTGTGTGCTGGTTACTAACGTGTCTAAATCCAATGAAACAGAACACCCACACACAAGTTACATGAAGTGAGTTTATCACTTACAGATAGGCATGACAGTGACAACAGAAGCCTAGGATTCAGGGAAAACCAGTCCCCCAAGCCTCAGAAAAGCTGCCCAGAGTGGATAAAGGTTTGCCTACAAGTACCCCACTTGCATTATAGCTGAGGTCCTCCAGAAAACAGACTGCTCTAGGTTTTGTATCCAGGGACATCATAATTCACTGAACTAGAGCATAGAAAGACATCTCATTTCTGTGAGGGATCAGGCTGTCCCAGCTGGCCCCTCCTTATTGCAGGATGTGGCATTCCCAGCACATTCAACGGTTATTCTTGAGAACTACCAGTGAGAAGGGACAGAACCGGGTCGTTCCAAGGTCACCTGGGGAACTGCCCTGCAGGAGTGTCCTTACACATTTTCACAGTGCAGACCACTCCTGAGACCAAACCAGCAAGCCTCTGACTCCCCCTAAAAATTCAGAATGAGAACAGCCAAACAATATTTCAAAAAGTGCTGACAATATCACATCTACCCTAAGCTACATCTGTCCTCAAGAAAAAGAAAAAAACCCCACAAACTCTGACATTGAATGTATCTTTTCCTCGAAAAAATGGTAGAGAATACCTGTAGTACTTGAATAGTACCACTTTCAAAACCATTCTCAGTATTTAGAGGGATGGCCTTTTCTTTGTTTCTTTTAGTGCTTTGGTAAACTCGTGGAAGAATCACTCAACAATAGGCATTTTCTAATTCTGGGAATTTAGGTATGAAACAGACCCTCTCTGACCCTCAGTTTCCATGTTCTTAATCAAAAAAAGAAGATTAAATTAGATAATGAATAAAACAGACTTGACATAGAGCCCAGCACCTAATAAGTGTTCAATAAATTGTAGTCCTTATTACTAAATTTACTCAACCAAAGGCTTTTTTATGAAAAGCATATTTATCTTGCAGATTATATAATATTGTTACTAAGGATGATTTAAAAATAAGCAGGTATTATAATCAAAATTACAAACTTAAACCATAAAAAAGATGAGATGAACAAATGAAGGTGTTTTCCTTATTTTACCCTGCTAGAGAATACAAACTCTTCTTTTTAATCTTTTTTCTTTTTTTTAACTTTATTTCTTCAAAAAAAAAAGAAAAAAACAGGATACTTCGGCAGAACGTGCAGGTTTGTTACATAGGTATACGTGTGCCATGGTGGTTTGTTGCACCTATTGACCTGTCCTCTAAGTACCCTCCCTACACCCTCCAAACCCCAAAAGGCCCTGGTATTTGTTGTTCCTGCTCTGTGTCCATGTGTTCTCGATGTTCAACTCCCACTTATAAGTGAGAACATGTGGTGTTTGGTTTTCTGTTCCTGTATTAGTTTGCTGAGGATGATGGCTTCCAGCTTCATCCATGTCCCTGCAAAGGACGTAATCTCATTCCTTTTTATGGCTGCATAGCATTCCATGGTGTATATGTACCATATTTTCTTTATCCAATCTATCATTGATGGGCATTTGGGCTGGTTCCATGTCTTTGCTATTGTAAATAGTGCTGTAATAAACATACATGTGCATGTGTCTTTATAGTAGAATGATTTCTGTTCCTTTGGTATATACCCAGTAATGGGATTGCTGGGTCAAATGATATTTCTGTTTCTAGATCCTTGAGGAATCACCATACTGTCTTCCACAATGGTTGAACTACTTTACATTCCCACCAACAGTGTAAAAGCATTCCTATTTCTCCACACCCTCAGCAGCAATTACTGTTTCCTGAATTTTAGTTGCCATTCTGACTGGCATGAGATGGTATCTCATTGTGGTTTTGATTTGCATTTCTCTGGTGATCTGTGATGTTGAGCTGTTTGTCATATGTTTGTTGGCCACCTTATGTCTTCTTTTGAGAAGTCTCTGTTCATATCCTTTGCCCACTTTTTGATGGGGTTCTTTTTTCTTGTGAATATGTTTAAGCTCCTTCTAAATTCTGGATATTAGACCTTTGTCAGATGGGTATATTGCAGAAATTTTCTCCTGTTCCCTCTCATGCCAGTTGCTTTTGCTGTGCAGAAGCTCTTTCATTTAGTTAGATCCCATTTGTCAATTTTGACTTTTGTTGCAATTGCTTTTCGCTTTTTTGTCATGAAGTCTTTGCCCATGTCTATGTCCTGAATGGTATTGCCTAGGTTTTCTTCTAGGGTTTTTATGGTTTTGGGTTTTGCATCTAGGTCGTTAATGCATCTTAATTTTTTAATAAGGTGTAAGGAAGGGATCCAGTTTCAGTTTTCTGCATATGGCTACCCAGTTTCCCCAGCACCATTTACTGAATAGGAGATCCTTTCCCCATTGCTTGTTTTTCTCAGGTTTGTCAAAGATCAGATGGTTGTAGATGTGTGGTGCTATTTCTGAGGTCTCTGTTCTGCTCCTTTGGTCCATATGTCTGTTTTGGTACCAGTACTATGCTGTTTTGGTTAATGTAGCCTTGTAGTACAGTTTGAAGCCAGGTAGCATGATGCCTCCAGCTTTGTTCTTTTTGCTTTAGATTGCCTTGGCTATAAGGGGTCTTCTTTGATTCCATATGAAATTTAAAATATTTTTTTCTAATTCTGTGAAGAATGTCAATGGTAGTTTGATGGAAATAGCATTGTATCTATAAATTACTTTGGGCAGTATGGCCATTGTCACGATATTGATTCTTCCTGTCTATGAGGATTGAATGTCTTTCCATTTGTTTGTGTCCTCTCTTATTTCCTTGAGCAGTGGTTGGTAGTTCTCCTTGAAGAGGTCTTTCACATCTTTTGTTAGCTGTATTCCTGGCTATTTTACTCTCTTTGTAGCAATTGTGAATGGGAGTTCATTCATGATTTGGCTCGCAGCTTGCCTATTGTTGGTGTATAGGAATGCTTGTGATTTTTGCACATTGATTTTGTATCCTGAGACTTTGCTGAATTTGCTTATCAGTTTAAGGAGTTTTTGGACTGAGATGATGGGGTTTTCTAAATATGAAATCATGTCATCTGCAAACAGAAACAACTTGACTTCCTCTCTTCCTATTTGAATACCTTTATTTCTTTCTCTTGCCTGATTGCCCTGGCCAGAACTTCCAATACTATGTTAAATAGAAGTAGTGAGAGAGGGCATCTTTGTCTTGTACCGGTTTTCAAAGGGAAAGCTTCCAGCTTTTGCCCATTCTATATGATATTGGCTGTGGGTTTGTCATAGATAGCTCTTATTATTTTGAGATATGTTCCATCAATACCTAGTTTATTGAGAGTTTTTAACACGAAGGGATATTGAATTTTATCAAAGGCCTTTTCTGCATCTATTGAGATAATGATGTGGTTTTTGTATTTGGTTCTGTTTATATGATGGATTACATTTATTGATTGGCATATGTTGAACCAGCCTTGCATCCCAGGGATGAAGCCGACTTGATTATGGTGGATAAGTTTTTTGATGTGCTGCTAGATTTCGTTTGTCAGTATTTTATTGAGGATATTTGCATTGATGTTCAACTGGGATACTGCAAACTTTTAAACATCTTTTGTTCATTAAGAGTCACATGAAATTAAATTAACAATATCTAAATTTGTACAAAAATTAATTATGCATTAGGGTAGTTTATTATCCTTTCTGACTTTGTTTGTGATTGATTAATTTCTACTACATTGTGGGAGTTGGGAGAAGGAGTTTATCATATGCTATGGTCTGAATGGTTTGTGTCTCCCTAAAATTCATATGTTAAAACCTAATCATCAAGGTGGAGCTTTGGGGAAGTGGTTAGGTCATGAGGGCTCCACCTTCATGAATGTGACTAGTCCCCTTATAAAAGAGGCTCCAGAGAGCTGTCTTGCCCTTCCACAGTGTGAGGACATGTAGAAGATGCTGTTCATTAGGAACAGACCATCACTAGACATAGAATCTGCCAGCACCCTAAATCTGGCATTTTCCAGCCCCCAGAACTATGAGCAATACATTTCTGTGTTTTAAAAATTGTTCAGTCCAAGGTACTTTTTATAGCAGTCTGCTGTGGTTTAGATATGGTTTTTTTTGGCCCCGCCAAGTCTCATCTTGAAATTTGATCCACAGTGTTGGAGGTGAAGCCTGGTGAGAGGTATTTGGATCACGGAAGTGGGTCCCTCCTGAATGGCTTGGGACCATTCTCATGGGAGGGAGTGAGTCCTCATCCTTAGTTTCTGGAGAACTGCTTGTTAAAACGCCTGGCACCTCCCTTCCTCTCTCACCATGTGATGCTCCCCTTCCCCTTCCCCTACGAGTGGAAGCAGCCTGAGGCCCTCACCAGATGTAGATGCTGGCACCATGCTTCTTGTACAGCCTACAGAACTGCAAGCCAAATAAACCTCTTTTTCTTCATAAATTACCTAGTCTCAAGCATTCCTTTGTAGTAATGAAGCAGCTACGTTGTCTGGGGTATATACCTGGAGTTTGCTGACTCACAACAGAAAAATTTAGGACATGGACACATACAAGAAGTTTAGGAGTGGAGGATTAATAGGCAGAAAAAAAGAGAAAGAAAAACAGCTCTCTCTCTAGAGAGACAAAGGGGTCTTCTGAGTAGAAAAGACTGGCAGGTGTTGGATGCACCAGATTTTATACTCCAGCTTGAGGAGGTGGTGTCTGATTTACATAGGGCTCACAGATTTGTTCAATCAGGTATGATGTTTACATAGCACTTGGGGAAGGCTGGTTGCCCCACCCTAATCTTATTATGCAAATTAACTTTACCCTTGGCCAGCACCATCTTGTCTGCTTCTTACTGTACACATGGCTGGCAGGGACGGGAAGGCTTAGCCACCATCTTGAATATGTCTAGTCCCTAGTTACTGCCACCATTCACCTGTGTGAGCTCCCTGCTGGCTGGGTCTATGTCTACAGCTCAACTTTTCAGGCTGCTTTTTTTTTAGAAAATGATTTGGGACTGCTTTTTGTTAAAAAGTAAAGCCTTACCGAGGACTCCCATACCCTTACTATCTGCCTAAGTAATTTCTTCTTAACTCCTATATCAGTAACACAAACAGACTAAAACACAGCCTGAACAGACTAAGATAGCTTATATGTCTGTCAAGATCACCACAAGTTCTAACCTACCTTCTATTCATCTGATTCTCCAGGACATTCATCTGTTCTCTGCTCCTTTGGACAGAGGATAACATGCCAATCCCAAGGAGCACTGAGTCTCCAGGCCTTGACTTCCTGTTCCCCACTCTCCTCACACCCCAGGCCAGCCTTCAACTTTCAGTAAAGCCAGTGGAGTGACTGGTGTGCTGTAGGACCCAGTGGTGACCTCCATCTCTACTCTTCATTCACTTAATAATATTCAACAATCGTGGATGTTCACAGTTCAGACTGGCCTGCCCCACTCTCACTCACGAAATGGATCCTCAATACCTACAGTTTGCTTTCGATTATTCAGGACCAAACCCTCCCATCTGGTGATTGCACTCATCAGCAACTCTGTGAGTCTAGGCCTCCTTCTGATCCAGGTACCCCCGAGGGAGAAAATGTTCAAAATCACTTTGCCCAGACTGTTGAGGAAAATGCCATTCAAATGTCTAATCAAAAGCACTATAGCACCAAGCCACATTATAACTTTCATGCTGTTGTTGAAAAAAGTTAGATTGGTTTGACAAGATTAGTTCTTTTAAGAGTCATTTGGATTTTCCCCCATTACCCTGTAATCCCTCTCAGACTTTGAAAATTAATCTTCCTA